>NC_046357.1:45437516-46665061 GCF_000738735.6 Corvus cornix cornix | reverse complement strand
AAACTTCATGTCACAACAAGGTTTTCTCCTTGGGGTTTTCAGTGGAAATTATTTGTCCTTCAATTATCCTTTTTTGATTGTGTGCCATAAAAAACCAAGCAAATGTTTAATGGAAGTTTACAAGAATGGACAAAGGAATTCTAACTGTCTGCCATGTAGAACATAAAGACATGGTGTAAAATGCATCTTTTACACTTCCAGCAACATCAGCACAAAATGTGAAGCTTTATGGCACTAATGTATGTGCACATACAAAAAGAGATGAAAGTATGAAAG
Source organism: Corvus cornix cornix (assembly GCF_000738735.6). Taxonomy (NCBI): domain Eukaryota; kingdom Metazoa; phylum Chordata; class Aves; order Passeriformes; family Corvidae; genus Corvus; species Corvus cornix. The sequence continues at coordinate 46,664,785 of NC_046357.1, read as the reverse complement.
GATAATTGATATAAAATACTATTTGATTATTAACTTCTCTATCTGAAAATATCTTAGAATTCTACTACTTGTTTTTTTAAAATCTCAGAAGCCAAATTTGAGTCACATAAGAATACATTAATGCATTTTTAAAATATATGAATGAGTAAAAAAGGAGGGAAATAATTCCTACAATGTAGAAAGGATTTTAGTGGTTTTATTTAGAATATCTTAAAAATGGGCTAAATGAAGGAGACAGCAACAAAGCCTTAAATATAGATGAGCTGACAAGAACATAGGAGGTAAAAATCTCAAATTGTTCTGAAAGCTTGCTACAGCACTGCTAACATATTTTGTTACAGTGCTCTCTTAGTCCTTCACCAAATGTCTAATTTCAGACCCGCTGCACGTGCTTTCCTTGCAGGGTTTAATGTACGTGATTAATCTTGACTTGGCTTAATACTGCTAGGAATGTGGCAATGACCTCAGCTGAACACTGGCAAAGTGATTAATGTTACATGAACTGGGATATTTTTTACTCACGATCCTGAATAAACACAGACATGCTGTATTCTGTTACAGACCTTTGCTCAATTGAAAATGTACTGTGGTTTCAAAGAGTAATGTTTCAGATGCAATAAACAACGTTAGAGGAAACATGGCTCTTGTTAAAGAAAATGCTGTTTCAGGCTAAAGTCCCAGTGATCATAAAAGATATATGATGCAATAAACAAAATGAACCACAGGCAAGACAGGTCCATTCGATGACTAACCTCTGATTGAATTTTCCAACACTCTTTGACATTCTGTGAGATAAACTATTCACAAAAGGTCCCTATTAAACATAAGCTTGTAATTTCTTTTTTTTTTATTTTTATAGTGAGGTCTGAGAACTGTGTGAATGTCTCCTATTGGTTGTTTGTGTTTTTGAATATTTTATGATATGGGAAGACAGGCAAACAGTTGCTGTGATTGTCAAATGTCTTAAATCAAGTAGAGAAAATGCAATAAAACACAGTTTCCATGGCAACACATTGTAACCTAGTACCTCTGGATTATGAACCAGCTCACATCTATGATCATTATTTGTTGACAAGCATATATTGAGCCTAAAAGCATCAATTTCAGAGATAAAACTGAAAGCTTGAGCTCAGTAATAATAATATTTAAATATTTCCAAGGTAGTGGCAGCAAATCAAGACTAGTTATTTTGTCATTTGCATAATGTTAATAAGCTAAATGAAAATGCTTTTATTTTCAAGCCTTTCAGGAACGATATAATAAATATATACATCTCCACACCTGCAAATAGTAACTGATGTGTGTTGTGCTCTGCTGGAGGAATACAATAGGACCAGCAGTACAGAATGATACACAAGACTTTCCAATCAAATAATTCAATTCTGATTTGAAGTTGTTTGACAAAAACCTGAAGAAAAAAAGAACAAATATTTGAACACCTGATTGCTAACACCATCTCCTCTTTTTCACAGTGTTTTCCCTGTTGCGCATTGGATGTTTTTATGGGTCACCATGACACATTCAAGCAGAAAAAGGGAAATTAACTTTGTCGGCAGAATTTATTTACGTCTTTCATCACCACATACAATTCAAAAGCATAAAGGCGATCACTTCTTCTGTTTTTCTCAACTCAGTAAGAATTGACCAAAACAAAAGGGTAATGAATCTTGTTTCTGACTGCTTCTCACTCTTACTGCTCCGATGCATGACCACCTGAGAGCATGGAGTTGCAGGTCTCCATTCTCAGAGGCTCCAATAGACAGCGCATGAAGCTCAACCCCAGGACTGTTGGACATATTGTACAATCTCTACAGAGCTGCTCAGCAGCCCTGCAGGTCCCTGAAGCTGCCTGAGCAACAACAATCAGATACAAAGCAACAGAGGATTGCCCACGTACTGGAAGTCTGATCCTTCCACCTTACTGTGCAGTCACAGAAACCACAGCCCATGCCTTTCAATTATTTGAGATTATCCTGTTTCCACAGAGGATCCAGTCTCTTAGTCTGTGGCTTTTCTCTAAACAAGTTCACTGTTTTAGAGACCTTCTGGTAGGTTACAAATAGACAGGAATGAATGTTCATCTTCTTTGCTGAATCAAAATCGTTGTGGTTCAGAGCCTTTGGCATAACTTTCTTGAAGACTGTGTGTCTCATTGCCTTTATGTTGTTGACGGAGTTTAGGGAAGAGACTCGATAATATAGATCCTGAACAGAGATCTGTTCTTGCATGAACTTGGGACCCTAGCTTAGTGATTTGTGTAAACAAAACTAACTGTTCCTCTTTTCACTAAAAAGCCAGACAGGTCTGACCAGCACTAAAAACTGTAACAGGCCACTTCAATAAGTACGTGCAGCAGCTTTGGGAGCAATGGAAGCATACAGCATGGCAGAGCCACTTACAGCTTTAAAGTCTAGTTATGTGAATGAATAAATCCTTCTTAAATCCTTGTAGTGTTTTGGGTTTTTTTTCTGGCTACCTGACAACAACTTTGTAGACATTCCTACAACATTTTGTAATAACCTCTTGCCAGTTGCAGAAACAAGTGACTCACAGAGGTTTTCCTAGCAGAACACACCTACTGGGTCTTCACAAGCATTGTCATGTAAATATCCACTTGAAGACCTTTAAAAATACAAGCTTTTTGGGCTTCTTTATGTAGGACAATTGCTGTGACACGTCTTAATGTGTATAAATAATGCAGCAGGGACTCTAACTTTGTCATTATGCCTTACAACTTTTGACATTTTCTATGGCTTAGGGAAAAATGCAGAATTGGCTTTTATACAAATACAGTGGAGCTGGAATTTTATATTCTAAAGATCACAGACATTCCCAGACATTGTCTGGGTACCTGAAGGGCAACACCAGTCCCTTAGGGAAAATTGAGGGAAGATTGAAGTACAAAAGTTAGTTGCACCTGTTCTTGGAAAATTTTGTGTGGACCCGAGGTTCTTGTAAGTTTACTCATTCACTGAATGATGTACTGTGCTTGAAAAGAATTTTCAATACAAAGGGAACAAAATGATATTTAAAAATCAGAGGCATGTAGTTCTTGTCACTTTATCAGTTGCCTACCATAAATAAACTCCATGAGGGAATGAAGAATTAGCAATTAATCATTGTCATACTAGTGTGGGTACAGCCAGAACATGCTTTTTTTTTAACAATGAAGTTCAATGGCACCAGCAGAAGCCAGTGGAAAAGTAAAAACTGCACAGCAGGCTGTACTTGAAGTAGAACTTTTTCCTCCTGATGTCCCTGTGATCTGAACACATTGTCCATACCTTGAATCTCCCTTTTTAGACTTTAGAATAAGCATCATGCTTGGATTGTTCATCCTGTATGAGTATCTACCTTAGGTGCTAGATGTCCTTAGCTTGGAACTAAATAATTAAATATAATTATTAATTCATTAAATAATGTCTAAGATGAGCCCTTTTGCTCTGTATTCTATGTTGGATCTCAGATCTTCACCTGTTGCATATTGCATCTTCTCTGTAGTTTGCTAATGATAAGGTGACTTTGAAGGTAATCAAAGCTAGAATTTTTTTATATAATCTGAATTCTGAGTGTGATTTCTTTATGAATTAGTAACCCCATAATTCTGTATGCTGTATTTCTCAAGACAGTGCTGAATGTTCAAGCACTACAGTGATGGACAAAGTGTAAAAAACCCATTCAGCTGAGATAACTATAAATTTTTCTCAATTATGCTACTAAAAAAAAAGAGTTTAGAAGAACAGTAACTAGAAACGCTGAACTTGATAGCTTCAAGTGTAAGCTTTCTTCAGAAAGGACTATAGTATTGTAATCTGTAAGGTGATTCTTGGGATGTATTGCTTGAGGGAGATGGTTGTGATTTCAATGACATTATCAAGCATTCTTCAATGCTCAACAGGCTTTGCAATCACAAAGTTTAGTTTTAGTGACAGTGGCTGAAACATTTCTCAGTGATCGGGTGTTCGTTTTTGAGAGGCTCTTTCAGCATAGTTACTTGCCATGTTTTACATCTAGATTTGCTTGCTCCATGGTGGTGTAAATCCTGCTTGTTTTCAGTAGCAAAATTCTCATGGGCCTGTTGCTCTGAATTTTTTTTTTTTAAATTGTGTTCTAACTGTAACTTCCTCAAAGTCAGTAGAGTTATCTGGAAGTAAAAGCAGAAGAACATAATTGTGAATTGGAAAAGCACAAGGAACATCTATTTTGCTCATTAAATTCCCAATTAAACACATCATTGGTCCAAATAATTTGCAAAGGCCAGTGCAAGGTCATGTAGTTTATGTCACTTAGGCAGAATAGTTTATAGTTGGCATATCTGTCCTGCTGAGCAGATGATATTCAAATAGGAAATGTGTAAGAAGATTTTTAAGGGCCCCAAGCAAAATCCACAGGAATGCTTTAGGCTGAAGAAACTGTTTAGGCTAAAGAAACTGGTTTGGCACATAATACATGTTTAGAGACTGTTTCCTTTGCCTTTCTTTGCTTTCCCTTCCATTCCCTTCCCCGACCCCTGCAGTTCTCTTCTTTTTTTTTTTTTTTTTTTTTTTTTTTCCATTTTCTTTGTTCTCCCCCTTCTTCCCCCCTCCTTTTCTTTCAAACTGCATATATACTGCTATGGATATTCATAAGACTTTTAATATATCATGGCTTATATACTCACAGTTCTATGCTAAAATCACAAAGAAATTTGTAAAGCAGAATTAATAAATGAATGAAGTATCCACTTTCTGCATTAACTATTGTGTTTAAATGGTGTAGCTCACTGAGTTCACTGAGAATTTGCACAGACAAAACCAAATTAGGAGTTGAGTTAATCCAAATGAAATTACATCATACACGAGTTTAAAATTGGGCCTCCTGCATCTTGGCCATTGACACCTGTCTCTTTGATTCAAAAGTAACTTCATCTACATTACAAAGTATTTCAGCTAAAAGGGATAATCTATGTTGAGTTACAGAAGCTTAGAAGTAATAATGCAACATAAAACTCCAGGGTGTTTGTACTGCTGCTTTGTCCAAGAGACACTAGAAGAGATGAATTTACTAGTGGTAAATTCATGGGGTTTTGTGGGGTGTTTTAACATGCTGCAGCTTCGTGTTGCAGCCTTTTGCTGGTCAATGTGCCCCTTTCCAAAGGCTACAGAAGGGCCCACAAGTGCATTGCTAAGCAGCCTGGAGGATTGTCCTTGGCTGCAACACAAATCCCTGCAGTGCAGCCGTGACCTCCCTGCTGAGGTCAAGGCACCACCTCTTGAACACCAACGAGTCTGGCAGGGCAGCTCACGCACTGCTGCTCACAGCATAGTTGCTGAGCCCCAGGGGCACAATAGCAGCTGACAAAGCTGTTTGGAAGCCCTCCCTCCTTCGCTGTGCAGGCTGCCCCATGAATGGCACATTACAACCCTAAAGGCTTATGACATTTGCATTTACTCTTATGCAAGTATGGCTGTTGGCTTGCATACATTAGTTGCACTGGGACCAACATTTTTCATGGGTTTTTAAATTTTTTTTATTTTTGCTTCTTGCTTCACAGAGAATATTTTTTACTCTGCTTTAATTAGTTTGCTCTTTGATTTGGTTTAGGAGGTAGATGACGTATTTTTCTAGCTGCGAGCATAAGTTCTGTATTCTTCAGCTTCAGAGAATGAAGAAGTAGTTGTCATAGCCAATCCGGAGCATTTAATTTTCTAAACTCAGCTTTGAGGGAGGAAAAAACAAAAAAAACCCATCAAACAACAAACAACAAACCTTCCTACCTTTGGAAAAGAAATAAGACCAACCTAAACTTGAGATAGTTGAATTATGACCTACTCAGATTAAGTGGGTGAAGGAAAGGCTGTTCTACTGGCATGCCCTTATTCCACCTCCTCTTACCATTAGTAATTCTATTCCACTCTTATCTGATTATGCAGGGACATATTAACTCACTGGCAAATGAATACGCTATGGAAAAAACTCCTGCAAATGCAAATTAAACAGGAGTTGCTGATATTGAACACAAGGAAGCTTCTTGTACTCCTACCCATCTGCTGACAAGGAGCTGCCAGCCACCCTTCCTACGAAACTAAAAGCCATAATCTAGCAAATACTGCAGAAATTATGTCTCTCTCATCTCCTTGGATGAAATCTGATATTCAGTAAACACTTAACATTCACACTTATTACTTATCTGACATTATGTTATTTAAATGCCACATTTCAACCTTTAAAATAAAGCAAAGAGCAAGCATTAGATTGCACGTTTGCATCAGGCCTAATTGTTGAACCCATAGACACACTCAGGCCTCAGGAATGCATGATTTTTCCAGGGGTTTATCATCTCTCCCAGGTCAGTTCAATGGCAACAGTAAAACTCCAGCACCTTGCAGGGTTTGACGGATAGGAAAAGAACCAACATTTTTATGTGTTTATCAGGGATTTCACTCTGGTCATCTTTATGAGGTTCACTAACACTCCTTCTCTTGAGCTTTAAGTGTAGAAAGTGTCATCTGGATAAGAAAAAATGCAATAGAAATAAAGAGGAAAAACCTCCCAAATTTTAAAGATAATTCCAAATAGACTCTACATCAAAACGCACACATGCACACACTGGAAAATTGCTTGTATCTTTTCAATTTTACTATTATTCAGTTTTCATTTTTGGACCAAGACAAAGTCTTGCTTAAGTTGTTTTTAGACCTATACTAGGTAATTTATAAATTTTTTCTGATCTACCAGTGATTTCATGGTGAACATACCACCATATTTAGAAAAATGACGCTTATTATAATTTTTCATAGGGTGAACATCCAAGTGGGTAGGAGAACATGTGGTGTAGCATGTATGCATTTCTAGGCTCTCTAAATACCTACTAGGCCTGATTTGCAGGCAAAACAAGGATCTGTTCCTCAAGACAATGTGTGCAAAGCACATTCAATGTTCAGGAATATTTGGTTTTGAAGGTACATGCAGGTCTTTATGTTCATAAGCCATTTGTGTCAAGCAGGTACTTGTATTGTGGAGAACTGCACCCATCGAGACTGCCAAAAACCACTGAGTAGGTTGTCAGGTTCACAGTCAAAACTCCTATTTTGTACCTACAAGGCGTTTAGGTGGCAAGCATGGAAGATGCAAAAAACACGGTACAAATGGCAGCTTGTGTTCTTTGCACTACTTTCAGGAAAAATAAGCTGATTTGCTGAGGTTCTATGTGAACTGACTGAGTGAAAACAATCATTTGCTATTTTATATATGTCATGTCACGTTACTCATACCTTTTTATTTCATTATGTTTTTATCTAACACAGTTGTATTTTACTTCATCCTTCAAATTAAAACAATGAAAACTAAGAACTGGCACAGTATGAACTTACAATTTATTTAATACTTTGACTTTCCAGAGCTCAAATACCTCTGATCCATTTGTTTCATGGTGTTAGTTGGCTTAACCTTTTTAGATTTCTCTAAACAAAATAACTCGAGCTGCGGCCAGGGATTTGAACTCTGTAAAGAATGGGGAAAAAAGTCACTTAGCTCCTTAATGTGTTGGAGAAAATATATTTACTCTCATTTGTGTGTTAGACTCCTGCTCACCTGGCTTCATCGTTGTTACTATGTCAGTTCTGCCTGTACAATATGTTCCCATTTCCCACACTAATCCTGGCAACTGCTTCTTGAAATGTACAGGGTATTAATAAAAATAATAGCAAAAATAGTATTCAACATGAATGACCTTTTACTATAAGGTGAAGTGTTAATATAACAATTCTTGTTTATAATCTGTATTTATTCCATGGAAAAACTACCAAAGGTATGGTAACTTCATGAAAGGATCCCCTGTATTTGCTCACTCAGGTTCTTTACACAGACTATTTTAAAGCACGGCTTATTTCATTTTGACACAACACTATGGCTTTTCTTTTTCCAACAAAAGGAAGGAGAAAAGAACCAGACATACCATATAGCAATTCAGCTTGAAACAAATAATAGAAGCCAGTATTTCAGGGCAGAGGACTTCAGCAGCTCTGAAAATGAGTGGAGGCCTATGGGGAATAGTCAACTGAATAACAAGGCTGGGTGATTCTCACATAAGGTTCAAGATATTTTTAGTAGGATAGTTTGTACAGGAGCACCGTGTTCAAGTAAGCTGCTGATATTCCAGAGAAAATGCAGAAAAGAATTAGAAGTTTAAAAAATGGAAAACAAGCCTCATTGTGAAAGGTTTGGGGTGTGCAGTCCATTTTATTTATCACAAAAAAGTTAAATGAGAATATTGGTTGTAGTCACAAGTTCCTATAAGGAATCAGAAATTTGATGATGTGGAGCTCCCTTAGAGACATAACTGCGTGGAATGTAGTGAGCCATCTTGATAGGCAGCATTCCTTCTAAAAATAAACATCATTAACTATTTTTATTATGTGCAAGGATTTTTGATAGATTCTCCTTTGCTGGTCCAAACACTCTGCCCTAAGCAATGAGGGGAATGTATTCCCAGTTCTGGTCATGACTTAAAACCAATTTATTTGGCTTTCTTCCTCCAGGCTTCTTGATCAGCAGCACAGCATCAGTGTGGTGCAGGGCTTCTCTTTCTGAGCAGCAGTGACTTGATAAAACTGTCTTCTCAAGGCAGAGAGTGCCCGTGAAGATGCAGTACATGCCTTGCATTCTGGAATAGAGAAGGGAAAAGGCAAGAGGCAATGCAGTGATTGCCAGCATATTCTGGCCCTGCTGTCACAAGGAGCAGTCATCACCCCTATCCCCTGGATCCATGATATGTGCTATGTTTATCATCCTAAGGCAGTGGCTCTCCCATCCTAAAGCAAGCAGCATTAACTTCTGTGAGAGAGGTCTAGCAGTCACCCAGTCCTTGCATCAGCCTGGGGAAACAACATGTGTGTTTCTTGCCTGTATTTTAGTTGAATTTTTCTGTGATAGGGATAAATGACTGAGACAAAAAAAAGCAAAAACCACCAAACAAAAGAGCACCAATTCATTTTGTATGAGTCACTAGGCAGTCTTCAAGTCATGATGACATTGAAATACTAGTGACCCTGCTGGGATAAACTCATCTTCTAAATGAAATGCCCATGTTATTTGAACATCTTTTTGGACAGCTTCATTTAAAATGGGCTGTCTTCAAACTATCAGTGCCCTTCAAGAGCTCCACCTCAGTCTTCATATTATCTTCAGGTCAAATTACAAACCTCATTCAGCCAGTCGTTGTGGCTGGCTTAGAGCAATGAAAGTTCCAGTCAGAGTAATAGGAAATAATTTCAAATACTTCTGAGGTTTTGGTTTTCTGAAATGTATGTAAATATGAAAGCATACTTACATGAAAAGATAGAGAATGTTTGCCAGTTGGTATGTTTTCCAGCCTTTTACAGCTCCAGAAATATTCCATGGAAGATTTTATGGTGAATGTTTTCCAATCTAGCATAGTTATAGTAACTGAATATTTGACCCGTTTTCCTTGGAGGAGTATTTTCAATAGATCCTTATACAGCAACAATCTCTCTATTCTTGTGAAAATTGTGGGTTTGGGCTCGGGTTTTTCGTTTGGTTGGTTGGCCTTTTAAATTTTTTTTTTAATTTCATGACTGCCGCATTCCACTGCAAAAACATTATCACTGTACTCTTCTTTCTCCCTTACGTCTCTGCTCCTTTTCATTTCAGGTGGATGATGTAAAGTCTTATTAATGAAGAAGCAATCTGTGATCAGCATCTGAGAGCTCTTTATACCCTGTGCTAACAATGTTTTGATGTAGCCTCCCCCCTCTCCCTCCCCCAGCTGGCTTCCCGTGTGTGCTGGAGCCCTTGCTGGCAGTCTGCCCAGCGAGCAGCGCTCCTGTAGATTTCAGCCTCTCTCCAGGAGTTGCCTGCCTTCAGCATAATGGGCAACATTGAAAGCAGCAAGGCGTTTGGTGGGCAAGGTCAGAGTGCCTTTCATTCCTGCAATAATCAACCAGTGTAGCTCTTCCTCAGACCTGGGGAGAGAGAAGATAGAGGTCAAAAGAGCAATTACATTTCACGTTGACTCCAGGAAAGGCTTGGAACACAAAACTGAAAAGAAAACAGCATAGAGCCTCTCTCTCCCACATTCCTTTTTCTGGTCATTATTCTTAGAACAGTGCAGCAACCATGTCCATTATAAGCACTATAACATGAAGAACCATTTTTCTCCGGTGGATGAGATCTTTCTTCTCAGATGTTTAGTGCTGTCAGCATCTTGCAAAGGAATGTAAATGAGAAACACCACGTATAACCAGATACAGTGAGTAAAGGCTATTAATTACATTTAAATTTTAACACTAGCCAACTCTGGAGCAAGTAGTTACGCTAATTTCCATCTGTAATCTGTCTTTGAATTATCAGAGCTTTATTTATTTAGTATTAAAATGATAATTTAGGGAATATAATTTGGATGAAAATGTCTGTAATTTTCATTTGCCATATTGTCATTTACAAAGCTGTCTTTATTTGACCCTACAGCTGCTGGGCCTAATTACTTTAATGGCATTAATTGTAGTGACCATTGAGGTATTTTAGCTTTTAATTGCTATTACTGCATAGCTGAGATCATTGCAAAATGCATCATATTTGTTTCACAGACATGTTCTGTTGCTTCCTTATATTCTTGAAGCTTAGTCTGCCAAAGATTTAGCCAAAAAAGTCCCTGTGAAACATAAATTTTAGACAGCCCTTTCAGCAGAGCAACCTGTAAACTCTAATGTTAATGTAGTGTGATAGTAGAAGAATGTAACTGATCCATTTACTCATTGCCCTACCCTGTCTTTATGCAAGCTGAATTAGCTCGGTGTTGACAAAGGATTAAGAAACTTGGTAGTGACATTCCTCACAGTAAACAAAGCCTCTCTCATTCCACATTTCACACTGAAGGCAGCCACTTCAAGAGTATACACTTCTTTGTTTCCAGCTATAGAGTGCAAACATGGCTTTATTCCACGGTTTCCTATGAAACGAAATGTGAGTACAATGTCTCTATCCCACAGAACACCTGGTATTATTCACTCCTCTGTTGAAAGCACTATATCAGTAATGGATTGAAAAACATATTTATTTTATCAACCATGACAAGCAACAGTTTTGGGGGCTTTTTTTGCGTTGTTACCGTTGCATGGCAAGATGAAAAGAGACATAAAATTTTGTTCAAGATCTTTTGAGTTCAGGTCTCTTCAAGTACAATATAATTAGTAGCCAACACTTAAAAATCACATGTAAACAGAGCATTGCTCTAGGCAAGGTCCTAAAACTTAGACCTCACCAAGGTAAAACAAACTGAGGATTCGAGAGCAGCTGAATCAACATGAAATAGGGATTTGTTTAGATGGTGGAAGCTGTTCACATCCCAGTGGACTGCACTGCTGTAGTCCTACCAGCTCTGACATCTCCCTGGCCATGTCAACATTTCACCCATTGGGAACAGTGGTTAAAATCAGTTGTATGAATTGGCACCATTTTTTCTTTCATTGCAGTGACATTTGCTAGAGACAAATGCTATTCAAACGGTTCACATAAGATTTTGCAACTGTGGGTGGTGTTGTTTTCTGTTTGTTTGGTTTGGTTGGTGTGTTTGTTTGTTTTCCAGTGACTACCATTTGCTATTAGAACAATTATGAAGTGCGAGTTCTATGGTGTGTATCATCATGGTTTAGCACGGTGAAAGACATGGTCTTAAAAGGAGGGTTTAGGATGGTATTGTAATGGAAAATTCTGTTCTAAAGTACAACTGAGCTTTACTGGTCTTACCTGGACATGGGAAATAAGGCATTTGTAAAAATGTTCCACTGATAACAATCCTCCAATTATGATCAGCTAGATAGTCTGTGTGGAGAAATATACAGTAATATAAATGTTAACCTTCTCATTACTGTTCTACTAATTGCACATAATCCTTTCAGAATGTGACAGGATCCATCAGTTTTCCCTTTTTGAAGATGTTTCCCTACCATGATGATTTTTTTGAATTAGTAGAAGTGTACATGATGAAAATCTTCTCCGTTGAACACATGTATTGATTGCTCACCTCTGCATTACCTGGGATAATCTTGACAAAGGAGATCCTGCATCCATATATGATCTTTGTTCTATATTGTTTCTGTCATTAAAACAAGTCATAAGGAAAGGCTATCCTGTAGAACTAAGAATAGATTACTTTAATAAAGAGGGGGCTTAACTGAATGACTTAATGCTATGAACAGAGACAGAAAGGAGAAAAATGCAACTCTGGCAAATTACAGCTAAGTCTGCATTGCCTGTGTGTTTCCATTCCTAGTTTATTTATAAGTTGTGTACCAGTAGTATACAGAAATATTCAGTCATGTCTAATTTATAAGACAAAAGAATCCATGGAGCTCCTGTGTCATGAAGCCTCATCATTTATTGACAATCTCAGGCTGCAGGATTAGGCACCTGTAAACTGGCAGTGCTGCCAAAATCACAACCATTCCCATGCACGCCTTGTGTTGCCCATTCCCTCCACTGTGCTGACCAGCAGCCTGCCAGAAGCAGCATTTGTGAAGCAGAGACTAAAAGCGGCTGAGGGAACTGATCCATCTGAAATGCATGGAGACAGTTCGTGCTGGGCTGTCTTTCAGCTGTATCAGTTTCCTGATCCCAGCTCATGGCACAAGCACATAAGCACTTGTGCTGGCTCCAGCTGCAAGGTGACGCCAGTCTGGAGAGGATCAGCCAGCAGCTAAGAGGGCAGAGACGTCTCCAGCAGCAGGACTGGCATATGGACCTCATAGTACAGATTTAACCTTCTGACATACATTTAAGGAAAGCTGACATTATAGCAAACAAAATCCAACTGTTAATTGGTTAAGTCTATCTGACAACAACATTAGAACTGCTCAGAGGTACATTCATGACTGCCATTCACCTTGCTTAATTGCATACCTTACAAGATGTAGTTTTCAGAAAAGCGCATCCTACTTTATATGTCTTGTGGTCAGAGTGGAAGCATTCAAACTGGTGGTCTCAGTGTATGAAGAAATGATGAGCAAGGCCTTGATGTGGACTAGTTACAGAAAGGTACCCCAGGTGACCTCACTTATTGACTGTAGTAGACTTCTAGGTAGAGTTCATTTACTGAAATGAGCATTTGGGATAGATGACTGACAGAAGTACTGCTTCCAAACAAGAAAGTCTATTAGGCTCTATATAGTCACTATAAGGAATAGCTTAGAAAAGTACCAACATCCCCAACAGCACATGATATAGTTCAGTCTTAAAAAAAAACCCCCAAAAACAGCAAACAAAAAAAAAACTACCCAAAATCTTTCACATAAAAGTCAGGGAAAAAACTCTCATTGACATTGTTCAGAACAGGAAAAAGATCAATAGTCTGTAAAATGTGTGTATGTGCTCTGTTTATGGAAAACTAAGCAATATAAAACATATGGCAGTACCACATGGAAAGAAATATTTCAAAAAATATTTGCTATAGGAATAAGCCTGTCAAAGGAAGAGTTAGTGATGGAGCTCTTTAAACAATGTTAAACATTTCAATCCAGACTTGACCTCATTTTGTACCTTCATCTCTTACTGATTTGAATTATTTATTTAATTCCATTTTATTTTATTTCCTGGTAACTCTCCAGACTTCTTGGAATCCTCTAAAATTTAATACTCAATCAGAAAATGTAGTATTTCCCAGTAAAACCCCTTATTCATTAAATTGCCTATTATGAATTTTCCTGTTAACAGATTCTCACAGACTCCTGAAGGAGGTCTGGCAATAGCACATCATAAAAAATCAGCAAAGTCTCCTGTAATCTTCAGCTCGTTCTCTTACAAACTTGCAGACTTGCTAAATACTTACAAAGATAAGAAGGACTTTGTGGCATGCCCCAAAGAGTGATGAATGTACAGCATGGGACGTGGAAGAAACTAGTAGGCTAAACTTCTGCAAAGTCAAGTCTTTTATTGTCAGAAACTGCTCTTGAAACTGAACTTATTTCCTTTCAGACTGATTGTTACCTGAGTATGACAACCTATAGAAAACTAGGATGTGAAATTCGCCTTGAGGATGACTCCAAAACATCTCTGTGTGGGCAATTCCTAAATCTCCAGTGATGTCTTTCCAACATTATCTCAATCTCCCTATATTCCATCAAGACTTGCTTTAACAGTGCCAGTTGCCAGCACTGGTTCCCACTGCTGTCATTTGAAGGGATTCCTGACCTCTGATCACATGGAAGAAAACGCAGCTGCTAAGAACGCACATCTGGAAGCACTCTAATAAACAGCATATGCTGACACTGATCCTGCTCTGCCATTTCACCTGCATGTTGTCAGCGGACAAAGTACCCCCTTTACCATACAGACTAAAATAGAAAACGGTCCAGTGTCTGCTGTCATAACATTTATTTCAGTGCTTCAAATCACAACTTGATGTCATCTCGTGTTTGCCTCGCTGAAGTTAAAAGACAGAGTAACCTGTATGTACTACAGCTTGTAATTACATTGCATGTTTGATGGTGAAACAAGCTGAGAAGTTCTTCCCTCCGTCTGTCCTTGGCTGCTTGTTTGTACTTTCACACAAGCAGGAAATTACATCATAATAATAATACTTTTAAAAAAAACAACCAAACAAACAAAAAAAACCCCTGGGCATAGCTGTTTGGAGGACATCTCAAATATTTAGATGAAAAAATTGCCTTCCGCTTCATTGGTGTAAAAGAAGCAGTGGTTACCTTTGGGATGAAGAACCTGGAGAACTGCTAAGGAAAAGTGTCATGTAAACCCAGAAGAAAATGTATATAGGGAAAATCTGCATATCATGTCCCAGCATACTTTGTAAGATTTTTATTAATTAAAGGCTGTTTGATGAAAAGCAACATACATTTTAAATAAATTAATTCACAAGTGGTGTATCAAGGAAAGTTGTGATTAATTTTCTCTGGTGGGGTTTTCCAGTTTAATAGACAGTTATGACTTTTCAAAAATAGATTTCCACATATTGTTGTTTTCCCCAAATTGTAGAATAAAAGGTGGTTATGAATTCTGCAGGAGCTATTATGGATCCTAGGAAGGCTACAGAAATAAGTGGCAGCCCAGTTCTTACACCATGAAGTGTAGTCAGGACAGAAGATGTTAATTTATTAGAAATAAGAGCAATGAATCAGCAAAGTCTTGGGGAGAACAAAAATGCTATGAAAGAGTAGAGTATCTAGATGAACACTATATTTGTATGAGAACAAACACTACTAATTTTTTCCCAATAAATGTAGGCATGCAAATGCTTCAGAGGGAGCGAGCAAGGATGCTAAAGTCTTTTCAGTGACTCCTTATATAGTTGCTGAAAATTCTGTGGCTTCTTCTTTGTCCTGGTTTCTCTCAGTCAGCATGCTTTAGTCCCAAATGAAATTCCTCTGAAGACTTTATAAAATCCAGGAATAATATAATTCACTTTT
Source organism: Corvus cornix cornix (assembly GCF_000738735.6). NCBI lineage: Eukaryota > Metazoa > Chordata > Aves > Passeriformes > Corvidae > Corvus > Corvus cornix. The sequence goes on along the minus strand of NC_046357.1, from coordinate 46,649,369 downwards.
ATGTGCAAAGGCCAGAGGTGCCTCTCAGCCTGGCTCCTAAAAAGTGTGACTTGGATGTCAGGCAAGAGTATCCTGCTGGGCATTGAATCCTGAGCTTTCCAGAATGTGAGGGGGAGGTTTTCTCAAACTCAATGGACATTCATCTTATCCCTAAGCTAATGAATGAATAACACAAAGGTATAATTGATGTAAATACAAATACATTTTATTTTACTGTTTATTTGTAGATAATATTTTGATATAGCTATATTTAATTTATTGTTTATTAGTTAAGGATTTTCATTATTATCTTACATATTTTAATATAACTGTAAATAATTAACAATAATTAAAATAGCAAGTGCAATTTGGGGATTTTTCTCTTTGGAAAACAAATCTATGCTGGAGATCTCATCTGGAGAAAGTCCCAGTGGGTCTTTAAAGCATTTGTCAAGATTAAAAATACTGCAGTAGAATTTGTTGTCTTGATTTGCTCCATTTTTTTCTCAATGAAATGTCCAGAATTGAATTTTTGTTCCACATTGCTGTTTACAAGACTATTATTGAAACATTCTTGAACAAGAAGTAATTGAAACAGCAATTAATGGCTCAGTGTATCTGCCATCTTCAAATTTTCTGTGCTTTGCCCATGAGGAAAAGTAGAATTGAAAATACACTGAAAAATGTGCAATGGAGCTTGCTCTGCTCATTTAGAAACTCAAGCTTGTGGCATGATTTCCTCACCTCCTGGATTCAATGGCATCATAGACAGACTTGTCTATGATGGATGCTATTCAGTCTAAGGACCTGGAATGGTAATTTTCCTCCCCTTTCAGTATATGAGACAGAAAGACAAGAAAAGAAACTTCAGTATAATTTCTTCAGGTGAGTTTTAACAATCACTGGGTGAAAAGGTGTTTCTTCAATTTTCTTCAACAATTTTCTTGTAACTTTTGAAAAAAATGGAATCATTATCCACAGAGTAGGTGATGTAATTTTCATTATGATCCACATTTGCTCTTTTGCTTAATAAGTGGATGTAAGCCTCATTTTATCAGACAAAGCCATTCATGATTTTAACAGTGAAATCATTAATAGCCTGATAATTTTTCAAATAAATATTTTAATTGCTCTCTTGTTCTCTTTAGTTTCTTTCTTGCTGTTTACAGCTTTTGGCCTCTATAGCTTTGCTTTTCTGTATTTTTTTGCTTTTTTGTTTTTTCAGTTTTCTACTTTTTCTTTGTCCTCCCTTCTTTCTGACTAAATGTCTTCTGATTCTCCCCAGTACTCTCATCAATTTGCAATTAGCTTTGCCTGTTTATATTTCTCCTTTTTAACATTAGTATTTCATGCACTTATGTATTCTGACAGTCTTCTAGCTCTGCCTTTGTGGACAAATATAACAAAATTGTCAGTTTAATAATTTCCATCGTGTCTATCTTTGGCCCTTTCCATGCCTATATGCACAGCACCTGAAGCAAGAATCAGAAGTTCTAGACAATCTGTTCCCACTTTGTGGTCCTGGTAATCTTACATTATTTTCTTTTAAATAAAATAGCTGCCACAAGAAGGCTTATGAGTGCCAGACACCATAAATGCCCTATCATTTGATGATTTGGGTGGTGAAAAAGAAGAGGGAGGTGATGGTTTAATTTCCGTCTGGCTGGAGAGACAACTGATGAGATTGCTTTCTGTGCAAGTTGTATACTTCCTATTTAAAAGAGAGATAAATGAGCCTCAAAGGAAAGCTTTCAGATAGCCTTCCACAGGAGGGTGTTCCAGTCTGGAGTTTCAGAACAAGGTTGCAGTGCCAGTTGTCCAGCTAGGATGGTAACTCCTGTGCTCTGTGTGCTGGTTGTGCTGCACCCTTTTGGGATGTGCCTAGCTCCCACCAGGCCTTCCAAAGGCACACCATGCAGCCCTCTCAAGGACCCTTCTCTAGGACCCCAGGCATTTGTCTGCTGTTAGGAAAATCTGGCCCTAAGTAATCTGGGGAAGAGGTGCCATGATAAAATTTGGAAAAAAAACCTGAATTAAAGCACTTAGTTTTAGAAGGCTATTTTCTCTGCATTACTTACCAAATTAACAAGGAAAATTAGGTTCTGCCTGACAAAGCAGGTACTTAAACAGGCTGACTTACCTACTGAAGTCCAATATTCCAGTTTAGGCACCTTTGCTAGGAATACGGCATGATATATAAAAAATACTGCCTTTAAACTCTGCCACCTTGGGGGATTAGATTCTACTGATATTCCATTGTCACTTTGTTGATAAAATGCTTGACCTGTTGATCTTAGAGTGGTAGTCATAGTTATGAAAATGTATATTTTGTTTAGGAAGTGTGTTAAAACCATATGATACTGCAGTAGCACAGAAGTAGGAGACAACTTCTCTTTGGTATTACGTGTTCTCTTCTGCAACATTTAAAATAGTTGCATACGAGCAAATGCAGGTAGGGGTGAACACTGCTGACACTGGTGGAAGAAAGGAAGCCATAATGTTAATATTTTCCCAGGAAAACTTATTGAGTGAACCACTGTGTTTGGTATATGCAGGTTTTACGTAATATGACCAATCAGGCTATCCCAAACGCAATTTATGCATTTCCTATAAATTGTCCATGCTGAAAATCATGCAGTAATTCTTGTGTTATAGATATAAACTGAGGTTTCTGTCATTTTATTGGCTGGTTTGGTAAATAGTTTATCATTTGCATTTGCAAGGATTCAAGGAATGTTGAAGCTGTGTCTTCATGTAAAATTGTGTCTAGCTAGATATGTTAGTAGCAGATGAGGATCTGTAATTGAGGATCATGATATGGTAATTTTATTTTTTTGGTACTGTTCAAGAAGAAACCCATGAACAATAGTCAAATTTTGCCACAAATACAGTGAGAGAATTTTAGTTTGCTTTGCACCCTTCTGGAAGAACTGGGAAAGGCCTAAAATAGGTTGTGACAATAGAAAATTGTAATAAGTGTTATCCAAGATCTAGGGGTGATCTTTAACATTTCTACATAATTTCTCTCAAGTTCCAGCTCATGTTTAATTTAACCACTTGAATGCTACACAAAAGCTAGCATGGTCCAGATGTCCTACTGGTAAGAAAATTTCAGTGAAGGAAAGGGGTTTTTCTCCCATTCTCCCAGCAGGAAGGGGTGATGTTTCCTGCACAGGTAGCAGAAGACACAGAGTAAGGAAAGAGATGAACAGATGAAGCAGCAAAGAAGGAAGCAAGACCAACAAACAAACAAACAAGCAAGCAAACAAGCATTCTCCATGGGACAGATTACAGTCCAGGTTTCAAAAATGCTTCTGCAAAAGAATGCTTTCTTGTCAAAGAAAAAGCTCTGCAAACCAATTTTGTCCTGGCTATCCTTTGGACAAACAACTCTGTGGAGCCATAGGCTCTTTCTTAACTGTGGCTACTTACCGCGGATTCACTGTGCCTTATTTTTGAGTTATGCAAAAGGAAAAATGTGCACGATAAGCAAAATTAACATTGTAGTACAACAAGCAAGGATTCCTCTAGAATCCTGGGGTTAACCACATGTAATAATAAAAACAAAGAATAGTAGCAAGAAAATTACACCACTAGAGTTGTATAACAAACAAAAACATTTATCACTGACATTTCAGGCTAGAATTTGAAAGGTCGAATGTGCAATCATGCAGAAGAACCTTGCGTGTTGTAGCTTGTCTAACCTGTTGTGAGTTGCCATAGCTGAGAGGGGGTCAGTCTTTCTGCATGCAGTTGTCTCCTGACAATTACATAACTCCCCACCTGCAAATATCAAATTCACACGCTCAGTCTTTTTTTAGAGAACATATGCGCTTACATGTGCAATGTATTTGTGACTCTTTAAAACAATCAGAGTGCTCAGCCTGTATTTTATGATGGAACTTCTTGTCCAGAAAGTGGCAGGAACTTGAGGCCTGGGCCATGACCTGCTCCCTTGGGATTATGGGTGACAGCAAATCACTGACTCCTACCCTCCAGGCATATGACCTGCCCCAAAATACTTTGTTGTAGCAAGGTAGCAAGCCTTTCATACAGAATAACAATGGGAGAATAAATTACAGGGAAAGAGTAAAGGAGATCAAAGACAATTCTTGTCTCCATTTCAATTTCTTATATGGGAGTGCAAACAAATAGCACTATTATGGTTACTGATTAAGAGAATGTACAGGTTGGAAACCTGCAGAAACTTGGGCGTCACAAGCAATAGATATGCAGCATAATAAAAGCCTCACCACTACACAAGATTTCACAATTTCTTTTCACTCCCTCTTCTAGTTTATCCACTAGTATTCAATAGTGTGCTGTCATAGTGCCCAGATGTACTCTGAGGAAGTCCTCAGAGTTATCTCTGCAAAGAAAACAAAGCTTTCTTCTCTAGCAGCTCCTTATTAATGTGAGATCTCTCTTCAAATTGAAGATTTCAGTTGAAAATTGAAAACACTCAGATTTTTTACTCTGTAAAATTAATTGACCTAATTTCTCAAGACCTTTGTGAGTAAATTTAAAAGAACAGCCAGCGTAGCTGATTTGGATGCATATCTAAAGTATGTATGTGCCTGCAGATACCTGCAGAATTTGTGTTTGCAAGCCTAGCTAGGGTCTGCAAGATCCTGTTTGCACAGACTTATGTGAGTGTTAAAGCGCCTCACCAGGCTAAATCTGCAAGCCAAAACCTACAACAAAGATGCCCTCAGAAGCCCTGTGTTAGGACAGCTTTTTAGTCCTCAAGTAGCGCATCAGAGGTTTGTCACTGGCCTGAAAGGGTCAGCAAAGTCTAGCTGTGGATGGACCGCTTGGCTCCATGCAGTTCCTGAGCCAGAATGTTGCAGGTGAATGATTCTTACGCTGGGGAATGGGGCTGTGAGCTTGGGAAGGCAGCTGAACAAGGGGCCTGTGACTGATGCCATGGCCCCGACTCCCTTGATGGCATGAAGCTGTTGTGCTTGCATGTATGCCATGAAATCCAGTTTAATCCTCAGACCCAGAGAGCACAGTGGAGTTTGCTCGTAATTACAAACCAAAACAAGTCAAGTAATGGTGACCTCTGTAAGTACAGCAGTCCTGCCAAGGGCCCTGGGCTGTTTTACAGATCAAGCAAGGGAAGGAGGATGAAGAGATTATTCACAACTATCTCTTCATAAAGCAGAACCTAGCTGACCCAAAGGCATAGCTAAAAAAAGATAAATACTGGAATCTGCTTAGCTTTGTCATATTTGTGCCTTGTAAGCATAAGTTTGAGGTTATGCAAAACAATTTTGTGTCAAACCCACAAAAAACCCACCCTGTGGATCTAAGGTTTTACTGTTGTTTTTGTGAAGGAAGTCTCATGTGCTGTTTTCTTAGAAAATGAAGCTCAGTTCATAGCCATATGACTAAAACAGACTCTTTCCTCTCCCCTAAAAAAACAAAATCACATGAGCTCACTTACAAAAGCAACAGTCAAATCCTGGGGTTTGCTGTAGTGTATAAAAACACTTAGGACCATTAACCATTTCCTGGGATAATCAACTCATGTAGCAGCAGGGTGAGTAAATGAATGAAAGGCCTCAAAGGATTTTTTATTTCTTTTATTCAAAGCCTGCTATAGAAGTGTATAAGGAAATGTTGCAGAGACAGATTAATAATCAGAAAAGCAGAAGAAATCGTGAGAAGGGGGAGACCAATTAGATATGAAAGAGGGCACAGGAACATCAAACAGAAAAAACATGATTTCAGTTTTTTATGAGGGTTCGTTATCAGGCTATGTGACAATAGTTAATTTTTATTATTGTTATTTTCCTTGAAATATTTTTTGTAATTCTAGGGTGAGAGCAAAATATTATTATTTTCTTGGGTGTAATTTTAAAAAATGTTCAAAAATAATTTGGGGGTTTTTTTTGGTGGGGGTGGGTTTTGGGGTTTTTCTTCCATTTTTGAGGATGTCTTTGCTGATGCCCGGATTCTGTGTGGTGCTGGGTGACCTTCACTGTCACTGAGACATTGAAACACTCAGAAGCATTCACAACAGGCCTTTTTATCCCCTCCAAACAGATGAAAAAAATACTCAGTAAACCCAATAGCTATTAAACTAAAAAGAGGAGAAGAAAGCATAGAGTCTCATAGCTCCAATGTATGTAGTGGTTATCATGCCAAATACTTCATCTTACAGTGGCCTTGGCTTAACTTTCATGTCAGGACTGACTGAACTGTACTCAGACAGCTTTGCCCACTAGTGCACAGGCAGCCTCAGAGAAGACAGAGCTGTTCCTTCACCCCAGCTTCATCCTTTACTGTGCTGTGCCGTTGTGCAACATCAAGAGGTGCTGATTCCAATAAAGGTCATGTTGCTAATAGGAGAAAAAAAAAAAAAAAAAAGAAATGTGCTCTCTCTGCAAAAACTGCGTATTAAACCTGTGATGTTTAATCTGATTCTGCTGAATATGGGCTGGTATGGACAGTCCCGAACTCATACAGTGGAGGATTTAATGCCATTAGGAGATCATGAAAATCTAATCTCCACCTCAGCATCTCTGCAAACAAAGAGAGCCAGGGCATAACTGGCTTGAGTGCCAAATCCCTGCAGTGCAGTTCCTGTCAAGCCAATGTGTTATAATATGAAAAATGGGTGCTGAAATGTTTATGTCAAATAAGGAGGTGTAGGAGTGAGTACTCTTAGCTGAAATAAAACAAAACCGAAAAGAGGTCATTGAAAAGGCACATAGCTACATATGTAAGATCCCTCACTATCTGTTCAGAGCTCCTTTCTTTGAAGGAAAGGGCAGCCAGCTGCCTGGGCAGCCTCCCAGCTGAAGCGGGAGTAGATGTGGTATGGCACCCTGGAGATCTCCAGTGCCATGCTGATTTACATCTGCTGAGCATTCAGCATGTCTGTAGAACAGTTTATCTGTATGCACAAGCTCCATTAGAAATTTAACTAAGTCTCACGTTATGGTATTTAAGTAATTGAAAGATTACTTAAAAGTCCTTCAACCAGCAGAATTTCCTAACTTATCTGCAGAAGTAGGACCATAGCAAACCTGTGGAGCTATTCTCAGCAGCCTGGTTGGGGTAAACTGCTCCCTGTAAGTGTAAAGCAGCAGGTATGTTTATTGTGCAAGTAACAAGGTCATTGACCGTTCAGCTGTAGGAGCAAACTCGATTAAGACTGGTGATAATCTTTTGAAAGACTGTAATTTATCTCCATTTGAAGAGTATTATCTTTGTTCTACAGCTATCACAGTGAACAAGGTTAACAAATATTCCGTGATGAATTTTTGAACGCTTTAGTCAGATCTTGTATATTTAAGCCCTTCTAAACGGCTGTCAAAGGCAAGGAAACAAAGTGTCAAATTTGTACACAGACCTACCTAATGGCCTTTATCTGAGAGAGTGGTTTATGATTTATACAGTCTCTACCTTTACTTAAACAATTTCTCTTTTGCTCTGTAGTGAAGGCAATTTTATAGCACTGCTCATGTGGGAGAGATTAGCCCCAAAGACTGATCTTACTGAAAGAAGTAGGAGATTTAAAACACACAGAGACATGATGCAAACTACATGATAATCAGCTTTTATTACAAATTGTTTCTGAATTGTCAGTTGACTGTGTTTGGATATAAAAGTTATAAGTGCATTCTATTTTGAAGGGGATTGTGCTCATAAAAAGTTTTCAATTGTCCTTAACAATTATCTTTAAGTAAACCATCACCTTCAATGACATTGCATAAATATGCATAAAAGTGCACACTTTTTATCCTTGAAATAACATTAGCAACAGAGATAAATAAGAGAAAAAGCTCCACATCATTTACAAAATCATAGAGCTCCTACTCTCAGGGAAAAAGGGAAGAAATTAGCCCTGGATATGCATACTGGATACTTTTTCTTAGAGAATTATCCTTATAGTGTCTTTCTGGGAGTCTTGTTGCATGCAGGATTGTAATCTGGATAACAGAAAAAAGCCACATATGTAGTTAAGCATAAATATAAATTATGTAGATGTGTATGGGTATGCATGTGCTTATGCATATATATATATACATACATACACATAATAGATATGCGTTTATGCATCCATATCCACAGACATTATGTCCATTTAATAGCAAGGTCTTTAATTTCAGGAATATATAAGAAAATGGAAAAGTAGAAAAAATGCATCAAGACTGTATGTTTCTTTGCACATCTTCATTCTGGATCCTGTGCAATTCCTCTGGGACCAAATGCTCTCAACTGTGCTTGTCACACAGTAGATTTTGCTGACTGCAAGGAAAAGATTTTGAGACTGCTTATGCATGAAGATACATTAGTGCCACTTGATCCAAGAAGCTGTAGTTCCCCCAGCAATGAGACTGTAGCTAAGGTGTTTTTAACTATGCCAACTGGCTTCCTGGTGAACCCTGTTGCCAGCTCCAGCAGCTTTGTGGTTGCCATTTGGCCTGAGAATTAGCACTTGTTGAAAGTGCATTTAGGCTATCTTGCACTTTAAGACAGTGCTTTTCTCTGGATCTTTTTTGATTGACTGTTCTGTTACAGATACCTTGTGGAATTGCTAGAAAGGGTTATGGACATGGATAAAAATATAGTCCCTGTGGTACAGATACACTAATGTATCAAGAATCAAGCCTGTAATCACTGCTGTAGTATTTGGCAGTGAGAATGGAATTATTTTTGGGTACTTTGGTCCATTCCGTAGTAATTATTAATGAATGAGACCAGAAGAACTATGTTAACATTTGGGCTTGACCTCATCTTCAGCCCTTTGGCCTTCCAAAATCTTATTGACTTATCAACTTTCCATGGAAGAGAAGTCTGAAAATTACAACAGCCTTAATTATCTTAGGCACTATACCTTTCATGCATAGGAGCCATTTTTGTTTCTTTAAAAGTACGTAAACAAAGCTGTGGCGTTGGAGGCACTGACAAGGGAACGGACAACCAATGAGAGGTGTTTCTCTACAAGGGGAGATCTCTGGTTCACATCCTCTGCTAGTTCTGATGTTTGTGTTCTTGATTCTGTAGTGTAGAAGGCTGAAACAGAAAAAGACACCTCTTGTGTATATTTATATAATATAACATTTTGTAACTTACCCTGGAGTTACATAGCCACTGGAACTTGGTTATAGTCCAATAAATAAGAACTCTCAAACTCTTTTTGAGAGGCTATACTTTTTTAGCTTAACTAAAACATTTACAAATAATGGAAAATGAAACTAATATGTCAGTATTGACAAGAAATATTATCAGTCCTGACTAAAATCAATACTTCCTTCACGAATTTTATTTTATCTTATTTATAGACCTTTCTGTTGCTCTCATCTCCGAATTACCTATGGCTTTCATAGAAACCAATGAGGTTAGCATCAGACATCACCTGGGAGATCAAAAAGTCTTCATTTTTCAGATGAGAAAATGGAGTCACACCTTGCAGAGCTGACTTCTTTCAGACCACAGAGAACACAGGAAGCTGAACAAAAATTGATCACCATGACAATGAGTTCAATTCCAGTTGTTCTACTTTTCAATCCAACTCCTTCTTTTTAACAGTCTTTTTTCAGACATAGTTGACACATACAGCTAATATAAATTGATTTCACTCAACACACCTACAGCCATCAACAGAAAAATAAAAATCTACTAATTGAGAGAAAAAAAAGGGGCAAAAGAAAGAAATAGAAGCCATATTTTAAGATTTTTAAGAATGTAGTGTAAATGTGAATGTTCATATTCTTCTATTCCAATCTGTAATTAGTACTTCCACATTTCACAAATATTAACTTAGTAGACTCATAATGTCTATTTACCTGTTTTCAAATATTCATTATGTTACGTTTATTGTGATGCTTGCATGTTTTTTCCCTATTTTTGTGTTAAATTTAAATCATAATCATTCACTGTATCTGTGAACATATTTTTCTCTGGACTATGTTTTTTTCCACACAATAAAAGGAAAATAATGACCTAAAATCTGAGGTATGTGTGTGTAAGACCTAATCAATAGCTCCAGTCAAACACATTCCTCTGGCCTTATAAATGCTATGGGTTCAGTTGCAGCCCATGAAAAAAAGAGAATTGAAAATGACCCAGGATTATTTAGATGAGGAGAAGGGCAATTAAATGATAACTTAGTGTTAACAATTTTGCTTATGACATGCAAGCTTCATTCCATCTCATCCAGCAAATACAGTAATCCAGACAAATTATTCATTAAGAATGAATTGGTGCCATTGTTGGGAGGCAAGATTTTAATGGCCAGTTGGTTTAAAGAAGGATTATCTGAAAGGAGTTGGTCAACTGCCAGAAGCTGTTTGCAATGACAAATTGCTCACAATGAATTGTTTAGAGAGAAAACACTACTTTTTGTTTATGAAACAAATCTGCATGCCAGTCAGTCGAGCTCAGTATGAAGGATGTTTGGTATAAGGTCATGAATGCAACAATGGTTTGCTTTTCTTAGTATGTGCTGTTTATTTCTCTTGAAGCTGTAACTGCTAAATAGCAGTAAAAAGTAGTTAGCAACTCCAGAATTGGGTCTATTATTGTAACAGAGAAAGGCTGCCTAGCAGTCTTTTCATATCCATCTCTTTTTTTTTCATTGCCAATCTTCCTGTATTCAAGGGGTAATCTGAAAATACCTGTGTGCAATGACTTGTGGACATTTTCAGGAATTCTAATGATTGTACTGGATCATTTAAATTCAGTAACCTATCTTCCACTGCTGCAAAGCCTCTCTGAATGATTCAAGCCATCTAGCTCCCATGAAGAAGCAATATGATTGTCAGTGCTCCCTCAGAGCTGCTAAGAAATAACCATTAAAATTTGCTTTTAACAGTATTTCTTACAGCACAGTAATTTAATGATATGTGTTGTTCACAGATGTTGAAGAGGTAGGTGTTACACAATAGTCAGTACAGTCAGATTAATGGTTTTGCCAGCAAATGTTATTGTAAAGGTACTCAGAAGACTGCAATCAATTTTCTGCACAGCACAAAACACAGCCTATGTCCAGTTGCACAGCACTGCATGGCATTCTCCTCTTGCCTACACAGAAACAATTTCCAAGAGGCCGTGCTGCCTCTCTGTTGCATTTATCTTTGTCCTAGTCTAAATATAATGTAAGACTCCCTATTCTTTAAAGACAATACTTTCACACATGGAATAGCCTTTGTGCAAGAAAGTTGCTATGGAAATCCATTATAACATATTTTCTGGCTAAAAAAACCCTTCCAGATAGCTCTGTATAATGTCAAACCGTGTATGTCACACAGTGACTGCCTACAAGTGTATTAATATCTGGTGGGCAAGGGGTATCTTGTGCAGTAAAATCATCTATGTACTTTTCAGCAGAGGGGAAAGGTACTTTCTGTGGTCAGTCATCAGCCTTTCAACAAACAGAATCCCAAACCAAAGTGCAAGACAGACAAGGGAGATGCAACTCCTGTGGCATTCAAATGCTTTAAGGTGTATAGAAAAGAGAATGACCATCCACTGCAGCTTTAACAGCTGTAATATGGAACTGTGAGGGTTCTGTCTTCAATTGACTTTGCTGAGCATGGAGCATATAGCTTTCTAAGTTGTCCCTATCCCCACAGTCTGGACAGTGATACAAGCCTATATTTTTCAGGCAGTAGATTTGCCTGAAATCATCTCAAAAAGATGGAAGAAGCAGGCAATAAGTATGATCAATTGAGCACAAAGTCAGGCCAAATCAGTGTGATTAATCTGCTGTTATCAGTAACCTAACTGCAGAGGCAACTACTGATCAGGCATTGAGCACTTCAGCAAAGAATCTCCTGACATTCAAGTTGAAAATTGTTCAGTCTGATGCACTTCAGGACAAAAATTATTCCAATTATTTTCGACATTTATCCATCAAATGTTTTCTTGAAAACTTTTTTCTTCATATTTGAAGTTATAAATACCAGTCTACAGAAAATGGAATGAGAGTGGGACACAAATCTATGAAGCTCACAAGCTGTCATGTACCTTCAATGTGCAGTTTCTAAATGCACAGATTTCTGCATCAGTGAAAGGACCAGGTTTATTTTCACATTTTTTGGTTTGTATGCTTCCAAGCCAGTCGTACACATCACTTACCAGTACAGATGTGATTTGATATTTGCAAAAAGAGCAGTGATGTAAAGGCAGATCTAATCCAAGTGGGTGTCTGATCTCAGTGTTCACCTCCACTCCGCTCCTTTTTCCTGCTGGAGATCATTACTCAAACGTGTCAGCTCAACTGTTCACTCAATATGTTTTAAAATATATCTGTCCAGTAAATATATTTTGGATAAGTGTGGTAATTTCATAGAACCAGCATAGGGCACAATCAACAGATCTGTTCCTCAATACATTTTGGTGAGCATACAGGATCAGGTGTGCACTGATCTGGTCTGAAGATTAATAGGAGAAAAAAGAAACACTAAATGTTCATCCATACCTTTACCATGAAACTCTCCACTGATTGATTTACACTGCTACCTTACAGGCAGTGGTGGAGGATTTAGACAATTCCCCACACAGAGGCTGTTTCTGTGTCCCTTGCATCATGGGAAAACACTCATAATTGAAGATAACCCTCCAAAAATTCAAGACAACAAATGAGCTTTGACCACATATGATGATCAGTTTTATAGTATTCTGAAAACAAGACAGATCTTGAAGGTGATATCATATCATCTGTCACTAGGGAGTACATACTTTTTTTTTTGTCCGTTATCTTATTCCTGATATAATGTACATTCTGTGCTGAGTTTGGACTGAAAAGTACTTATTTGGTAGTGGGCTCTGACTTTTCTGAAATTTTCACTTAGAAAGCTCAGAGATCATTTAAAAATGGTTGCAATGTGAACAAAAGACACAGGAAGGCTTCTTTGGTTTCTGAACTGATATATTTCCAGAGAGCGTTTTTTGCCCCTAATTATTCTGAACATGCATGAAATGAATAATTGAGAAGAAAAAACATGAACTTGTTTACACAGGCAAAACAACTCTTCTGAAGTCAACTGGTCTTTAGTATCATTGTATACCTAACATTTTTTAGTGTTGGGACTGTGTTGCAAACACATCTGGCATGGAAAGTTTGAAAAATCATGGATCTTTCCTGTGACACATTAACAGTGTTTATGTGTATAAGAGCAAGTTCACGTAGAACCCAATTGTGGTCAAAAATACTTTACTGTGAAAAGTCATTGTTGATTATAATCATAATCATTACATCTGAAGCAGACTGCAGATAGGAATGCCTCTCTTTCTGTTTTGTTTCTGTTTCCTTTCCAGCTTTCACAGGCTTGTCAGCTTGAAAAAAAAAAAGAAAAAACAAAAAGGGAAAAAAAAAAAGAGATTCATTTGTTAGGCAAAAGGGTCTCTGTGTCCTGCAAGAGATAACTTTCCTCACAATTATGGCCAGGCATTTGGAAAAGACCATGAATATTCTGAAACTTAGTGCATCGCCTTGTCACGCTGAAGTGCTGAGCTGCAGAGAATGGTATCCATTCCCAACTCTGGGCATTACGAAGTGAGCTCCGTTTTTTTCCCCTTCCAAGTAACAAGCTTCTTTCCAACAGTTGAGTAATCGCAGGAATGTAAAGTAGAGGGCCCTGATCTATGTAAATATTAATTTTGTGCCTTTTTTAATACTGATTTTGACATACTCAGCTGTAAAAAAATTTCACAGGCTTTCTAATTTGGTCCATCACAACTCCCCAGCAAGTCAAATAAGTCTCTGACTAGGGCAGATAAGCACAACAGAGAAAGGGTGTCTATAAACAGAGGCAGAAAAAAACCAAGTTCACATCTGGGTCAGTGAACAATCGTTGGTGTTTGGGAAACAATGTCAGTGAACAGCAGCACTTAACATTGCTTTAAAAAATTAAGTGCTCCTGGTCTGATATAACTGTCCTTGAAATCAAAGGGAACTTTTTCCTGGTTATAATGGAAACTGGATAGAAATGTAATGTGATTACATTACCAACATGATTACATTCTTAAAACATTCCACAAGTCTAGCTATTTATTAGAAACATGGAATACTACATAAGTCATTATCTGGATAAATCATTATCTGGAAATCAGAGTGATTTAGACAAAAAAACGTAAGAACAAGAAAAATGGAAAATTAGGAAAACCAGTTTGTCATTGGCAGAAGAACGGAGTGTACTTACTAGTTCTGTTTATGAGCACTTGCAGAAATGTTCAAGGGGTACCTATGTTCCTACTTTGCATTTTAAAAAAATGGTATGCAAATTCAAAATAAAAACTTGAATATACACCAGCACTTTTGATCTCTGCATAAAGGATGGTTTTGCATTGACATAAAGCTAAAAACACTGAACTGGCAAGTATTGGTAAGCATTTGAAACCTTCTCACATGAGTCCACATTTGCACCTGGCAGGTGTATGTAAGTGCAGGTCTTTGCAGATGCACTGCATCTCCTGTTACAGCAAATTTTGAATATAAGCCTTGTTTCCAAATTCTGCCCCACTTCTCAAGATAAGAGCACATGAAAGTGCTAATTTCATAGGATAAGGTATGTAGTAGATTGACACTAGTTTTGGCTGCCAGGAGCTTTTCAAATTTTTTTTGCCCAGAAGCTCCAACTACATTTAATATTGAAGAAATGTCCTGCAAGTGTCTGGAAATAACAGCTGAACCTACCTGCAAGTGCAGTGACTCAGTGGAGAACTGAGGCACGCTGGTGACAAGGGAAGTAGAGCTGCCATTCTCAGATATTGGCTGTTGACATCTTTCTGTCCACACACAGCACACTGAGAACTCCAGAGTGACACTGGTTCATCTGTAATGAGGAGAATTTTTAGATGTGTAACAGAACAAGGGTATTAGTCTCCACATAACAGCAGCTCCCTTGTTCCCTGTACACATTCTTTTCTTTCGACATTTAAAACATCAGGCAAAGGTCAGACCTTCTCTTGGAGGGCACAGCTTATCCCATGGCGTGAACCGTCCTGTTGAGTCTCCCGTGAACCATTTGGGCACTCAGCCAGTCCATTTGCTCCCAGACTGATTAAAGACACCTCCTTCAGCTGACTGAACTGTCCTGATCATGCTACCTTTGATTTTGGTTACTTGATGGACCCCAAAATCACACCATTAATTAACGAGCTGCATATATCACAGTGATGAGCCATGTACCTCTGGCAGATGAAACTTTTAAACACTTATCTCTTTGAAGTGCTTGATGTTTTTCCCATATTAGTCTATTTTTTTCCTGGCACTTTTCTAGTTCATTAATTTTAAAAACTACTGATCTTTCTGAATTTTGATTACTTTAGGTAGAAACTAAGCTATGCTTACCTCAAAGAAAGTGGCCAGGGACAAATACATTGAACTGGAGAGACTGTGACAGAAACGAAGAGAAAGGAAGGAAAACACAAAACCTGGAGGAAAGTAACAGACAAAAAGTAAGAATAGATATTTCTTTGTACACAGACTAACAGGTGAAAAAAATAAAAAACCGTAATAGTTTACTAAGTGTTTGGAGATTTTACATTCCAGTTTCTAATATTTATTCTAACACTGTAACATTGTTAAGTGATATTGTGCTCTCAGCTGTAAGAAAGTCTCAGGACTTTTTCTGAAAACTTAAAAATATGTGTTGCTATAGAGAATCTTAATAATTTCTGATAATTTCTATGGTTTCTTTTTAGAACCTGAAAGCAAAATCAGATAATACTTGAATATTTCACATTATTTCAGCCATTTAAGTTACTTACTGCCTAGTAGGTTTTCCTTTTCTCTCTGCATCAGCTAATATTGATAGCATAATTAAGATGCTTAAATCTTTTCATTACAGCTTCTTGGTGCATTTAAAATGTAATTAAATCATTGTGAATTTGCAGCCTTCATTAGTTCTTTTCAAAGAAGTAGAAGAATATTGCCCTATAAACAACATGTATTCCATGACAGTTGGTTTGTTCTGCTGCTTCATGAGAAGAAGATAAAGCCACATGGAGATGTTTTAATACATCGCATTGAAGTCTGTTTCAGAAATTTGTCAAAAATAAAAGATACCTCATTTCATTCCACAGTGGTAATTATGTTACAGCCAAAAACACCAGAGTACTTATACTAATAATTTTTTAAGATAAACTGCAAGGCTAAAAAGGAATCCTGTACCTTCCCCAAAATCAGGTACCACATTAACAGACAGCTTTGTAGGTACATTTGTTCTTTCAAAAGTCATTCTCAATATAGTTATCTTTTAGCTCACTTTATTTCACTATTGATTCCCCCTTTCTGTTAATTAATTGAGTCTGATTTTAGGCTTGCAGACTGTCCAGGAATCTCTCATTTATTAGTGTTATTAGAACTGCTATGAAATCCTGGTGTATTTAACAACAGCGGGACTCTCCTAGTACTTTCAGAGTAAAAGTTTATTACAACTCAGATACTTCTGGTGGAAAATTCATCCTGTCCTGCACTGAGATCAGTCAAGTGACTAATCTTGAGAGCGATTTACCTAGTAACAGTTTCATCACATCAGGAAAATTTGAAAAAGGTGGACACAGAAAAGAAAGATATTATAAATGTGGAGCGACATCAGGATTAATTTTATTTTTAAAATTAGCTCTCAAATTGTTCTCACAAATAAAGAGTAATGAATTTACTCTTGCCTTCTTTCAGTTTTTAAAATAAAAACTTCCAAAATAATGTCTCATTATGTCTGTCCCAAAGAGCTTCCATTTTAATTAACAGAAATTTAGAATTAAATAGATGGATAAATTCTTTTTTTCTTTCCATTAAAGATTTGTAATTTTCATTGCTCATTTCTGTTGCAAATTGAATGATCTAAGTGTCTAGCAGTGGATGTTGAGGTACAACTGAGCTGGTTTTTTGTCTGTCTACAAGAGTAGGCATTGATATTTACAGCTACCCCAGTAATATCACAGTGGGAGACTGATCAGCTTGCCACAGGTCAAAGCAGGGCCAGGAGCAAAACCCAGATTTTCATGTTCCATGCATGTGCTAGTTGTAACACTATCACTTTATAATAGATCTAAAATTAATTACTTTAACTCCAGTTTCTAACACAAACAGAGCCATCAGCAGCTTTGTTGCAAGTTATTGTAGCTGACTCTTCAAGAACTTACCCTACGATACAAAAATAAAATAAGTGGGCAGAAATATAGTGATCACCAAATGCTCAGTGCAATTTTTTGCATTCTCTATTCATTTGGAAGCAGCATCCACCTTGCAAGGTAAGTGGAACAGTACTCTTATGGTGTCTCACTTTTTCCTTTTCAGAGTACTATTCTGACTTCCAAATTAAAAGGCCATTTTTCAACCAGGAAATAATACCAGCAGGCTAAATACTTCACATTGGGGAGCCTGCTCTACGAATTCTGTAATTTGCCAGTATCATCCCCTCTGTGGCTGACTGTTATTTTGCAGAAATACAAGAAAAACAAACCCAAAACCAAACCCAAACACTCAAGGAAACATCTCTGTGGTACATGTCCATGCTCAGTTTCTATTATTGTTTAAAACATGCAATTCAAGTTCAAGTGGGGTTTTGCAACCAGACGGAAATCTTAAAGCTAGAAATGAACTCTCTATAACCCAGGACCTTTCTGCCTCCTGCTTTCTCACTCTTTCTTTTTCTCTCCAGCAAGCCCAAAGTCAGATAACACTTTCCTGCTGTGAATTTTTTTAAGTCACCCAACAGCTCGGGCAAATGAGAGCTGTCATAGTTTTTGGATGAAAAAATCATCTGCAGCTCACACAGATCTATGAGCTGATAGGAGTTAATTGACAGCTTGCAGGATTTCATCTCCAGGCGGAGTTAGAGAGAATGAGAGCCCTGTGGGTTTCATTTGGGCAGAGATAAAGCAGGTTTTTATTCAGTGCTCATGGAGAGAGCATAATTAACCTTTTAGAAGTTTTAAGAATGATCAAATTGTTATTCATTTTTGCAAATGAGAAAAGTGAGCTTCTTTCTCTGCCAGGAAAATACCAGTGCAGATTTCAAGGTCACTTGATAATTTCCTTTGACAAAAAAGTTGGAAGTTAGAGGAAAAAAAAGGAAAATGCAAAGACTGAGAAATGGCATCATAAAATCATGCATCATTCAGGATGTGAAATGAACAAATGTCTTTTTTCTAACATAATATACTTTACCTAACATTTACTGCATGTTCATATTAGCCTGCTGGATTCTGCATGTGATGAAGGTCTCCCCTTGTTATCGTAAATAAGAAACTTGGTGCTGGCAGCTGTCTTTCATGTAGCCCCTGTAACTTTTCTTAAATATTTTCTTTCAGGAGAAAATGAGCCATTTCACAAGGTCAGTGGCTTGGTTTTCAGGATGTGTAATATAATATTTTCATGTGGTGTAAATTCCTAGAATGATAATATGAGTACAGAATAGAAGATTTAGAAATATGCAAATTATAAATGAATATATCTCAAATCCTTTTTAATATAACCATACTTCAGTTTCTGTCTGACTGAGTTTCACTTTTCTAGAGCAGCTGGGCACAAGATACCTTGCAAAATTATTACCTCCTTTTTCCTTGTATTATTTCTTGCTAATTTGTAGGACAATGAGAAGAATACAAAAATGGATCCAGACCCTTGTGTTGCATAGAAGCAACATAGCAGTCAGCAGTAAGAAACCATGAACAAGAATATCAGAAAACCTATGAAACCTATTTTTCTAAACTGTAGATCTTAAGATGCTATACTAATTCTAGTCTTGTAGAACATCCTTTTTGGTCCAGCCCTTCATGGTGACATTCTCTACATGCAGGGTGACACGCTCTTTCCTCTTCTGCTCCCTGCCACCCATTCCCAGATTTCTCCTTGTCTCCCCCTCCATTCCCAGAATTTTCAGACCTGAGATCCACACAGTATGATAAAAATCATTGCAACATATCACATCCTTTTTCTAATATGAAGGTACTTAAACCTTCAGCAACTCAAGTTACAGAGGTTTTTCTGCTATGATAAATCTATAAACTACCAGTTGTGAGAGTTTCTCCTGATAGATGCTCCTGTCCCCTACTCTGTAGCTGTTTGTTGTAGGATGTGCTCTCTGTTCTTGTTGTGTTTTATTCCTGGATATGAGTGCCAAAATTGGGGGAACTCTTGATGCACTCTTTTGATAAAACCTTGTAAATAAGTTTACTTAAAGGAATCAGCTTAGGGAGTGAGAAATCACATGCTTTGCAACGAGACTTTGAAGAGTTGTTTCTTTTAACTCACAAAGATTATCTTATCTTGTTTTACTTAGAGTAAATCCTTGCTATTACAGTATGTTAGGAAAAGATTGTTTTGGCTTTCTAAAACCCTCATGAGAGGACAAGGTGTTCTTGGTGTGATTTCTGTTTATGTTACCTGCTCTTTATAATGTGTTGGGTTTCTTTCTTTCCTAAATGCTAATATCTTTTTGATTTATGCAGGCTGGAAGATAAACTGATACCTTTGGTAACACTTAAAAGCTGCTGAGACTGTGACTGTCTTGAGCCATCTCTTTATTGTTAAAATATATTGAAATATGGCAGGATAAATAAATCATAAATAGTTGTTTCTTCTTTTTTTTGTGACATGTTCATCACTACTCTATTGACTTCATTAACAAAGAATGTAGAGGGTTAGGCTATGAAAACCAGATTTTTCAAGTTTTAGTACTCTAAAATTCATGGCACCATGCTTCACCCAAGGTAGTGCAAAAGCTCGTGCACTTTACCTTAAAACGTCTGTTTTCCATTCCCATCCTACTGATGTATCAGAGCACCCTGTTAGTAGTACAAACCATAATGCTCAACCAAGACAAATATGAGTAGCTTTTCAATCTGAGTGCCAGTGGGTCCATATGAGGAGAATACTTCTGGTGACACTCTAGGAGGCTTCCGAGATAAGTCCTTTTATTGCCATACTCAGATCATGGATAGTAAATAGGAAGACTTGGCAGAAGTAACACTTCCAGACAATTAAATGTTCAACTATACCTTTTAGACTAAAAGGCACAGTTTTACAAAATGTGTCTGTCATATCAGTTTCAAAAAACTAATAATGAGCTAGCTTGTATCTTCAAACTTGCAGCAGGCCTTTAGGTTTTTCATATTGTAAAAGCTTATTTAGTTTTTACAATATGAAAATTATAGACATGGTGACATTTAAACCTTTGCTTTTCATAACATTTCACACTTACACCATTTTAAAAGACAGCTATTAACATTTACAAAAATCTTTCAGAAACCAAATGTTCTAACATGCAGAATTCCAATTATACTGTGTAAGAGGGTTATCGACTATTCTTCTACAAGAATACTTTGAAGTACTTGGTATTAAACCCAAAGCTAAAATGTCAGTTGTACGTAGACAATAAATTAAGGTTTATAAAAGCATGTAAGATTTATTTAATATTACAATTTTGACCTTTAGACTGCCTTAACCATGGCTTGCTTAAGTTTTCCTCCCTCTTGCCTTCCTTCTTTATCTGTATAATCTTGCTTGAATATTAAACAAAGGTTGTGATGCCAGTTATGCAAAGTAATATAAAGCCTTCATAGTATTAGTACTTTCCTCCAACTGCCGTAACACAGCCACATAAGCCGTGTTTTGTTTTTCAGCTGAGATGTTTTCTGAATTGCTCAGGGAGTTCAATGAGCAGCATTTCCAAAGCTGTCAAGACACAGCTGTTTAATTTTCAGTTTCTCATTGCAAATATCCAAAACTTTCAATTAAATGCAAGCTATAAATACAAATGCAGGCTTAGCTCTTATGTTCTACCAGAAGACCCTGATAGGAAGACAGGCAAAGTCAAAAGAGAGGTGGCAACAGCAGGACAACAAGAGAAGCTCAGTGTTGAAAGGAAAAACAATGCTACCAGAAGACAGGTCTAAGTGAATGCTGTTTTGAAACATGTTTGAGCTCACAGCAAACAAAGGACTACCCTGCAAAGGTAGGGGATGAATTAACCTTTTCTTTTTCTGGTTTCACACTAAGGAGTCTCCCTCTACCAGACAAAGAAGCTCCTTTGTCAGAAGCCAAATATCCAAACTATTTTTGGCATCTCTCAGATCAGTAGTATTATTGATTAGTTATGACCAGAAAAATCAGGAAAGCAATCAGAGAAGGAAATAAATGCTGAACAATCTACAAATAATCTTTGCTGCCACTTACTCCTGGGAAGTGTGTACTAAAAGCAATGTACTGAGGAATGACCACAGAAATGTATGTGGAAATTAAAAACTCAGTTTAATGATTTTTTTTTTTTTTTTTTTTGCAGAGCAACACAAACAGTGCAGATGGTTATTCATACAAAATACATGCCAGACTTTCTGGCAGAAGGAAATGGAGGAAGCAAATGTGGAAAACTGCATTGAAGCTCTTATCTAGATAATATTCTGCTATAAGCTGAGCTGTGAGACCTAAATGACTGAAAGGGCACACAAAGTGCCAGCACAGAGTCACCACCTGGGAGCTTTCCCTAGACACTTTTCTTCAGATGTCTCAACTACAGAGATAAGGTTAAAATGTTGAGATTGGCCGGACAAAGATCAGAAATTAAATTCAGCTCCATGTTCATTTCATTTTATCCAGACTGTAGTTTAAAGATCCAAAGAGGTCATGGTTATTTTCTGAAATTTGAAGAAAGTTCTCAGAGATCAAAATGTTCACTATGTCACAGCATGCTTCTTTCTCTGAAGTTGAGAGGTAAATGGGAACACTACGTTTTACAACTCCTCCTGACAGCAGCTTAACATTTCAGCTTGACCAAAGTCATAACATAGTTTCTTCTAGCTCACCTTGAAAGCAGGGATTTCAAAACAACTTGTTTGGGTTTCTGTCATGGTTTAACCCCAGCCAACGTCAAACCCCAGGCAACCGCTTACTCACTCTTCCACCAGCAGGATCAGGGAGAGAATGGGAAGGGTAAAAGCCAGAAAACTCACGGGTTGAGATAAAGACAGTTTAATAGGGAAAACAAAAGCAGTGTACACAAGCAAAGCAAAACAAGGAATTATTTCACTGCTTCTCATGGCAGGCAGGTGTTCAGCCATCTCCAGGAGAGCAGGGCCCCATCATGCGTAACGCTTGCTTGGGAAGACAAATGCCATTACTCCAAATGTTCCCTCCTTCCTCTTTCTTCCCCACAGCTTTATGTCACATGGTCTGTAATGTCCCTTTGGTCAGTTGGGGTCACCTGTCCCAGCTGTGTCTCCTCCCAGCCTCCCATGCAGCCCCAACTTCCTCACCAGTGTGGAAGTACAAACAGCAGAAAAGGCCTTGACTCTGTGTAAGCCCTGCTCAGCAATAACAAAAACATTGCTGTGTTATCAACCCTGCATTCAGCACTAATCCAAAACATAGCCCCATGCCAGTCACTGTGAAGAAAGCTAGCTACACCCCAGCCAAATCCAGAGCAATTCTTTTAGTTTTCCCTGTAGCTAAGTATTGGAATAACTAAGCAGAACAAGATAATGCTGTTATAAAATATTTTTCCTTCAATACGGATAGCAGACTTGAAAGTTGGTTTGGTTTTCTTTTTTCTGATTGCAAGACTTGTTGAGGGCATGTATGACTGATGACATAGCTGATTTCCTTCCTCAACACCAACACACAACAAAAATCAAATTCTCAGCTGTAACTTATGTGAGGATACACAGCTCAAATAGAATGATTTTGCATCCCTGAAAATCACATACCAAATACTCCTTTTCCAACACTTACTGGCTTCTCAAAATGTATCTTTTTTGCACCTTCTTTTTCCTCTTTTGTGATTATTCAAGGGGAAGCATTTCTGGGCACAGTTTGAGCATCACAGGAGAGGGTTGTGCTGCTTTCTCCCATAATCTTTTCTTGGCCCACACAAGTCTTTCTTTTAATTTTCCTTCTGATGTTCATTCTATCTTTTAACAGGCTGGATTCTCCAGAAGGGCCCCTTTTGTTTCCTCTCTGCAATCCACAATAACCCTGTTCTGCTATCAGATGAACAAATAGTCACCATGGCAAGACAAGCGTCAAGTCACTGAAGAGGTTTAGGCAAAACTGAAGATTTTTGTATGATGTTGTATTCAGGCATCTGTCCCTTATTGTTCTTATGTGTCTCAATGCCTTAACATAAAATATAAAAGCCCTGCTATGCAATTTTTTTTGTAATTTAAAGTGCAGCATACCTAATGCTATGTTAAGGAAAATTAAGAGTCAGATCATGAAAATCATTTGAACAAAATGGTTTTCTTAAATTCCATCAAGGGTACTTTCATTCAGTCTGGCACTAAGATTGGTAGCAATCATTTGCAGAATCAAGGTCCCAAAGGAAACTAATCTCAGAACAATACATTGGGCAACTTTTCCCAGAACAGTGTAGCACCCAGCAGAGAGGCAACATTAGGGAGCTGCAGGAGAGACAAGAAAGTGAAAAGGTTTATGTTATTGATTGCAGAAAAGAGAAGCCTTCAGTCATATATCAAATCAATCAACCACTCTATTTCTGTTTAGTACATTATTCATTCACTACATTTAGTGCTGCCTCTAGTTGTTTGCAGCATATTGAGATTTGCAGACTTTTTGCGAATTTCCAGAAGATAAATCCGGAGACCTAACAGTTAAATCTTCTTTTATCTTTAGGGTGGTTTGTTTTGTTTTGTTTCTTATTTCCTCTCTATCTCTCCTCCCCTCCTCACCC
Source organism: Corvus cornix cornix (assembly GCF_000738735.6). Taxonomy (NCBI): domain Eukaryota; kingdom Metazoa; phylum Chordata; class Aves; order Passeriformes; family Corvidae; genus Corvus; species Corvus cornix. Next base: position 46,625,736 of record NC_046357.1, on the reverse strand, counting down.
CCACCCCCACCCCAACCAGTACTATATGAAGGAGGTGAGGGTACTCAATCAACTTTATTGAGCTACAGCAGTTTCCATGCCTCTCAAGTGTCTGGATTTTATTGGAAAGTCCTCCACTTACAGAAATGTGACTTATGGGCAATGCAGTGTTTTCATGTTCTGTTCCAGTTTTTGCTCCATGGCCACTGATATTGTAAGGAGATATCACTGAAGGCCTATGCAATCAAAAGAAATGCAGTCAAATTCCTATGAGTTAAATTTATTGTCTTGACTCTAATACTGTACAAATTTTTCCTGCCACCTAGAACAGATATTGATTTAATGAAGAAGAGAAAAAAACCCAAAGAAAACAATTAGCTAATCCATCTCAGCTTATGTCTCCAGCATCAGCACTGCCATGCCCAGAATTTCTTTATTTATATTGGGCTGGTAATGACTTCATAATACATTCTGGAATGGTAGAAATATAAGGCTAAATACTTTACAACTGGGATTTAAACACACTTCAACGCTGATTTAGGGAATAATTAATGCCTCTGAGCATTGTGGGATCAAAGAACTTGAAGATCTTGGTGCCATTTGACATGTGCAGTTATTTACATGCATTTTTAGTTTTTCTCTCATTTACCCTGGTATGCTTAACTGCATATTGAGCAAAAAAAAAGTGAAAGAAATTATTTTCATCTGGGAACATAATAACTTTCCGTTCACTATGTGGTGCATTGTTGGACATTAAAGGACGGCTCTGTTTCCTGGATGCTAATGAGGATATTGTTTGATTTAAATGCACTACAGTCAGAGATCGTTACTGTTACCATATGCTTAAGACTTTCCCTGTATAATTCCTAAGACCGTAAATCACCAAAACCGGCCACTAGAACACCTGTACACTACTGATTGGAAATTGAGCTGTAGTTCAGAAAGACTTCGCTGGCAAAATTTGATAGGATTTTCTTGCAGTGTTATAAAGCAGAAGAGGTTAAGTAGATAGAATGAAGGCAGAATGGAGAAAGTTGCTTCAAGCAAAGGCAATTTATGAAAAGGGAATCTTCCCTTCATTAATGCAGTACATAATGAGCAGGGCCACGCCAGGTAGCTGGTGGTTTTTCGGTTGTTAGAGTCATATTTTCTTATCCTGCACATGTGAATTGCACCTGCTGTGCAGGTGCAATTGAGGTGGTCATATATATGAGTAAAATAACCACTTGAGCAATTGTGCTCACATTTTTCATACAGACTTTGGCTTTGTGTCTTTGAATCTCTAAACCACCCGTGGTCTGTGCAGACTGCTCCTTCCATCATCCGCTTTGATCAGATAAAAGTGAAACTGCAGCAAAACCATATGTAGGAATTTTTAGCTAATACCTGGAACATTAGTGAATACTCTCTGTCTGCAATGTCAGGTTCAGCACACTAAAATGAAGAATGTTGCATTTGAAGGAATGACAGGGTAAATGCAGTCAGAGCAAATGTAACTGCCCTCCAACCTGCTCCCTGGGGCCCTCTGTGAGCCATAACCTGAGTGAACTTCATGTGCAGGCTTGTGTCACCAGACTGGGACTGCTTTTAGGAGAGATGGCTACCCAATACACCATGAGGCAAGTAATCGCTCCAGGAGAGTCTGAAGAGAGCGGAGAACGTAGTGCTCACTTGTGCTTCTGGTGTCAAAAGGACATGGACGTGTACCTGAACATGAAATATGAAGAGGAGGAGCTGTGCATTGTGTAGGAACAAGGAGAGTGTGATGGAAACCTGAGGGCAGCAAGGAATCAAGGTCATGCAGGAGAAGAAGCAGTGGTGCCACCACCACGAAGATGGTCAGGATATGTTAAGAATAAAGGGATGAGGGAAATACAGAGGGCAAGAAACCATGTGGCTGAGCAAGAGGCTTTGAGAGAATTAATACAGAGAAGCATGATAGTAAATAGAGAGGGCAAAAAAACATTCACAGAATAAAAAAGGAAAAGAGGAAGAAATTTTCCTCCAGGATGTGGGACAGGAGTAGAATAATGCTTTTCCCAATAGCCACTGCATGGGACAACCCTCTTGTGTAGCTTTCAAAGATAAAGACTTCCATATACAGCCTGTTAGTTAAATGGTGGTGGTGTGTATGTGTGAAATTAAAAAAAAAGGACAGTGAAACTTTGACTGAGCGGACACCTGCTATAGCAGCTGAGCTAGGACTAGGCTGGCTTATGGGTGTTACAAGGGTTTTCACTGTGCTTAACTTGGAATTATGCCAGGCACTGACCATGGAGCCCCGTGTTCTTAGAATAAACAAAGGGATTTTAATGATTATGAATGACTGGAAGATCAGGTTTCTATCCAACAAAAATGATACCGCAATAACAGGTATGAGAAGATGATAAAAGCTGAACTTTTTTTTCCCAAAGAAGCTATATGGTTTGTTTAGCTCTTCTTGTCCTCGGCATTTAAAAAGTAAAAAAGGTAGATCAAAAGTTAACTTGCAGTAATCAAAATAAAATCACAACACACAATCTCCTGCTTGTCTGTCTTCATTTTAATGTTGTTATTCTAAAAATGCATTACTTTGTATGTATGGAAAACTGGAACGAGTTCATCTAAGTGCTTTTTAAGTTCAATGTAATTGTACGTTTCTCTGCTGTAAAAGGCCAACAGAAAATTGGACACAGTACTCAAACAAGATTTTTAATTTTTTTTCGTTCTGCATAACCACCCACTTTCAGAATTGCAAACTGCATAAACAAGATAGAGGGGAGTGAAAATCACTTAACTTCAGATTTGTGCATTCTGCTTTAGGAGCAGTTTTCAGTTTATGTTTGTATTTATAGATCCACCACTGGGCCAGACCCTTTAGTGAGCTGTAACTGAGAGCAGATTCAAGAGTAACATCAAGTACTTTTAAAAACTTCAACCCAGCAACGAAAATTGTTTGATCTTTTATTGGCAGAGTGTGGCTGTTGTAAAAATAAATGAAATATAGTAACCAGTCAATGCCAAGTAACTGTAGATGAATCCAACCTAAACTGGGTTCAGATAATTCTTGGAGTATGCTCTGCATTACCATCAGCTTTGGTTCAGACAAATACATGTGCGTATGCATGTGTTCATTAGTTCATGATAGTTTTCATTTTTTGTCTTTTATTTTTTCAAAAAGATCCTTTTCATTTTTAACAGGCACACTGATATTCTTGTACTGGCAGTCTTTTTCACAACAAGGTTATTTCTGGAAGAGTCTTCCATTTCACATGCAAGCAAATAAATAGTATGTAATGACATGCACATATGCCTCCTTTCTAACAGGAAGAATATATTTTCTTCTAAAACCGATCTAGTTAGATGAATGTGAGAATATACTGCAACAAGATACTTTAGGCTATGCAAAATACTGGACTGGAGGTACATTTAGTCATGGCATAGCAAATCCACTTAAGAGTCCCCTGAGACAGCCTGGTGAGCTAGAATAACAGCTCCATTATTCGGAGTTTCATGTCTATCACCCTACTTATTAGCATAGTTTTGAGGTTAAACAATGGTGTTAGTTTTCTCTGTGCATCCTCCTACTTATTCATTATCAAATTACTTTACATTGTTTGTTTAGACTGATATCATCCAGTTCAAGTGTACCAGGTCCGAAAAACGTGATTTGCCCAGTAACAAGATAATTTTCAGTGAACCAATTTAGTGTCTACCTTCAGCATGGAACCAGAGTCACCTTAGAAACAAGTTTTGAAAGCATTTTTTCAAGAATGAGCTACCAAGCTTGATGAACTGGGAACAGTGGAAAGTCTTTCAATTGTTCCAATGAGTTTTGTATCAAAAATAAGGTCTCATTTTTGGAAAGTACTTAAATATGTGCATATATATGCCCCCTTATAAAAAAAATATTTAAGACCATAAGCAAGTGGATTTTGTTTCATGATTAGAGGCCGAGCAGACTAATAAGTGCTTTCCTGATCAAATGTTCAACATCAACTAAAATATCCAGGCCAAAGTACAGAAAAAAAACAACAATGAGGTCCGTGTCTAGGCTTTTGTCTATGTTACATTAAAACAAAAGAATTTTTCCCCAAGTTTAAGAGAACACGTTGCTTCCAAGATACTGTTTACTCTCATCATGTTTATTCTGATCTTCAGCACTTGATAGTATTATTCCAGTGCACTGCCTGCCACCCTTTAGCTCACAAGTAATATATGACACTCTTTACCAACTTAAGGAAATCAGGATTTTTTTCTGTAATGCTTTCAAGAATTGCACTATCTATTCACTCACATGGTCCTGTCTAAATAAGTTAAAAAATGCTATCTGCTTGCTCAACCAAGAATTGTTATGGATTCACCAGCTCCAATTTTTTATTTAGCAGTAACTTCAAACTTCCTGATAGCCACTTACTAAATTTGCATGATGTGAGACCTGATGTAGGTGTGCATACATGCCTAGCTGGATGGTAGCACTGGATAAACATGCACAGAAAGAAATTACTGTGATCTGAAATTACGAAATATAGGCAGTGCTCATTTTCCAGGTAAACATCTATAAAGTACACACATGCCTTTCTAGGACATGCATTATTTTGACCCTTTTCCATAAGCAGCTTACAGCTTCTGGGAGTCGTGTTTGAGTCTCCAAAGACTGGAATGGCAGAAGCTGAGGACAGAAAATTTTCTTGTTTGAGCCATCACTGCTCTATCTTGCTCCTCTGTTTCCTTTTTTGCCTATGTCCACCAATAAACAGCTTAGGAAAAGTCTGAGCTGAGCTAATTCAATTCACTGCTGTGTTCAAACTGATGTAAAGCGGAGCAGTATTTGATAGTGTTCCCATGGCTTCTCTAAGAAGCTACAAACAAGGGGAAATTGCAGATCAGAACAAAGATCCTGTCAGCTGTCATTTCCCGCTGATATATTTTACTGTAATTATTACTTCTTGAAAACTGGCATACATTGTAAATTACAAGGTTATTTAAGTTCTGAAGGTGTACTACATTCCTGCTATGAAGTTTTTGACAAAATTATTTCTTTGTATGTGTTTATAATAAAGCTGAAGTCTACCAGAGAAAAACCATACTACATTTTAAAGTGATGTGTATGAAATGCATTTCAATTTCTCTCTTTGGCATCTCTGCACATTTTTTTGGAATATATATATATAAATGTATATGAACTCTATAGCACCAATCTAATATTTTTATAGAATGGATTGCATGACACCCAGGATATATTATGATGAATCTATTTAACATGAAGGCTTGCCAGAAGTACAAATTTGATATGTTACACTTCTCTAACCTTATGTTTTCAGGACAACACTATGCCTTTTTAGCGCTGACTAGGAAATCAGATTGACTATGTCTGGGGATACAGTTTCACATCATGCATAATCCTGTTTCTGCCACGGAAGAAAATCAATGAGGGTGAAGCATTGATCTCCTTGCAGAGTACAAATGCAGTTTACACTGAAACACACTGCTGGGGATTTTGTTATTCAAGTCATTCGACCGCTCAATGTGTGTGCTAACCAAGTTCTTATCATGCAGCACCTCACTAGCCTAAGCTTAGCTTCAGTTATGAATATAGCAAAACCAGGTCCCTTCTGGAAGAAGAAAAAGCCTTTACATATGCACAGTTCTTCTAGTACGTGTATGTTTGCTCAAGGCTAAACTGAAATGCCTTTTCTTCAATGACATTTCCCAATGTCACCAAATATATGAAAGTCTCACAGAAGGATGTGTGAATATGAATCACTCCAAGAAAATACTTTTCTGTTATGAAGGATTTTATTTTAGTATGTGCCGGTTAGTCAAAGTGTTTTTCTTTTACTTTGGAGAAGCAATTTCTATTGAGAATTTCTCAAGGTTGCCAAAACATGCATGTGTTCTTGCACATAGATACCTACATATTTACGGGTATGACAAATGCATGCACACACACATACACACTCTCCCTAGATAGAGACATGTACTTATTTTTTTATTTATATATGAACTATATTTCATTCTTGACAGCAAAAATATTTTCTTAACTTACGACCTTCCAACTGCAGACAATAAATCAACTATTTTAAAAGTGAATGAAGATGAGTCATTTAGTGATGTCATAATACAGTATTTTCTTTAATGAAAATTTATATTATTTCCCCTGGAATAAAACTCAGTTAAATAAATTTGTACAGAAAGATGCAAGAGAACTGTTACATTCTGCTGCAAACACAGGCTGGTGCTTGACAACAGGCAGGACCTTGACCTGCTGGAGTACTCTGATCTTATTTAATGCATTTACTCTGAACTAGGATTTTCCATGATATTGCCATTATACAAATATATGTAGCTGAACCAGATGGCATTCATATTAAGACATAATGCTTGCAAACTAACATTAAACTGCAGCTGTATAAAGAAGTTCCTCAGAACACTAACAAGATTAAGATAATGAATTCTGCTTTAAAGCATACGAAGATCAGACAGCAGTCCTGGTATCAGAAAGGGGAAAAAAACCCAAACTACTCTGGCTCTATTGTTGTTTGAATACTCAATATTTGGAAAGATGAAATATTAATTGAAATATTACAGGAAGTACAGTAGATGAAATGGATGCACTGCAAACAAGTGTTATCTAATAGACTAATATGTATTATTCTTTGATTATTATGGTTTCATATTTGTCATAATTACAGTGAAAAATAAACAAAATAGGAGTGTTTCAAATGCAACATTTCCCCTGGCTGTTCAGTGTTACACCAAGAGCAGTTGAAGTTCACAGGACAGCAAAGCCTTCTATGTTTGAGCAAAGACCTGCTTTATATCTGAAGCAAATGCAATAAATCACTGAAAGAATCTTACAGAACTCAATTGGTGGTGAAACATTCAATACCAGTCAAGCAGCAGAATGCAATTAATAGCTGAACTTTTCATCTGTCTGTTATATCAGTGGATTAAATCCACTCACTTTAAAATGTGAACACTTTGAGAAATTTTGATATTTCATAATTACATACTTTATCACAATGGGGGGGTGTGTGTATAACAAATATAATTCCTGTCATGTATATAGCAGTACCTTCAAAACACATACCACAAAATATAAAAAGTTACAATAGAAAGGAATAAAATACATGACTTAGTAAAAAAGAAACTCTTAAATTTTTTTACAAGCAGCCAGATTAAATAGAAGTTTTCTTTTATGCTCACTGATGTAATTGTGTTCATCCATCATTGAAAATTTGACCTCACAAAATGCACACTGATGGGACCTTCATAAATAGAAGACTGACAAAGACACTAAGGCCAAACTCAGCCCAGCTTCTTTCAGCTGGTTGACGTCCATGCCTACGCCACTTTTTTGCACTCTTGAACCTCCTCCTGTGACTTCAAGTAACAGAAAAGCTATAAACTAGGACAACCTTGACATGGCAAAGTGAAGCACATCAGCACTTTTCATCCTCCCGTGTCTGTTACTGCTGGTGACTCAATTATTCATTTTGTTTCTTTCCTTTAGGACTTCTAAATTGTGAATTTAATTTCTTCACTTCCACACCTCATCTCCTATATTCATGGATACCATTTCAAGAACCTGCTAGGTATCCTTTCACAATATCTCTAAAATCCATTAATTTTTTTTCTACAATCACAATTTGCATGCAGATACCTACCACTGTGAAAATTTTAATGAATGCTTCCTCATTATTTATGTTTCACTGAAAATTAAGTATAGATACATATATACATACATAAATAAATCTTTAGATCAGTGTTTCAACTACCAGGATCAAACCCACACAGAAATACAATCCCAGATTGAAGCTCTCGATACTTTTCTTTGAGGACACCTTTTATTTACATTTCTCTTACTGCCTTTTTCCTCCTTCTCATAAATTCTTTTTCTTTTCTGTCTACTGTTCTTGTTTATGCATCAACAGAAAGAAATTACTTCCTTCCTGAATTCTGAAAAGCAGGCCACAGCCATGCTTTTATTTTCCATTTCTTTTCCCACACAGGTTCCTAGATAAAGCACGTTTCTCCCAGAGACATGGGAAACATAGTCTGCTTCTCTGAGAAATGTGTGTCACACTGACAACAAAGATATATCAAATGAGGTGAAAACAGATCTATCCCTTCCCTCACCTTCTCTCAATAAACCCCTAAAAAATTATCTCAAGCCAACAAACAACTTCTGTAGAAGTTCTGATGAGACCAGAATGCACATTTTTGTTTCACCCTCAACAGCTCTGAAACTGATTTTCAAATCCAAGTGTATTCATCAGAATTACTTTGCTCCTCTGTTTGTTACCTGTAACACTATTGATTCATGTCACAATTAAGCAGGATAACTTAATTTTGGGGGGTTTTTCTCCTGTTTTTAATTATTTAAAACAAAACAAACCCAAAGTGAACAAAAAACACCAAACACTGGAAAAGTAAGGGATCTTGGTAGCCTCGGTACCCTTAGAAGAGCTGGTTTAGTTATTAATTGTGCATTAAATATATGGTGATTCCATCTTTTTCCCCTGCACGGGAATAATTTGCAAATGAATCCTGATTTTTACAAAATATCTTTTATGCCTCTGTGCTAAATGCCTTACACAAGCAAATATTAGCCCATGGCTTGTTTGCAAACTGCTGACTGAAAATGTTTGTTATTCATGGCATAAGATTTATCAGAGACTTAACATTTTATTGATTTATAGTCTTCATGGTTTTAAAATTTTAAACGAACAACAATAGACTCAGAAGTATACGGGGAGTGGTTTCAGTGGGTAGGAGGAGAGGAAGCATAGATAACCCAGACAAAAATGAAGCAAGGATAAAATTAAATGTATGAAATTAGACTGTAGGATCATAGGATATTTGACTTTGAGAATGAAGGTAAATATACACAGAAAGACGTTTTAAACATGATAGATTTTTAAAAAAACCAACATTGCTAATCTACAACCCAGTGTGCCAGAATATACCATCAATGCTACTTCCAGTACACATTTTCAAGATGTCTTATATGCACTGAAATATTAAATTCTCTGATTTTGGGATCAGAAGTTTTCATTACAGAACTTGAGTTTATTTAATTATTCACAAGTAGTGGTTAAAAAAAGTAATTTATATCAGTGAGATGAACATACACTATATAATTATGAGAACGCAACTATCCCATAAAATTTTGTAATAGTTTTCAATTTTCAATAATTTTCAAAAATTTTTCAATTAAGAAACCAATCTGCTTTTATTGGTACCTCATGTAATACTACAGAACTGTCCACACGAAAGTTTACTCTCTGGACATGTTAATGAAACAGATGTAGATTTTAGCTTGCATAACATTGTATTAGGCAACTGAGAGCATAATTAGATTTTCACATTAAGAAAATAAACCCAAAAATAAATCCAAGATTTTCTGATTAATCATAACGTAGAATATATTCTCACAAAAAAAGTGGGGAATTACAAAAGGAATGGTGCTCAAACCCAAAGACTTGATATTTATCCACTACCACCTTTGGAAGCAACCTGTCTCTCCAGGTTCAACCTCTTTCTGTATCTCATTGAAAGGCCTCAAGAAAAAATGACCAGAGTCAAAGCATCATAATCTAGACCTTTCCAGTAAATATATATTAATCTTTGCTCCTTCCTTTTGTGAGACACCATTGCCTAGTAGCTTGATGAAATGTTATTTTGTGAAACTGTGATTCTGCAAGTTTTTGAAGAGGAATTTTAACATAATGCCAGTTCTGTGTGCTCTGAATGTCTGTGGCTTGGGGGAGCAGGAACTGGGAAAGAATAGGTTTCCTAGCATTAAAGCCACAGATCAGCACTGGCTAAGTGTAAACTCTGTACTGAGTTCTTGTCTGCAACCATGTCAAAACATGTCAGCTTTTTTTAGGATGGTGAATTGCTAATGAATCTTGGCAAATATAAGTCATTGTTTTGTACACAGCACAGCAAATGATTGCTTACATTCTTAATGCTGAAAGAAATACAGCATTTCTGTCTTCCAGATAAAACAAGAACATTGTGGTGAAGTGCACAGTGCCCTTGCTGGAACTCAGTCAATGTCAAATACTTAATCTAGACTTGAACTTCATGACTGTGCAGTCACCTGTAGGAGATGCTTAGAGACTTAACGGGATTACAGGTCTAAATCTTATATATTGGTGGTTTTTGAACCTTCAAGGTGTTATTGAAACATAAATATTCATTTCTGGGTGAACTCTCTGCCACAGCAGCCTTCCTCAGCACACAAAGGTTTGATCCAAGTCTGTGATTCTTGCTGAGATACGCATTGCATCATTGTCTATTTTCAGTTTGTTACATTAATCAAAACCTATCCCGTTTATTAAACCGCTTCCTGCAGCTCAGGTTTTGAAATTCAGAGTGCCAGCAAGCAGCTGCCAGGCACCGTGAAGGAAGGAGGTGGAGCAGATTTGAGTAATGTACAAATTGAATTTCAAGTGACTGAGCAGCCTCTTTATCTCTTAGTGACACAACCAGTGATTGTAACAGTATTCTTAAAGGAAATGAAACCTGGAGCCGTGGTTCAATCACTGGGTACTTACTATAGCCCTTCCCAGCAGTCCTCCCAGAACTACTGATGAGTGTGACCTTTGCAAAAATGCACAAAGCCTTGATTTCTGCACAGTTAACCTTTACAAGCTGGAACCCTCCTGTGGAACCTAACCACAACAGAGGAATGCTTTGGAATGAAAACACACAGACATATATTTTATGAAAGGGCAAATTTCCAAAAAAGAAGGAAAAAAGAAATAAAGGGAGAAAGAGAAATTATTTTGGAGAGAGGCAGTTAACAGTTTTCCAAATAGACAATTACCCACTGTTGTGATTGGTACTTGTCACACTTCTCATATTCCACAGGTAGGAAGAGGTCTACTCCCGAAGCTGCTTTTATCATTGCAATCTTAACGTCATGTGTTCCACCAAAATCACAGTGGATACAGGTGCCATACTCAGTCAGTCAGCAGATTCCCACCTCTCCATCAGCATTCCTCCCTTGCACACCTGAAACCCATGATGTGTATGTGAGATTATCTGTCATAAGAGATTTTAGGAGAGCCGGGAATTTATGTTCTCCCATCCTTATACTCCAAGCCTTGAACTCAGCTTGGGCATTACTTTCTTGAGCACTCAAGAACTCATGTTGTCTCAGCCATGGGTGTGTGCTTCTAGCATTCCTTTGATGCTGCTTGAGAAAGAAAAAACCAGTCATTTTCCTTATGAATATTTTGATGAATGCAAAACAAACTGTTGGTAACTATTTCAGTTGATGCCACAGCAGGTAAAAGAGGAAGAAGGATAAAGGCTGTTGGAATGCTTTGTAAAGATCTCCTGAGAAATTTTGATGATAGTTGATGCCTCTTCTATGCTTTTTATCTGATTATCCTTGATGACAATGAAAGCTCTTTGGGAAATTTTAATTATGTCTTTAAACCATGTGAAAGGCAAAGTACTATTCTTTTATGTTTGGTTGATTTAGTTTCCTGAGTATATGTCCTTGTGGATATGGTCTTTCGAGTAAGACCTTTGGAAAAATGACATTTTTGTAAACAAAGCCTTACAACTTAAACAGTGCATTCTGTAATTTGTCTGAATAGATTTTAGTTTGGTGTATAGAAGTCTTCTCTCTCGCATGTGCTGTCCCACTGTCTCCACTTGTCATGCTGGTAGCACAAAATTCTTTCTGTTCTATTTTCTGGGATGACTCCATTCAGGTGGACTTATCAACTAAAGTGTTTAACATAGAAAAATTATGAAAAATACTAAATATAAGAAGTATTAATTGACAGAAGAGTGTCACTAAAAGAGCACAAAATAACTAACTCATAAAAGTATTTTACCTTTAATAGCAAATTAGAAGATTCATGTTGGCAGGCAATACATTAATTATCAGAATTTTTGTTTCCCTGGACAGACTGAAAACTTATGACAGCTTTTTCCAATACACTTTTTAAAACTGCATCTGCAAGATACATGGGTAAGAACAACTTCATTCTAACCTTCAAAGTGAAGCCACATGCTTGGACCACAGCAGGAAAATGGCTTTAATTCATTCTAGATGACCTTTTCATTGAAAAGCAAACCTCTGCCCTTAGGCTATTTAGAAAGGTTAGGTGTACCTTTTTCCTTTTACTATTACAAGGCATATATTTATTAGTGCTCTCCGGTGTTTTTTTCCCAACCAACTCCAGTTAGCTTTTAGAAAAATCAAACAAATCCCACCTTCATTCCTACCCTTTTCACTTTTGTAGATCATTAACTACCTCCAGACTCTTGCTTTTGAGATCTGAGTGCATTTAAAAAAAAAAAAAAGGGAGTGAAATTCAACAGTATAATTGATATAACTCAGCAAACAATAGGCCATTAAATAGCCAGACTTTCTATTCTTTAAAACTTGTTTTGGTTGCTATAAGTAGCCAGTTTAAAATAAAAAAACCCCATAAATCTCTAGTGAAATGGTGTTAAATTTGCTGCTTTTCATCTCTGACAATAAGCATTTTGGTATGAATATATGGACTTAGCACTCAGGAGACAGTGTTAATTACCAGCAGAGGAAATCATGTTCTATATGCAGATTGGTGAAAAGTCTTCATTAAATACTAAGAAATAGTTAATTTGTCATTAGTCAGAACTTGAAACCAGAGGCTGCTGCTTATGAGCCATTGATTAAGTTTATGGTAGCAATAACGTCACTGAAAAACATTTGTTACCATACTTAATTACCAGGTTTTAAATTTAATTTACCAGGTTTCTTCTGCGGGTTAACTAACCAAATGGGCGTAAGCTATTTGTAACAACCAATGCTACCAATATTAATATTCAGGTATTTGAAATGTCCAACAAGCTTCTTACTTCTTACTAGATAGTCTGTAACAGCTTGTGCATTAATAATAGCACTAAATATGAAAGGGTTTCTGTTCCAGACACAGCATGATATTGTAAATAAAAAGGTATAATTTGGCTTTTAACTGGCATGGCCCCTCAGACAGTGTGTATGCTATACAGCCTTAGCCCTTTCCACAGAAGTACTGGGAGCTGGTGGAACACATAAATAACATAAGGGGTCCTTATGATGGAGGTGGGCCAGGGATCTGCTGTGAGTGTAACAGCTGGTTGTACATCTTCGTGGTGATGAGAGGAGGAACCTGCCCACCATCTGTCTTACCTATGATACAAAGATAGACTTGCTTCACCTGAAAGGCTTATCTTTGTTTCTGTAGGGAGTAGCAGGAAACTGGTGTGTCAGCCAGTACAAACACAGAGAACATAAAACTAAATGGTAGTTTACTCTGGTGGTAATTTCCTAATCAAGCCAAGATAATCTCCACCATGTGTAAACGAATATGTCCATCCTTTAGTCTTCTGCTGAGGCAGCTGTACTCATTGTTTTTCCCTCACCACAGATTTTCTGGAGTCCACTAGTACATCAAGTCTAAGGGAGAGAGCAAAACGCCTGCGTGAGTAATTTCTTTGGCTGGGATTTGTACTCGGTTCTTTTCAGTCTTGGAAAAATCAAACAAGAGAACGTACTTACTCTGAAACCAGTTCAGCAACATTTCTCTCAGGAGTATTTCTGGAATATGAGAGTGTCCCAGATTACTGCCTATACCCTCTAGAAATGTTTTGATTAGATTAGTGTATAACTTCATTCTGGATGTCTGTAGTCATTGGGACAGTGCCCAGAGTGAGAAGCAACGCTAATATTAGAAATCCTGTTTGAAGGTTACAAACCATTGCAGGATGCTATTTCAGGACAAGCTACACTGTGCTATGACCTATTGCAAACAAAGCTGAAGAACCTGCAGTGGCCCAGTGACTTTTTCACAACCCATTTTAGCTTGGCTGGACACTCACAGCGGTATGTACCTAAAAAGTGCATCAGCAGCAGCATTGTTAGTCTTGAGGTAAAGGACAGATAGCCCCAGTCACGCATAAGCCCCTGCCAGATTCCACTGAACTTAACTAATACAGCTCTGCTACGTACAGCACCTCTGGGATCTCAGTAATGAAGTGACCCATCTTTAATAATTCTCCAAATCACTGTAATACGATAACATTTGTGACCCAGTCACTTAAGATAGTTATTCTTGAGTAGCAAAATAATAAAGCAAGAGCACTTGGGGTAGTTAAAAGTGGTAGTGACGCAAACGGTAGCAAATTGTGGGGCTCTGTTATCAGCACTGCAAATACTTACAACCAAAGACAGCAGCTCTGAGGGATTCGATTGCACTCAGTCATTTCCTTTTCTAATGGCTATTTCATAATTGTGGGAAATTTCACTTGTGTGTTAATTCTTCAAATGTTCTTGGCCAGCTTCCATCCAGTAAACAAGGTTGCTATTATCTGAGTATTAAAGTCAGCTGAGCTCTCAATAATAATTTAATGACTGGATTTCATATTGCTTTGGGAATACTTGTTAAATGAATGGCTGCACTGAGAGGTTGAAATAAAATATTCTTGTAGCCATCTTGGATTGTGGGGCTTTCTCCCATTTGGAGGGCTGCATTTTTTGTTTTCCATTGATTACAATGTTGCAAAAAAGAGGAAAAAAAGGAGCAGTTCTTTATACACAGCATCAAATTTCAGCAGACAAATTACCGGAGTTAAATGTCACCTAGAAAGATGGTTTTCCTGAGACCAGATGCTTGGAAAATCATGTCTTCATTTAAAGTGCATGTTCCTGCAATGTGGTGAATTTGTCCTATGGCCATTTGTGAAACAGTATTTAAGAATATTAGACTTTTGGTGAGGAGCTTACACCTGAAAATGGTGAAGGGTTCTAACCCCAAATAATACATGAATGATAAACATGGAAAATTCTTATGTAAAACTTAGGCATTTTCCATGTCATAGTTGATGCTGATACCCATAACATGACTTCACAACATGCACATGCTGGGCAATTGATGGCTTAAAACGTACAATTTCCTTAATGTGGGCACTGTCACGCACAGGAGAGAATGACTGCATGGGTACGGCCTTTCCCTGTGTTGGGTAAGGAATTAGCTACGCAAGCAGACGCAGTGTCTTTTGACTGACATCAGCAGAGTCAGACTCCAAGTCTGACACCAGCACACCCAGACTGGCAAATTGTTACCCCACTGGTGTGCAGTATCACAGTGACTTCGTGAGGCCTTACTGCTTAGCTCTTAATGGGCTTTGATGAACTCCCTCCTGAAAACCCTTTTATGCTTTCTGTTGACTCCATATGTCATTCTGATGAGCTCACGCTTCTTAAGTACTTCTGTATCAGAAAACAAGAGCAAAGCTGAAACAAAGTGAGTCATCTGTTTTACTCTTTGCTTTCACTGCATGAGATAATGTGGAGGTGTTAATTACACAACTTCACTGAGTCTTGACTAATAACAGTGTGCAAACAAATGTATGTCAAATTCAGCTACAGAAAGCTTCTACTAATAAGGTAAAACTAGCAATTAGAGCTGACATTGAAGTCATACTTTTCCTTGAATATTCATTTATGAAGCAGTTGTTTGTAGGCTTGCTTCTGTTTTCTTCAAGAAAACTAATAGGAACTCCTAGTCATTCATTAAAAATGACTTAAATATAATTTGGTGATCCAGCACACTGGATTAATGCTCCTTTGTACTAATCCACTGACCCTTTGCATCAAAGGCAGAGAACTAATGTTGTCTGAGATTTCCCTATCTGTGACCTTGGCATAATAGGAACAAATTGAATTCCCAGAAGAAGAAAAATGACACTGACCATATAAAATCACTAACTGCGTGTCTGAAACACCATTCATTTCATTTAAGTTCTACAGTGGAGCTCCTTCGGTTACAAGAAGAATGAATATGATTAGCACACTAAACTTAGGCCTGTCACTTGGACTGGGGCTTTTTACCCCCCCTCTTTACAAAGCAGTTTTGACATGCTTCTTTAAACACACAAGCTTTGAATTCCCATACTGGATGAATGCATGCCAGAAGGAAGCAGACTGCACATTCAAGTCTCTTTATGTGCCTGAATCCCCAAATAAAAACAATTGCAAGCTCAAACTCAGCCATGCTGTATAATTCCATATCCATGGATTAATTATTGCCCTAAAACCATTTAGTGATTATTCAAAAAATCTATCAAATTTACTACAGAAAATTTCAGCTTTTTTTTAAAGTAACATTTCTAGTGGTCATATGTAGCTGACAAATTAATGTTATTTAAAAAAATAAGAAGGAAAATAAAATTATTCTGCTTGAAAAGATCCTTCCTTTGATCAGCAGTCTCCGTTTTCTACCTATTCTATAATCTAAGCCATTCCCAGTGTTGACCCATGGCTATGCACCACTGCCAAGCATTGCTGAAACTCTGTTGAGGACACTGCTGCTCTGGGGCATCTTTCCTTGTGGTGATATGTGTCTGAGTAATAGCTGGGCTTTGTATCATTTGATCTATTCCCATATGCTTCACTCTTTTACATCTATCGAGGTATCTGTGGAAACCTATAGGGAAAAATCTCTGTCAATACCTATATGCACACACTGACACACATTATCAGAACCCTTTGGTTCAAATGTAATTTTCCAGCCAAATTCAGGAAAGTTCTTGTTAGCCTACTGCTCTGGGAAGGAGAAGATGAGAGGACTAAATTTGCAGGTTGGCACCAGTGATAACAAAAGATGGCACTGACAACCATAAATCTGCAAACTTATTGCAGAGACCTGGACATTGTTCTACTCTGAGTAGCTGAAGAGTGGAAATACTAAAATTTTGATAATTCAAACTGCACCTACAGAGAAAGAGATATTGTAGTTCTGTTACTTTCATAGCCAAATCCACACTGATATAAAAATTTGACAATGTGTTTTTCTAACTGGTAATGTAAGCAAATATATTTGAAAGTAAAAAGGGGCAAAATTAGTGACTTCAAGATGAGATTTGCAGACAGAGGTGATACACTTTATAAGGCAAATACAGCTGGAAAATCAGCAAATTATTAGTTTTGAAGCACCTTATTTGGCTGTGACATTAACCAAACCTTTGAAAAAATGATATTCTTCAAATACTGTTCAAAGTGTATATCATATTCTTACACCTTTAAAAGAGAGTTGGTGAAAGTAGTTTTGTGCATTCATATTTTATTTGCAAGTTTATGAATACTTACAGGCACTTCAAACACAAAAATTTCCTTCTCTTTAGCAGTGCAAATCCACAACAGATCTCTACTGTAAAATAGTTAAATACAAATAGTTGAAAGAAAAAAAAACTCAGGAGGAAAACTCTTGCCTTCAATGAATTTCCTAAGAAAGTGTTTCCGTTAATTATTTCTTGCAGCAGGTATTGGCTGCCAAGGTAATGCATTGCTACACCATTTGGAAAAAACTACAGTTCTAATTAGATGAGCAAATAAGTGTTCATTTCAATTTATTAATATAGCTGCAGGCCTTGTTGCAATTTATCTCTCATTTCTGAGACCAGTGCATCGCAGGCTGGAAATCATTGTGGTGAAGTAACTGGCTTTAATAAAGGATACAGGCGGTGAATTATTCATGCAGAGGGGGGCAAGCCTTGATGCTTTCTACTCACTCCTTTAATTAACTGTGAGATGCTGATGGCATCTCTAGTATGCCTAAGCTTTCTAAGTTTATCTCCCTGTAAAAGTGACTTCTCTTGTAGCTGCAAAAACGTTGTGTTTATGAACAGCTTAATCCAGCAAATACCATCTTGACAAGGTAACTGCTTTACAGCTTTTCATTTTCTTGCTTTGCTTTTGTGTCAGTACCATCACTAAGACCCAAGCCTTCAATTTCAGCCCCTAAATAAACTCAGCTGTCCCCTGTAAAAGTTATACAGCTTATAAATTCTACAAAAGATTGCCTTATGGCTTCAATATTCAATGCTCTTTCTCCCCTGAAAGTGATGGATAGGAAATTCACTGATGAGAAATGTGCTATTCCCAAGGCATGTCCTCAGATCCCCCAGAGCTATGGGGTAACTTTGCAGTATTTGGGGCTTTTTATGCTAAAGGTTGCACCAAGATAGTGTGCTACCAATGACAATGGGGAGGAGAAAATTCCTACCCTCACCAAGGTCCAAATGATGAGTCCAAGCATGAGTTTTCAAACTCCTGGGTATAAAACTGCGTAGTTTTGATTGTGCTTCATTCAACAGAGCTGTTTCTGTCAGAGAGTGTATATATGCATTTATTGGATCTGGCTTCAGACCAGGAAAATTTTGAAGGAGTACAGTTCAGGAAAACTTTACTAAGATGTACAATCATAAAATTACAGAATCATAGAATACCAGGTTGGAAAGGGACCTCAAGGACCATCTGCTTCAACCTTACTTGGCAAAAATGTGCTCTAGACAAGAACACTGTTCAGCTGAATCTTTAAAAGTGCCCAGCACTGGGGAAATTCACCACTTCCTGAGGAGATCATTCTGATGATGATTGTTCTCATTGTGAAAAAACTCAAATAAGAATACAAACAAAGTAACTGAGATTTTCTTTCAGTTTATTGGACTAAACTTTTGTTTATTACTCTCAGTTTGTAACTGCTTAAAGTTAATGATCTACAGAAGACATTTTTAAGCCTGTGTTTGGTGTAACATCAAACACACATTGCAAACTCATACCAAATGTAAGCACTCCAATTTTTTGTGTGGGGATATTTGTGCTATTTATGTGGGTTTACCAATGTGCTTTAAAGGCTTCCTGTAGGGGATCAATGATTATGCTTTCCTAATGAAAAATAATATTAAAAAAAGAAAAAAGTATTAAAAAAATGTTTCCTCCTTATAACATATACACCGTACAGCAGGAGAAACACACTTCAGAGACACTTTCTGATGAGAAATAATCCAATGGTTTTGCTGCAGTCACATTAGCAACATGCTTAGATAATTGATTGTCCCTTATCTGACACATCTACATTGCTATTAGCTCTTACCAAGCAAGTAAAATATGTAGTGCACATGAGCATTTATTGAGCAATTTTTGTGTTGCAATAGCAGTCTTCCTTTGACTTCCTCCATTTCTGAGGTAAAGAAAGAATCTGAGGCATATCTTACCCTATCATTTCTTTGTAGAAATTGAATCACTCTTTCTATAAATCAAGTACCATGTTAAAAGCTCAGTGAAGTATACAATGATGTATGTGAATTAGCATCGCAACTTTAGTCAATAAAAATCAAAGTGGCTTTATGAAGGTATTGATGTTTTCAGCTCTTGCGAAGGCTGAATACATTTAAGCATTTACCCCTGGAGGGACTGTAGATCCAAATGCATCTATTCACTTTGAAACCAGATCATGGTCATGGTGGCAAACAAGCTTGCACATACCAAACTAAATGTGGATCTTTTACTAACCATAGGAACTGTCAAATTCGTAGCAATGCAAGGGTTACTTTTAATGCAACAAAATGGGGTTGAAAATAAACACCTGATTGCAGCATAAAGGCTGTATTTTAGTTCCATTTTCCATTTATTTTTGTAATTTCAGGTAAAGGTAGTGGCAGTAGAATACAATTATAATAACATTTTCACATATTTTATCTGAAAAGAAGAGAGATGATTGTGATAACAGATCTGTTATTTTCTCATTTTCCTTAGTAAGTAAAGCCTGGTTTAAAGAGAAAATGTTTTTATTTGCATTTTTTTTTTTTTTAATGCAAATGTTACTCAACATGTGCCAGATCCACTCCTGATGGCATCTGTATAAACCTAGTGAAATTCCAGCAAATCTTTCCATGAGTAACAGCATTGGTTTTAACAGAATTACTTGACATTGATGTTGATGTGCCAGGTCTAGCTGCCCTATGTGTCAGACGTTGTTAGCATGAAAGCAGTGCATGCTGTAGGTGCTGTTTATTTCTACAGAAATAACAACTATGTAAAAACTAATTTCTGTCTCAATAATATAATGAAAAAGGTCAGTATACAGGATTAGCTGCAGGACAGACAACCTCATGTGTACAGTCATAAGACGAGCAGGAAATACTGCAAAATTGCCTCAAAAACATCATTCAAATACATGCTGTATGCCTTAACCTGACAATTTAAAACCTTTTTCTCTCTCTACACTGCTCTGGAGAAGTTGACTGTACCCATGGGGTTAAAAGGTAACGTATTGCCTGTATTTCAGCGTACAAAAGGGTAAACCTCCCTTGAAACCCTTTGCCTTTTTCTCCAAGAAAATAAAAACTTATAAATATCTCTTCAAACCCATCATGTTTAATAAATGTCGTCTTGCCTGAGGGTGCTTGCAAGAGACAAACGTATATTAGAGGTACCTGACAAAACTATAAAGCAAAATCCCTGTGTAGTTGGAAGTAACAGATCTTTTTAAGCACATATGAAAAAAAGAATTGTAAATTAAAATGTCCTCCACAATGGTTTTTTTGTAGGTCTCTCCTTCTCTAAAGAATAGTGCAGCATTCAAGTGTGGGAATGTTTCTCTTAAACATGTGTAAATCACACATTTCTCCTCGCAGGCTGCGGCAGAACCATAGCGGCGGTGGGGGCGGGGAGAACCAAACACTGGTCAAGCAGTGTGTTAATGAAACATTTACACAAGCGGTTTATGTGGTAGTAATGAAAAAGGCCTCTTTCATCCCATCCTTTCATTACTTAGCACAATCTTTAAGAGGATTAGTTAAAAAAAAAAAAGCGGGGGAGGAGGGGGGAGAATGTGCTTATCAGTTGATTCTCAGGGTCGGTGGTGCTGAGTTCTTAATAGATTGCCCCTGGATTTGGGATTACTGCAGCGCAAGCTCTTTCAGGCGTCGCTACAGAACAGAAAGCAGTTTGTTTTTCCAGCATTCTCACCCTCGGATGAAGAGAGCTATTGACTTTGTGATGAAATGACACGGGACTCTAAGTTGCTGCGGACTGATCCCTTCTGTCGCTCCATCTTTCCCTTAAAGAATAAACTACACATTCATAATGATTTCTTTACGGTGGATGATGCAGATTGCATTGAGACATGCACTAATTCCTCAGCTAATATGATTAAAAGCTGCTGACACTGTGAGTTTAGGCACAGCAAGCAGCAAGAAATCCCTGAGCTGGGATTCACCTCTACAGGCAATTTACCCTGGAGCAAACTGGCTACAGCGCCTTGTGCAAATGTGGACGTTTTAGTTCTGTTTGGATCAGGAATAATTTTGTACTGGAGCAGATTACGCTGGATGGTGTGCCTGCACACGTCTCCCTCTTCCTAAATCGCTGCTTTGTGCACAGCACTGCTCTGCCATGTGGCTCCAAGCTCTCGGCCGCTGCTCTGCCACCACTTTGGCCTCCTGCATGAGACTACATTTGGGGGCTCTCGCAAAAGTCTCACCTGTCTTGCAAACAGACCTGTGCAGACGTTTTCAATTCAAATGAGAGAAAAGAAGAAGCGTCCTTGGCCCATATATCTTCTTTTAATCACGCAAGGCAGCTCTGCAGCTGACAAGGACGGAGTCCCCCAGAGCACCGTGGGCGCAAGCTGCCCGTGCTCCCGGCCAGGGCAGCACCTGGCAGGGCTGAGCGGGAGGGTGGTGCAGGAGAGGGCTCCTCACACCGCCTAGATGGCAGGAGCTGTCCTGACGGGGGCTACTGCTCGCCTAGTCCTGTGCCTGATAGCTGGCTGATAAATGCAGGCATATATTTGATGGTTTTGTTTAGATTGTGGTGTCTACCGATGCAGTCTTCCCAACTTCATCACCTCGTTACAAATCTTCGCTTTCCCACTGGCTCAAGGAAGTAAACCAATGAGAGCAAAATGGGCAAAAGCAGCTTACTGACTGTTCATGAAATTAATTCCTATTTTTGCTATAATTATGCTCTGTCACAAAGAGATTTTCTTTTCCATCAGGGAAACAATGACAGAAGAAGATAATCAGATATTCATCTTCAGTTGTCTAGTATCTCTCACTTGGTACCTTTAAGTATGGGAAAAGAATACTGGATGACAAGAAAAGTAAAGATTTCTATTGATATTACTATTTTTGATTGGAAATGGACTGAAGTTTAAAAAAAATGAGAATCTTTAAACATACTTTCCTACTGTAAGTTAGGAAATCACTCATTTTATTTTCTAACACTTAATGATATTGTATGAGAACAATTTTCAACAACAATGAAACAAATTGCAATTAATGATCTAGTTAAAAGCATGATTAAATAAGTGACTCATTGAACTTAAAAAATCACAACGGACTCCCTGCATCTGGAACCAACAAATGAGCTAGAACTGCTTCATAATTCATTAATTATGTGCCATTGTTGATAGGTTTGGAATCGGTTTGGATGTATCAGCTGAAGCAGACCTCAAGTATTTCAGTATTAAAATATGCTCTCTTACCTTTAAATCCTCAGTTATTTGAGAGATTTTAAGCTTTTGGTTCTCGACAGAGAGGTAAAAAAGTTAGTTCCTTATGTGAGGAAAATGAAGAGAGTGAAAAACACACAGTAAGAAAGCATTTCCAGCTGATTTTTTTTTTTTTCTGTTCTGTTTCTGATTTTGACATAAAGGTCTCTCCTTATTTGGCTTTTCAATCTGAATACAGTTTCTAACTAAGAGTGTGCATCTCCCAATTGATAACTATTTGAGATAACTATTTTGCAGCATTGAGGATTTTCTTTTTATTCTGCTCAAAATCTATACTTAGGAGAATATTATGGTACCATGGTTAAGTATTCAATAGTCAGAATGCACAGTTTTAGCTCTGTGCCATGAACATTTTTAATTATACTAGTCCTTAATTATGGAATTAGTCCTCAGAATTACTGAGCAAATTTTCCTTCAGTTTGTGTACAACATATGTTAAATTCCACCCCCATACCCAATATTTTACAGTCCATTTATTTTAGTATGATAATTCTGTGTATTTTGCTGAGTTGAATTCCAGGCTGCAGGGTCTATCATCCAGTGGTATTTCAAGAAGTTTATAAGGTTTCTAAGACATACACCACAGCTATTGCTGTACCCTCCGTACAGCTGGATCAGGGCATAATCACAGTGTCAAAGTATTTGGAAAATTCCACAGACTGTTCATGCATGTATGGTCCTTTTTATGCATATGATGCACACAAAGGTGTGCACATGTACGCACATACATACCAGTGGCATTTTTAAAACACAGCAAAAATGAAACCTGAGTTTTACTGGAAACCACACTGGCAACAGTGCTGGATTCAAAATGAATATTTGTAGACCTTATTCCGTTTAATCTAATATAAATACTGTTTTTAATTATGTAAAAAGTTTTATTAAAAACTTATTTAAAAATAAAAATAAAGGGTTATTGAGGTGGAGATTGCCACGAGATGAGCAATCTAATATCATGGTGTTGTGGAAACGAGCAGCCTTATCCTCTCTATACCTCATTCTTCCTTTTGCTGTCCATGTGCATGAGTAAGTTCAGCTCACTAAATCTGCAGAAAACTGACTTGGTGGGGGTGAGAGAGTATATCATTAACTAAATTAACTTGTTGGAATGTTCTGGAGTGAGTATGTGAGAGTGTTGGAATTAAACAGCCAGATGCAGAAAAATGAAAGGAAATGAAACAAGAGTGGGAGGATGAGACCTACTCATTGCAATGATAGCGAGATGTTAGAACAACTCAGCTGCCTCAGAGACAGAGCAGTATAGAAAAAAATTTGATGTCTTAAGTGCATGTGTTGTCAAAAAGCTGTTTTTATATGAGGCCTTTCTGTTAAAGATAATCTGCAAGCTTAATTAGCTTTTACTCATTCATACATTTCATTGAACATTTCCAACACACAACTTCCAAGCATGGTTTAGTTTAGTAGTATTTACAATATGACATCCCAAAACACAATGCACCTCTGTCTATAACACTAGTCTTGCAAAAATGTACACTTCTGATCCGATTTGCTTTATATGCTGTCGGGTTTTGAAGTTGTGCTGCCTCAATCCCTGGTGGGTTTCAAACCTAATTGAATGAAGCCTTGAGCATCCTGCTCTGACCTCAGAGCTGACCCTGCTGTGAACATCACATTGGACCAGAGACCTCCTGAGGTCCCCCACAACCTGAATTATCCTATAATCCTAAATTGTGTCACATAATTTAACCAAGTGTATGAGGGTTTTTTAGGTCTGGGATATGAAATCTCAGAGACTGTGGCATAATATCCTAAAAAGGAAGTGGTAAGTGACCACATAATCAAGCACCACATGTATATATTAAAAGGCAAGAGTAACACTGGAATATTATTGTTAGAAACACAAAGAAAGTCAGAAATGGTCAAAACAAACACGATCTGAAAAGACAAAAGCCATGCTAGGTCAGAAAGTAATAGATGTGTTTGCCAGGAATTCCTGATTTTGTGACATAAACTGGCCCCATTCCTGCACACAAGAGCAGAAATGATCATTGAGAAATGCTTGACAGATCACAGAAGAAGGAAAGAGTCTACTCTGCTCCTTCAAATGCAGATCATATGAAGGAAAGAAATAGAGAGTTTATTTTATGTGGCTGGATGTATGCCCAAAGAAGGACACAAATGTAAATAGTCTAAGAAGCTTAAGTTTTCAGTTTAAAGTCTAATTGTTCAATTTAGAAAGAACCTGAGGAAATTATAGGCAAAAGATTTGGAATATATATGCCAACCAGACACTGTCTCAATAAGAGCTTAAATTAATAGACGAACTTGGATTTTGATTTAGTTTTCTAAAGAACTCCAAGTCCATGGCAGAGAAAACTCAAACCTTTCTCTGTTCTTCTCATATGCTTGCAAAAATCTCTCCCACAAGTGTCACCAAGGATTCATTTAATCCCCTGGTTCCTCCCACTCTTTCACAGATCAGAAAATTATAGAGCAGCTCCATTTAGCTCAGGAAAAAGAAATGGCAAAATAAGTTTCCCAGTGTCATCACAGTACAAAAAAGGAGCACATTAACCTGGGAGTGGGACTGCTGGCAGCTAGACTGGATTGAACTGACTGGGCTTTCTGGCAGACACAGGCAAAAACTTTGATGTGTTCTACATATGCCTTTCAAGGGAGCAAGTCCAATACACATCTTATTTCTAATCCTGTCTTATTCATCTACCCTAAACTCGAGCAGCAGAAAGTATAACATGGTCAAACCCTTTCACTGTATGATGGAGCTGCACTACAGTCCTCTACCCGGAATTCCCTCCATGCAAAGGTGCAAGCAAGGTCAGACCAGTATCTGCCTTAAACACAAATGCACATCACTGTGCATAAAAATGGTGTTCTAGAGCCCTTATACAAGCACAGCTTCAGAAAATAGAAGGCTGTGGTGTTCTCTTGTGATTGCAATTAATATTTCAAGGCCAAATAATTCCCAGCCTTGGATCCAGCTCACCCTTGACATGACAGATGCCTCACGTTTGTACAAAGAGTTGACGCAGAAAAGCAAGTGAACAGAAAACTCCAGTGACACCATTTGTTTGCATATTATTTGTCCTGATAACTTTGGATTCATATGTCAAACAGTTAATTCACCGTGACATTAAAAAACTGTGACGAGGTTAAAAGAAAGTAAAGATACAGTGACCCTGTCGAATGTGAAGAATTTTTTTCACCATGTTTTCTTTCTTGTGTTTTCCTTTTTTCTCTCTTTTTTTTTTTAATCTTTTGGCACTAAGTAATTTCTAGTCAGCACATCTTGGCTCACTTTATTTTCTATTCCTAAAAGCATTTTAGAATAAAGCTTTTGTTCTGTGGTCTTTCCCATCCTGAAGTAGCTTCCCTCTTTCCCTTCATTCCTACAGCACAATTCTTCACCAGCAATACATGATGATAGCTTTGTTATGTTTATTAATAACAAGGACTAAACTTACACTTGATTTTTGTCGACATGTGGAAGATTGTTAACCTCTTTGTAGCTTAATTTCCTCATTGGTAAAATGATCTCACGGGATTACTCTGGCTAACATTTGCATGATACTTTGAGATTTCTGGATGGTTAGATCTTCAGATATATCTTAGTGATATGATATACATACGTATATACCTGTGTGTGTATGCTTATGTGTATCTATATTATGTATGAATGCATGGATACACATACATATACATAAACATCACAGTGACATTGCTATTTAATTGATGACAGTTTCCTTTGTCTCAAAAGATGTTTGCAATGTATTTTCCTCGCATAGTGTGAGTAAGCATTTTTCCTTTCTGAAAATCACCCTTAATTCCTTTTCATCCCTTTTCAACCCCTGCACACCCTCAGGAACTAGAGTAGAATGTTTTGCTTTGTCGTGTGTTTTAGCTTATGAATTAGGAGATAAATTCCCTCTGCTCTCCCAAGCTGCTGTGTTCCAGAGCTTGTTGACACTATGTTTCCCTGCTTGGCCTTGTTAAGATGGTTTTTTTGAACCAGAAGTACAACAGTTTTATAGCCATTGAAATCTTCCATGTGCCATAGCCCTCTCTCTTTCACAATGGTGCTCTTAACACACCAGCATCTCAAGCAAAATTTCAACTCATAGTTGCTTAAAAAAACCAAATACACTAAGAACACAAAATAAAATAGTTTAAAAAAATTAAATTCCAAAGTTCCAACTATTCATGCACTTAGGCATGATTAGCTTGTTGCCAGTAAATATTTTTGGGACAGTAGTTAACACAGTATAAAAATGAGCTGGTAATGATAAGAAGAGGTCCCTCTTCAAAGAGGAATTGATGTATTTTTAACGCCTGGTAGTGACACAGAAGGGCTTACAAGATCCTTATCCTTTTGACAAACAGGTACAAGATAGAATGCAGTTTGGGAAAGAGGACAGAATAGTAATTCCGGAACACCAATGTAGGAGCCACAAGTGCTATAATAAAGGGAGAGTAAAGCAGGACATCATGGTCAAGTGATGTAGTGAACAGAGTTTAGATACCGTGAAATTTATTTCAGAACTAAATGCTTTCTCTTATAAAACTGATTAGATTTTCGTCAAAATCTCCTTATACCCACACCACATAGAAAAGTATGGGTCTTTGTATTAATTCAATTCTTTATGACAATACCGTCACATCACAGTCACAAAGTATAAAGAAATCCCCAAGTATGTGTTCCACTTTGTACCATCCAGCAAACAAACAGTAATAGAAAGAAGATGCAAATAGGAGTGATACCACTCCCATGTACTTACTGGTTTTCTAGAAAGTGAAAACGTTAAGAAGCATAAAAGAGGAACACACAAATTTGTCTCCTACAGAATGACTCGCTGTTCAAAGACAAATGACAAGACATAAAATAGCATTCATAAAAGCAATGAATTGTCTAACTCTACAGGAATTCACCAGCATCATGCAGCTGATAAGTGAATTTGCTTTTGTTGATCATCTAGGATAATTTCTTACAAAACATCAAACAATTCATAGGTGTATGATGATCTCTATGGGAGTTTTCATCCACTGACAAATGCGGAGAAATTTCTTGAAAGGCATTAGAAAAGAATGTGCTAATTTGCTCCTGCCTCCCTTCTTCAGTAGTACTCTGTTCTTTGGTCTTTGAAAACTAACATAGAATCCTGAGCAATAGATGGAAAGGCTCTAAATTTCAGGGATTTAGAGCATATCCTGAAGAAAATTTAGCAGCATGGCTAGGACATTTTCACTTAGAGCAAAAGGGAGAGTAATATGAATGCTGTATAGAATTCTATGAATAGATACGAAATTAATGTTGCTATCACCCACAAAGACGATGCAATGCAGAAATAAGCTTTGTCTCTTGCAGTTCTTTACAATGTGTTAGAAGAAGCAACAATTAAATTAAAGCAACAGTTGAAAAGTCAGCATTGCATTATAAATTTCCCCATTGCTTGTCACTAGCTAAAGAAACAAAGCAAATCTGAGGTATGGCATTTACTGATATGAAGGGAGGAGCTGTGGCATCAAGCTGACTATTGTAGGAACAAGCAAGAACTATTTATTGTAGAGGAATATTTCTTCATCCAAGTCTAAGGGGCAAGTATATTTTTTAAATTCAGAGGAAGGACAGATTGCAAAAAGTGTAACAGTCACATTGGCAAGCACATCACTGCAGTTCCATCTATTTCAGTAATGGTAGATACAACTTTCCAAGATGAAGTCTGATATACTGCTCAGGATTTTGCTCTTCTCTGCCACATCCTTAAACTGTCATCTATCTTACAGCTCATGACACCATTGTGGGTGTTGAAGAAGACACCCACAGTGTCTTAGTAATATACTGTAAACAGCTGAAGCCTAAGACAAAAAGAGAAAAAAGCAAACATAAAGCAATAGCACGGTGTATACAAAGTTTTAGCAGCTTGACAAACCTGCTGGTTTTCCTCTTTCACATAAAGAATCTCAGATGTTTTTTGCTTTGGGGGATTGCTCTCCTTTACACACATTATTTTGCCTTTCACTCTTTTCATGATGTACTACAATACTTGTCAATGTTCTGCCTTTTCATAGTGATCTTCTACAAGAGCTAATTATATTTTAAGGGCAGAACCATATGATAGAAGGCCCAGTTTCTCTAAGGTCTTAATTTTTCTGCTGGGGGTCACTGAGCCACACATGAGCAGTTAATGTGCACACGAACGCTTCTACAGTTCCTTCTGTGAAATCAGGTCAGTTTCTGCATTGCCATGACATTTGAGACATCCTGAGCAGCAAGATTTCCAAAATTGTTATTGAATGTCC
Source organism: Corvus cornix cornix (assembly GCF_000738735.6). Lineage (NCBI taxonomy): Eukaryota > Metazoa > Chordata > Aves > Passeriformes > Corvidae > Corvus > Corvus cornix. Next base: position 46,597,147 of record NC_046357.1, on the reverse strand, counting down.
TAAACTGCACAGACATTTTTGGAGTTGTCTCTGAGTAACAGAGCAGAAAATTAAACAGAAGAGGCCACCCTGAGTTTTTACAATTGAACCATGCAAGGGGTGCAGAATATGTGCAGAAACAAATGAAGTTAATTTTAAAGAGTGCTTGTGGTATCTTAAATTTCTGCAATTTAGCAAAAGTGATTCATTAGATAAAAGATGACACATCAGTAGATGACAGACTTCTTACTTCATCATCGTTATATATGTGTGGTCAAACCAGTGTATAATACTATTGTATAATAATAATATAATCTGATCCAAAACTGATTCCAAAACTCATTTGGAGCTTTGTGTCAACACTTGACAGGATTACATCTCTGAGGATGTTAGCATTGCAGGGAGCTCACAGAGAGCTCATAAAACCCCATCGAATTCACGACTCCTGATAAAAAAGTCCCCATGTTAAAGGAAACTAATTATTCTCCAGGAGTGAATTTCATCCTTCCATGCAAGAAACTCATTCAAGGTCTCCACATCTCTCAATTTCCAATTAGATCCTCTAAGAAAGGCAAAAGCAGCGCTAAACAGTGTCAAAAAAGTGCTACAGAACCACTAAACACAGGAGGATTTGATCCTCTGTGAACATTAGGCCTGGAGAGTGAGAAAGGTCATCTAACCAAATGTTTTTCTCACAGAAATTTGTATCCTCAGGCTCACTCAAATGAACTTACATGAGCATGCATCTGTGTGTACTCATGCCTGCAAATAAACCAAAACATCACATAGCTATTGTCACTAGTTTGAATTAAAAACAGGAGCACAGAAAACATTTAAAAAAAAAAAAATTGCCCTGTTTAGAAATTAGCACTGCTGTGACATGATAAAATAAATGTAAAAAACTGTCAGATGCTTCCTCTTCCACTTGTCCAACACTTGCCTTTCGGAACTACAAATTTAAATTGCCCATGAGAAGAAAGGAATGATACATGAGAACTTCAAAAACGGTATCTGAATCCATTTATGAGATATTATGATTTTCCTCTAATCTAATATAATCAGAAGTGTGATTTTTTTTTTCTTTTGATGAAGAATGTTATAAGGGAGAAAACCTAAAAATCTCAATGCTGAGAAATCACCAGTGAAGAACAAGTCACTCTATATGACATTTCATTTCTTAGCAGCTTGAGAGATTAATGCTCTTTTCTGCAGCTCATGCATTACTATTCCTAGCTATCTAGAAATGAAAAATTGTATACTCAACTCATTCTTTACTGCATAAATGTTATACAAAGAGAATGGAAATTTACATTTAGGTTCATTTTTTTTCCCCCTGTTAAAATATTACAGACCTGATAACATTAGGGTGAGAAATATTTTAGTGCCTGTGCATTTTCATATTCAGGATCACTGAAACAGTTTAATATATTCTAATTACAAGGTGGGAAATGAGACACTTAAATTATATTAAATTATGTGGAGGCTAAACTGATTTGAAAAGTCTTGTCATATCTACATTACATAGAAAATCTAATGATACATCCTCCCATACCCAGAGTCAGTGAAGGCAGAAACTGCCCAGCTTATCAGCAGCTGACAACTTAGGAAGAGCATAATATTGCCAGTAGCTTTTTGTGGTAACTGAACATCAGTGACAAAGGATGTTACAAGGACATTTTAGTGCACAGAGCTGTTCAAACACATACAGTAGCCACTACTGTGATAGCAGTATATATGACACATCCAAACTTTGGTGAGGAATGGCTTCTTGGGTGAATAGTACAGTTCAGTTCTGTCTCCCCTTGAAATGGACAACTTTGTCCTGTCAGCAAAATGAGTGAAATTTGAGCTTGACAAAATAAGCTGTTATAGAGACGAGATTGCCATTGATTAATTTGTTACTCGAATGAACAACATAAAGCTGAATTTGCTTGGTCTGAGCGTTGGGGGTCAGGAATATAAAGTAGTTTCACATTCAGTAGTGTCAAGAAAGATATCTGAGTTCTCATAGATACCACTCTGCAGCATTTTTTCTTCTAAATAGCTTTTATTTCACAGAAGAAATTTCTGGCTCACATTTCTAGGAAAGTCAACACTTCCACTGATGTTGTTTCAACACAAAGAAACTCCTAAGTTTTGTATGTTATGATTTAGTTTTCATACAATGAGCTATTTGGATGTTATACTGAAGATTGGTTGGACCAAACAAGAAGTTTAGTTTTAATTAATTTGTAAAGATGGGAGCAGAAACCTGATAGATGACTCCCAAGGTTAGCATTACTTCAGAAGGGAAGTGTTTAAAAGCATGTCTGGGTCTGGAGATTATAGTGAAAAAAAAGTTTTGCAGATACAGGTTTTATCACATCCATCTACTTACGAGAGTTTCATCCAGTAGTAATTAAATGCTGCTTGAATTAGAAGAAGATGTCCATACAAGCTTGTCCTCCAGGTTTCTCCCACTGGAAGTTTTCATAACCATGAAAATGGAAGAAAGTAAGATACTCAAGTTATTTGAAAAAGTCAGTTCCCCTTCAGACTACAACTGCTATAGTAATAGTGTGAATAGAAAGCAGGGAAAGGAAAGTGAGAAATGATACCAAGGTGGGAAAGGCAGGAAAATACCAGCTTTCATCCAGCCTAGCTTCATTTAATTGGTCTTAGTGTCTATCACAGAAAACTAGCTGGTCAGCACCAAAAATCTGTTCCTCTTGTGCACTAATTTGTACCTCTGTAACAATGAAGATGACAGCTGGTGCTTACTAAACTGTAATTCCCATCTCACAAGTTGAACTTGGCCAGTTCACTAATGAAGTACCAAATGTATGTGTTGACCTCAGGCTTTCTGCTTCAGCAGCTGTTTTAAATCTGAGTCTGTAAAATTATAAGTGTGAGTACCTTCTTTCTTACGCACTTTGATGACAAAAGTATTGGGATTATATACATGCATATACATACATATATTTATGTATTTCTGATTGAAACCACTTAAAAATTACATTTGATATGAATAATTTTCTGTGATGCCATAAGTTCGGTCACTGCTCATCTCTTGTTAACTTGGATTTATTCACATACATTTTCATTCCTAGTCATGATGCTTCTTTTGACATGATAACAAGTAAATGTTAAGTTCAGATATTCAAGAAGCTAATGTCTAGTTTTATTAGCTTTATATTTCATAAAGGTTTTTCAAACTCAGAACTCACAACTTCTGTTAGCTACTGTGCACAAAACAACATAATATTGTAGCAAATATATCAAACCTTCTGACTAGTTGTGTTAGATTTTTGGAGGACCATGCCTAAAGGAGAGGCTTCCCATACATTTGTATAATAAATGTCTAAGAAGTTTGTGATATTTTCACTATGTGTCATAACAACAAAGAGAAAAAAAAACATTCCACAAATTAAGAGCACTTACTGGTTTGTCAGGTATAATTTGTACTATAGATGGATCACAAAGAAATAGAAAGAAATTAAGAAGGAGAAAGGAGAGATAAGATGTATAACAGAATAAATAGGGAAAACAGGGACATGTTATTTCCCTTGGCATTTTACTGCTAAGGAACAACTTTGGAATAGAATTTTCCAGTTTCCCTTGGGAAAGTGGTGAATCTCCCAGGAACTTCATTGCCACTTCCTGACCAGATTCCCCATGATTTTACTAAACATCTAGCCCCTGTGGTATGCAATTATATTGCTCTTTTCTCTTCATGCTGACCTCCAAGTTCAACTGTCTCTGACATGAGCAGCAGGAGAGAACAAGCAGCTCAGTACCGTGTGAAAAAAAAATTGTGAAGCTGGAAGTTGCATGTAAAGTCATTATCAGGGCAAATGGAAACACTGGAGAGTGACTCAGCCTACGACCTAGGACAAAAGCACTGCACAGATACTGAATGGTGCCAGCCATGCTGCTTATTCATCAGTCTTCTAGTGTATGGATGGGGCAAAATGCCCTCATAAAGCACATTATTTTCTGAATTATTTTGTGAAATTATGCTTACATTTACTATTAGGGCCTCACAAAATAAGGGCAGGAGCAAGGGCTTTGGATTAGGTCAAAGAATATAAGGCTTATCGAAGATATATGATTTACAACTGAAGAATGATGATGGAGAGGAACAGTTCATTTGCATTGGCTCAAAAGTATATGCCAGAGGCCTCATTCTGTCAGAGACGTGCACTTGCTCAGTGTTCTCTGTGATTAGGTGATTAACCCTTATAATATAACTCCAGCAAGTACACTTCTATGAAGCAACCCCCTCCCCAAGATAAATTACAATCACACCATGTTAATTTTTCTCTGTGGAGGGGGAGCAGGAAACATGGACCATTACTAAAACTCACAGCAGAAGGAATGATGCATTTGATATGTGTAACATCAGGTGCACAGAAAGGGCACATCTCTGTAAAACTGCCTCAAGGGTGAAAACTGGACAACCAGTGTCATCATTAATCTTGCAGCACTGTCTAAAACGGTACAGTCATTTAGTCCAACAAAGCCCTTCTTAACAGCCAGGATACATATTTGATTTTGATCCAGTGACAAATGTCTTTTGATAGCTTCCTGGCAGGCCAGTAACTTGCTGGATTAAATATCCACGAGAAAGCTGAACACGAGTTGCTATAGAGGGATCTGAGTTCCAGATCCTTTTTGATGAGAGCAGTAACTTTGTCACAAGACACATCTTCAGAGAACTGTCTTTGCAGTCTACTGTGTGGCACCAATATTTGTATGTACTCTGTAATTCTATTAATAAATGAAGAATATGCAATCACTGTAGTTTCTTTCATGTAATTCAATCAGTGTTTAAAAATTAATCTTACACTAAGTTTTCAATTCAGTGCTCTATTTGTGTACCATTGAGAAACAGACATCAGGTGGGCACTGATATCTCTCCAGCTCCTGAATAATGAAAACAATATGAAAGAAAGCATAACCTTTTCTCCACTAAATCATCCTTTGAACATTGGGAATATGTTCACAGGAGTTAATTAGGTTATGCACATGCCAATGCAAATGTTCTAGCCTTTAATCTTTCAAAAATATTTATAAAGGGCTTTTATCTCTCCATGTAGAATTTATTTATGTAATTCATTGCCACAGACCCAGCACAACCATACATTAAAACTCTTTGTTTGGTCCTGTTGAAACATATACTTCTTTAAAAAAGAAAACAAAACAAACCAAACTGAAAAAACCCACAAAACTACCAACAAGCATCAGGGAAAAAAGAGATCTAAAATGGGATTAAAACAGGAGGTTGCATATATTTCAGACATTTTAATAAAATCTCATGTTCCATTAACTACAGATCTGTGGAATATACTGCTCAGAATATGGCAAAACACTGCATGCATTTTATTTGCCTATTTACTCAACAGTTTGAATAGGAGTCAGTGCTTACGATGGTAACCCTTGTGTGACATGGAGACGGAGACAACTTTTCTTAGGACACAGATGCTACACATAAGGTATGTGGCTTGTGGATTTGCACACTGCCCTATTCATAAACAGTGAAAATGACACCATCTTACCCTCAGTCAGGTATGTCTTGAAAACCATACTTCTGGAAAAGAACATTATTTATGTTACATATGAATAGTTACAGTTTGTGTGTTTAAGACGTGAATGCCTCTTTTTGGTTGTGCACCCGCTGGAACACATAACATATCCTTACCTCCTTCAGTACACTGGGAGGGTAATATTGAACTTAATGGCTACCAATGTGGGATAGCCTTGTGAACATCACAAATGGGACTTTTATTCATTTCCATAATGAATAGAGAATGTTTAAAGCCACTGCACATGCAGACAACCTCATGAATCCACAAAAGTTCAGAAATGGAGTGGTATAACTAGAAACAGATGATTAGGTGCTTGTGCACATTAAGCTTAGCAGAGAGCTATTTTTTTAAAGTGGGTACCTTTTTGAATTAGGAGAAGAAAAAATCTGAGCTGAATACATGTTCCTTTTTACAGTTGTTCACCCACCTGGGTGGTTGTGTGAATAAACATGTACAGAACCTACCCATTAATACTGGGCTGAGCTTATGGTTCCCAACTAAAGGATTACTCATGAGAGGAGATATTTTTCAACTCTGTATATACTCCCTCTTTTCAGCCAGCTGTGGATATTTTCTTGTCTCCATCAAACATCAGTTACTTTTCCCACATAAATCCACATAGTCTTTTAACATATATTTGTCATCTATGAAAAGCAGTTAACCATTCCTCAGATGGTCTCACTTTGTTTGGAACCCACTGACTATTCCTCTCTGGAAAGCTTTTCAAATGCTGTCATGTATGGACTCCATCCCAAGGGCTCTTAGAGGAGGCATGTGCTATTCCACATTATTTTGTTCAAGAAGAAGTATGGAAAGTGCATCCATCTACTGGGACAGGATGGAGAGATATGACAACAGAGTCCTTGGGTTAAGAATCAGTCACTCAGAAGCTTGAAAAAAATTACTTGTGAAGGACCCACTACTGCTCTCCGGAACCTGTCTGACAATAGATCTGATTCACTGATTCACATAATCCTACAAAACTCTAGAAATCAAACTTTTCAAAACACAGACACACATGACAGAACAAGGGTTTGCTGTGAGTGTGCAGTGCGGTACACATGCAAATAATCAGCAAAGAGTTATTTAACGTGTACATTCCTTGGTTTGTGACCATCTGTTTGTTCAGCACTGGGTTTAGTGCTGTGAAAAATGAGAGGATGCTTTGATCCATCAAAAGGGTGCTATTCATAGAAGCTGCCAAACACCATAACAAATAACAATGATATAACCCAGCAATGCGTCCTTCTACCTATACTACAATTTTTTTTTCTATGCAAATGATTTGTGACAATTTGCTTAAACCAGGAAATTTACAGATCACAGTGTGGAGGTAAGGCATTTTGCTTCACCATCTCATTACTTAGAAGTGACACATATTACTGTCAGCCTATTTATGTTTTATTGGGAGATTTTAAATTCTTTCCTATGAAACAAACCATATTAGAAATAAATACTCCCGGAAGCTTCCTGGAAATACATAGACAAAGAGGATATTCCCTTTAATTATTCTGAAGAGTATCCAAGAAAGTTATCCCTTCTAACCTAGGCAGGCCTGAACAGCCTCCAGCTGGAAACCAAAGCAAAGAACACTAGAGATAGAGAGTAAGCAAGCAAAGGGACACGATGAGTGCAAGCTTGTCTTTCTGATTTGCTGGGTTGTTTGCTCAGTGGAAGAGTTTGAATTATCAGATGAACTACTATAAATCACTGCCATTTCGCTCACATAAATGAAACCACTCAGAATAGGATGCCTTCTGTCATTGGTCTAACCACCATTTTCTCCTAAACAAATTAACTCTTATTCCAGTTAAAACAAGATACCTATATTTTCAGAAGTACTTCCTGCTAAATCGTTATTCTTCATATCTATTTGTGCAAGAATGCAAAAAGCATTTCCATTATCACTCTTACAGACATAAGAAAGTTCAAACCAAGAGTTGCTGAGTGTATTTTAGGACGAGTACACTTGTAGGAGAAAAATGGTTCAGTAATGAGTAATAGGAGAAGGAAGATGTGTGAAAGACTTCTAATGCTACAGTGGTGGCTGGCTTTGATAAATTGCCACATAGAGCAGGTAAGAGTAAGTACCAGAATTAAGTTTCCTAACTCTTAGGAAAACTCCTGTTTCTCCAGGGGCTGTGCTAACAACCCCACCCCACCTCTTGCTGGAATCAAACCTCTAAGCCATTTACTCAACCAGTTGACTGAAAAAATTCCTGCCGCAAAGAATACTTTAATTTTTCATAATGTCTGTGAGATGCCTAAAACCCCCGCAACCAACCAAACCTTTATTCTAACATACATGGAAAGCTTCTGTTTAAGTGGCTATGTGACTGATACAGTGTATTGGAGCCTTAAGGGAAAAATATCAAGACTAAATACGGATTAATCAGTTTCTAAAAAGCAGCCACATTTCCAAGAAAATGTATATATCACACTCTAGCAAAAATTACCCTTTTCCCACGTTTTTCATGTACAAGCAATAGGTGGTTGATTTAACAGATATAAGGATTAATATTAGTCATAAAAACATATAAACTAAATACTTCTTCTTTAAAATCTGCCCTTTAAATCTCATTATTTCAATTTGACACTGAAAGAGACCTGATTTAAAAATGATTTACACTGCACAGATTGTTTGTCCAGACTTAGAGTTCTTTTATGAAATGAAAAACGTGAATATGAATTTAATATTTCTCAAATGAATAGGCATGGGGCTTGAAATCTTCCTTTGACAGAGGTAACTGCATTTTGTTTCAGCGCTAGTAAATTCACTTTTGTAAGATTGTGGGTTTTTTTCCTTAGACCCCTTCCTGGTTACTGCCCATCCCTCTCTGTGTAAAACGATCTCCTCCATCAGAAAAAATAGCAACATAAGCAGCCAAAGAACAAATATATAGGTTTAGTGCATTATGAAGAGTAAAGAGCAGCTTTCAGCTCTCTCTCCTGGATGATATTTATCACATTTTTCTCTACCCAGCTCCTAACAACGCTGAGGAGATAAAGTAGGCTGGATGCATTTTTCCTGTATAGTGTGGTTTACAACAAAAATAATAGTAAGAAGTCTGGAAGATGATGCATATATTTTTCTTCTTTTCAGTTTTTATTTTTCTTAGAAATAAAAAAGTACTCCTACCAAAAAAAAAAAAAAAAGGTGGTCTTAGACTTTTCTGTCTGTTATGCTAATATATTCATAGAAAAAGCTGGTGCTAAGGGCGGTTCTCCAATTAAGACAAATGAGGCACATTGAATTTCTCCCTCAGGGCACAGCAGGGGTGCTGGCAAAATCTACTTTATTCTTTCTGTCAGGGCTGAACTGGAAACAAAAGCATGAAAATTCAACACATCCACTTACAGAATAATAAAGGCTGTTGTTTAAAGCGTGAAGAGTTTTGGCACCCTTCTGGGGCCTTATGCAAATCATTCTTCCTCTCAACTGCTACCAAACCATCGGTCTTGGAAATTAAAGATGTACTTGGTCTGTTAACAGCTGAAAAGAGACGAGCAGCCTGAAAGTCAATTAGATTTGTATTAAGCAAATAAATCAGGTCTGACTGATATTGGCTAAACTAAAATGCATTATTATGGTCTGACAGTAATTCTAATTTGATTGACAAATGTATGTAGTGTATTATTAAACTAAATGAAAGATGAGAATAATCCTATTATTTTTTTTTAGAACAGCTTTCAAGCAAATAGCCTTCCCCGCCCCCCAAAACACAATAAAGACCACCAACGTTGTAATGTTATCTACAGTATAGTTAAAAAATACACCCAGAACTGTATTTTTCGGGATATTATAATAATACAAACAGAATATGTCCTTTAGAAAATGACAATTTTATACAGATACTTAGTGTGTCTTCCTAAACACAGTAATGTATGAGGCAAAGTTAATTTTTTTTTTGTTCTTTGTGTCTCCTTTTTACAGATGGCCTTATCCTGATAGTGACATTGGTGTACACCATATGATAGTAAAAATCCTCTCCACTTTGCTTGGAGTAGTACCGTTACCAACCACACCAAATGTACAACAGCAGCATAATTTAAACATGTATTTAAACACAACAAAAGTGTTTAGCAGATATGATGTTGATAAGAACAATGCAGCTGTTAATCAAATACATTTTTTTTACATTCCCGAAGCAAACAAACCAAGTACCAGCACAAGTAAAAGAACCTTCACAATTCAAATGCTCAAATCTTGCCTTAAAGGATGGTATGAGCAAGAGTATATGAACACAATTTAGGCAGACAGTCATCTTTCAGAGCACGTAAAGCAGGATTTGTAATGTAAATATCTCTATAGGTGCCTCACTGCCTATGCTTGTGTACTAACACCCAGTCTGTATGTTCCTGCCAAGGGTTTCCTTTCAGAAGCAAGGCACGTGCAAAGATACTTGTGCAGTTGTGGAAGTCTGACAGTCAGAGCTTTATCATCCTTGCTACTTCCTGAGTATAAATTATTAATGCTGTACATAGTTAGTTTTTCTTGTGAAAAGGAAAGATACCACACTGCACTAAAGTGGTCAGGAGCCAGGAGCAGCCTTTCAAAACCAGCATGAATCCCAGACAGATCAGTGTTAACATTAAGACTCCGTACTCAGCAAGAGTCTTGGTAACCATTAAAATGGTGGTGGACTGTTTTATGTAGCTGGCAATCCAGTAATTGCACAGTTTTGGTCAGTGCTTTTTGGGCTTAAGTTTTATATATCTGAAGGATATCACAAGATTTTAATAAGGAAAACATGTCAAATACCTCTTTGCCTCAAGATTTACTGCATTCATAGTTTTGTGGAATCCTGTTTTTTAGAGATAACATATGGAAAACACAAACCAGTGTGAGTGAATAAACATGGCGGTTCAGAGGGAAGTGGAAAAGAATTTTGGAAATGCTTTTTAAAGTCCAAATTCAAGGCTAGAGCTGGCAGAATACATCAAGAAAGTATTCATAAACATATGTTGGAATAAAACTAATGTATCTACTTTGATGGTATTCAGAGATATTTTTATTTATTTTCCATAAACATTTATACAAGCGATTTTTTTTGTTTGTTTGTTTCATTTTCAGGAATGTTAATTGAAAGCAAAGAGCTGGGTAGTGGCCATGAGAATCACTGGGGTAAACTTTTTTTTTCTGAAGTGAACAGGAAACCTCTTCTTAAAAAAAGAATAATGAAAAAATGGTTATATAAAAAAAGAATTTATAAACTTTCTGTGTTTCTGGCTCTGCTTGAAATCATGACACTGTACCTTTTCCATCTGATTTTCTTTCTTATGGGATACCATTAGTGCAGAAAAAATGGTTTATGATTTTAGAGGGCAAACAAATGTTTGCTTTTTTTACTTCTACCTTCAAAAAGGTTTCTTATTCATCAGTCTCAGGATTTTAGAACCACAGAATCAGGATTTAATATTGGTAGGGTGAGAATTTTGGAGATGGCCCTAGAGCTGCCCCCTCGCCAGCTCTGGTCGTCCAACAGCTTCTCACTGGCCTCCAGCTCAGTGATACTCTGCTTGAGATCCTGCTGAACCACCACAGCCCCCTGATCACCACAGTACTGGTAATTATTTCTGAGAGTGATAATTTTTGAAAGAAAAAGAAAGTTAAAAAAAAAAGCAAAACATTAATGAGATACTTTCTCTGGGTCCACACAATAAAGCAAAACATTATGCTAATTAACAATGTCACTTCACCACATGTAGTTTGGATAAATTTATACAGACAATGTACGTACACACTAGTGTTCCAGAAATAACTGTCTTCAAGCACTGTTACTGGTTTTTAGAACAGAGATGTTGGCAATTAGCACTGAGAACCCAGAGTAGGGAGCTCCAAGTGACAAAACAAGCTTCTAGGTAAAATTGGTTCATTCCTTTATGTTCAATGTTCGCCTTGAATATCAGTGTTCCCTTAGCATGCATTGGTTTACAAGTTGGGAGGGGAGAAAAGTGGGCTTTTATTCTCCCCAAGGTGCCAGCTCCTGCTCCCGTGATTAGTTTGCACTTAGCCAGGTAATTTTGCTCACATAGTGCAGGCAGAGGAGTCTACTATTTCTCTTTGCATCTCATACTTCAAAGCCATGTCATGCTATTTCTTAACAATGGTAGACCCACACCGGGATTAAAAAAATGGAAGAAAAAAGTTTGCTCTATTTTCTTTCAGTTGTGTCTGACACTCTCCTGGAAAGGAGAAAGGTCAGCCGCTTGAACGAAGTATTTCACCTATAATAAATACAGGATCAAAACAAAAAGACCTTGAAATTAAGTAGAAGAAATAAAGTCTTGTGAGACTATTGCTCAAAAAAAGGGGCCAATATGAAGATTTGTGTACTTCTGAGTTCAATGACAAAACCAGTACCTTTCATATTATTATTAGATATTTAAAAAATAAAAGAAAAAAATTTCACCCAGCATATTGAGTCACAGTGTAGTAACTCTTGGCAAGTCACAGATTTGCAGAAGGTTTGAGTCTGGAAGGGACCTCTGGATATCACCCAGTTGAAATCATCTGCTCAAACCAGGATCAGGTGGATCAGGTTGCTCAGGGCTTTGGATATCTCCAAAGATGGAGGTTTTGTGACCACTCCATACAACCTGTTGCACTGTTTGATCATTCTCACATTAGGAAAAACAACAAAGCAAACAACTTGATTGGAATTTTCTGCGTTTCAGTTTGTACCCAATTATCTTTTGTCCAGTCACTGGGCACCACTGAGAAGAGCATCACTGGGCATTGTTGTTCCACCTTCATAAGCTCCCCCTGCTCTCCAGTGTTTGTTCACATGGATGAGATTCCCCTGAGTGTTTTCTTTTCCAAGCCAACCATTTCCATCTCTCTTGGCCTCTCCTCACATGTCATATACTCCGAGCACTTAATTAACTTTCCTGCCCTTTGCTGGAGTGACTCCAGTCTGTCCATGTGTCTTACACTGGGAAGCCCAGACTGGACCCAGCACTCCAGGTGTTTCTCTGTGGTACTGAGCAGAGGAGAAGGATCACCTACCTTGACCTGCTGGCAACTCCTCCTAAAGCAGCCCAGAAGGTACCACTTGCTGTGGATTTCCTATTAACAGGAGATATACACACATGCATTGAATGTTCCATAATTATCTTTGGTAGTCATCTCTTAAATGTGGTATACTAACCCCTTACTTTGCATAAACTCATGAACTGAAAGCCATTTTTTTAATGAAAAGGAGAAAGAAAGCTTCAACAAACTCACGTGAACACACACCGTCATTTGGCAGGTGGTCCCTGTGTATCTCATAGTGATTGATTCTCTTTCCAAACCTGACTAGACAGTGCAGCTCATCCAGGATTGAAAGCGAATGGAGGGGACTACATGACACTTAACACTTCTTGCACCTGGACCTCACATTGGGAGCTGAAGAAGTTTTCACAGTAGGTTTCTTTTTTTCTATTACCGCTACTTTGACCAGTGATGAAGGAAGGGTTATTTAGCAAGTCTCCTTCTCATCTGTCTCTGCGTGGACTTGGACCCAGCCTTCAGTCCTCTCTAGTACTGAGACCAGAGTCTTCTCAGGGCTCTTACCCTGCACTCTAAAAGGAAAAAATGACCCCCATTTCCACATCAGTTTCTAAATAAAAGTTTCACACATGTAGTAAAGAAAACACCCAAAGACACAAATGGATTAAATGGCAGGTAGTTTGGTTTGTTCTACTATCAACAAGGAGCCGTTTCTTCCCATACATTGCAAAAAATATTTTCTAACACCTCCACTTCAAACCAATTATCACTTGCCAAAAACTGTGTTGAGAGATATCCTCTTATTTAAACAGATCCCACTGAAGGCCTAATGTAATTAAGTTTTGGGTTTCCAGGTCAAAAATGTATATACATAAAAAATAATGATATGAAGGTGTTCTACACCTCCTACACATTTTAATCTTATTTTATTTTTTTGTCTTTCTAAACTGAAATTTTACAGCTTGATATGCAAAGTATTGTTTTTCATTGACTAACCTGGTATAAATTCTGTTCAATTAAAAACATGTAAGTCTAAACTATAACCCATATTTAATAATGTCCAATACTAGAAGCACTTTGATAAGCATAAAGCAAAAGTGAAGAGGAATTTAAACTAATTTGTAACATTTTAGCTCTCACAATTTCATTAACAAGTACAGTATAGCTCCAAAATATATTAGAAAAGTTAGACAACTATTAATTTTTTTTTTTTTCCCAGAAGCACATCTTCCTTACCTTTAAAATAGAGGCTGGGTACTGTTTTAATGGGATTTCTGATTAGAAGCTTTAAAACCAATGAGAATGGTTCATTTAATAAAACAACAATTAACATTGAAGGAATTATATCTGCCTTTTGAGTTTTAAAAACTTTGAAAGCTAGTCTGAAGATATATGTTCCTAAGATAATATTCTTTTAAAATGACTGTCTATACTTCTATGTTTAATAAGCTGAAGACTTGCAGTTTAAGGTAAATAATACAATAATACTACAAACCTCAGGATACCAAATGTGTCTCTTATAACTGTATAAATAATGCATGATTATATGATCACTTTCTAATGGTAATTCCCCATCTTACATCTGCATAGTAAAGATTTTTTTTCTCTCACACATACATATATGAATAATATTTAATTTTCTTGCTAGATCATTATTGAGATGCTTTTGTAGGCATGCCCAAATTAGCAACATCAGACAACTTAAAACAAGTAACTTGACATATCTGCTAAAAAGCTAATGGTGGTGATATAAGAAGTGGTTTCACTACTTCTTTTCATTTTACCTTATTTAATTTCATTTGCCATTACTGAATTGCACTTGATGGACATTTAATGCACTTGCATTACCATCTCATAGTGCTTGCAAAAAATATTCAAATCTCTGCTGAAACGGCTGGACTTGTGGTAATTTACCAATGCAAATAATTTTAAAAACACAGGAGAGCCTCAGTGCTGCTTTCGGAGAAGCTAGATACCACATCTTCATGGGGACATTCGTATCAAGGTGGAATTAAAGTTCCAGCTAAAGCGGAATCCCAAAGTTTAGTTCCTAGGTATAGTTCTTAGGAAACCCTTACCTTCAGAGAAATATTGAAATAAAATACAAACTTGAGTTGCAGATGTTTCATGTAATACAAAAATATGAGAGGCTATAGCTCAATTCTTAATATGATCTCATGGACAGTGTGATAACTGCCTGAAAAGAGCTGGTTTTGGGTTTTTTTCCAATTGTTTCTTGATACATGGGATTTGTAGAACTTAAAACAGTAGATTGGAAAAATAAACATTCAGTTTATTGTAACTGTTTTTTCATTTTAACTTTTCTCAGAACTTTTTTTGTTTTCCATGAACACTAATGAACCAGGTTTCAGAATACACACTTGAGGTGTGTACCACCATGAAAAGTAGTTTGTGGACTGTATTGGAAAACAATCCAATTTTGAAAGAGAATAGTTTAGTAGAAGTAGAGCAGAATAGTCCTTGCTAAAAGTGTGTACCAGAGATTCTTTGCAGTGCCAGGATATACTTTTTCCTGCTATTAAAGTGCCATGGGTTTTGGCAATGCTAAATGTGAGCTGCAGCAAAGTGAGAGGACCCCACAAATCTAGACCAATTGCAGCATCAGATCAAACGAAGGTCTGTTTTCTGTTGATGCCTCAACACACCAACATGATTTATAAGGCCTGGCCAGAGCAGAATTGAGAAAATGAGGATATCTACTCCCAAGCTTCCGACTTGAAAATTATGAAAAATTTATCTGTAGTTCATATTTTCTAGATACTATATACATTCTGTTTTGTAAACATATACAAGCAAGAGGCAGTTCCAATTCAAAAATACATAAAAAAAAAAAAAAAAAGATTAATGCTTTCCAAAAAGGAAGTTTTAGAAAGTATAGTGTGACATGCAAAATACAAACCAAATTTTACTTTAGTCACACTGAACAACTTCCCTGAAATGATCCAGGACACTCAGTATTGTGAAATATACAGTTTGTCCTCCTGTATGTCAGTTTTCCAGGACACTAATGCTTCTTTTATTCAATTATTAAAGGACTCCCTTATATTAGATTGATATAGTGCCAGAAGTGGTCAAGGGGAAGTGATTTCTTCATCAGCTTCCTAGATTAATCAGATGGAACTTTCACAGAGTTTGTACCAAACTTCCTGAAGTTAGTCAGTAAAGAAAACCCTTTAAATATATAGCCATTTTGAATTCCTGTAACCTTTTAACTGTGAGAATGAGAAACCAAGTGGTCTGACACATATTTAGTGTGGAAATGGTCATTCAGCTAATTGTTTCTCCACAGAACCATATAAGTTGCTGCCATGGCATCTCTGCATTCCTCTTGAGATCAGAGGAGGTGAAGATGCCAAAGAGAGACCGTACATCTGTCCACACTTCAATGGACAGAAGTGAAAAATTTTGTCCTCTTCATCAGTTATGGGTCACAAACTTCATTCAATTTGCTTAAATTGCACATCGCATACATACTTCATCATCTGTTCATGCAATGGCCAAAATTACCAACTTAAAATTGGGGGTTTGCAGGTCACTTCATATTCTGTAATATTTCTATTGAGACCAAAATATCTGGGAAGAACTTTTAAAATCATGTAACACTCTTCAAAGAAAAAAATAAAGTTTCAGGCATCTGATTAACTGTGACTCCAAAGCTAATCTATTGAAAAGGCAGGTCAGAGGTGGGGAGAGAATAATAAAAGAGTGCAGGATGCTTTGCTGAAACTATTCCTATGGCTTAGATTTTTGGTACCAGAACTAAAATAACAGTGGTCAAGGATCCTCAGACAGAATGTTTATTCTGAATTACTGGTGTCTGGTTGATTTCAACTCAAGTTACTTTTGGGGCATTGCAAAATGAAGCATATTTTAAAATTGTAGTTATCTCCCCACACCCCTCAGCTCTCCCAAAAGTGTGAAATGGCTATTCTGGAAAAAAAAAGAAAAGGTCAGCTCCTACTATATTTTTGCAGCTGGACATTCTGCATGCTTGTGGAATGCATCTGCAAATACACCATACTTCTTTTACAGTCGGGAAGTGATATTTCAGAACAAGCTCTTGTAAAACAATACTCCATTTTCTGTGGTTTGGGGAGAAGCCAACACAAAATTTAGATTTCTTCCTTTTTCATATACGAACTCTATAATAAACAAAACTAACTCCATAAAGCAGATTTACAATGCTGCCTTTGTGTGGGGTTCAGCACAACTACAAAATATTACGTTGCACGAAATTAATGCTGCTGAAAATATACATTGCCAGCAGCTTGGATAATTACAAAGAAAGGCAGTTAGTAATGAATTCTTTTAACTCTGAATTCAAATCTCAGGACTGAATGTTGCCCATTATTGCAGTTCAAAGGCAACTATCTCTAGAATTGTTCTTTTAATGTTTGCTTGATGGTTTTAGTTGTTCTTTTCTTGTAGGCACACAATTGTTGTCTTGATCTTTGTGATAAAAAGAACTACACTGGAGCTTTGTAGTGAATCCAGTTGGCTTGGTAATGTGCCCGTAGTCAGAATTCCAAAGTGGGAAGACAAAAGCTTAGAAAACATAAGGCTGAGAGCTGTTTGTTCAGGGCTGTGGGAATCTAACACAGACCTACGAAACCAATGAGCTCTCTCTGTTACATCCACATTCATAAACTAACTATCCAATTCTACCCTTTTGTCTTTTCCCAAACCAGAGTTATAACCACGCTTAAAGCACATGTGGCAACTTCTTTGTATCTTGTCTCCTACCAAAATTCTTAAAGTGCTGTAATTCTTTCCCTTCATGTTAAAGCTCCATTAGCTTAGCTCATACAAAGTTGCATTTATTTCCCTAAATAACTATGCGTCAACACAAAGAGTTTCACTTAAAGAGACAAAAGCAAAAGCTGCATTTAAAACCAAGTGTCAGTTTTCACAGGGCCACAAATTACATTCCGAAGACATTTTATAAGGGTTTCCAGAAATAATGTTAGAATGTATGTCTGTCATTTATATCTTAATTGAAAACATAGAATTTCTAGGTTGTATCTGATTAATCTGTTGCATCTGTAGATCTCAAAGGATGTTGTAAAATGCTCTGTAAAAGCTGAGGCACAGAGATCATGTTCCAAGTCAGAGACAGAATGGGGAACAAAACACAGGGCTGGCAACGGGCAGTTCCACCACATGTCTTGCTATACTGCTACACTGAAATGCAAAACAGGAGCAGAGGAGCTAGCAGAAGGGCTCAGAGGGAGGAGAGTGAGCGAGGCTTGGCTACCTCCTCAACAGCTGGAGTAGCAGCTTGTTGCTGGTGGCCTTTAAGTGCAACAGCAGCTGACTTGAATGACAGAATGACAGCTAGAGCAAATGTGTGGCTGTCATTCCAGATGAATGATATTTGGCTGGGGCATTGTGGCAAGATTTACACCTACAAGAACCTTTGGAAAATATGCAAGGAACCAATACTATATAAGTCCATTTATTCAAGATAAATTGACAAGGGGTCAGCAAAGCCAAGAAAGCTTTTCCACAATACTGTTTCAGAGGAGAGGAGAGTTGTCCTTCTCACAATATCCAGAAGATTGACAGGCAAACATGTTGCAATCTCAGCAAAGGCAAGAGATTACCAGTTCCTCAAGCAACAGGAAAAAGTTCTGAAAGGGATCAAACCTTTCTAGAATCAGGTGCTGCCTGTGGCACAGGCATGAAATATAGAAGTATCTTAAATTCTCTCTGTCTTCACTTCTCTGAGTCATAGGACAAGGTGGGGACCTTGGACGTCATCTCTAAGTTACATGGTAAAGTAAGTACCTGCACCCTTGTTCTTTTTCTTTCCTGAAACCAAATATGACTCAACACATAAATCACAAAGGAATGCAGTTGATTTAAAAGACACAGGTGAGATAGGAGAGAGAGGTAATGGTGACACCTCACTGCCCTGACAGACGACAGGATATTTTCCTTCATACACAGAGCTATCAATAATTACTGTCTGTGGCTTAGAACACCTTTCTGCTTGCAGAAGCACTTCTTTGTTTCAGACCAACTTTTGCCACAGTGACCTGGGCAGCTGCTCAGCTGCTCAGCTACTCATTCACCCGAAACCTGTTTACTTTGCACTTTCTATTGTACATGGTCAGAGAGTGGGTAAACATGCACAACATTGTGGGCACAAACAGAAGTAAGCCAACTGTCCTCAAGAAGGCTGTAGGGTCAGAGCACTTGCATTTGCACCCTTTAGACTATGAGTCCTGTCTTCCTTGTGAGGTGTTGACTGCTGAGCTCATGGGTTGAACAATAATGAGTTACAGATTGCTAGCAAGATCCTGTGACTAGCTGATGAGGAAAATTTGGGAATAGCCTTAGTCAAATGACAAGATCAGGTAGGACCCATAGTCAATGCATCTCTCCTTTAGTGCGAAACATGAAGATGCCCTATCATCTTTCCATAGAACCAGATGTCTGGTTTTTAACAGCAAGTCTTTTAACATCATTTCTTTTGTTTTATTTCACTAGAAGGTAATTCTAAAAAAAAAAAGGCTAATGTTCAAGAAGCTCTTTATGCTAAGTCCTCATTGCTCTAAAGATAACAGCACTAGCAGTGTGTAGACTTTTCTGCTCAGAATTAGATGGCTGGGTAATCCCACCAAAGAATATAAAGAAAAATATTGTCACAGTAAGTAATGTTGGGAGGAGATCTTTGAATCCGACCCTACTGCTGCTTTCCTGAACTTATAGTCCCTCTAATGAGTAAAAGCTTGGTGTCATGTATTTGCACTAAAATAGCAAAGAGAATGGCAGAATGGAGGCATTTATTAATGCTGTGTCAAACAATTCCCCTGGTATTTCATGAGAAGCTGATTGTGATTGAAAATGTTATTTCCTGCCTGCTCAATGAACTATATAAAAATACCTGTAAGGAGTCTACTGGTAAGAAGTAACTTCTCCTCTTCAATTCAAATATCTTGAACCTGATTTATGGATGACCTGAAAACTTCATTGTTCTCTATCCACTGTTTGTTTTGCCTAGTTTCACAAGCTTCACTTTTACCATCCAGGCCTGCTCAAAATGAATGACCTTGGTGAGTTTTTTTATGCAGTTCTGAAAACCTGGATCAGTGTTTATGTGATTAAAAAAAAAACAACAAACCAGGAAATAAGAAAAAAAAAAAGATTTGGTACTGCCTGGCACTCCTGTGGATAGGTAGCTTTAAAAATGTAACCAAAAAAGCTGTTGGTTCCTACCCATGCAAGAATTGTATTTTCTGCATTAAAATTGAAGTATGATTTCATGTTGAATAGTTTCTTTGTTGGTTATATTAGCAATCACTTGTTAAATTTTCTGACAATTTTCTGTAATGCATCTTTTTGAAGTTTCTGGTCTGTTTGCACCTCAGCTGATTTCTGGTTGCAATTTATATAGCTGTTCACAATCATAAGCAATTGCCATCCGCCTTCCCCTCAACTAGAGCATAGTACTATGGCACTGTACTCAAGCTTCAAGAAGCATTTGGACTTAATTTGTCAAAAGAACAGATACCCACACATGTAATATTAAAGCGAGGCAGACGTGACATCCCTTGCTACTATCCAGCTATTTTACTGCTACTTTGTAATGCTCTTGTTTAATTCCCCAGTTTCTTTAAGAACTTGTGCTATCCTCCCCTGTTCACAAATGTCACTCTGAGCAAGTACTGTGAAAAATTCAGGGGGTGTGAATACCCATGAAACTCTCCAGGAATTTGTTAGAGACCTGTTTAGAAGTTCTTGCAAATCCTTCTACTTAAGAACATATGTGATGACATTATCTTCTCCTAGGTCATCAAATCCAACCAGTTACCATTGTATTTTGTCCTCTTCCTTGGTTCCTTCCTTTCAAATTTATCAATCTGTTTAAAGTTCTTGCTCCTATTACTGGTACTGGATGACTATATCACCTTGGCAAACTAATAGTCATGAAAGGTGAGATTATCTATCTTTCAGTAATACATACAATTTTCTAAACAGAGATACTTCTTAATCCAGAAGGAAGTAACTTTAAAATCCCAACTGAAATTACTTCTCTCTTACTTTTCTCCCTCCATCTATTCCTTCCTCCAGAATTTGTTCTAAAACTTTTCAAGTTTTTAAAATTAATTCTTGTCTTAATGTTCTCCTCCTTAAATATTAGTCTTTTATTTGCATTTTATGCACCAACCATCCCTCAAGTTGGATAAGATATTAAAAAAACCCCCACACATAGTAAGTGGAGTTGCAGCTTCCTAGTGGGAATCTGTAAGGATCATGGTGGAGAGTATTTAGTCTATTTATCTTGAGAAGTACAAGGGTCAAGATGTAGTCCACTCTGATAGCTGTGAGATTTGCTTCCACGTGATGAAGTGAAATGTTTTTGTTCAACTCAAGTATTTTTCAGAAAATAGCTTCCTACAGAAAATTATTTCCATTTTAGTTAAGACCAGGTTTTTTTTTTATTTTTCATGATCAAATTGAAGAATCAGTTATTCACTGAGGTTTCATTTGAATCAGATAAATGTAAAATCTGGTTCTTATCTATCAGTGCAAGACAAATAAGATTATAATTCACTGCCCAAATTATTGTATGTGATTGTGAGCATACATAGCTGCATAATATAAAACAATTTTTAGAATTTCAGTTTTTCTGCTAAAAATATTTTAATGTGAGTTTGAAAGAGAAAGCTATAGCTGCCTATCCAGCCCTGCCTTAACTGACGCTAGGATTTTTTAACTGGCAAGGACCTTTCTGTTTCTACAAAGATAAGTGACTAAAAAAGAAAATCTAGTTCTACCACTACTCCCTTGTCTCCCTGTAGGATTTTATTACTAAAAGGAGGACTGATACCTGAGATGACATTTTTTTCTCTCTCTAGCTGAGATTACTGAGAATGGTGATGCTTGGACTGCTGCAGACCAAGTTCATCAATCCTCTGAGATTCATCTCCTGTTATCTCATTGGTGTCAAATATTATTTAGAAATCAGTTCAGGTGATGTATTATATGGGAACATCTCTAATGTATTTCCCCCTGAAGATCTATAATAGTTCACTTTTCCTCTATTATGACTGCAACTTTCGTGCTCTTACAATTACTTCTCTGTGTAAATAATTTTGTCTAAAGAGTCTAACACCTAAACAGGAAACGAGAGTTCCAGAAGTAGTGTGCCATGAATATTGCACAGGAAAAGAAATGAAAACTTAGAATAAAGACCCCCCCCCCTTACTGATCTAGCTTGTAGGTGCTGTAACCTATATTTTCTGCAGAGTATCCCGGTCAAGCTGCTCTGCTTAGAGGTATGCTTGGGGCACTCCAAGTAAATATTTTGAACACAGACACTGAACATTACTTCAAATAACATGCCAGAGGAAAGTTCATTTTAACATTTAAGTTTGTGTGCATTTGAAAGCAACAATAAACAAACCTAACCAAGACAGAACTGTAAATCCAAACGCAATACGTTGGGCATTTCATGTTTGTATTCTTAAAAGCTTTTAAGACACCATGCCTAATTAAGAGGCCATTTTATATATTAACAGCCAGCTTCCTTAAAAATGTTTATAGTACATAAGTGTATAAAGATTAGGAATACAATGCTTTTTTCTTCTGAGTAGCAGAATATTAAAATAACTTAAGCACAAAGATTTTGGGGTAAGAGGATCAGTTGCACTGCAGTTGAAGTCATGTTCTGCTTTTTGAGAGAAGACTATAATTCACTCTGTACTGAGCCATTACATTGTATGCTTCCAGAAAATACATGTCTGCATGCTTAACATTTTCTAATTCAAATTTTTAATCAAATAGAAATCGCTCTTCTGACTGCATCTGTTTCTGTCAAATACACAGATACTTCTCTTTATAATGCCCTTCCTGCACCAGAGATCCCTGAGCTAATTCATGACACTTGACATTAATCACATGCACAGATCAACAAAGACTTTGCTTTCATATAAAAACTAATTTAGAACATATTTCTAAATTATGTCTTGTTATTGGAGTCAATTTAATTAGCTAGTTAATGACAATATCTGTTCATAATCCAAGTAGTCAAAAATACCAAGTTCAGTAATTAGACCATATAATTTCTTAACAACTCAATTTTATAATGGAAAAGTGCTGTGCTTTAAGTCAATTTGCTTCTAGTACTCTTCTATATTCAAAATTAGAAATTCCTAGATGTATTCTTTTGATATTCAAAGCTTGAAAAAAATATTTGGGTTAGAAAACTCAGCTCCCCTCTGTATTCCACATTAAATTGTATGTAACTTATATTGCATTGTCTATCCTTTTCCCAAACCTTACTGAATGTATCCTATTTATCTAAACACTGGGCTTAAGAATCTCCTATAAGACAATTACAAAAATTTAACCTTTGTTAGACAACTGTAATGATAAAACAATTACAGACTAGTGTAGCAATTAATATTTGACCACGTTATCAACACAGACACACAACATTATTTCAATGGATGTGACAAAGGAAAGCATAGTTTAGCAGTTAAGACTATTTTAAAAAATCCCCCACAAACCTAACAAAGACGGTACCACAAATCCAAACTGACACTTATAGTAACCCATGGCAATGAAAAAAACCCTGTCAAAAAAGCATTAGAATAAGCTAATTTCATTTCTCCCAGCTGCCTGCCTTTCAATTCTTTATCCTTGCTATCAGGTTTGAATAAATTTCATCTCTCACACTACAAGTAATGAGCAGGCAATGACTTATGAAGCAAAGAGACCAAGTTGAGACAGAATTAGAATAAAATTTTAATGAGACAGAGCTGAGAAAGTGGAAGTGTTACTCTTTTGACAGACTTGGCAAAATACCCAACATTATTTCAAATGCTCTTTCCTCTCTATAGAGAAACTGTCATTTTTTAAAAAATGGGACTACTCAGGAGAATACTTTTAAGGGTATATCGTTAATGTGATTTAAGTGAAGAACAAGTTATTAAAGAATTTGCTTTATAGAAGACCAAATAGGACTTAAATTAAAATACATTAGGAGTCACACTGGATGACAGACAAACAGAGGAACTTGATGCTCTGCTGTGCTGTTATCCTTCTAGAGGATCAGTCTTTCCAAAACCTTTCTGTGGCCCTCTGAATAACACTATATCATCATTCAGGTGTCTAGAGACGGAGTACTCGTAATTACACTCCCAAGGCTTAGGGCTTTCTAGGTTTGATGACTTTCTCTAGCACCACTCCACACCAACAATGTCAAAAGAGAAGGAGGCCTCAAGAAATTGAGTCTCTCTGCCAGATGGAAAGAAAAAAGAAAAGAAGTTAAGAAAGGCAAGCAAGCCCACAAAAAGTTATTTTATGAAGCTAGCAGAAATTCATCCCAAGATCTCGCCACAAAAATAGATGCATTTAATATGAGAATGAATTCTTACATTCAGGAAAATTGACAGGAGACAATGAGGAAGAGTGGCTTTGAACAGAGGTAAAAAATATGTATTATATACATATGACAAAGGAAAATTAAAGACCTAAACAACATGGGTTTTTCTACCAACTTTGCCTAAGTCTTATGAACATATCCTTTGTGCCCTTCCTTCAAGTGCTATGTAAAAACCATCTGCCAAATTGATCTGTTAATGGAACAACTTGAAACAATAGCAACTATATAAATAGTAATTAAAGACTATACACGTACTGTTTTATTTCCTACCCTAAATCCCTTTCTAAACTATGCTGTTCTCACACATGCTCGTTCCACGCTTCTTTCTTACCTTAAGCTACAAACCAAGTTTAGAGAACAGGTTAAGCCTGCTTGTTTCAGGGGCCTGAGACTCTGTCTGTACTGCCTTTTCCTGACAAACCTGAGATCACCCTGGTTACACTCCAAGATAGCTGGAGGCAAGCCAGCTCTGATCTAAAAATTGTGTAACTGCTTTAGTGCCTCTTAGTAGGGCTTATTAGCTTGGGCTCAGTGCCATGTTAATGTGGTTACACAGCTTCTAGTCTGGACCATGTTCAGGTCTACTTGGTTTGGAAAGAGTTCTTTTTTGCCTGCTTTCAGTTGTGAATACATAGTCTGACAAAACCACCCTTTGCCACTTCTTAGCACACAAAAATCAGCTCATTCCCACTTAAAATTGATAAGAATGAAAATCTTTTACAAAGTATATTAAAATTCTTGTGTAAAGTTGGGAAACAAATTGGTGAGTCATACTACATAAAAAGGTGCATAGAAAGAGTTTACAGGAAAAAAACTTCAATAGCAATATCAAATTTCAAAAAATGTAAGTAATGATAACTAGTATCTTTAATCAAAGCGCGGATATACTTTTCCTGCATTAAAATTAAGAATTTTACAGTTTGGACAAAGCATAATTCAGTATTTCTGATATACAATTTATACACTCCCTACCCAAGATTAGCAGTTTTAAAAGATAGGACAAAGACATGTATCCTCTCTATGAAGCAAAAGGTTTACAGTAGGCTGTGCAAATTTAAGGCCTCTTCCTTTTAGGACTCTTCTTTCCAAATAATATTACTCCTCTCCTTTATATTTATTTACCTGAAACCAGTCCAACTCTTCAAATGGGTAAATATTGACAGATATGCTCTTGAGGTTGAAGAAGTTTTATTTCATGATTACATGTGTTGCTAAATGCCAGAGTTATGCAAGTCAATAAGAAGACAGTCATCTGCCTCCTTAACCTTACAGAAAAGCTTTTGACTGGTTTGAGTGTGTATTCGTGGAAATGTAGCAAGTTGTACAGGCACAGTCAGTAATTTTCTTTTATGACAGTACTCTATTGAAAGAGGCTGAAGATGTCACATTTTCATTTTTTTCCCTGAAACCTCCTTCCCAGAAGACTTTTTCAATGCCATCATCTCAGCTACTTGGAGCAAAGTGCTTTCTGATTTCTTGTGCTTTCGGTACTTTCTCCAAATACAGAGAACTGTGTACCAACTCAGTTCTCAGAAACTTGATGAAATCTGATTTATTGTTGCTGAACAAAACGAGGGAGAATTCTGAGAAGGGAGAAACCAGACAGTGTGGAAGGTAAATACGCTGTATGAAAAAATGATGGAGATTTGCTTCTCAGAGATATTTATTTTTGCTTCATGCTTAGCAGTAATCTTCATTCTTAGCAAATTATACCCACAGATACTGAATGCACAAGTACATTGCTGTTGAAACGGCTAATGAACATCAGTGTGGTGGGAAGGCCACTGGTCATGGAGGTAACTGGTCATGGAGAAGGGAGGCCACGTGTCACCCAGTAGATTTGGAAAGATCCTTGAGTGTTCATTACACAGATTTGCTCTTTCAGGATGCTCACTCCAGAGAAAAGAAACACATTTTACCACAGCTGTCAGAAACCTTTATAGCCAGCCAGTCACTTAGGTCAACCTTCAAAAGATAGTTATCTATTGCTGTACAAAGCACCAGATCCCAGTTCTGCCTTTAACAAAACCAGCACTGCAGATAACTTAATCTGGATTAAGAAAAATCTGAGGGAGACAGCATTTTACACAGCTGCAACACATGAGATATTCAATTTTCTGGTGGGCAGTCCTCTGACTTGAGCGGTCAGATATGTCTTGCTGCATGAAACCACACTGAAAGTCAAAAACAGTGGCAACTTTGTTCCTTATTTTGCCATAAATAGTTCAACTTTATCCTACCATGGTGCTCTTATCAATTTGCATCAGTCCTGTCCACCAAGCAGGCACATTATGGTTTGATGACATGACAAAGGAAAAGAAAGGAATATATTGCCTCAGGGCCTTCTTAAGGCAAAACACTTTCTTAATCTTAGCCACAGGAATATGGAACAGTCACAGAAGACTTACAAAATAATAAAACTTAAACAATGTAGGGGCAAAAACTGAAGTAAACCCATCTTCCAGATCTTTAGTCTTTGGGAACTAGAGATTAGATGCTTCTGGCATGTTTTCTTTACTAACCCTGAGATAACCTGATTATATGCCCATGTCCTTAAACCAGTCTGAAGCTTGTATCAGCTCCCCAGCTTGCTTCCAAGCAAACACCAATTGTGCTGTCACAAGACATTCCTGGTAAAAACATACTGAAACAGTCATCCCAGAGGCAATGATCCTCCAGAGCTGGTGGAGAATAAAATTTCTCCACAGAACAAAATTTCTTTCCTTCTATACTCAATCAGATCATTGCTGTGAGGTGGTTATAGTCACAGCCTTGTGCTCATAGCCTTCTGGGGTACCTCCTGACAATGAGGCTGAGACAATACCTGTGTATGCAATGTGTCCTGATGGCTTGACCAAGGCACAGGATCCCCATGCAAATAGGACAAGCCCTGTGCGAAGACACAGAGAATTTATGGTTCAGTAATTCTTAAAAGACAATGCAAAGTTTAGAATGTGAATTTAAAAAGCCAATGAATAAATAAGCAGGCCCTCCTAGCAAAAAAAACCACTCAAAGATAAAGCTATTTTTATGTTTAGGTGCTATTTCTGCTGTATTTGGTTTTCTATTCATAATTATCAGTTTCTGGAATTCCTTAACAAAGTTAATATAGCTAGCAAGATCCTATGATCCATGGAAAAACTGTTTGATGAGAAGTTCTGTCCTACAGTATCAGTAGGTATATCCATGCATCTGCAGCTTTCAGTACACCATAAACTGCAAAATTTTTAAAATACTTTTTCTTTTAATTCAA
The DNA here is from genome assembly GCF_000738735.6 of Corvus cornix cornix. Lineage (NCBI taxonomy): Eukaryota > Metazoa > Chordata > Aves > Passeriformes > Corvidae > Corvus > Corvus cornix. The sequence continues at coordinate 46,569,938 of NC_046357.1, read as the reverse complement.
GCTTTCTTATTCCTTCCAGTCTTGGAGCTGTTATTCAGTACCATCCCATATCCAAAGCTGAAATATACTGCATTTGTATGGAAGAACATGGAGAGACTGGTGAGAAGAGAAGGTTTTACTCAAAATAAAAACAATATAATGTCTGAAAAGGCATCTCGCAAATTATTTTCTCTTTCTCAACAGGGCTGTTAGTTGCCTTTCAAATAAATTTCCACAGCCTTCATTTTTTTAAATTCTAAACATGTATAACTCAATCAGATAAAGCTGTATGAGGACGAGTTCAAGAACCACAAAATAAAAATCAGAAATATGAGCCATTTTCATTGTATTGTTGTATTTTCTATTTATTTGTAGATTAAAAAGAAAACCAAACAAGCATTGCCTGTTTCCCAAATCACCAATTACTGACTGTGTAGATGTTCATGAAGGAAGAGTACAATAGCAAAGTCATTCTGCATGTGCTAAGCAAGTTTTTAACTAAAAACTAGCAGCAGAAGAGTGCCAGATCACTGCTAAGTAAGAAAATGCCAAGAAAATGTAAAGCAAAGTTGCTTTTCTTCCCTCCTTTGTCCTCCTCACTGCCTCTGCTTTTCTTATAGTGATTGCTTCCTGCCCATTTTTCCCGCGTGTAAAACATCTGTGATTTGCAGCAAGCAGTCCCTATTTATATTGAGAACCACACAGCAGGTGCCACTAAAAAAAAAAAAAAGCAGGCAGCAAAGCATGAGTGTTATCCCATGACCCTGGAGGGTCATTTTACTTGTTATTGCACAATGCACGTGGGAAGCTTTCCTATGAAAAGGCTGTGCATAGCCAGCAATCAAGATACGACTTCCTTTTATCCCAGAAAAATGCAGCTTCATAAAATACTTATTTCCCTGAAGCAAATCTCTTTACGAATAATTGATTATGTTAAATCTAGAAAGAGGCCGTGTTCAACAACTGCTTAATATAGTGTGTATTTTAAAGTAGGCATTATGGGATGTGAATTTTTTTCCATAGTTATCATGTGAGCACAAACTCATTGTCATGACTTTCGTGTTTAATATCAGTACAGCTGTCAAAGCACGGCATTTCCCAACCAAAATTAAAGTGAAACCATTTCATTCTGAGCAAATATATCTGATTACCACAAGAATTCTAAATGCAGTTTATAGTTAACATTCCTTCATCAAAAAAAAAAAAGGTACTTCAATATCACATAAATACCCTGTTCTCTGAACATAATTTTAGGAATTTGATTAAGAGAATTTGTTGAATCTAACTGTAGTTCACCAATCCCTGCCAGCCTTGCTTCTTCTTCTGAGTCATAGTTATTAGGTTCATTGAATAAAAAGTAGCCTCTTCCTTAAACTGGATATTTATTTAGCTCTTTCAAGTCTGCCCTTTTCCCTTCCCCCCTCTGCTGTTTCCAGTGCAACTCATTGTGAGAACTAAAGCTGTGAAGCATGAAAGATTATGTCCTGATACAAGACAGTACTGGAGTTTTAACCTTCAGTGCTAATAAGATGGGTCCTAATTGTCCTCCCAAGTGTCTGCAACAAAGCTAATTTCAGAGTGCCAAAGATAACCCCTGTAGATGACCTAATTAAATTCTTAGGAAAGCTATTATTTTTAAGATAATGTGTTTCAGCTATTGGCTGTTTAAAAACTGAAGTTTAAAATGCCTGGAAATGAGGCATCAGCAATTCCTACTCAGTCAGAATTTTCCATTTGTATCAGCTGTGCGTACAGAATTAGAAAAAGTGGACCATTTATCTTAATTTATTATGATTCACCATAAATTTCTGTAACAACCAAAATATTTGTTTCATGCAAAGATATCAAATTGTTTAAATATACATAGTGTATCTTTTCTGTATTAATTAAATACATAACTGAATACACACGGTGAATTGTTATGTTCAAAATAAAATTAGAGAAATTAAAGATGGGAACTGTCTTCCCTCAGATCAAGTAATTGCAAAATTACTCATGTCAATTCATTAGCTTTATAGAAAGCATTCCCAGACTGACCAAATCTCACTATGGTGATAGTGCATCTTACCCTTACAAATGTTGTCTAGAGTGCTGATTTTAAGCCTTTGTAGCATGTGTACAGAATGCTTCACCTAATGTTGAACTAATATTTGGAACTAGTGTTGGGAAAATTTACAAATTGAATTGTCTAAGAGAAAAGCAATTTGTTTGCAATGAGCATCAGGGTGTTAAGGAGAGAAGCCTTTCCCTAGACAAGGTAGGATTATTCTGAAGAGCTGAAGAAGAAAGAGAAAAGCCCAAGGACAGCTTGAACAGCTTTCAAATATCAAGCCAGTGTGCCAGTTGTTAGATCAGTTGCTACCAGTGGCATGTCTCCTTTGTAGTAAGGGAAACCCGCACTGACATCTTAACTTGCTAAACTAGCCACGGTTGTCATTTCATGCAAGGGAATGAGGGAATGGAGAAATGGAGAAAATATAAAAAATTAAAAAGAAGAAAAACATGTCCTACGAGCACATCAAACCACTAAAGCAACTAATTTTCTGTGAATATTTTACATTTCACTCACTTTAGATGTTGCTGGAAATGGACCCCATCTGGCAGGTTTTCTGTGTTTGAAGCAAAAATACAGTGCTCCCCAAACTCATTCCTAAACAGGCTTCAGATTTTTCACACTTAGATGGATTTTTTCTTTTCAATATATTCTTTTAAATTCTAAGAGCCCCCAGTGTCTTTGTTTTCCCCTACCCTAAAATAAAGAATTGTAACAATGAATACTTATACCCTATGTAAAAAGAGTCTGAATGTTTCCCTTTTAGGAGCATTTCTAATATATTCCAACTTACTTTAAAGTGTGCACATTTTAAAAGCAAATATGCTAATATGCACATCACTTTTGATTGTATGTGTAAATCAAGAAAGAAAGTGCTTCGTGAAACCCCTTTAACTCACTGCATAAGAAGAAAACAGAGCTGAATGAATTCTCTTGCTTGAGTGCTAAGCAATAAGGTTCAACAAGGCTAATAGGAACTAAAGACTCTCAATCATCTTAAAGAATCACGTGTCTTGCAGGACCAGACTATCACAGCAAGTAGGAATAACACAGAGATCCTCTCTAGCTTCAAAAAAGAGAGAGACCTGTTGTCAGGTTTCCTGTGCACACACTGGCCTTTGCAATCCCTTCTTCCATAATCAAAACAGTGGTTTGCAAAAGGCACCAGTTCATGAGCCATCCTTGTACAAAAGCCCTGCTTGCTGTGAGTCCCACTCATCATACTTCACTGACAGCCGATTTTTACCCTCTGGAGGGAGGGTTTGGTGCAAAAATTGTCACAACATTCCTAATTTTGCACTTACATTGCAGTCCTTACTTAAACAAGTGGAGATTGTCTGTGACAACTTTTAACTGCATCAACTAATGAGTAAACAATTAACCATTACTAAAGAGTAAACAATTAACAAAAGCTAAAGCAAGAGTTTTCAGTTGTGTTTGTGATAATTAAGAGATTATTAATTTCTTTTAGCATTACGTCTATAGAATAGTTCAATTATGCAGTTCTGTAGTGTTTGTGTATCCACAGGCTTTCTTCACAGCCTTCAATTCCCACAACTTCTTCCAAGAGGTGATTAAAAAATCCATTCTCAAACGTGAAGTTAACAAAACCATAAACTGAATCTCAAAAAGGCTTCCTTTACTGAATTTGTTGAAGTCACATCAACCTGACAAGAAGGGGTCACTGAAGTTCAACCCTCAAATGTTCACATCCCTGAGGAGAATGGGACATTATTAATATTTTTGTATAGAAAAACTCCTGAGTGAAGCAGTCTCTCTCAATGATGAAATGAAAAGGGTATTCCACTGTGTACTGTGAAATATATTATGTATCTTCCACATAGTTGGTTGGGGATCAACTGCCAGCTTCTTCACGGTGTGAGCTCTTGATTGAAGCACCAGCTGTGTTCAAGGGATTGAAAGAGACCTTGAAAATGGCAAAGCAAGACCCAGCATTCAGAGCTGACAAAACAAAACTGACAAGAGAGGCAATAGCTATTCTTTCTGAGTGCTCATCATAGGAAATGTCATTGAAAAGAAAGAAGAAAGAGAAAAGGGGGTGGGAGAAATCAGAGGTTTTAGTATGATTTGAATATGCTCTTCTGTTTTCTCACACATTATTTTTTCTAATTAGGAAAAAAAATGTAACTTAAAGCTTGAAGAAAAATTAAAATGCAGGAGATAGATGAGAAAAAGCCTCTCTCTGTCCAAAACAATTCAGGAAGATTCTTGTTTGCTGCTTGTGAGAATTGGAGCTAACAGAGGCCATCAAGCTGTGGTGGTATAAGTCGGGTGTAATGCAGAAAAAAATGTAAACCTACTGCATTATAAAAATCACAGAAGAATTAAATTTGTAAGGGACCTCTGAATCCTGGTAATTCCTACTGGAACAAAACAATCATAGTCCAATTTAAATATAATTCTCCACTTAAAGTATGTCTGAGTTACTTATGACTCCTAGGAACTTAGAGTGGTATATTTTTGGAGGGCAGGAAGTATCTGAGGTCAGTATCCATCTGTTATGTAAAGACACATAAATGCGCTTTTGACTTTCAAGATTTTTAATGGGGTTTTTTTTCTGCTCTGTAACTTTTTTTTAATGTGTGCAAGCCTGTTCTTTGGCAGGCAAAGTGTTGAAATGTCAATTGGTATCCCCTGGAGACTTCATTTCCACTGTCTGACACTGCCAACATCATCATGTGGTTCAGGGTTTATCTTTCCTGCTGTGACTGAGCTGGAAAATCTAAATCAGCCCTGTACAAAAGGTTGAGCAGAGGCCAGCCGTAATCAGATAGAAGCTATATTTTTGACCAAAAGATGGGAGGAAGGAACAGGGGAATCACTTAAAAAAAACTACATAGGCAGCTAATCTCTTAGACTGGCTGCATACAACATTCTGTTTAATAACCAGCTTAGCAGGTAAACAAGAGGGAAAAAAAGTACTGTTAGAAGGGCAGTGGTAAAGTCTTACCCAGTCACAAGCATACAGATTTTCAGGGGTAAAAAGCTGTACCAGAAAAAGATTCAGAGATAATAGAGAGGATATTTCAAACAATTTTGCATGTGATTCTGTCATCACTTATCAGCCTATGTGGTCACGTGAAAAGGTCACTAATGGGGAACTGGAGAAATTTATGCTTTATCTCTGGTTCCATCACTGACCTAATCAACACCAGGTCAAGATTCTTCATCCCTCCTGGGCCACCTTATAATGTTTTTGTTCACAATCTCCTTGGAAAAGAAGCATTTTGCTTATGGCAGTTTAGTGTTTTTGCATATCTCTTTAAGAAGAGAGTTTCTAGGAATGCTCACTCCTAATGCAAACAATTTAATAATTCTAATACATTTCAAACAGAGATTAATAGTTCCACTGTGATACCAGTGTGATATTTTTCTGTGTTTGGCTTGCAGGCCAACACCTTTAACAGCATATTTGTTCAGCAAAAGATAGAGTGCTAGTCTACAGGGACTAGAAATGGCTTTGTCATTTTCTAGATGACAGCTCTTATTTTCCAGTGCTTTCTGGCAGAAGAATTACCATTAGCCTTCCATCTTTCTCAGCAAGACACTTGCTTATCTAGCTGCTGGAAATGCTTATGTTTAAAATTCCTCTCATATAACTGCCATGGTTAGAGGAAAGGTTGCTTGGTTTACAAAACAAGCTCATGCTGCCCCATGCTGCCCTCTCTCTCTGATGCACCTGTAGCTAAAAACAGTCAAGAAACAGACAAGGAGCAAAAATCCAGTTATTAGGCATAAGACTTTTTTTGTTAGGATAAAGAAAAGCTATCACTTTTGCTAAGGGTTAAGGAACTCTTTTACTTCCTTCTTTGCAAGGGTGTATAAATGTGTCAATATTTGAAAGTAATACATGGAAATTTGAAGCTTAGGCAGATTGGAGTTGGTATGACTATTTGGACTCAAGCGGAAGCAGGACCTAATCCACATTAGATGCTAGTATAATAAAATTGCACAAGCATATTCAAAGACAGATTCTGATAGAATATAGGTTAGAAAGAACAATTACAAAGATCACCTTGTCTTATCCTGAACGCATTCTGTGCAGTAAAATATTAATTTACAGTGTCACTAGCCTTTCTAATTTCCTTCTTTTGAGCCTACATGATAGCTGATAAGTATTTGGAAAAAAAGTATTAAAATCTACCTCACTGGTTTGGTCTTTTTGAGACCCATGCAGGTTTTGGAAAGTATGGTATGAATAATTCTCCTACTTGGTCTCTCAGTACCTGTGCTTCAGATAATGTTACCCTAGGATGACATTTACTGTAAACTGTGATTTGTCAATAAATCAACACAATCACTGATTTGACAGCAAGCATTATGGACAACAAGAAAAGCAAAATTGACTGAAAGAGCAGTGGGTAAAAACTAGAAATTCTCAATCTTATTTTCTTTTGTAGTGAAGGATGACAGTAAAATGGGCTGAAATAGACAGAGCTGTATTTGTGCCTAATGTACAACAACACTAATTTATGATGGACAGAATAATTCCTGAGGCAAAATTAGAGTTACCTAAAAGGCTCATAGTTCATTACTTCATTCTCCAAATAAATCAAAGGTAAAAAGGATGAAGTCAATCCAGAACATTTACAATTTTAGATTTTTTTTAATAAAAGAGCTTTTTTGCAGTACATCAACAGCTACAAATTCGCTTTATCATCACAGAAATGCAATTTACAGCACATAACTATAAGTCATCTATAAGTAAAGAGGCTTCATGTTATTTATGTAGGAACCATAAATAGATTTCAAGACAAGGGAGCTTATTTTCAATCTCATAGAAAAGGCAAACCTTTGGATTCTGCATATGCACACACACATAAAATCACAGTTACATTAATTCTGAAAGAAATAAGGGTCTTCCCCTCTGCCCACAGAATTCCCCAGGGAAATAGCATGTCTTCTTGAAAGGACTCCTCCTTGGAGGAGTTCACTGCTTGGCCCAGATGAATACTGTTGGTGAAACTTTTTTCAGAAAATAGCAAGTACAAAAAACTGGTTCCAGGATCTCACTGGTTTAGCAAAGCTGTCTCTGTGTGGCATCTTCAGCTCTAGGAAAGATTTTGTGTTTACAACAGACTTTTTACAACAAGGTGGAGTTAATGGTTTGATTTGGGGTGCATTTTGAGTCTGCCCCATTTAGCCTCTGCCTGATTTTGAGAAGGGACACGGTTGCAGTTCTTTCACATAGTCAGCTGGATACACAGCACAAGCATGCACAATTCTCAGTCATTAAAAAAAAAAAAAAAAAGAAATAAAAAGAAGGAAAAAACAAGATATGTAACTCTGAGAAATGGAAATGAATTATGACTCTTTTGCCAACCACAGTCCTTGTTTTACTCTAAGTCGTACTGAAAAGCTTTAGTTGCTCACCAGCTGCCCCAGCTACATCTTTGACCCTTGCTGATCTGAGTACCATTTTTTCAGGCTCTCCCTTGAAATCTACTATTCAGCTGTTCTTTGGTGTATTTCTTTCTTCAATATGTAGTATTTAACAGCTGTAATTAATCAACTTTTTCAAAGCAAAGTATTGTTTGGTTTAAACACAAGGAACAAACCAAGAACAAAAGAAACAAGCCTTTTGTAGATCTCTAAAACCACTAACTGCTCAGCATGTCTGAACAGGAACAAGGGAGAATTTAGCTATTCAGCTGGATTTCCAAGCAGGGTAATTTTACAAGGGCTCTCTGTATTTCTCAATAGCTCTCCACTTATCTGATAGGCTGCTCAGTCTCCAGATGGCAATTTTTTCTTTCCTTCTTTTCAGTTTGCTCTGGGCTGTGCTTCCTCTCACCAGTCAGCAGGCCTGCTCCCTGTGTAACTGAAGACAATCTGTTTGGCTATTCCAGTCACAACAGAGTGTCCACAGCCCAACCCATATTTCTACCTTCACAAACCTGCAGTTGTTTTAGAGATGGTGTGCCTGCAGCAGTTTAAGAACACCATTCTCTGTGAATCTGGTGAGTTTTTTCAGAAATGTAGTTATGCCCACAGATGAAAGGCAAAAATGAACTAAAAAAAAAAAAAAAACCCTCATCTTCACATCACTGGTAGTTACTCTTTGTTTTTTTAATTGCCAGCATGGTTACTTCATAACATATCCATCAGCTCTTACTCAGATATTTGATGTCGGTAGCAATAACATTTTTTTTTGGATCATTAGAACCTCCCTTACGTGGGATGTTTGACAGTATGAATGTCAGGACAAACTTTTCATATATGTGTATATATATATATGCTCTCTTGTGAAGAAGTTCTGAAAACACCCCAGGTCATCACCTACAGAGTGAAGAGGTTCTGTCACACCTCTCTCCAAGTTATGCCAAAACTGCTGATTGACATTAATTGCTACACCTCCAAACACATCCCCTCTCATTTCTAAAAGGCACAACGTGACACTGAAATTTCCACTCTAGCTTTATAGATTCATAACCTGTGTTTCTCAATAGCAGGTTATCATGAGTGGTAGAAAAACCCTTCTAAACAGCCTGTCTCTAGAAGAAAATAATAGAATTGAGGAAATGGGGTTTTCTGCCTCAACTGAAAATCTCAGTTCAACTGCAGGTCAGAAGTGCTTTACTGATTGGGAATAGGATTAAGATCTGCTATTTATCATGTTTGAGTTTGCGTGCTTCTGTGGGTTTTGCTCTGTTCTGAAACTGATAGTAGTGTCATATTTCACAAACACAGATCAGATCTGTGAGAAAAGCAGTCTTTCTTTTTAGAAAGTACTTACTCAGCCGTGAAAGCAGTTGTTCATTTGATACTATACACTATAGTAGAATGCACCTGGGCTCTCCTGGGAAAAATATCACACAAGAGACCATCTGCTGAAATGTGTAGATCTTAGAGGTTCAGAAAACAGCTTTAAATTTGTTTGTAAATGCATGTTGACAAGAACTGTTCTCCTTTCAACTGCATTTTACATGGAGGAATATCACCAAAAGGTCTATATTTTTGATCTAGAAAGAGCTAATAACAAGTTGAAGTTATTTGCTTTATAGGGACATGCCTCTACAGACGGCATCTATGTTTATGTAAATTCACTTGCCATAATGTATTCTGGCATTGACTAAGTTTAGACAGGAAAATACAGAATATAAAATATGGATAGAATGTCCAGAATAGTTTTTTTCTGTGTGACCCTTTATACTATTTTATTCTTTGGGATTTTCCGCCCTTCCCCTCCCAACCTCCCTTCTTTTTTTTTTTTTTTTTACATGGCCTATTTTTCAGTACTTCATTATTATTGAGATGGAAAAGGGAAAAGAGATAGGGTGGAGAAATTTCATACAAGCTTAGGTTTATGTAGGCACACCCTCTAGACAATCCTGACAATTCTTCTTTCATCCTTATTGAAGGTGAATTCTCATTCACAACTGCTCTTCTAATATGTCCCAGCTGGCTTTAATGGCAGGATTTATAGGGTGTTTCTAGACTGTTGTGAATTGCATCCAACAGAACGGTGTAGAAATTGTGTGTTGCATCCTAATATCATTTTCAACATGAATGCTGGGGTATGGCATAACAGGGGCCATCTTTTTCAAGTTTCAAAATAATTCTTATAAACTATGAGGACGTTTTTCTCCCCCCACTCTCACCTCTCTTCTTGTGAGACAATTTCAAAATATTTATAGGTAAAGGGCATGGAAGTTACCTTCCATCACCCATCTGAGTTTGAGAGGGTTTCCCTCCTTTCCCAATTACTAGGAATTTGGCAGACTTCCAAGCTCCCTCTGTACTTACACTTATTATTATTATTGTATTCTAATAGACAGAAGGAGATTTGAATTTGTACTTTGCATGTACAAGGAATATACAGTTACTGCCTAAAATAGTGACAAAATCAGGTGGTTTGTTTGTTAGGAGTGTAAGACTACAAAGGAAGGTAGAGTCAATTCTGTCCTTATCGCACATAATATTGACCCATCAGTTTAGATCTATTCATCTGGAGAAGACAAGTGATGGTTAAAAACATGCTTATTATCCTTGTATCAGGTCAACAGTCAAGGTCCAACACCTTCAACACAGATGCTATTGTCATTGTGAGGAAACCAGCTGATTTAAGATGAAAAATGTGGCTGATCATTCTTTTTAAGCAGTCATCTACAGCTCTGCTTGTAAAACAGATGATAGAAGACAGCAAATCATGTATTTATTTGAAACATGTCTGATGCTAAGACAACTGATAGTGTATTTCCTACACTATACGACTGTATCTTTAAGGCTACAGTAAGTCACAAGCATGTATACATTATGCAGAAGTGGATGTTTCAAATTATGGGAAATGTGCTGAAGGAAACTTCCAGTAAGATAGGATTAATTTTGAAACTCCTTGGGAGTACTGGACTGATGTCTCTTCAGGATAGAGCCACAGTTCAGCACTGGAAAAGCAACACAAGTACCTGAAACATATATTCCATATAACCCCATTATATTTGTTTGGTTGGGTTTTTTTTAGGGTTCTGTTTTGGTTTTGTTTTAGCTTAAGAATGTAACTTTACTTTTTATTTTCCATGGATCTGTACTTCTGGCTCATCTTGCTGAATGTTACTGCCAACATATAGTGAACCACATACTGAACAAAACCCAAAACCAATGCAGTCCAAAATAATTAACACAAGCACGTATGTGAGTTCCCTGCTGTTATGGCTGAGTGAATAGCTGGTATAAACCGAAAATATTTTAGAACCCTGATAGAAATTGTAAAATAAAAAAAGTCTTTATCCTTCTGAGCTTTACTATAATGAACAATGAGATACTTTCTTGGAATTTTTAACAATTTCTTAATAAAAGGACACCCGATAAGGGTTTGTGAAAGAAGAGAAGCATCACTAAAATAGAAAAATATTATAGAATACATGGCACAATAACATCTCCACTACCTTTGTTTTGCACAAGCATTTTTATGTATGTGACTTTTGGAACTCATGTAAAAATCAGTCTGCAAGCACTTTTATTTATGTAAGCTAATTCAGATCTATTTCTGAAAATAGTAAAAAGTAAGAGAAGTAGACTATTAATTCCAACAGCTACAGAAATAAACTGACAGAGCAGAATAAAAATTAATCTAAAGGAGAGTATTTCTATGTTCTCACATCTCTTGGGTGAAATGAAAAACATTTTGGTGTGCTGTTACCTCAAAAGGTGTTTAGGGAACCAGTAATAAATCAAAAGGTTTGGGTGCATAATACATGCATACCCTGAACTGGGGAAACTTATTTCTGAGCTTAATGCTAATTTGCATGCAGACTGCATTAGCTCATCCTACAGTGTAGTATCAATAGAAACTTATAAATGTAACAGAGTCACAAACATCTGCCTTAACCAAAGCTGCCTTGCACAGATCTTCTTTTTCCTCATTTTCTTGAATGAAATAGAAATTTGAAGACAATCTTTACTTGAGTTACAGTGAATGTGGTAGTTTATCAGATGCATTCCTTTGGGTGGAAGAAATAAATGCGTAAATAACTGGTATAGGATGGATTTTAAGAGGTAGTATGTTCACTGTGCTGCGGCAAGGTTTGTGTGTGATAACAAATTTCTCATCACAAACCCCCACACCTTAAAACACCCCCAACCTATTTGTCCTTTTGAAATTGCAGAGGTTACCTGCTGAGAAATCAGATTTCAAGTTTCAAAAGTTATCTTACATGCAAAATGAAATTCCAGTTTTCATTTTCATCTGGACATCAACACTGAGTGCCCAGCTACATCTCCCCAGGGAACCCAGAGTAACTCAAACACCATCACGCCTGTAAACTCCCTTGGAGAGCTCTTTGCCATCAACTTCAGCACCTGAAAAATAGGAAGAGCATTTATGAGCAAAAGTATTTCCAAGCTGAGGATGGGGGGCAGTAAGGTGAGACAAGGCTTCTCTTCTTCCATCTCCTCAGTTCTTTGCTCCATCAGTGGACTAGGAAAAGAGATGCATCTATAATGCCTATGCCTGAATATATATATTTTAACTCTTTCTGACGTGGTGATCCATGTCATTCACTCACACTGAATCAGTGGGAGGCACCTTTTAGTGCTATTTGCTTTTGCAAAGCTTCCTGCATACCACCACAATTACTCTAGTAATTCAAAGGCAACCACCATCTTTTTTCAAGCACTGTGGAATGTAAACAGATGCACCCTCTCTCTGCAAAAGTATCCTTCCAGTAATTAATTATTTAGGTACATTATCAATTATTTAAAATATCTTACGTATTAAGCTTGAATTTAGAATTTTGAAATAGCTCAGTATAAATAGCAAGCCATAAAATGGAAAAGTCTTTCTCATACCATGTTTGATTGCATGTTTGCTGCTTGCTACATACACATATGGAGCAAAATTTCCATATGTGCTTGCAAAATTACTGCTCTATGCCACTTGTAATGTTACAACCATCTATTTCTATTAAATTAGCTGTACTAACTTGCAAATAAATGATCTACTGAAAAAAAGAAATAGTAACAGCTGCTGCATTTATAGAATCATAGAGTGTTTGGAGTTGGGAGGGACCTCTGAAGGTCATTTTATCCACTCAAGCAGGACCACCTAGAGCCAGCTGCCCGGGACCATATAAGATAACTTTTGAATATCTCTAAGGATAGAGACCCCACAACTTCTCTGGGTAGCCTGTTCCAGTACTTGGTTACCTGAGGAGTGAAAAAGTGTTATGTGATGTTCAGCAGAAACCTCACGTGTTTGATTTTGTGCCCACTGCTTCTTATCCTGTCACTGGGCACCACCAAAAGTAGCCTGTCTCCACCGACCTTCCATGGAATCAAATATTAGAATGATTGGGTGTAGTGGTCTAGGAAGGGGCCCCCAAAGAACACCTAATCCAAGCCCCCTGCAATAAACAGGAATACCTTCAACTAGATCAGGTTGCTTACAACACCATTCAAGATGATCTTGACTATTTTGACCTTTAATATTCCCTCTTCTTAGGAACCTGAACTCCACCTTATGGTCACTGCCTTTGACCTTCACAGCTCCAAGGAACCGTTTCCTGTTGGAGTGTATGAGGTTCAGCACAGCACCCACCTTTTCTTGTTGCTGTCAGGATGTTGTTGTTTCTGATGGATTCCAGAACCTCCTTATTGCTTATGGTGTGAAATATTTTGGTTGTTTTTATGATAAGCTGCGGCTTTACAGGCTTTTGAAGAGCAGTTGCAACCTGTTATTGAGCTTTCTTTGTATTTGCAAAACAAAAACTTCACAAAATCTGCTTTTCAAAATGAATTGTATTCTAATTTTTCTTGCTTTTTCATTTTTAATTAAAAATATATACTGGATAAAAATGGAAGTGCCAAGTATAGAACTTTGCATAAAGCAGAACCCATTTTAACTAAAGTATGATGGAAAGCAACCTTCTTCTCTGTTGTGCAGTTCAGGTGTTTTATTGATTCCCGCTTAGAAGGGAGGAAGTTTCTTTTCCTTTGGCTCTCCTGACCATGTTATTGGATTTTTAGATTTCCATTCTGCACTTTATAACGTTCAAGGTCTAAACTCAGGCTTCTTGTGACATCATGTCACTTCTGCAACAGGCTCAAAAGGTTGTTCTTTTGAAGACAAGGGAGATATGACAGAAAAGGTACTTAGAAGGAGAATTCACCCCCCTGCCTTAACAGTTCCTGGTGCTCTGCATCCTCAGGGTCTTGGAATCTCAGCTTTGTTTAGCAGCAAACCTCATTTCCCTCTCACAAGACATCTGAAGGGACAAAGGAAGTCAAGGAGCAATGCTTTCCAGATTAGTTGCCAAACACCCCATGGTGTTCAGTCAAAGATATCTATACTTATTCTCATCTTCCTGTTCTTTACCTACCTGTTACTTACACAAAGAAACACCCAATTTAAAATTAATCTGTAAGATCTAGACCCACACCTAACCAGGAAAGATCCCATATTTTATGTAACCCTAAAAAAAAAAAATTTAGTAACATTATATGCATAATTTCTAATATATTAGGTCGATGATTGTTAATTTAGTCAGAGTTTCTGAGCAAAACATTTGATATGTTTAACAGCTTCCAACTCCGTTAATCAGGTGAATAACTCTAAAGTTGAAGGTTTTTTTGAATATATATCCATACACACTCTCATATCCTTCTAGCTGTAATTTCAGCAACCTTACATTCCCCACATCAAACAAGGGTTAAGTATCATGTTATTTAAACAAGATGGAGGCATGTCATAGGTTAGCAAGCATAGTCCCGGAAGGGATGTCCTTGCTAAGGGGTGCTTACAGTTTCCTCTGGGAACTGATAGAACCTATCAGCTGGCCAGTTTGAATATGGACAATTCTCTAAGCCACTTAAAGTTGTGACCACCTCTGTGATCCACATTTAAGAATAGGCAAACTCCCCTCCAAGCTCTCTCTCGTTTCTGGTGCTGGGACAGGTGGCTGCGGGCCCTGCTTGGGCCAGGCCGGGCCGGGCCACGGCCATCCTGGAGCCGATGGACCTGTTCCAGCCGTGGAACCCCCCCCACTGCCTTGCCGTGGGCAGCCGGAGCGGCTCGGCTCTCACCCCTCTCCACTTCGATAAGAAAAATTCAACATTCCAGCTGCAAAGCTGCAAGGCCAAGGTGAGATTAACCCTTTTATTGCTGTGAAGAGCTGAAAACCTGAGGGAAGAGAGAGAGGAGATGCTTAAAGCTGAAATTCTGTTGTGAAGCTATGATATATCAGAGTATCCTGTTGTAATTCCATGAAGATATGGGGGGTGGAGTGTTCAACTCGTAAGCAAAAGCACCTGCACTGAGATAGGCAGATGCTGACGCAGCTGTAATTTCATGAGAAGTTTGGACAGGGAGAGATGGACCAGATGAGGACTTTTGCTCCAAATGGGAAAGGAGAAACCTCAGTCCCTAGAGATGAACCAGATGAGGATTTTTGCTCCAAATGGGAAAGGAGAAACCTCAGTTCCTAGAGATGCTCCCAGAGATAGTCCTAACAATGAAGATGAGGAAGACCCTTTGCTCCCAGGGAAGGAGAAGGGCCTCTGTTTTTGTTTCTGAATGGCTCAACCTTAAAACTGTACCCCAAAAACTTCAAGAGTGGATCCTCGAACGTGGGAAAACCAATTGCTATCTGTGTGTGACCTTGAACAAGCTGCAAGTCGGGGGAAGGGACTCACACGCAGGCAGAGAGACTCCTCTTCCTAAATGGACTGAACAATATTTGGAAGTGGGAGGCTGTCTCGTTGTGATACTGTTTTCATAGCATGAGCAAGAAGAGACTTCTCTTTCTAAATGGACTAAACAAGGTTATTATGGAAGTGGTAAACAGACTGAACATCTGAAGGGTTGTCTTTTTACATTGTCAGTGGGAGAAGGGAGGAAGGTGAGGGGAGGAGGAGAGTTCTGAAGGTGGTATAATTTTTTTTTCCTCCCTCTTTTAGGTCTGTTAATAAACTTCTTTATATTCTTTCAAGTTTGGCGCCTGCTTTGCATTTCTCCTAATTCTTATCTCACAGAAGATAAACAGTAATGAGTATTTTAGACCTAACCACTACAAGGCATTTGATAATGACTGAATATGAAAAGTGGAGGAGGAGGAATGCTGGAAGGGAATGTGACTTCTATCACCAGGGCATGGGAGAGAACAGCAACAGCACATAAATCTACTTCAACAAAAATATTGCTATCATAGTGTAATTGATCTCTCTGAACTTTCCTAGTTTTCACCTTACAAAACAAGTACATCTAGGGATGTTATTTCACTGTTCATGTTACACTTTGGAGAAAGTAGCCAAGACTAGTTAGACTTAATTACACCCACTAGGGCACTTTATATGTCAAGTTTCACTAACTAATTTACAGGTGGGTTGAACAAAAATCTCTTGTTACTAAGCTTCGGCTTTTGTTTTTCAGATGTTTTCAAGAACATGGAATGGTCGGATTGAAAGGTACATGAAATAATATTGCCATTCCCCCTTTCTTTTCATGCTTGATTAATTCCTTACATTTGATGACTTTGTTGCCATAGTTAAGCAATTTAATATTTCCGCAAGCAAATATGCAGTTATTTTAAATATGTAATTTTTTAAAACGAAGTAATCACCTTCCCTGCCAAAAATCCTTAAGAAAAAAGCACCAACCAGTTCCTTTTTTTCTGTGAGCAGCACATTCAGGAACACACCATCCTTGGGTGGCACATCTAGAATTCAAGTCAGAAAGTTTTTTCCATTACCCTGCACAAGCTTTCTGGACTTCATGAAAGTGAACAGATTTTAGCAACATAATTGGTTAATTATACTGAATAACAAGATGTCGCGGGTTCGGTTTGTAACCGGGTGGAAACACCAATTTAGTGTCGTGGTTTGGTCCAAAATACTCATTACTGTTTATCTGCAGTGAGATAAGAATTAGGAGAAATGCAAAGCAAGCACCAAACTTGAAAGAATATAAAGAAGTTTATTAACAGACCTAAAAGAGGAGAGGAAAAAAATTATACCACCTTCAGAACTCTCCTCCTCCCCTCACCTTCCTCCCTTCTCCCACTAAAAATGTGAAAAGACAACCCTTCAGATGTTCAGTCTATTTACCACTTCCATAATAACCTTGTTCAGTCCATTTAGAAAGAGAAGTCTCTTCTTGCTCATGCTATGAAAACATTATCACAACGAGACAGCCTCCCACTTCCAAATATTGTTCAGTCCATTTAGGAAGAGGAGTCTCTCTGCCTGCATGTGAGTCCCTTCCCCCGACTTGCAGCTTTTCCCACAACTGCTTTCAAGGGTCCACTCTTGAAGTTTTTTGGGGTACAATTTTAAGGTTGAGCCATTCAGAAACAAAAAACAGAGGCCCTTCTCCCTCCCTGGGAGCAAAGGGTCTTCCTCATCTTCATCGTTAAGACTATCTCTGGGAGCATCTCTAGGAACTGAGGTTTCTCCTTTCCCATTTGGAGCAAAAGGTCCTCATCTGGTCCATCTCTCCCTGTCCAAACTTCTCATGAAATTACAGCTGCGTCAGCATCTGCCTATCTCAGTGCAGGTGCTTTTGCTTACGAGTTGAACACTCCACCCCCCATATCTTCATGGAATTACAACAGGATACTCTGATATATCATAGCTTCACAACAGAATTTCAGCTTTAAGCATCTCCTCTCTCTCTTCCCTCAGGTTTTCAGCTCTTCACAGCAATAAAAGGGTTAATCTCACCTTGGCCTTGCAGCTTTGCAGCTGGAATGTTGAATTTTTCTTATCGAAGTGGAGAGGGGTGAGAGCCGAGCCGCTCCGGCTGCCCACGGCAAGGCAGTGGGGGGGGTTCCATGGCTGGAACAGGTCCATCGGCTCCAGGATGGCCGTGGCCCGGCCTGGCCTGGCCCAAGCAGGGCCTGGCCGGGCCCGCTGGCCCCCACTCGGGGCCTGCAGCCACCTGTGCCAGCGCCGGAAACGAGAGAGAGCTTGGAGGGGGAGTGTGCCTATTCTTAAATGTGGATCACAGAGGTGGTCACAACTTTAAGTGGCTTAGAGAATTGTCCATATTCAAACTGGCCAGCTGATAGGTTCTATCAGTTCCCAGAGGAAACTGTAAGCACTCCTTAGCAAGGACGTCCCTTCCAGGACTATGCTTGCTAACTTATGACACAAGAATAATGAATAGATTTTAAAAAAAGACGTGAAATTTCTGGTGGTCACTCTGAGCGTAAATTGCACAGAACCTCAAACATGGAACTCACACTGACCTTAAAAATGGCTGAAGCATCTGTACCAATGGGTGCTTGAAATTAGGTCAGAGGACATAATCTCACTGAATTTGATTACATCCAATAAACCTGGAAAAAAGAAACACTTTTTTGTCTTCTGGAGACAGCTGTTTGCACTTAGTGCAGCAAAAAAAATGAAGTTATCTATTCAATATCAAAATTTTTTTTGGGTGTTGGTTGGTAATTTGGCTATGATGTGAGTAGAGCATTGCAAAGGGGAAGAAGGACACAAATTTACCAAGTCATTGATGCTGATCATTGATGAACTTGAGGTTACAGCATGATATGTTAGCCAGCTTTTTACATGAGTGGGAAGCTGAACAGATATAATAGCAAGTGACAAATGAATTTTTGTGAAAAAACGCATGTTCTTACCTCAGAAATCTCATGTAAATATGTAAAATAGGGGCTCAAAAAATCTCCTACTGTGCCTGTTTCATGCTTTTAAAAATCTCAAAGGCATGAAGTTTAAATTAATTGTGAAACAAAAGAAATAAGCCTGATGGTTTCCCTATCAGGTAGGGAGACATAAAGCAGGTCCCATCCTTTTGGGCAAACACCATGAAATACTATACACTACGTGGCAGAAACTGGCATGTCTGCAATCCCTGGCTAGCATTCTGTGGTTGGTAAACCATTATACGAATTGATTTAAAAATGTAAATGCATGAGAGAGAGCAATCACAAGGTAACAGGGGGAGGGGTGGGAGGACTAAGACACGCCATATGTTCCTCTCCTCTTTCTGCATTTGCTGCTCTCATACAGAGAATTCCCTGCCTGACAGATGGAGTGAAGTGTACTTTATGCAAGGTGCAGGCAGTTTTCTCTGTGAAAGCTTAAGAGCTAGAGAACAAAGCAAAACAATTATGAGTTCTTGGTATAAAAATCTATGACCCTTATCAGATATATTAAAGATGACTTCTAGAGAACTACAGAATAAAATAAAGCATTCAGAAATACTACTGAGCATTACTGAGAAAGTCTCTTGATCACTGGCAATTTCATATTTTAGTTTTAATAAGAAATTGGTGGCATGAAGAGAACCCTCCATTGCTCAAGCTGCTAGAAGGAAATAACTTCATTTATTTTTTAAGATCACTGATTTGGCGGTTCAAAATGTCTCTCTTTTCTCTTCTTTTCTGTTTGGGTTTGGTTTTTTTTTTTGGTTTGATTTTTTTGGTGGTTTATATTTGGTGGTTTTTGTTTGTTTGTTTGTTTTGGTGGTGGTGGTGGTTTTTTGTTTGTTTTGGTTTTAAATCCAGATAGCTACAGATCTATAATTTAACATTATTTGCATGAATGTGTGGAGTTGATAAATTTAGATACTATGGATGGATGGCAGGTTTTTCTTTACCGTAAATCCTTTCCCTCACCAAGCAGCAAGAGAGAAGCATTTTGATAGATAACACAAACTGGAGCTTTTTGATAGATAACAAACTCATTAATCACTGTCCTCTAAGTGCTATAAGAAGAATTTAAAATGTGCTACATTTGGCACTTGTAAAATTTTCTGGCTTTCAAATCACAGCAGTTACTACTCTGTGCTTTTTGACTAGCCTGAACAGCCATTTCAGTATGAAAAAAGGATCAGTGGGGGTTAAATCTAGTACAAGACCAAACAAGGATGAGCTTCACAGTGGTATCATTAATGCTCTCTTCCTCTTACCAGAGAACACTGGCAGACTTCCAGTTTATTAAAACAACAATCAAAGGCAGATCTTCTCTCTGTATACACAATGAGTCAAGGATGGATCATTTACTCAAACAGAGCTGTTTGCTGAGGTATAAAAACAAAAATGCATTTCAGGGGAAATAGTTCATGAATATTATGCAAAAAATGCTCCTCAGTTGTGTCTTGTACAAAAGCATTCCAAACATTATTAAATAAAAACAGAATACTACATTGTTTTTCTAAAAGCTCTAAGCACAAGACCAGGAATTAAAGTACCTTTAAAGGAAAAATTGACAACTATTTGTATAAAGGAGCTTTAACATTTGTACATTTATTAACTTAGCTAAATGTGAAAAAAAATTATTTGCTTGATTAACTTACATTCTAATTTAAGAAAAAAATTAGTAATATGCACCTATGTCTATTTACATGGAAAAATATAAATGTAGGGAGACCATGAGTACAAAGACAGAAACATGACAAGTATATATTTTTACTAAAAATAGGGATTAGAATTTTTGGTTTCTATCTTGTGGAACAACTTCTTTGAAATGACAGGTTGTAAGTTCATCCAAGAAGTCCTTTGGTTCACACTGTGCTTCAGTAAAAATGGCTGAAGTGGAAGAAAAAATGAAGGAAGCAGATACAAGTCATAGACACAACTTTACCCCAAAGGCATAAAAGCAATGCAAAATGGAGTTCAGAGTAAACAGTGGGGAAAACTAAATACACAGAATGTGAAATCCTGACCCTATTGAAGTCACTGGGCATTGTGCTGCTAGGTTCAAGGATGTCAAGATTCCACCTAGAGAATAGCAGAATAATAATAATAATAAAATAAAGGTAGGAGCAGAGGACAGTATTTAAATACACTTATGCTGATAAGCTGTCTATCATATGCAGGTTACCTGTTGGTGAATGATCTCGTTTGGGAGAGGAGAAGCTGTTTTTCTGTTTTCTATGTATAATACAAGCTTTTTCAGTAAGAAAAGGAAACACACTTGTATTTTTTTAACATCATTGAAATACTGAATGAATAGAGAAGTACTGAAAATATCTGAAACATCATTTCAAGGGGAGGGGTGCAGAGTGTTTGGAAATCTAGTTTAGTTACACCTAAATAGGTAGGATCTCAAAAGCTCAGCCTCTAGGAGATTAACACAACCCTAATAAAAGCCTTTCCTGTTCTTATAACACCTGTGATTATGTCTCAAAAAATAATTTTGGAGGTTGAAGAGTATTGTTGTGCATCAGAATGGCAGCTAAAGATGCAAGGCACACAGGTTTCATACTTGAAGACTTCTGTCAGTGGAGCCTCAGGGAGAAGGGTCTGTAAAACCTGCTTTGTTTGCAGGCTGCGTTCGATAAATCCACATCTTTGATAATGACACAATCGTATTGAATGGTGGCTGTGAGTGAATGCTTGTTGAACTTTTAAGATATAATTCAGCACAGGCACTATGAGAACAGAGCACAATAACATTAAACACCAGATGGCATTTCAAAGCCCATCAGATACACAGATTCCTTTTTCTTCTGTACAAAAGATCGGCAAGGCCTCATGTCTGAAAAAAAGCCCATTAAGATAAATGGAGTTGATTTGGTTTTGTCTTGCTAGGGCTATTATAAGAAAGTCATCTGAAT
This sequence comes from Corvus cornix cornix, assembly GCF_000738735.6. Lineage (NCBI taxonomy): Eukaryota > Metazoa > Chordata > Aves > Passeriformes > Corvidae > Corvus > Corvus cornix. The sequence continues at coordinate 46,548,867 of NC_046357.1, read as the reverse complement.
GGGTCAAATTACAAACCGCTCTGGATCAAAGGAGAACAACTGCAGTAGCGGGTCAAATTGATCCAAGCTATGTCAACTGGATCAGCATGAAACCCTAAACTGCAGTGCAAAAACTCCTTAGCATGGGCCTTGACAATAATTAGTGCAAGTACTGCCTCTTTTATACTGGAAGTTAGGAAGGCATTAGCTGAACAGACTCATCAGAAATTTATTTTGCAGTTGCCTGAGAGGGAGAGATTTATGGAAGCAGCGTCAGAACCCCAGGCTCAACAGGGACAGGCGTCCCTGCAGTCCAAAACACCCATCTCAGGGCAAGTGAGGTGAAAGGTAATGCAGCACTACCAATCTTTAAGCTACATATGGAGAAGTCTTAGATTTTGAGTCACGTTCAGCCTGGGAGAAGTTCCCCTGAGATGCAAGAAATTGCCTCCATGATTTATTTTGTTTGTTGGCAGAGCTGCATTTGTTGGCTTGTCTCGGTGATCCATTGGTGCCACATGGTTTGTATGAGCAATTGACGCTGGACAATGCCGATATTGCAGGCTGGGGTTGTGTGGGTATGTGTGTGTGAACATCATTGTAATGTAAGGAGCAAAGCTGGTAATGTTATACAGAGGGTAAAAATAGGCTTTCAAAGAGGGAGTTGTATTATTGGAAAAAATAGATATTTTTAAGAGGGAGAGTAAAGACGTGGTGAGGCCCAGGAAGGGAAAGTTCCCTCGAATGAGCTAATTATTTGACTGAAAATAGAAATGGTAACTTACCTGCCCTCTCTGCTCCCTATTGCTGATGGGAAAGTAGCAAACATCAAGAGCCTCCACCAGATGACAAAGACTGCTACTTGTGAAGCAGGATACATACAAAAAGCTGTCATGGTGTTGCCAAGAGGAGCAGCCCTCCAAGCTTTGTCACAGATGTCCAAGTGTCCCCTGCAGCCTTTCCGATATATCATCACCAAATGGTGCTAGTACATCAAGCAAATGACTGACACATATACATTTTCTAGCAGTCCAGCTGAGCATTTTATTTGTAACTGCTTTTTCTGTTGAGTCTAGAGAGGCCATTCACTGAGACAGGAATTACTTGGGACCATGTAAATACTCTACAAATTGCTGTTTGCTTATTTTGTCCATTCAACACAAGTCCCTTAACAGCAGCTGAGTCACGGAATTAATTGCCTACTCTAATCATTACACTGCTTAATTCTGTCACATTGGAGCACTTTTTAGAATGCAAGAAGATGCTTGGTTTTTTATGTTTAATTCTAAAAGCGGCTTCTGGCACCAAAAGTTTGCTGAGAGTGATAGTTGTCTGGTTTGACGCAAATAAACAGATTTTTAGTAAATGATGCATATTTCCTCTCAGCTGCAAACATTTGGATTTTCTTGGGGGCTGGATGCAGTGAAATGCTATGGCTGTTCAAACAGAGAAGAGTGTCAAAACCCCTGATGATTCCTAACACTTGAACACATCACACAGGGGCAATTAAACTGACAAGGGGAAAAAAACCTCTCCTCAGTCCAGATTTACACTGTGTTCCCATTCATGGACAAATCAGCAAACATTTCAAATGCCTTAACTGAGTAATGAATGGGTTCTGGGTTAGTTACTGTGCTGACAGCAGGTTTTAAATTCTATTGAGTCAGGCGAGGGGGAAGGTGAATAGGGTAGAATTACAGGAAAGGATTAATGAGGGGTTTCTTGCTGAACATACTGTTGCAGTGTTCTCTCAGTCACTATACCAAGCAGTCACTGATTTTTTGCCTTAAGGACTGTACTTTTATAACCTAAAATATGCCTCCTTAAACAAATCCACATCAGGCAATGTGTCAACACTTCATTGGTTTCAATAGAATTAGTTTCCTAAACGCTCTTTTCTGAGGCAATTTTTGTACTTGAAAGTGCATTACAAGGAACATTTACTACAACTACAGTACAATGATGTATAATACGACAAACACGGTTTTAATGAGTGCAAGCTGTAACAACAAATATACTACACATATGGTCTGTCTTTCTTTCATTCCTTTTGCTTCTCCACAGTCCTAGCAAAAATCCTTACATTTATCTTTTTACAACCTTTATTTGCTACTATTAGATTTAAATATTGTCTTGAAGAAAACAAAAAAGGAGCACTGCAGAAGATGCAATAAAAATTTTTAGATGATGACAGATGCCTGCTTATTAATGTTGTGTTCCTGTTCCTCATCATATATACTAAAGGATGTCAAATCATAAAATCATTTTCCTAGAAAAGAGAATACTCACAGATTCTCCACTATACACTGCATGTGAAATTAAACTCAGTGCTGTTTGCCAGGCTTAGCTGGGTCACATTCACTGAAGAGTCTTAGTGCCAAGGGCTGTCAAGATGCCACATCACTGGGTTTGGGGCAGCCCGCAGCTCGGTCAGGTGCCAAAATTGTGTTAGTGTGGAGATAATGATCTGAAACACCGAGACGAAAATCCCTTATTCTTTGTCTCTACATTTCTGTTGTCCTTATTTAAAAATGTCATTTTATCACTTTTTTCTCCTCTCAAAAACTCAAAATTCAATAGATTAGGATACTTAATTTGCAATTTGCTTGACTTTTAGGCCTTGGTTTCTTCCATGACTTTTGCTTTGCTTGTGCACTATACTCTCATTCTTGAACCTCCATCTTCTGGCATATACAGGATGCTGGCTAAGTGTACGAGCCGCACTTCTTCAAGGGCTGCTGGTTCCTTAAATACTCTCAGTTGAGGCAATATAAACAATGAGAAAAAAGGTCTAATTTTCTTTATTCTCACCAATAGGTTACAGGTAAATTACACTTCATACACTAAAACCAAAGCCTTTCATACACGAGGAAGAGTTTCATTTAATTGTTACATGTACAGGTGCCGTAGTGTTGCCCTAAGAGAAATACACAGAATCTTAGAATGGCTTGGGTTGGAATGATGATGATATTTGTTTAATCATGGGAAGTGTGTCTTTGGTCTAAGCATATAAAATAAAATGCAAAAAGGCCTCTCATTTAAAGTGAATTATGTCAAGACCATCATAGCTAAGTCCAAAATTCACAAGACTGAACAAAATGCTAGAAAAGACATATAATTTTACTTTTTTATTACTTTCACAAGAAATGGAGAAGGTTAAACATGTATTTCATTCTTTCCTCTAGACTGTCTTGGTAGCAGCATTTAAAAAGATCTTGAAATGTGATTATTTGCCCTTTGACCAGTTTGTTTTTTTTTTTTTTTTCCTTCTACAGAGAAAGAGGAGGAGGAAGAAGAAACATAAAGAAGCACAAAACCATACACCTGACATTGAAGAACACCTATTCGCCACCACTCAAGTTCCCAGTGCTATAGACATGCAGGGCTAATGACTAATTAGGCACCATGAAAGTATTAGAAGTACAAATTATTCATGCTGGCCTTGTTCTGCTGCCAAAGAAGACAGTGATGGTACCCACTTTGGTTTCTAATCAAAGTACAAGTGGCCACACTTGATTTCAAATTTTTCACCATCTTGCTGAAACACAAGTGCAATAAACTCCTCACACATGTGCAAGGAAGACTTCAGCTTACTGCATCTCTGCAAGGTCTCCTAAGGTGGAAATCTATGCTAAGAGGGAATATTTATGCCCAAACAATCAAGAGCTAGGTTTGTCCCATCTGGGAGGTAAAGAGATGCTGTACGGAACACAGGAGCTCTGAAACGGAAAGAATGAGCATTTAATACAGAAAGCAGGTAAAGAAGTATTTAACAGCTAAAAGATGCAGTGGTCTAAGTCTGGGTCCAGCATGCTGCTCTCTGTCTTGATAGATTCTGAAACTGGTGAGACTGGAAAAAGGAGGGTGACAGACATTCTTCCTGTGGCATTTTTCACCCATAACCAGCAGGTGAGGGCTCAAGGACTTTTTTGGAGCTGGTTTGTGCAGCCTAGTATTTACTGGTCTTAGGAAGATTTTTTTTTTGTGATTCATCTGATCATTTTTGAAGCCATTTTAAACAGAGTTGGGAAGAGGGTAGTTTTATAAACAGTGAAGTCAGGCCTGAGAGAAATAAGTAAGGCCTGAATATAAACAGCCTACAATAAAGAATAACTTTCTGAAAAAAGAGAATTCTCAGCCGGCTGCTAAGGATGGCAGAGAAAAGCACACTTTAAGATGGTAAGCTATAACTTCAATATCTGAGAAAAAACCAATTTGACTGAGTCAAAATTATACCTCCAAAAACTTCTAAGACAGATAAGTAACCTAATCAATAAAATATAAGGTTCATTAGCTTCAGTGAGGACTTGAATGTCAGATATAACAAGCCCAGGAAGGGCGATGAAATTTCATACAAGAGGAAAAAGTTCTGCATGAATAATCTAGAAAAATTTCTCTGTGTTTTCAGTATTAGTATTTTAAATATGAAATCAAGACTGTTGGCAGTGGACATAATTTAAAAAAGGTTTTTAAAACCCCAGTTAGTTTGGTGCAAGTTAGTTTCAAAATTACATCTTTATAGTTTCCCAGAAAAGACTGAATATGTCTTAGGACCCAAAGGTTATGACCATAATTCTTTATTTAAAACTAATATAGGGGTCTTGAAAGACCCTCAATAAAAGTACTGCAAGGTCTTGAGCTTTTCCAGGCCTGAAGGGTTGTATTGCTTCACAGCTCACCGTACCAAGTATCTTTTTACATTTCTCAATACCCACATGTTTACTGTTACATTTTCTGTGTTTACACAATCTTACAGTTAGGGCTGTGTGAGCACATTTTTGTTTGGGGTTGAACCAAGGGAAAAAAAGTATAGCACTGCAAGAATATAACCTGAAACTTCACTTGAGCTAGCACTGAACCTGAAAGGAAAGGCTTTGTCACATAAAGAAAGGAGATGGTTTCTTCACTCTCTTTGTTAAAATCTCAGCCTGAATTTAGAAATAAATGAAAGACTTTGATTTTCCTACTGGACACCATAGTTAAAAAAAAAACCTAAAAAAGACTATTTGTTTGCAAATCAATTTGATAAGGTACTTTCAATAGGGGGCAAAAAAGTATATACTTTAAATGAGAGAAATGGGGTCGTTTGACACGTTTTAAAGAAAAATGTTGAAGTTGCTTAATTTTCAATTGTGCAGTACAAACATACTACTAGTTTAATGTAGATTAAATTTAGTTTGATTTAATCATATTGAACTATTTTTCACGTAAAAATTTCCCTGTAACATCCAGATTACAATAACCCAAGGAGATTGATATGACACTTGATTTTGGTGATAAATAGGCACAAAATCAAAGTAGAATTTGCTGTATATGTAGCTACCCTAGTTTTTTGAGTCAGTTCCTGGTAAGGAGAGTAGTATTCATATTATTTAAATGGTATAAATTTTCTCTCTGAAAAAAAACCCCAATCTTTATCAACATTAGTATAGAAGGCCCTCAGATGTTCACATCTTATTCACATATGAGTTGTTGGAGATGTACAATATTTAAGTCCTGCACGAGGAGTGAAAAGACCACTGTAATATGATCTCTGGATGTTGGATCATGGTACTATAGCTATTTGAATACAGAAGTTGAAATAAAATGTTGTTTCAGAACTATTGCTCCAATCTGAGTGGTTTGGTATAAAACATAACAATAATTTTTTGAGCAATAATTACAAACTTTTAGAAGTGTTGTTTTTCAAAAGGACTGTTCAAAGTAGCCCTTGCTTTACATTTGCAATTTTGTGCTCTCTGAAATAGCCATATAATTGGATTATTATTAGAAAAGCACACAAAGGCAACTTTCCTATTGCTGCTGGTGTTGTAAACACATAAACCTTTCCTCTGAGAGACAGGACAAAACTATATACCTTGCATTTTCTCTCAGGAATTAATATTCCAGGTGGGAAGCCTCCTTCCTCTAGAAGAAAACATGCGTTAGGGCCATCCATACATGGAGGCTGAGTGTCCCTCTCTTCAAACTCAACCGTTTGCTTATGCAATTATTTTATGTATTTGTTTCTGTATTCTTGTGTTTACTAAAAGGTGTGTTGTGCTTTTGCATTATAAACAAGAAGACAGAAAAAATTATTACTGGCATAACTCCAACATATTCTCAAATTGCTTGAGCTCACAAGAAGAGGACATTGTTGTGTGCTGGATTTTAAATCCAAAAGGGGTTTTCATTCTTTTCTGTCTACATCTTGCATGCACCTCAGGAGAAATATGATTAACCTGTATTAATTTAAATACGGTTTAAAGGCTTTGAATAGATCTAAATTGATAGCACTTTGGAATGGGGCTCCATGTCCATGCAGAACATGTTACGGTAATCTCAGCAAAGATGGCAGGCCCTGGAGCAGCCTTTCACTTGACATCTAGAGCTGTGATTCTGGAAAAAGTGATAAGGAAATGAAAGTTCCTTATCTCAATCTTGATTGCCCATATGAGAATGTATATTTATTATGAACTTAATCTTTTGGCTTTTTGCAAGGTGTACCCAAGAATCAGGAACTAGAAGCCATTTGTGGTGATATTTCTTTTGTGAGAAGTGGACACTGCTATAGTGAAGGAGATGAATTATTAATACCATATTATTTCAGAAGAAACATTAATCTGATGCTAGTACAAATCCAATTTTTCTCTCCCTGTTATTGCATTCCTACTGAGACTACATGGTGTGTGCAGAGAGTATCTTATATCCACCCACTTCAGATTCAGAAAGTAGAGAGACTTGGGAAATATCTAATTTGAAAGTGGTAAATAGTTTGTGTCAGAAAACAGTAAAATAGTCTACATTTGACAGAAAAGGGTTTCACTTTTATCCTGTTTAAAAAGGGCACTAGGTTTTGGAAAGAGAGAGGCATTCCAGAAGCTCTGTATTTGCAGCAGAGCCTGTCCCTTAGGGAACCTGCGCAGATGGCCTCTGCAATAGCACTAGGAGGTCAGCAAGGTCCAAACTGCTACATGGATATCATAAAATGACACAGAAAACACAGTTAGGATTTGAACAAGGACTTGAATTTCAGTAATCTCAATCCAATTATTCATTGCTCTATTTGACCTGGAGGAATTTAAAGACAGGCATACAAATTTCTCTCCTACATGCAGGTGACAATAACCTGTATGTATATTTTCTTAAAATCTGTTATTAAAATCGTGCAGATGTTTTTGAACTCAGCCATTTTTCTCTAGCTCATCACTCTAATAGAAAGTGCCAGTAATTTAATCTGATGTAACACAAAAGCCTGTCTATTTTTAATGACATTATGCTTAACTCCAAAAATACAGAAACCAGCATTAACAGATAAGAATTCATTCAGCAGTTCTTTATCCCTGCAACACACACTAGCGTGAAGGGTCTACCAGTGTCATGTACTGCCAACATAAATCTCTGGTTTCTACCATGTGTGTTGTGCTTTCTGAGAACATTTCATTTCAATGAGCTAACCTACTCTGTCTTTACAAAATGTAACACAGCTTGGATTCTCTGCTTTGCAGAATAAAAGGGCAAAAGGAAAAAAAAGCTAGGTTTTTCAACAATACCAATAAGAACTTGAAAATTTAATGTAGGCTATGTGTGCTGTCAACATCCAAATAATCTTCAATCAGAGCTTGTGTTCTGTATAACTGATGGCTTCAGAGGAGCTTTGCAAGGCAAGAACTGATGCACTATATATCCCATGGGCTACAAATTTTAGGATGCTGGATGTACGTACAGCAACTAAAAAGGATTGCTTGGCAACCAAAAATTATATGGAGTAAGCCACTGAGGTTATTGCAGGTCCCATATGTCATTAACAATAGCTGAGCAGTGAAGCTCCATTTTCAGTTTAAATAATTATCTAGCACCCTGCTACTCAAATTTACATGGTCTCCATCCAGATTAGGTTATTCTAAGACATTTTAAAAGTCTATTCTAGATATTTCTCTGTACTATGTCCTTCTGTATTCGAGTAAGCTATTTAAAAAATATCTACAATTATGAATGCCTGCTTTCTGCTCACTACATGCAGAAGGTTGATTTGCTTGTAGTTAATGATATTTGCATCCTTTTTGACATTAGATTTAGAGATAAATGGGAAAATAGCCTCTCCATCCCACACAATGGTTGAAATTTAAGTTTTTCCCTTCTGTGCCAGGATAAATCCCAGGCATTTCAAACCAGTATGCATTTGGATGTGTCAGAGAGAGGTGGGGAGGAAAGCCTGTATATGCAACTCCTCTATCACCAAAGAGCCAACAGACTGAGTTTACATACTTGGTGAAATATAAAACATACAAGGCCAGATCCTTTGACTGACTAGCACTAAACAGTAGCTGTTTTCTTATGAGTCTCTCTTTATGTTGCCTACTGGAGCTGTTCCTCTTTGGATAGGAAGGTGTGTATCCACTGGGCCAGGGAGACATCAGATGCTCAGCTCAGGGGTTAGGAATTTCTCATGGGACACAGCAATTCTTAGTCCAAAGGCTGTGTGTTTGTCTGGGCAAGCTGTTGCAAAAATGGAGTGCAAGAGAAGCAAGAGTTGATTAGCACACATGGGTGTTGTCTTAGCTGTCTGCAAATCTTTTTGCTATTTTTCTTTTTAACCATGCCCTTGAATCTTTAATCCATCCTGCTGGTGCTCAGCTTAACATTGGTCTCTTTACCTTAAGACTGCCACAGAACACTCAAAGGCATCAGTAGTCACCTAGAAAATAGCTGTCAGGGATCATGGCAGGTACTGAACCAGAAGCTTCAAGGGTAGAACTTGCAAGGGAACTGACAACTGGCACTGGTTTGTGAGGCCTTCATAGTCAGAAGTGAGTTTTCTGTTAATTTGTGCCAGGTGGCATGAAAAACTTTTCTCTCTGAAAAGCACATACTGAGCAAAAGTTCTCATTCCAGATCTTACCTCTCTTCAACACTTGATTTCAAAGCCTCAAGAGCTCCCCTGCTATGTATCTGCAAATAGCTATGGGTAAAAGTGTACTTAATTTTCAGTCAGCATCTCTGTCAAAAAAAAGAAAGTTAAAGTAGTGGGGAAAGAGCCTAAAGTATGCTGCCAGTCACTTCTCTCCTTCATCAGAAATGCCATCAGACAAAAATTCTTCATGAGAAAGACTAAATTTTGAATTTCACCTCTACATAATGAACACTATACACACACAAGGAAACTGATTTTTAAAAATATCATTTTTGTAGAGTAAGCCTCTCAAATCTACTACTTCTATTGATTATATGTGGAAGATTGTCGGGGTCCCTCCCCCTGCCATGTGGTCCTGGGAGAGGGGCCCTGGTGGGAGGCACGGGGTTTCCCTACCCCTGGTCAGCCTCATTCCCCATTGGTTGGTTTGTGTTCCCCTCGGGTCCCGGGATTACCGCAGTTCCTCGGCAGAGCCCCAGCCAAGCGGCTGGAGAAATAAACATCTCAGAAACATCTATCAAGAATCAGTCCATATAGATTTCTTTTCCATGGGCCTCGTTGATTGATACGCGTGTTGCAGTATCTGCTCTGTAACAGAAGATGCTCAAATACTTGGTGATGCACAGAGTCTCTAGCACTCACTTCGATACAGACAATAATTCTGACTTATGTACAACATGGGAAGTAATTGTAGTTCCTACAGGATAGATTTATTATCCTTAAAGGAGGAGCAGTTATTAAATCTATTTAGTTATTAATATATTTATTATTTTATATTTTTTTATGGACTTTGTTTTTTTCATGGAGAAATTCAGGGATTTCATCAAGAATATGATCCTCATTTTCAGTTCACTATCAAAGGCTTGGCATTTTCATATTACCTGATCATGAATTTGAATTACACAGAAAATTCCCGGTAGAAGCCTGATTGATGCTCTTTGTTTTCTGATTTAGCTAAACTAAATATTTTTTTTCTAAACAGCTATCACAAAATAATAAATTATAAGTTTGCAGCTATTCAACACAGCCATTTCTTATGCAAATACAGTAATGGGTCACAAGGTTAGCTGTGAATTGTGATCCCTTGTGCAGTTTCTTAAATGAGGGGCAATGCCAACTCAGCTTTGCTTAGCTCATTTACTCTGCATCTGAACTTGTAAATTAATCATTGCTGGCAACATCAATTTCGTTGTAATTAATCATACGGGGAGGAGCAAAGAAATTGCACTGAAGTGAGTCATATTAACAACATTATCTGATTGCTCTCAATGTAATTTACTGGGATCCTGATGTGTGCATACAAGGCTTCTGGCTGGTACCTTGGCACAGAAGGAGATTTGTAAATTACCGTGTACAATAGGTAGAATATTGTGTGGCCTGACTAGCCATACATGTAGGTTTCTAATGAGTCCTGCTTTGATGCATTAATTTTGCACCCATAATTGTGCAGGTTCTCAGCCCTTTAGCTCTCAAACTGTCAATGAAGGAAAGGAGCTTCCAGTGCCCCTCTGACACACAGTAAAAACCAGTGGAGTCCATTTCCAGGCAAGCCTAGGAGCTATTAGAGAGCATCCAAAGCTGGGACACAAGGATGGTGAAGCATCTGAAGAGGAAGTCTTGTGGGGAGCAGCTGAGGTGACTTGGTCTGTTCAGCCTGGTGGTGGCTGAGGGGAGACCTTACTGCAATTACAACTTCCACGTGAGGGGAGCAGGAGGGGCAGGCACTGATTTCTCCTCCCTGGTGACCAGTGAGTGGACCGGAGGGAATGGCCTGAAGGTGTGTCAGGGGAGGTTTAGGTTGGATATTAGAAAAAGATTTGTAACCCAGAGGGTTTTTGGGCACTGGAACAGCCTGACAGAGTTCAAGAAGCATTTGGACAATGCTCTCGGGCACATGGTGTGACTGTTGGGGATGGTGCTGGTGCAGGGCCAGGAGTTGAACTCAGTGATCCTTGTGGGTCCCTTCTAACTCAGCAAGTTCTGTGCTTCTATTATAATTCCACCCCAGCAAAATGTTGCTACAGTCAAAGGTAAAAAATGGACTAAAAATTTGTATTGAATTTAAAGCCAAAGTTAACTGGAGAAAATAAAAATAGAAAACAATTAGCTAAACAGTTTTTCTTATTGGTAAGGACTTTTATTTCTCCCCCCAAAAAAGCAAACAAAATTATTAGATATTAATAGTCTTAGGAGATAAGGGAAGAATTGGCCCTTGTATTTCAAGGGAATTCTGTTAATAAGATGCTCAAGAACCTGAAGAACTTGAAATTTCTTTACACATCCAGTTAACCTCAAAACAGGTGAATGATAAACATAATTTTATTTTTAAAGCAATTAAACTATAGCATAATTATCATCTGAGATGTATATCTCTATCCAGAGAGGAAACAGGAAAGAAGTATAATCTTGAGCAATAAACCAAAAAAGCTGAAAGCCGAAGTCTAGAAGCAAGACAATGTTTATTTTGCACATTTACATACATCTAATGCAAGTGTATGCCCACACGAGCTATTACATGTGGTCTTGACTTGCAACTTCAGGCTGTACTTTCCCAGAGGGTGTCAAACTTTCATAGGCACATGCACGATTGTACATATATCAACAGCTGCCTCTAATGAACATGCAGAGGAAGACTGTTATTTCACACAACATTGGCCATTAAAGCTCTGAATATGTTAAAATTAGTTCTCCTGCTTTATTAATAACCGTGTTCAAAAGATATACTTTCCTTTAAATCAGATTTGTTGTGGCAAAGATAAAATGTTAGCAAATCAGAAAGATCAGTGATAAGGTAGACTGGTTTCACGCCTGAGTACAGTCCAAATTTTCCAGAAAACCAGATGACCTACATAAACCTCCCGTCTAATAGTAAATGTATTTCAACTAGGGCAATAATTATAGGAGGCCAATTAGGCAGTTACAGGAGGCTGTGCAGCAGGCCACTGGAAGGAACCATTTAATTTCTTTTGTTTTAACTGGAACAGCAATAACAAAACAAGTTTCTCCTACCCTGAGAACACTGATCTGACTGAAAACAGGAAAAATCATGTAATAGGGAGAATAAAAAAAAAAGTGCCCACTGACATCCTACATTTTAATTATTTTCCTTGCAATCTAGGGACCTGAATAGCAGTGTCAGCCCTTCCAACACCTCTGCTCTGCCAGCGAGAATGAAGGGTGTGGGAATGATCTCCTGCCATCTCAGGAGCCTATCCCCTGAGGCATGTACCTGGGCAATGCAGCAGCAGGAAGCAAGTCTACATCGACAGAAATGCTCTACCAACCTCCAGCAAGCTATGGCTCATGGAAGTCACAAGCTAGCAGTTACATTGCTATGTTTAAACTAGAGGCGTCGAATTTAAAAGTGGTCATGTGAAGCCAAGCTGAAGCACAATTTGGATAGCTTTTCTTCCTAAATCTCTGAAAAATAATTATCTATAATTGGTGGTTGATGCTAATGGGGTTCACTGCAAGCTGTCTAAAGAAGTTCAAGGCCAGCAAACATTTCCTGGTGTCTTTGAGAGGATTATTACCTTCATATTATGCAAAGCTGCTCTGGTTTGAACCCATAAGACTGGTACAAAACACTCTTAAAAACCTTGGTTTTACTGTCAAAAAGTGAAATAGAAGTGACATTGCTTGCAACTTATTTGCACAAATGAATTTGTAGGGTAAGACAGCTTTTACCTCGGCTGCAAGCCCTCAAGCAATGGATTATCAGTCTTACTAAATCAAGCAGGACAAAACATAAAACAGTAGGAATAAAGAACTTCTACAGGACACCCCAAGACTGCTGAATTGTTTTTCTTCAGAAGGGGAAAATGTGCTAATTGTAGGTAAATCACAGGACATCAGTCTCATCTTATATTACACACCAAAGCAGCAACCACAATAATGACAGATATCCTAGCAGGGAAACTTTTAAATCAGAATACTGAGACTGGCATTTGTACACATGGTAAATAGAAGTATACCAGCATGTCAGTTCTCTAAAAATGATGTTTAAAACTTAGAAAGGACTTGAAAATGGTTAAAGCATGGTGCTAATAACACCAACACTGTGGGTGCAATACCCATATGGGCCATTCACTAAAGATCTGGACTTGATGATCCTTCTGGATCCTTTCCAACTCAGACTATTCTGTGATTCTGTGAAAGTAAGTACAATTAAAATCTGTTGTCTGTAAGACAGGCCTTATCTTGAGACACTTAACTAGCTTAAAATACTTGTTTATCCAGAAAAAGCAGCAATAGTTTATTATTGTATATTATTGTATATATTGTATAAAGGACAGAATTCAAAGATTTAAGGAGCAGGGGGTCACAGTTGTGACCTCTTGGAAGGACAGATGGAAGCCATTGCAGTTAGCGCTGAAATCTCTTTGAGCACCAGTGGGAAAAACCAAAAACTTTAGAACTGTATGCTAAAGTATGCCCAATCAGAACAGCAAGTGGTGTTCTGCTCAGACAATATGGAGAAACACTGGAATATGTGCTCTTGAGGTGGCTTTCATGTTAAAACGGGGTAGGTACATCCTTGAAGGACCTGCAGCCCATGGGTGACTTGCACTGGAGCACAAACAAGAGTTGCATACATAGTTACACATGGAGTGTCAGAAGTCTGTGAAGCACCAGCCAGCAGAAAGAAACCATGGGGCACAGAACATGGGAAAGCCCCTGGACAAAGCATCTCAGCTTCCTATATCACCTCCACCTCGTTGGGTGAACTCGGATGGACTGAGTACCATTTGCAGAAAATATGAAAAGTTTAGGCTGAGAAAAGGGAAGAATAGATGCTTATCTAAGTGTACTTGTATAAATGCATCTGGGGTTTTTTTCCCCCACTTCCAACATTCACATCAATGATCGGAACTTTATGCTTACTGACAATGAGTCAAATATGTTTCTCCAACTGAAGGCTGCTTTTCTTGTGACAATATATCAAAAAGGAAAAGTGATACTTGATTCATAGTGGCTCTATAGCATAAGAGGGCATAGAAAAATCCAATTCCGTTTTGCTTGTGACAAGGTGTTGAAAAAGAAAAGTGATATCTGATTATAAATGGCTCAATAGCATAAGAAGGCACAACAAAATCCAATGGCTGTAAGAGACATGCTTGTCAAATTCAGATTGGAAGAAGTATAGTAGCAAAGACTTCGATTAATCAGTACAACAATCAGAAAAATGCTGGTCTGCTGCTGTGCAAGATCTTGAAACCAAGATCAGATAGAAGAAAATTATAGTGGTCCCTTGAAAGGTTTTAAATTCTAAAGTATCAGTGACTGTACAGGATAATAGAAACGGTGTACAAGAGCAATAAGCAATAGGTAGGCAGTTTACAAAACTGAGTCTTGACAGCAAAATCTTAGAAATAACTCTTTCTCTCTCGTGCTTCTCTTGCCTTTGCCCATGCTGTGATTCTTTACCTAGAAAACACATTACTGATGCAGCCATTTGAGTAGCCAGAAACACAAACTACACAATTTAAGCAATGCATTAAAAAAACCCAAAACCTCTAAAAAACAAATACCAAAATCAATGCAAATACTCCCCAAATAATTCCTCCAAATTCTAGTACAGCTTCTGAATGCAGAACAAACCTTTTCAAAGAGAACATCACAACCGCTGATCACTTTTTCACCATGTTTCAACAAGCCGTTCTTATACAAACATTTCAATAAAGTTTTTGTAGGTGTCAAAGCAGCCTGGGAACCAAAACACAATTTTCAAAATACAGTTTCAGCAAGGTGCAGCACATTCCATAGCACTGAGACAAGAAGATGCAAGACCTGCAAGTATTTTCAAGCATTTTCTGAGGGAATTTTTATGAGCATTTGCAACCACACAAGACCCATCTTTGCTTGCTCCCTGTAGTAATCCTGGCTTGAAACCCCACCTAATCTTCAAGTTGTGTTCTGTAAGTTACTTAGAAACTTATAGAAGAGCATAAACCTTTTAATAAACTGGCTTTGGTTAGCTAGTGGTTTTGCTCAAGAAATATGATTTAAGTCAACCAAACACAGATGCTAGAGTTAAATGAAATCACAGCAAAACTGTATTTGCAATTGCATTAAAACTATAAAACATGTTTGACTTAAAGGGCGCTTATGCATAGGACTACGCCACAAAAACATCCTAGCTATCCAGGATTTTTGCTGATCAGCCCCACACAGAAGTAGTTTTTACATGACTCAGTATACTAGAAATTATGCTTGTAATATTTGCAAATTTCCTATGTTCTAAGTACATAACCTGCATAAGTGTATTGTATGATTTGTATGTACAGTTTGCCTATCTATAGAGTTTATGGTCTTGAAAAAAATGAAATTACAACATATAAATTACAAAAATATAAATTTTACTAAGAATCTCAAAATCAAACATTGCTAATCCTATGTACCCCTGGACACTTCAAGCCACCACCTCTTCCTCAGCCTCTGGAATGTGATGGTATCATTATAGGCATCCTATATTATTAAGAAGAAGCTCTGTAACCACTTAAGGAGATAAGTTGTATTTTTTTGCCTTAAATTCCTTTCCAGGTCATCTTGAAAATTACCACACATTCCACAAGTTTTCCTCAGGGAAAAAATTCTCAAATCAGAGCCAGTTTCGTATGACATTTCAATTCTTAAAAGTGTATGAGACCAATAATTAAAAAAAACAAGTTCTACTAATAGATCATTAAGGTCAAAGTGCAGTAACAATATAAAAGAAGTATTAGAAGGACCAACATGGAAGAAAAGGATCTCATCATTTTTCTAACAAAATTTACTTCAACTTAATTCAAATTCTGTTTTCCAAAATTAGCAAGAAATTCTAGGTGAATACATGCAATGGAATAAAATTGCAGCTAAACTGTATATTGTCTACAAATGAAGGGATATCCAAGCTTACAGGAAGAATTGCAGGATAGAAGAAAATTCTTGAAGATGGAACATAGAATTGCAAGGTGAATTCTAATGCCTGTGATGTATTGGAATCTGTCAGGGAATGCAACATGAAGCAGGAACTTGCTGTTTGACACGTGCTATACTGATATTATTCGAAATATTCATATAATTTTGGAGCTTCTGCTGGCTTTCCATGGGCTGTGAACACCTTTATACTTTAGCTGCATGCCCAGGGAGGGAAACATAATGGTTGAATTTGTTTCCTCTGATGCTTTTGAGATCAGCTATGAGAAGAGATAATGTTTGATGGGGGTCTTGCTAACACTGAAATTTATCACTTCTGCTCAGGTTCAGTTGAAGTAATTTCCAGGTTTGGATTCAGAAATCTTCTTTTCAGTCTTAAATTTGTTACAGGTGTTAGTTTTACAGTTCATGACCACAGGTGTGTCACAGCACATCCAAGGTTTCTGCGGATCCTCTGTTACTTATTGTGACTCGCAGGCCTGTGACTGAAAGGTGCTGAACTCAGTGGCTGAGATGGTACCTGTGACACCAGCCTTGTGCTCTGACAGATCCACATGAAATAGCATGATTTTACAGGCTCTTGCCATTTACTGTTTGATATTTCATAAATTACAGGCACAAACTTGTAACCACAGCCAGAAGTATGTTGCTGAATATGTGTGCGCATCTACTGTACGAACCCCAAAAAACTATTTCTGAAGACTAAGGGAAAATACACTGGTTTACTTACAATATTAGAAAACCAACCAAACAAAAAACAAGAAAAAGCCACCCCAAGCCTACCAACTAACCAACCATCACGAAAACCAAACAAAAAAACCCAAAACAAAACAAAAACCAAACCAACCAAACAAAAAAACCAAAAAACAAAACAACAACAACAACAAAAAAACCCCACGCTAAAACCAAAACCCCCCCCTCAATCACGTTATTCTAACTAACTCGATGTAATTATAAAGGACACAAAATTAGAACAATGGAGCAACCTGCAGAGGGAACACTGAGATGATGACATTGCAGCCCTTCCTAATTTTTTTTTGTTTAATTTTTAAAGTAAGTGTGTGCCCTTGATTATGGCCAGGAGAATCAATATTATGTATATTTCCAAAGAGCAATGATTCCAGGTGTGTCAGATATGTGCTTCACCATGGGAGAATTAGTTCATGGAAACATGCTACACTTTTATTGAATGACTGCAGTGGGACAGAGTAATTCCAGTGCTCTTTCACTGACAAAGCTGGGGGAGAAACAATGTACCTCTTGGCAGCTCTTCTTTTTGAGACAAAAATTAAAATTGAAATAATCTAACTATAAATCATAAATTCCAGCCTTCAGTGAACAAATGGGGAGACTATTGTGTTCTGGAGAGTAAAGGAAATCCTACACCCATAAATCAACTGAGTGGTTTAAGTCAGAGAAAGAGCCAAAACATGACACTACTCAAATGCCCATTACATCACAGGAAGCTAATTGTTCTAAAAATATGCCTTTTTGTAAACCCTTCCAAATGGGGATGATGAAGTATCACACTTGCAGTTTTAAAACAAAGGAAGTCACAGGCAACACAGTCAGCTGGTTATCCTGTGGTGGAGAAAGTTATGTGTGAAATAACTCCCATAGCTACTTCTGAGCAGGGACTGTAAGGATAAAGAATCCTTTAAAGAGGCTGAAAATGGATTCTTTCCCCCCCCTTTATAAACCTAATGTGGTCTTCTTTTATGGATTGAAAGGCAGTTTTATTTTGCGTTTCACCCACTTGTGAAGGAAAATTAGTCAGGATTTCTACAAGTCTGTGTTTCTAAAGACCAGATGGTATTGATTTGAACATAAGGTAGATGGCAGGAATAAAAGCAGAAAGAATATCAGAGAGTGGGGGAAACCAGCATATAATCCTTTATGAATTCCATAGCCTTTTAATAATGCTGATATTTTTTATATTTGAAAACCATTTTTTTTTCAGCCTAGTTGTAAATATTGTGTAAAATGAAACCTTCTTGTGTAATGTATTTTACTCTTGCCTACAGCAAATTAGCTATACTTGATTTCCACAAAGATTTAATGTTATCCTAATCGGCTATTACTTGTACTGGTAAGCCTTGCCACATACATCTGAAATTCTCTCTCTAAATTTAGCATGAACATGAGATGTAGAGCAGGTAGGAGAGTCAAAGAGGTATTCAGGGTGTCATTGCTGAGAATGTTTTGAGGATGGCAACTTTTTTCATATGTTTAATTGAACATATGTGAATATTGATACTTTTTGAAAGGAATTGCATGAATTAAGATGAGCATTTTATATTATTTAAAGACCATAAATAATGTTCCAGATCTTATTAATTTACCCAACCTCTCATTAATAATAGCGCCTGGATTTGAAAGTAACTGTCAAAATACATAAGATTTCTCCTGGAGTAGGTCCTCTCTGGACAGAAAGAATTCATCCATAACAAGTGTCTTTCTATCACTATTTATCTTTGAAAATTATTATAATTTTATAACCTTCTTATCTCTCCAGATTATTTTTAAGATTCTTGATGGGAAATATAAAATAACACTCATAGTAAGTACATGCAGTTCTAGGTGAGGTTATCCAGCCTTATTTTCTGAATACCTTATATTTTCCTTTGCTTTAACTTACAGGTGATTCCATAATGAGTCAAGTAATGACAGAATAATTATTTACAGGTTTTGGGATCTCCATATCTCTTGACCACTGAGAGGAAAAAAGAGGAAAACCAATCCTATTAATGTTCATAAATGAAGAGGCTTCATAAGTATCACCAAGCATAATATTCCTACACAGATAAGCCCACTGTTTACTCCACGAGGAGAGGAAAAGACAGAAAATGATGCCAAAAGCCTCTGGTCAACTACACAGTAGGGGAAAAAGAAAACTAATAAAACGGTTCCTGACCATTTGGTTAGTTGTCTTAAAAATATGGACGTTTTGCTCAGTGCATGGCAGGAACTCCATGATGCTGCTGAGAGCAATACAATTAAGGCCAAAGAAAGAATATTTTCAAGAAAAAAGATAAGTAATTCAAAGATACCAAACTGGAAAGGAACAACTAACACTACTTACCTTAGATATTAATGGAAAATTTATAGACTTTCTCTTGGAAAAAGATTAACATTCACATCTAGATCATTTCAGAGCAAACTGAGTCCAAGCTTCCTGATATTAATTTTTCACCTGATTTCTCGGTGACAAACCCCAACATTTTTCAATTGCCTAATTCCAGCCATTGAAAATTGTTATACTTTTCTCACCCAGACTGAATAGTTTGCTCCTTCTGCATCAGGCCTCTGGCCCAAGGTAGTTGCATGTATAAAATAAATAAGTCACCTTTCTCCTCAAAGAATTGAATGTCCTCATGAGTTGCTAGATACTCAGATCTAGGTAACCCTCACATGCTTTTACTTCCTTTGCATTCTGAAACTTCGCCTTGGCCTTCCTGACCTCAACACTGCGTGTTATCATCACCTACCCCAAAGCACTCCCAGAGACAGTGCTTTCCAGCAGGTTTCCTACCCCCACAGTAACACCCTGCAGTCGCTGTCCTCATATGCATCAGCTGTAGCACATCTGAGTGGGATCATAGCTGTTTAAACAGCTGATTCAGGTCAGGTTTTTTGGGAAAAAAAAATTTTAAAAAATCTCTTTATTATTTATTGATAGACCAATCCTTATCCCATCTGAAATTTGTTGCAGGAAAGACGTGGTATCAAAATTCAGATTTGCTCATAAAAATATTTTTGGACCAAGAATTTGTCTCCTAGCAGAAACAGTTGCTGATTGATATCTCCCTGTTAACAGCTATGTTTTGAGAGCTGGGAGCAACAGAATAAAATTCCATTTAAAATTTACTTCCCTTGTCCATTGCTTTAAACATTGAAGAACTGGACCCAAAAATACACAACAGTGGTTGGTGATGTGTTTTCTTGTCATAAGTAAATGCTGTAAGGTCACGATAAAGATATCTAAGCAGTTGCTAGTTTTAAGTTCACAAATTCACAAGCAGATTGACAGCCAAACTGAGTTACCTTCTGTTAATTACAAGACTTTCTGGGTAAATAAGGAAATTTATATTTCTTTGAGAAAATAAAATGAAATTTTATCACTGGAGGCTAGCAGAATTTAAGAAAATGTCACACATGAAAAAATCACCTGTAATTACTTTTTTTTTTCAGGGGAACTATGGGCTGATGCTTTAGAACTTTTTCCCTCTGCCCCCAACTACTTTTTTTCTCCCCTGTTTGAATGTAGGGATATTGCAGCAAACGACTATCAGTATCCTACTCCAGCCTGAGTTGTAGCTCTGAATTACTGGTGATTAACAAGTGTCTGATGTTTAGTGTTCCCTTCCTATCAAACAAATTATAATTTATTTTAATGTTTTACTTCCACATTACATTTTAGTAACTTTCTGTTATAACACCTGTTTCACCTTTCACACATGAATGTCTCAAGGCCTCCTTTACTGCTTAGAGAGACAATACGAAATGTTGACAGTGTTACTAAACAACAAAAAAGTAACTCTGATTATAAGTGAAAATAACAATGCAATACAATGTGAACATTGGGCTTTTGTGATTTTTTTTTTTTTTTTTGGTGATTGATGTTTGGGTTTTGGGTATTTTTTGTTTTGTTTTTTGATGAAAAAATAAAATATTGAAATGAGCCAATTGAAATTCATATGACAAGAAAATATGTCTGTTTGCTACTCAGTGAAAATCACTTTAAGATCCTTCTCTCTGCCTAACTACAACGTCTGAATTCTTCCTCATGTTCAAAAGGTTTGTCCATTAAAGGAACTGTAGGAAATGGCATTTAATTTAGAAAATTTGGTCTTATTGTGTTTATTTATTTATTGTTCTACAAAAGCTAACCACAAGTATGCACATGCCCATTTTTTAAACCAAGCTAAATATTGTCTGGCAAAAATTAATAGGCATTTTGCTCAACATTGACAATTTTATAGAGATACATTATTGTGAGAATTTTTCTTCAGAAAAGAAATAAAAGATTTTCACACGTCTTGCATGCACTGGTGATTGCAATGAGAGCTTAGAATTTAGGAGACCTGTGTAAATGCCCTCTGGAGTCAGCGTGCTTATCTAACAGAGCAACAGACAGATTATGACCTTTCTCCAATAGGAGACCTAAGCTTTAATAAA
The DNA here is from genome assembly GCF_000738735.6 of Corvus cornix cornix. Taxonomy (NCBI): domain Eukaryota; kingdom Metazoa; phylum Chordata; class Aves; order Passeriformes; family Corvidae; genus Corvus; species Corvus cornix. The sequence goes on along the minus strand of NC_046357.1, from coordinate 46,527,899 downwards.
AAGAGGCATTGACTGGTCTATTTCTGCTAATGCGTTAATTTTCTTAAAATCAGTACAGAATGAGTATATATATACAAAAGAACTTTTAAAATTCTACCCTGGTTTGTCATGTCTTGCTCTGTCTCCCCAGGGAGTTGCATGCTGTACTCAACCATGAGGGAGTTGTGCCCGTGGGTAGAAAAATGCCAGTGCCCCAAGCACACCCGACCCCTGCCTGAGCTCCTGCTGCCTGCATCCTTTGGGAACAGGCATGGTGCCACCTGCCCTGCTGTCTGCCATGGCTCCTGCACTGCCCTGCCTCGTCTCCATCCCTGGTGATCCCCAGCTTAACAGCTCTGCTGGATGCGCACAGCCTTAGAGCTCACATGTCAGCACATCTCTATGAATTTATCTCACCCACATTTACTCTGGATCCAAAAATAACCCTTCTTCCAGCAAAGCCTGTAGCCACCCAAGCAGGCAATGGAAGACAAAATTAAAATTGTCCTCAGTTTGTATTGATTGCACCTATTCCTGTCCTAGAGAATGATAATATATAGACAGACCTTGTGAAACAGTGAAAGAATATCAGGTGGTAGACTATGATTATACATATTCAGCTCAGTAATAAGGATGACTACAGTGCCTCAAAAGTTGTTTCTTATTAACACTCTTTTTATTAGTAAAGAATTGCAGTACAGCAGTGAATTTCAGCTTTTTTTTTTTCCTGTATGATGTCACATTTCACCAAATCAGAAGAAATAGGATAGACATGGGCTGAAAGCAGTTAGAAAATTTTCACAATCACTGCATAAGAGATCATCTGCTTACTGCTTTGCGTGTCCAACAGCTTGAGGGATGTCCACATGTCAAAGGTTGAGGGTGAGTTCCCTTTTCTTTGGAACTTCTCAAACCCTTTACAACACACAATTTCCAAGAAAAGTTGTAATACAATACTTTGTGATATCTTACACATTTTTGTCAACGTTATCAGAAGCAATACATAAAATGATGGATGCCACTAAGGAAAAGGTAATATTTGAATATTGAACCATCAATTCCCACTGAAGGTGGAAACTATATCAGGAAGAAGACAGTAGCACACTCAGTTCACCAAAACAGTGGCACTCTTTTGCAAACTTTAATAACAAATCTGTGATACAAAATCTCAGAGGGACACTCTAACTCGCATGAACAAAATTCCCTAGGCAAAGCAAGTTGCATATTCCTTGTCATGAAAAAAATATTACCTCATTTATAAGACAAAATGTCAAACCTTGGGACTCTCAGAATAAAAATAGGGATTTAAACATTTATAATTTTGTTTGAACAGGACTTTTTCAAGCAATTGCAAACCATGCTATCTAGACCATATTTAATACTTGTATTATGAATTAGTTCTCAAAACAAAATATTGATAGTGAAAAATCAGCTTGATTGGTGCTTCAGGAATAAAGAAGTGGAGTCCAAATCCAGTAATATTCAGTATTTCTGTTATTACAGGAAATTTACTCTTGTCCAAATATTGTGTGTGTTCAAAAGAAAAGAAACCATATTTAAGGGTGATTATGGAAACTCTTCTTTGGCTAAGAAACTCTTCTTTTGCTAATTCACCTTAAAAATAATGGGAACATTTGAATTATGATTGCCAAACAGAGGGTTCATAATGAAAGTACTTACAGACACTGGGCCGTATTGGCAGACAGATTCCCAATAGTTCAGCAAATACAGGGGAAAAGGAAATTTGTTTTGGAAAACAGATTCCTCAGAAGTCAGCAAATACAAGGGAGAGCAGAGCTTTACACCAAACTGTCGATTTACAGTTGGCAGTCAGTCTGTAAATATATTGTACACAGTTAGAGATAGTCAAAGGAAAGAAACATCATGATAGTTTTATTGTTCTGTTTTAAACGGTAAGGAGAGAGGAAAAATATGACAATGTTTTTATAGAACGGGTGTACAGCCTGTTCCAGATAAGTCAAATAACTGAACTATCTGAACTAACCAAACCTTTTCCCATGGTGTATAAACAAGATTTATCTTAATTTGAAAATATTTATTTTTTTCCTTGCGATGTAACTTTCTATGCTGCTGAAAGCTCACAATCACACATTGCTCAAGTGCTCAGCTGCTAGCCCAGAGAGAATCTTACAGGAATACTGCCACATTGATTAGACAGATTAGGGAAGCAATGTTATGAAGAGATCATAATCTTTCACTGATTCAGTTGCTGAGCTGCAGCCAAACACATCATGCTAATCATTTAACTTCTACAGCAAAGGGGAGAAAAAACCCATTTCTTATATCTGGCCAGCCTGAAAAGATAGACGACTGGTTTCCAAACAGCTTTCCCAAACCCATCTTTTGGTATAAATCGTGCCTGGACTTCATCTTACTCTCATTTTTTTGTTAACCACAGACTTCATGCTAACATCAGGACCATGCCTTTAGTGCTGAGATTGGCATGAATAAGAGTTACCATGTCTTAACACCTATAAACTAATCCCAATTATGCAGGAGAAGTTCATAAACCTTTATGTGCTTTTCAGAGTAAACGGCTCAGAAACCTAAGGAAGGTGATTGAGAGTAATCACCATGGCTTTACGATGGGAAAATCATGCTTGACCAACCCAATAGCTTTCTACAATGAAATGTCTAGTTTAATGGATGAGGGTAGCAGTGGATATTGTTTATCTCACCTTCAGCAAGTCTTTTGACACTGTCTTCCATCACATTCTCATTGACAAAATGATGAAGTATGGGTTAGATAATCAGGCAAGGAGGTGGATAGCAAACTGGCTGAACTGCTGGGCTCAAAGATTTGTGAGCAGTGGCACGAAGTCCAGCTGCAGCCCAGTCCTAGCAGGATACCCTCAGGTCTGATCCTAGGCCACTGTTATTTAACCACTTCATTAGCAATCTGGCTGGTGGGATGGACAGCACCTTCAGCAAGCTTGCAGAAGATATAAAACTGGGGGAATTGACCAGTTCAGGTGCCTGTGCTGCCATTTAGAGGAAGATCAAAATGCTGGAGAAAGAGGCCCACAGAAATGTCATTAATTTCAACAAAGAGAATTGCAAAGTCCTGAACTTTTGGTGGAATTACCCTAGACACCAACATCCACTGGTGGCCAACTGTCTGAAAAGCATCTTGGCAGGAGAAGACCTGGTTTTCCTGGTGGACACCAAATTGAACTTGTAGCCCTGGATTAAAGATACATCTAGGCGCTTGGTTGGGTTCTGTGTTTCCCAGTGCAGAAATACATGGACATATTGAAGCATGTTCAAAATAGGGCCACAGAGATGGTTAAGGGCTTGGAGCTGTCATATCAAGAGTCCTGAGATACAACCTGCTGCAGCTGACCCTGCTTTGAGCAGAGAAATTGACTAGACAACCTCCAGAGATACCTTCCAACTCTATACATGCTGTGATTGTCTGAGAAGAGGCATTCTGAGTCTGTTTGCTGGGCTTCTCAGAAAAGCAGAAATACCATTTAGTCCCAGACACATTATGTGGTGTATTAAGTGCAAAAGATGTGCCCAATGTTGCTTGTGGTTCAACAAGTGACTATGTGTGGTATTAATGAGTAATGGCAAAAATGTGAATTACAATTTCTTGATGTATATTTTTTTTGTGCATACAATTCAATAGCCCTTTTGTTTCAAGATATAATGGATAACTACAGAAAACAAAAATATTTTATATCAGTTCTTTTCTAATACCTTGGGAACCACTCATTCCACCCACACGCTATCAAGCTACCATAATGGAAAAAGTAAGTTTTTTTGTAATACAAGGCAGTGTAATTTTGAGACTTTTCAAGCAATGCATATGAACATTACAGAAACACTTTTCTGAAATACCCTGAATCACCACATAGTACATCGATTTATCTAATTTTATATTATCCTAACATTTGAGAAAAAAACTTAACAACAGCTAAAAAGTACTTAAGTAATTCAAAATTTCAGCTAAAACCAGACCATTATAAGTCCCAGTACCCCCCAAAATAATAATGAAAACCTTCTTTACTGATACTCAGTTATTAGCTTTCTTGCTGTAGCAAAAGAACTGTAGCTATTAGAACACTCTGTATCATCCCTTCCAGCCTTACACAGCCCTTCTGTTTAAATATCAGAGTCCAGAACACAAGTGTTCAGACTTTGGGGATATGTCATTGTTTGCTATGCTGCCTAGCTCACTTTGGTGGCAATTTCATAGGTTCAAAATTGGCATGTGCTTTCTGACCTGATTTGGAGTTTGCAGCATGTGCTACTGACATCCATCCTTGCTACTGTGATCCTTTCTTTGTTAGGCAGAGTGTCAGTTGTTTATGCATTTGGATTTGGATTTACATGTGCTGTTGCATCAAAACTCTGACTGAGAGTAGTATAGTCACACACATTTTCCTCTCATAGAGTCCCCTTGCTTTCACAGTTGCATTTCCTGGGTTTTTATTATGCTTTAAATTTCTTCTTGAGCTGAAGTTATATTTCGTATTTAATTTTGTACTCATGATCACTGAAAGAGGATGTTATCTCAGACAACTTTCAAGTCTACTGTATTTTCTTTTTATTTACCTTAGGCAACAAGGGTAGTTACTAGTTTTCTAAGACCATTTGAAAGTCTGTGGTTTTGTTTACATAGCCTTTACCTTCTTTCAGTTTACTTAGATGCTGGAATGCACTATAGGTTTCATGTAAAATTACAGATAATGTGGCACAAGTCTTCTCCATGTCAAGGAACATAATGAGTTTACCATGAGTTCCAAATTACTGGAATACCTTTATAACTCTTCTCTTGGACTCTTTCAATGGTAAACCTGTAATTAAGCCTTAAATATATTTAAATTATATGTGTTCATTAAGTTATAAAATATAATGGTAGCATTAATTTTGGGGAGTTCTAAATGGCAACTATTATTATTTTTCACCTTTTAAATAATAATAGATTGCTTTAATAGGACTATTCAAGTATATAAAGCCAAGCATGAGTTTAAGTGTTTGTATGATTGAATTCTTTGTATATGAAACAGTCAGCAAAATTACACTTGTTTGGCTGGTCTTCCCAATTTTGAGGACTGTGAGAAACGCAACAAATAGAAATTTGTTTCCTCTCCAGGGTCTAATAAAAGTTAGCACCTGTCCTCAGCAGGCTAATCTCACAGTCCTGGGAAAAAAATCATTGAACTCTGGGAGCCTTTTCTGCGCTGTTTGGAAAGGAGTGTTAAATCAATCATACAATATTTAAAATATCAGACAAATTAGAACAATATAGACTGTGAGAAGTGGTAAAAAAAAATATTAAAAAAGTAGAAGGCTGTTAATGCAGTCCTTAGTGGCCTGGGTCCAGATATTATGGGTCGTTATTATTAGGTATTATTCACACTGATCCTGAAAAACAAAATAATCCCTCAGTAATGAAGGCAGTATACACTGCATTTGAAGACAAACTACAGTCTGACAGAAAATTCTTTGCTTCTCAGCTGTCTCCATAATATATTCTAGTTAAAAATAATGAGACTGTTGATAAATATTTTATGAATATTTACCTGCAAAAAATGACAAAAAGAAATGAGAATAAAAAGAATAGAAAGAATAGAATGTGGCACTTTTGTTCTGTAGTTTATAAATTAGTAACATACATTTTGTTGTAGTTTTGTTCCCAAATTCTCTTTATTTCAGAAAATAGTCAAAATCAGCCACAAATGATTGTTCAGCCTTTTATTGTGGTGGTTACTTTTTCCTGTGACTGGAATACTCTTACGGCCAGGACTAGCTTTCAAGTGAGTGACAGTGAGAAATGAAATTCCCTTAGCCTCCAGTCAGCCGCCAGTGATTCACAGAATTGGTGCTTGAGTATTACACAAATTGGCAAAAATTGTCTGAAGCCTGGAGAGATGCCACCACTATGCAGCTGTGCTACAGACATGGACAGTACAATTCACAAGGCTGCTTCACCTAGAATATTCCTAAACTGAATGAGCCCTCTTATTGTCTGTTAGGTAAAGTTCTACATAAAGACCATTTGGATGCATCCTCCGCCTCTTCAAGATTTTTCAGGAACACAAGTCGTTTCACATGTGTTAAAGCCCTCTCAGAATCCAGCTGTTTACTTTGTACCTCACCTATTTGCAACTCCTGACAATTTTAATTCCTTGTGCTTTTTTTTCAAGAGTCTAACAGATAACCTGACAACTGTACAGCACTCATGGCAGAGAGTACATAGACCTGTGATCCCATCTTGATAGATGTCACTGATTTCGACTGAAACTCTGCTATTAGAAGTAGAAAAAAATTACACTTACAATAATTCACAATGGAAATTTTCAGTCAGTACCAAGAAAATGCTCGGTGATGGAAAATATAAATAAATAAAACCTATGCATAATGTTATATATTAAAGAATAGAGTCACATTTTCTACCTACAGAGGATGAATTTTTTTCTGCAATGTGTCTGGCTGGTGGGTAGATTTTAAGCATCTGGGAAAACAGATGTGCAAAATATGGAACACATGTTTTGCAACAACAGTAAATCCAGGAGTGCAATCAAAGTAGACCTCTCACCAAAAATAACTTTAAATTGGCTACAATGGACTGCATATCCTCTTTCACTTTGAAATCATGAGTTCTACTTTAACTCACATGCTTAAATTTGTGGCTTTTGCTGCTAGATACTTTGAGAATATGCTCACGTACCATAACCCCTTTAAACTTTTCAAGTTCCTTCCTAGTCCTTTAAAGACGTCATGGAAAGGGTTGTTTAGCAAAGCCAAAACTAAGATGTGGTCTTTGCTGTTTACAGATTCCTAGAACTGATATCTGGCAACAGCTATGGAAATACGTGCAGGCTCTAAACACGGCCTCACTTTGAAGCTTACGTCATTTTCCTGCTCATGGAAACTGTCAGTGGTTTTTTGTCTGCTGCCTGCATTTTCCTTCCTACCAGGGCTCCTCTCTTTCCAGCTTGAGGTGTTTCCCTAGATTTTACAGCAGATGCATCCAGCAGGCCTCCTGTTCTGAGTGGAAGCTGTCATTCTCACTGCCGACACAAAAGTACTTTGAGAGCATGTGAAAAATACCAGGTTTGCAGTTGCTTTACATAATTTACAGCAGAAATAGTGCTAAGAGCAACATTTACATGACTGATTTTAGGCATTGAATTTAGCATGTTAATCTCCCTAAGCTTGTTACATAGCATAGGAGGATATACATAGCAGTAGGAGAGAATAACTCACAGAATAATTCAGAGCAACTGGTCATGGAATCATAGAACATTTTGGGTTAGAAGGGACCTTAAAGTTCACCTAGTTCCAGCTGGAACAGAAGAGTAAAACATAGACAGTGCTGGATGTTCCCAGCAATCCTAATATTGGGCAAATACAGCATTTATCTGTAAAGAGAAATTAATAAGCCATCAAAGTACACAAATTTTGTCCTGTATATGAGCACATTTTTTATAAAGTATCCTGCAAGATATTCTTGGGTAGTAGTAAAAGGAGGCAGCTACAAGCTTTGGCAAGTATGTCAAACACAAATACAGATAATGGGAAGGACCAATGTTATCTGGAGTACCTATAGCTCTACTTTAGGCAGAGAGATAGTCTACATTCCACACAGTAAAATGCAGAGATAGTGTGAAGTGCAGATATACAACCCCATCTGGAGATTTAGTAACCAAAGCCTGTACCCCAGAAAGGGAAAAAAGATAGATGTTTGGGGGAGAAAGGAGTGGAGAAAACTCCTTTAGCTTCTCCAAGCCCATTCACTACAAAAAATATAGGGGCAATCTCTAGGGGCACAATCTTGAAATTCTCAGATTCCTATTGGTTCCCTTTAGTTCCTGCTACTGTCCCAAACTCAGCTGAGTTACTGCAAGTAACAAAGAACAAATTCCTCTATCTGAATCCATGAAAGCCATGCTCTGTAATGGAGTAAAACCTGGACATCCAAGCAAAGGAAAGCTGAGAGCATTCTGGGCAAAAATATGTTGTGAGAATAGTTGGGGAGCCAGGACTTCTAATCACAATCCTGTCTAGGTGCAGCCTGTAGGGGACTAACTGCACATTTAACAGGAGACCTACTGTGCTGGTGCCTTACCTGCACCACCCATGTGTTACCCATTAGTCAGTCAGATGCAGAACATGCAATCCATCTGGTTTCCTTCTCCCCTGGACAGCTCTATTTATAAGAGTTTGTTGCATTTTCATCTTCTGAGAGCAAGTTAAGCATTTGCTGTTTTTTGGATCAATCCTGTTCCCTCCTTCCCACTAAAAAGGAATCATGTCAAAATTTGAATGTTTTTCTTTTCCTCAACTATCTACTTTCTTCAAGATCAACTATCCACTTTGTCTACATATATCAATATATTTAGTGATAACACACATATTTCCCTAACTAGAAGTTTTGAAAATGACCTAGTTATTCTGGAAGAAGGACATGCATATAAACATCCATCACTTCGATACTACCTAGGAATCAAGGTGTTTAAAGAAATGATAGAGTCATTATCACTTTTTATGTACCTCTGGGAAGCATTAGCAAATATACCAGAACAGGGGGAAGGAGAAACTTGAAATAAGAAAGTACAAGGATTTCTGTGTATATTCTTCATTTGAGTAGGGCTTTTTTTCTTTGTTTTATTCTGTTTGTCAACTTCTTGAAACGATGAGAAGATTTGGAAAAGTAGCCAAAATTTTGATGGTTATTCTAGCTAAAAATATACCTCCAAATCTTTTGAGGTTTAACCAAGACTAATTATTTCATATCTTATAATCTCACAGACTCTGATGTAAACACATTACATCTATCATCATCCATTCTGGAAACTGCCTCAGATTTAATCTGTAGTTTTCTTCTATGAAGATTTATTTGGCCTGCTGACTGACTTCAGATTACTTCCATGTTGTTTTGAATTGGCTTAATATGCTAAAGACTTTTCTCACTTTGTGCATCAGTTTATCTTTATTTCTTTTGTCTCCTGCTACTTGCATATAAAAACTTACAACATTTTCAACTGTATTTAAATCCTGCAGATAAATTGGAGTCCTCAAAATGGATTGCTTCCATTTTTTAATACTTAGCTTAGCTTTATAATTACATATTCTCCATAGGAAATCTGTTTTGAATCAGCTCCTTATGATGAAAACCAGGTAAAATATTCTGCAAAGAGTAGCAAACCCACAACATTAAGAAAATAATTTGCACGGGAAAAAGAATTTTCTTCTCTCCTCACCTAGACAGAATTGCTTTTTTCTTATGTAACACATTTCACAACATAATGAAAAGATTACTCAAAGAACTAAAATTTTGTTGGGTTTATTTGTTCATTTTGTATTTTGTTTGTTGTGGCTTAATCCCAGCCAGCAGCCAAGCCCCAGGCAGCCACTGACTCATCCTCCACCAGAGGGATCGGAGAGAGAATGGGAAGGGTAAAAGCTGGAAAACCCATGCATTGAGATAAAGACACATTGATAGGGAAAACAAAATCCATGTACACAAGAAAAGCAAAACAAGGAATTATTTCACTGCTTCCCATGGCAGGCAGGTGTTCAGCCATCTCCAGGAGAGCAGGGCCCCATCACGTGTAACGCTTGCTTGGATAGACAAATGCCATCACTCCAAATGTTCCCCCCTTCCTCTTTCTTCCCCACAGCTTTATGTACTGAGCACAATGTCATATGGTCTGGATGGTCTGGAATATCTCTTTGGTCAGTTGGGGTCACCTGTCCCAGCTGTGTCTCCTCCCAGCCTCCCATGCACTCCCAACTTCCTCACCAGTGTGGAAGTACAAACAGCAGAAAAGGCCTTGGCTCTGTGAAAGCCCTGCTCAGCAAAACAAAAACATTGCTGTGTTATCAGCCCTGTGCTCAGTACAAATCTAGTACATGTGTACTAGCCACTGTGAAGAAAATGTACTGCTCCACAGCCCAAACCAGCACATTTGGTTTCCTGGTTTCTTTTTTTTTTAATGGGGGATTGTTAAATTGTTACTGGCTTTTTTTTTTTTTTCCTCCATCGGACCTGTTTTCTTTTTGTGAGATGGGAGGTGTGACAGTGGATGGGACTTTAGCAGGAAGAGTTTTGGAAGATTCATATTTTTCTTTTATGCACACTGGTGCTCAATTCTACCTTTGCGTCATTCCTGCTAGAAAGAGCAGAAATACTACTCTCTTTAGTTAGCTTATTGTTCCCTTTGCTCCTCTCTATGCTTATTTGCACTTCATGAGTTCTGGTATTGCTCAGTTTTTAAGGGACTGGTCAGTTTTAAGTCTATATTAGTACTACAAAAATATTTGCCTTATGCTCCTCTGATTTACGGAGAGACAAAGGAGCTGAATATCCAGACAGGCATGATGGGAGTTCTGAAGAGTAAAAGAAGAGAAGGAAATTGGATATGAAAACAGCAATAAATTAGCAAATGATGAGGTATGCTCAGATAACACAGAAGTTTCAGGGGTTTGTTCTGTTCAAATGTATATATGCACACTTTTCAATGACAGCAGGCTACACAGGGGTAGATCATTCTGTCCAAAATAAATCTCCATGTAAGAAAAACATTAGAAATAAGAAGTAAAAATTCAATGTCCCTGCCCCTTTCACTCCTCCCCAAAGAAAAAAAAGTTGAGATCTGGCTTAATTTTAAGCAAACAATATCCTCCACGTCTTTTATTTAGTCTTCTAAATAGTAGGTAATTAATCAGATATTTATTATAAAAAACCCTCACCCAACTCAATTCACTCAGGCATCATCTACCAAATTCCAAGTACATTGTTTAAGGGATTGTCTAAGTGACATATACACCTGTCCTTGATGACTAAGCCTCCTGGCTTTCACAATATTGTGCTTCCACTCTTTTAATAAAGCTCTGTTTCAGAAGCACCCACGTATGTGTTCCCTATTCAAGCTCTGGAAAGGACAGGATTTTCTTTTCTTTATATGTGATTGCCTTCAGGTCTGTGGCCTGCAGGACGCAGTCCTTATCCTTTAAGTGTATCGGCCAATCAATAACTGCTCAGGAGAGTATAGCATTTGCCTCTGTCTTTTATTTGTAATCCTCTGAGCACATTGAAAAACTCTTGCTTTCTCCAGGGCATTCAACCACAGGATTTCTGGCAGCCTCCTCTCTAGAAGGAATAAAGATATTTCCTATTCTTAGTTTCTAAGTAATGTGATTCTCGGGTATGGGCCCAACTCCATGTGCAATAGGATTATTAAGTGGCATGTATAACTAAGTAATAGAGTTGTTCATTTCCCCCCCATGCCCTATTTTGAGAGGCCAGCAACAGCTGGTTCCACACCATACAACAACTGACTCCATGAACACGGGTTTGAAGAGGATCTTGAATTTCAGCTTCATATGCCAAGTTTTTAGCTACTTTTAGTCAAAAATCTTCGGGTAGTACTGCCTGAACCAAACATTGTTTTATGCTTCAGTAAGACAACAGTATGAGCAAGAATTTTTATAATAAGGTGAACTATGACAAAGTTGAATTTTCATTCTCAATTTTATATAAAATTGAAATAGTTGTCTTGAATATGAATAGAAAGTGTATTAAAATGCAATATCTGTAATTCCCATAGTAAGATGAGGATGGTCTTCTGTCAGGACCAACTCAGGCTGATAATTTCTGTATGTTGTCTGTGAAACCTTTCTGCCAAGAGAAATAAAATAAATAATAAACAAAGACTTTAATATGTGTGAAATACATGTGATGTCCACAAAAATGAAATGCTGGCACTACTTTGTTAAATATTTTTTGGTCTTCTGGAATATGGAGTCTGAAAGGACATCTTTACTATTTCTTTGCCATTTTGGAGGACTCCTTTCCAAACCAGGGAAACCAATCCTAGTTCTCTGGAGATGCACAGAAATGTTCAAGTCTTTCACCAGATTTCTTTCTCTGTTCACCACCAGTGAAATGCCAAAACCAGCTACCAAGTTCCCAAGCACAATCACCAGCTCCTGGACCTCTAAGCACTTCGGTATGTAATGACTGTGAAGAAATTTCTCAAACTTGCTCAGTTTTGTGCACTGGTCACTGAAACCAACAAATTCAACAAAAACTGCAAGCAAATCTGAAATCAGGTGGGTTTTGCTGCATTCGGAACTTTGTTATTGCAGGTGTGGGCATGTCTAATAGAAGGGCTGACATTAGTCTTCATTTCATATTGTGGTACTGTGCAAAATGAAAAAAATAAACCTATAAATTTTAAAGAAAGGGGTTATTTTTGCACTTTAACAGAGGTAAGAGAATGCTGGAAAATTTAACATTTTCTGATTTATCAAATATTTACTCAGTCCTACAACATAAGTTGTGGGATGAAGAATATTTTTCCAGACTGGTTTCCATGACATCTATACTCATTATTTTTTTGAGATTTATTAGTGCGTCCTGTAAAGCTCTAGCAAAAAAGTATGCTAATTCACATCTGTAAGAGAATGAATACGATATTAAATGAATCAATCAGTTAATCATTAAAAGACAGAACTGAAGTACTTAGGTATGGAAGACCCTGAAAGTCATGTATTCCAAGCACGGAATCAGTAAAGCTTATTTAGAGACACTGTGCCTTTGTATTTTCAACATATTGCCTTACTAATGTAACCTTAGGACTTGAACTGTGTGAACTCTCTTCACTCAAACAGAAAACCATTTAAGGCATAGTAGGGTTAGGATTTCATTGCAAACTGAAACATTAAGGCATTCAGCAATCTTGAAGGCCTGGCCAACATTACTTCTCACACACACACACTCCCCTTAAAATAAAGGTTAAAACAAACTTTGAGCTGCTAAAGTCATGGTTCCCTAAGTAGAAGCAACATGAACATGACAGAGATCTACACCATTACTGTTTAACCTTGCTCAGGGCTGCCTATGTGAGCAGGATAACAAAAGGCCAGCAAGAGACTGACCTGCTAAAACTGGTGACTGAACAGTGTGTCACTGCCAGAGATATCCTGGAGAAGCCTTGCCCAAACCAACACAATGATAGATTGGATTGCATGGTGGGAACAATTTCTCACAAAAAAATATGGGAGAGGTTCCTTCTTCAATTTTCTTTGGAAGAAAACTGATCTTTCAATGAATTTGCCCAGAGGTCAATGCTGCTTTTCTCTGTTTTTATATCAGGCTGTTATTTAGTGAGCAAAAAAGGAGTGGAAGAGTTTATCACCCACAATATCATCATGGCACAAAATATTGTTAGTCTGCCATATACTCCACTGCCCCTCTTCCCTCTTTTACAGATTTTTTTGTACAGCACTTCACTAAACTCAGCTCTCTTTTGGGAGAAAACTAAATAATGATGTGTGTTTTATAAAAAAAGAGTAATTCTATGCCAGATTTTCAGAAGCACAAGATATCTGGGTGGTCCCAGTATTTTATGAAAGGAGGCTAGGTGGGGAGTTGAAGAGTAAAGTTCCTGTGAATGTTACAATCACTTTTACACAGTAACATTTTTATCCTACATATTCCAGCTTGGAAATTATAATGCCATAACACTTTCAGACCTTCTAACACTTAAACATGGATATGAATAATGCAAAGACAATCATTAGAGAAATTTTTAAAAGTGAAGTTTTCCTCTAAAACATACAGCATTCTGAAAGTTAGACCCTTCCCTTCATCCCTTCCCCAGTCCTTCAGCAGAAAAACACTTAATATTAAAACTCTCAGACAAAGAACCTTTCAAATACCCTTTGGTGAATCTACATGAATGCACAAAGATGGTGTGTATCTAAAAGCAGAACTGACTCCCGTAATAAGTCTCCCAGCTGAAAATTTGGGAGTTATTTTAACGGTGACAAAATTACCACAAGCACACAGTAGCTAATTTCCCCAATGCAATAATGTGGTTATTTACCATAATGGCCACAGGCATTGCATAAGTCCACATTAAAGAAGTTAATCATTTGGAGTTTAAAAGAAGAAAAAATCTGACTGGCTTGCTTTTGAGTTACAGGACTGTAAAATGCATTTGAAATCATCAATTCCTTTTTTTTTTTTGTGTCTTTATAACTTTTAAACAAGCACATTTATATTTATCTATTTATTTATTAAATATTTTCCTGCTTGAGACCACATATGCTTGGTATGTGTAATTTTATAGGTCAGTTATGAACTTCTATAAAGAGGTCTGAAATGAAAATATTGACAACTGAGTTTGCTGGCAAAATTATGACATTCTTCAAAATAAAGGTCAAAACTCTGAAAATCATGGATATTCCACAGCTCCAAAAATAAACAAAAACATCCAAACAAGTGTCAGAATTTTTTGAAGGTTTTACTATTTCTTTAGCTCAACCATTTTAAAATCATGCCATTTCCCTTGCCAGACAGGCAAATGGTCTAGTTTGCTTGTCTTTCTTTCCACTGCTTTTCAGAAGTGTACAGAAAAGACAAAATCAGGAAACAAATTTAAAAAATCATATGTTGAAAGGAAAGCTGGAACACACAGATGTGTGATTTTAGGAAAGCAAAGATCAGAGCCCAGATGACAAGTTTTCTCCAAGACTGGCAGGGAAATGAGGACAACTGTGAGGTAAGTATGAGCTGTCTGAGAAAGAAATCAGAAGACTACAGAGAAAGGAGAAATAACAACCCTTACCAGCACAGGGCCTACTGAAAAAAATTACAATAATGTAGGCTGGATTAGTTCCTAGTTCCTCTATGGTTCTCAGCGATGCCCTTTAGCTTTATGGAAAAACTGATCACCAGAAATTAGCATGGGTGAAGGTAGAGTCTGTGTGAAAGAACAAGAAATCTTTTCCTGACTTCACATTAGTACTGAAAAGCCTCAAAGCTTGCAGGGTTGTAGTGGGCCAAAATTTTACTGTGCAAAAAACCCTCTTACAAGCTCTACTTGTGGAGCTATTCTGCTGCTTCCCCATAAAATGGAGCAGCACTTTGAAGAGGTGTGTCTTTAAGAAGCAGGATGCCAGCTGGGATGTCATCAGGGTGTGTGGTGGGGAAGGCATTGGTTGGAAGGGTTAATCAGAAATTTTCTGTGTATATTTATAGCTCTGTTGAACTACCACTTGAAATGAAATCATAGCCCAGTGAAGTCTTATGGGATGTTTGGCTTTCAAGGGTAGCAGGTCAACAGACCAAATAAACTTTAATGCGGACCAAGATCAGTTCAAGAATGTTTTCCTGGAAAAACATGGGATGGGATTTATTGACCTGGGAAATTCCTTCCAGCTGCATGCTCAGTGTGGCCAGAATTTCATCCCTGGCTCCTGGCCATCTCCATGTCAACATTTGTATTTCTTTTTTTTCTTAATTAAAATTGTTCAAGACACAGTCAGATGTGTTGTTGCTACAGCTTAAGTTGATTAAGAGGTCACTGTCCTCATCTGCTCACCCCCTCCTCTGTCTCGCTTCTGCTCCCTCAGCTATGTAAGCACAACTGTATAAGCAGTGACACCTTCACCAGTTTCTGTGAAAAAAGTGTTGCAATAAAACAAAAATACTAAAATGTATGCAGCTTAGTAGAGCTCATTCTCAGCACTCACAAATGCAGTAAATCCAGAAAATCCGAACCAGCTGAGAATGTGCAAATGCATTCACTCATCTCCTAACCCAAAATGTTGCAACACACAACAGTGTGTCTGTCTATGGCCTTTCACCAAGGTCACTCGCTTTTGGTAGTGACTGTGTTTTAGCGATATAGTGAATTCAGAGATACCATGTGTGATTCTTGCTTTTTTTGTTTGTTTGTTTTGTTTTGTTTTAGTGTAAGTCATTAGAGGACTGAGATTTAAAGACATTGTCTAGAGTGAAAGAGTGCCCAGTGCACACCGGTCTCCTCCGGTCTGCCCATGCTGTGAGGTGTGAGTACATAACTCACACAGGAGGGCAAGGGGCACCTGTAAAAAACTAAACATGAGAGAATGCAGTGATTCAGGTGGTCATTTTTACCTCAGTTGCTGAAGCACGTTAATAGGAGAAACACATCTCATGCAAGACTAAGATCCAAGTCTAAAATGTATTCCAGGACTTGATGACAGAAGACATAAGAGAACATCAGCAAAGGCTTGAAATCTATCTTTTCTTACATAAGTAACAAGTCTTAAAAGTAAATAAAAAAATTCAAAATGGTGATTTCCTCTGCTTTTTTGCACTCTTACAGCAGATTTTCACACAGACATTAAACTGTAATAAAATTACTGGGTAAATCAACAAGCAGAGGCATTAGTCTGAGCTCGAGGAAATAAAAGCAGATTTTTTTTTTGAATCAAACAGGCAACACTGAAGTTGAGAAATGTTTTTAAAAATAATACAGCCCTAAGTGCTTTGATGAATATTTTTTGAGAATAGTATAGAATCTACATATCAGCCAAATGCAAAAAACCCTAAAAGCATTAATCAATCTAAAGACCAGATATGATCAATCTAAAGACCAATTGTCTTGCATTAAATAGCCTGTGGATGTTTGCAAAATGGTTGAAGACAGTAATTATCAGGAAATTATCAGTACTTGGGAAACCAAAACCATTTGAATCCCAATGTCTAAGGAACCATTCATCATTTAATTACTACCTGAGCCAATAGTCCAGACACTGCTGTAACATCTAGTATATCTTCTCTGGGTTTTGTCAGAAAAAATGACTACCTCTTGCTAAGCTGTCAAAAGGATCTCATGATCTTGTGTGAAGTTACAGGAGCTGCCAAAAATTGCTGGAACAGAAGGAAAAGTTCTTAGTAAAAACCCTTACAGCATAGCTTAAAAATTAATTTTCAATAGTTAAGGAAAAATGCTTGTCTGACAGAACTGAAATCAAACCCCTTGGTTTAGCCGCACAACAAGTAAAATTATCAACCATTACGCAAAATCCACTATGCCCATTCAACACCTCTCTGACCTAATGAACTGGACAGAACAACCGAAATCAAAGAGAGTACCCCAGGAAGAACTCAGAATGGCACTCAGTCTTGGTGTCAGTTTGGGTCTCAGGCTCTTTACAAGCACTCACAAGAAGAATGCCAAATGTCTGTGGGTTCTGATTTTGGAAGGGGACAGAGAACCAACTTGTTACACAGAAGCTACAGAGAGACAGCTGTTGTATGGAAATGACTTTTAGTTAATGGGCATAGTTGACAGACTGCAACAACTGGCAAATTGTTTCACAGGTCTGACTGAGAAGAGAATCTGAGGACAGTTGATGAATGACAAAAGAGAACAGCAGGTTGGCTTTCATTCAGATTAATCCTTTCACAAGGCAGAGCCTTAACTGCCCTTCAGTAACTCGTTGAGGAACACACCACAATCCCATTTGATTTCAATATCAACTTTAAAAAACAGTGAAAGTAGAGAAGCTCTGAGGGAACATTGCAAATGGTCATAGAAGGCTAATATCACCAACTCTGAAAGACAGCATTTTATACCTCCAAATGTTTGCAAAAACAAAATTCAGGGTAGTTTTTCAAAGTTGGGCTTTCTGTGATGGGTAATAAAATTGAGTGAAAAAAGCCCCTCCTTTCCAGATGCTGTATTTTGTCCTGGTTTTCTGTTGCTTAAGCAGTATGCAAAAGTGTGTTACAGATCTCCAAGTTCTGAGACTCTCCCTTAAAGACTTTGCAATCCACAAGACTCTGAGATTGGCCATAAATGAGAAAAATTGAAAACAGCACAGTGCACCTTCTTTGAAGGTCAAGACTCCATTGCATGGCTACTGATCTGAGATGAGGCATTGCCTCTGGTAGCTGAGCCTGGGATTGGACTATACTAGACCTGAACTCTTAAAAAACAGACATTGATTCCTAAAATAATGATCATGTCGCTTGCTAATGTGCTCAAAGATGTAACACTGAGAAGTAAAGGCAGATGGAAGAAGTTAGGAGGAATAAACTTGAATGAAGGATAAAAAATCTGTCCTAAGTTTGTGTATGCCATTGAACTATATTCCATGAGGATGTGATAGTGAAATTAAACCCCAATAAAATAAAAATCCCTACCTCCTCCTCTCTAAGTAAACCCTGCAACACACAATGTAGTGTGGAAATTTCAGTCAGATTTATCAGCCTCAGTAAAGGCCGCCAAAATCTTCTGGATGATATCTGGAGAGAGAAAGGAAACATCTAAGCTAAGCACATGCAGGAAACAGGGCAAATGAAAGGAAGTTGAAAAAAAATCATTTACCTGCACTGCCAAAGAGGAGCAGATGGTGAGATCCAAGGGGAGATAAACATTTAAGACTGGAAACCAAGCAATTCATCCTGCCAACTTTCAAAGATCCAGTACAACTGAAAAATCTAACTACCATATAGTATCAATGTTAAACAGCAATAAACAGGGCTATGGGGCAGGTAAAGTGGAGTGAACATGCTGAGCAGAGGGAGTTGAATGCTTTCCACAACAAGCCCATGAAGTGTTCTTGAAGTCAGACTGCAAGGAGACTCCAAGCAGGGGAATATTAAGGGAAAGCATAAAGAGAAAAGACAAATTGTCTGGTAAAGCCTATGAAGAAAAACAGTCTTATGTTGAGATATAAACCCATCTCAGCAACCATGTCAGAAAGCTCAAGAAATCTCAGAAAAGTAGAGTGCTTCTGAATTTCAAGGCAGTGGTGAGCACCAGAAGAACTCTAAATTTTTCTTTAAAATAAATTCTCCAATATAGACAATAAGACACAAAGAAAAGCTTTTGGATAGTGCAATACTTGGCTCCATATAACAATGTTCAGGCCCCTTTATCATAAATATTGGCTTCCTCCTACTAAATTCTTCTAGTTCATGGAGTACAGATGCCTGAAAGAATATGTCCAAATGTTTCAAAGACCTCACACAGCTGCCATTTTGCTCAAAGTACAAGATTTCTGTATTAGAGTCCTCCCTCTAAAAGCTCATTAGATGATCTGAAAAGCTACCCTGGAAAGATCCAAGTGTTTTAAGAGGAGATTGTGAATACAGTTGGCTTGGCACTGACCAGGTGTATCTACGGCTTTTTCCCCTCCCTTTTGGATTGCATTGCAATGCAAAGCAGTTAAGATTCCAACCTGGGGACAGAGTCCACTTGTGCCAAACAGGAGGGAGGTCTCAGATCCAGCCTGAAAGCTGGGGTCAGTTGCACCTGTGACCAGTGCCACTCCAGCCAGGAGTCCACACCAGCACTCCCTCTGTGAAGGTCAGCACTGGAACATCACCTGCACGCAGCACATGCAAAGTACAAACAATTGAAGAGCAAAGCAGGAACGTTTTCACAAGGCTGCCATATTAGATTTAACCTCAACACATAAATCTCATGTTTAAACTACATACTTTGGCCAACACATGCATTTTATCTGAATATGAAAGAGCCTTCTAACTCACCAAACTTGACTCAAATAGTTGAGATATTTAGAGGTTAAGATAATAGATAAGAGTTAGATATAAATATAGTGTAGTTATCAGACAGTAGTCTGTAATCACTAAGTTTTTCTGTTTCCTTGACAAATCAAGACAAACAGTTAATTCCTTGGCAAATATTATATAATATGAGACCTGCAGAAGGCTTCTAGTCCAGCTGTTAGAGTGAATACCAGCTACGTCTTGGAAGTCTTAAATATTTCTAATTGGAAAACAGATCTGTGAAAAACAATAAAGATAAAATAAAAATGTCCCAGATTCTCTCATTCCCATATGAGATTTCCTTCTCCACCTTAAGCAGATGGCCAAACTTCAGCTAAATATAATTGCCTGATTCTAGCACATGTCCCTTTATTCCAGGTTCCTGACCTTTTTCAAACATCCAGCTGTTTTCAGGCATCAGGATGTGGTCAGGGGCAACTTTAGTGTCCTCTTAACACCGCTAAATTTTCTTTTTGACCAGTGAAATCCCCATTATAGATGGAAAAGACAGGATTTCAGATGTTTTCTGTACTATTGTGGTGCCATGGCAAATTGATCAAGAAGAGCACAAGCAATTCTTGGTTGTCATTCCTGGGAAGGCTCTCTCCTTTGCTCTACAGCACCTGGAAATCCCTCCTAATTTGATATCCATTTGTTTCATGCTTTCCTCTCTTGCCTTATGGATGCTTACAGGGTGAGCTTTGACATTCTCATCGGAGGAAAGAGATTTTGGCAGGAGTTAATATGCCTTGGGCAGAGAACAGATAAACTCGTCTCCTCCCTGCACTGAAATAGATTGGCTGGGAATTTAACACTTCTCTGAAAAAGGGACACTCCAGAGTCCATAATAATATTAAACATTTATTTAACAATACTCCCTAAAGTTTCTAATGGAAATAAACTTACTAAGCAATCAAAAATCAACACCAATCCTTGCCAAATTATAAGGAAAGAAAATTTTGTCTGGAGTCCCTGAGATAATATTACAGATTTTTTTTTTCTAAACATCCCTGTCTCTTCAATTGACTTTTTGTCAATTTTCAGGAGACTATGCGCTTGTCATTTAGTTATAGGCACTCTAGATCAAAGCATAAGAACCCACAGGTGAAAAGATACAACACAACTTGATTTCCTGCCTTTTGCCTTCTCCCACAGTATTAATTTTCCACTGTGCTGAGGGCACAGCCCTAAAAGCCCTAAAAGGCTGACCTTTGGCAGAACAGAAGGGGTAATCTTGAGGCAGGAGACCTGAAATCATGTTTGTCGTCAGGGATTCTAACTTCCCAATTACAAGCAGAGGCAAAAAGGTCCTTAGCACACAAAAACCCTGGAATACTGTGATCAAAACTGGTAGGAGGGGTCTGAGAAAGTTGTTAAAGACAGAAATTCTCCGGAGCTTTTTTACTTTAATGTTTATGTCTTCTCTGCTGTATTAAAAGCTCATCGTAATCACATACACAGACTTCTCTTTCATTTTCACTGGATACTTCTCTCCATTCTGTGAAGTGGAAGAGAACAATGCCACCTTTTTGGAAGCTCCCCTCCAGAAAGATTTCTGGGAAGCTTGCAAAAAGCTGAATTATTAGCCTCCTTTTCATAACGCTTTCTTCTTCTGGGTCCCTTTAGTCTTCTCTGTTCCATTTTTATACCTCTTTTATTGTGGACTGCTCAGTCCAAGGTGAGCAGAAATCCTCACTACTAAAGTAGGACAAAAGAAAATACAGATATTGATAAATTTTTAAAAATTATTTTGAGTAACCCCAAATGATAGAGGAAAGTAAGGATGGGGAATGTTCTCATGGAGTGGCAGATTTTAAATGTTATTTAGAGAACAGAGTTGTATATAAGCACTGAAGGGGTTTTAATAGTAGCAAGGCATCAGTGTTCAGATCACTGGTTACATTTTCTAACTTTCCCTTGAAATCTGCCTATCTGCTGCTTTTCATTTCTAAATAACCTTAAAAGCTTACAGCTCCAGCTGCCCTGTTTAGACAGTATGAAGAACAGCATCAGTGTTGGTGGAAGTTGTTTGTTTGTTCTACTCTCTCTTTCTGCAAGGAAATTATCATCACCAGAGCAACCATAGGCAAAGAAAGAAGGCAGTCACACAGCGGCCTCCTTGAAACGCAGCCCCGTGTGTGTGCGTACACTGTGTGCACACATTCACCCCACAGCTTTACATAAGCCTTTTTGCATGGGAGAAAAGAGCAAGGAAGATATAAGCATCGGTTAAAGCAAGGTTTTTTGGTACACAAAGAAAAACCTTTGCGAAGGAAACACTCCGGGGTCACCTTCACTGTTGCCTCCCTCCCTTTCCTTGTGTGTGTGTTGGTTCCTCAGCTTCTGCTTTAGATTACGTTAAAACTCCAGATCTGTAAATGGCCTGGGGGAGGAACGTGCTCCCATTTCCTTCTGCTTGAGATTCAGAATTACAAATTAATCTACAGGAAACAATTGCTTGAGCAATTTAGAAGTGGTGTGGGCAAGAGTCCACACATTTCCCTTCTGGTAGCAAGGAGGAAGAAGGGGAGGGGAGGGGAGGGGAGGGGAGGGGAGGGGAGGGGAGGGGAGGGGAGGGGAGGGGAGGGGAGGGGAGGGAGGGGAGGGGAGGGGAGGGGAGGGGAGGGGAGGGGAGGGGAGGGGGAGAAAGCAAGAGAATAGTGGGCTGCTATTGTGCTACTCCTGCCACACTGTATTGATAGTGTTCATTTTAGCTTCTTAGCAAGGTTAAGCATGATAATTGAAAATGTTCGTAGCATTACAGTGCTAATGCAATGGCATTGTAGTTCCACTCTTGGTTCCAGCACGATGAAATTATCAGCTATTTAACAGCCTTTTTGTGCTATTCTGCCTGCAGTACTTTAAGCCATACCATAATGCAAATGCAATGCCTGTCACATTCTTTTTCGCTGTTAAGAGATGAGTAGAATTTAATACTGGCTTCTACAAAAACTTTCTTATGGGGCAAATACCTTTTTCTACTATTACGGGGTTACAGAGGTGTCTAAAAAAACCTCAAATTAAATCTGTCACCTGTTGAAAATATTTGGCCCATAAACTTGTAACAAAAGACATGTCAAATGAAACATAGACTTGCACTGGAAAGAAAACATTTTCTGTCTGCAGAGCCTAAGAAAAATTATTATTGAGGTTTCCCATACCACAGCTTTGTGCAGGTTTTTATTTTGCGTTGTGCCCAGTTTGGGCAGCATAATTTGATGTAGTGAGAAAAATAGCAATTTATGCTAAAGCAGATTTGTCAGAAAACTCCAGTCAGTTTAGAAAACTAATCCATTGCAGTAAAAGCCTTCAAAAGGAGATGTAGCAGCAGACAGAATGCATAACAGTTGCCTCTTCACTCAATCCAAAATACAAATATTTGGGTAATATCATGACAATATTAAAAAAAAGAATTTAACCATCCACTCCTCAGGACCCATCAGCCACCAGGGGCAGGTTTCAAAAGGAATTCAGAGGCTATTCGGAGACTGTTTTCCACACTGTTTTTGAGAGTTCTAAGTAAGAATTTGGGGTCTCACAGTTCTGGTGCCCAGAAATTCTTCTGCAAGTTTCAAGGGACTAAGTTTCAGCACTTTTCAAAGCTTTTATTCAATTCCTGAAGAGTATACAGAGAAATCTTTTTTTCTTTTTAAAAAGAGCACAGCCACAATATGCGCACCAAACTCACCCATTTCCTCTGAGGCTCTGATCACAATAATAAGTAAAATTTAACCTTGTATTTATTAAATCATTAGATATCTCTGTGTTTAATACTCGTAGGAAAAAGTTGTAAGAAGTGCATGGCACTAAAGGTAATATGTTTATTCATGCATTTATGTACAAGCAAATCTGATTGAGAAAGGAAAAAGCAGAAGGATGAGGCCCTAGCATCTAGGAAAATAACAATTAGGGTTTCTGGAGAAAATCTTTGGCTGCATCAGCAATACTATTTTAGTTCAAGGAACAGTGAGGTTTTAAAATTAATCCCTTGAGCTTCCCCACTTACCACACTTTGCTCTGGTCCTCACAGTGGTTTTTGTTATACTTGGACCACCTTCCTCAGAGAAAGCTGAGCCAGAAATTGCAGTCCAGGTGCAAACCTAATGACATCCAGTCTGTTGCAGGGACACAGAAATCTGAGGCACAGATTGATGCTTCAGACAGCTTTGAGCCACATGTGATGAGATCTTGGGTTTGAGAAAACAGACTGAATTTAGTCTGACTAAAAGCCACAAACCACATAGGGAACAAATATTAGGAACTCAGCATCAACTATATTAATCTGTCTCTCCAGTCCAGTTGCATCAAATTATTGCTCATGTGGATTTAGCCTAATACCCTCAAAATATGCATCTTCCCATTTAGGTCTGTCACCTATGGCCTGAGTTAACCAAGAGGCTTCTGTGTGGACAGACTTCTTCCAGCCTTATGTTGCAGTTTTCATTTGTAAAGTTGACCTTTTGCTTGGATGGACAGTTTTCCTTTTTATATCTGATGTGTACACCAGGGAATGCAATCGGGAGATTTCTATTGATTGCTCTCAAGCAATTTAGTTCTGGTCATGGTTGTACTGGATTTGCAATTATACTGAGGAGAGGTATTATTGACTCTCCCTAGTAATTACCAGGCTGACATCAGATTCTTGTATAGCTGAAACTAACTTACATGTCTCTGACCAAGTTACCATAATGAGATGCTGTTATTTTTTTTCCCCCTAAGCAAAAGCAAGCTTATCATTTTGTCTTCCAAAGGAAATTTTGCACATTATTCCTTTAAAAAGAGTTATGTGTACTTAAGAACCAGAGAATGTATTTAACCTTAATTAGAAAAGTGTTTGGGATCTGAGGTATTCTCTAGGTGCTAGTGCATTTCTAGAAAAGCACTGCCAAAACATACACAAGCTGAAGCAAGTTAGAATGATTGTTATTTGAAGAGATTTAATAACATTTGCAGGACTTCTCTGGAGACTGGTCCTACATCCTTGGAGCCGCTGTTATCAGTTAAAATGCTCTAAGAGTCATACTGGCATTTTTGCCTCCTGAGCCCAGTGATTAAAATGAGAAAGAGTGGTAGAACTGGAACTTCAGATGTATACTTGGCTCCCCTTCTTGCGCAAAATGCAGGAAAACCCCATTCAGGGCTGGAACAACTTCTTTTCATGGTCAAACCAGAACTTTTAAATTCACACTGCTATTTGTAAAGCACATGCACATTTTACCAAAAGTAAACAATCGGGTAACATTTGTATTCACTGTACTCCTCCACAGAAGTTATGAAAACCAGAATCTGACACCCCACATGACATTTTTTTCTTATTACTCTTTGATTTGCAGTTTCCAACAGAGTACTTCCAAGTACTTCTGAGGAAAAATAGCTGGTATATAAGTAATCTCTAAGTCACAGCCCTCTTTGCACACTGTCGTGTAAATCATCTGAATGACTTATTTGTCACTTCAGTTGACCAACTTCTAGCCTAAAGCACAGGCAGACACAGGAGGAGAGTCTGGAGATGGACAAAGACTGAGGGGAAAGGTGCCATGTGATTGAAAGCAGCAGAGCTGATCCCTACACAAATCCTAGGCAGCAAACATGACTGCAGAGATGACAAGGCCTGACAACTGCAAACACAAATACTCCTATCAACTACTCAAGTAAACTCCATCTGCCGCAAACCCTCCCAGCCCCGTTCTGTCTGCCACGGTGAATTAGTGTACAAACATCTCCCAGCACCTTGTAAAAAAGGCAGCAGCACCTATACCTTGCATTCAAGAGCCAAGCTATTTCATTTGTTCACTCTTGTGGTCAAGTTTAGGAAGTTCCTAAAGAAAGCAGAGATATTTGTTCTGTCAACAAGCAGAGCATAGGGATCCTTCTGGCGCCAGTCCAGGATGTGGAATGGGTAGTGAATTCCCCTCTGGAGCACAGGAAAATAGCGACAGGGACAAAGGAGGTCCTGCAGAGAGTAGACCAAGAAGCAGCCAAGCTCCAAAGCAAAATTTGGCAGGCGAGTTTGTTGTTATTTAAATTAACTACAAAGGAAACCCCAGGGACAAGGGAAACTTGGGGCAGATCCAGCATGCACATGTGCTGTGTTAGGAGAAGTAGGAATGCCAGTTTCCAAAAACATAATGTACAGGTATGTATACTCAAGGCATGCATACACAGCCATGCATAACTATCCAGTGCAGCTTCCTACAGCCAAAAAATAGTTTATGTCTTGATCCCATATTTGGTGCTGTTAGCGGTTTATTGCTAATTTGGCTTACCACTTCTTGTAGTAATAATGTTTGTGTATTTTTCCTTCTGTAACTGCACTGGAATGACCAGAGTTGGAACTTCTCAGATGGCCCTGTTTTGAGTGTACATTCCCACAGATACTCATTGTCTGTACAGAGAGAGCATACTGCTGTTTTGCAGCTACTCCCTAGAAACATCACAAAGTTAAGGCTGTGCGTAAACCTCAAACCACACATTTTCTTTCTTCCTCTATGGTCACCTTTATGAGTATGTACAGAAAAGCTGATAAGTCTGTCATCTCCTTGGGTAACATTTTCCAAAGCCTTTAAAATAGCTTTTATAAATGTCTTGAACAAGAAGGAATAGAGGTCTCATCACAAGTCAGGGGCTGTGTTCATACTAGCAATTTTCTTGCAGTAGCTGAACTGAAACAGTGAAGAAAGGAAATTGCAGCTGAGCTCTTTACATGTCTTTTATGATGAAGTGCAGTGGGGGGCAGGGGGGAGATAATTCAGGTTTAAATACTTGTGTAAAATACTCAGGCCAGTTCTGCTTAAAGCTGCTAATATAGACACATACTTTGGGATCTTTATAATCTGCACACTTCAGTTGCATTACAATCCAAGGCCAATTTACAAGCGCCTGTTTGCATTGTGAGAAAATAGATGAAGTGGCTGCTTCTTGTAACACACAACTGTCTGCTGCAGTAATCCTGGCAGACAGTCACCAGAGCGGGGCATAAAAATTCTTGGTATTTTAAGTGAGTGGCATCAGGATGTATGTATTTGCTGTTTCAGGAAAGCAGTAACAAAGTAAAAGGTTACATCATCTAGTCTAGACCAAAGATGATCACCAGCTGAGTTTTTCTCATAATTGCAATGTAATTGTAATTGTAATGAATAAAATTAACTTCTTATAATGTGTCTACACTATTGTTTCTCAAACAGCACAATGTAATCTCATTTGTTTGCAATTTTTTTAAAACTCAAAATACATAGGTACCACATACTCTGCCTGAGAAAATGTGAAATTCAACAGTGTTAATTACAGAATTTAACATAATTGAAACTAATTTTACTATAATTGTTAAATGTACTGAGCTCACATGAAGAGTGGTTTTCCAAGGCTTGTAACCTAGCTAAATCAAAACTGTTTTTTTCCTCTGGAGCACACAAAGCACATGTAGGCCTATTATGGCCTCTTTCACTGCCAGGTTTTAACTTTCATCTTCCAGCTGCTTTGACTGGGGAGCTGCTTGACATAAAGTAAATAAACAAATAAATGCAAGATTAAGATAATGAGTAAGGAGTACTCTTTCTTGTTCTCCAGTTTCTAAACACCTTTTCCACATATTTATTCCTCAGGAAATACTGTTTTTACTGCAGAGAATAATACTGTGAAATGCAAAGCACTCACTGTCATACCTGAGCAATTCAAATTGTTTAGGCTAGTTTTATCATAGTCTACATCAATGATAAGACAATGTCTTTACGCACTTTATAAAATACAGCTATTTTCATGATTTTACTCACTGTTGGTAAAGAATATAAATAAAATATTCCTGTGGTTTTTTTCTCTAGTGTCCCAAGAAGTCAGCTATGCAACAGCTCAACACAAATGCAAACCCATTTAATGAGGACAGCTATGAGTGGCATAGAGATTTGGCTTCCCAACAACCGCTTTCTCTTCCTTTGCAATGTAATGACAAAGTAAGGGTGGTGTACAAAAGTGGGACCAACCAGAAGATCTTAAAACCAGAGCAGCTCAGAGACTACTGTCACTGGCAGAACTCAAGGAAGAAGTGAACTCATAGTTGCAAGGGAAATTGATTCTAAACAACTTGCACCCAAAATTAGGAGCGAGCCAAATTGTAAAGCATAGCTGGAAGGGCTCTCCAGAGTCTATTAACTGCTGAAATGTCCTTAGCAGTTTTTCAGATGGCCCTTGTCTCTACGGGTGAGATTTTCAGTTAGAATTATCAGATTTAAAATTCAGGAAATGCTGATAGGAATTCGCACTGAAATTCCCTCTTTTCACATTAACAGCACAAGAAGCAGGATCTCAAACACTGAAGCCAGTAATCACTCTTTTTGCCTTCAGTTATGTATGTATTTAACAGCAAAGGAGGTCTCCGTTATGTAACTAGGATTTTCTTTCAGGAGTTTGCGTAATTTTTACTTGACTAGTAAATCAAAATCTCTTCTTAGCTGCACCAGTGTACCTCCATTGCAGTATTGTTATGTGCCTGGCAAGCCACACAGGCTTACATAAAATTCAGATTAGAATTTGGATGCAAGGATGTGGCAGCAGGAAAAAAACAAAAAGAAAATTAGATCTGCTCCCTGAAGTAATTTAACTTGGTTATGCAGACAGACATATACTTAAATCTCCCTACAAAATTATTTCATGTACTCCTTTAATTGGCTGTCTGGTAGTCACCTATCAGTCATGTTAATCTGATTTTCAAGCTTATCAAATGCTCAACCCTTTGAAAGAGTTTCTTGTTTAGTGACCTAAATTCATCCTTATTATTGAGACAAAATGATTGAAACAACTCGACCGGACTCTGAAATAGGGGGTTTCTGTTCTGCTAAATGAGGGTTGTTTTTTTTTTTTAGATACACTGTTTGCAAAAGAAGAATCCTGTCTCAACCCCTCCGATCATCTCCTAGGAAACAGTTTGCGAGAGTAAGCCAGACAAAAGGGAATCTGGAAGATGTCCAATTTATGTTCAGTTATAGGTGTGGATTCATATCCATTTAGATAGATGTGCAGAGACAGATCTATGTACAAATGTGTGTACTTTAGAAAGAGACAGAAGGGATTTGTGGATTTCATGACCATAAATGCCTCTAAAATCATCCACTGTGTTAAGTTGCACTGAGTTCTCACATGGGGAACTGGGAGGCCAGAGGTCGTCTGAACCCGAAATGTTGCTCTTGTCATAAAAGCTCAACTAAGCAGAAAGCTGGGAACATAGCTGTTGACAAAGATAGAGCTGAGAGCTCCACGGCTTATCCTTAATTAGGTGTTGGCACTGGCTCTTGTCAAACAAGGGGAAAGAGTGTATGCTGAAGCACACTGACACACACAGACAGCACCAGTCACAGTTGGAGAGAATACAAAGTGCATTCAAGCTGGCATTGAAAGGGATTTAGATAAGTACTTGAGGTAACAAAAATCGAAAAAAGAGGATGATAGCAATGGAAGCTTTAGATGAATTGCAACGGAGTGCACCTTTATTACAGCTTATCAGTCTCCAGACAGCAACAAACCAGCCTTCCTAGTGCATTTCTCTTCTTGGTCTTCTGGATTAAAGGTCAAAGTAACTCAAATTTATATGTTCTGTCTCTCTTGCTGCTTGCACACATTCAGCACACATCTTTGTGAATTGGTATACCAAGGATGAAAGCTTCAGCTTTTTGAGTATAACAAAGGCCTTTTCCATTGTCAAAGTGGCTCTGTTTTCCCCCTCAAACAATTATTGTCTGGAAGAGGTTGCAAACAATATGATATTAAAAGGTCACAGTAGTACTGCTGGAATAAATACACATCTGGCATTGTGCCAGGCCTAATCCTTCTTGTCTGGAATCACTGTTCAATTTTACAATCATTTGACATATTCAAATAGCTAATATGTGGGTTTATTAATAATACATATAGGCAGTATCCTAACATACACAAAAGCTGTGTGTTTTCATAATGTGTATAAGCACTTCAAGCAATAAGCTGTGCACATTTAGCTACCAGATGGTAGTTCTTATCACAGATAAAAGCACATATATGTTACTATAACTACACCCTCAAAAAGCAAATTATAAGAAAAAATACTCTCCACATCACAGCTTACATTATCCCTCTACTTAGGCAGAAAACAGCATATGTTTTACTGCTAGGGAAATGCAGCACTTGAGAGAAAAATATGATTGCAGAAGGGGAAAAAAGGTAGAAATCCAGAGTAGCATATTTAATAGGGATGTTCAATGAAAGGTTTGTTTGGTGTAATAGTAGTAGAGTGCAAGTGTTGTGATTAATGTATTTAAACTCTGAACTACATAAGATGGCAGAAGAGTCGTTGTCCATCCTAATCCTCCAACCATTTCTATTTTTTAGTACAATGTGGGCTTCACAAGAGGCATAACAGTAAATATTTTAGGGAAATAATTTTCACTGGGATATTAAAATATTTTGGTAATTCCCCACCCAAAAAACCCTAACAAAACAACAAAGTTAAAACAAAGGAAAAGCAGTATATTTGATTCACTAAAAGCAATGAGAACAATACACTAAATTGTCCTTATAACCCAATCTACATCATTAAGAAGGTTATTAGGAGTTCACAGCTTCATTTTTCCATGTTCTATACTTTTGTCTCACAATTTCCATTTAAAAAAATGCAGAAGCTCCCACCAAAATACTAACCCCTAGATTAGAGGGGCTACCATTTGCACAGAAAGGCTCATCTTCCTCATAGAATGTTGCATCTGTAGACGAGCAATCTTAAACATATTTTGATGCAAAGCAAATTTAAGTGATGCTTCCACTTGCCCCCCACCCAGCAGTGCAAGGGCAGAGAGCGGCTCCGTCTCCGTGCTGTGCCCGCGCTCCCCCCGCTGCGACTCCCGCTCCCTTTCCCGGTGGAGGGGCTCTGGCAGCCGCCGCCAGCACCGCGCTTTTGGCAGGCGGCCAAGCAATCTCCGCTTCCCCATGAAGCCCTGATTCCATCTGCTCCAGCAGTGCAATATATTCCACTTCAGGTCAAAAGCAGGGAGCCAGCAGTATTAACATTACACTAATCTGTAAAGACATTTTCACTAGGCTAGATAGGCTAATGTTACACAGAGCTTTTAAAGGCTTCGGGGATAAGGAACAGCAGTAATTGTCAGGGGAAGAGACAGTATGCAGAACACAGTCAGAGATGACAATAGATAAAGCATTGTCAGGACTGAATAAAACAATTACTTGCTGGGGAGATTAGAATTTGAATATGGATACAAGCTCACAACCAATTTAATCTTTCAGGCACTTAAAAATAATTGCAAAAATATTTTCCCTTAATTGAAAGGAGAATCCTTCAATGCCACATTTGGAAAAAAAAATGGAATATGGAAATAGGTCAATCTCAGCACTACCTTCTGTAAGAGATAAACTTCAAGTATTTCAAAGGAACTGGGTTTGTTCCTTGAAAAGGAAACAGACATGTCTTTTGTTTCTGGAAATCAATATACACTACACATTTTGCAGATAGGGTGGAATTGTTATGAAGCACTTTTGAAGTATACATTGTTATATTTTCATTATTACAAGTGCTCAAGAACACACTACAGCAATACAATAAAAGTAGGTTAACACACAAAATTGAAATTCACTATTTCTATCAGGACAAAAAAAGGAAAAAACAAATGAAAAAATACCAAAAAAACCCAAATAAAACCAAACTACTACACATTTTGCAGTTTTTCCCTAACACATTTCTAAGAAAGTAGTTCAAGATTAATGCCTTTAGGCACATCAGAAACCATTAAGAAGTACATTTCGGAAATCATAATGTATAAAAATTCAATTTAGGCTGTTAGACATTTTCTTCTGAGATCTAAGGAAAATAATATTTGGCTGGAAATGAACCATCTGCAAATCCACACAATTAAGTATATGACTGTGTTTTAATATACTTCAAACCATGTGGCACTGACATGAAAGATAACTTAAATAATAGAACAATAGAGATTCAGTAGATGGAAGTACATTGTTCTTTAATTAAAAAAAAAAAGCTAAAAATCCATCACAGTAGTTGTAACATTTCACACATGAAATTACAGGCTTCATTTGTATTTTGCTAGATATTAATTTCTACCCATATTACTCCTTCAGCTGAATCTTAATGAGCAGATGTTAAACAATTATTTCTTTATCAGACCTGATTATCGTCTCAGAAGTTCACCAATTGTTACTATTTTGCAAGTGGGATTTTGTTCTTGCTTGTGAAATAGAACTCTGCACTTCCTGTAATCTTGTTTTCAGTTACGTATATATAGCACACATGGCATCAATGTCTGCACACAGGTCATCAACCAAATTTGTGATTCAGCCAAAGGAATGGTGGTCATGAAGGATTTTATCTGGTGGTAGAGGTCTGCAGCGAAGTCAGATGAAGTGTGCTGACTTCCACCCTCTCACCTCGGCCTTGTCGTGCATTTTGCAGACTGATCACTGCGCCCAACATCTGCCTGGAGAGGTGGCCCACGCGGTGTGGCACATAACCCGCGTGGCCGACAGCAGCTGGGCTGGCCCTGCCGCGTGCTCCAGCAGCCACCGCGCCCTGCTCCTCTGGTGGAACAGGCAGCTGGGGAGAGCTTACAGGGCCGTAATTGCCTCCGTTATGAAACATCTTCACCTGTTATCCAAAGCTGAGCTGAATCACATCAGAAATTATTAACAGTGGCTGGTTTCATGCCAGCTTAATTTGAGCTGATGCTGCTGTTCACTTAGCACAGATGAATAGGTGTGTAGGACGAGACTTTAAACAGAGATGACACCACAATGAATATTTGCTAGCAACTGTTCTGTGGGGAGCTGTGCTGAAGAACAACAGACAATTGTTAGAAGCAAGTGGATGGGGGTGAAAGGAGGAGAAAGGAGACACTGCCATCAGTATCTGCTGACAATAATTTTCCAGCCCGATGTCAGACTTTAACAGCTAAATCATTTTTTTCAATTAGTTTCCACAAACATTGGCAAACACAAGCTGACTTTTTGTGCATACACAATGGTGTGAGAAAATGATGCTGCATCAAACGTGGCCAGAAATATGCTACTCCGCCAAACAGGCATTAAATTTTAATAGTCTGCTTTCATTTTCACTGCAGTGTGCTTCAAGACGATTATAAATTACAGCATTCTGCTTACTTTTGACTAAATAAGGCATGTTTTAGCATTTGATTTAGAAGTAATGTGTGCCTGACATACAAAACAAGTCTTGCAGATGCAATTTATCACATGGTGCTCTATGTTTCAACAGAAATTGCTGCGCTACTCCGTCACCTCTTTGATGAGTGGTTATGACTTAGATGTGGCATTAAGATAAATGCATTATTTAAGTCAGAATAAGGCCAGGATTTACCTGCGACCTTCAAAACCAAGGGGGCACTCCGTGTGTTTCACTTCCAGAACCATTAATCAAATGCCCCATCAAGGCTTAGAGGGATGGGGGCCCTAAGTACAGAGCCTTTGTAAATTAACTTTACTGAGGAACCCCTACAGGTCGCAGGTGAACAATCCTTGACCTTCCTGCTTTGCGCTCCCACCCCTGCACATGTGCTTCACAGACCCACAATTAGCCCAAATGCAGAGGGGAAGAGCTGTGGAGACTGCTGAACATGCTGGCTGCAAACCCCAAAGCAGATCCAAATACAAGAAAACCTCCTGCCAGCATGGTCAGAAACAAGGGGTTCAAGCAGAGTTACTAATTTTGTCACTAGAAACATGCTCAATTTTGTATGAGGTTCAACTAGTGCCTGGATTATTTACAATTAAATGCATCATTTTGGCTCCTAAACACTACTGCGACCCATTGTATCCTGTCTGCAGGAGTAAAAAATTACAGTGTAATAGCAGAGGCATTACTGAAGGCTTTAGATTTGTCTTTCTTATCAGTGAGACATTAGAGATAGAAAGTCCAGGCTAGTAGCCACTGTCAAGGCATTTAGGTGATTTTTTGACATCTCTGAGGACTGCTTGCCTAATGAAATGGGTCGAGGTGGCTCTTATGATCAGTCCTCATACAAACAAGAACAGGAGGACTAAAACAGTCAGTTCATGGATGTGGGGATAAATAGCAGATCCACAGATGTGCAAAATCTGTTGAAAGGCTAAAATTTTGGTAGCTGTAGCTTTATTATTCCTGTGAGGAGCCATCTCTCATTCTGAACACTTTCCCTGTCAAGCATGTACCTTTTCCAAGCACTTAAATCCACCAGTCTTGTAATTTTTAAGGAATACAGACTTATTCGATATCCCAAAATGTGATGCTGTTTACATTTAAACTGCTGAACAGTTGCATTGACATGATCCCACTTATTACAGATAGAACTGCAAGACTTAACTATTGCTAAGGCTTTTCAAACCTTTGGAAGAAAATACTTTGGAAATGTTAAGTGAATCATGTTCATATTGTACCAGCCATGAAAGAACACACAGAGGTTCCTCCTACGTATCCTGCCAAGCAACACCAGCTACAAACAGGTTTCATTTTTAATGGCCTTAATTAAAAGGATGTGCTGTTTTAGAAAATTGAATACATCCATCTATTGCAGACAAATGAAATCTGAGCAAAATGATGAGACCTGCCTTTTCCAAATTATTTCAGAAAGAAAGGGATGACAACTCTTCATAAAATATTGAGTGGTATGTGTGTGCGTGTAAGCACTAAAAATGCATCATAGCTTTTACAAAAGACAAATGGAAAAAATACAGCTCTTCAGGTCAAAATCTTCCCCTCTAAGGCAAAGGTAAATGGATCGCCTTCAGTGAAAGAAGGAAAGGTTCAGATGGAACCATCATGAGGGTTATTCCTTTTTTATTCCCACAAGTTCTCCAACTTTTAGGAAGAGAGCAGTGCAATGCATTGTCTACTTTGTACCTTAAAAACTATGACCAACTGTTTCCAGAAGGAAAGCAGGATTAGGAAAGGGAAGCTACAAGCCTTTCATGGTCTGACCTTTCTGAGAGCTCCTGTAGGTTCCCCTTCCCCTTATCACCTACTGTTCAAGACCCTGCTTTTGGCCACTGGAGAGGCAGAGGGAAGTGGACAGGCAGAATTCATTTATCTTTCAGGGTAGAGAGAGTACCATTTCCTTCACTGTGTCTTTATCCCAGCAGTTTTCCCTGTTTATTCCGCTATCCAAGTAGACCTTGCCTCAACCTGACTGTTCAGAACGTCCCACCCAAGAAGCTCTGTATATTTCAGCAGGCTCTAGCATGTGGACTGAAAGCCACAAAATGAAGAACAATGACCTCGGAAGCAGTCAGCAGCACAGGAGGTGAAGGCACTCTTCTCTGTTTCTTAACTTTGCCCAGCAGAAACATAGAGCCAATGCTGAAAGGTCATGTATAAACAATAAAGGATACCAAGAAGAGTGAAATAATTTTGAGTCTGGGCCTTGTGTTATCATTCATACAACAACATACATCAGGTTGTTCTTCCAGCAGATAGCTGTAGCAGTCACCAGGGAATATTTTGAAGTGTGTAAATTTCTCTTAAGTTCTGACTTTCTTCTATAAAGAGAAACAAGCAGAAGAGACTAAAACCACTATTTGAAATGTAGTTTTGTCAGTGGAACAAGGTTTCAAGGAGTGGGACTGGAGAGGAAGAAGTTTGCCTGAACCGTAGATCAGGTTTTAGGAGGACTCACAATAGGCACTTCAAAAAATCTCTGAGCTGCATACTGTGTTTTAATGCAGATCAGGAAAAGCAATTAAAAGTAGTTGAAATTATAGAACAGATAGTTGAGCAAGATATTTTGGAGGAAATAATCTTCTAGAAAGAAAAATCCATCCTTCCCAGCTAACAGATTTCTTTGAGTATAACAATAATGTCATTGCTAAAGATATGATTTACTTGGGCTTTGAAATGCCTTACAAGAGACTTGAGAAATTTAAATGGTAAGGACTGAAGGGTTAAAATACTGCCTAGAATTAGAAATAAGTTAACGGGGAAGGAAGGAAAGAAGGAAGGAAGGAAGGAAGGAAGGAAGGAAGGAAGGAAGGAAGGAGGAAGGAAGGAAGGAAGAAGAAGGAAGGAAGGAAAGGGAAGGAAGGAAGGGAGGAAGAGAAGGAAGGGAGGAAAGGAGAGGAAGGGAGGGAGGAAGGAAGGAGGAGGGAGGGAGGAGGAAGGAAGAAGGGAGGGAGGGAGGAAGGAAGGAAGGGAGGGAGGGAGGGAGGGAGGAAGGAAGGAAGGAAGGGAGGGAGGAAGGAAGGGAGGAGAGGAGGAGGAAGAAGGAAGGAAGGAGGAAGGGGAAGGGAGGAGGGAGGGAGGGAGGAAGGAAGGAAGGAAGGAAGGAAGGAAGGAAGGAAGGAAGGAAGGAAGGAAGGAAGGAAGGAAGGGGAGGAAGGAGGAAGGAGGGAGGAAGAGGAAGGGAAGGGAGGGGAGGGAGGAGGAGGGAGGAGGAGGAAGGAAGGAAGGAAGGAAGGAGGAAGGAAGGAAGGAAGGAAGGAAGGAAGGAAGGAAGGAAGGAAGGAAGGAAGAAGGAAGGAAGGAAGGGAAGGAAGGAAGGAAGGAAGGAAGGAAGGAAGGAAGGAAGGAAGGAAGGAAGGAAGGAAGGAAGGAAGGAAGGAAGGAAGGAAGGAAGGAAGGAAGGAAGGAAGGAAAATAGTTTTCATCATGACAGGATTGCAATGGGATTCTTCATGTTTCTGTACTTGGATAAGACTCTGTTTTCCTTATTAATGTTCTGGGGAAAGGGTGGGAAAAAATTACAGAGAGCACAATTATTTAAATTAGTCACCACTAGAGAAGGTTAAGAATATCCAAAGGGACCTTAGAAAACTAAACTAAATCGGCAGCAGGTCTACCTACATATGAAGTTGACAAATGCAAGATAATGCAGATAGGAAGGAGTAATTAGAAGTAATCAGACTCAATTAATTATAAACATCTGGGCACCTCAGCAAACATCACAATGCAGAACTCCACACAATAGAGCCATTGAAATAGCCAGCAACATTTAATGCCTCTAAGGGCTTTTCCTAGGCACATAGATGGTCAGAGGCAAATTAACAAATTGTCAGCTCATCCTGCCCACAAAGTCTGGTCAGATTTCACAGCTTAAAGGTCAGAGAAGGCTTTCTTTCTTCCCCCTACTCTCCAACCACCTCCCAAGTCTTCAGTCATTAGGGGAAGCTATATTCAGAATCTAAACAAATATATTTTGTAACTTAACACCCAAAAAAAGGTCTTAGGAGCCACACAGGATTCCAACAAGTGTAATTAATGTCAAGTTGAGTACAAAGTGGTGTTGCCCTCCTGCTGCCCTCTCCACCTGCTGCCTGTCTGGTGTTGCCCCCCTGCTGCTCCATCCACCTGCCGGCTGTCTGGGGTTGCTCTCCAGCTGCTGTGCCCACCTGCTCACCGGCCTCCTTGGAGTCACTGGGGCCTGCCACACGCCCTCAGTGCCCCAAACAGCCTGGGATGGAGCTGACGTCCACAGCACAACTGCATGGAGAAGCATGGAAGAGCTCTTAGGGGCTGAAAGGAAGCTAGGGGTTGCAGGTGGTGGAGGGAGACTGTGTCCATTCGGCAACACTGGCAAGGTCACTCCAGCCATGGGAGGTCTGAGAGAGCTGCGAAGCTGCTGCTTCGTCTCCGGTGCTGAAGGCTGTTTCAGCCCTCTGTTCATTCAAATTTCTTCTTCCCAGTCCTTGCACATTGCTGGAAGGGAAAGGAAAGGCCACATAGGCAGATGTGCTGAAGAGGATTTAAGATATCTAGTCATCTACAGTATATCTGGTTTCCAGAAAAGAAGTCAAAAAGCCCAGAGAATACTTAAAAATTAATGTTATCCCTTCAGTAGATTACATTGTAATGGTCTGCTTCCACTATGGATCAAAGCAATCTGCTACACTATGCTGTTCATTTCTCTGTCAAGACAAAAGAAGGATAAATTTTACTTGCACTGTTCAAGTTCTGCATTATATAAGTGAAGGCGAGCAGAGTATCAAGTCACAGAATTCCCTTACCACACACAAAGAAATCATGTCTATAGCAATGGTTAAGGGATTTCTGCTAAGGTCTCTATATATTTATACATATACATAAATACACAGAAGTTGTATTTTACTGTAATGGGACTTACTATTTTTATTTAAAATCAGATGTTCTTTGAAGTTAACCATTTGATTTAATTTCCTCCATCAGAATATCAGCATTCTGGAGTCCCTTGGAATAACCGTGGATAACCGTGGTTTGTACCCTAATATAAACACAGCATCAAAGAGTCAGTGTGTATAAAAGTATATTACAAATCTTTTGCTTTCAACTGATATATGTCCTTGGGAGAAGGAAGGCCTCCTGATTATTGCTACTCTTAAAGGAAATAAATAACCACACCATCCCTTTCTACATGCTATATACTCTCGCATGCTTTCTGTCGCTCCCTAACCCCAGTACACAGTATTTTCAGCATACCAGTAGTATTCCTGCTCATTTGACCTGAAGCTCAGCAAGGAATAAACCCCTCAGTTAAAAAAAACAAAACAAAACAGGATGGAAATGAAAAGCACTTTCTGTCAGTTGATATGAACAACAGGACTTAGAAGAGTGTTTAGATGCATCCCTAGAAGTTTTAAACAATTGGAATCACAGCAGTAAATGGTAGAAAGATCTCACATGGTGATCTGTATCAGAGATCTTTGTAATCTTCAGCATACCCTGTCTATCCTAGGCTTAAAGCTACTGAAAAACTGGAACATACCATGCAATGACATGTGACTTAGCCATGTTTCTCCATCTGTACTTCATAATCTGTGCTAATTTTTGGTTTGCTTCCAGGTGGCACCTACAAAAAGCTATCTGATTACATCTGATTTAGGAACAGAAAAGAGAGACAAATGAACTTGTTAGTTCGTCACCCAGACTGGTTCTTTTAAGCCATTCTTGCCTATTACATATTCTGTCTTTGTCGTTCATCTGCTTTAATTGGAAAGAATCTGTGGGAAAAATACTTGGAACTCTTGTTTGAAAATAACACCAGAAAAAAAAAAAAGCATTAACAAAAAAGCAGAATAGAAATAGAGGGTGGTTCAGGGTTGAAAATGGATGATTATCCATTCTATTTACTGCAGGGAAACCGGAGGCTCAGTCATGATGGAGTGGTAACTATCAATGGCATTTTAGTATTGTGTCAAATTAGTCTTACAAAAGTTCCAGCTGATGTTCTCCTAGGGGTAATCAGTTTTGCGGGTTTTTTTATTTGCTTGCATTCTTAGGGTTGACAAATGCTAAAAAGCTGTTGCAAGCCTCTTGCTCTGTCCTCACGTTTGGCATTATGTGGGTTGTTCAAACTAGTAGTCCCTACATTTATACATAGGAGGGTTACAGGTGCTCTTTATCCTCATTACAGAAAGCCCAAATTTATTTACCCTGAGCACATACCACAAAATTTAAACATTAGGTCAATCTTTTCTGATGGAAATGCAGTTTACTTCTGTGCAATAAGGAGTCCATTTAACTGACTTGTCTCTGAGGGCATTATTAAATGTACTTCGAAAAAGTTTTTAAATAACAGAGTATCAGATTTTACAAATCAAATATAACTTAAATTTTATACAGTCTTGCAAGACAGAACCTTTCACAGAACCACAAAATACTCCGACTTGGAAGGAGCCCACAGGGATCATTGAGTCCAGCTCTTAAGTGAGTGGTCTGTACAGGGATCAAACCCACAACCTTGGTGTTATCAGCACGTTGCTCTAACCAGCTGAGCTAAGTACCATGTAGCCAATAAATATCTGTTCAGCCAAACCCCATTCCAGGCAGTATAACAAATAATTGTCCATTGAAACATTGTGCTCTCAGGCATAGATATTAAACGCAGCCATAAGCTAGCAAGGAGGAAAGGCTTTGGGAAATGCTTCTGTTTTTCTTTCCTGAATGAATGGTACATGTTGAAACACAGATCAAAACTTTTCTGGAGTTCTAATGGAAAACACGACCAGTAGATGTTAACAGAGAAATATTACAGCTGAAGTGTTGAGAGTCTGAGGAATGCTTCTGTAGTGCTAAGGGATGAACTACATTTTCTACCACATTAAGTACCTTTAAAGAAAGGCTAGGAAGAGGCATACTTGTTTTAAGAAAAGCAGCTATCCTCCTAGTTAACAGTCTTTTTCCTCCTTTAGTGCTTCTGTGGGAGAAACCTCCTAGAGCTGGACACTGCCTGTTTGCCTTCCCTGTAGCACCCAGAAGCACTGAGAGAAAGACAAACTCTCTGGAAAGGAAAACATCCTCCCAGACACTCTTCTGTAAGCAATCCTTCATCTTTCTGGCTGCCACAACATTCTGCTCAGCTGCTGCCCTCCAAGTGTGTCATCTTCCCATTCAGTGTCAAGGACGTTCCAAGGCATACCCAACCAGGCCAGGGAAGCATTTGCCATGTTTATCACACCTCCTGCTCCACAGTGGCTCCATGAGCCATGCTGGGGCTCCTATTCATCTGTGCAGTAGATCACCTGGTTAGCACTAAGACAGGGGAAGGTCATGCACCCTGCTGTTGTCAGGTAAGTGGTTCCAAAATGGCAGTGCTTTTTAAAAATATGTCAAACTATATCCCTTTTTTTCTGAATGGGGAAAATGCAGATATTATGTTTCTGGCATAAATGCTTGGAGTACAGTCTGAAGTGAACCACACAGTTTCTACAGCTTTTTACTGTCCTACTTTACTCAAAGACCTAGTGAAATGAAGGGAGCTTTTTCCCAATCCACTAGTAGCAGCTGTCTCTCTTTCCCTACCTCTAACTGTTCCATCATTTTACTGACTTGAAGTTATGGGAGGAAAATGAAATGTGAATAAATGAAGGTCTTGGCATTCATTCTGCATGTTATTTGCTAGCAGCAGTAAAAGAAAAAAAAAATCGAACTGGGCTAGGCAGTCTAAAGGGAAAATGTGGAAATGACTTGTAAGTAAGAGGATGTGACCCTCTGCATAATTCATAATCATTAGTCTAAGTGACACTTCCACAGTGTGTGCAGTAGTGCTCTCCACTACGACAGGTCTGAGCCCAAATGGCCCATTCAGCAGCAGTCTGTTTGTGATCAGATTTCCCTGAAAGATGACGCTCAAAGCTTTATTTGCTCTGTGTACATGTATATGCATGTTTGTTTTGGTTTTTTTTTAAGTAAAGATGCTGCCTCAGCTTCACCATGTGTGCAATTTAAGGGTTGCTCAAGTGATTCTTTAAAACTGCATAAAGGCAATTCTGCTGTGCCTTGGAGACAGCATTGCTGTAATGTTCTGTGCATACATCTGCATGATTTCTCAAAGCTAATTCAAATTTAATGCATTGGTAATTCCTTTTCTGCAGAAGTCACCCAGCAGTAATCGGAAGGTTTCAGAATTATCTTCCAGATCAAATAACCCTTCTAAAATAGTATAAACCAGGAGGCAAGATTAAAATGGGTAGAATTAGACTTTCAATGAGTCACTCCATTCTCTTTACAATCCTAAACATAGCAACCTGGTGTCAAAAGTACTTTTAAAAGTGCAGCCAAAAGAAAGGTATAGTTTTTAAAACAGCTACAAGACAATTTACAGCACTGTATTGTCAGAAGGACAATATAGCAGGGGTTAGAATCAGTGGTAACTTTAAGAAGCAGGAGTATTTATGTGTTTTGGTGTGCACAAAATTAAGGAATTTTGTTATTTATATAATTTAAACAAAATATGAACACTATCAAAACTGTTTATGGAAAATGCAAATTATTTGCAGATAATTTTGATGTAAATTGAGCCTAACCAAATGAACAAAAAAAATTACACTCCTCTTTTGGTTTAGACATCACAGTACTAATGGATCATTAGTTTCTATTTCATCCGTCAGGCACTTATTGTAAAATGTTACCATGTTGGACCACACTGAAGTAGTAAGTTAAATGGGTTTACTTAACAATGACCAGTTCTAAAGCAAACAAATCTTGTTTGGTTTTGGACACCCACATTGCAATTTAGTCACCTAATCCCAGAATATGACGAGTAGAAAGGGACCCACAAGAATCATTGAGTCCTGGGCCTCCACAGCACCATCCCCAAAAGTCACATCATGTGTACGAGAACATTGTCCAAACACCTCTGAACTCTGTCAGGCTGGTGTTGCAACCACTTCCCTGGGCAGCCTGTTCGGTGCCCTCTGGGTGAAGAACCTCATCCTGATATTCAATCTAAACCTCCCCTGACACAATTTCAGGCCATTCCCTCGGTCACTGTCACCACAGCTCTGTACCTGCTCCTCCTGATTGCCCTCATGGGGAAGTTGTAACTGCAGTGAGGTCTCCCCTCAGTCTCCTCTTCTCCAGGCTGAGCAGACCAAGTGACCTCAGCCACTCCTCACACGGCTTCCCCTCAAGGCCCTTCACCATCCTCGTGCCCTCCTTTGGACACTCTCTAACAGCTCAGTGGCTTTTCTGTGTTGTGGCACCCAGACCTGCCCCCAGCACTCGAGGTGAGGCCGCCCCAGTGCAGAGCAGAGCGGGACAATCCCCTCCCTTGCCTGGCTGGTGATGCTGTGCCTGATGCACCCCAGGACACGGGTGGCTCTCCTGGCTGCCAGGGCACTGCTCACTCATGTTCACCTTGTCATTGACTAGGACACCCAGGTCCCTTTCCTGCACTCATTTCTGCTTTCCAGCCTCTCCTTCCCCACTCTGTCTGTACATCCAGAGTTGCCCCATCCCAGAGAAGAACTTGAAGGCACAAAATCTAGTTGTTTTTAATTTGGGCTGTATGCTCTTCTCTGATTTATTTTAAGTAATATTTATTTGCGGCCAAGCCTAGAAGATATTCCACAATACCTTCCTCAATCCTTGCTCCATATTCTGAAGATCAGTGCAGTTATTCTTCACTCTCCCCCATGCATTTCTGCAAGGGAGATGTTGCATCTTTCCAGTGCCTCTGCCATTTGCTTATTGCTGCTTACACAAGAGGACTGTGGTGTATGTAGACAAGACACTTTGGTCACCTTGAACTACTGTGAAGAATATTTAAGGGGTCAGTATATGAAATCGAAAAAAATTTTCTGAAATCTATACTAAAAGGACCTGACTCTTCAAGGGACACTCATTTCAGCTTTCTGCTCCTAGACTAAACTGTTTTTGGAAACAGGATTGCAGAACTGTCAGGGCTGGAAAAGACCATGTTCAAGATCACCCAGTCTGGCGATCAATCCAGCATCACCATAAAGGGCCAGCATG
Source organism: Corvus cornix cornix (assembly GCF_000738735.6). Taxonomy (NCBI): domain Eukaryota; kingdom Metazoa; phylum Chordata; class Aves; order Passeriformes; family Corvidae; genus Corvus; species Corvus cornix. Next base: position 46,485,393 of record NC_046357.1, on the reverse strand, counting down.
GCATGAAGCCATATATATCCTCCAGGGCCACATCCAGACATCGCTTGAGCACTTCCAGATATGGTGACTCCTCCACCTCCACGGGCAATTTATTCCACTGCCTAATCACTCTTTCAGGGTTTTTTTCCTAATATCTAATCTGAACTCCTTTGCTGCAAGTTAAGGCCATTGTCTCTCTTCTTTGAGACATGGAAGAGACCAATCCCATCTGGCTACACCCTCCTTTCAGGTAGCTGTGGAGAGTGATAAGGTGTCCCCTGAGCCTCCTTTTCTCCAGGCTAAACAACTACAGCTCCCTCAGCCACTCCTCATCAGACATGATTTCTAGAGGGAAAGAACTCCTTCAGCTGAAAGAATTAAAGAAAAGACAGTTCAAGTCAAGATCCAACATTGTCATGGAGTGTCTTTAAAGCTTCTGAAAAGCATATTTAATTCTAGGATTTATCTCCACACTTCAGAATAAATACACATACAGATGTGTTTAAACCCTCTCAGACTAATTGAGAATAACATGGCTAAAAATTCCTCCTATTCATTCTCTGAAAGAACTAGTGTCCCCAGGACTTTGCTTTCTTTAGACAATATTGATAATTACTGCCAGAAAAAAACTCACCACATCAGTTACCATATTAAAACAACAACAACAATAACAATGTTTCCAGCAAATTGTGATTAGTACTGGTTAGAAAAGAACCTTCTCTCTGATTTTTAGATAGACTATAAAAAGTAAAGTGGAATATGAAGCTAAGAAACTAATATTCCTTCCTGCCCTTTGTACATCACTTTTAAAAATTGACATAATTTCTATAATAAACTTTAGATATTATTTGCCAAGATCCATAATATGAGGGGTTTTTTCAAAGGATATAAATTGTATGAATTGTGAATGTCAACAAAGACTTGTTACTTTGAATGTGTTTAAAAGGAGGTGTAAGGCAATTCTGCATACCAAAATCCCTATGACAACTGCTTCTTGAAGTCAATTATACTGCTGCGTGGTCTCAAGTAGACTTATTTTTTATAGTCAGAGTGAATGAGAAACAAGGTGAACAAACACCTCTGTAGTGATTGAGGACTGATTTTCTTTGGTTTGCAGCACTTGGAATAAAAGAATCTTGCCTAATGAACTGAAATCATGTATGACTGAACAATGCAGGGCAAACATTACTGCCCTATCATCCTTAAGAATAATTAACAAAGAAAAAATGACCTGAAGTGTCCAACAGGAATTTTTGGACTTCTCCAAAACAATGGCAAAAAATTCAGTCTTCATCGAAAAAAGAAAAATCTACTTTCAAATATGAACAGTTTCACTTTATGCTGGCTCCTGATCTGTACCCTTTCAATGGACCCCACATGCAAAAGGAAAGTTCAAAATTACAATCTTTGCAACCTGTTTTCTAAGCAGAGATCTGTAATATCTGAACTCAGTAGGTGCAAAAGAACTGCGAGTTCTTTCCATAAAAATATAAGCAAAAAATCAACAGCTTCTGCCTTGACAGAGAACTAGAGAAATAACTGTCTATCCTCAAAGGAATTTTCAACACTGTGAACTACAATTTCTGTGTTTGTGACTGTTTATCAAATTGAGGAATTATAGTATTGTAGATCAGGTAAAACCCAGTCTTTGGAAAAATATTTTCAGATGGTCCCTGGAGAAGCAAGGCTGTTTGCAAAAAAGGACCCAAGAACACTAAAGAAGAATCGCTTCCCTGATATTTGGTTTGATCTTTGCAAATTTTTATGCTAAATGTGATGGCTTGCATTAATAATAGTAACTGTTTAGGTGTACTGGATTTCCCTAGCCAGGGTTTCCTAGTCTGATCCATTCTTTTTCTGGTCAGATATATGGACACATGATTAGTGTCCTGGTTATTCACTTAATTCATTAAAAATGTTAGTATATTTAAGATCATCAAAGCTACTAAGAGTTAGCTGTGTCTGTAGAGTTCTAAAACCTGTTAATGAGACTATATTTTGACTCATTTGTTCTTCGGATGGTCAATGTCTGTTTAGAGGTCCTTAAAAACAACAGGATTTAGTCATTTCATGTAGACAGAAACAGAAGGAAGAAAAGAAATTAAACAATGTGGATTTTTAATGCACATGGAAAATTAATACAAAATAAGAAACTAGGTGCGTGCAAGTTTAAATACATATTTAGTTTAGTCTGTTTAAAGAGGATAGATGATAGCATGGTGTGAAGTTTTTATAGAATTGGGACAGTTACACTGTGAGACAAGGAAGGAATTTCTTGTAGAATTTATCACAAATAAAATAGCCATTATATTTTCTATCACTCTCTATCATTGTATACACTCAATGAAATTGCAGAAACAGAGTTTAGGAAATATATAGTGAAATTAGTAAAATTACAGGTTTTCCGTTCTCAGCTTTAGAGTCAGGATCAGTCAGCATCACGATGTCTCCCTGTGAAACAAACACAGAATGGAAACAGCTGTAATAAATGCCTTTCCAAATACACCAATACCAAGTTGCAAGACTTTAACACTTTTAAACAGTGTTCTGAATAAAAATTATTCTTAACAATGCAATAAATACAAAGATGACAGCCTGGCTTGTTAATGACAAGGAACACCTGCTTTTGTCTTTGACCAATCATCTGATGTCAGACTAACTCTTCTCTGGTCCTGGTCTGAATCTTATACCATCTGTGTATTGTCTTTGGAAAATTCTATATTTGCATACAGCAAAGGAGAGGTGTGCTTTTCCATGAAAGGTAATTAATCATGTGTGTTAGATGGTGCAGCCACGGGTTCAGGGCTAAACTGGTGTACATCTGTGAGGGAACTCCTTCCCAGATGATGCATGGAGAGCATTGATGAATCCTCCACAACTGAGCAAGCCTTTCTTTCCTTGGTCCAGCTTGACTCAGCACTTACTGCTGCTGAAGTTACACTGGCTTGCCGAAATGGGGCTGGTCTGGGGTGCCTAATCTGCTTTTCCTGTATCTGGCATTCAAAAAGTCCTAAAATTAAATCTGGTTAAAAATTGTTTTCTCTCAGATGGATATCCCATAAGTATTAGTGGGTAAGACTTTTGGAACTGGTTTTATGAACAGTATTTATTTTAATTCCACTCTTCTTTACATCTCCATTACGTAACCACATCATGGGCTCACTGCTTCTATTTCTGTATTACTCAGGCCAAGTTACTTCAAAAAGATATCATTGAACTGAAAATTCCCACTGTTCCCCAAATGTATCACAATCTGTTTAGAATACATGAGCCTCATCTCACAAATTTGTAGAACTGATGTAGTGACAATGACTTCTAATGGTAAATAATTGGGCACTGAAAGCATACTGAGCTCATCAGAAGAAAAAAAAAATGCATGTACTTACAAACACTTGTCTCAGTGATAGAAAGAAATAGTATCCACAGTAAGTGGATATCATTAATTTTAGGTTAGGTTAACATTCCAATTTTTCACCCTACAGAAGAACATATCAAGAAATACCTAATAAAAGCCTTCTATAATATATTTTCAAATGCCTTTACACTCGTCTATGATATGCGACACTGCAGAGATCATGCATAGTGCTGTAAATAAATAGATCCCCTTTAGAGTCTGATCATTAAGCAAACACTAAAAAGTGTAATCTAGAACAAGATGATAAATACAATAAATTCCTCTGATCAAGCAATGTAGGAATATTTTTTTTTGCTACCAAGAGAGAAAATATTAACCTCCCTTCATGTGCCCCAGTAACTTAGTTGCCTCTGCTTGGTGAAACAAATTAATGACTGCTCTGGATTTTGTGAACAACTAAAAGCCAATAAGAAAATTCACAACAGCAGCAGTGCAGGCATGTGCATGTGCACACACATGCTGCTTGATGGTCTTTGCACTAGCCAGCAAAGGCTCAGGAACTGAGTGCACCAAATGGATAATATTACTGAGAGTAGCAAGAGCAGAGCTGAGGGAGAAGTAATCTGGCATATTGTGTGAGAAAATCGCATTATTATCCAAAAGTAAATTGCTCTACTTGCCCAGTACTCACAAACCCTACCTCTGGATAATCATCTTCACACTCAGCCGCACTTCATAGCTTGTTTACCAAGTTTGTCCCTGTTTACTCCCTGTTTACTCCCTGTTTACCTGTCCATGTTTACTCCCTAAGTTTATTTGATGTTGGCCATTTGAAAACATATGATTTAAATTAATCCCTGTAACTAATGAGCATATGTTTCACGTGTGTTCCATAAGAACAAGGAAATAAAAATATTTGGGGCTAACATGGTCTTTTTACATCAAATTTAAGCATCTTGGAAAATAGAAAACAGAGTACAAAGACTTATTCCGACATAAGCAAATATAGCAAGAATTCAAAGGAATTAACATTACTTTATAAGGATTTTAAAGACTGTTCAGACATCCTAATTTCATGACTATTGTAGCAGAGCTAAACCTCATATGTATGAGGACTCTAAGAAAAACTAATTGTTAAATAGGTAGTGAGGCAGAAGAAACTGTGCGGCAGCTCACTTATCAGCTTATAGTCCATGTTATCATGTCTGCACTATAAATGCCAAAGTACTGAAGCACCAAAGAAAAAAGTTCTGCAATAAAACAAGAAAAAAGGATAACAAAAATCCAACAGCACTACATTTCAAATGATGGGCAGCTGGCACTCTCCAAAATTTCCACTGTTCTACCCTTGAAGGCTCAGTTTTTCAAAAGGTGTGCCAGTCCATTCTAAAATTTTGGTTTTCCTGAGTGAGGGAAGCTTATACTGAGCTTAGTATACAAGTAGGGAAGAATACTGAATATGAAAAGTTCTGAAGCAGAAAAAAAAGCATATCAACATACTGCTCCAAGTGGCAAAGAAGATGTCATAATACAAAGAAAAGACCTGTAAGTGTGGAGATAAAAATGATAGAGACCTAAACATGATATTTGACCCTCTTGACCTTTCTAGTCAGCTCTCTGTGTTTATAACACTGGAGCAATTTGGGAATACCTGCATTTTGTCCAAAGTTCTGGCCTTGATGTATTTGCTTATTTAAACAGTAGGCATCTAAAGACATGATCAGCATTTTCCAATTTGTGATGCGCTGATATTTTAGATACCAGAGTTTGTCTTGAGAAATATGTCTTTTAGGCAGTGTGAGCATACACATGGCAGGCTGTTGAATGCTCTGCACAGATACTGTTTGGAACAGACTGGGAGGAAGCCCTCAGGCTCTGCATCTGCCTGTGGCCTCATCTTGTCTAAAGATGAGGAGTAGACTACAGTTTGATAGAATCATATTGTTCATAAATCTTTGTGATATTTAACTTGAAATACTAGCATTTTACAGCTTCACATGTGTTATAAAAGTTCATGGAGGCAATTTCTGACTAGTGACTGCCATCAAAACTCTGGCATAAGAGCTTTTCACTCACACCCTATGTATCTAATTCTACATGCAGAAGACTTGAGAAGGTACCATTAGGGTCGTTAAATCCTCTCTTGTTTTAAGAAAATCTTTGTGATTTTTAAAGACATTAGTCACTTAGTTTTCACCATTTCTCAGTGGCAAAACCTCATGGTCATTCTCCCTACTTTTATATATAGACAATAAACATGAAAACTCTCTTTTTAATCAACCAAATATTCAAAATGTAGAAAGTTAAATTCTCTTAATTCTCTGCTTGAACAAAAAAACTCACAATAGCTCTTTAGTACACAAAAGCCCTTGATTACAATTTCTGCTGTCTGCTTTTTTTCTTTAATTCTGGTTAGCTTTTCAAATTTTTTTTAAAATAAATATCCTAGTTAGAGATTTTTTAATCTCGGCCACTTGTATTTCATCATACTTTTGAAGCACATTAATGATAAATGACCATTCTACAGTGTTTCACAAAACTGTTTATATCTTACTGATTAAAAACTTCAATTGGTTCCTAATAAAAAAATTCTGATGTCAAAACAAAAACCTTGGCCATGATAAGTAAGGTGTGTAGATTTAAACAAAATGGTAAACTTTAGTTTTAATAACTGAGCCTAATAACTTGGCTCCCATAAGTGGTCTTACAATTTGGGACCAATATGAAAATAGTAGCTAACATGGAACAATTTCCTTCTCTGATCTGAAGCTTGACTGCAGTCATACCACTGCAGATAAATAATATAGGCATGTACCCATTGTCTAGGTGCTTGGAAGATCATTTTGGACAGAGAAATTTTATGGGAGAAGGAAGATAAGCAGACTTTTTTGCAAGAGCCAGCCTTAACCTCATTGTTATTGGAGAAAAAAGAAGGGATAACTTCACAGTTATATTGGGAAGGCCCTTTATAATTTGAGTTTTCCTCCATTGTGGCAGAGCTCTGTTTCTAAGTGAAATTTCACCTACAATACTTCCTGAAGATTCCAAAAATATTCTATCTTCCTCTTTCTATGGTGTGACTCTTCTTAATGCCAATAATGAGTTCATTTATTGGAAAATAAAATCCATCAAATATTTCCCTTGAGGTCTTCCTGTAATTTTGTTTGTATTATTGTGCTTTCAAAAGAGGTAAAATTGCAGCTACTCTTTCAGTCTGAAATAACTTTTTACCTCTTTGCTGAGATGTAAGGAAGCTGTGAAAACAAAAAAAAAGGGAAAGCCCCTGAAAAAGGACAACTCACTGACCCTGGCCTGTGGACAGCCAGGAATTCCTGACCAATTTTCACCTCTGGTTCACTGCCATGCTGCTACATATCAAGCAGTTGCCAGGTGGAAAGATTAGCACAGGTCAATGGATCCCTGTAAGCAAATGAGATCCAGAAAAAGCTGTCCCCTGACATGCACTAGTGCAAGTGAAAAAAGATGTGCAAAATCCAGCAGTACTACTCTCCACAAATAAAACTTGTTATACAAATGTTTAGTTTGGCTGAGTGTATCTTAATCCATTTCTAACACCACAAATAACATTCTCATAGTCGATTATGGGGACAAACAGTTCTTTAATCAATTTAATAAACATAATCTTATTAAAGCAACTCTTGAGTCAACTGTAGACCATGTCCTCAATTAACCTGAGTTCTGAAATAACCAGCTAAATGATCAGACATCAAAGAGGCTGCTGAATTCAAACACAAGCCTCACTGTTTGGATGGTGAGAGAAAGGAGAGAAAAAAGGATTTTCTGGCAGATGCAGTTTAGCTGGTTTAAGTTGGTTTTGAATACAAATAAGCAACAATATTAGCCACAGCTACATGCAGGAATAAAAAGTATCCTTAAAAAACAAAAACCAACCAACACCAGAACACATGAATTTGAATTACTACAGAGTCACCCATGTCTCAATATCCTCTCCCCTCTATCCCTAAAGCAAGTAGTTTAGTTACTTTACCCACAGATTTCTCAAGACACAGATTTTCTCTCAGTGATCCTTTTGCAAAGGACTTTATATCTTTGAACAACAGAACTACTGGCCCTGCTTATTCTCCATTAAAGCCCTGCCCAAGGGGACAGGTTTACAGAGAGGATAACACAGGACAGAAAATAATGTCTTATTACGTTAAATAATTACTCAATCCACAGTGACTTCTTTTGAAGCCTTCCAAAGAAGTTTTCATTTTATTTTGATTGCTTTGCAACATCAGAGGCTTCCTCTGGGCTTTAGAGAGGGAATAATGCAAAACTTGTGAACATCTACACGTTTTCTCCCTGCTGCCCACCTGGCTAATGACAGAGGAAACTGCATCCAGTAGATTAGTATGGAGTGTCCCACAGCATTGCAATACCCTCTTTTCTTCCTAAAATTGCTTAAAATGAAAGGAGATAAGAATTCCAGTGGAGAAAAAGAATGTGGATTGTGATACTGGTTCTAACTGCCCCCGTAGCTGAGCTGACAACAGCTCCATAAGGAGAACAGAGATGGCCCAAGTCATCTGTGTTCAAGAACTGCTAGGCATTCTATCAACAAAAGCAATTTAAAACTTTTTAACAAGCTATTTCCACACTTTCCCCTCTTCTTCCAAAGAATAATCTGAACCATAATTTTGTGTATTTTTAAATAAGTTGTGCTTAGTTTTTTATCAGCTCAATTTCTTTATGTATTACAAATGCCTTTAGTTGTAAAAAAAACTAATGTTCAAACTGTAGTCACAAAGAACTAGCTTAAAGATCTGTTCATACACATTTTAGTTTGCAGTTGCAAAAGAGGTCAGGGTGCGCACTGCTAATGGGGAACACATGTGGGCAGCTGCATCTTCCTGGTCAACCCATGCTTTATTAGACCCTTTTAAATACATAAGTATATTGCTCTTATAAGATCCACAAAGAGAGTTAGATTTGGAGACAGAAAATCAAATGCAAGTTTAATATTTCTTTATTTCTGCAAGCCACTTTTACTAAATGCCTTTTAAAAAAAAAGACTAGTACAATTATGGTATCATGAAGGGAAACAATAAACATTTTAAATTATGGAGGCATGATCATTACCAAGGTTTAAAGAGGAGATCAGGGTCTAAGTCAGGCATTTCTAACAAGAACATCAGCAAGGTTCATTAACTACCCTTACAGCTTTCTGAATATGGTAATTCACATAAAAATGGATTTAGTGACATGAATTGCTCATTACTGTCAGTTTGTGTTTAGGTCCATAAAACATCATTGTAAATAAACACACTATCAATAAATTTTCAAATATTCTAAGGGGTAAGGTGGATAAAGATTCACACTGTTAAGTATTATGTATTTATATCTATGCATAGACACTGCTAAAACAATGCCCCAAGACAGGTGTTCTGTATTAACTAATCTTCATGTGGGTTGTGCTCTGTCTTAGATCACCTCATTGTATTTTGTGCCAGAAATTTTAGCCTCTGTTATTCTTTTGATGCCATGAAGATTTTTTGCCTTTTCTTTTATACCTGTTATACCTTTTTTACAACTTCTGTATTCCTAGTGCTTTTTGCCTACATTCTTGGACTTGTTTGTTAAGCTAAGAGACTAAACATTTTAGGAGCTTCGTAGCCAGGGATCAGTGTGCCCCAGACCCCAAGGTCCTCTCCAGAACACATCCTGTAAACCAAGATAGAACCATCCAGGGGAAGGTTCCTTGGGGAGGGGAGGCTCACTTGAGCCTCTCATTGGGGAATCTTTGATAGATCTGCTAATTAGTAAAGACCTAGAATGTTATACCTGATCTTTTGGGGCACACTTGGTAGGGTGCATCTCGATGCATATGACCTGGGTGTGTGCACCTAAGGATCCTTAAAATAAATACCAAGGTAAAATCCCTTTTCCCCTTCTAAATGTGTGTGACTCTTGATTTTAAGACCAGGAAAAGGCATCACTTTCCTGCACAGCTATTAAATTTTTTTATTTACTTTCTCCTTATTACATCTTTCTAGGAGTTGCTACACTCTCCAGAGTGTGTATGGTTTAACTTAATATTTTAAATCACTCCAACATTTTATCTTAATAGCATTTTAACTTAATAATGTTAATATCTTTTTAAACCAATGCCAAGCAGACCATGAAATCTATGTAGGGATTCCAATACAACTTCTGAAGCAGGCGTAGGCCACATTGAGCCAGTTTCCACAAGTCATTAACAAAAAGGTAGAAGTGTTCCCAAAAAATATACAAAGTGCTGTAGATTAGCAAAACAAGGGTCTTGGCCTGCTTCACTTCTTCAGGAGAAGAAATTTGTCAAAAGAACCAATTTTTTGGGCTTCTGATCCCAAGCTAGATTCTCTTGGGCTTCTGATCCCAAGCTAGATTCAGGCCAAACACTTAGCAGCAAAATAATGCTTTAATAAATTAACTGATGAGGCAGAGGGAAGGTTTTTGGACACCCAAAGTCCTTAGATCTGAAAGGAAGTCAATCTATACTTCAGTGTAGTAAGAGATTGGAAAGAGTGATTAATATTATTAATTTAAAAGCAGAACAATTAGTATATTTAAAAGAGCTAACAACAGGAAGGTTACTAGTCCCTTTGAGACTAGGAAAAATGTATTTTGTCATTGCCTGTAGGAAAATGAAAAGTTAAATTCAAATTATTATAGGGCAAACTAATGTGCATTCAAACAAATATTTGCACTATCAGTAATATCTTTAAAATTGAATTTAGAGAAGCAATTAACAATTTTATTAGCTATCTTAAAAGTCTTCTTTGCAGGATTGGTGTAAATTAAACCAAAAACAAGAGTATTTTCTATAGAAAATATACTCTCTTTTCCGGAAGAAAATGTCACCTCTTTCAGTTTTTGGTTTTAGTTTTCTCCAGCGTGCAATACCTACCTGGTTTCACACATATACTTCCTACAAGTGTATTTTGCTGAATAAAGGACCAATAAAGTCTAGACATGGATATAGGAACCATGATTTTTTTTCCTGTTTCTTCCATGTTATATAAACATTTTAGTTTGACTCTGCATTTTTTGTTTTGGCTTTGTAACATTGCCATACCCACAATGAACAACTCATTAACAGAAGATTCATTTCTACATGAACTAACTTCTCTTGCTCTTGTTCCCCTCTCAAGAGAAAACATTTAAATGTCTCTTCATCTTCTCATTCCCTCTGCTACTTTCTCTCTTGCTGTCTTCTGTTTGATATGGTCTTTCTCAAATTGTCATCTTTTTCTCTATTCCTTCGTTGAAGGAATTCTACCATTTATTCTACCATCTCTATTCAAATACTCATATTTCTTTCCTTTCAGCTCTCAGTTTCTGATTGAGATACCATTCTGTTTTGTCCTTTAACTTTGGTCCTAACTGAGTTCTGTAAATAATAATGCCAACACTGGTTTCACTAAAAATAATTAAAATATCTAGACAAGCTAAACAGAGCTGTGTCTCCTGATCATTAGACAAGGTTTCAGTTCCCACAACCACAAAGTTCAAGATGAAACCTATTCAGGTAGAAGCAATTTTCAAAACAGCAATATCCAGCTCTCACAAATCTGTGTGGCTGAAGTAATGTGGGTTATCCCACATGAATCACTAAAGGGGATTAATTTAGACACCTCCCAGAAGCAGTCAAGAACAAAAAATTTCCAGAGGAAGACATCTCTCTTCTTCTTATGTTTGAAATATTTAATCAGAAGAATCATTTCTTATTTCTTCCGTAACCATTACATGAATTCATGATCTACAAGTGCTTACTGAAAGGAAAAGCAGTAAGAAAAATCAAGGTAATAATTTTGTAATTTATACAAAAGCTGCTTAGTTTTAAGCATAGATAGAGTTGCCACAGGGCTGAAGTAATGCCTTTTTTAAAAAAAAACTTACCATATCAGCAACATAATACTATGTGATGCAGAAAAAATATAATCTCTTAATGCCTGAAAAAGTCCCAGAAAAAGCAAAAGCTGAATTAAAATTTAAAATGTTATGTATACTACTTTAACAATTGCCTGTTTGCACAATCTGTTTCAACTATACAAGGCTGAAAGTAACATTTATTACAATACAGTTTCATGTAGCCATTTTCAGTGACACCCAGTTGGGCTAGTGATGTACAAACAGAAAAAAGACTATTCTCACTTCAAAGAGCTGACGTTTAGCCTTGTTTAAACAGAGGTATGCTGCTGTAAAAAACAAAAATACTGCACCATTTGATCTTGCAAACATAAAGCAAGAAGCTAAACCAGGTAATAGTCATTAGAGACAGGTGTTCTTGTATGAGGAAAAGCTTTTCTTCCCCCCTGAGTTCCAGCAATTCAAGTGTTATGGCTAAAAACAAATACCAAAACAATCATCAATCTCAAAGTCTGAGAAAACCTTCAAGGCCCTACACCAAATGAGATACTTAAAACACACTTCTGTGCTAATGATTCTAATATGCATACTTAGAGGGGAAGGTGAGGAAGACTTTTCAAACATGAGCATATTACGTGAAAAACTAGTACTGTGTGAATTAAAGAGGGTTAGGAACACAGAGACAGTACTTTATGGCATCTTCATCTACTTCCAAAAATACACTGCAGACAAAGTTCTGTCATAGACAAGTGGATCAAGTACACCAAGCTGAGTGGTGCTGTTGACACTCCTGAAGGATGGGTTGCCATGCAGAGGAACCTGGACAAGCTCGTGTAGTGGGCCCATGGGAATCTCATGCGGTTTAAGAAGGCCAAGTGCAAGGAGCTGCACCTGGGTTCAGACAATCCCTGGTATCAATCCAAGAGGAGAGGTGAAGGGATTGAGAGCAGCCGTGCTGAGAAGGATTTGGGGGTGCTGGTGGATGAGAGGCTGGACATGACCCAGCCATGTGCACTCCCAGCCCAGAAAGCCAAACATGTCCTGGGCTGCATCCAAAGCAGCGTGGGCAGAAGGGGAAGGAGGGGATTCTGCCCCTCTGCTCTGCTCTGGTGAGACCCCACTGCACTGTCCAGCGGTGGGGTGCCAGCACAGGAAGGACATGGATCTGGTGGAGCAAGTCCAGAAAAGCACCACCAAGATGATAAGAGGGTTGGAGTACCTCTCCTACTAGGAAAGCCTGGGAGAATTAGGTTTGTTAGCTTGGAGCAGAGAAGGCTTCAGGGTGACCTAATTGTGGCCTTTCAATACCTGAAGGGAACTTACAGGAATGTTGGGGAAGAGTATTTACAAGAGCATGTAATGAAAGGATAAGGGAAAACAAGTTCAAATTGAAAGAGAGTAGTTTTAGATTAGATATTAGAAAAAACTTCTTTACAGTGAGCGTAGTGAGGCGCTGGGCACAGGTTGTCCAGAGGAGTTGTGGATGCCCCTCCCTGGGAGCGTTCAAGGACAGGCAGAATGGGGCTCTGAGCACCTTGGTCTAGTGGGAAGTGACCCTGCCCATGGCAGAGGGGTGGGAACTAGATGATCTTCAAGGTCCCCTTCCAAAGCAAACCAATCTATAGTTCTATGACTCTATGATAATATTGTTTAAAAAAAATTAAAAAGAAGAAGAAAATTACACACGCCATTTTGCAATCAGAACACAAATAAGTGCATTTTCCCCCCATTCCACATGGTTAGGCAGTACTAGCAAAAGCATTTCATTTGCAGATATTACTGTAAACACACATGGTCAATTTCATATTCCTTCCAAACTGTTTACTTAAAATATGTTAATGGCAGTGCAACACAAATCCTTTAGTAGATGCTTTATGGTTAAATAATGAAACAGTATTTATTACATTGTTTGTTTATGAAAGCATTGCATGTTTTCCTTCCGAAGCTCCCACAATCAATTTGGACCTGCTAAATATTCCATATTTCTGAAAAGCAGTTCACCACCTAGGGTCCCAATAAAAGGTAGTCTAAACTGACGCTTAAATTCAGAATAAATTCCCACTGTACCCAGCATGCCAATACCTATTTCTTTGTGCTACATTTTTCAAAAAGCTGATAATCTATTTTTGGCCATTTGTGTTGAGAATAGAGCATTTATGAAAGTTTTCAATTCTGTTTGGATTTAAGCTACCAGTCTCAGCTTACATCATCCAGTGAAACCTTTGTACATCAAAAACCCTTTGTAGATCAGAACCTAAATTTACCATAAGGCCTCTCTTAACAAGAAATCGTTTGACTATATGCCTACAATAGCATGCCAAAAGTGGAGTATAACTCTACATATGTCTTTTTTGCTCTCAAGACAACTGGAATACAGTCATTGACTTCACCAGATCAAACACAGATGTCTAGACATAAAAGTCACTCAGTCATGTGATGCTCTGCCTTTCAAAGAGGACATAAATGAAAGTACAAGTTAAACAAGTTAGGTCATGCATGAATTAAGTGGGAAAACTCACTGTGAAAAATGGGTCCCCAGATTAGGGCTCTTAACATCTAATCTCTTAGAGATGAATTCTGAATAAGAATCATAATTTAGCCACTTAGACAAGAAGCTATCAGTAAGTATTTATAAAAATGACAGGTTTGTTTTTTATTTAGTACCTATTAGAGGTGTATTTGAAGTTTTGTTAGAAAAGAAATTTAGATAATTTAGATTTTCTCTCTGCCTACACAGGAAAGGACACTTTTTAATACATTTTAGTACGATAAAATTTCAAGATCTGTCCCAAGACACTTTTTATTCCCCAGTCTTGTATTTTGCACAAAGACTGAACATGGTCATTTTTGATATGCATGGACATTAGAGTACTACTGTTCCCCTGATAAAAATTACAGTAAGAAACCAGTTGAGGTAATGGAGATTACTCCACCCACTGCACTGAGCAACTCTGGAGGAGAGGTAAAAGCCATCTCTTGCATCAATTCTGCACACTGGCATTGGACTTCAGCACTTTCACAGCAGATATCAAACTATTTCCTTCAAACAAGCATCCAGATAAGGCAAGTTTTGAGAGCTAGAAGCTGAACCTTAGATGTTCAGCTACTTTAAGGGTGACAAATTTTTTCTTAACTTGAAATTACACCAAGAAACAGTGTTGTTGCAAGTGACAGAAAGCAGCAAAACTCAAGAGCAAACTCTGTGTCTCACAGCTCTGTCCAGCTTCCATTTATCAGCTTAATCATATTTACTTTGTGCAAGCTCACTGGTGCGGAAATAGCAGCATACCTGTACTGCAGATTAGCAACACAGAGATCACCTTCAGTGGTGGCTGCAGCTAAAGAGTTAATTGTGTGTTGATGTCAATCATCATCAGTCAGTCAATCATGCAACTAATTCTTTCAGGGGTCACAGTTGCAACAAGGACAGCAGTTGACAGGAGAGCTGACAGACTGAGAATCCTGCCACCTAGGTAACAGTTTATGCATACCAAGTCACTCATTACACAAACAGATGGCATAGTCCATTCAGCACAGGGTAAGCCCTTGGGCATTTTTGACATTTTAACCAAAACAATACTTTGAAGAACAGGGTGAAAAAAATGTCTCCATATTTGTACTGCCATTGCATTCAATTTACCACAGCGAACTGCTTTTGTCTTCTTACATCTCTTCCCTCCCTCCACCACAAGTGTCTTCTGCCAGCAAGAAATGAGAATAAAATGAATGCAACTGAGGTTTTTAAAATTGATATTTATTTAATTTACATACAAATTTATGCAAGGATACATACAAATTGCCTGCATTCTGTCACTTCTTTAGAAGAGATAAATATCTTTGCACAGCTATAACATATTTGTTAATGCTTTGAAGACAATTCCTAAATAGACCGATTACCACCTTCTTTCATAAGAATGATAATCTTTGCTTGACTATGTCTTACTATAAAATGAGCCTGAAATTCATAGTAGAACCAGATAGCTCCAAATATTTTTGTTTACTTTCCAAGATAAAAATCCTAAGTGAGATATCATTGGAAAGGGGTATTAACTAGAGAAACATTGAAAACTAAGTAGCAGCAAACCTTTTGAAGACACTAGTGCAAAAGCAAGAAGTCCATAGGATGGTGAAAAATAAATGCCCTTGTGTATATTTAGGAGCTCATTGGCAGAAGGCGGATAGCCATTACCTGGATCACGAACTTCAATGCTTTCCTTCCCTGCTAACTCAAAGCCACCCATATACAAGGTAGAGGAAATAAACATTTAAAATACAATACCACAAGACAGTTTCCAGCAGCCCAGTAATTCTCTTCCAGAACTGGCATAATATCCAAACCAGCAAACTAAAGCAGTATAAGAAAGGGGAAGGACACCACTGTCCTAAGCCTTGCAGTACCTTGCAATTCTCCTAGGAAAGGGAGCATGACTCACAAACCAGCCCGCGGTAATTCATGAATCTCCAGTAGTTCACAGAAATTTCAGGCAGCTTTGAATCCATCCATTTTTGTAAATCTGAGTATAGAAGGAAGACAGATTGGTTGATTGGTTGGTTTTGGTTTTTTTTCTGTTGAGTGGAAGCTGCTGCCTGATGAAAACTTTGGCCTATCTCAGATAATTCAGAGAAAAGTGTAAACATCTGCAGGAGTCAGTGTCTTTAGAGAAGGAGAAGTTCTACGCTACTTCTGTTGTCGACCTTAGAAGCTCCAAAACAAGAAAATAGCATAAAGATGGTGCCAAAATTGTAATCAACAAGAGCAGATTAATTTCCCTTTTTTTTTTCCACCATTAGCTTGATATCAGGACTTTTTCAAAGCGCTTTTGTTGGCTGCAGAGACAGTGATTTCAGAAATAGCTCAAATCATTCATTAGCTTCATATTGTGCCACTACTGAAGAAAAATACTTCAAATTGACTTGGATTGCTTCTCATATTTTCAGCACATCCATCAGATTAATTATAGCTATGTTATTTCTTTCATGTCCTTTTTTTCCTGCAATACCAGCTAGAGATAAAAGGCCATATTGCATTCATGAACTTTCTGCCTTCAGAGAGCTATATACAAATACCAGTTCCAGCCAACAGGACTGCAGTGTAATGTGAGCTAAAGGCAGTTGCATGATTCAGTTATTTGCTTAGTTCTCTGATATTATAATCCTGTCACTGTAAAATGAGGCATTTTTAGCAGTCTGCAAGTCAAGGATTGACCTTCAAACTGCTACAATTTCTATAAAGGTTATATAGATATGACTCAGATAAAGAGTTAATAAATGTCTAATCAAGTTACATAAGCAGGTGGCAGATATACCTGAGGTAAGCATAATATCCAGTTAAAAGCTGACTAATAGCACAGTATCAGCAGTGATTCATACCTGGAACAGTGATATCAAAGGTTTATATTCAGAAAGATTTAAAGTCTTTACTTTTAATTGTTTGAACTTAAATGTTCCAAAGAGGGAAAATAAACTCTAAAGAAAACAGACAAAAAAAAAATCTACTACAATTCCAAAATGAAATAATGCATCCCAGATTAAATGCAAATTATGAGCCACAGTTGCTACTAAAAGTGAAAAAGACAACACATTGAACCATGGTATCAATTTTCATCAGCCAGCTTTTATGTACACTAAATAATATGCAGAGCATGGAAATATTCTTCTGGAAATTCAGCCCAAAACAATCCCCTACAAAAAGAATATTTTTGATTGTTAGGAATTATCTTTTTCCTCTTGTGTAATTTTGGTCTGATTTGGATCCAAACCAGATATTTAAAAAAAAATTTCTGATGAACCCGAAACTCTTGGAACTCTTCACCTATAAAGTCAAATTGATGATACCATCAGATCCCCTACCTGTACCCACAAAAAATTGAAGAAAAGTTTGAATTTACAGATCATCTGCTGAAGGGTCCCATGGAGAGTTTCATCAGCAGATTGCCTCAGACAAGGAACACAATATTTCTCAGTATTTTGCCACAGGGTGGACCCTCCAGGTCATTTCCCTAGAGCCACTGATATGACAATTAACAGGTAAATGAACAGCAGCAGCCCTTCAGATACTCAAAACAACAACAACAACAAGCTTTCCAAGATTTCAGCACTCAAAGTAGAGAGATAAAATTGAGAAAATTGTTATCTATTTCAAGAGAAAGATCAAATCTCCAATAAAGATTCATTAGTTTCAATCCTGCCTCCTTGAAGCATAATTGGCCAATCTCATTTCCAAAATAGCACAAGGAGCTTCTGATGGATCTATAAGCAATACTGCTCTGCCTTTCCAAAAAGATTTCAAAGAGAATCCCCTCTCTGAAGAAACGTTCTGAGAAATTATTGAAGCATGGCCCTAATTTAAGACACATCCTTACTGATTTTTCCAAGTATAGTTCTTACTCGGCTCACACCTGCACTGGTGTTGCATCCATATTCAAAAAAGAGAAAAAGTGGTTTACTGCTGATATACCGTACCTCAAATAAACTATAAAAAGCATAGGGTTTTTTCCTATCCAGACTTTCACATGCATTTTTGAATCTCTTTTGACCACCTTCCCTGTTACTCACTTCTAGTGCAGTTTTTCCTGCCAGAGTACCCAGGGTACAGCCTCCTGGAGGGAGACATAAGGAGATGTACGTCGTGGGGTGTAT
This sequence comes from Corvus cornix cornix, assembly GCF_000738735.6. Lineage (NCBI taxonomy): Eukaryota > Metazoa > Chordata > Aves > Passeriformes > Corvidae > Corvus > Corvus cornix. The sequence continues at coordinate 46,467,548 of NC_046357.1, read as the reverse complement.
ATGTTTGCTTACTTCACGCTTACCTTTGCCAAGGCACATTAGTGTGAGGATAGATGTGGCTCTAGATGCACCTTGACGTGCTTGCTGTATATTTTGTGTGCCGTGATTACAAAACAGGAATGCTCAAATATCCATCAGCTACAACTGTAGCAATTGGCAGGTAGGCAAGCTAAGTGTCTTGGAAGAAAACATCAGCTAGTAGTAAATCAAAAGAGCTGTGCAATCACTGATTTATCTATTTGATTTGTTTCAAAATTGGAATCAATTCCTCCTTAAGAGGTACAGGTCAGTAGTATAGAAGTTCCCTGAGAAAATATTTGAGAAATGGCTTCTCCCCTTACCTAATTCATGGTGAATATTCTCCAGTCTTTGGAAGCCTGGTCAAGATGGGAGGCTAAAGTAAGATATATTCTAAGGCTCTGCCTCTAAGGAGTTGCTTTTGTTCAAAATTGCAGGTATACAAGAAAAGACAACCTTGTAAACAAGAAAAAGCTTTTGATTTAAACCTTTCAATGTGCAACACTTCATCACATGAAATGTTTAACAGCAGCTAGCTTTCTTTGAAGTTTTCAAAATGATTTCACGTTTACAAATTTTAGAATTCAGGAAGGGAGAGGACAAAGGAAAAGAAAAAAGCTATGCTATGATATCTATAGTGAATTCACACCCAACACTAAACATAAAAAGGGAAAGCAGTTTAACTAGTACAAAAAGAAGTGCAGTTGGAACCTAAAAGAAGCCTTCATAATTACAGCAGTGATATTTACTTTTCAGAATGGGATAAGAAATCAAGCAGAAAGAAAAAAGAAATGAAAAAAAAAGAAAGAATAGAAAAAACAAGTTCTGCAAGTTCTGCTGGATTCATTTTGATATACTAACCTTGCCAATAAAAATGTTTAAACCTCAGTTACAACTCCCTGGGGAATGGCAGCTATTATCCCCTATTGAGTTGGTGCTTACCATACAGAGTCTGAACAATTCATACAGAAAAATAAACCATAACGTTCCTGTTTATTATTACTTTAGCTGAGAGGTGCTGACATTAAACAGTTCTGCACTGCTGCTATAAATCAGCATGCTGTGGATGTTCTCAGCATGGGACTAGGGCTCCCTGGTAACAGCTCTCATCAAGGCAACCAGCTGTCAGAATTCTTCAAATTAAACTGTTATTACTGTAGTATTCATTAGTCAGTTACTGACTATTAAGATATTTTTATATCTGAGCCATTGACATTGGATATTGCTTTTTAATATGCAAGTTATATATAAACATGATTAAGTGGTTCATGTGGGGTTGACAGTTTCTATTATAGCTTGATCTCCCCTTTGTAGGGACTATGGTGTTGGAGATAACATCCTGGTCTGTACTTAAATTAATTTTCTATTTAAAAGTCCTGTATTTCTGCTGTGATTGATAAGCTGTTTCACTAAGCACCAGCATTCAAGTTGCAGAGGTATAACACAATACAAAAAGGATGTGCAATAGATTTCTTGTACTGCAGCATAGAGAGACAAAAATTGGTAATTTTAATTACATTTCTGTCCATAGTAGCTTCTAGTCATTTTGCTTAGGTAAGACTCATGTAACTGTGGTTGCAAGAAAGATGAGATTCCTATTTTTTAATATATACTTTACCTGTTTAATTATTTTTTATAACAATACTCATTTAAATAGGAGCATTCTTAACATTTCAACAAGTTTGGGGTTTTTTTTCTAAAACATTGATTAAAAGATACCTAAAAGACTTTGATATCACTGCATATATATATATACATGTATATATACCTTACTTCCAAATAAAGACGTGAAATTTTAAGTTTTCCCACCTTTCTCTGTATTTGGATGTTTGGGAAGTACTTTCTATGCTGGTAACTGTGTTTGCATCTCAGACATATCTCCTTTGTTTTTAGGATATGTTTTTCGATAAATCTCCATTTTTAGCTAAAATATTGGTTTGATCCTGTTTCAAACTGTGTTCCCTTTTTCATGCTATGTGGACATTTGTGAAGCAGTGCAGAATTTACACATCCCTTCTTCATGGCTTTGTTTCCTTGGCAGAGCCTTAAGCTTTAAGCCAGGAAAAGTCAGTTTTGCTAGCAAGTGTTGACAAGCACAGGAGAGGACTACTCTTACAAGTCTGAATGTCTCTAAACAAAGCTTTCCCCACTAATTCATCTCCAGAAACTGTTTCAGGACAAGCAGTAACTAAGGCATCACAGCATGTGTATTTCACTGCATCATGTGAAACACCTCGAAGCCTTTCCTAACAAGGACCATATCATAAACTTATACAGCAACACTCTGATAAAAACTTTACTATTGGTAGAGCTAGAAATCTGGGAAAAAGTCTCCTACTATAAGTTTCACAACAGTGAAAAGAAGCCCAGAATTTCCTCCTCTGCTGGGTATGCATAACCCTTAGCTCCATGAACTTATTCACATACAACTAGAAATAAATGCTCTCTGCGGTTGATTCAGGGCTGCCCAAAACCCACTTTCTTCTTCTCCCCACTTAGCTCCAAACAGGCATCAAAGCTTCAGAAGAAACAAAATACCCTAGGAGATCTTGTGGTCATATTTTCCTTAGTGGAAATCTACCTTTACTGAAATTAATAGAATTACTAACATCAAAACCTAAACAATAGGCCTGAAAAATTTTGTAATAGAAGCAACCCAGAGAAAATACCTTTCCAGAATATTTTATATAGGAGTATTCACATAAACTTCTTGGGTTACTGGAAAGAACTAATATGCCTCTGTGGTCATGAAAGTCCTTCAGTACATGAAGACATTTGTACTTTATTCATGCTTTTATAGGAGGTCAACCATGGAGCCAATCACGGAGATGAGATTCTTATTTTATCCCTCCCCCATTCCCCAAGTTTTGACAGTTAAACCCTGGAAGCAGTAAAAAAGAGAGGATTGGAAAAATTGACCCAGAGAATAAGAAGTCAAGATATGTTTTAGACATCAAAAACTCTACATGAGCTATGACACTTAAGATTAGTTTAAAGGAGTTTCCTATTCCATAAGAAGTTTATCTTTCTGAACATCTCTGAAAATGAGTTGAGAGAAACAATGTTTAATCACTCTTGGGGCAGTGGCATGGAAACTTTCTTTTGCAGTTATGTTGGTGTATGCCAGTCCAGATTGGAATGCTTCCATCCCCTCTTAAATTACTCAGGCTTTATGCTCAGTTATCTTGAACTAGTGCAGATTTCCTTTAGTAGAACCTTCACATAAAACCAGGGCCACTTAATTATGTCTAACTCCATGGTCCATAGCTATTGGAAGTTAAAATAAAAATAATTGAAAACCTCTTTCACAGAGACCTTAGAAACTTGTCAATTTCCAGTTGTGTCTAGACATTGTCAAAATGCCCTTTGGCTACAGGCAGTGAAAACTATGATTATAACCCTGAAGTTTCAGCAGCAGACTAAGTAGGAAATAAAAATGCCTTTTACACAGCTTAAAAGAGATGGAGACCTGAAGCCTCAGACTGGAAGAAAAAATGTCTAACATACAGAGTAAAAAGCTGTATCCAGGTAGTTTGGATTCAGAATAGAAGTTTACCCCACTGGGAGCAAGTGTGCTGCCAGCAAGCCGCACATGCATGATGAATGAGACAGTAAAAATGTGCTTATGGAAGTGTGATGACAGTTCTGTGTCCGTAAGACATACATCTCCAAGGTACACTTGTGCATCTGTTATGTATTTTGGTATTGTTTCTTCTTCAGCTTCAAGTCATTTGAGAAGGTGAGAATATATGCCCAGAAGACCATAAAGAGAAAAAAGTTAGCAGAGGCCATAAGGCGACAACATGAGTGGCTAGAAAGATTTATCATCAGGAAGAGCAGAAAATATTGTAAATACCCTAGAAGACTCTGCAGTGGAGGAAGGCAGCTCTGCTGCTCACTCTCCCATTACATCAAGGGTGAGTTATGTTTTCCTCCTTATTGTGCATCCCCTACTGCTCAGTAGCAGTAGTAAAACAGAGCCTGGTGATTTTTTTGACATGCACCAGCCTCCTCTCCAGTGATGACTCTTTCTTTTTTCTCACTATTATCAGGACTGGAGAAAAGTAAACAGAAGTCTGTATTTCCTCAGGTAGAATAGGCAGGTGCAAATAGGAGTAGAAGGGCAAGAAAACATGCAGAAAACCCCACCCCTCCCAACAACCAAATGAAAGTGTTTCAATACCCTACAAGTTATTATGCAGCATTTTATGATGGTTATACAAACTCTTAAATTTTAGTAGCAAAGCTTGCACCTAGGGCTTACAGCATTCAATATTTTGCTACTCTTAGGCCTGCATGACCTCTTCTCTGCATACAAATGAGTGAGTCTTTAGTGCCTGAGTTAGTTGTTTTCTGCTTTCTGCTTTGAAGATAGCAAATACACAAAGAGCAATCACCAGTAGCATGCTGTAAAGTTCATCTGAAGCAACTGGAAAGAAGGTCTTGGGCTCCAGAGCATAAGCAGAAACTGCTACAAGAAATGAAAATTTAGATCAAATGATACAGATGAAAGGGGTTCAAAAAGAAAGAGAACATGACAACAACAAAAACTCCCAGCAAAATGACACTCCAGATGCATGGAATATTTTACAATATAAAGAATGGAAAGTTCAGCAAACATTGCTAACCAAGAGACATGCTTTGAAGCTGTGCAGTGTGCTATAACAGTGCTAAAGAGCCGTACTCCTCCTTGAGGACAATTAGTGCGTAGGGCGCTTCAGAAGCACATACAGGACCTCAAAAGGCTTGGCATATCAGTACATCAAACTAGGTGCTAGTTAAAGGTAAATTGAACTTGTGTACACAATAGGTAGTTGCCCTAGGACAAAGAATTGATCTAGCCACAGGTTACTATGACACCTTTTTCCCACCTTAATCATTTTTCCTTGCCTTAGCAGTAAGTGCAGCAAAGTTCTTGTGGCTCCAACAGATCATGCTTAAGTTTTGTCAGTTTGAGCAAGACAATGACAAATGCTGTCAGTGCTGTACAAAATAACTGTACTGTGCTAAGGAGTCAGATCCATTAAGTCAGTGTATAAAGGAGTCAGCTGTTGTTCAGTCTTCTTCATGGTAAGTAAATGCAGCATGTCAAAATAAGCTTCCTCACTGCCTAGACAGAGAAACAATTTAGGAACCATATTCAAACATTTCATTTTATGGGAGATTAAACCAGAAAAAAATAGATGTATTTTGGCAACTTTCAGGCTAGATTTGCGTTCCAAGGTGTTCACAAAAATCCAATACTACTTTAGGACAGCTTACGTACTCTAGCTGCCAAAAGGAAACCCCCAAACTTTTCTACAAATTTTATTTGCAGATATGGGAATTTAAAATCAAGTACAGGTTAAGAACATCCACCATTTTTACCACAGCTGCTTCAATATCTTAATGCATACCACATGGCCAGTAAATCTGAAAATAAATTGGCAACTCTTATGCCGCATTCATTTTCCCCCTTCTTATGTTTGGCAGAGCTTCTCTCCTGGAAAGCAAGCCATAGTACTCTATTGTTGGGAAGAAGCTGAAAATATAAACATCAGCCTTCTCCTTCACCAGTTAGGACAAGGGAGCAGAAAACACTCAGTACTGCTAATCGGAAGATGCAAAGCAGAGAATAACTCAACCAGCAAAATGAGTGGATATATGTGATGTTTATAGGAACAATGAGAGGAAGAATTTTCTTCTAAATGTAAACCCACTCCATTTGGGACATGAATCTAGTGATTCTTTTACTGATGTAAAATAGTCTTCAGAACTGGACAGACTGTAGCCCACTGCAGATTTAAGGTATTTTCAGGAAAACTATATACTCAGTGAATACAATTGCGAAACTATTGCTATCTTTGTACAAAATACTAGCAGGTAGCACAGTGACTAAATTCAGTGTGTGTATTCACAAATTGGATCTAAAATGTTCCAATTACAAAGACTAATTTTGAAAAAAAAGTATGGCCTAACTATAATACTAAGGCCTGCAAGACCTTCCTTCTACTTCTATAAGCTATGAAACACACAGATGGCAATAGTCTTCAGGAAACTAAATAACAGTTTTGCTATAATGAAGTGTTAGAGGAGGTCATGTTGAGAAAAAACACTTTAGATAAGCCAACACCAGTTCCCCTGGTCACTGTGGGAACCTGGCAGCCAGATGTGTGAATTTACAGAGCCTCAGAGGGCTAGTTGGTTCAGGAAGAAAGAATGGGATTAATACAAGAATTGAGCATGTGGTCTTTGTAGAACAAGAAACAATTTTGTCTTTCCAAAAAAAGAAAAAAAAAAAAAGAAGAAAAAGCATATCACATCACAGGCTTTGTCTGATATATAAAGTACTGAGAAAGGAAAATTCCTGACCTCTTTTAAGCCTGTGTGAGCCATAATGGAGATACAAGGGCAGTGAAAGATGGCTGTGGTTTATTGTCAACAAGAAACAACAAGAAGTTGCATTCTTTCCAAAGTAGGGAGGAAATTGTCTCAGTCTTGGCTATCAACAAGATTCACAAAAATATATTTATGATGTAGATGGTGTTTCAGAATTCTAGCACAGCATGTGTCTACTTCATCTTGTGTATGCATCCAAGAAAACTTAAAAAATATTTTGCCTAAGCTGAACAAGGCAGGGCTGTGAAGTTTTACTACATCAGCAAATTCTCTCTCTCTCAAGAACTGTAACAGTTTTCCTCCTTATTCATAGACTGGACTAGGAGGTAAGGTTCCCTACTTCTCTTGTAATTCCTTCTAGAGTCACTCAGCAAGTTAGCATTAAAGTCACAATAAAAACAAAAATTGTTTGACAAAAAATACAGAGCATTGACACATATCCATTGTGCAGTCATGTTAAGAAAAGTGATCATTAGAGAAATTGTGTTTTGCTATATTTTTAACTTATGCCTCTGTAGAGATTTCATGGATATCCACTACTATTTTGAATTGAAAGTGACATTTTATGATGGAGCAGTTTACTGGGAAAAGATGGCTTGCACTGGAGAAGCTGTTGACCAAGAATTCTCAAAGCAGCTTACATGATGAAGCTGCTGCCACATCTGCATCTCATGGTGCCACACCTTTTTCATGGTATGTTCAGGTAAAACAGCATGGATTTTCTAAATTTAAGTTTTATAATAGTGGTCAGTGTTCTGGGTGAACCAGATTTCTGAGGATCAAAACACTAAAGTTTCATAGGAAAAGAAAAAGTGAAGTATTTGACAAGAAAGTGAAAAGCAAAATTATTATTTTGTTTCAAAGGACTGGGTTGTTCATCCCCTCACTACTTGACTTTCCTTAGTTTTAGGTATTCTCCGTTCTTACTCTGCTAAATAAGGCATAAAAAGCAAGCCTGCAGAATATATTTTGACATGACACTATTTACTGCTTAAGAAATTTCTATTTTAATTTGAAAAAGTAAGCTAGAATGTAATTGATGAAAATGTTTGATTTAGTTAATAACTAAATGGAGAAGAAACAGTGTGACTTTTTCAGGGCTATTTTAAACAGCATTGACAACATGCTGATCTTATTGACATAAAATCATATTTCCTAGAGAATGTTCCAAAGTTAGGATTTCATCTACGCTTCTAGTACTTCACAAGGTTAGGAACCTGCTCCTTAGTGCTCATCACTCAGGATGTGTGACTACTCATTTTCAAAGAAACAGTTTGTCTTCTTGCAAACATCTATATATGCTTCTTGTCTGTTTGGTTGTTTAAATGCAGTCGATCTCGAATGACTGCTTAGGGCTCTCCACTGGGCTCACAGTAAGTGAAATCTAATTGAAGCCAAATTATTGGCAATTGAATCTGTTTAACCCAAAGCCACTTGTTCAGTTCTGGCTGACACAGGGTAACAGTCTTTCCTCCTTGTGGAACAGTGGAGCAAAGAGGGTGGGGGCAAGAGATAGAGAAGTATGAAGTCACAACCTTCTGAGCTTTCTCAAAGTGTGAGAATACTATTTTCATCAAACACCTTATATTTGAAATACAAGGCAGTAACCACAGGGAAAATGAACCCTCTATATAATCTCTGTGCTGTTCCATGAAGATTGACTGTGACTTAAAATGGCTGGAGGTTATTAACCCTGTAAATCTTTCTGAAAGAGATTTCAGTTGCATTCAGAAAAATCAGCATATCGTATATCTGACATAAATTACAAACTTTCAGGCTATGTTTGAATAATTAAATCATTTATTATACCCCAGATGATAAATCTGACCCCATAACCCACAGGGCCCCCTCCCTGCCCGTCACAAGAAAATACCTAACCATTTGAACTAGTCCCTCTAGTCCCCCAGTCTGACAAACTTATTTTTCTCTTGGAATATTTTAAAGTTAATTGAACATTTTTAATCCATTTGTAAGAGTGAATCATTTCAGTGTAGAGAACTTTACGGATGAATAAAAATTCATCTACACTATTTGTAATAATTGGGAAAACATTATGACTTTTCACTATAAAAGTACTTCTAATTTTTGCCAAGGCCTTAACCTGATGATTCTTAAGTAGGAAATTAACTTTGCACCTGTACGTTCATTGTCTACATTGTTACTCTCATATGAGAAACAAGGTCCTCAGAGGACTCATGGTTAGAGGCGTGAATTAAACCCAATTGTTTTAATGAATGCCACAATGTTAAGTATAACAATAATGTGCAACTGAAGGAAGGCTAGAAACTTTGTATCTAAATAATTTCTCTTGAGTGGAGGTCACAATAAGCACTGTTACTTTAGTGCAAAAATAACTAGATGATGACCTGGAGCCTGTGAGATTAGAAGGGTATAAAAATTCCTCAAGACATGAGATCCTAAGACTCTCCCAATTATATTTTCCACCCATGCCATATTCCCCACGGCATTTTTCATGTCTCCCTTCAAAATAGTTGAAGGGAAAAATTAAAGAGATATCTGAAGGTGTTACGATGAGCCTAAGAGATACTGATGGAAAAATAAAGGTCTAATTCACTGCAGGTTTCAGATTCAACTAAACTGAAACATGTTGTGTCTAACGATACTTTAAACCCCAGAAAAGTAATTTTCAAACACATTTTTTGTACTGTAAAAGTTATGTAATTCATATGAAGAAGTATTTTATGGTAATGACTCAGAGTCTTATGAAACAATCAAAACGGTAGTGGTACTGAAACATCAATTGGACTAATAAAATCAAGATGCTTACACATTCCGTTTTACTTACTAGTAAATAATAGATGGAACTTACCTTGGAGCTGCCCTGATAGAAATTTCTAAACTTTTAATGCAAAGCTGATTTTGTAGAAACTTGAAATGCAATTTAATGATTGACTGAGATGGTGCAAAACTTGCCACAAGTGTTTCAGAGTAACAAAGTAAAATATGTTTGAAAAATATTGAACCCATTACATTTTATTGCACTCTTCAGAACTTATTTTTTGATACATGCAGAACCTTATTTCCTATTTCAAAGCTTTTTCAAAGACAAACTTGGAATGAAATCAGTATAAAGAAATGCATGTAAGGAGAGCTCATGCTCAGTGAATTTATATGCAGAAAATTGTTCACAAGAAAGGAGGTTGTCAAAATTTAAACAGCAAAAATAAAAAAAACACTTCTTAATTGCACGTGGGTCTTCACACCACCGAGCAGGTAAAAAAATACAACAATTACAGATAAGACTGAATTTTACACACTTCCACACAGTATAAATATGGAATTTTTAAAGGTGTGACCTCTCTTTACAAGCTGAGTATTGAGGAGTCATCAGCTGTGTAAGCACTAGCTTTAACCTCTTGCTTGGACCCCCAAACTTCTTGTTTATTGTCTTTTAATTAAAAGCATAGAGAAGACTTAAATGCCTGGAAGTGGTCTTTTTTGTTTTCTGAATACAAAGCAAATACAACATCTGAGCTGCAGGTCTTGTATTAAATAATTAATACCAGTATTTTGGACTTCTGCAAAAGTCAGCTCTCTTAACTGCATGCAGATTTGTTTCATTTTCCGCCATGCTACAGTTAACTGTGAAATCTATCACACAGCAAAAATGTGGAAAATGTAGATGAAAAATAATGAAGGACTTGATGTGTAGCAGAAGTAATCACTGTGAATTATCAGAGTGGATAACGCTTCAAAAATCAGTAAAGGAAAAATGTTACTCTTTTTAAGTGTCATATTACAACAATGTTTTGCTGAAAACTTGTCTGCATCCAATTTAGGAAGGCATCTGCTCATGTTTGCTTAAAACAAAAGGGTGGTTGACTTAATGAATTATTTACAGACATGCAATATGGCAACAGTATCATTATGAACTCTCTCCTAAGATCTCCTCTGGCTACTCCTGGCAGGGTGTCAATTTGCTTGTTTTTATGGTAGGTGCAAGAAATTATGGAGCTATTCTCTGAAATGAGATTCTGCTATTCTACTTGCTAAATGTTAACAAAGTCGGTGAACAAACTGCATCATCACTATGTTGCTTGGGAAACGTTTATTTCTTAATAAAAGAACTGTTCACAAACACAAACACAAACACAGTTTTAAACCAAAATTTTTGAAGTAGGTGTGCAGAGATTTACCACACACAGGTAGTTTCCTAAAACTGGCAAGTTTTAGAAAGTATTTTTGATAGTAACAAGAGATTATGAGTATCTTTTAAGAGGCACCTTTTAAATACGAGGATAATTTTTCATATACTTTCCTTATTCTGCACCAGCATAGTAAGGGCCTACCTGGCAGTCACACCAGCATAACCCAATTACAGAAAATAGAGGAACAAAACTATTTGGCAGCAAGAATTCAGAAGTATGAGGATTTATTCTGAGAGTTGTATACAACTTTCAAACAACTTGGGCAACTGAAGCATCAAGACCCCCTTTTAGAGAGGCCACACTACCACTTAATTTCAAAGAGGAAGTTAGGGGAAAAAAAGGCGTAATGAAAGTGTCCCATGCTTGCACGAACCTACCGAAGAGTTACTAACAGAGCACTGCTAAAACAGAAAAGAAGAATCAAGTGGGGATTCCCCAAAGCTCCGCTCCCAATCTCATACGATTTCAGTCACTAATGACCTAGATAATGGAGTAGAGTATAATTAGTACATTTGAAGATGACACCAGGCTAAAAGCAGTGGCAAGTGCTGGAGGGCAACTTTAGAATACAAAATGATTCTGACAAACAGGATAAATAGCCAAGGGAAAAAAAAGGCAAAAAGAAAAAAAGGGAAGGTTTACAGAATATTGTTCTTGGTAAGAACAGTCACTCAAATGCGGGACAGGGAACAACTGCTCAGTGGCAGTACTGCACAGATAGGCAGGTTCTGCTTAATCATAGCAGAACATGAAGCCACAGTGTTCTGTCACTGCAAGGAAAACCCTTAAATTAACAGAATGCACAAACTATATGGACGACTAAGAGAAGAGATCTAACACCACTGCCTAGTGCTGCCCCTGTCTTAGCTCTGTTTACCTCACTCTAAGGAGAGACATCTTTCTAATACGCCCCCAACTGTTCTGTAAAAGAAGCCTAAAAACATGGCTCACAAAGACTAAACTAATTGTACTGCTTTGTCTTGAGGAGCAAAAGAGAGGGGGAAGGAGACACCAAATTTTCAAACCTTTGCCTGGTAAGTAGTTTCCATGTACATGAATAATCTAGTTTAAAATTAATATTCCATTTATTCAAGTAACTTCAACAATTTCTGTGATAATACTTGATTTATCATTTATCACATAAGAAATAAGCAAGCTTTATAACAGATATATCAGTATAATTCAGCTTCTTAGGCACTCATTTGAGGAGACAACAGGCCAGAGGCTGTCAGAACTGAGTGCATATGTTGTACACTGTACATAGGAATAAACACTGACCAACAAAATGTTATTTTCATCATTTGATGGCAATGCTGTTTGCTCAGAACTTTTAACACAGTGGCATGACCAAGGAGAAACTGCATCATCTTTCCTTAATAGTTGCTTTCCCCTACCTCTTAAGAGAAAAGAAAAATAAAGAAAAGGAAAGGAGAAAAAAATAAGGGAGAAGGGAGATTAAAAAAAATTAAGAAGTTTCATCTCTTTCATAAGACTGCAGATCATGGATGCCATATTATTTTCAAGTGCACCTGTTTGTAGTTGGTTTAATAAACACTGTGATTTTACAAATTACCTTTGTGTGTTCAGGTGGGGTGATAAATGGATGTTCCATATTAACACAGATTTCATTCGTCTCCTCTGTGCTCAATGTCGCTTGCTTTCTGACCCAAGCAGAGTGTTTGTTTCTCTTTGTTTTAAGTCTTCTGGGAATCATAACATTTCCAAAACAGGTCTAAAGTCACAAAGAAAAGGTTTCAGGGATGCTATCAACTTGTGTATAATTGGTTAATCTGGACAGGGTCCGGGTGACATTGTGTTTTGTGTGCTGAGGTCTTTTGTCTGAAGGGAGACAAGGACAGGAAAGCTGGTACTCGTGTGTGTCTGGCATCCAGAATGAAACACTTTCCTCTGTATTTATTACACCCCAACTACGTACTGTGAGAGAAACTGCAACTGTGCTTTTCCTTTGGGGGACAAAAACCTGTCAACTTGACAAGTCTATGGTCAGTTTGAATAACATATGAGTTAATGGGTATTTTCCAGAGCTGTGAGAGGGCTTTAACTCTTTTAAGGGAAGCAAAGACAAGAAACTGAAGTGGAATATCCCAAAACACAGGAAGAGGGACCTGATTATCCCTTATTATATTCTCTAAGGATTGCTGTTTAATTTTTATGTGCAGTCCTAATTACAGGAAGTTTCTTATTCTGTTATTTTGAAAAAAAATGTCCTCTGAAATCCCCTTAGAAGAATTTTCCCTTGATTGATTCAAAAGACAGACATTCCACCCCTAATATCTGCAACTTAAAAATAACTAAATACAGGTTTTAATTGTGCTATATAGTATGTTTACCATTGCAATTTTCCCATTATATTCAAAAACCCTACTTGAACATAAACAGTCCAGAAGTTTTTAGCTTCAGAGAGTAGGGAAGAGACTAGCTCTATTGTTTAGGAATATTTCAGCACAAATCTGGAAGGACATCGGGACGCTTATAAACATAGCATGTAATTTTAGTTAATTTCCCTGCCTTATAAAGATGTGTTTCCATTTAGCATGGCTGATAGTGTGTTTGCGGCAAGGGTAGGTTGGGCTCAACTTATTAAGTGTGAGTTTAGCTCTTGCAGCCTTCAGCAACTCCAGATTTTCTGTTTAGCTACAGTCTGTGTAATCAGACTTTCCCTTACAACAGTGCTAAGCTTGGTGTTTGAAAAATACACTGTATTTATGAAGAGAGAGGAAGAAGGACTAAAGAGAACTGTTTGAGAATAGCAAATTAAATTGTTTTTATAGTTAGACTGCAGTCCTGCACATCCTGTTCTGTTGTGGTCTAAAAGATATTACTTGATCTGTCTTCAGTGAGGAATTACTTGATCTGTCTCCTAACAGTGTGCTTGTCTACACCACCGGATCCCAGGCTGACCATCATGCATGGGCAATATAAGCATCTGGGAGTATCTGACAGGGGTAAGCAGAGGTATGTGACAGGACATTAACTACTTAGTGTGTTGATTTCATTGCCTTCACAGGGCTCAGCAAGGCTTCGCAGTCCGAGAATGCCACAGCCATCCTATAAAGCCAGCTGTATTCCCTCTGCCCTCTTGGCAGTCATACTTCTGTGAAGTTTCTACCCAAAACTTCTGCAGCCCTTATTTATCTGCCCACATATATGACACTCTATTAGGGAACCAGCTTTGAACACCCCCAGACGCTTTGTCCAAGATTGTGCTGTTTGTTAATGGATACGTTTACACAACTTTGTATTTTTAAACTGACAAAATGAATACCTCCAATTTTCATGTGAGGCTAGATGCAATGTATCCGGTGGCTCTGGATCATCTCCTGTATGTTGTCATGTTACATGTCAATGTCTGTCTTTAGGCTGTTTTTTCTCCCCTCCTCCACCCAGCCCTTACTTTGAAATTTCCACTGGAAAAAAGACATCTGAAGCTTGAAGAAGCTGAAAGGCCTGAAAGTCATGGAAGAAGAAAACATTAAAGTAAACTTCAGTCTTGCACGCTGCTGTCTCAGGCACTTACTCCTGTGACACGCGAGCCGTGGCACCAGCGCAGTGCAGAGGCACAGGATTGTTGAGAGAGAAGGTGGAGGCAGTGCTGGAAGCACGTTGTGTTCTGCTGCCTGGCTGCTGGTGGGAGCTGACTGTACCAGGCAGATGCCTCCATTGCCACTGCTCTCAGCTCTGGTGCAAGCTGCATCTATAATCAGGCAACGTTGTTGGGGAAGATGAAACAGGAAAGCCTTATAATCCCCGCTGCGACACAACGTCTCCTAGTCTACTGTCTAACTTCTGACCAGGTTCAGGTAAAACTGAGGAAAAAACAGGTGCGAGTATTGACACACAAACACAAACACAAACACTCAGTTGTGGACCTGTCCTCCCCTATGCCCATGCTCACATCCCCCTGTTTTCACAGGTTACAGGGTCTTCCCTGGCCACAGTCCTTCAGGGATGTTCCTGGCCTTGTACAGGCTCCCCATGGCCATGGTCCCTTGGGGGTGTCCCTGCCCTGGCATGTGTGTCCCATGACGGCTGTCTGTCAGGGGCTCCTGTCTCCCTTTGGCACCCTGTGTCCTCCCCAGAGTGCATCTTCAGCCCTGGCAGCTGGGGCCTTTCTCAAACACAGCTTTGCAGGATCTGCCTGTGTTTCTCCAGCTGACAGTCATGGACCAGCTTGGGCGTTCTTTCCTGTGCTTCTGTCAGTGTCAGGGGTGGCTCCATATAGTTGCCATGGGTCCCCAGCCATCTCCCACATCCTGCACTGCTGTAGTCCCCACCACTTAAACCTTGTCTCTCCAAGAAGTATAAGCCTTGAGGAGCCCATTCTGACCCATACCAGGAAAACTGTATCCCTCAACAGAGCCTTGTTCTCTGTTTTCCAAGTATCTCCTGTTTCCTGGGTGATTTTGTAACAGTGGCTGAGGTCCCTACACACAACACAACTTTCCAGGAAAGTAAATAAAACCTTGTGTTTCCTCATTTCACACAAATATTTTGAAATGAGTACACCCAGGGGGAACCCTGACATAAGCACAGGTCAGTACAGGGAGGGCGGCTGTCGATCTCCATGGGAGAAGGCAGGGATGCCCCTCATTTGCAAAATGAAACCAGCCCCAACAAATGTTATCAAGTTCTATCTGCCATTAATCATGTCTCTCACTGTTTCTTGGAAGTCTTGAGGAAAGTGCTCTGGAGAGACTGCCATAGCCCCAAGCTGTCTTTTGTCAGGGTATCTGTCTTTACATCTTTATTTTGACATGATGTGTATAAAGTTGCTAAAGTAGCTCATGGTTTGAAGATTGTTTTAATATTTATTGAGTTTTTTATCTCATAAGCTGCAGATATAGCTAGGTTCCAAAGATGTAGAAATAGATGAGAAACTATCATCAACCAAAAAAAAAAAAAAAAGGAATAACTATATCATGAATATGAAGAAAGGAAGTCATTAAATAAAGCACATGAAAATTGTAGGTTTTGTATGCTCTACATATATTTCTGTACAGAACTACATGATAATTTAAAAATATAGCTACATTGTCCATCACTAGATGTTAATGTCCCATAGCTGACCTGATAATTGCTTGTAGATGTCATTTAAGGAGTGGGTGTTGTGAAGTCAGTTAAAAAGCAAGAGAAATTCAGTGCACTTGTGTGACACAGAGGCGAAGCTGAAGGAAACATGGAGCTGGGTTTGGCATGTGACAGAGGATGACGGTGTGTAAAGAAGGGGTGCAATAAAACACCAGAGGTGGTGGGAAGTACTGGATGACAAGTATTGGAGGAGAAATTGTAGAAATTGAAGAGTGCAGGTACAAGAAGTTATAACAATTAGTGTGGAAGAACATCTGGCACCACTTAGGAAATTTCTGTGAAGAAAGCATTACATGCCAGATATATTGTCAGCTAAATGTCACAAAAATTTGTAAAAAGTCATCTACCCCCTGAATTAATCACAAGTCACTTATTTATGAGTGTCTGATCTCAGTTTCTAAATGTGTGAGAATTATGTCATTAAGATTGCTCTCAGGAATAGTATGATATTATTTCTATTTTTTGTTGATTATTTGTGAGAAAATATCTTGTGAAATGTATGCATAATATAATCATTCTCACAAAGTTTTCCAGACTGAAATTAGCCTTCTACAAATATTTTACCAGAAAAGCCTACTACATAAGTATATGCACAGTCTACTTGGAAAGGAGGTCAGGTCTGTGTCATGTCTTTTTGAAATGCAGATACAAGGATACTCAAATAGGTCAGTTCTCGTGATTCTGAAAATCTGAAAAAGTCACAGAAATAATGAGTCATTTTAGCATGAAAGTTCCATGGATGCCTTCTCTGCCATTGTTTTAATGTGAACTATTATTTCCTATATATTCTGTGAGTCCAGACCATGATAAAAGCAAAAAGGAAATGAAAGATGAGTCTGATAGATGAGGCCGCTGATGTCGAAGGCTGTTTTTTAAGAAAGAAGGAAGTTTAATTTTAATTTTAAAAAGGCAGAAATGTTTTGGCACCATAGTTATTTTACAATCAGTGCTGCATTCCTAAATTTTCTTTTAATCTCTTTTGTTACCGTAAGTCATTATATGATAATACATATATATATGTAACATATAATTTAGAAAAGAAACTATGAAGTAAATGAGAATTAAATATTAACTGTCCCATTTTGATGACTGAAGACAAATAAGGAGGAGGGGAAATGGCTTCAAGAAAGGGATTCCTGGTAATGGCAAAATCTTCCATATTATTATTCCCAGCCATCACTGAACGTAGACACATCTGCAACTTAAAATGCAGCAATGGATCTTTTAAATAATAAAAATTGTCTAGACATTAATGCAGCAGATATGATACAGGTTGTTATGGTTTTAGTATCTTCCTAATCAACATTTTAGCAATAATAATTGTCAGACGCCAGGATCTCATTTCATATATTTATTCTCCAACCATGCCTTTTAATAAGGCTACTGACAGAATCAGATAGTCTTCACACAGTACACTGGATTCAGCTCACTGTACTAAAGCAAATATGTCACATGAATACACTTTAGTCCACAGCAACCATAGAAGTCTATTGCAGAACAATGGACATTGTACCCTTTCTGCTCCTACTGAGATGAAGACCATTATCAAGAGAGAGAGAAAAAGTGTTCAGACATTCTCTGGAGTTGATAAATTATAAAAAAATCCTCAAATTGTTAAAGTGAACCTAATCTGTGACAATATTCAAAGCACAGACAATTCTGCCACTGAGTAAATATACTGTACATGTTAACCAGTGTCAAGGATTGAAACTGCACTGCCTGGAGTCCCGCTATGAATGTGTTACATTAATCAGCCCTGTAGCCAAAATACTGTGCAGTGCTGTTGCAAGTTAGTCTTGGGATAAACAGAAACATGGTCTGTGTAAATGGCACTGCTTAAAGAAGGGCTGTTGCCATATTGAATATATTGCTTTTCAGGGAAATAGAGTGGTCAGATGTGACATTAGGTTTATTTGCCCCTCTCAGGAACAGCTAACATTGAGAAAAACTCTTTGCAATGATATAGTGCAAACATTATTCCCCATGGCTTATAGCCAGACTGCTCATGTAAAGTATATTTTGAATAAAGAAAAGGGTAGAAAGCTTATTCCTAGCAATACTAAAATGTTAATATTAGTGGGACATTTCATTTAAATGTCAAAAATAATTAATAACATGTTGAAATTTTCTATTGAGGTAAAGAGAGCAATTGACTTATATATACCTGCTTTCTGTCCTGTTACCAAATGCTGATACTCTCCAAGGAATCATCATAGCAAATGGTGTAAGGAAAATCAATATGTCCAAACCAGAGACACGGTTGGTACCCAGAAAATGATGAATCATCTTTATATCGATAACTTCTCAGAACAGCTTCCAATAAGTACAGAATTATTCTGATTAATTCATCAGGTAATATGAAGACTTTATCTAGGCTTCAATGGTTAAGAACAGGGGAGACAAGAGTACATCATCATAAAGATTACAGTTACACCCTGTTCAGAAAAGGTCTGCACCAGCCTACAGGTATTAGCAGAACGAAAAAAAAGAGCGTAACCTTGAAATTGTGACCGTAGAGGAAGGGAGAGAGAGCAATGAAAAGAATACTTGTCTTTCTCTTGAGATGTAAAGATATTAGTTTTTGACATCCTGATCCATCTTTTGTGAAAAGGTGGAATAGCAAAGCCTCTACTTCTTCCAGAAATAAAATATTCTTTTGATATTTCTACTTGCAGTTCACAAAAATTCAGAGTGGACCAGACTTTGTGGCACAGAAACCAGTCATGTCAGTCTTTGGTCAGGTTTCATTAGAATATGCTCTGTTGCACTTCTCCGTTCTGGAGGATCAAAAGGTAGCAATGGTCAAATTTTCAGGATTTTGCTCAGGAAGGATTCTCCTGCAGTCTATTTTGCATGGTCCTGCTCACACAACTTAAAGTTGAGGTCAGTTACTTCATCGACAATTTCTTCATGTTCTGAAAACCAAAATCCCTGAGAAAGATCATTAACTATGCTAGAACTGTGAGATAGCCTTGCTCCTTCAGGATTTCCAAGCCAGTTTTTCAGACTCAAGTCTAGGTTCAAATACTTCCAAAAAAATATGATTACATTTATTTTAACTTCAGCCAATCTCAGTTGCCACCAAGTGAGTTCTGATTCTCTCTCAAAAGAATCAAAGTTGACGTTACCATATTTTTGCTTATTTTTTGAACTTCAGAATTATCACTCTTTGTTTTAGCAGAGAGGTTATGTTTTCATGTGTTCCAGTATACTGCATATACAAGAACCCATTAGGAGAAGATATCTCAGCAAAATGATGTTGCTTTTGTCAGGCCAGTGACAGTCAGGATCAGCAAGTTGTGACTACCTGTCTGATAATACAACAAAGTAAACATGGGTGGAACAGGACTACTCTACACAGTTGTGTAGTATCTAGCAGCCAGAGTTGGGGCTTTTTGTTATTAAAAGATATTTCATGTGTTTTATCTGTTCCATTCTGTGCTATAAAGCCTGCTACATTATTACAAACTGATGTTATGAGTGATAGGAAAGTGCATAGCCTGTAAGAGAAGTGTGGGAGTGAGGACAAGATTTTCAGTGATGGTGAGTTCCACAATGTTGCAGCATTTATCTGCCCTCTTCAACCTCCTAATTTCTTTTAAAGAGGTTACATATATAAGCCTTTTCTTTTTGATTTTGTTTAAGCATTTGTTTATGTGGAATTAGAAAAAGCACTGTGATGCTTGTGACTATTAAAAAAACCAATAAAAATCAGCCTTGATAGATCAATACCTTTTCCTTAAGAATTAAGCCTTTTTCAGTTCACTGTATCATAATGAATGTTATACCTTCATACAGCAGTGTGTAATGAAAAAGAAAAATCCTGATCATTTTTTATTTCTGCAGTTTCTCATGTCATTGGCATGCCCCACTAAAAACAGGAATTTGGGATGGAAGATCTGTTTTGTACCCTCTTCCTTTAGGAATTAAAAATAGAAAATGCTACAGTATTAATAAATGTATTTGTGCTTCAATTTCTTCTCTTCACAAAACTGAGAATTTTGAACATCAAAAAAATAATTGTGTTGTTGCCTCAGATTAGCTCTCTGTCTGAAATATACCATGTTAGAATGTTAATTGAGTTTGACATAGGCATGGATATAAAATGCATCATGCCACTCAACTTACCAGCAGTGAAACTGATTACCAATTATAATCATTCTCTGCATGGTGACAGCATACCAAGATGGAGATGTTGAATATTTCAGTTTGCAATATTATCTGGGTTGTTTAAAGTACTGACTACGTGTCCTGAAACCAATAGAGGTAATTGGTATGCATGTAAGAGCTGGGAGGCTGAGCACATCACTTATTTATAGAGTCTTTTGATGTAACTCTGTGGAAAAAAAATGTTAATAAAACATGGTTCAAAGGAAAATTTACACTCACCATTATAATATGACATAAAGTACAAATTATCGTACCTGAATAACTGTTTTCTATTGAATAGTGTTCCATTTTCCTTTTATTGAAATAGTCCACTGAAACCTAACAGAAGGGGGAAGGGGAACACAAAGAACAAGAAGGCTATTAACTCTTTTCATTTTGTGATGCAGCTATCTGGAAATTAAGATGCAAACACAAGATAGAGAGTGGAAAATCACTGGGTATGTCATCGCTTTCATAACCTTCTAATTTGCTCCACAAATTGGTTTATGGTCCTCTTAAGGCACGTTCATCAACAAACTCCATGTCAACAATTGATGTGAGGCTTGAAATGGACCAGAAAACAGGATACAGGAAGTAACATGGTGACCTCAGTTGAAAGGCAATGAGCCAGTTAAATTAGCCTTCATGTAAGTCCTTCTACTGCAAGGACACCAGCAACCCTTACTTCTTTTCAAACAGGAAAATAAAATATTGAGACCATGTTTACAGAATGCTTTGTTTTTGTCAGAACTAGTTGTAAACCTGATTGAATCTATGCAGAATGCAAACTTTGTGTCAGAGGCAAAAAAGCCCTAGAGCTTCTAGTCACCAGATAAGAAAAGAGACACAGTACTTACAAATGCTGGTAAAAAGCAGTTTCATTAGACTCAGAATTTATTTTCTGTGGAGTGAGGGAAATTTTTAATAGTTGCAACAAGGGGGGGAAAAGGGATGTTAGGGTGTCCAGGCTATCTCATGGGGGTTAAATGTTAGGATACTGTGTTATATTCATGAGAAATTGCATTTAATCTTGTCATTAACCACTGAATTGTTATGTTCATGCCCAGTGGTGGCAAATTAAAGTTGACCAAGCACTGATCACTGTCATTTCCATAAAGCTGACCATCTGCATTTCCTGCTGTTAAATGTTTCACTGTCCAAACTCTGTGCTCCAGGCATGTATTTTTAAGGGACTGTTAGCATTTCATGTAAGGTGAATAGCACATTAGTGATGCCTTTTGGTCTTTAATTTATTCCCTGTGATGCCTGTCCATCGTGGCAATGTAAACTCTGCACAGGTCAGAGATTACCTATTAATGTCTCCCAAAAATGCCTTAGCACCTCAATGATTTTGCCTTAAAGAGAGGAAGATGCTGGTAAAAACAATCAGAATCTACAGTGAATGAATTACTCAATAGTGAGCTCCACACTCAGATAGTCTCATTAATGTAATTTAAAGCCTTCAGTTTTATGTAGCATTGAAGGCTACATCTGCCCATCAAATAAACCTATTGATCTTGTGGCTTTTCTGCAGACCTGCCATGGTGGAGATCTTCCTGATCTCATTTTGGCTTTATGAAATACCTGGGATCACTTTTCAACTCCACTTTAAAAGTTAAGCACATCCTCTTGAGATCATAATTTTGCCTGAAGCAATATCTATTTACTTAGAGCATATTTGCATGATTAGAGCATGAGGAGAAATATAGCTGTGAAATGTGAGTAAGACCAAATTCTCTTCAAGTTGATGGCTATCAGGACTGTAAATCCTGGAGAAAATACCATGGATTTGAGGTGGGTAAGGAAAAATAAATTCTCCTAAACAGTATGTTTCTTCTGGGCTAACCAAATTCATGTTTTATTCATAAAACACATAATATAATGCTTGAATGTAGAACATTATTTCCCTGGAGCCAAAGTCCTCAATAGATGTCAAGACACAGGAGGAGGGAAGAGCACAGAATTGCACACACTCCTTTCCCCCCTCCCCATCGTTCCCCTCTCCCGAGTGCTTTTTGGAACTGTACTTTGGGATCAAGTGAAGCCCAAGCACACCATCAATATAGAAATTATCTCATGGGGAATTGCCCTTCAGACAAGCAAGTAATCAGCCTGTTTCACCCAAACTACGTCTGTGTAGCCTGCCTTGGAAGGAAAAGCTCTAGTCAGCCAACTTACAGATCAGCTTTTTCCGAGGACCCTTGCAAAATGTGTCTCTACAGGAGGTGGGTACTGATCAATCACCAGGACACAGATGTGTACACCAGGAGCTACTGCAGGGGTTAGTTGTAGAGAGCAGACTTAATCTAGTGGTGGAGTTAGGCCAAATTAGGCCATTGTTTACTTCTGCACCTGTAACTGAGCTACTTAACACTCATGAGTTACAACATCATTTTGTTAATAACTGAAGTGAAATTGTCTTTTAAAATTGTTTTCTAATATTGTTTGATCAACATGAAGACTTGCTTTTCAAGGTATCAGTGGGGGTGAGATCACATCCCATTTGCTCCCACTGATTTCACTAAGCCATTTTCCTCTCATCTGGCTGGCTGCTTGTCACCGAGACCCTAAGCCAATCCTCCACAGTGGTTTCACCACTGCCTGCTCAAAGCAGACCCTTAAAATAAGCAGAGTTTGCTGCCAGGCACCCAGTACTCCAAGCCACCTACAGGTGTGTGAGCTTTGGTGTAAAATGCAGGGTTTTTTATGAGAAGGTGCCCAAATTTGGCCAAACCGGCACAGAATGCCGCAAGGTCTCAACAGCCTAAAGCTAGGTGTGACACAGGACCTGCAGATTTTGTGTGACCCAGAACTGCAGCCCACTGCAGATGGCTCTGGGTGTAGAGGCAGAGCACTCAACCTCTGCCTGATATCTAGAAGCAGTTAAGTCCAGTGCAGCCTCTTCACTGCCAAGTTTCAAGTCTGGAACTATTTTTTGAGTACCATCAAGGATGCAGCTGTCAGGAGGGGAAAATTAGGTTGATTTACCCTCGGAGAATGCTACACTAATTCAGGAAATGCACACAAAGGACATGAGAAACAAACATCAATTAGAAGAAGAAACATGAAAATATCTTTCAGCATCTGCCCTGCCCTTTATTATTATTCCAAGTGCATTCAACCAATCATTCCCTCAGTCTGCTTCATTATTAGCAAATTGCAAAATAAATACTGAATATTTTTATCTTCCCATTAGCAATGTTGAATCTCATTTCCTTGTCCGGAAGATTTCCATGACTGCCACAAAGGGAAATATCCTGCGGTGGCCATCTCATTCAAAAACATATCTTTGAAAGAACATAAAGCTCAATTTAATCCTTCTAATTTTTAGAAAAATAAGAAAGATGTTAATGAAATGACAGCAGCATTTTTATTAGGGTATTAAGTTTTGAACTGAGTGTTGAAAAGGCGCAACAAACCATTTAGTGAAACACCATAGGAGTAAAGAAAGAAGGAAGAAAATACAGGCGGTAAGAGCTTCTTTTGTTTATGGTTTGAAGTGTGCTGACAACAGTTATTAAGGTATTAATATTGAATAACATTATGCTGTCAGAGGCTGTATACTATGTGGGAAAGAAACAGGCTTCTCAGTATCTATTTTTACCCCATTTCTAGGTGATACAGAATACACATATTCAGGACATCAGAGATTATATCTACAAAGCCCCTGAAGAGAGGAGGGGCTGTGAGCACGTTGTGACCTTGATCTTGCAGTGGGCCCTGCAAGAAGCCACTGTGCAGCCTGCACGAGCAGGGTCCATGTTAAAGCAACACTGGCAGGTTTGGTACCTCTGTGTGCAGGAAATTAATTTTCTTCCCTTTGATGTGAACTTCTAGTTGAAAACACAATGCAGAAAAAGTGGGAAAGCTGAAGAAATTTTTCTCTGTATGAGTGTATCTAATTAGTAGTCAGCAGCCACTCTTCACCCCATATCCACCACAGTCCTTTGTCTACTTCAAGTGTCTTTTTTTCATAGGAGATTAAGGAAGGAGAGTCCTTGTGACAGAAAAAGAGGGAAGCAAACACAAAAGGGAATTAATGCACAGTTTTCAGAACTTAATTTGACTTTTAAGTGATCATGCTCAGACTAATATCTTGCTCCTGTTGAATGACAGCTCCCTGTATAGACTGCTTACCTCTCATGTCCTACCAGACAAAAAGCTTCACAAGGAAAACCTTCTGGCAGCCATCCTGTTCTGACAGATCAGCTCATTTTTACTGCTACTGTATAATTATGTATACCTTCAGGACCAGAATAAATAGATTTCTCAGTATGTATTTAGGTTTAGGTGTTGGTACTGTAATGTCTTCTCTGCTGGCTATACAGATCAGTGTTTGCTTGCACAAAGGTTGTTTTGCCACTGAAATGTTACAACTAAACAGACAAAATAAAACAGACAATCTGCACCCCGGATTAAGCAATATAACCACAGACAAGAAAAAGATGGATTCTAGTATATTTCATGCCATAAACTGAAAATAAAAATAATAATGAAGTGGTCCGTAATAAAAAAAGAGACAAATTAAAAATATTACACTATTGATTTGAAGGACTGTAATTTTAGAGAGGTGCTTTCAATTCTGTCAGCATTATAGATCCTGAAAATGAATGGATCCTTTCAGCAATATTCTCATCCAAAAAACCACCTCTCATTACTTGCAACATTTTGAATAAAACTAAGGTAGCACAAAATTTTAAGCAGACGGTTCAATGACATTTTTCTTTACTAATCGTAGTTATGGAGGCATCCAC
Organism: Corvus cornix cornix; assembly: GCF_000738735.6. Taxonomy (NCBI): domain Eukaryota; kingdom Metazoa; phylum Chordata; class Aves; order Passeriformes; family Corvidae; genus Corvus; species Corvus cornix. The sequence continues at coordinate 46,442,971 of NC_046357.1, read as the reverse complement.
TTCATATTTTATTGCATTTTCAATGGGTATAGAAAATTTCAGTCTGATAATGACCTTTGTACATCATGCTGCAAATTGATTTTGATGACCTTTCACTCTCAGGTAATTAGGCTTCATGCACATTCATCTTGTTCACATTGCACTGAGACTGCTTACTGCACTGGACTCTCTAAATTTTCCCCGTTCCAGCAGTTGCCTCTCATTTTTCATCACCAGTTTGTTGCTGTTGGAGAACTTAGTATTTTTTTCTGCAAAAATTGCATTTTCAATTTAGCTTGCCCTTACATCATAGAACCATAGAATTATTAGGGCTGGAAAAACCTCCAAACCGCATCGAGTCCAACCTCTGACCAAATGCCACCATGTCAACTAAACCATAGCACTGAGTGCCATGTCCAGTTTTTCTGGAACACTTCAAGGGATGATGATTCCACTACTCTCCTGGGCAGCCTATTCCAATGCTTGACAAACCTTTCAGTGAAAAAATTCTTCCTGATGTCCAACCTGAACCTCTCCTGACATAGCCAGAGAGCACAATGTTAACAGTTGTGCTGTTAAGATTTGGTGTGAAAAGGGTAAAAATAGTTTTCTCTCTATTCATAAAAGAAAATAGAAGAAAATAATTTCTCAAGCAGTCTTCTATTCATTGCTCTGCCTCCCTCAGGTATATTTCCTCCTCTAAACTAAGTCTTATCTGGATGGTTCAGTGACTCAGCTTAAAATATCATTCAGTCCATATACACTGCATCATAAATCACTGTAGAGGATGCTGTGATATCCTAGAAGAGGCTGATTTTCAGAAGGTAAAAAGGCCCCCTGGTCAGAAACACAGCATAGATACATAACACATGAAGGCAGCTGTAGTGGAATACTCCTTAGGCATCAGCTTCTCTAAAAATAAATGTTTTCTAGGGAAGTGCACCTGTTACACCAAGGTATACGCAAGTACATGCTCAATATGCTCTGTGAATAATTAGAAAATTCCTGAATGTGAACTGCTAAAAATCACACAGTTAAAAAGCAGACATACTAGAAGGTAAAATATAGATAAGTCTTTCAGTTGAAAATTATAAAGGAATTAAAACCCTTATATTAGACTGCAGGCAATTACTTAAACATATTATTCTAATCAGGACTTTTAAAATTTTTTGACAACAAAAGTTGGCCATATGCTTCATGTCCTACAACTTAATACTGATAACATTAAAGTTAAGTATATAACAGGATAAGAGTTGTATCTAGATTAATGAATATCAACAAGTCAGTCCTGCATCAGGAAGGAACTGAATGGAAAAACCAGCCAAAGAATCCATGTGGGTTCTTTGTGTGCTTGCCTTACAGACCTGAAAAAAGGACATGGGTCTGCAGTGCCAGAGTTCTGTGGCCAAAGCTAAAGGCAAAGCCTTTTAATCCAATCTGTCATAGGCAAATTGATATGCAGGTGCTAAAGAAGATCAAAAGAGAAAGAAAGAAGAGAGAGAGAAAAGTAAGCAAACCACACTGTTTGTTTTGTAAAAGGTTAGCAAGTTTCACCTCCCTGCAAAGAAAGACAGAATTGCTTCTGTTGACATGCTCTGATATCAATACTGGTAAATTCTATCCAACAAGAACATTTGTGTATTTCTGCTGGGAAAAGAAAACTAGAGCAGGAGGTGAAGACCTCAGAAGGTAAGAACCTTAAAGCCAGTCAAGCTTAACAGTACATTAATATTGAGATATTTTTACTATTAATTTTATTGTTGTAGTTGTCAGCAAAGGAAAGCTCCAACAGAGGAAGAATTCTGGAACACAGCCAGAATGTGTTTACTATCTTATGAGCTGGATGGAAAAGAGCTTTCTATGTTTCTTGCTGCATAAGATCCACAAGGGCAGGGACTTTTTGTTCTCCTTTACTCTTTACAGCTATCAGCACAGTGTCAGTTCTTAATAAATAATAAATAAAATAATGACTTGAAGAACATATAAAAAGATGAGTGGGGAGGACATACTAAATTATTCATAAATGTTCCCAACAATGTCACTTTCCAATTAAAGTGTCATCCTATCGTCTGTGTGGGTGAGACAACAACCTTCATCTCACACAAATGCGACAGCACTAAGAGCAGAAGGATTTTGTCATATATTAGTACCTAGTGTGATAAAACATTTAGAACAAGTTTTCAGGAGTGGAGTTTTTCTATAATTGTCTTGCCTACACCACTGAAATTCCAGCCATTTTTCTCATACAAAATATATGGACTGCAATGTGTCAAACAATTTATGTAACAATTTGAATAAAAGCTCATAAACTACTTAGTAGTTCTCCTTTTTTAGCAAGTCACACTAATCAGAAATAATGTTTACGCCCCTGTTGTTCAAGGCCAGCTTATTCACGCTGTGTATTAGGTGAAGTGAAGCATGAGTCATCCCACCAGCCTTTGTACTCTACACTGCAGACCTCCCTACAGCCACTGTCCTGACTTCCCTGCCTCTGCCATGATCAGTGAGACCAGCATAACCCATACAGCGAGGGGGGTACTCCGCATGTCTCCTCCTGGTCAGAGGTTTCCTCGGTTCCCACAAAGACAGTGAGCAGTAGCGTGAGATGGCAGGAAAAGCAGGTGAAACACATCTGTTCCTCCAGCCCTAAGGAAAATGTTCAGAGCAGGATGTTACTGCTCTTCTCCACTGGTTCTATTTTGAGCCATACAGCGCTAGTGTGGTTCTCATAATTACAGCACTAGGAGCCATGAAGCAGTATTACAATAAACGTGAGATTCATTGCAATAAATAGAAAGTTTCTAGCTATCAGAGACACAAAACTTAGAACACTAAACTCTGAAAGATGCCAACACAGAAAACAAAACAGCAGTTCAAAATGCATGTTGTTTAATCTCATGATTCCTAAGCATATCTTACCTGCACAAAGACAGGGTGCAACTGGGGCTGCCAGCACTCAGAAAGATTTCATGTGCTGGATGACTGCAGGCCAAACTATTTATCTTTTCTTCTCCAATTCGTTCAGAGATTTGGACTAAGAGATGACATTTCCTAACAACAATGCTGTGCTCATTTGAGTGTATGCTCCCTCGTTATAGGTATATCATCTGTGTAAAACTGATTAGTTCATTATACAGACAAGTAAATATGGGTCTGCATAGCCAGGTGAAGAAATATTACTAATAACAGTTTGATTTAATTGATAATAAGTGCGAAATAAACTGTTGGAAAATTTCAAGGACCAGATTTTTTATTTATTTTATTAACGAACTATTGAAACTAATGATAGGATTTAAGCATGTGACAAACCTGTGTAAAATGTTATGGATAGCACCAGTATGCAAAATATTTCCTGGATCGTCTCATTTATTTATAGCTGAGATGATGGAGAAAGCCTTTAAGCTGGCTTCTTAAAGCATACTGCACAATCATTTCATTCACTTTCATGTCAACAAGCTTTGACTTGATAAATTTTAACAGAAAAATGCTCGGTAAAGCACTGCAGACCTGCACAATTCATTTTGCAGTAATTTTCTTGAGGCTGCCTCAAGATTGACCTGCTATCTTCCTTGTCTTCTTATCATTTTCCCATCTGGAAAAGTCTGAGTCATGTGGTACACTGTGGAGTAAGTGATCTGAGACTGCTGGTGCATTCAAAGGTCATTAAGAGTCATAACTCTTAAAATCACCACCCTCCTGCAGACAAGGTTAACAGTAGTCTATACAGTTGGTAGAGAGGTCAGTAGTTAACTTTAACTAGTATAAATACCAAGTGAATTTTTTATTTTCTTTGTTACCTCAGACATAGACTAAGAATTGCATGTTTTAGAGGCTGCTACTGAAGATTATGTTGAAAACATGGAAATTAAAGCTTTTAGACCTTAATGGCCAATGAAAGACATAATTCTCTATATATCTTTTGGATTAATTTACTAATTTTCTTCCTCTAAAACTGAAATACATCTGTATTTTCACAGTGCCTGGCAACTTTGATTAACATGGCAATTATCTTAGCAGTCTAGCCCAGGGATTTTTAATCCAAAAATTGGAAGTCTTAATTTTCAATAGAGAAATCTGAGAAAGACACTAATTAGTAGAAAAATCACCTCCACATAAGTCAGTTCAGTGCCATAAATTAAAAACAAACAAAAAACCACAACACCCTATCCCCTACCCTCAAAAACCAATGCAGGAATTAAGATCAGACTTCAAAGTCTAAATTTCTTAACTAGTCTTTGCTCCCTAAACAAAACTCAGAAAAGCTTTTTGAAGAGACTAGGAAATGCTGGGGTTAGATACAATGAGGTAAAAAAAAATCCCCTTGCTAACACTTTAGACAAATACTAACAATGACAGAGAGTCTAGAAAGGTAAGAAACAAACAAAAAAACCTAATTTCTATAAAAGAAATATAAAAATGAGTATCTAAGAGTGAATAGATAATAATTATAGTCAGTCAATAAAAGAACGAATAAATAGTTCATCATAACGGTAAAAACGTACACTAAGTAAAACTGAATGACAATAACTGTTATTATTCCCAAAGTAGGTAAACTCCCTGATAACTTTATTTCCAGTGGTACATCCATATGCATGCATGTGTGCATGTATACACACACACACATATGAGGTATGTATATGAATGAAAAATATCAGTGCTAAAATGAGAGAAGTTCACACATTATGGTGAACTAATTATGTAGTTATGTTTGGAAAACTCATCTTTTGTTTATGTGAAAAGTTTAGGATTTCAACATTTAAAATCCTTCAACTAGATGGCACTTCTTCTATTAAAAAATACTTTGCCTCATGAAATATAGAATTAAAAAATACTTTGATGCAATCTATATCTATTTGTAATACTCATATTTGTAACTACATTCTACTCTTTTGTACCTATAGATCTCACTTATCAAATTTGGAGTAGTGTACTTTAGAGGTGTATGAGAGAATAAAGCTTAATACACCCCTGGTAAGTCCTTTGTAAATTTTAGGCACTTTTTCGAGATTCCTTTCACCTCGGCACTTTCTCTGAAGTCCTGGATGACTTGGTGAATTGCTGGATTTGTGGAGCTTTTCACTCTGGGTCATTGATGCTATTCAAGCTGAAATCAGCAGTGGACCAACAATCACTGCCATCTGAGTTTGTGCTCGTCTAAAATGAGTTGGTAACTTCAGATAGTTTCCTTTGAGGCAAGGGAGACAAGCACCATCTCAGCTGACCATCAGATCTCAGTTGACAATCTTTTGGTTCAGTCTTAGCTGAAAAGACTGAATATCTCACCCACAGACCAGTCACCCCAAGTCAGAGGGGAGAAGTACTCAAACTCCATTAAAAGTGCCAACCAACTATTTCTCTTGTGTAGAAAATATGAAGAAGTTGTTTTCCAAAGCTATTCACCTTTACTGTATTCATTAAGACTATGCATGAAAAAGAGAATAAAGGATTTATGTGACTGTATAGTCAAGTTGTCATTAAGGAAACTTTCTGAGAAAGGAGGAATGTTATCTTGTCTTCCTGTTCAGATTGTCTGGAAATGAATACATCCTGATTTGGAAAAAAAAACCCCAAAAATATTATTTAATCATTAGAAATTGATGAGACTGCAAAGGAGGTATTGGTTTTGCTATCTCCTTTAGGGCAGTCTCTTCTTTGAATATAAATCTGTAATTTTTTAAATTGAATTACCTTTTTCAATAATATTCCTCACTACTTGTAGTTCAATTCCTGCATTATTTACAAGCAGCTTTAAAAAGTCTGTGCTCATGTTGACAGTGATCTCTGTGAAATGAGAGGCAATTTCTGACTTGTTTAAATTTCTTTTCAGCTGATAATGGAACTCTACCTGTATACAAAAATACATGCATTAAGTAGTGGGGTTGCCCTTCTATTGGGGGTCCTTCTCAAATAAGGCTTTTCTCCATACTTATATAATCCCCACCCTCATGGTGTCAGATGATCTGGATGATTCCTAGTCCTGATCCCCTTTTCTCCTAAACAACACTATTTGCCCATTGCCCATAACAGCTACAAATCTAAAAATGCTGTCTTACCTCAGTTTAATCCCATTTCAGCAGGCTTTAACTGGTAAAGCCTTCTAAGATACTAAATAAGGAAATCTCAGGCCTATGAAATAAGAAAGTCATATTCCTATGAATTAGTCCTCTTCACCTGACCTGAGTGGAACTTATTCATACTTCTTTAAAACAATAGCATTGGTGGTTCACTAGTTTGTTTCTTGAAATTCCTAATCTACTTTTTCTTTTTTTTTTTTTTTGTCAGTACCCATGCAAAACAAACCATGCATGCAAAGCGTATTTTTTTGCATGTAGGATTCTGTATAGTGCAAAATCAGCTACTGTTGTTCATTAGTTGCCAGTCTTAAGAGCACTTAATGCTTAAGCTGACTGACTGGTGTTCCAGGGTTCCAGCTCACTGGCTGAAATACAAAACTGCTGATTGTTGTAGCACAGGATCAATCTGAAGCCTCTTATTCTTCAAAACCCTCATACATGTAACTCCTTTTACATGTGTGGATAATTATAACACATGCAGAATATCCTCCCATCACCAAGTCTGACTCTGATATTTAAATGATTGTTTACCTTTGCTAAAAAAAAATATATATATCTGGTCACTTAGCTGTTGACATGGTTTGACACTGGCCCAACACCAGGCACCCATGAGAGTTGCTTGCTTATCCTCCCCTGCCACAGCTGGGCAGAGAGGAAAAGAAAAAAAACTAAGGGTTCATGAGTTAAGGACAGGGAGAAAAACACTTCAAGAGCAAAACAAGCTCAACTTACGGCTGTAGAGTTAATTTATTACTAACAGAATCAGAGGAGGATAATGAGAAGTAAATTAAGCCCTTAGAACACCTTCCCCCCACCACCCCCTCCCTCCTTCCCACCAATATCACAGGGAGACAAGGCATGGGGGCTTGGTCAGTCCATCACCGAGATTCCCTTCCGCTGCTCCGGGAGAGGAGTCTTCCCCTGTGAGGCCGTGGGTCCCTCCCACGGGAGACAGTTCTCCTGAACTTCCCTGGCGTGGGTCCGCTCTCAGGAGCAGCAGCCCCACCGCCCCTGCTGCAGCCTGAGCCCCTCCCACGGGCCCACAGCCCTCCCAAACTGCAGCGCCGGGGCTCTCTCTTCCCACGGGGTGCAGCCCTCCAAGGCCAGGCTGCTCCCGCCTGGAAGCAGGGCCCTCTCTCTGCACCGGGTCTCCCGCTGGATCACAGCCCCCTCCAGGCATCCACCCGCTCCGGCACGGGCACCTCGCCACGGGCTGCGGGTGGATCTCTGCATCCCCCGTGGATCCATGGGCTGCAGGGGCACAGCGGCTTCACCATGGGCTGCACCACGGCCTGCAGAGGAACCTCGGCTCCGGCTCCTGGAGCACCTCCTGCCCCTGCTTCTCCACTGACCCTGGTGTCTCCATTGTTCTCCCTCATGTGTTCTCACCTCCTTCTCTTCTCTGACTAGAAGAAAAAGTCTGCATGAGCTTTGTTTTGATTTTCTTCTTAAATATGTCATCACTGAGGCATTACCAGTCTCTCTCACAGGTCCAGTTTTGGCCAGCAGCATGTCCATCTTCAGAGCCATCAGCCGTTGGCTCTGCTGGACATGATGGAAGCTTCCAGCAGCTTCTCACGGGAGCCTCCTCTGTGGCCCCCCTGCTACCAGAAACCAGGCCGAGCCAAACCAATACAGCTGTGAATGTTAATAACTTATTGGATATGGAAAAGCACGTGTTCCATGCTACTGTTTATATTTGCACAGAAATACCTGGTTCTAAAACTGGAGCCTCTAAAGAGCAGCCCATTTAAAGGGCCTACACTACATGCTGAAGTGTGTGTTTGCTTAAAAAAAGAGATAATTATCTGTGTTATAAAATTTCTATGATATGATCTCATTGGATGACTAACAGGAAATGTTGCAAAAATGTGCTATTTTATCAAATGTATTTTTAAATTACTCTTACAGTGAATCAATCTGATGCAGCTAAAAGGCAGGGAGAATGGGACAGAGAGGGTGACTCATGTAGATTTAATTTTGCCTTCCAGAGATCCCCATGACTGCTCACAATTCAACCCATTGTGGCTGTTCTACAACCAAACATTTGATGCACTGATCAGTGTCAAGAGTGGAGGTAGGGAAGGCTCACAAAATGAGGCTGAAAAACCTTGATGATGCCAGTTGCTCTCTAAGCTTGGCTCAGTAGTGTATTAAAGCAAAAAAAAAGAAAATAAGAACTGTAACAGCAATAAATAGAGAAAGCAAAAGAAAGCAATCAAGTAAGCAAAAAAGAATTAAAGCAAGAAAGCAGAACACCTGAAAATACTGTTCCATCTAAAAAACAGCTTTCTTCTTTCGGTTGCTTATGTCTTAGTCTCTATTAATAAATGAAAATATCAGAGCAGTCTTGTAGACATCAACCACGGGTTTCCCAAGGGAAAATCTTTTTAATGTCTTGAATAAATAACAATATTTCCTTTTAATTATTATTATTATCAGTAGTAGTAGTATGGATTTATAAGGAAAAAAGCAGCTAAAAATGTGTATGCAAAATCTGTTTCTTCCTACAAGATTTTTGGAACTGTTGTTCTTTCATAGAAGATTCATGGAAATAGAAAAAATAATAAATTGAAGAATTTCTATAAAAGAACAGTATAAGCATTTAATGTTCATGCATCAGAGATATTTATTGTTCTTAACACAAATGTTTGGGAAGCATTCCATTGGGAAACATGGAAAATATTATGCAATAACTAATATTAACATAAAAAAGAAATTTCTAACTTAAACATGCTGTGGTTAATGATTGAAAGTACTATTTACTATTTAAGTGCTAGTGTACTTATACACATGTATATTAAAACCAAAGACATTTACAGGTGGACAGTTCTCCTTTTGGAAGCTCTCATTAAATTCTCCATGTTAAACATTGGTGTCAAAGGTTAAGAAAACACTCCATGAACTGAGTAAACTATGTGTTCTTTAAATTATTAATGTTCATATTGATAACAGCTAGATCTTTGCAGATCTTTGGCTCACACCTTGGTAAAAGTACCACAGTTACGCAGAGTTGAATGAAGTTTAATGGAGAATAAAGGAATCCAAAGAATTCAAATACCCAAAAAGGACAAAAATCCAAGCATTATTGGATTCAAAAGATGAAGCAACCCCCCATATCCTTCACAAAACCCTGAGATTTACAGCTTCAACTGCTTGTAATTTACTTTGACTTATTTTTTGTACAAAGCCAGATAAAAGGTATATGATTATATACTCACTGGGACTGGGCAAAGAGGTGTGGTATAAAATGAAAAATAACTGGAATCTTTTTTGCAATATACAGTTGAACTAACATGCAATATTTCTTTCTTGCATTAGTTAAATTCACTTTCTGTATGGTTGCAACTTTCTTTGCACCGCAGGATTTGGCTGGAATGGAAGTACCAAGGAATTAAGTTATTCTCACCTTCTTTCAATGTGACTTTTTTGCCATGGAAATTAAGCAAGCTTTATATTTTTGAAAAATTGGAGGCTGATTTGAACCCAAATCTTTTTGCAACTTGACTGCTTCTGGTAGTAACAGAAAGGTAATTCAGCAGCTGTTCTGGCATCTCACAAGCTGGATGCCAACCTGCAAAAGAAAGTTATTAAACCTATCAGTAAAAGTTACACCACAAGGGGACATGGTCCCCTGGAGCCTGCCTTTAACCACTGCGAAGCTCAGCACTGTCTAGTGGTGATCCTGGACATACACATATACAAATGTGACCTGTGCAGACACTTACAAACGTGACCTATCTTCACCCAACAGAGGAGCTGTGCTACCTGCACAATGCTTTTGCAGGATCTGTTTCATAGGAGCTTGGAGGAATTCAGGGCCTTGGCCAGACTATAGTGTTTGGCAACTGATCTTGGTTGACAAACAATTGCTTGAGCAACTGTTTCAGCAGTAATTCTGAATTTAAAACATGCCTCATAAGGACCTGATCACAAATTCCTTGTCCTGAAATTTGAAGGTTATTCAGTGCAGTCCCTGGCATTTCAGTAGATAATTTTTCTAGAACATGAGTTTGAAGGCAGCTGAGTCCAGCCTCATGGTTCACATTCAGTGCTTTTAACCAAGTTGTTGCCTCTCATCTTGAATGACATTACGTATCACTCATCACTATCTGTCAGAAGTTATATCAGTGTCTGTATAGTAGGTGTTGCATTTCCTGGATGAAAAGCCTCAGTCTTTACCTTTAAAATGTCAATCCTTCTGCATTCCTAGCATTCACAGGCCTGTTTATCAGTTTGTTCTCCACTGCCCTGGAGATGCATTCAGAATAAATGAAGCAAGGAGGACAATTTACAAGGAAGAAACTGTAGCCAAAGTCATCTGCAAGTTTCAATTCACTGGCCGTTTCTCTCAGGGATTCTTCTAGCAGAGATAGCTCTTTACTGTGGTTTACCACTTAGATTTTATGTCATGGAGACTGATATAAGTTTGATAAAAGGCCTTCTCTGCTGAGATTTAGAGGTGTCAGAATTTCTCTACTTGGGTAACTGCAAAAAGACAGGAGACCAAAAGAGTGGTGTGGCCATCTCAGTTCATGCTCTCTTCCACAGTAACAGCTGTATTCAGACAGTACTGTTCACAATACATGGTGCAAATCAAGAAATCATTCTAATCATCAGTGAAGGCATTCAAGATGCCTGACTGACATCTCAAGAAAACAAAGGTGCAAAGAAGGAATGGCTAGGGTGTGGTGCTCCATGACCTGCAGAAAATTTCTAGATGAGCTTGAGACAATGAATTTCCTTACCTCCTCAAACATTACTGAAACAGTCTCCTTCAAATAAAGCAAACATGACCTTCTGATGTCTTGCCTTCAGATTGTATTGCACCCTCCTGAATATGAATATTCTGGATGTGCTGCTGAACAAACTGCAGCCTGACTTGACCTTCTTCTGGTCATTGCCACAATGTTTGTGACCTGAGCATGGAAGGGTGCAGCAGATAATCATCATAATCCTTAACATCAGTATATTAACTACTTACTGATGATTTGGAAGTCATCATCATCATTCTCTGATAACAGTTCTTATATCTGATTTGTGTTATTCTTAGAAAATATATGAAACGTTTATTTACTTTTGTGACATAATTAGTAGAACAAATACTGTATCTCAGACTTGCAAAACAAGTTGAAGAGTAAAACATACCTTAAGAAGAAAAAAATTTTAACAACAATAACTTTCGCAGGAGATCCACGCAAAAATCCATTGCATTTGTGTTTCAAAAAAGTGTTAATATTTGAAGGAAACCCATAGATACAGAATGTGCCATCTCTGCTCTATAGACTGTTGTCTATGGCAGCATGTTTTGGGTCTCCCAGAGAGAGCAAAAAATAGAGGCAATCAATAATAAAAAGTGAAAAATTTTAATTATTAATTACTCCTGATATTATCAGTCGGTTGTGCATTCCTAGTGTATTATCTTCTAGGGTCTATCTGCAGGTAGTAATATTAACACAGCCACTCTATGTAGCTGTCTGTCTATTTCTCTCTCTCTTTCTCTGTCTTTCTCTCTCATCTCTATCTCAACTTGCTAATGTACAGAGGAAAGAGAAAGACCTCAGAAGCTGTATTCTACCTCAGCAATTAGTACCCTACTCCACAGCTGGACAAGGCAAAGAAATATTGAGTTGAAGGGGCTGCCTGCCAGGGCAGCTGTAAACACAGTCCTTCCCATCTGGGGCAGAAAACTCTGGCAAAGGAAGCTTCTGTTTCCACTGTGTCCTTTGTGCCTCTCCTCTTGCTAAGCAGAAACACTGCTAAGCAGAAACTGCCAATCCACCACCTACTGAAAGAACAGCATTCACTAAAAAATAGGAAAGCAAAAATGTTTTCCTTTGATCTACAATCCATGCTCTGCCCTTCCTCTGCATTGTTCATACATATGCACCACATTAAAAAAAACACACCTAGAACAAGTTCCTTTCTGTTGTTCATATGTGTGAGCACAGGCTTGATCATCCAAAAGAACGAGCAGGTGGGACACAGCCGGGATCTCATTCATTAAATTCACACAGTTTTTATTCACTGGCTCCACTGACCCTTTGCTTGGAACATTTTTGCAAAGTTCTTGTGCCTTTGTGACTACATTGTTATGAGATTTCAAGGCAGCTTAGAAGTGGGATACTCACAGGCGAAAAGCAGCCTGTTTTCTGTCTGTCTCTGTATTACAGCCAGATCAGGAAATTGTGATGAACTTCCACACTTGCACATTCTCTTCCACCAGGGCTGGAATATCAGGGAACAGTTGCACATTGTAAATGTTTTCCATCAGTAGGTACCTATGACTATAATCATTCATCCTGAACTGTGGATTTATGATGCAAACTGTGACTGAAATTTGATTTTGCTGTTTCAGAAAAAGAGGGGAAAATGTATTTTCTAAGGCAGGCTGATAATTAAACTTGGGAGCATGGCAGAACAGCTGAATGCAATGGATAAGTAGCTGCTATCCTGCAATTATATATTAGAGTATTAGTGATCTCAGAAATGGCTTACTATTCCATCAATGAATCCATCTGAATCATTGAATTAAAAAAAAATGTCTAATTTCATTATGAGTCTTGGGGACCATTTTATGATGTCTGCTTTTAGCTCTATGTTAACAGCCTACCTAATTTTTCTCCCTATCAAATGAGATATGGTTTCAAAGGTTTTTTGACTTTTGCATATGTACACATAAGATACTTAAAAGCATGCTAGATGACTTCACTCCACAGAGGAGCTCATTAGTGTCCAATACACAGTATGTCAGGATAAAAGTACATTTGAAAAATAAGGTACTTTAAAAAAAAAGAACACTTGTGCTGCTCCAGAGTCATTGTTAAGCCATGTTTATGCACATTTCACTGACTAAAAGGTATTTTTGTTGTACTAAAAAAGGAAGTTAATTTAATTAACATTAGAATCCTCCTAGGAATGTGAAAATTCCTTTAAAATATTTTGAAAGAAAATTTTCACTTTTCAAAATCCAAAGCACATATCTAAAGACAGGATCTACACAAATTAAAAATACATCTAGATGGTAAATATGTAAATATATTTGTTATGTGTGATATTAATGTTCTTTTCATGCACAGACATACAGCTGAAAAATGACGATTCAGAAACAGAAAGCATCCTTTTGCTAGGATGAGAAAATGGCAAGGTACTTTCCTGATTTTAAACAATTGAGAGGAGGAGGGGGAAAAAAAAGACAAAAACCCAGTTTTTAAACCCTGACATTTTAGCAAGCTAAGACCGAGATTCTTTTGTAGTAGATTCCTAATTTGTTCATTTTACACTGTCTAACTAGATCAAAAAGCAGTGTCAAATGCCCAAAGCAGTGTTTGTCAGCAGTTCTTTTTAGTTTCAAAGCATCTGAATAGAGGAAGACTAGTACTTTATTTCCAAACAGACACAGGAAGGCTCTTGTTGGCAGCCCATTGCTGCAGAATGAATACATGCCATGAGTATAGACCATTTGTCTGCTGATTACAGCAGACCCCGGGGAGCTGATGTTAGCTCTCATTTTCACCTCTCTTTCTCACACAGTGTTTCCTTGCTGTGGCAGCACTGCCTCCCCTCCTCCTCCTTGCCTTCATTCCTCACGGCTTTGATTCGATCTGACTTGGCAGTGGTATATTTAAGACTGTTTTCCAAATTAAAATCAGGCTGGGATGTTTGAAATGTGTTGACTTGCCTTGAAGGTTAACACAGAGAAGGAAAAAAAAAAAAAAAAAAAAAAAAAAGTGGAGCTGTTCTCATTTGGAATTCAGCACTGATAATAATGAATGTACTTGGTATTCATGTGAGTCTCACATGTATTTCCCTAAGAGTGCTACTGTAATTTAACACTGCTACTAAAAATATTGGGGGTACAGGGGCACTTAAAATAAAATGCCATAAAATAAAAGGAAAGGATATACCTTGTGTCTCTGTAGCAGCTCTGTGGTTTGCCTGTTGTTTTAATACTTGATTTATAAGCTTTCTCTCCCATCCCCCACTCATTTCCATAGAATTTTCTGAGAGAAAAGATGAGAAATATTCTTTTACTGAGCTAAATATGTAGCCTTATGATCCTTATGATTCAGTACTCTCTAGGGCAGTGGTGATGTATGTGCTATCAAATTACATGGATTTTACACACCTATATTCCCTGATATCCAATAAGAAACGTGTACTTACTGCAGTAACCTTGCATTACTCATGCTACACTTTGGAGAGAGAGAGCATGCTGCACTAAGCACATTCAGTAGCCTGTCATCACATTTTTCTCCCTTTACAGTATTTTAAACAAGAAAATCTGTGTTGTGCTCCAGTACATAATTTTCTGAGCTTCTTAATTAATATTTAAAATAGGGTAAATGGCCATATCTTGGTGGCAATGGGCTTCTGAGCAACACAGTAGTGTTCTGCACTACACTAGTTGAGAATCATTTCTGTAAATTTGACTATTCTTCTACTTTGCCTTTTTTTTTTTTTTGCTTTTTGTGCAAACTGTGATTGTGCTTGGCAGTTTTCTCCTCTTTCATTAGATCGTTGTTGCTGGAGCAACACAATTAATAGCAGCTTTTAAGGTTTAATTATGGAAAAATCTAATTACATTCTAATGTTGCTCTTATAATTATTCCAGACTCAGAGGGTGTGTCCCTCTACTCTTCAGTGATTCACATGCTTGCAATTTTGCTCATCTAAAACTTTTATCAGAGATCACTACTTTTGTGCCCAAAAGTCAGGAGTTGCTTCAACTTCTTAGCACGACAAATGAGTCACAAAAAGTTGTACTAGCTTGAAAACAAACCAGTGGGAGGCACCAAGTCAAAACAATAATTTAATGGGGAAAATTTAAAAAAAATAAATAAAGGCAGAAAACACTGGTTTAAACTGACAGAGTCAGGATACAACCTGACACCCTGTTAGTCAGGGTGGCAGTAGCAGTCTGATAAGATGGTGGCTGCAGTCCTCCTGAAGTGTTGGATGTGGTTCTGTCGAAGCGGTGGTCCTGTAGAGGGGTCTGCTCTTCCTCAGAGGGTCCAGTGGTGGCTGTGTAGCTCCTGTCCTCTGGGAATCCAGTGGAAGGGGTGGCTGTGGTGCTCAGAATCTCAGATTATATCCAGGATGGAATGCTTGGTTCCTCCTTCTGGGTGGAGCATCTCCCAATGGGATGATGAGTCATGCGGCCAGGCATTGATGGGCTCATTAACAGAAGATAGTCCAGAGGGAGGAGGCAAGGAAACACTGCGCCTCCTGGTTTCAACAGCTCATCAGGATGGTAGTAGAATACACTGCAACCCAGGACAAAAGTAAACGAAAGTGGGGTGGTTGCATAGCTGTGAGAGAGTAAGAAGGGGTGGGATGTAAACAAGTTTCTCTGTTGATAGCAATATCTCAGCTTTTTCAAATTTTATTCTTTCCAGAAGAAGAGCATAAAAATTAAACCCTATCTGCCTATTTCAGTTATGCTATAAAAACATGCAGAGAGTCTTGTAAGGCTTGTGGAATCCATTCAGTGCCCTTAAAGAAAGTCCCTAATTCCCTCTCAGAGAAAAAATGCTGGACATACTGTAAACTCCCTGACAGAGAATCTGTCTTCTTCAGTTAGGGAACTTGAGAGCTTAAGCTGGTCACAGCAGATCTCATTCTGACACTCTAGAAACATGTCTCTCCTCTGATTTTTATAGAATTCTTGTTAGCAAAGCAGCCTCATTAGGGACCTACACAGTGCTTGGATGTATGAGATTGGAATACTGAATTCTACACTTCTGATCAAAATAAAGAAAATACTTTAAGTTGTTGACTATTTAATTCATCATCAGTACAGACATGAGAGGAGATGAAATCTGTGTTATGATATACATTCTCCTCTGCATAACTCATGTTGGTTTTGGCCAAATAAACCATTTACGTTGCATGGAGGAACAGCCAAGGGTAATATGTTTGTTATGAAAATACCTGCATGCATTTCACAGACAAAAGTAAATACTTTAGATAATTTCCTTTTTTTCTTTCTTTACATGGAAATCTGTTATAAAATACAGCATAAGTATATCCAACCTCCTTGTGACAACTTGGGGAATAGCTCTTGGTTTAGGACAAATTATTTTTTCAGACTAATTTTACAAACCCCAACTGTATTTTAGCAGCCACTGAAGTTGAAGGCAGATTGATATATTTTTCCTAGTAGACACATAAGAAAAGGATGTGAGGAAAGGTGAAATAGCTGAAAGTGAAATAGACCCCCACATCAGGAAAAAGGGATACAGTAATATGTTACTCTCTCAGTAGTTCCCTCTGACTTAGAGCAAGCTGAAATGATGGGACTAAGGCAGTGAAAGCATTGTGTAAAACCTGGCTTCACATATTTTTTGTTCAGAGTGGAAGGTTTGGTGACTGGTGTTGTAGCAATACATGAGCTGAGTGAGCAGATACCATTCCACATTGAAAAACACAGGACTTCTGACAAAGGGCTGCTTACCCTATACTAAAATCTTGCAGACATCCATGATCTGAATATATATAGCTGCCATTACTTTGTATATGCAGATTTTGGAATTAAATTACTTTTCTGCTACAACTATTGCACTATGAAATGGAATATTCCGTTGCAGACTACGTTGTAAATGCTATCCTTTAATATATACAAAGAGATATGTCACGAAAAGAATATCAGCTGAAGTGTTAATAATAGAAGAGACATAATGAAAAATAATTGCTCACTTATAGGCTATTCTTTTTTTTCATTTTTTACCTACACTAAGCCTGTAATCTTATCAGCATTTCCCCTAATCTGTTAGCAATGGAAGCAGTACTCCACTTTCCATGTCCACCATATCCTCTTGTCACATCATTTTCAACAGTACTTTCTCAGCTGTGCTTTTTTGTAGGGTATGTGATGAGCAAGAGCATTTTTAGGTAGTAAAAAGGGACTAGGCAAGTGCTGAACCTGGCACTGCCAAGGATAGAAATATCCTTGGAAACAACACAGAATAGCAGGGAGGCATCTTATGTTCTATATTCAGACAACATTAAATGGCCTCCTCACATACAAAGTCATATCAGCACACCGTTATTTCCTTGCCTTTGTTGCTGAAAACATTCTTGCATTTGTTCACTTACTGTATTTATGTGATCTGTCTGAGGTTTCACTAAGAGGTTTTTACTGAGGAATTACAACTTCTTAAAATATCCTAGCTTGAACCCTTTATATAAAGTTGTAGTAAACCACTATTTTATCCTACATGACTCTCACAAGTTAGTCTGAAAATATCCTTTCAGATGCAGGAAAATGTAGAAGAGGGGATCCACCTAGACACTCAGAATTCCATAGCGTATAAGAGAAGAGAGGAAAAGTTTAGGCTACGCTAAAAACATTAAAAATGTTGTGCTATACTGGAAATCTTTTGTCTCGATAGGATATATATTTGATTTAATGAAATTAGGATGAGAAAAAAGAAAGCGATTCTAAAAGTAAATCAATTAGAGAATAATTTGCTAATTAAAGTGATGGAAAAGGGATTACTTGACCCTACAGACATATATTAATATCCTCAACCTCTTATTTATGATCAGGGATGTTAGTGGGAATATGTTTAGATTATACTAATCTACTAATCTAAGGGACTGGGTGATGAATTATGTAAGAGTGTAACACAGTTATGAGAAGAGAATTATACATTTCACGGTACTGAAAAGCTTTCGTTCTATTATCCACTTCCTCTATATGTCCATATAAATATGCTCTTTGGTGGTATAACCAATTCTTGAAGTCTTAAACTGGAAAAAGCTAAATATCTGCTCAGCTTTAGACCTTCCAACTATCCTTTGGACTTCATCAGGTCTCTCTTTTTTCAAAACATGCATGATTTGAACACATTCATGGCTCAGAGCCGTAGTAAGAAGCAGCAGTTTTTCTCCCGGTGTACCCCTGTTAAATTTTTAAGATCAGATTAGTAGTTAGAACAATCATCCATTTGTCCATTCTGCTCTCCAGAACAGAGCTGTTGTAATCTGACTTGGCACTTTGGGCTCTGGTGTCTCGGCCTATATTTGTCACCTTACAAAGCAATGGCACCCCATAATAAGAAGAACTGTGTTAAAATATATCTTTTTGGGAGGAAGCATTAGACTGCCAAATCAGTGTTAGTATCTTTAGTTTAAGAAGTTTTAAAAAACCTTATTGATAAGGAAAGTGCAATGTGCATTGCTTCACTGGTTTATAGAGAATAATTCTAAATTTCAGGTCCTTAGCCAAATTTTTCCTGAATATCCTGCTTGCTAGACAGGTAAATCCAACTGAAAACTCCCCCATAAGGCATGCCTTGGTGTGGTATGTGTTATTCCTTAGGTTGGGTGAAAAAGAAAGCTACCTTAGCACAGGGGAGGTATAGTTTATATACATATTTATATATAAATCTAAGTGAGAAATAAATAAAAAATACAATTTTAAGATTACATGAATTCTCTTGGTTTTCAGACTGCCAGATACTAAAAATTGAAAGAATGCTTTCACGAACTCAATTTGCATCTGTAAATCTCTAAAGTCCTTAAAGAACACGACTCTCAGTTTAAGTTTTACTGGTCAATGAAAGATGGCAGAAGCATTAAAGAAGATGGAACTGTAGCAGTAGGGGAACTACTAGGAACTTCAACATTCTCCAGAGAAAATTCTTAACAAAAATTATTAACCAGATATATTTAATATCAAATGCCAAATCTACCCACTGCAGAATTGCTAAAAATTCTCTGTGTCTTTAGAATGACCTGTTTTAATGCATCCTTCCTTTAGGTCTTATCATAATACATACTAATGACAGAATAAGTATGAATCAGGCTATGTTAATTCATTACTAATTTTAGTATACTATTTAAAGTTATTTCAGTCTACACAAAACAGTGGATTTATTAGTCTTCATAGAAAGAGCAGGGTTTGACAAAGAAAAATGTTGTTGGCGAATTCAGTTTTCAGTCTGAATTCTGGACTTACAGAAGAGACTCAGCCTTCAGCAAAGGCTTTGACACAGTTCTTGAGTTTCCAGGAAAGAGGTCTGCAAGAGTAGGTTCTGAAACCCTGTAATATTTACTATCTGTTTTAATGATCCAAAAGCCTGTGCTGAATCAGAGGTAGAAATGTTAAAGTAATTACCCTGGAAAGTCAATTTAATGAATGCCCAATATGTGAAAGCATTATTTCTGTAATCTTTTCTATGGCCCAATTTATCATTTTTATTGTTCATTTACCTATGTTATATAGTTCTGGTATGAATTATATTCTCTAATATTCGTTTTTCTTCAATATGACTTGTTAGATAGCTATTGAAAAGATCCTATTTAAAGACAGACCTTAGTACTTGAGAAAACTTTGAAATATAATATAACTAAACATAAACCCATTCCTGTCTCAAGATTTTTTGGAAATGTTCATGTGCTTCTTACTATAATTAGCAGAAATATTTGTTTGAAAAAGGCACTCAGTAGCTTTCCATTTGTTTTGAAAGCGTGGTAATATTACTGATTTTGTGACTTCCACTATCCAGTCTCATGTCTTGATTCTGCAAAAATTATCTGCATCCATAAATTTATTCACACCAGTGATTTCTCAGCTACTTAGCTGAAACACAACAAGATGTGTGATAATGCACACAAAAAGGATTGCTGATGACATCTAGTCCTAATACAGTGTGTTTGTATGGTATAAACACAGTACTTTCTCCTGAATACAGGCATAAACCAGCTTAGCTGACAGAGAAAGTAAGTCTCATTAGGACTACAGGAAATAGCAAAGAAAACCCATCTCAGTGTGTTATGATTCAGAAATTATGTTTGGAAGATTACTGAAAGAGCTGGTAAGAATTTTTGGGAATGACTCAGTTTACATTTTTCTGGGACAATGTCCTCTCAAAAATAAAAAAAAGGCCTCCCTTAGAAACCTTGAATTGATATAATGAAATTTATGGTAGACATTGTGGTAAAGGGGAACATATACATTCATTCTTCATATTTACATTTTAAGAGTTTAACCAGATACTCAGTCTGAAATAGACTGATGAGTAAATGTCAAGAAGTAGGCTAGGTGCAACTTTTAAGACGGTGTTTGAAAATAAAATTAAATTAAATAAATGGTGTCTGGTATAGTCTCACCCTTCCAGAAGGAAATGAGGTCATACTTACAGTTGTTCCATACCCCAGCAGTGCAAAATCTCTCCAGGACAACTCTCCACGTCCACAAGGAAAGAAGGGAGATTAGTAGGTGCCCAGTCAGAAAATTAGGGTCTGTCTGGCACATTTGTAGGGGGAGAGAGTTTAGATCTTATTCCTCTTGGCTCATACGGGCAATTTTAAGGCCAGGTTGAGAGCACCAACAGTAGCAGAGGGTTCTAAGGCTGCACAAGGAGGAAGGATTAAATACAGTGAAGAGCATACAAGGCACTCCATGAGATGGAGAGGAACAATTTTGCACAGGTCTGCACAGTTGCTGACTTTGACATTTTTTGGAAAGATGAAGTAATTTGAATCCAAACACAGGACAAAGGACAACAAAACCTTTACAAAAGGACATCATGGTAAGTGAAACACTATTGGTGTAGAAAAGCCACCAAGACCCTGTTGTAGCTATGACAAGGCTCAAGCCCTGTTTATCTACTGCAAATGCATGGCACCTTCATGTAACCACATGAAAAAGAAAGCAAAACATTGATTTTCCCAGTAAATATTCTACCAGGAACAAAAATTCACAATCCAGAAATTTGAAGGATTCATTCACTTGCACCTAGAAGAAATAAGGGTTCAGCAGGAATTGGTTTATGCTCCTTGAGGACTCCTGTAGAGCTAATAAGTAAAGAAATACCACTTGAATGGAAACATATGATAATCACGATTATATTTTTTGATACAGTGCATAGTGCTTATGTATAAAAATAAAAATACATTTAGACCTTAGGCTGTCCTTTATTGTATCAAATTAAATCGGATTTAGTTCCTAGTTGTGTGTCATGCAGATCAGATCCATTTGTACAAGACTGTACAGTGTGGAGCCAGTTCAAATGAATGAATAGCTTTCTCATTACTTCACCCTATTCTGCTGTCTCTTTTCCTGTCCTTTGTAATGTAATGGAGGACAGCTGTGGCAGTGAAGTGAATATTAACTAACCTCAGGCCTCAGCAGATTGTGACTTAATCCCTGCAAATACCACTAAAATCAAAATTTAATTACCGTCAGCACAGCTCTGTTAATGCCTGAAAAATATTTAACAATTAGTGGTTGGCTTAATTAAGCAAACTGCCTTTCACAAAGAAACCTGAAAAGTTTTTCCCCGTATTTTATCCCTCAGACTAATTAGTCTGATGTAAGCTTACAGCACTTCATTTACTGTTACTGAGTCTGCTAGGCTACTGATCCAGTTTCTGGGCTTAACAGTCTTTAATGGAGGAGAAATTGTTAAAAGAAAAAAATAAAGATTCATTGAGCAATGCTACTCCTTAAAAATAATAAAAACTCTTTTTAGTAAAACAGAATGCTTCATTAGTTATTTGCTCACATGAATTTAAGTAGATAAAGTTGTCTTAGCTATGATCATATTATTTACATTTGTTCAGTGTGTGTTGAATAACATGTAAAAAGTAAGGTACAGCCATGTCTGTCAGAGGACAATGTCTTGTACCTCTGTAAAAAGAGGATTATATCTAAGCTTAGTGAAAAGACTTGGCC
This sequence comes from Corvus cornix cornix, assembly GCF_000738735.6. Taxonomy (NCBI): domain Eukaryota; kingdom Metazoa; phylum Chordata; class Aves; order Passeriformes; family Corvidae; genus Corvus; species Corvus cornix. Next base: position 46,421,233 of record NC_046357.1, on the reverse strand, counting down.
TTGAGTGGCCAAGGTATGGATTCAGGTATTTGTTTTGAAAATCTCTGATAAAAAGTGAGAACTACGAGGTGATGCACAGCTGATGCACAGCTGAGTTTTACAATTAAGTCTTGTTATTTCAATTAACTTGACATAGCTTTGATCTTGCTTGTTTGTGCTGTTATGGTACAAGATCCATTTCTCTTGTTTCTGTGGATTTTACTAAAGTTGCACTTCTGAAGACTTATGATTACAGATAGGCTCTGCTTGCCTTCTGACAATGGAAGCATTGCAAGAAATTGCTGTAAAATGTGGCTTGAATTATAACATTTCCATCTGGTGTCCTAGAAAAAAGTAGTGTTCCACAGTTGAAAGAGCAAGATACACCACTTCAATATTTGAAATATTTATGTGATGACACTTTCCTCCATACTGTAGTGGCTAGCATAGATTCATTTAACAGTGTGGCAGATATTTGCCTGATGATAGTTAAGCACAAGCAGATTAAATTTTTCAAGGTAAACTCCTACAACTCTTTACCTGACCAACTAAGAAGTATAAAATTAATCCGTATATTTATGAAGTGTATAAATATGTTTTGCAGGAGTGAGTATAACCAACTTAACAAGAAAGAGTGAATTCCTTTACTGGAGACCATTGTCTACACAGAGAAGAAATTTCAAAATATTTTTCATCCTTAAAAATTTACAGTTCATACAACCCCAGACAACAGCTGGAAATTCATAACATTTGGTTTGAATCTACTGCAAAATCTTTTGAAAAAAGTTCATCATCTACGTAAGTATATCACTCAAATTATGTAGAGTAGTAGGGACTGCAGGTTTACTGCTGCACTAGCTGGAGAGTAAGTTAAAACATGTCTGAGAAATGAGATTGCCTTAATCCAAGTATACAAAACTGAAATACAAAACTGATTAAGACTATTTAAAATCAGAATGTTTTATCCCTTTCACATGCCTGTCTGTCACTGGGATTTACAAGAACATGGTCTAGCTGTCTGGTCTCTTCAAAAGATAGGTATTCTGCAGTATAGCTGAACTATTTGTTTCAATCAAGTACTGGTATTTTGTTCCATATGTATAGGGTTTTTTCCATTTTTAGAGAATCATAAGACCACAGAATGGTTTGGGTTGGAATAGACCTTAAAGATTATCTAGTCCAACCCCCCTGCCATGTGCAGGGACACCTACTAGACCAGGCTGCTCAAGGCCACATCCAACCTTTCCAGGGATGGGGCATCCACAACTTCTCTGGGGAAACTGTTCCAGTGCCTCACCACCTTTGCAGTGAAGAATTCCTTTCTTATATATATAATCTAAAACCACCCTCTTTCAGTTCAATGCCATCACACCTTGTCCTATTACTGCTTGGCCTCATAAGAAATCCCCCTCCATCTTGCTTTTAAGCTCCATTTAGGTACTGGAAGGTGCTATAAGTTCTCCCTGGAGCTCTCTCTTCTTGTTGCTGAGCAAACCAAATTTTCTCAGCCTGTATTCAAGAGAAGAAGTGTTTCAGCCTTGCAATCATCTTCATGGCCCTCCTCTGGACTTGTTCCAACACATCCATGTCCTTCTCATGTGGAGAGCCCCAGAGCTGGGGCAACACTCCAGGTAGGTGTGACATAGAGGGGGAAAATCCCCTCTCTCACCCCGCTAGCCACAATTCTTTTGCTGCAGCCCAGGATACAAATGTTTTTCTGGACTGCCAGCATACATTGCTGGGCCAAGTTGAAAATTCTCATCCACCAACGCCCACAACTCATTTTTGGCAGAGTTGCTCTTGGTCTATCTTCAGCCCGGCCTGAACTTGTACTTGGGATTACCCCGATCCAGATGCAGGTCCTTGCACCTGTTGGATTTTGTGAGGATTACACTGGCCTGTGAACCTCTCCAGCATCCCTTCCCTACAGCATGTTGACAGTGCCACACAGTTTGTGTCATTGGCAGACTTGCTGAGGGTGCACTGAGTCCCACTGTCCCTGTTGCTAACAAAGATGTCCCAATACCAACCCCTGAGGAACACTGCTCATCACTGGTCTCCAGCTGGACGTCGAGCCATTGACTGCAACTCTTTGAGTGCCACCACCCAGCTAATTGCTTATCCACCAGGTGGTCCGTCCATCAAATTTGTTCCTCTCTAGTTAAGAAACAAGGATGTCAAAGCAGCTGATTCAATAAAAGTGGTTTGTGAAATAGAAATGAAATCACTGAAAAGGTAATCTCTATAACAGAATTATTTATAGTTTGGTACAGTTCAAGATAATTAGCAACCTTTGCTTCTGGGCTCATGGTGGATTTAGGATATAGATTAAATTACCATTCATAATACTGGAAAGGTGGTCCATTCATGTCATGTCTTGAATACTGAATGTTGGCTGAAAAATGTAGAGAAGCACTCGACACCTGTATCAATTCTTTCCAGGGAGTAACTGAGCTTAATAAGAAGGAAAAAAGGAACTAAAGTACATTACAATTCTCAAAGCAGTAAAATTTCTTTTCAGCCATCACAAAAAATCTGTTTTCAAACATTTTGTGTGACATTTAGATGGACTTCAAATGCTTCTGTCTATGTCATCATGTACACTAACTATTTCTCTGTGAATGTACACCTGCATTACTGCTAAGCAAATGCTCTTTCATCATCAAGTTTCATTCTTGCTTTATGGTTGCTCATTGAAAAGTGCATAAAAGTTTTCCTTAAGGATACAAATAATCCATATAAAATGGATAATATAATATATATAATATTTATATAAAAATATTATGCATATTTTTTTCCAAAAGCAATGATGCTTTTTTATTTTCTTCTTTTTTCTCTTTTTCTTTTCTTTTTCTTCTTTTTTTCTTTTTCATTCTTTTTCTTTTTCTTTTTCTTCAAAAGGTGAAGAATTTCTCAGTGGTTAATATACTTAAATGGTCTTTGTATTTTAGTGTACAAAAGCAACATATGTTAAAAAACAAGGAAAACTTGATCAAATTTTTTTCATCTCAGAACCACTGCCACAACTCTCACAAGAGCTATTTTCCTATGTTTTCAGAAAAAGAGCTACTTTCCTATGTTTTACCTTTTACTAGGAAACACACTTGTAAATCTCAGGATTAGACCGTAGAAGAAAGTTAATGAAGCAGTATTTTTTTACTGCTCTTCCCTCTCTTGAACTGTAACTATTACAGTGCTTACAAAGCTGTGAAAATTTCAAAGCTGAGGACAAATAAACTTGATTGTATCTGTGTATATATGTGCTTACATGCGTTAAAGATGAAATCCTGTATTCTGTAGCTCTCATGGTACTCTTGCTGAATTAAAAGGGAAGTGTGTGTGTATGTCTTAGGAAAAATAGTCATCTCTTTCTTATTCTTGCCAGAATATTTATTCAAAGTCTAGCTCTAGAAGCACAACTTGTGTAGATTAGCATAACTCTGTTCACTCATTATACTAAAATTTAAAGCAGTGTGTCATGGGTTAGCATAGCTCCGGGAGTGATTTTCTTGCAAAGAGGTGCTTACAGCTTCCTCTATGACCTAACAGAACCTATCAACTGGCTAGTTTGAATATTGACAATTTTTTAAGCCACTTAAAAATTTTGACACGCCTCTGTGGTCCACATTTAAGAATGGACAAACCCCAGGAAAGCTCTCTCTTGCTTCCAGCCGTGGGACAGGTAACTGGGGGGACCTGTATGGGGCCCATAGGGGCCGGGCCGGGACACAGCCATCCTGGAGCCGTGTGGCCCTGTTCCACCTGCAGCCTGCCCACAGTCCTGCTACGTGCAGATGGTGCAGCCCAGCTCTACACCCTGCCCCTGCCTCCAGTGCGGCCAAAGATTCAGCTGAAGTTGCCCTGCTGTCCAGCAAAGATCATGTGACCAACAGCGATAAGCAAATTCCAGCTGCAAGGCCCAGGTAAGATTAACGCTTTTAGTGCTGTAAGTTTCCTCCAGAACAGATGAAGCCTGCAGACATTAACTAAAGAAAGAAGAGCTGAAACCCTGAGGGAGGAGAAAGAGGAGATGCCTAGAAGCTGAAATTCTGTTGTAAAGCCATGGTAGTGATAGACTATGCTATATCAGAGTACCTGTTGTAATTTCATGAAAGCATGAGGGGTGGAGCATTCATACTGTGAGCAAAAGTACCTGTGCTGAAATAAGCAAATGCTGAAGCAGCTGTAATTTGATGAGAAGTGTGAACAGGGAGAGATGGAAGTGATGAGGACTCTTGCTCCAAATCAGAAGGAGAAAGACCTCTGTTCCTAGAGATGCTCCCAGAGATAGTTCTAGAGATGAAGATGATGAGGACCCTTGTTGCTCCCAGGGAAGGGGGAGGGCCTCTGTTCCTAGAGATGAAGATGCTCCCAGAGATTGAGCAGGTGAAGAGAACCTTTGTTTCTGAACAGCTCAACCTTAAAATGGTACCCCAGTAGCTCAAGATTGAACCCTCAAAAGCAGTTGTGGGGAAAGCTGTAAGTCGAAGGAAGGGACTCTCACATGCGAGCAGAGAACCAACCCAGGTGGCTGTCTCGCTGTGATACTGAGCCACGAGAGAACTTCTTGTGGACATGTCTCCATAGCATGAGCAAGAGAGACTCCTCTCCCTAAGTGAACTGAAAAAGGTTATTATAGAAGTGGTAAACTGACTGAAAATCTCAAGGGTTGTCTTTTTACATTGTCAGTGGGAGAAGGGAGAAAGGTGGGGGGAGGAGAAGTGTTCTGAAGATGTGGTCTGATTTTTTTTTTCCTTTCTTTTAGGTCTGTTAATAAACTTCTTTATATTCTTTTAAGTTTGGCGCCTGCTTTGCTTTCTCCTAATTCTTATCTCACAGAAGGTAAATAAGTAAGTAATGAGTATTTTGGACCAAACCACTACACTCTAAATTGGTGTTTCTGCCCAGTTACAAACTGAATCCGCTACACAGTGAAAGTCTGATTCATTAATGTGCTGGTGTACTGTCTTACAGATACCCATAAATGTCTCTTTCCTGACCTCCATAGAAAGGGCAGTATCCAGAAAAGCTGGAAAGCAGGAGACCTTCATTGGGGTTAAACAGTGATGTATTGGGATTAACATAGATGGGGCTGTGTAAGAGAAGGCAGCTGTTCATGAGAATGCAACTGCTTTGATATCCAGGATGTGTCTTTGATCCTCGGTGAAATTTTCTGACTTGTAGTGCTCCAGTTTATGCTGGGATTGATGTGTTCCCATACGCAGGTTGTAAAATAGTTACTATATTTTAACCCTCAACCCTGATCATAGTACTATTTTCTAAATGGGGAAAGAAGAGGCATATAACACTTCAGATTTGAGTTTAAATAAACCCAACCAAATAACCTTCCTCTGTAACATTCCCCTTCTCCTGTATTGCACTTCTTCCCCTGCTGAATAAATACTCTAGCCCTTGATAAATTTATAGGTTGAAGTCTACTGAAAACTTAGACATAATGTAGCAGGAGTTTTCCACTTCTTTATCTTCTCAATTAATAGTCAGCTCTACATCCTACATACCTCTTCTAACATGTAGGAGATCTTCCAAAACATTACAGTAACAAAAAAATCCACCCTAGATCTATAACATGAAATAAGATAGCACATGTTGACAAAAATTAATGTCTGAGATTAATTTTGTTGCAGATGAATTTTTTAGTTATAGTTCTCCTTTTAGTTCTGTTTTATTCTTGCTTTTCTGGCATTTCCCAGTTAGCCAAGTGAGTCTTTGGCTCATGCTTGTGTATGCTAACACAAGTGCTTTAAAAAAACAGCTCTAGATCTCTGTGATCTGCCAAATATATCTAAATAATACTAATGAATAGTATTCTGAGATCTCAATAAAACAACCTAAAAAGACCAATGATAGATATCATTATCAGTGTATGCTTACAAAGAAAGAGAGCAAAGGAAGCTAAAATTGTTATAAAGGTAAAAAAAAAGGTTGACAGACATCAACTGTCATATAGAAGGGTAGGTGGAACAAGTATATATATACACATTCACTTTATATCTTTGTCCAGTCATGCACTCTACATATGTAGTAGGAGGTTTTAATGACTATTGCAAAACACTAAGTAGTAATTAGGAAATATTCCAAACCTACTCAGCAAATGAATGGGTCTAAGAAACTCATATTGGAATGGGCTTATGATTGCTTTCTGTGATCCATTTCTGTGAACATACCAGGCTTTTGCAAATGGCAGAAATCACTTTAATATATAAAAGAATGAGTTTAAGGCTGCAACAACAGTGTTATAAATCAGAAGCATTAGAGTGGGTCATACTGGAAGCTACAGCTTTTTCCATGACTCTTTATATTTGCAAGCAGAGTCAAAACCACATTTTTTCCCAGTCTGGCATGTTTGAAAAAGTCATTGTTCATTAATGTTTTGCTTGTTTTCTAGTGACGTTGCTAGTCAAAATTAAACTGTTTCTTTTGTGCTGCATAAGGAATCATCATCATTTCTTGCATGATTTTTTTCTGTCATTGAGAGAACTCAGTATAATAGATGAGATATCAATAAAATGCTTTCTTTACCTGGCATCATACTTCTAGCCTCCATGCCCATAATTTTCTTTACCCATTATTAAGTGGATTATTAATAAAAATAAGGAGTAGCCATTTTATTATATATAAATTATTTGTATGTGTGGCACAGAGCAGCCTTAAAAATGTAGACTGTGTACTAAGTTATAGAACAGATAATACCATGATCCTCATGGAAAAAAAAAATTTGAAGTGAATTCCTTGATAGCATCCAAAAAGACAGTGAAAATGGCAAAATATGTTATTACACTGGTGTTAAGAATGTGTCATGTCCCATCACTATCAAAACTTTCAGAGGTCGTAATGTGGCATCTATGACATGATCTTGGGATCAACATGCAAATTTTTAGCACAATACTTTAGCCAAAATTATCTTTAATGAGTTTAGGAGGGTGCAGCTTCCGGGGAGGTGTTCCTAATTAGGAACACCTAATTCTACTTCACCTGATATAAGAAATGTTTCAAAACCACATCATGTATATGATGGTGTGAAAAGGGATGGAGTGAATTCTACTGACTAATAGAGCCTGTTCAATTTCTGATTGAATGAGAACTGCACAAAAGATAATTTGCCATATTCTATTGTTTTATGAGCCTTTTCAATTCTTCTCTAAGCAGAGGTACAGAAAGGTGAATAAAAATATTCCAGCATAATTCCTTACACTGTTGGAAAACTAGAATCACAAGTTTATTTTCAGAAATAAACAAATCTCCAAGTATGCTTTCCAGTGTAAAAAATTCCAGATTATTGGTATGTAAATAAGTGTTGTGCATTTATAAATTTCCTGCCTTTGGTGCTTTGACAAATTTAGGAAACAAACCCCAATATAATAAAATTCTTCCTTCAATTTTTTCCCAACTGACCTAATAAAAACCCAGATTTTTTATCTGTCATATTTGGTGATGCTATTTTTCAGTTACAAATCTTCCTGTGTTAGTGCTTTCAACATTAGGGTGAGACCTCAAACTCTACTTAAAAAACTAAACTGTATCAGTTTTAGGCTCAGCTTGGACCTGGTCACAGTGATATATTTCATCTTCTATTACTATGAAAGTGAATCCAAAATATAGTATGATGGAACATAGGGCTCTAAATACAGATCTGCACTTATGATGAAATGTATAACTACATCTGTCATTAAAGATGTTGTGATTGTTAGTTTTTGTTCAGAAACTGCATTTATGTCATCCAAATGAAGCATTATATCAATGAGTCATGATGCTGTGGTTTAGACTACTGCGTCTCAGATATGACCAGACTATTTATGTAGCTACCATCAAATGTGCTTCTATCATGGAACAGGTATGAAGGAAACAGCTGCCTCAAATGTGGGAGACAACCCTTTCTGTTTCCAAACCAGGCACTAAGACAGGAGCAGAGGGACAGGAAAGAACATTGCATTTGCACTTCACAGTCCCTGGGTGTGGAAAACTGGGCATAAATAATGTAAAGGGGCAGAAGACACTTTAATAAATCAAGGTCTCAGAAGTTTCAGTACACTGTCATATCTTTTCCTCCACAAATTTCCCAGGCCTAAACCTTTCTGGGCTCAGGCTTTGAATGCATTATACATGCTTCTGACAAATTTCCCTGGCATACTGACATCAGGTAGGCTTCAATGAATGAAACATTTTATGAAACCAAGAGACTGACACTGACAGGGAGTAGCAGAGTCTACGTGATCATAAGACACAGATACAGACATCTGCCAATGAGGTCAAAGAAAAGAAGAGAATACTTTGATGTCAGTGCTGAGAGCATCATGCAGAAAGATGGACATCTAGACCCTGTAAATGGCAAGCTATACTCATCAATGGCATGCATTCATGAATAGGGACTGATTTGAATGCTGTGCAGTTGTTTTCCGTCACTAAAAATCTCAACAAATAAAAACCACCATGGATACTACTACCAAGTAATAAAAGTCATGAGGAATTTGGATTTGGATCACAAAGAATATGAATCTGATTTAAATTCAGTCTCTATTTCATGTGGAAAACTGCCTTTTGTCAAGCAATTTTGTCGAGTTTTGCATTGACTTCACTTTTCTAGGGTGCAACCAGGTGCAGGTCATGGAAATATAGTGCTGGGTGTGCCTTATGAAATAATTTGGGCAGCTGGAATCACATAGCATCGAGCCCAGGGGTCTGCAGCCACTTTCCTGAAGTGCCCTAAGTGTGTACAACTTGCTTGCTCCCCACATGCAAAGGTTTTGCTTAACACACCATTTAAGTCATTGGTAAAAACAAAAAAAAACCTATAAGAGAGCAACACCAAGAATGGCCAGAGCGTCTGGTGCAGGAAATGTGAATATAGCATTTTCCTAGAATTTCCACAGAATAACCAAGAGACCACGAGATAAAATTCCCATGTGAGACAGAAAGTAGGTGAAGCATTGTGTTTCAAAGAAAGCTGGAGAAATCCCAGAAGTCCAAACCCCTTCTAATGAGAAAAGATTCTTGTCTTGAAGTCTTGCTTGAACCCTGAGTGATTCCTAACACCCTTCAAAAAATGAATACACTGTCTCTGACCAAGATCAATTTGTGATGCAAAAGAGCAAAAACCTATCTTTCTGGAAAAAAAGCATTGTATTGGCAAATTCCACCTAGGTAAGGAGGAGAGAGGTACAAAAAGAGAAAATTATAACGAAAAAATTCCTTTTTTTTTCTTTTGTGCTGTCACTGAGAACAAAAAAAAAAATCTATAAATACATCTAAAATACAATAATCTGTGAAGTTCTATTTCAAAATTCTTTAGGGATACCAGCAAACCAGTCCATCTAGTGGAAAATAAGTGCCAAAATGTCCTCAGAGGAATTTAACTGCCCTCTAGTACCTCCAGTTGCTACATGGAAAGTCTGAGTATCTTCTGTGTTACATATGTCCATTATATTATATCAATGACATAGAGCAACTAAAGTGGTTTTAGGCACTTAGGTAAAGAATGTGATTGTTAAGCTGTACCACAAGACTACTGAAAGATCATTGTTTTTGCGGAATAGACTCATTTCCATGCAAGTTTCAAAGTCTGTCTTTAAACTATTGTGGTTAGGATTTCCTGTAGGAAAGGAAAGTAACCACCAGACGGTTAGCAATATTTTCATTTCTAGCTTAAACAGAGTTATGGCAAATACATAACTGTTTAACTTACACTTGAGCTATCTTTTCATTGAAACAGTTGGATCTTTCAAAAAATACAGAATGCATCCATTTCCCCACCCCCACTTTCTAGTTTCGTAGGTTAGGTATAACAACATATTTTTATTCTCCTATCCTCAGCAGACTCAAACCTCTCCTAAGAGTTTAGACCTTTGTGTTTCTGTTTAAATCATTTGCATGTAAGTGGTCAGAACCACAAACAATAGTACAAAGAGAATTTATTTTGCAGACTAGTAGTGGTATGTAGCTGTGTCTGTTTATAACACTTTACCCACCTTACCACCTGCATTAATTTTTTTTTTACAACTGAATGAACACAACTCTCAGTTGCCCCATGACCAGTATGCTTATAGTTCATCATCACTGTAATTGATCAGGACTTCATTGAAAAATCTTGTTATTAGTGCTCAAGTACATGAGTTTGCATTTTATGCTCTGAACTTTTGATCCTTTTTCTATTCCTTGTCTACAAGGTCATCGTATACTTCTCAAATGATATTTTCATCAGTAATAGTGGTAGCACTTCAGTAAATGTGGTAGCACTTAGTTACCACATGCCTGCACTTTTCACCCTGAAATTTGCAGCCAGTTTTTTGCTTTCTAAGTTGAACATTTGAATGTTCAGAATGCAGAATCTCATTCTGCATGAGAGGTAGGGCAGAGAGCCTGGTAAAAGTGATGGTCCCTTGCTGCCTGAGCAAGGAAGATGCAACCTAGTGCCAGGTCCACCCCAACAGTGGGGCCAAGAAAGAAGGCATGGCCAATACTCCTGTAAATCCTATAAAAATGTATGAGAAACATCTGTAAAATATTGGTTTTCATATATGAAGAAATATTGCTTTCACATATAAGTGGGTTTAAACTTAGGATTTTGGTGTTTTTTTGGTGTCAGTGCAGTTCATTCAAGAGTAAGTAGACAGAAACCCTTTTAACTTAACTCTTTCTGGGTTTAGGAGGGGGACACAAATGTGTTGTGAGGTGCTCCACTGTTGAAGGGACAACTGAGCAAGGGAAGGGGAATCATGGAATCATAAAATCATTAAGGCTGGAAAAGACTTTCTGGATCACTAAGTCCAGCTGTTAACCACATACAACCAACATGTTCACCTTTAAACCAGGTCCTCAAGTGCCATACGTACATGTTTTTTGAACACTTCCAGGTGACACCCTCACTTTGCTGGGCTGTCTGTACCCGTGCGTTACAACCCTTTTAGTGAGAAAATTTTCTTAATATCCAATCTAAACCTTCTCCAGTGCAACCTGGGGCCATTTCCTCTCATTCTGGTGCTGGTTGCCTGGAAGAAGACATTAACACCCACCTGGCTACACCCTCCTTTCAGGGAGTTGTAGAGAGTGATAAGGTCCCTCCTGAGCCTCATTTTCTCCAGGCCAAACAATTCCAACTCCCTCAACTGCTCTTCATAGGACTTGTGCTCTAGCTCCTTATACAACCTTGTTGTCCTTCTCTGGAATACCCTCTGGACAGACCTGTGGTCATTAACCTTCCTCTGGACAGCACCACAGTATTTGGAGAGGACACCATCATGCAAACAAGGTTTCTTATTCCCTGCCCCCAACTCCTACAGTCCCAGTCCTGTCCCTTTTATAGATGCTAAATTCCTTTATTTTGCTGCCAGTAATGTGACAGTCAGATGCATCATCTGTCTATTTCACCCACATGTATTTGAAACCTACTTAGTCTGAAGTAACCTTACAAAGCAGAATATTAAGAATATTTTTAAAAAAATGCCAAGCCACCAGGAAGACAATTCACACCTAAGTATACACTGTTGCAGTTTCCTTTTTAGTTTCTTCCCTCATCATTGCCATCTTAATAGCCATCATCTCCATCTTATGTGCTGATTTACTGTAGGGCACTGTAGGAAACACTTTGCATAAGATAGATTAGGTGCCCTTTATTAACCTTGTCGAAGAAATCAGTTATCTTAAATTAAAAAAAAAAAAAATTAAACTAGTCTCTCACAATCTACCTCTGGTAAAACTGCACTATATTTTATTATTTTCACTTGCTTTCATGCCCTTGGTTCTGCTTTTCTACAAAAACCTTTTTAAGGCTTTACACAGCACTGAATAAAATCTTCTGCATTAGAACGAACACTCTGCTCCTTCCACATACCACCTTTGCCACTTGTTTAAAATACAGGTACTATTCTGCCATTGCCCCACTCTAGCTTTTACCAATATATTAAATTTCTTGGTATGGCAAGATAGTACTTTTGCAATTTCCACTAATGCTTCCAATATTTTACAGCAATTTCTCTCCCCCACCTCCAGCCCTTCCCCAATGAATCTTCACGATGCAGTGTGAGTTGGGCCTGCATGTTAGATGTTGCAAAACACTCATTCTGATTTTCTGTACTGATTTCTGCTACAAAATCCATCATTTCCCAATTGGAAGTGCGGGTTGTTTAGTGAGAAGCATATAGACCTGTAGAAGATACACCAGAAATTCACCCAGAGTGAATCACCAGAAATAAGAAGGAATCTGGCAAAATTTATCAACTAGATTTTCACAAAAATCAAATCCAAAATTTGGCAAGATTGAATTATCAGTGAGTCTCACAAGCCTATAAAGAGCAATAGCTGACTCTACAGCATAGATTATGCATTTAGAAGCTACAAATTTTCTGTCTAGAGCAACTTCTTTCAGACATCTGTGGTATGCCACTTTTTGACCTGCTACTTACCTCCTGGACAAAATGTGAAACTGGGCCAGCTTCACTAAAAGGTTATGATACTCACTTCACAGCTGCAGCATAACATAATTATTAGAAGTTATATGTGTCAAACTGATTCACAGTGGAGAATCAGCAGAGAGTCAGTAGAAAATATGAAAAGACCTTACATATATTTTTGACAAGTACCTTATCATGCATTATCTATAATGAAGCTAAAAATCCCTCAACTTTTAGTGTAGTGGTATGTATATACACAGATAAAATATGGTGGTATATATATACACAGATAAAATATGATGTTATAGATCTTTCAAATAAAATATCTATCAGTAAAAATGTTTTAAGTGTGTGCTTATGCACATCTTTATTTTCTACATTATTTCTAATTATGTCTGTAATGAGAAATTATTGCACTTCAGAAGAAGCATAAACTATCTGTAACATGCAATATTCAGGAAATAAAGATAACATATTTTTTTGGTCTTTCCAAACAGAGTCACAAAATGCAGTGTATTAGAAGCATAAATATCTGAAATTCATCTAAACCAAACTTTTTTGTAGGATCTCTTCCCCATCACTTCTAGCCAATTTTCGAATGATTTTTACAGAATTCTTTTCTTCCGTAAATCTTCAAATGCCATAATCTCAACAGTTTATCAGCTTATCTTCCATAAATCTTCAGATGCTCCTCAAGGATCATAAAGATGTGGTAGATTGATGTTAAAAGAGTTAAACATTCTTAGCATTTCCCTATATGCAGTGTTATATTCACTTGCATACAAACTTTACAATAAATATTTTCTAAATCAAAGTTTCAGTCCTTTCTTCCTAATTTGCACTAACCTTTCTTGAATGAATGAAGAGGACTGAGAATGGTACACTTATTGCTGACCTGTAGTAAAGAAAGGTTATGCACGTTCACTTCCCTCACAGCTGGAGAGAGAGTACAGACCTCCAGCATGGCTAGTCCTAAAACAGCGAGACAAAAGTGCTTAGAGCCTGTATTTCTCAGAGTGTTCCAAAATACATTAGTCTGTACTTCCAGCAGTTGTGGACCAGGGATTGCCCATTAAAGAGAAGTAAATATTACTGCTCCTTGTTGATGAAAAAGTCCAATAGGGAGCACCCAGGGGAAGGATGCAAAGAGGAAATGGTGAATTCTCCTTACAGAACATCCTGGCCACATTGGCCTGATTAGAAATCAGAGAAAAAAGGTAAAATATGTTTCAGAGTGAAAGATTGTGAGCTGAATAGTTTAGTCATATTAAACCTCTGCTATGCAAGTTGAGGTCAAAAAGAAGAAAAAGAAAAAAGAATTTAAAAAGATTGCAGAAATGAACACATAAAAAACCAGGAAAAGGACAGGATTGCAGGGCTATGTGTATCAGATTATCACCTGCTCAGTGACCTGCATAGATAGCTGGTTCCTGTGAGCACCAGTGATATTGTCATTACCAAACGAGGCACTAAGGCATGCTTTTCCCTGCATTCCCATTGATGATGAGCACCTGGATATGCACATTTACCTGTGTCCCCATAAAACAGCAGGCATTTCTTAATTACAAACAAATTAAATTTGCTTGTGTTTACTGCTGCCTGGAAATTGTATTTAGAAGTGATTGGAAGTATCAAGAATCCAAAATGTTATGGCTGCAGTAAAGACTCAGGCAGGTTTCTAATCATTTCTTGGAGGGCTGCTGGGAAGACTGAATTTCTAATATCCAGTGGCAGGCCCACTCAAGCCAATACTGCTGGCTTTTGTGTCTTGGAGCAGAGAGGCAAATGTCTCACTTCAAAGGAGGAACAAGCAAGTTATTGGTTTATAGGAGCTGAGACATGGCTCATGTGGGCATGTGGGGCTAAACATAACAGAGTTGCAAGATTTTATAGCACTGCACTGTCTAATCCTGCTCACACCTGCTCACAGACTCTAACCTGGTCATAGGCAGATTTGATCCCTGGTAACTGGAGTCACACAAAACTTTGGGCTTTCTGAACACTCGCAAAATAGTGTTGAGAAGATGTCCTCAATGTACTTGCTTGTTTTGCTTTTAAATTTTCTTGCAGACAAGTGCTTTGTAGAAAAAAGAATATTACTAAGATTAGCTGGTACAGAAGCCAGGAAGAAAAAGTTCATAAAGGGGAATTTCTGCTGGGATCATTCTTCTGGCCTGAACAGCATAACAAACAGTGATAAAATGTACATCAGTGCTTGCCCTCAGTACAGGGGCCTGGAAGGAGCATCAGCTGGTCTGCAGCCAAGAAAACAGCAAGCAATTACCACAGCCTGGAAAAATCTTCAGCCAACATCAATTGCTGCACACTGATACTCTGGCTTTTGCTTATCTTTTTATACTCCCAGGCAAAAGGTGAGTTGAGGTGTGTTGCTCTGACATGGCTCTGTTTAAATAGTTTATGACCAATGTAAGATTGTGCAGGGTTTTAAGAAAGGACAAGCATTGCTGTGATGCTCCACTAACTTTGCTGGGCTGGACCTCACACAGTGCACTGTAAGAAACATAAAGCATAACTTGCTAGAAAGCATCCAACATCAAGAACTATTTCTTTCAGTTCATTTTTTATGGAAATCAGCATTTTAATTTATTCCATATTATTTATAAATTTACAGACTGGACATATCTGTTGTGATGAAGGCTATAAATGCAAATATACAACTTGGTTTTCTTAAACTTAATTTCTAAAACCCAGGAGATAGCTGTAGTATAAACTAATCAAGGCAGAAAGAAAAAAAAAATTACAAAAAAGGGGAAGGTTTCCCACAAAGCCTGACTACAGAAGACCACAACAGCTGTAAAAAGTCTCTGTCAGAGCTTTCCCTTCAACAATGTCACACTTCAGTAAAGTAGAGAGGTACAAAAACAAATCTTGCAAAGGCTAAGTGTTAATCTCACATAGCATTAAAAGTGTCATGAACAGCATGGAACAAGCACAGTTTCCTCAGAGCAATTAGTAGGACCAAGGCTGGTGAAATCTCAGAAATACATTTGCTTGTAAAGTTGAAAGGACTAGAAATGATAGTATAGGTCTGGCTTCTGTGGAATAAAGGGGAAAACGTGGGTCAATCTAAGTTCTCAAAATTTCAAACTATTTAACTAGTTGCTGAATATTGACAGTACTCAGAAATTGTAATTAATGGAGATTTAACCACCTCTGACTTCATTGGAGTCCCTTGGACAGTAAGGGAACAAAATTGACAGATTTTCCAAATTAATAAACAATGGATAAATTAACATAGTTGCACCATCTAAAGAAATAAAAAAGATATGTGATACAACCAAAACAAGTGAAATAGGCATCAATTTACTACTTATTTCTTCCCTGTGGATGCTTGGATATTTCCTCCTCTTTCAGGTTATCTATCCTTCTTAAAACACTCTTTCTCCACTGGTAAGGGAATTGGGCATATGTCAAGAACTTGTTAAGGTTGCCTAGATAGGAATGGCTTCTAGATTTGACTATGAAAATTTTGTTCAGTTCCTCATTCAGAGCAACCAAGCAAACACTACCTGACAGTCCAGGGAATTTAATTATTTAATGGTTTGAGAAGTGCTTTTTCTGGAAAGCAGGGTTTTCTCATTAAAAAAAAAGAATTATTTGAAAAAAACATTTTATGTTTAATGGTAGAGAAAAAAGACTGACATAGTTAGAAAGCACTGTCCACTCCAGATACAGAATTTATTTTACTGATGGACACATAGTCATGTGTGTTCACCAATAGATTATACAGCAGATAAAGAAAGGCATATGTTTTGAGCAGCAATTCTAAACATATTGTCAAAAGAGAGTTAAATGTATTTTCTTTAGAAAACTACCATGAAGTCTAGTAACACTATGATTATACAGTTCTGCCAGTGCCAAACAATCTGTCGTGGAAGTCTGAAAAAAAATCATGTCTTCTGTCTCCAACTGGATCCTGAAGTCCAACTGCATTATTTATTACTCAGCTTGTTCTGAGGTCAGCGTGTAGGGTCTTCTTTCCAGCATCTCACAAACACAAGTCCCTCAATATAATATTCTTTATTTCCAGTTAAAACTGCCCACATGATCCACAGAAATAAGGTATGTGAACAAGGGTAGAAAACAAGCACCAGGCTGCCTTAGAAACTTTCTTAAAAAGACTCGCCAATCCAAGGTTAGTAATGGGATGGGCTCTGAATTAAAAAACAAAGTCATGTCCTCTCACATGGCCCCTGTAAAAAGTGCCTAGCCATCAGCCTGTCACACTTTCTTTTCCTGTCAGGATCAAGAATTTATGTTTTCCAAGATAAACCACTTTGATTTAGAAGAAAAACTTGTGTTTTCTCAACCTTTCCAAGGTGAAAAAAAGCCAAAGCTTTCTATAGATGTAAACTTATTATTACTATATTCCTGTCAATGTAAAGTAGTGAGATTAATACTGTTAAAATAATTCCAACTATTGATAGAAAATCTGCAATGAAAATCTCCCTTGATTGTTTCTAAGAAATTGATTTTGTGCTTTTCACAGGCATTTTAGTAAAACAGAAGAAATGTCCTGCAGTCACATGTGCTGAAACAGAATAGCATAAGCAGCTATTGTTGAATATTTATGAAGAGAATTTTCAAATGAGTAGTGATAAGTTGTTAGCAGAATGCACTGCTAAGAATTTAATATAGCAAAGGAACTTAACAACATAGGCAACTGTTCTGGTTTTAAATACTGAAATAATCAATTCAAACATTAATAGTTCCAGTTAAGACTTAGTGAGCCACCTATTTCCCAAACCAGGATTTTGCAGAATATCTATTAATTTCAAACATACTGGTATTTCTTAATAGTTTGTAAACATATTCAATAAAGTCCAAAGAGAGGCAAGAACTGAAAGAATACCAAGATACTGAATAAATGGAAACGTCCACAGGTTGCTTGAGCACAGCCCTTTGGTCAAAAGAAGATAACCTGGGCTTTAGACTGGTTTCATTTGATAGTTATGTTAATAATATTGGTGTAATATTCCAAGCAATATATTCCAAACTGAAGCATATTTCTCAAAGAGGATTAAATAGGAAACATTTATCATTTCACAGTAGGTTCATTAACAATCTGCCTTACTCTGAGGACTGATTATCCAAAGAAAAAGGATACAGAGGTCAAGGTCATGCACTTGAAGGTAACAAGAATTTCTGTGACATGCTGTGGGCTCATCAGGTTCAAGCATATGAAGAAGAGATGTAAGTATTTATTTAAAAGAGAATGACTACAAGCTACTAATGCAAATTGTTTATGAAACAAAACCAATTAAAACCTAGTGTATTTCAGAACATATTGCTTTATCAGCAAATTGATGGCGAAACGTTATCTGGAAAACAATTCAGAACTCACATTCCCACAAGATAAGTTTGGACAAAATTAATATGGTCTTCCAGGATGGCCTTGAAAATAATGTTTTCTTGGAGGACAATATATAAAAGACAGTCTATCTAACATGAGACTGCTAAAAAACAATTGGTTTCCTCAACCTAAGAAATGAAGGCTTTATTCTGTAAATACACTGAATATAATGTATATCAAACACTGAGGAAAAAGTCTTCTTTAAGCTAAAATAGAAATAAGTTGGCATAACTGGACCAGAGGTTGGTGTAAGTTCATGGTGACCTTACAGATAGACATCTACAAAGGAGCAGTCACAAATATCTGGGATAAAAACAATTATCAAAAAACAATAAATAAAAACAATTAGAGCAATCTTGATGTGTTTATGAAAGGCATGAATGAATTTGGTATTAAGCAGTATCTGGATGGCAGTAAACCATCAGGAACTCCCTGCATACTGACATAAATTCTCTGGCTTTTCTTCTTTCATGTGCTTTTGTGTTAAACAAAGAAGACATATTCAAGTCCATATACATTTTTTTCCAATTGATCTTGCAACGTGACTGTCTGCAAAGCAGATACTTGCAGCGGGATAGTAAAATCAGCACATCTTCATGAAGGACTGCATGTAGGGCTGCATAGAACTTCAAGCTCTAAGTTACTTTTACTTTTGTGTTCATTTTATATCAAAGAAAATATGGGTGCCACTACCTTTCAGAACTCTTAACAGACTGGTGTTTCATTATTTCTAATTAGGGAGTTTCTTTACTTTCATGCTTGTTCATAACTTGTGTTACTGTCAATGGGAATTCTATTTGTGCAATGATTTGAGAACAGACCTCTCAGATATCATGTAAATGGCTTTACAGATGACTGGCCATTGCTGACCAACCGAGCAAACTGTTATTCTCATGCACTACTTACCAGAAGTTGCATTTAGACTAGAAAAAGATATTTTAAGAGTTCTGAAGGCCACAGTAAGGGGAAATGAACAATTTAAATTAAGATAGGAGCACCACAAAGGCATTAGTTCAGGTCATCCTATGCTAATGATCACACCCAGCCCCCCCCAAAGCTGTTTGAGCCACATGCCTCACACAGAGCGGGATTCACTCCCAAACAGAATTTATCTGCCTCCTGTAGGCTAGCTAATCTTGCCCCATCTCGAACCAAGGAGGAAAAATACTGGGAGTAAACCTCCACTTGGAAATATTTGTCTTTTTCCAATAGCTGGATGTCCAGTGCAGGATGTCAATCTTTTAATGTCTAAAATCATGAGCTGAATCACACCCCGAGTGTGGCACACTGCAGAGGAAATGTGGGACACTTAAGGGGGATCCTT
This sequence comes from Corvus cornix cornix, assembly GCF_000738735.6. Taxonomy (NCBI): domain Eukaryota; kingdom Metazoa; phylum Chordata; class Aves; order Passeriformes; family Corvidae; genus Corvus; species Corvus cornix. The sequence goes on along the minus strand of NC_046357.1, from coordinate 46,402,152 downwards.
GAGTGCAAACAAACTCTCTCTTTTGTTGAATATGTCTGAAAAAGTGTCAAGAAATCTCATTATTCTTTTTCTGATTTAAATTATATAAAAAATGCATTTCTAATTAAACAGGTCATTTCTGAATCAGCAAGTGTTGATGAGAAGACAGGTGATTAATGGAGGAATACAGTATCTAAACTGGAAATAATCATTAGAAGAAACTGTTGCTGTTCTAAAGGCAAGCAGTTTAGGTGGTATAGCACAAATATTTACAGCTATGGTACTAGAAATAAGTAATTACTGTGGAAATAATCTAGATTTCCCCGCAGTAGCCTCACATGATTTCTCAGTAATAAGCTACTATGTTCCTTTTTCCAGGCGGAGTGGAAGTAGTCCCACAGCAGGACATAATGTTATTTTCTAATAGAGCTTTTATTTCACTATTTTGCAGATAGGACACTGCAGCAAATTGAGCAGCAGTTGTGGGAATGCCATTTAAAAATCCCAAACAACAAACCTTTAACCTTGTGATCTGACTGCCCTAAAATCCTGTTCATCATCTCAAGCTTGAATACACACATAAGGCTTATAGTGAAATGTGAGCCTATAAAATACATGGAGGAAAACAAACTTTGCTGCCCTAGATATGGGCAGCAAATAATGTGGGAAATACTAGCAGTCTCATGGACAGCTTTTGAAATTATAAGGAGAACAAATGTTAAGGATGTGGCCAGGATACTGAAGCTGAATTTTCGATTTGATTCTTTGTCTGTGTTAAAAGTAATAAATGAACAATTACAAAAAGAACAATAGATTAACAGACAGGGAGAAAGGTTGCACAGCAATTAAATTTAATTCCTGAAAAGCATAAGTATGTGCATATATGATATACAAATTAACTCTTTTTTCATTCTAATATGATGGCCCCTATTGTTCTGTTATTCTTTTGCTTCTCACATCTTTCTTGACTATGAGAAAACTAAAACCAGACAGCTTCTTTAAATAAGACCATTATAATAAGAGCTCAAATTTCCTAAGTCATTGTAAAAATCCCAAAATAAACAGAGTGATCATGTGAAAATAGCCCCAATGGCAATGGATACATCAGAAGTCCAAATAAAATGGGGATAAAAAAGTACTTGTGATAAAAACATGTCTGCTTTCAAAAAAATTGCATTTTGTAGCAGAGGGATATCTAGTTTTAAATACTTTTCTTCTCCTTCCTCAATTTGAATGCCATAATTCACACTGAACGGAATCTGGGAGATACATCCACTTGTCTATATAGATCTATATATCTACATGTACATATATATACTTGTATGTATGTATATATACACATACATATAAAACATACACATCATGGTTTTGTCTCCTGAGTGTGATTCAATGAGATTTACTTCCATGAGTATGTGAGTTCTTTTTTCTCTCTTCTTCTCTTTCTTTCAGCCACACAAAGAAATGACGCCCCAGTGAACTTTGTCACCAGGTGGCTTTTGCTTTATTTAGTAGCAACAGCTACAGAGCTGTATTTGGCTGGGTTTTCTCTAACGCTGCACTTGTTAACACTCGTCAAACAGAGAAAAAAATAAAAGGGTACATTTAATTTCTCTCTCAGTATGAAAGAGATGTGCAAAGAACCAGCAGGTTTCTAACTAGGCAGTAACAGGTACAGTGCAAAACATATTTACAACACTTGAAAATATCTGGAAATGAAAGCACTTTTTCTGAAATATAATCTTTTTCCTTGGTCTTTTGGTGCATAATTGTCAATATGCTAGTGGAAAGAAGTCATATTATCCAACTGGGATCCATTAACAATGAGGCAACCAAATAACACATGTTTACAAAAACGTAGAGCTTGTTTTTGGAGAAAAGAATGTCATTCCACTGCCACCAAAGCTGAGTGGTGTGTACAGTTAGTAAATCTTTTCTCAGTTGCAAAATTAGTGTCAAATTGCTAAGGCCATAAACTACGTCAGCGTAAGTCACTCTCATTAATTTGATGGGTGAAGGAAGGATTTTCAAACAGCAGGTTTCTCATTTTGGTTTTTATTTTAATCAGCTAAATAATGAGGTGGGGGTAGAGTTGCTTAACCAGGCCAAGGGAAGAAGAAAGCAGAATCATCTTAAAACACCAATCCTGGATTTAATAGCCTACAACAAAACACTAAGCAGGTCAGCTTCATGGTTCAGCAATTCCTAAAAGCCCTGTCTACTTCTCAACAGCTTATCAGTGGCCAGCGTGTAAGATCTCCCAATGAGATCTGATTTACAGCACTAAAGGGTTTTGCTGGAAAAATGAAGGGCAAGAATGGCACAGTTTTCTTGTATATTCTGTCTGCTCACACATATATTAAGAAAAAACCAAACCCTCAGTAACCAATTTGGCCCTCATGATAAGGATCTCTTGCATTTTTCATTGACATAAACAGGTCACAAAGCCTGGAAAAGCTTATGTAGAATTCAGCAGCAATCTGGTTTGCTTTTTCTGGGTCAAAGTCAGAGTTTATCTTGTTAAGCTATCTAATTGAACACAGCCCATGTGATACAACAGGACTAAGTGCATTAAATGAGGAGGCAGTGGGAAGTGGGGGATGCATTTATTTCTGTGCGGTGTTAGAAGGATGCAGGTTCCTGGAAATACCTAAATTAGCTTTGAAATGGCTATTTTTTGTAGCTGGGAAAAGAAGATGTCCTACTTCTATAATGCATTTTCTGTAAATACAGAGAGTTCAAAGCTAGTTTAGTAGACTGTGATTGTGAGATGAAATACAATAAGCAAGCTGAACATATCCTGATCTCTGTTTCCCTGTGGTAAATCTGAAATAATTGTATCGTTGCCAGATGAACAATGGCAGATTTTCATTGAGGTACCCAAGATCAAAAGCAGACCCCAAATGTCAAGCAAGTTAAAACCACAAACAGCATGATTTAAGGCACAGTTGCACAAACCAGGCTGTATGCAGTTCTCAGTAAAGTGAATTATATATAATAACACTTATAGTTTCCTAGTACTATTGGATTTGCCTTTTTACATAAATGCTTAAGTTATGATAAAAAACAGAGCTGTGTCAGTTCTTTTCAGTCTCAGCACATTTGCTATTAGCATAAGAAATGCTGCTTATGGCAGAGGCAGCCGTGCTTGAAATTTCTGAATTAATGGATTTGATTTCCTCTTGAGACAAACCATCAGCCTTGCAGTAATGGAAATAGATATAGTTGGTAAAACAAATAAAAAGCTGGCATGCAGATAAAATGGGTTTCAGTATAAAATAGTAATGTTGTAATTGAAGTGAACAATTACAGGGTTGCTCCTAGGCACAAAAGAAATACCATGAAAATGAAGTGATGTTTTTGTTAAGTATAGACATTTCATGAAAATGTAGAGCTGTAGATGTCATTGTCTGGAAAAAGGAAAACTATAGTTATTCTCCTTAGCTCAGATACTTTAATAATATTTTGCTAATTTTAATAATAATTACTAATGTTAAATCTAAATTTTGCATGGGTGGAGGGGAAAAAGAGATGAAGAGCAAAGCTTTACAACTGCTACTGAGCCAAAAGGCTTGCTTGCCTTTCAAGTGATTTTGGCTATCAGGGGTCAAAAACCTGCAGTCAGGATTTTTGGAGGACAGGGAGAGGGGATACAATTTTCTGTTGGCAGAAGAAAGCATCTTTTTTCAGGGCTGTAGCACTGGAAAGCCCAGACAGAAAGGGAGAAATGCTGGCCATACTCAGAAATCAGCAACTGGAAACTACAAGGTTCCCCTAGGGGAACAGGGGAGGAACATGCTCAGGATCAGATCTCTTTACCAAAGACATTTCCTCTAACTGGGTCGCTCTTCTGGCTGGCTTTCAGCTATATACACCGCTGGGGAGAAGCAGGGACTTTCAGCATAGGAGAGCTTTTCATGTTAACATGTGAAAGTAAAAGTAATGAAGCACGCCAAAAGCCACCAATGTAAGTGTCACCTCAAATCTGAGAGTGCATTCATTAACTCCACCGCAACAAAATGTTCTGTTGTGTCCTATATTTCCTCTTTCTCTGTATGAATGACAGAAAATGCTCTCATCACAATTGTTTGTAGAGATCTATTAATTAACAAATCATGATTGCTGTCTTGACAGTCAGCAGAGCACAAAGCTCTTCTTGCAGTGGGTAAGCCACAGCACCCTACCTGGCACAGCAAATGCTGTCTGTTCACTGCCTTTCTATCAGGTGTACCAGGAGCTTGCCTGTACACCACTGATACAGCACATGGCCGATGGCCCCACAGCTGTGCTGCCCATGCATGGCTAACATGTTTCACAGCTGTACTGGCTTCGTGGTCCCAGGAGCAAGTTTTTAGGCATTTTATGTCCTTTGCTGGGGTAACCACGGCAAGGCAGAAGGTGCTGGTGGCAGGAGCTGCTCGGTCTGCAGCCCAGCCACTGGGGTCTGGCAGGCACCTTCTGGAGGTCTGGGTCACTCACTGAGGGAGGCAGCTGCGTCTTCTCAAGGAGCCTTGTGTAAGGAGACTCTAAAAGCCGTGATACGTTAATATTTCTTATTTAATTTTAAAAGCTTCCAGTATCCTGTTTAAAACACCCAGGTAAATCTTCTATATGTGAAAGCATTTTCTACTGTAACTACTCTATCAGGCAAGATATAATAGCAGTCTACTTACATATGTCACTCTGTAGCACTCACACTGAAATTTACTGCTTTCTTCACATTTTTGCACTTATATAAATATGCCCACATAGTACAGGTGAATTTCTGAATCATCAAATGTTTCATTTCCATAAGGAGAATTCTTTTGAAACAAATTAATAACAAATACATAATGGTTTAAATATATTTAGTATTTTATTTGGTGTTTTAAAAGCTCTTCTGAAAAGTTTTAAACACTATTATGTGCACCCATAGAATACAATATGCACTTAATCTGTGGAGGAAATAAATGTCTGACATAAAGATTTAAATCTTTATTTTTCTCCCTTGACATGGTGGCTGGTGACACATAAATGCACGGTTTTTTTCTTTCCCTTTGACATAGTAATAAAAATCTCATTACCTCTGAATAGGCAGCAATTTCGTTATCTAATCTTTTTACCAAAAGGTTAGTTAATTAATCAGAAACAAATCCTGATTATTATTTCAATAGAATTAGAAAGACAAATCACCAGAGTACGGCTAAATAGGGCAGGCCTGTGGTTTAACCTGCCTCATTTACATCCAAGTACAATGATTGTCAGGAGCTCGCAGTGAGCAAACAGCCCCGAGAACATAAGCCAGCAGATGGTTTTCTCTTGTCGCTAGCCTTTCCTCTCCTCTAATGCCTCTGATCCCATTACCTCACTGAATCTGTTACCAGGGTAACTGTTAAATTGCTGTGAAAGGCATGGTAATAAAGTAACCTGTCACACTGGCAATAAAAGCAGCAGAATTTTCCTGTTCACTGAACTTTTCAGCTCATCAATACTCACTTTATGGAGAAATTCACCACTACACACAGGTCAGCTGCAGGAATTGTTTGTGAGGTTTTTGAAAAGCAAACCAAAGTTCATGTAAACATGGGAAAGTTATAATTAAAAACTGGATTCAGAAATGCACACAGAGCTAATGCTTTGCTATTTGCTGTAGAAGGTTAGTGGGCGATTAGAAATATTCAGGTTCTTTCTTTTTTTAAAGTCTGTTCTATAAATAACCTTTACCGCCAGCAAGAAGGTGATTAATCCAAAATCATTTTGATAGTGTTTAAAACCATAGCCTCCATTGCATCATGTTGCTTACTTTTAGCAGCTGTACTCTGACCTACTTGCTAAAGTGAATTTTTTTATCACAGAATAATCTAATGCCAGAAGGATTCATTTAGAAGTCTTTCCCAGCAGTTGTCCATGTTCCGTTGTTTTACAGACTTTGAAGCCAATCTTTAACAGGTTTTTTGGCAATATGTGTCTTTTTCCATTAATAAAATCTTACTGAATGTAATCCTAGAGAGAAAAAATGCATATAGTCACTACGCCAGTCCCAGCTGAAAATGCTTCTCCCAGTTTTCTAATGTAACATACCTGACCACAACTTTAATAAAAAAAGAGTAGAGCAAGATTTCTTTTTTCTTTTTTTCTTTTTTATTTTTTTTCCCTAGCAATACATGGCAAGAGGTTTTTCCATGGGGCACATGCACTGTTTGTCACTTATCAGAGCTGCATTTGAAAATGTCGTGTGGAAAAGCCCTCCTGACTTCAATTAGGCTCACAAGAAACTGTAAGAACATGAATGAAAAAGAGAGTGCATATCTAATCCTTGTTATTAGCCTTTTGCAGACTCTACACGTTCAGCTTCATTTGGTAATGCCATTAATTATACAGCACTAACCTTGGAATATATTGGAGTCTGCTTCTTGAGAGAGCTTCTCTCTCCGTCTCTTTTTTAATAATTATTATTATTTTCTTTTAAACTTGCAGACACTTACAGCTTGTAATGAAAAATTGAAAGCATTTCTTTGACTGACAGCAAGCACAAACTGCAGTGCATATTCCAGCTGCAGGCAGAAGAGAAATGTCTTTATATAGTAGTCACATTATATAGTCTTGAGAGTATGGATTTAAAGTAAAGCTTCTGGCAAATAAATCTTTGCAGAGATTATGTTCAACCTGTAGGTAGCCACATTCACAACAATAACTTTTTTCAGTCTGCTGCTGATAGGCAGGGGCTGATTTTACACTCCTGAATAAAGCCAAATTTGTGGCTTTACTAAAAATTCTCAGAACTCTGGGAGTTGTCTGGGGAGGAAAGGGCACAAAGATGGTTCCACTGCATTTAGGTGCAATGTCAAGTGTGAGTTACTTGAACGGGCCAAGGTTCTTCCAAATTCTGGAAATCTTCAGAGGAAGTTTTTATGAAGAAGAACAAGCCAACTGCACTCAAAACTGCAAATTCACAGCCTTCAGCAGAGAAACACTTATTAATCCACATAAAATAAAACCATTTATGCTGGTCTACAACCTGGAATTTAACTGGACTGTTTCTGAGATTTAGGGAACTAAACCTCTCTATTATCTGGTCTGTATAGCACAGTTAAAGGTAAACGTGGAAATGTGTCCACAAAGAAGCCAAAATCCTTGCCCTTTCCAAGTCACTGTTCTCATGAGATCATTTTGCAGGTGTCAGAAGTCCCAGTAAGATACCCTGTGCAGAATCTTCACTCTGTCCCCTTTATTTTTAAATATGTCATGGAGGGTGATATGAACATAGTTTCAATGAAAGAACTGAGTTTTTAATAGATGCCATTGTTTTAATTTAAAATTTACTTTAAATTGTGTGCATACTGGATTGTTCATGATTACACTTTCACAGAACGCAAACATAAATGAGATGTCAACATGGATAAATTCCTTCCTTTGAAAATGTCTATGAATATTCATGAGCAACATTTGTTAGCTCATTTTCCCAGCTCTGGTTCAAATGCACAGAGCAGGATTTCTGTGCTCTGCATCAGCCTGTATAGAAAAGCCTTTCTGCTGTACAGATTCTGTTGGTGTAAGGAGGCACTGTATTTGGATGGTGGCTTTCTACTCCAATTTGATTTAACCATCCCTATGGCTGCAATAACATATTCAAAAACAATCAAGAGTTCACACTGAGCTGAATTACAGCTGGCTCCATTTATATTGCCATACCTTGGGTTTGCCTCATTGAAAACTTAAAATTACAGCGTTGGAAATTAAAAATGGCGTCAGAAGAGAATTAGAGTGGCTATCTTTGAAAGAGAAAAAAAGAAGAGTAATTGTGTCCCTCCTTCCACCAGATGCTGTGTCCTTATTATTGTCCTCCTCAATAGCATGTTGTGACTAGACTCGCTATACAGTGTATAGCTCTTTTCTCCTAGGATTAAATTCATCTCTGTGCACTGGAGCATCATGCAGCCTCAGCACCACACAGACTCCATGCTTTCAGCCCTTGTGTGCTGCACAGTCCTTGCACGGGCTTTGCATGGGTGTGGATTGCACCTCCCAGCTTTAGTTCCAAAGACAAGTGGCAGTAAAAATACCACAGACTTAGATACACCATGCTCTGCTGGGAGTTTTCCACCCTCCCTGACTAAAGTTAGTTTCTGAATGTTGTGGTCAGCCATCAAATCCGAAGAGTTTAATTTGCAAACATAGCTAGGCATTTCCCACTTCTGGTACAGTCCAGACACATGACTAACATTTTTGTATCACTCCTAGCTTTGTGACAAATAAAGGCTTCAGATGTGTCAGAACCAAAATTTTCAGCCCAACTCCTCCAATTTTTTTAAGGGTCTTTTGTCTTTTTTCTCTTCATTGGAACAGCAATACGTCCCTTGCTCCATTTCTTTCTCTGAACATTTCTCACTGTCTGTCATAGCCGCCAGTATTGAAGTTCAAGGGAGAAAAAGGAGCATAGCAACAAATTTAAAACATATTGAGCTACTCTCATTGAATATTTTATACTGGGCCAAACTTGAGAAACAGATTCATGGAGAAAAAAAGTCCCAACACTGCTGCAGATTTCAATAGAGTTTTATTGATTTGCATCAGTCGAGTAACCAAACTGCAGCTATTTATCTTGATGGAGTGAAAGAATTGGGAAGGACATCTGTCTCTCAGGGTTACTATATGGTTTGTTTGATCTTACCTGTATGTATGATTGATCCTGCTAGCTTATATTTAATGCATCTCTTATCCTATGACAGTGGAGTAGTGTAAAACTGCTTCTTCCTTTGTTTTATCTTTTAACATTTTACACTGTGCTCCCTGTATTGTCCTTTTTTCATGTACAAATTAAAAATTTACAGCTCTTATATCCAACATGGACAATTATGTACGAACATCAATCCTATCACTTACCCTGAAATAAAGGTTTATGATGCAAGCAGTTTTTTGTAGTCCTTCACACTGCCAGAGACCAGACTGGGGATGGGAGGAGGGACAACAAAAGCCCACATCAACCCTGAATTTTTGATGTCACTGCTGTTTTGTGCTGTGACTTCATGCTCCCTGAAGAAACAAGATGCATCAAGCGGTGCCTAAAACACGTTCTCTTCAAACATTGGGAATGATTATTTCAGCAAGTTTTAGCTTTCAGCAGCAACATATGTAGCAGCAGCTGTGCAGTAGTGCTTTAAGGCCATGGGTACTGTGGAACCCATAAGAAAACTGTGACTTGCATGTAAAGAGCAGGAAAATGATTTTTTCCTCATTCAAAATTGTGCTGAGACTTCAGAAGCTTAAAGGACTGAGAAAGAAGCTTACTTCACCCACTTGGATGCAATGATCTCCCCTCCAAGAGTTTTAATATATTTTTTTAATATATGTATATATGAAGAATTTGACCAATACAAATCTTCCACTCTTTTAACTAACTGGTTTGCATCAAAAGTTCACACCAAACAAAAGTGTCTTTGATCACTAGCTAACATCTTTTCCTCTCCAGCTCTTCCATTCATGATTTTTTCTATTATTTTTCTTTCTATATGTAACCAAAAGAAAATTCATGGTCACAGCCTGAAGATCAAAGTTTAATCTTCAGATTGTGCTGCTTATGCTCATAAACCACTCAAGCGCCAATCCTGCTCTCCGTGACAGTGACAGAATCCTTGATTCAATTATAGGTTACAGTCAATGGGGAACATGCTTTAATCTATGTACAAACAAAGGGATAAAACAGAAACATGTACCATTCTAAGAATGATACTTTATTACAACGAGACATCAGTCAGTGTTGCAATAATACAGGCTGGGTTTGGAAAATGGATGAGATTAAATTGTCTTCTGGGCTATGGCTGCCTCTTATGCACAGACTGGCGCACGTACTGCTCTGCTTCTCTGCCATTTATCTGGCTCACAAAGACTCTGATCCACTACATGTTGTGTGATAGCACAAATTTCATGAGATGAAGGATTCCCAGAATTATTCAGGATTAGACCATTATTCTAAACATGATAGGATTTTTCAAATACTATTCAGATATGAGAAATTATTCCAGGGAGTAATTCCCTTGAAATAATCAACATTTTTGCTCAAGTGTTAGCATGCTCACATACCAGGATGTCTGGAATCAGTTTCCACATTTGCCAGTGCCTTTTTAACAGTCAATGCTGAGTGCTTCTTCCAAGGTAAATTTAGAGGAAAGGTAACTTTGCAGAGAGCTGGCTGGGCTGTAACGATGACAGCCTTCCACCACATTAAAGTAAGATTCCTTTATGAATCATGCTGACATTGCCCAAGCTCCATTATTGTTATTCCAGTTTCACAAAACACTTTAACACGTGCTTCATTTCAAGACACATGTTGCAAATATCATGGGATTTTGGTATTTGCTTAAGTACTTTTACAATTTGATTAACTAAACAGTGAGGGAGGGACAGATATGGAGAGAAAGAATAATTTTGGAACTAACAGCCCTTCCATGTATAAATACTTAATTTTTAGCCCACCCATCTCATTCCCTCTTTTTGTCTACTTTCCACCCCTCCAATTGCAGTGGTCTGAGTGTTGTTACAGCATTTGAAGGATGGTAAGCACAGGAACAGAAGAAGTAGGCAAAAGTCTCTCTGTGCCACTTGCTTCAGCGAGTGTCTGCTTCTGCCCCCTCCATTACCGAATGCAGCACATTGGCCTGTTAAAAAGGGATTTTTTTCTGTTGAAAGAGCTTGTGTTATTTTTTTGCACCAAAAAAAAAAGTATATTTGCATTGTTGAGACTTCTTTTTTTAAAAATATGCATTAATTTCATCAAGGGATGCCTAATAACTTGACATAACTGTGTGGCACAATGAAAAGTAGAACAACTTCTTTTGGGAAGGAGGGTGAAAAGTCTTGGCATGATGTGAGAGCAAATAGAAGCTCATTCAGTGCTTACATCATCTATAAACCATCAGTAACCCATCTGTCAAATACTGTAATAATTTTAACACACCTCCATAAAAAAATGTATTATTTGATATCTAATGTGACTAAGCTTCTTAGATTGTACTTTATTAAATCCCTGTGTCTTCTTCCTGTCATTTACTTTGAATAGAAGTTTATATATATATATATATATATATATATATATATATATATATATAGTAAATTTTAACGGATTGATTTAAAATATACAGGAGTGAGTTAGCAGAGAAGAAATAGAGAATATCCCCTGAATAATGATGTAACTCAGGAAAAAGGACCTTTCAGAGTCTGCACTTCCCAAGAAGATCCTGAACTTCTCTCAAGTTACAGAAATTTCACACACCAGGGGAAGGCTGTACAGAAAGGTATGTGAAAAACAAATAGTTTACTTCCCACTGGTGTAGTTATAGAAGGTTTTGAGGGCTTCCTTTACTGTGGGTGCCATTTAAAAGCCAGCATTTGTCAACAGGTACCACACAGTTACTGAAGCTGTTTCCTGCAAAGCTCTGGTGCTTCAGAAGCTGGTCAGTGAACGGTCTTGGCAAACACTGACTTTAAAGCGGCAACCAGTATAATTACAGCATTCATGAAAGTGAGAGATGAGCAGTGCTGACTGAAAAGGAGCCAGGTATCACATTGTGTGGGCAAGGGCCATGCCTGGCTTCCCACACCACACTGCCAATGCCACTCGGTCCAGAGCAGCAGGGTGCCTGCTATCCCTGTCCTGCACCATTCCCGAGCTGGAGCCGTCAATTTTTTTTTTTTTTTTTTTCCAAACTTCACAGTGGATTTTATAATGAGATAGTTTTGAATGAGCGAGAGGTCACCAAACATCTTTTCATGCCAAAGTGAAACTCATTTATCCTGCTCTCTTTCTAGTCACATTTTTCTGTGGCTGATGGACATCAAGAAACTAGGAGGGTCACAAAGTTGGCATGAATCTGGTGGATATAAGCCAGGCTATGTATGTCTTAAAGCAACTCATTTTACAATAGCATCCATTTGCCAGATATATTCTGTTCTTAAGATGAAGATATAATTCACTTTATAAACTAAAGTTCACATATGAACTAAAGTTCATTTTGTCATATGAGCTAAAATTTCACACTAACATTCATAAAAATATTTGCATTTAAACGAGTCCTATTTCATATGCAAAGACAAGCTCTTGATGCCAGATTTAATGTTATTCATGCATTAGTGTTATTCTTGTCTGTTCATTGTATGTTGTGAATGTTTCTATGATCCATAGGAAAATAAAGAAGAATACTGGTTTGTTAATGGTAAGGGGCTTAATTACAGCTACATAGATGAGCTGGATTTCAGCACTTCATTTTTCCACCATGCTGTGAATGTAGCATGATATAGTCTGTTATCATATGAATGTTCAAAATGTGAGTAGGCATTCATCTGAATAGTTTCATTGAAATCAATGGGCCTAACTCACACGAGTAAGGTCTTACAAAGCTGGAATATATTTATATTCATACTGAAACCATGACTTCCTTGCTCCTTGCTTCTTAACTTGCATTATTAATCTGCTGCTATCATCACTCAGTTTCACTGGAGAGTATCCAAAGCAAGAAAATGAATCAGTTTCTGTAATTTTTGAGGACTCAGAGCAGTCACTTGAATGCAAATAGTAAAACTCATCTGAAATAAAAACAATTATCTGAGACGCAAACTCATTGTTTCATCTATAAGTAATTATTTTTGTGGCAGTAGGGAAAATGAAAACTAAAATATTTATGGCTCCTAACACCACATATTTCAATGTACTCCTACTTCCCTTACTGCATGGTACACTTTCCATGTTTAACAAGCCAAACCTGTATAAGAAAGCAGTGCTTGCACAGGACTGAAGGTATAGGAGTTTATGGATAACCAGAACAGGTTTCCTTTCTGCAGAGATTGCATTGTTCATTCACATTTGACAGCCTCTGACAGCCAGTTGTCAGGGGGAAGGAGCAGGATTGTGCTCTAAATGCGCAGTTTTCCCTATGATTCATCCAAAATGTTACCTGAAGTACAATTCTGCCCCATGGATCTATGTACCATGGATGCATTACACACATAAAACATGTGCTGACCTGTTTTGTCTGTGCCATGTATGTATTGCCTCAGCACCAGGGCACATATGATCATGAAAGTTTGAGTCATAGTCCTCAGAGGGATACTGTCATCAGACCCTTATGTTAATTTATATGAATATAATACAGCAAAACACAGCCAACAGAGAATTCCCCTGTGTAGTCAAATGCACCATGACAAGCAGTGTGCCACCACTTTGAGATCATTAACAGTAAAGGTGGAAACACAGTCATCATTATTGTTCAATTAATCTAAGCAGCATCTTCTGAAAACTTTTTCTGTAGCACTCTTTTTTTTCTCAAAGGAAAAAGAAAATTTGTGCAATCATCTCTCTCTGCACAATTACAGTTCTGAAAAACACTGGGCAGAGTAGCAGCAAAATGATGGGAAACTATTTTGTCTTATATTTGTGTGGTCTCTGCTTCTCGTGGTTAAATATATCTTTGTCTACTTTCATTAAAAAAAAAAAGGAGAAAATAGGATGAGAGAAATAGCTGACATAAAAAAATAGGACAAGAGATACAGGAGTAGTGCTACCCAGTTTTATTGTTGTCTTGCACTTTCAGTACTATAATAATATTTTAACTTTATGATTATATTTTATGACATGATTATTATTCAAATTTGCAAGTGAAAAAAAAAAATCACTGCAAAACTCCCCACCAGAAATAAACAAAGTATTTATTCCTATGTGTCTGCAATCTATTAGGCCAATTTATTAGGGTATAAGACTAAAACTAGGGAAAATGGAGGTTAGATTAAAAATAATCAGTCTCAAAATCACTGTGAAAGAAACCCTAGAGTGTAGAGAAGCAGGAGAGGGAATTTAGGACTAGGAGATTTTATAGATGCTTTTAAGCTTTCTTCAAAATGGTCACTCTGGCAGCATGTCTGAAAAAATGACATACCACATTTCTGCTATTTTTTGACAAAGAACTAAAAGTTAATCCCATGGTACCTGAATTTGATCTCTGTGAAAATTTCCAAGAGCAAAGCTACAGTTCAGCAGACCTGTGTCTCCCTCCACATCTTGCTGCCCTGGGAAAATAATAATAAAGAAACACTTCTTGTAGCAGCAATACAGCAATCATGCTGGGTCATGAAACTAATTATGTTTTGTGATGGTGGAAATTCTCCATTTCTGCGTGAAGGGGCACTGCTGCATGATAGATGAATGTTGGAAACGCAGTACATTGTGCTCTTTCATCTCTGTCACTGCATATTTATTCTAACTGCTCCTAAATTATTCATTTTCTTTAAGCAATCAATATTAATAATCTGATTTGCTCCTTGGCATTTTTAGTCACACTTCTGTTTAACTGACTGTAAATAAAGGTCACTTGGAGGCTTCCTGCTGCTGTTCTGAAGGTCCTTGCCTAATTAATTCCCAACACTTTTTTTCCCTGTGACTCTGATTAGCAGTTGCAATCAAGTTCAGCAATTAGCTGCCTCCTTGCACAGTGATTTGCTCACTCTACCTCCCTGTATAGAGCTACATTTGGTCTCTACTATACAAAGGCAAATGGAGGAATTTAAATGTATTTGTTTTTGTTCCATGACCATGCAGAACAGATCAGATTTGTCACTGCTTGCACATAACCTTTGCACATCTACATCATACCTCCTAATCATCCATGATGCCCCCAAAAGACATCATAAACATAATGAACAGCCTCACCACCAACCTGCCTGTGATATGCCTAATCTCAGACTCGTGAATCAACAAACAGCTACAGCATGTCAAATCATTCTTGGCTATTTAAGAACTATGGTTTAGCTTACATAAAATTACTTTTTAAAAATGGGTTGCTGAGTCTGCTTGGGGCCCATGGACAAACACCTTTGGATGCCTGCTTCCAGTTCACAAGAAGACATAGCTCTTACTTGCGTTGAAGCTTGAGAAATAACAACCTCAATATACTCTTTTAATCCTTTCATTCAGAACCATGGAAAAGTTGCTGGAAATTTCAGTACTAATTTAATTAATAAGTTAGACTCTGGTAGGAAGGGATGTCTAATTAGTAGTCGAAATTGCCAAGAGTACACAGTCTCCTCCAGGAGACTCCTCTTTAGCAAGTATGTATTTGAAAAGCAAGGAGCAAGAGACAAAGAGTTACAATAAACATTACATCAATATCATAAGCATTCTTTACAAGCTTTTCAGTGTTCTCCTTTCTTATTACTGCATCCTGGGTAACAGCTTCCAAGCAATAGTGTTCAATGAAGAATTTCTGCAAAGAAAGTACTTTTTTTTCAAATTTGTTTATAAGTTCATTGATTTAAATTATTCTAATTCAAACGTTGACTCCATATGGATATTAATTCAGACAGAATTGTTTCCATTGTTGGAGCAGAAAACTAAGATGTATGCACAATAGAAATCCTTCTTTAGCTGAAGTTTGTTTCAATGCATTTATACATCCAAGGAATCTACAGACATTTTAAAACAGTGATAGAACTGTACCTGTGAGAAAGATTGGCATGTCAATCCACAATGTTTTTGTTAGCTTTATTATTATTTTATGCATCCCTGTCCTTGACAAGTAAACCAACAGTAGGACTGAATAACACCACCAGAATGGAATGAATATTTCTGAATACATCTTTAAGACATAGCCAGACTGTAAGGAAGAAAATTATAGGTCTAAATTCTCACATATGGGGCATAAGGATTTAAATTGTCACCTACCTTTCACAACTCACTACAAAAATGTCAACATATTTAATTTTGGACTTGGAGTTCTTGGAGTTTAGGGGAGTTGTGTCTTGGTGGGTTTAAGTGCCCTGAAAAAGAAATGGATCAGAACTTAATCTGGTTACTCTTTACTTACAATTTACTAAGTATATAAAAGCAGTTATTTAAACAATTGTCCATTTCTACAGCTAACACCTATAGAACCTCTCTTCTGACAGCAGCAAGCCAAAGCATGCATGCCTTGAACAAGCAAATTTTCTTTCTCCTCTCTGTTCTGCCAAGTGTGTTCACTTAATCTCACAGGGGATCTGTCAGCTTCCCCCAGCTCCTAAAGCAATTCTTTAGCACTTATTGAAAAGTGCTGTAAGCGAAAGGCAGCAAAGCTGACTGGTGTTTGCACGCAGAGACAGGCAACGGGAGCACTGAGTCACTCTGACTCTCCAACGTGTACTGCACAAAATCAAGGCTAGAAGCAACAGTTAAATCACTCTTGGACTTACCACTTAATGAACATAAATACACAAAATATGCCATTTGTTGGCATGATGATATTGCTGTGAATCATTATATAAAACATACGGTGCTTTGAAATATAGGCATGTACACACAGCAGAGCACTTGTGTGGCTGTAAAACTCACACACTCAAAACAGATCACTCATTTCTAGGGTGGCAACTTTCCATGTTTGGTCTCATCCCAAAAGTGAGCACTTGGAACAGTTAAAAAATTTCAGTTATTTGAGATTTATGACAAAGAAATGTATTAGTTTGATTGAAAAAAATCCAAACCAAACCCACCGCAAAACAACAGAAAACCCAGCCAACCAACCAACCAAAGAAAAAAAAAACCATAACAAACAAACAAACAAAAAAAAAGGCCAAAACTTTTCCTAAGGAAATGAGTTGCAGAATTTAATGACGTGTCTTTGCCTAAGTAAATATAACAGGAACCAAAGCTATTGTTACAGAGTTGCAAATGTGCTAATGTTTGGTTAGACCCTCTGTGAATTTTTGTTCAGTCAAAAATGCATGTGATGTATGTGTCTTTGTTTCACCAGCTCTTTCCTGCAGTTGCTCTGAAGTTACATGAGCAGAGAATATGGCAACCAAGTCTTGCTTGTTTAGTGTCTGTTGCACAAAATCACATATCATTACTGTTTTCTCTATAGGACATAAAGTATCCATCAGATCTGGAGCAAAGCACTCACGTTAGAGAAACATGCTGTCTCTGTAACCTTGGAAAACCGATTTAGCTCCCCACATTTGTATAACAGCATTTATAATTACTCTTTGGGGAGGTATTATTTATGAAAGCTTTCCTGAATGTAATGCTTTGCAAACATGTAAAAGATTAAACAGGTATTTGTTGCCTTGTGCTTAGAAGAACAAAGCAAGCTGTACGCGGAGAACTGTTTTCCTCCTGTCCCAGGTTTTGCTTCCTTCCTCTGAGTCCAGTGTGCACAGCATTGGCTGAGGCTGAGGAAGCCGAGGAAAAGCAGAAGTGACGTGTGGTCTGAAAGACACTGTCTACACCCTATCCCTTCTTCATAAACATAGCAGTTATTCAGGAGGATGGCTCACTGACATTTGAAACCTTTACTCTCTATTGGGAATTCACTTCCCACCGAAACATGAATTTACCCTTAGTTTTCTTCTCTCTGTGCCTTGAGGAAAACTTTAGAATATTTATTGTGAATTTTTCCACAACATATTCCACAACAGAACTTTATACCTGTCCCCTAATACAATATGCAATTTATGGAACAGGTGATGCAAGAGCAGCACTCTACCTGCACCTGGTAAACATTTTGTCCTTTCTGTTAAATTTTTGAGGCAGTTAATTTTTGCCTTCAATACTGAAGTAGTGGCAGTTCTGAGATTATTTTGTATATCAGGCATGTTTGGAAAGAAAGGCCTTAAATATTGTATTTGAACCTGTTTCATGGAAGATGCTGCCTCCCAACACACCAATTGAATCTAACAATAGTGAACAGTAATGACCATTGTTTTGAAACAGCATTATCACGAATCTATCTAGCAATAAGTAGGCTAATGCTGGTTGAGGTGGTACTTTTAACACGGCTGATATTTTAATAAATAAGTTCAAAGTGGACATGCATGAGGTTTCCTGTTGTTTTTGCTTAAAAGGTTCTTGATTGTTTTGTTCTGGCAGTGTTGAACAAGAGCAACTGAGTTCAAGGACTGCCTTGACACCTACCTTGAAAATGAAACTAAGAAATGAATGAAATTATTTGCAAATTGTAAAGCTTCAAAGTCCATGTATATCTTATGTATACCTTATGATTTTTTCCCTCTCTTGTATATTTTTTTTCTTGAAATAAAAGAAAAAGGTTCAAGAAATTAAATGCCAAAAAAGCTGTGTTCACATAGTATTAAATTTACATGGTGAAGTACTCAAATTTCAAGAAATGCTTGGAGAAAGCTGAAGAGAAATCCACAACGATGAGACTGTTGTCCTCTGTGTGTGTGCTATAATAATCTTCAGTTACACCATCACATAGAACAATGTAAGTTATATACCAGGAAAATAGAAAATGAATGTTCTTCCCACCCTGAAGTATGAATAATGTTTGGATGAGTCAAGGAAAATAAAATTCCTTAGTCTGTAAGAAAAGGAGGAGAAAGAAAAAAAAGGAAAAAAAGAAAAGGAGGAGAAAAGGAAAAAAAGAAAAGGAGGAGAAAAGGAAAAAAAGAAAAGGAGGAGAAAAGGAAAAAAAGAAAAGGAGGAGAAAAGGAAAAAAAGAAAAGGAGGAGAAAAGGAAAAAAAGAAAAGGAGGAGAAAAGGAAAAAAAAAAGGAGGAGAAAAGGAAAAAAAAAAGGAGGAGAAAAGGAAAAAAAAAAGGAGGAGAAAAGGAAAAGGAGGCTTGGCCTGTCAGGTCATTCCCCTGAGAGAACACAGATGGTTATGGCCCAGTATTTTTGATTCTACTCTACTTATTGATGAAGTAATGGTAGTTGTGTGCAAAGTTTGTAATTTCTTGCATCTTTGTCCTTTCTGTACAAGAAATTAGGGCATACATTAATGTATTATCTGTGATGGAGAAGAATGTCCTATGTTGGAGAAGTAGTCTGAACTGCACTGGATATCTGAAAACTTGCAAATTTGAGGATCACAAAGAAATGTCCCTTTCTGAAGAGGATGCCAGTAAGATACCTAATGGGTTCTTCTCCCTTCCTACAAAATCCTGAAAGCGTTGCAAAGTTCCAGTGAGGAACAATAACAGATTATTCTTTTAATTTTACAGATGACACTGTAACCTATAGTCGTTGTCCAGTGCAGATGAAGAGTTCAAAGAAGCTGACTCTGAAGAGTGGATGACCCAGGAAATCTTCTTTAGGTCTATTAATTGCCAAGAAAGGGACATCTTAAGTCTGCACAGTTTTAAATACTTGAAAGATAGACCACAAAAAATCTTGCTCTTTCCCAATCCCACTGATACTAGCTTTAGGATGAAGGGGTATGTAAACGGGTATTCAAAATACTAAAAAGAAAATAAACACTATATATTACTTCTGCTAATGTAAATGCAGCAAAAAATATCTCTACCCTTGTGAATCTAATTTAAATGAAGTGAAAAAAAAATGAAGAGGGAATGAGAGAAAGTATTTTTAGAATGGCAGGAAGTAAAGGTAGCAGGTATCAAGAAAAATGTACTATGATATTCTGTGAAAAAATCTTATGGAAACAGTGCAATATAAGGGTGATAAAACACATATTGTGCACACAGTTAAACTTTTCAAAGGTGATCCTACAGCACCTGGGCATTCTAACATATTGCGTGAAGATTAGTGCTAAAGTTATAGGAATATGATTTCTCCCAGAGAACACAGGAAACTAGTTCTGCTCATAACAGTTCAATGACTATATTGAGATCTCTCTGATTCACTGATTTTGGAATAAATGCAGGAGATTCAGACTCATAGAATCACAGAATCACAGACTTGGAGAATCACAGAAACTCTGAGTTTGGAAGGGACCTCTGGAAGTCTAATTCTGGTACTCAAATGGGTGACATAGAGCTGGTTGCTCAGGATTGTTCCCAAACAGCTGTTGAATATCTCCAAGGATGAACACTTCACCTTCCCCGCTTCCCTGGGCAACCTGTGCCAGTGCTCAGTCATCTTCACAAGAATCGAATATTGATGTTCAGCTGAAGTCTTCTGTGTTTTGGTTTGTGCCCATTGTCTCTGGTTCTGTCCCTGGGCACCACTGGAAAGAGACTGGATCTGTTCTCTCAGCAGCCTCCCTTTGAGTATGTAAATGCATTGATGAGATTCCCCTGAACCTTCTCAGGCTGAACATTCACAGAACTCCTAGCCTTTCCTACTAGGAAAGACACTTCTGTCCTTTCATCTCCTTGGTGACCCTTCACTTGGCTCTCTGCAGAAGCTCCATGTCTCTCTTGTACTGAGGAGCCCAGAACTGGACACAGCAGTCCAGGTGCGCCTCACCAGGGCTGAGCAGAGGAACAGGACCACCCCCTTCAACCTGCTGGCAATGCTCTTCTGAATGTATCCCGGGATACCTTTCACTTTTGCAACAGGTCCACTCTGCTGTCCCATGTTCAACTTGGTGGCCACCAGGACTCCCTGGGCCATTTTCTGCAAAGCTGCTTTTCAGCTGGGTGTCCCCCTACATATATGGGTTCCTAGGGTTTCTCCTCTCTAGGTGCAGGACTTGGCTCTCAGCCTTTTTAAACTTCACAAGATTCCTGTTGGCCCCTCCTCTCAGCATATTAAGGTTGCTTGGATGGCAGCACAGCCCTGTGGTATATCAGTCCCTCCTCCCAGCCAGGTGACATTCGTTTTTGTTATTCTTTAGTTGGAAACAGTTTGCCTCTTAGTTGAATTTTTAAATGGACAAAGTGCAATGTGTTTTCTGCATGTGAAGTTTTCAGGAGCTGTGTAGCAGTGGAGATATCACATTAATAGAAAACCTCCAGTTCTTCCCTCACTGGGGGTACGTACACAGCCCTGTTTGAATCCAGTCTCATCCAGCTTCAGGTAGCATTAGATCCTAAAGCACTTTAGTCACTCAAAAGTATACCACAGTTCTCAGAGGAGATACAATAATGCCAAGATCACATCATCTGTGACACAGGGTCAGGTGTAGACAGTTGTAGGAAATATATCTAAGTGCAAGCAACTCCCTGATATAATATTAAAGGTACAGATGAGAGATGGGGAATATCAGCTGAGGGTCTATTTTGCTCTTCCCATCCCACTGCTGTCGACTCTTACTTCTCTGTGGTATGTTAAATGTGCTGGCAGCTGAGATTACCCTGCTGACCCAGCTCTCCCTTCCTAGTGTTTTCATGAGATGCGTGTTTATCAGACCCTGGCAAATTCCACTGTCTCAGGAATGCAAGGACAAAGAATAATCTCTGAAGCCTCATGTCAGAGCAAAGCAAACGAAATGAACAACTAGCAAGAGGGAGGACTGTCACGACTTTTAAATAAAATGATTAAAAACAAATGTATTCTTTAGAAGTGATCCGAGAAGAAGCAGTCATGATTCAGTGTGGAAGAAAAGATATTCGAGTTGAATGTTCTACATAATTGTACTAGTTTGAAAACAAACCAGTGGGAGGCACCAAGTCAGAATAACAATTTAATGGAAATTAAAGAAAAGGGAAAAAAAAGTAAAAGAAAACACTGTCAAACTGACAGAGTCAAGGTACAACCTGACACCCTGTTAGGCAGGGTGGTGGTAGCAGTCTGGTAGAATGGTGGCTGCAGTCCCCTGAAGCAGTGATCCTGTAGTAAAAGAGTCTGCTCTTCCTCAGAAAGTCCAATGGTGGCTGTGTAGCTCCTGTCCTCTGGAAATCCAGTGGGAAGCGGTGTCTCTGGTGGTCAGAGTCCCAGATTATATCCACGATGGGATGCTTGGTTCCTCCCTCTGGGTGGAGCATCTCACAATGGGGTAATGAGTCATGAGGCAAAGTGTTGATTAGGCTCATTAACAGAAGATAGTCCGGAGGGAGTTATCTCTGAGTCAGGCGGCAGGACAATGATGGGCCATTAACAGAAAGATAGTCTGGGGGGAGGAGGCAAGGAAACACTGCCCCACCTGGTTTCAACAGCTGATGGGGACGGTAATAGAATACACTGCAACCCAGGACAACAACATAAGATGCCATTTGCATACATGACAAAAGCTTCATTAGGAATATTAGAAGGAAAACATAAGAATGCTCAGAGTAAAATTCTGCAGCCAGGACATATTCAACATCTAACATTAATGTTAATAATGTTAATGTTGCTAGATATTCTTGATTTTTAGTGATAACTTTACAGATCCAGGAACTGCATAGGCCACAATACATTGTTTGTCCTGTTCAGTCTCAAATACTTCCTTCTGTTTGTCAGTAGTCAAAGAGATACAATTTCAGTGATAGACTCTAAAAAGGAAACATCAACTTGAAGAGCATGGACAAAAATTTCATAGCTACAAAAGTAGATAATCTGTAAATGACAAATTAACCCCAAAATAATTCCCACTTTATCCTCAGTAGCGAGAATGAAATTGTTCTCTAAATGCAGTATTTAATCTATTCTTTATGTGTTAACTTTACAAGAGATCATAAAAATCTCTTTAATTTCAACTTTTTACAGTGGTATCCCACCTTACAGACATGTATGGCTATCTCTAAACCTTTGATATACAATTTCTAAAGAGAAATTAATATGCATGATTTTGAAATCATTCATTCAAAGATGCATATGGAGATTTTGTTTAAAGCTTTTTTAGTTAGTTGACAAATATTTTTCATTCTTTTCTCAATACATGATATTACGTTGGCCAGTATGAAAATTTTCCACTTTAATTTGACCATGACAGCAGCTACAGATGAAGTTTTCCCAGTCACTGGCTGCACAGACTGCTGGAGAACCCTCAAGACTGTCTCTCATGTCTGATGATAGAGCCTGTTTGGTCCTCACCAGAAATAATCACAGTCTTTCTCATTTTCCTGAATATTTTAAACAAGACAAACAAGGATTTTCACTTAGGTTTTATGCTTGATCAGACATTCATTGCTATTACATCTGTAAAAGTACTTTAACAAATTCAATGTTTGCTTTATGAAAGCATGAACCAAGTTTTTAACATCTCTGAAGATGTAGGTACCAATAACTGCCAGGCATCTGGGAGATCAGTGACTTTTGGCCATTAAATCTTCTTTTGTAGCTAGTACGCTGTATAATGAATTTCTGCTTTATGCTGTAGATAGCCTAGTTCTTTTAGCATGTGGATTTTTGAGACAGAAATGGCAAAGTACTTTACTTTCTACTCACGTGAAGGAAACAACATTTAAAAGTAGATGAGGTGTGAAGTTCTATTCCAGTGCTCTGTATCCACTCTTGGCTTTCATCTACATAGGCAGTTTGGATTGTGTGAAAATATATAAACCCCATTGTGACAAGTGAGAACTACTGCAAGTGCTTTTTAACTTAAATATTTAAGTTAAAGCATTTGAAATCTGCTGAAGGCAATCTGTATAAAGGGGGAAAAATATTCAGGGAAATATTCAAACTTGAAAGTTGAGGAAAAAAATGGAAAAAGTGGGCAGTCCAACATGCTAAACCAGCAAAGTCCATTTTCCTGTTTCAGAGACATCTGTAGAAAGTAGGAAGAGAAGGTCAAACCCCCCAGAAGTAATTTCTTTTTCATAATTTTGGCTTTTAGAATGGTTGATGTTTGCTATTGTGTGCAGAACCTTTTATATTCAGCTTTGTCTTCTTTTTACTAAGCAGATAATGGTGCTGTCTCCTCCAGTGGTCTACATGGAGGATTTTGTAGGTCCTTCGATCCACTCACAGCTCCTAATTTTCATCTCTCATCCACCCCATTCATGATAATTTCAACCCCAAGAACAAGTCATCAACCAACATTGCTGTCTTCATGGTACTCCTCTTTCCTGATAAAGGAGAGCAGCCATTCTCCTGACCATTCCTTGGACTCTCTGACTCTCTGCATTTTTCACTGAACATCTGACCCAAAGCTCAGTGAAGCTCGGGAAAATCAGTAATGGCTTAATAGTTTATTAATAGCTGTAGAAGGTGCCAAAGGCTTATGTAATCTCTTTTTTCTTAATAGTCCCTGTCTTTCTCTCTTCATCTGTAAGCCTCCATTTGAATGCTCATTCCTCAACTCAAACTTACACGCCTTCCAAAACTTCTAAAAATAAACAGCATTACGCATTCCGTGCTTTATTTTCATCCTGTGCTCTCAGTTCACACTTTGCCCTTCATTTTTTATTTCACTGACCACATGAATATTCTTAAATATATTCCTTAATCTTTTACAGTATATAGAAAAAAATTGTCATCTTGTTCTCTCAGTTTGACCTTTTTTGTTGCCCAGTGGTGGATGTAGGATACCCCCCAAAAAAGACAGTAAGGGTTTCATTATCTTTCTGACTATACCTATCCTGCCTACAAGTCTAACCCATTTTTTCACTCCCTACTTTTAATTTACATATCTAAATTTTGCCTTCAAAATGGACACCCTCAATTTTCACAGCTTTTCTGTGCTTTGTCATTTCCTTGTGCTTTATCCAGCCTCTTCAGCATCATATTCCTCAATCACTCAGGCCTGCTTCATACCCCACCTCTCTTCCTTTTCAAATAATTCAACAACATATTCTGCTCTGAAATATTTCATTTTCAATCAGTTTTGCTAATAATATAAAGAGAGGTGAAATTTAAAAAGTGGTACAGGAAACCACATGGATGACTTAATCACTTAACTGTTTTCCTCTTCATGGTACCCTCCTCCCTTTTGTTTTCACATATTTCTAACTATCACAAAATTCACTTTTTCAATGCATCTACTTACACACGCTGCATATCGTCCCTCCCTCCTAAAAATTTTATTCTCTACATATAAAGCACAGTTAAATGGACTGGTATGGTTTTCCATCTAGTCTGTAGGCTATATTGATTTCTATCCATGTTGCTTATTTTAGGAGAGAAAAAGTGAATAATCTGGCAGATTTTTCTAATAAGTAAATCTCAGCTGCCCTAAGCTTATAATAATTTGCATACTAATATATTCTGTAGATTTAAAGGAGAGTGTCCTAACATTATTAGAATTCACTCATTTTTAGGGACACTAGAGCTGTGCTAATTTGTATGAGCAGGGGGCACAATTAAAGGACAGGTCATTTGGACAGATTGTCCTTGTTCTCCAGTGTTCCCTGACATCTGAAAACAGCCCTTGGAGATGGGATGAAGTTTTCAGGAGGAGCAAAAAACTAGTAAGGCAATCTGAGGGATGGAGCATGGAGTGGGGAAGAACTAAAGGCCAAAGGAAAGACCAAAAAGAGATTTCCACCACCACCCTTCAGAGCAAAATTGTCTTTTCAAAAGTACAATCTTGAGTGAAAAGAGAAAAATATTTAAATAATAAAAATATTAAAATGTTAAAAAATGTAAATATTACTTTCTACAAGAGGTTTCACAGAGTTTTATACACACGTATATCCAAAGAACCTGTATTTCTTAATAAGTCTGTATTTTAAAGTCATTTTTCAGTCTGTACAAATTTTTTTGAGATTGTACTATATATTATTCTCCAGAAAGGGTCATTCAATTTCCCAGCCTTTGAATAACACATTTGCTACAGGTTTACTACCAAGAGAAATGTTTCTGTCCTATTATCGTAGTTTCTAAATGAGCAGACTCTCTGGAATGTATAGCTGAAAGACTTCGGCCCAATTTGTTTCCATATGACCACATAAAAAATTAATAATAAAAATTAAGACTTACTATTTTTCAGTGAAATAGTTTTGGCTTTCATTTTCCTTGTGAAATTGCAATTAGCTACTTACATTTAGGATTTTGGATTCTGGTTCTCAGCCTCTTTTTCAGTTGAATTTCTAGAAAGGAAAATGGATAAAATAGAGGAGTAATCAGCATATATCACTTTTTGATAAAATTGATATCTACATAAATATATACATAGACATAAATATTTATAAAATCAATTACAAACACACAGCTATTTTAAACTTGTTCTTAACTGTGGTGAGATTCACAGTAATTTTCTTCACTTCTTAAAATACTGAGAGAAATATAGATTATTTTCACCAATAAATCTGTGAGTAAACAGCAATTTAACTCTGTTTCCCTAATTTATTCTCTTCTGTCGCTCAGTCTGAAGCAACTCAGATGAAGGGTGGTCATTTAGAAAGACTTCAGTTTCAATGTGGAGAAAAAATTACTACACAGACTTAGGTGTAGTAATCCAGACTTTATCTTACAGCCATTAATATGGCTCAGATTATTCTGTTTAAAACCCTGCTAGTGGCAGACCTTCTGCCTGTCCAACAGGCTAGACAGGGCTTTTGTATGGAAAAAAAAAAGCTGCCAAGCCATTAACCTAGAAAAAAGGAGATCTTTTCTTCAGCCATTCCCTTTATGGGATCTCACAGCAAATTCTCAGGCTTGTATGTAACCACCAACAGGCGACAGCACTGTTTGATGCCAGAGGAATGTATTAGTTGTTCAAGTTCACACAACCTGCAAAGATGTAGGAAGAAGCTCCAATGCCAACAGAATGGGAAGTCCAGCTCCATGCTTCTGCCACAGCACAGCCGAGCCATGCAGGGAGAGGTCAGTCTCTCCCTAGTGGGGCAGACACTCCAGGCTGCACAGGCGAACAAACAGAAGTAGGCAGTAACTCTAGCAAAAGAGAAGAAGAAGGGGAAATTGTGGAAAGGGAAAGCTCTGAAGCCTACAAACCTTACAGAGAGCTGTTGGAGTAGGTTCAAGAGCACTACTGTGGATCTGTTCAAATGCCTGGTCACTTGGATGAGCATTTGGATAGCTCTCAAACCTTTACTGATCTGAGCTATGTCTGTTGACTTTTGTCCACTGCCCGTGTCTGTGCTGTGGAGAGCAAGGCTTGGCAGGGGATGAACTGACAGCAGAGCAGGCTAGCTCTGGCCTTCACATTAACACATCCTGTGCTTTGGTATCATACAGCATTCCTAGAGTGGGAGTTTTGGGAAGAGACACTTTGTGCTGCTTGCCAGATGGGACTCGGAGGGTTTTTAAAAAAGCGTGAAAAACCACATGCAAATAAATAGAGTGGTAAAAAAATGTGAATGAGGGAATTTGTTTGGGTTGAGAAATCCCCTACTTCCTGATCCTTCCTCTGACTTTTTTAATTAATAATCATACCTTTTATTAAAAAATGAGGCAGAAGAAGATCTCTGAAAACATGCGGTTGTGCAAAAAAACCAAAATTTGAGGTCTTAGCTCAAACATGATAGACAGGAAACACAACTCAGTCACTTCACAAAAGAAACACCCCCAGGCTGAAGCCTAAAGAGCCTATAGCTTTACTAGTGGGGATTATTTGGTGAAAGAGTGTATGAAATAATATGTTTCACTTTCCAGGACTGGTAGATGGAATTCACTGGACACTAAGTTCAACTGTGACCAGGCTAGACTGGGATCCTTCCCATGTATCTGCCTATCAGTGTATTCTTTTTTTACCTGCACTCCAAGTTAGGGCCATGAGACTAAAACAGATGTCACATGCAAGGAAGTAATGTATTTTGGTTCACTGAAGCACCCTAACCACTGCCCTTATGCAGCTAGACAGAATTGTGAGGCATTTCTGCAGGATGTTTGGCATGGATCTTCAGGCAAGAGGTAGAATTGGCTTTTTTTTTCCCAGTGTAAAACTAAACACATGCATTTTCCCCTCCATTTCACAGCTCTTCGTCCAGGCTCCAGCATGTGGACCTCAAAATCCCCTGCTGTATCATGTAGCAGCTATCAAGCTAAACAATTCGCCTGTCAGATGATTACCCTGCTAACAAAGGCACTGCCACCCATAGTCTGCCCTTTGGGTTGCATGGCTGTGTGGTGACCCTTGCCATGGATTCATGGTAAAGGCCTAACCAGCTATAGCACAGAGCAGTTGTCAAATACACAACTGGAATATGAAACAGGAAAAATATCATCAGTGTAAGAAGAAGGGGAAAGTGTAGCATACAATTGCATAAAACTTCGGAGGAGATGAAAATGAAATTTTATTCTTTTCTCATCAAGGCTGTACATTTATGGAACTGACTGCCTTGAGCACTCATTTTAACTTATAAGATTCGTATTTAAAGAGAACAAAACTAGGTGGGGTTTGTAATCATAATTTCATGTGCAGTCAGGCTAGCAAGTGAATGACAAATGCGTTGTACAATATATGGATAAACAGCTGAGGGGAGACTAGAATTGCAAATCCATTTGCTAGGTTTGTTATGACATTGTGGCTTTTTGGAACAGAAGTCTTCACACATGTCCAGGCTTTTTCTCCAAATAAAAATCAGAGGTTTGTGAGCTTTGTCGGATTCTTAACAATTATTTTTATTGTGGAATAACGTAACTGAAAATTAAATCTCTTAATAAAGTCCTTCAAATGATTTTAACCGGCTGTAGGATGTGTGGCTTTCTGAGAGGATATGACTCTTTTACACTTATTCAGAAAAAAAATTTGAAATGATTCTGTGACCTAGTTACAGGCAACATATTAAAAGAACCTCAAAAATGCAATCTACCACTGTATATTGAGAAACACAATTTAACTCCAAGTCCTTCCATTCAAATTAAAGTCTTTTGCCAGAAAGCTCTTTGTCCTGTTTCAGAATGCAATATGCAGAAACACTCTTGCCGGCTGTGTAGCAATCAGAATTGTATTGTAAAGGTTCAAGTCAGTTTCAGGATCATTAAATGAGTCTAATTCTTTTCAAATATCTATGAAGGCATGAACATATCTATATACACATATATATTACATATTATATAGATACAAAGAGCATATACCTTCTCCTTTCTCCCCCCAGTGACTCAAGACATGATTAGACACAATAAAAACCTTGCCTTATGAAACTGATGCTTTTGAGAAGATTGTCAGTGATAGCTGTGCAGCGATATATCCCCTACAAAAGCATGCAATTCTCCCAAGTTTGCTCTCATAAAAGATTTATTTCTATCATAAACCATCACCTGTCTCTTGGTCCTCTGACATTACAATGCTGTCACATTCAGCACAGTGGGGTGGCTGGTGTATTTTCTTTTTTGCAAATATGAAGATTGACAGGCGGTTGACAGTGCTAAAGAACAAGATATGACCAAATACACAACATTTGTACTGGCTGAATAGCTACTGCAAAGAAAGCATAAACGCTCCTTTTTTAACGTCTGAAAATACTCATATAGAGAATAAGCCAAATAAATGTGGTGTATATAAAAGGAATGTGGACAGGACTTCTTATCATAAAATATTTTCTAATTGTCACTATAATTTAGTACTTTCTTTTCTCCTTCAGTTTTTCTCTTGCTGCTCACAGTCCATTCCATCTTGCTGACATGCATTGTTTTTCAGAACAAAGACAGTTTTGTATTGCCTCCTCAGCATCCAACTGGTGGTGAATCACTGCCTTGACGGTACCTGTCACAATTAACTGCGGAGGAAATTTAGGTGCCTTATTTGGTCCACTTAATTGTACCTAAGCAGGACACCAAAGTGGAATGGACATTATAAATACCCCTCAGTGTGTCCTCTGCTCTGAAAGTTGTCATGAGACATTGTTGATTATGGTCCTTATTTTTTTTGCCAACATTCATTATGAAGGAGAATATTAATGACAGAGTATTTATACAGATGTCTCCTTATCGTGACCTTCTTTATCCTTAACAGTCCTGGCAATCTAGTCTCCAGGGGTTTGCATAACCTAGTAAGAACAGATGGATTTCCTTTACAGCTGAGGGTCAAAGGTAAAGAAGCATGTTCTTAGATGTGTCACTACATGAATTAAAATGTAGTAATGAATTTGTGGTGTACTCTGTGACTTTATGTTAGACCTTGACCTTAATATCACATTTAACTGAGCACAATCATAGGTCACAAATTAGAAAGGTTTAAGCAATCTTCTGCTCTATCAAGGGAACCCAATTTAATCAGATCTGATTTAATATTCTGCTCAGAGTTTAGGGAGCACTAGACTAATATTACTAAGAAAGAAAGTGTCACCATAGTTACACCCGTGCTGCAGAAGCACAAAGAGGCATTGGGGGGCAATTCTAGCATTTTGCAGAAGCTTACAGACAAGCATTAGCATTTTTTTATTGTTTTCCTGTTTTTCTTTTTTTAAGATGGCTTTTTTCTTTTTTTTTTCGAAGAATGGCCCTTTGAAACTCTTCTAATACCAGCTGTTTGCTACATCACAATTACAAAGAATTGCATCATTGCAGTAATGTGTTTTATCACTCGCTGAGAGAACACCTGTGGAGAGGCAAGCCTTCCATATCGCAAAGCACACAAAAGAGCAGGAGTGAACACATCATGCAGAGCCAGCAGCTCAAAGCATGGCCATAGAAGGAACTGCAGAGAGATCCTGAGTACCTGAGAGTGGAAGTAGAGGTGCAGAGTGACTTCATGCCCCTGAGAGTGGCAGCGTGGAACAAGTGCTGTCATGTAATTGTACAGATCCAAACCCCAATCCTTTGCAAAAAGCAAAGAAGGAAATAAGAGAAAGTGAGGATAAAGCATGTCAACAGCAAGGTCATGACTTATGTTCAGCCCTGCTTTTTTTCATGTGCACTGTGACTTCTACAGATGTATTCATAACTGTTCACTTAACACTACATATACATAAACATGCGTAATACACATAAGCTTCTCCTCATCTCAGACAAAGCCTGCCAAAATACAAGACTGCACAGAAAATATAATTCTCCAGAAGTGTGAAAATACACTTCACACTGTGAATAGGAATAGAGAAGTCTACTCCACAGGGTTTTAGATTAGATTAACAAACTAATAAATTTGCTGATTTATCTGTCCTTAAATATGCATCTAGATAAGACATACAGTACAGATACAATCTGAACATATCTGATGGATCCAGCTACTTTATGAAGTATAGTAATATAAATACACTTAGTTCCCTTCTACATCTGCTCTAAGTTTGCTATCAAATGCTGATTTTCTTTCTTGGTTAAGACTGGTCAGTTTTACAGTATCAAATTACATTACTTGAAAGTGTCAGGTGAAAATAACTGATTGTTACCTACAATGTAATCCTGAATTCGTGTCCAGTAATTTAATTTTCACCTATTCTTGGGAAACACCATGTTTGCTTTTCTTTCTCCTTCAAAAAAGATCATTAACACTGAATCATTCCAGCGTGGTAAAAATGAGTCTGCAGTGCTGAAACAATTCTGCATATGTTAGTGGTGGTCTAAAATAAAACCGTGAGATGTTCTATCTTAAAAATTATGTTGAAAATAGAACGTACTGGTCTTACCTCAGAAGGCCCATGCAGATAAATGCTCCAGAAAGACACGGGAATTTGTGTTTATAATTCTTGCTTATTTGAAGATCATCTTAAGCTTGTGTAAGATCTTCCCTCAATGCATTTTATCTATTCCCAATACTAGATCTGTGATTTCACAGAAAGGATGAAATGTGATGATAAAAAAAAGGGAAATCAAACTTTTTTCACTTACAACTTTAAAACATTTTAAAGAGTCATTTGGAAATTATAGAAATTGGATTGTGGTACTGCAGAATAACCTTACTTATATGGAAAGTCGGATCACACCTAGAAAACATTTGCATTGAAAAGGCCAGACTAACATTTTGCAAATTAAATACCACAGTTCATCAGATCAATATAAATCATGTGCCCTATTACATACTACCCTTGACTCTATATCAATATAGAAGTAATTTGTCAATTTTAAAGCTAATGCTGAAATGGTTTAAAGATGAACACAGAAACCCATTTTCCTTAATTGAGATAAACTTGATATGTCAACAAATAACATATGGAACAAAATAAAAAGGAAATCCTCCAATAATTTAGCTTGAGTCAACACCATTTGCATAAGCCTGCAATTAAGGAAAAATGAAAGCTGCCTATATCCCATGGTTTTTTCCTGTTTATTTTGGCACACTTAAATATAACTCCTGCCATTTGTGCATGGGAGGGAGAAAAAGGAGTGATTGTCAATATGTAGGGAACTCTATCTCAGCAAAGTAACTGCAAAACCTTTTACCAAAAAGAGTCGTGAACTTAAGTTTCCTGCAATCTTGTTAAATTTCCAAAATTTAGAGATACTTGACAGTAAATTAAGACAGTGCAGCAATTTAAGGTAAAACTAGGAAGTAGTTGGGGAATCATTGAGTTATAAGCAGGAAGAGCTTTCTTTAATTTTATTCATTCCATTTGCAGTTAAGACTGTTGTAAAACCTCTCAAGCAGCTATTATCCTGACAATAGTCAAATTCAGTGAGAACCTAGAGCCTCTGAAAGAAGAGGGGACTGTAAGAAGTTGCAGTTTTCTTTGTAGAACTGTTGTAAGCGACCTACATTAGACAAACTTCACAAAGTTAAAAAAAGATAACAATTTCCAGTCTATATTACCAGGATTTAGCTGTAGTTTACTTTAATTCTCTTTTCCCAGCCCTTATCTAGTGATTCACAAAAGCAATCAGCTAGGTCAAGAGGCTGCACATCTGGATTGGCATATTTTCAAAACCAGAGAACCTTTGAGAGAAAGGAATAAAAAAAAAAGGTCGGTAAGTATGTTACACTGTCCTTGATTCTCACAGCTACAAACTGGATTTCAACCTGGTATTCAATGCCTGAGTTACTGTTGTTTTTGGAAGAAGTAGCAAAGCTAAATACCTCAGTGCCAACAGATTTCTTCCCAGTGCTTTCCTTTCTTCCCGGCTCCTGGTATTTCCTTCCAGCTAAGCACATTTACCAATGAGAAATTTCCCATTTCCCTTTGTAATCCTGCATTTTCCAAGTGTCTCATTCACTCATCAAAAAAAAAGAGATCTCAAAGCATTTTCATTGACAATACAAAGAATGGTTGCAATTTACTGATGTCTTTGATAACTTTGATAGAGAAAGATATATTCTAACTAGAAAAGAAGAATAACCTATAATACTGAACGCAGTTTTGTCAAAATGGCTTTCCATAAAATAGGATTCACAGATTCAAATCCACACATCACAGTTCCCAAGTCTTTCAAAACTGATACCATTTGTTCCAATTTCTCTGGTAGGCTTCAATTTGATTACACCTACTTTAAAAAACAAACCAAACCAAACCCTCCAAACTACACAAAACGGAGGTCACACTTCAAAGCTCCAGTCTTCTTACCTCCACAGTGTTTTTCTCTCTTCTTGGTATGTTGCTGTATATTTTCTTTCTGTTAGTGTTTAAGGACAGGCCCTGACCCTTACTGCTTGAAGCTGCGGACACAATAAATAACAGAATATGTGTTTACTCCTTTATCTCATTGTCTTGGACTTATGTAGCAAGGTTTTGGTAGGGGATGGAGGTGGGGCTGCAGAGGCATCTTCTATGGCAAGACATCAAAATCTTCCCTCAGGTCCAGCAGAGCCAGTTCCAAGACAGACCCGCTGCTAGCAAAAGCTGAGTCCCTCAATGACACTGGTAGTTCTTCTGTGATAATATATTTAGGAAGTGGAAAAAACTGCTGAAACCCCCATTCTCCGTTCCCCTGTGCTGCTGGGGTAGGTAGAACAATAAGGAGTGAAATTGAGCCTGGAAAGAAGGGTAGATGGGGGTAGGGTGTGTTTAGGTTTTCTTATCTCTCACTATCTTTCTCCATTATTAATTCATAATAAAATATGTTCGTTTCCCCAGGCCGAGTCTTTTTTGCCTGTGGAGGTAATTGGCAAGAGATCACTCCCTGCCCTTACCTTGACCCACCGTCTTTTTCATTGTGTTTGCTCCCTCTGTCCTGCAGAGAAGGACTTGCTGGATATCTGGCAGCCAAACAATCACCCTACCACAAAAATGTAGGCTTAAGATCCACCAGATGGGATCCTGGGGATCTAAGATACGTGAGACTTGAAAGTTTTTTTTTCCACTTCCTTTTCTCCCACTCAAGGTATCCAAATTCATCAGAAATCCATACAAAGAAAAACAGTCAGAAGCTAACCATTTTCTCCATAGCAGAGGAAGCACTTGAGTCCCAGAAGCAGAGACTCAATATCTCTACCATCCTTTTCTTAACCACCAGGGTCCTACACATGGCTAAAAAATGACCCTATTTTAGGCCTATCTGATGTCCCTGGTATCCCTTGGTATCTGATACCAAGTTCCATATCTATTAGCTTTGTGGGCTTTTTTTAATTTAAAAAAAAGGTATATTTTAGCTGTTGGCCATTCATACCTTGCTTCTTATAAAATTTTAGTAGAAAGTAGGGCTATTTTCATAAAACAGCCTCTGCTAGCAGTACTAGCTACAGCAGGCTCCCACTCTCTGTGCCAGCCAGAATTGTACTGGAGAAATTATCTTTTGAAAAACAAATGAGTAAAACATGTATTTAAAATGTTTGTATCAGCTGTCCATTCAAAGTCACAGGAATGGTCACTCAGAACAACATGTGAGGCAGCAAGGGTGCACACTGGTGGCATGTAGCAGTAGTAAGGAGACTTGGTGTGTAGGAGGGCCTCAAGTCTGTTCTACCACTGAATATTGCATCTTGCAAAAGTGCAGGACCAAAGATCACAGAATAATAGAGTCAAAGAATGGTTTGAGCTGGAAGGGACCTTAAAGATCACATTATTCCAACCCCCTCCAGTGGGGAGGTATACATTCTGCTAGACTAGGTTGTTCAATGCCCTGTTCATCCTTGAAGACTTACAGGCATGGGACAGCCACAGGTTCTTTGGGCATCCTGTTTCAGCGTATCATCACTCTCACAGGAAATAATTTCTTCCTAATATCCTACCCAAGTCTTTCAGCTTAAAGCTTTTGCCCCTCATTCTTTTACTACATGCCCTTGTAAAAAGCCCCTCTCCAACTTTCTTGCAGGCTCCTTTATGTGCTAAAGGATGCTATAAGGTCTCCCCAGAGTCTTTTCCACAGGCTGAACAGCCCCAACTCTCTCAGCCTTTCCTCATAAGAAAGGTGCTCCATCCCTCTGATCATCTTGGTGTCCATTCTCTGGACTCATTCCAACAGGTTCATGTCCTTCATGCGCTGGGATGCAGCTGGATGCAGTGTTCCAGGTGGGGTCTCACCAGTAGAGGGGCAGAATTCCCTCTCCTCCCTGCTGGCTACATTGCTTTTGATGCAGCCCAAGAAGCATTTTGCTTTCTTGTGGTTGGTGAGATAAAGAGGAGGGCTTGTTTCAAAGGAAAGAGAAAGAAATAAAAACAAGATTCAGAAATAACAGTACCAAACTCCAAAGACAAAAAAACCTCCAAAACAAACAAAAGAAAATGAAAATATCCATTTTATAAGATGGACAGACAAAACGTCCTCTTTTACCAATGGGAACTGGATTTTGATCCCAAAAGAAATCGATGGAAACTCCACTGAAATCAGCTTAATACTGACATCATTTTTAAGTTCATGCAAACAAGATCAGATTCCACTCAGTTTCACAGAAGCTCAGAAAATCAAGCATAGTTTGTAATGTTAAGCATATTGCTTCTGATTGAAATACACCAATGATGTTCAGAAAATGCAAACATATAAACACACATCTGCAAAAGGAGAAATTCCACATTCACTATTACTACCAAAAAGATGCACAATAATTAAAGTATTAAAATATTTTTCTGAATTTCCAGCTATCACCTAATTCCTTCCTGAGATATCATGAAGATTTTCATAACTTTGATGTGATGAACACTAAAAATATTTGCAACACCTCCTTTGCATTTGGTGACCTTGTCAGTGTGCTTGACACAATTAATATACTGAAATTTATTATGGTTCAGAATACTCACTTCAATGCTTCCATGGCTGAGATGATTTTTCTATTAAGTGGTCTCTGTGATAATTTACAAGCATTTTGAGCTAAATAAGTACATTGATCTCTCATGCAGACACACAAGTCCCGACACTTAACATCTTAGATATCTTACATCACAGCCACTCTGTGCTTCATATTCTTTTTAAACTTAATGATCATCCTAGGAACTTTGCTTTTTTCCTGTGAGTTAGCACACATCTGAAACCCCCTTCCACTAGGCTAAAATACAGGATCAAAGTGAATACGTTACACAGTTAGGATTGTTAGGGCTTTTGATTTTGTTTTTAGTTGAAATTATTGGCATAGGATTCAGGGCAAGTGTATCAAAAAACATAAACACAATTAATTGATATGATACATAATTACAAGACTAGCAATATTACAAATTATAAACATGCTTATCTGAAAATTCATTGCAGGGAGACACCGTCATTTTTAGAAAAAAATTCTAAATCAAATACATTTTGACAAACTCTAAGGGTTGCTAAACCAGTGGTTTGTGTAAATCTTGGAGTGATTTGCTTTCATATTGAAACACCTGGTTTCAAGTTGTAGAGTAAGGGTTTTGCACAATGTAACTCAAAAACTGCAAACCACAAGAACTCATGACTAATATGCAGCACATAAGTGACAAAAACAAAACAGTAGTACAAATGCAATGCAGTAAATTATGACCAGATGTAACACATAATAAATCAATCATAACTGCCAAGAAATTACTAAATATAGAGCATTTAATTAAAGCTTCTTCTGTGTCTCTAGACAATTCAAGTATAACTATTAGCATAGGCATCCTACATTTTTTTCCCACTCTTTTTTTACCTGTACCTTGGCCTGTTTTTCTCTCCTCTTTCAAGCACAATCCATGAAAAGCATCAGGAAGAACACAGAGCAAATACAACTGAAGAGAGTGCCATGGGACATGTTACAGCCAGGAGGTGGAAAACATTGATTCTGAAAAGGGGAACATAAAGTCAGGCTAGCTGGTTTCATCCCCTGGAGATAATCAGTAAAACCTATCTGTTGAATTATAGATATATGTTTTTCCTCCTCTGTCTGTGTTTACTGTTCAGAAGGCATTGGCCAGGCCTGGCCTACATTGCATGCTCTCTCTGATGTACACCTGCCAGTCCCAAGCAGGAGCAGTGCATAGTCCTGCTCAACAGCATGGCTTCAGAGAAACGTCTGCCATGGATGCAATGTAGCTGAAAGAGGAGAACTTGGGCAAATTAAAGTTGTTTGTTCACGGATCCATGGCAATGTGCCACCAGAAACAGAACTTAGCACGCATCAAGCCTCCTCAGGCAGCTGTGCAGGGTTTGGGGCTGAAGATGGAGCTGATGGCACTCTGACACCCTTAGTGAGAGGGGGAGCATGGAGCAAGTTGTCAGAATCCATGAAACTCCATGTTAAATTACTGTCACCACCTACTCTGGCGGGCACACAAAATGTGAAAATGTCTCCACTCTATAGATTCAACCAGCTGAAAAGGGAGCCAAGTTTTCAGCCTATCTCCTAGGAAAAGTTGACAGAAAATAATTATTATTTCCATTTTTAAAGCTGAAATCTGGATTCCAGAGAGACACCACAATAACAAACCACGGTGGGATGTTTTTGCTAAAAACCTGCCACATAATCTATCCAAAAAATGATTTTTGATTCCACGAGTAACATTCCACCTACTAGTTACCACTGGGTATGCTTGACTACAAGTTAAGAAGATATGGCTTCTTGCATTAAGCATTTTTGCCTTGAGTTATTGACACATTTTAAATTATTCTACTTTATGTCCTTCCTTAATAGAACAGAAATCTGCTACAAAACATCTTTCTTAACAGACTTGCCTCAGGTACTGTGCAGAGATTCATGATTTAACAGCTCCTCCAAACAGACAGGTATATAGCTTGTTTAATAGGCTTGTTCAACCCTTTGGCTTCTATGAGGTATAAGTGGATTATAGAGGTTTGCTGTCTTTTTACACAGCTTCCCAAATAATTGTCATAAATATCCCTACTTCCTTAACCCAATTAATGAATCATAGTAAACGTTTAGTCTACCACTTCTATTGATGAAACAATTTCTTAGGAAACACATAACCATTGCCACCCCACGCTACATGCATGCTCTGGTTCACACAGAGAAGGGAAATACATTTGAAAGAAAAAAAGGAAAAACTCACATAAGTCTCACAAGAATTTCTTTAGTCACTGATGAAGATTTTTCTTCCTGTCATGAGTTTTTGGAAGATAGGTTTAATGGGAAACATATGGATTCATCATTGCTGAAAATCAACCTCACTTCGGATGATAATTTATTTACTTTCTAGAAAAAGGTATTTATGCAGAAAAATTACACTCTGGGAGTTTTAATTGCTGTCTTGCAATCCTGTAATCATAAATGGGATCCTGCACTAAAAGCAGTCAACACAGGAGTGTTTCAGCAGCGGGGCGAATGGAGAGCACTCAAATAAGCAGGTCTGGCAGTTCTCAGGCCTCAATATTTTTTCTTTTTCATAAGCTAAGCAAAACAAAATTGCTATTAAGTAGAGTAAACATTTTCATTTATAATAGAAAGCACCTAAAAGAATAATAGTTTCACTATTCAAATAACATGTATGGTAACAGCACTAGGTTCATGAAAAAAAATTCATATGAAAAGCTATTAAGATATTAAATATTTATGCTTTCAAATCTTCATCTACTTCACTTGCCCTTAACTATTTTAGCATGATTTTATGAATATTTAATGTTATAAAAACATTCTTTTTGTGATCCTGCTGAAATATTCAGCATAAACAAAAATGTCATTTACACCAGATGATTAATGTCCAAGATTCCTAAATCAACAAGCCCAGAAATCAGTGAGTCTGAGTAAAAGCAGTGGCAGTGTGGAATCTGAAATGGGGTTGTTGTGTCCTTGAGAACAGCAGCATTGGAGATACCCAATAAAGGTGCTGGCTGTACTACATTTAAAAACAAGAGGAGACGTGTTGTGGGACTCCATGGGGGAAGATGTATGTGCAGCGTGATTCAGCATCACAGTAGCAGTAGTGCCAGGGAGTGAATCTGCTCGCTGAGCTGAAAAAAAATGAATAGTAAAACAAAAAATCCTTTGTGCAAAGGCAGGCATAACTCAAAAAAAAAAGAAAAAAAGGATGGAATGAGTGGCCTGAGTGAAACATGTTTGTTTAAAAAGACCATTCTCCTCTGGAGACCAACACTGCCTCCCTTCTCATACTGCTGTAACATTTACCTGGCTTGCTGGAAAGTAGAGTGTGTTACAAGCAACTGCTGACACGATCAGACAACACTAAATGCCCCCAATTACTTCATTATTTATGAAATGTTTGCTGGGTGCAGTCAGTGGCTTCATGATGAAAAAGCTGCAACAATGAGGCTCTGTCAGATTTTTGGCAGAGACATATCCAAACACATAAAAACAAGTTAAAACACTATCTTTATGCATAATTCTTTCTTGGCATGTGTCCTCAGTTACCATAATTTGAAGCGAGAAAACACTTCTACTTTTTCTCACTCTGAAATAATGCGGCCAAAAGTGTATCTAATTCACCTCCTCCCCCAGAAGAGAAACAGCCTTGTCAAGGGCTGGGCTGTATGTGTGCTTGAGATACCAAGGTTTCCATTTACCACACAGCTGCACCAACTCTAGCAGCCCTGCCTGCTGCCAGACGCCTGGAGCCACAGACCCACAGCTGCCCAGAAGCGTCATCAGCGACTGGCCAGGGCTCAACTTCTCGACCAGATCCAGCCTTGGCTCTGCTCTGGCTGCTGATCCACTCCTTTAGCAGGAAATCCTGTAAAGCATGTGCAGAATGGCGAGCAATCAGTGTGCCAAGAGATGGAATCAATGTGGACAGGGGGGAGCACAGTGCAGAGCCATGAACCCTTTGCAAAACTCCGCTTCGAAGCTGATTTACAGCTGGAAAGCCCTCTTGGTGCAAATAGTTCATAAAGCATATGACCTAAGTACTTGCCCACAGGGCCACAATAACATTTATGTAGCATAAATTAATGTGTTTCAACCGCTAATTCAATCTGGCTAGCTAATTCCTCTGGTTTTGGCAGAATGTGACCTCTGCAACAAAGTACAGTGCTTGTGGTGATGACTCACAGTTCTGGCTGCCTTGCGTCTGAGAGTCACACGCACCCTTACGAACAAAGAGTGCTATTCGTCAAGCAGCCATAAAAATATACCTCCAGAATATGTTTGGATCACTGCTAATTGAAATTTCCTTTTTATAGGAGTCTGATCAAAACCAGCTGTGGTTTTGGAGTCAAGCAGGAACAGATTTATATATTACATTAGAAACCTGACAAATTCAGACACAAGCAGCTGAGTGAATGCTTATAATTGGCTGGAGAGACACATATAACACGCAATTACTTGAGACTTCCCTGAAGGAAAATCCTACACTGGATGTGGATTATTTTTGTGTTTCTCTTTTCTGATTTCCTCTTCAGTGAAAAGCTGTATTTAAGTAGTGCCCCAAATTCGGAGGGACTATATTAGTGCTTTTAATAATGCCACAACCAGAGAACACAAAGCTGAGGCAAACCTCTGGGGACCACATTACTTTCTCTGCCTCTCTCCAACAAGTATGAGTAGTAACATGCCTCTCTATAGAAGGTCAGCTATAGTTGGACAAATAGAAATGTTGGAGGGAGAAAGCAAGTGGGTACCTGTCTCCTGAACTGTAATTTCCTCAACTATTATAAGACCACCTGGTATTAGACTGCTAATTCTGTTCAGGTAGTGAAGTCTTACTAAACTTCTAACACAAAATTCATTCTCTTTTACCTTTATCTGGTCAACTGACTGTTTCCCACTCTTTCAGATCCAATTGTGTCTATAGCAACTGCTCGTGAAGATCTACACGTTGACAAACTTCACGGCTGATGGCTGATTGGAAATACCGGGTCTATCAAGCCATAACAAGCTCATGATAGGATATTACAGAGATCCTCTGTCTACAGAGAGCCTTCCCCTAAGAAATCAAATCCAGTTCCAGATTCTTCTCATGGCTTTCAAGGTCACCATAGCCCAAATCCAAAACTGTCCAAAAAGAGCGGGACAAAAGAGGCTGCAAAGGCCAGCTTAGACAGCTTTATTAATAATATGCTATTTGTGATCTTTGTGAATAAAAAAACTACATTGCATACATTGTAAGACTGTCAAAAACGTAATGGCTCCTATGACTTATGAAAATGTCAAAATGCAAATAAGCTTGTGAGAAAAAGAATCAAATGAAAGAATTCAATCACCAGTTTGTAGACAATTTACATATCCTAGCATCGTCTCTTTCAGAAGATCAGTCAGGGATCACCTAGATTATCTGTTAACATGCATTTCAAAGCTAAGCAAAAGCATAGCACTTGTTGATTCAGGGAAAAAGGAGGTTGTATCAGGAAAAAGCCTAAAAGAATCTATGACTCGCACTAGAACAAGACTGGCAGGTGAAGTGTGCTGACAATAATTGTTTTTCTGAATAGACAAACTAATTTAGTTCAGGAAAATTAAACACTTTTTTGGTTACCTAAAATCTTCCTCAGGTGAGAAATAGAACAGGATGTACCTTTTGGGGTACCCTTTTTGAGTTATATTTCTAATGCTGTACTGAAAATCATAACCTTTTATTCCACGAAAATGAGATTAGACTTGGCTTATGTGAATCTGAGGAGTTGAAAAAAATTGCTTAGTTGACAGGCATAGACCCAGATAAGCAGTGTTGATGAAGAAAATAGGTTGCTTGCAGCATGACTTAGTTCTAAGTCCAATAGTGCATGGTGGCAGGGATCTGCTCCTCATGAAACTTTACTTCAAGGCTGATACCACCTACTAAGAGTTTTTGGAGAAGGCTCAACACTATCTTTAGGGAGTTTATCTCATGACTCTCTGAAGAGACCCAGAGAGTAGTAAGCCAGGGCATAATCAACTTCTCCACAAAAGGGGAACACTTGTCTTACGACTTATGGTCTTCCTCCTTGCTTCCCAGTTTATGTTGCACTAGGTAAAAATACCATTTAAGAGAAACCTCACTGCTATAGACAGAAGTGTCACACAGACTGTCTCTTTACTGGAAGGCTTACCTTTGAAAAAGTCAAAAATAAAAATTAAACTAGACAGCTAAAAGCTAAATTAATTTATCTAAATTAGTTTTATCTCGAAGAATTCTGAACACACCCACTTAATTATGAACTCAAGTACAAAAGAAAAAAAAACAACAAAGCAGTAAACCAAGAAACTAATCAAATTATTTCTGCCTCACCCACAAAAAGAAACAGAGGTGAAGAAAATATTACTCTGTAACAGTTGTCATCATGGTAATATTGAGTATCACCAGGAGACTATAAATTTTGTCACTATGACTGAAGAGAAATTGTTGTTTATTATATTCCCTTTCACAGGACAATAGACATTTTATGACCATTGTGGGTTTTTACTCACTTGGGGTAAGTCTGTAAGTGTGTGTAGAAGACTGCAGAGCAAAAAATCACTGATAAATACTATGAACAATCCTAAAGCAAAATATGGGAGATTTCAACCCCTTGCACTTCCTAATGCTATACAAATGCAGTTTTTTTGTTTTAGAGTGTTTCTTGTTATGATGATAAAAGAAATGTTTCCAGTTTGATGAGGCTACTGTAACTACTTAGACAATCAAAAGCTTTGTGGCTTCTAGATATGTTTGCTACAATGTGCTTTCATGAGGAAATGTCCCTGGAGAGATTTGGGGGCCATCATTTAAACAAAACTACACTCCTCAATAGCTATAGTTACTATGCCAGAATTTAAAAAAAATTCTCCATAACTCATTTGTTTCTGGATGCAGCTCTGCACATAGAGTGAGTTTCGTTTTTGTGAATGGTTCCGATGATTTCACTTACTCCAGCAGGAGTAATACTATATAGCCCAAGAGTTGCTTGTATCCTTGATTCTTCACTCGAGGTCTGCCACAAATTTACACTTACTCATTCTTAAGCCAATGCTACAGTGATGTGCTGTGGCCTGCCTGCATTTGCTGGAAATTATGACTTCTGCCATTTCCAACGTCTTATCAAACAGCACGCAAGCTCTAAGGCTTTGAAAGTCATCTCTGTTTTGCATAAAACTTCTTGAAAAGAAAGTTTGACAAAGTTGGTTGATAGTGACAAAGATGGCTACTTCTCAGAACTTCCAATCCCTTCCCATGAAAAACCCCATATCTATGGATTTTTTATTAGATTCATTACACTCATTAACACTGGATTTTTTTAGGCCATACTAGGTATAACTTTTTGAACGCAGAAGAAGACATTTTTAGAAGGAAACCAAGAAATTATCAAATTGTAGGTGTAATAGTCAACATTATTATTGAAGCTGCAAATTTCACAGTAGCCAAAATTAGCTCTGTGTAAATATTGCATGAATGAAGCACAGTGTAGTTCTAGTTTCAAAATAAACATACCCTCAGGCAAGAGGATGAATGTTCAATTTTCATGGTTACAGTGAATATACATTTCCATCAACAGACATAGCAACTAATGAGTGAAGCAGTCACTATGACAGATTAAAAGATGAAACATTGCAGCCCTTAAAGACACAGAATTAAAGCATGTGATAAGAGTGCCTCAATTTTTAAAAGCCAGTTTTACATTATACCATTAAGAAATGTGTAAAATAAGTTGGGTTTTGAGGCTTTTAAAATCTTTACACATCAATTTAATGGCATGTCAGGCTGGAAAGGGAAAAGTGTCAGACTGATTTGATAAGAAAGATGTCATAAGTACATTTATTAAGAAATGTATAAAGAATAATTTATATTTTATTTTATTTTATTTTATTTTATTTATGCTAGAAGGGAAGAAGTAGAAGCAAGGAAGGAAACACTTATGTAGGGAGTGTATATTACATTGATTTTGTGCTATAATTCAGTGATGCTGCGCTCATATAAAACATATATATGTTGAATGGGAGGATTTTAGGCACTTATTTGGCAGCTCTTTTGATCTAACTAGAGGTTTTCTCGTTTCATAATCCTAACATGCCAACCTCTGTGGTAAAAACATGAAGGAAAACTCAAAACGCTGTCCTTGAAGTTTCAGTGAAGCAAATAGAAGAAAATCTATTATAAAGGGTCACAACTTCTAACATCCTACATTACACCCATTTAATGCAGAGGGATAGGTTCTCATTTAGGAAATAACAGATCTCTCACCTCACAAAAAGTGTTGACTACAACCTTGAGGACAAGAACAGTTGAAAAAAGAGAATAAAAATTGAAAACTTTGCCTGGATCAGAGTGAAGGATGGAGATTCACGGCTTTTTAAGTGTTTCCAGCAGAATGTTAAATTAAACAGCCTGAAATGCCCAAGGTAGGAAATCAAAGGTAAAACTCTAAAGTGTATGCTGCCCAAAACTACTTCCAGACCTGGTGGACCAGAGCAAGACTTACAAGGCCCCCTTTCAGAGTTTGGCTTCTCATCTTGCTCTTTGGCCAGAGGGCTAGGCTGACTATCACCAAATGACTTTTGTATCCCAAAGCTCTCTTAGTGATTTTGGGTTTGTGGGGCAAGACTGAGCCTTGTGGCAGTATTTTCACATGCTTCACTGAGGTGAAGCACACACCTCTGTACTTCT
Organism: Corvus cornix cornix; assembly: GCF_000738735.6. NCBI lineage: Eukaryota > Metazoa > Chordata > Aves > Passeriformes > Corvidae > Corvus > Corvus cornix. Next base: position 46,358,005 of record NC_046357.1, on the reverse strand, counting down.
GGGGTGCCAGAAGGCATCCTGGACTCATTACATATAATCAAGTGATGCTGGAGAGAAAGATTACTGCCTTCCTGTCATAGGGAAGCTATGGGACTTTTTTATCCTTGCATTTTCCCTGAAGTAGTTTGATAATATCTGGTAGAGGTGTTGGACAAATATGCATGAGATTTACTCATTTGTATCCACTTTAGTAGTTTAGCAGATACCTGTTAATGGTACTGGAAGACAAGACAACCATCTTTTAAATTTTTTTTTGACGTCATTGAAAACCACCTGAACCAGTGTGACAAAGGACAAATGTCATGTTTTAATCCTGTCAGTAAAAAGGTATCTGAAGTACTGCCTCTCACTAAAAATACATGTATCTGGGCTTTTTCAATAACATGGTAATTTTACCTGTCAGTTTCCCTCACCACCTACTTTAGTAAAAGCAGATTTAAAGGTACCTTCATGGATTTGGATGTCACTTGAAAGGAAATCTTCCTCAGTAAGGAGCCTAAGTGGACAAACAAGCCATAACCAAGAAATCATAAGTCAACCATGTCAAACCCACAGGCAGAGCTAGCAGAATGGACACATCAAGTCAGTGTGGGTCCAGTAGAATGTCACTGCTAGCATTCTCCTAGAGCCTCTCATTCTGCCTGAATGTTCAGAGGATAAAGTAGGAAATCTAGGGAGTGGCTGAAAGGTGGAAAATCTCTGGAGAATCCCACCTGCGCAGAGCAACAGTGTTTTTCCTTTGTGCTATGCTTTTTATCCCTTCCTCCACCCAAACAGGCAGCCTGCCATAACATTGAAGAAACAATTCCCTGGAATGAATAGCCATGAAAAATAGACTTTTAGTAATATAAAGCCAAATGAATTTGGAACAGCATAGTTGATAGATATTCTCCCTTACAGTAAGGTCAAGAAATTAATAGTTTTCATGTCACTCTGAAAGATGAAGTCTTCATCCCCACACTGCCATATTTCTACAGAAAACTCCCACCCCAAAATTATCAAAATTATGTTTAATTTAAATCCTGTGGCCTTTTCAGTGTTCTCCACTCATTCATTCATTCATTCATTAATAGAAATCCTTTTAATTTTAAACTTATGTGTTGAAAACAAAGACCCTCAACAATTTTATTGCCACTAAGCAATCTTTACTAGGACCTTAAAATTCTTTTAATGCCAGTTCTTTTCTGCCAGGAGAAAACATCACATGCTTGCACTTGTGGCCATGGGAAGGGCTGTTCCTGGCACTACTTTTCAAAGTTCCCACACTCAGGCTCTGTCATCCCCACCTCCTTCTGAAGCCAGGTTCAGGCACAAGTACCAGACCTTGCAGAAAGAATATCTGAGGCTGTTTGCATCTCTCTGCTTTCCCACTGATCCAGGAGATCAGTGAGAAGGCTGTCACCTCAGACAGGGTTTTTTGCTTCCTGTTCTGCCTGACTCAGTGCAGGGTACACAGCTGCCCACAATATCCTCCATGCTGTCAAGCTCTTGGTTCCATGTGTTGTGCTGCAGGAGTTTTCTCTAATCACAAACAATGAACACTGCATAAGATGGAGGTGCCTCCTCAAGGTTCATCATGTCTTTCTCTTAATGTCATCAAAGAAAATAAGGGAGGTGCATATCAACTTTTTGAAGATGCGAGCATTTACAGGATAGAAAAATCTAAATTAGCAAACATTGACAACATGAAATCAAATAAGAAAGGAGATACATTTTTTTAATAATAAGAAAAAATGGCCAGATTCTGATGCACAATTTAAAAATTACTATCATAACCCTCTAATTTAAATTATTTACTAAGATACATGTTTGCTTCTGAACTTCCCCATTATCAGTAAGGAGGAAAAGGTTATTCTTTCCATTGTTTCCATTAAAAGACCCTTCTTTTGGGTAAAGACTTCTACCATTTTTGTGACATAATTTATTTCTCATAAATTCCTTTTATCTACTGTATTTCCCAAATCTGTTTGAAGTTCAGACAGCTCCAGACAGATGCAGTCACTGGCATGTATTTAAAAAAAATCCTGCCTTTGAAATATAATCAATAGTTTCTGCATGATTCAACAAGGAAATCTCTAAAGAGGAAATACAATTCCTCTGTGTTCCCATGAACTATACTTTTATCTGTCTTTGTGACCAATGCCAAAGTTTGCACATTTGACTTAGGGCAACTAAAATAATATAGCCCATATTCGCCAATAAATCTTCATGAAGTGTAAACAATACACCTACTTTTGAGAAAGGAGACCTTTATAGATGGTATCCAGGCTTCTGGAAATATTCACACCATACTGGATACTTTTGGGGGTTCACTATAAGTCTTTCCTATACTTTCTAACAAAGCATTGCCTCGTTACCATAATGAAAGCTCTATCTGTTTAATGTAGCCTATCCCATATTGGAGCCTCTTGTGAAGCATCATGTACAAATTGCTAGCAATGTGTCCCCTTTTATTGACCATAGAAATTACTTTCTTAAAAAAAAAAATTATCTATATTAATTTGGGTTATTATTATGAAAATATTTTTCAAGCAGGAGGCAGTTATTTGAAGGTAAAGATAATTGTTTATTAGAACACAGTCTTGCTTCAGATGTGTTGGGGTAAAGCTGTCAGGCACTTTATGGCAGCAGGATTCAACTGTGATGACTCAAAGAGACTCCAGAAAAGGGCTTTCTGAGCTTCAACAAAGAGACAGTGCAGAATAAGGCCTTTTGAGATTAAATTACATTATTGTCACAGTAGAAGCCTTCACAGTTGTTGTTTCTAAGCACAGAAAACCACAGGTCGTTGCCTACATGCACTGCGAAAAAATGTTCTATGGAACAATAAATGTACCCACAATAGTTTGTAGATTACAAACTCTTACCACTTTGGTCTCTTCTTCCAGCAAACAATATCAGTCATGCATTCCTACAGAACTATGAGTGAACATGGTGGGTTAGGGAAGCAGGGGAGATGCTGCTTTCCCTCAGTAGAAGATGCTCCGATAGCAGCTGTGTAATTTATGGTAGGGATAACTACAAAAGTAGCATGATTTCCTGCTAGCTGGCCAAGCCAGTTCAAGCCAAGTGACCCTTCAAAACCCCGTTGTAAATTTCTTCCTTACACAAGTTCTCTGAAGAAACATTGACCCACCATGGTCCTCCTTCACTCAGGGATTCCACTCATTGTCATCAAGGTCGAGCTTCCTGACCCCTCTTGGGGTGCTCAGATGCATCCCAAGTGGCATACATTGACTCTGTGTTTGATACTGTTCTCCTCCTCTGCCAGCATCAATGCTTTTCTGGAGTTTCTCCTGTTTTCGTTTAGATTCGTAATCACAATTTATATGACTGTAATAGAGCTTTAGTGGGTTTTCTGACTTATTGAAAGGCAAAATGCATCCCTGAAATATTTACACTTCTTTATTTGTGTAAGGAAGCAAAATCGAAGTCTTGGGATGCAGGCATGAATTGAGAAGATGCAGCAAACAAACTTGTTTGTTAAAGCAGAAATCTCACAGTGGAAATGTGTCTCTACATCACCAAGCTCTGTCTAGACAAAGCAGTTTTCATACACTGTGAGGGTCAAACTGCTGAAGTGCAAGAATTCATGACTTGATGATGATGTCTAGCTTGTCCTCCTGCCTGCAAAAATCACACCACCACTCTGTATTTCCTAAAACATTGGTCTTGTATTACAAAAATTTTTAAGCTAGGCTCGTGACACTATCTTTCCAGCAATACTAGCAACCTTGCTGTTTTCCAGTGTTTAGAGATGCATGAATGAAGCCTGATAAAAATTATTGGAGGAAGCATTAAAATAACAAGGTAACATGGCAACATTATTGACAACTGCACTCAAGAGTGAATGGGAGAAGGTACCTCTCGTTGTCCCTGCCTTCAGGACATATCCAATTAGCCTTCCCTGAAGTGCGGAATTACAGACAGGCCTCCCCATTCATTTCAGATTCTTAAAGTACCCAGGTATGACACTATTCCACACTATATTTTATTGTCATGATAAAAAATTCTATTTGGAAAAACCTGAAGAGGAAATGTGCAAATATTTGATTTATTAGGTTAGAGCTGATATAATGGGATGAGTTGTGTTGGTCTCATTAACAAAGACAACTTCCTTTCACAAAGAAAAACAGCTGGAATAATTCTGTGAAAAGGCAATTCTGTGGAAGTTTAAATTAAATTGAACCATTTAATATGGATTTTGTTTCTTTTTCTGACATTGATTCCTCATAGGAAAAATATCACCCTGAAAAAAAAATAAAAAAACTTCCCCCCAGAAAAACACACTGAACAAAAAAAAAAACTCTGGCATCTCATTTGTAATTCCGACAAAAATGTCATTAAGACTAAATGCTGCAGCTCAGTAGAAAGGGTATGCTTAAAGAAATTATTTATGTTCACAGGTTTTAAGCATTTATAGCTTATTTCTTTTGTCATTAAAAACAAAGGGAACAAAAGATACTATAGACATCAGTTGTAGTTTTTCTGAATGCAATGTGGGTAATTATAATTAGTGAGTTTTTACTTTTTATGAGTGTTGTTTAGATGAAATTCAAAGTATGACAAAGTTAAATTCTGTCAATGTATTCACATTCTATCACAGATGTAGGCAGTTTTCACAAATGTATTTGCCATGCAAAAAACTTCCCCTGACTTCAAAAGATTCAGGTATACTACAGATGAGACACTAAATTTTTCTCGTTTCTAAATGGTGCAACTTCAAGGACATGATTCAACATAAAGCATTTGATCTCTTAAAGGATGGATGTGATTACAGTATCAACCAAAATAAATATAGATTTGTGTGTGCTTGTAAATTTGGAATTCAGCCAGTTTCATTAAAAGTATCTTGAAAGATCATAAGCCTACACATCCTTTCAGATGAGTTAGGAATGATTTATGGTCCTGTACCCAAACTCATCTTCATATTTTAATGTGAAACATGGCAAATGATGTTAGTGCTTGCATTAATTGAAAATTGACAAATATTTTTTGACAAGGACCTGTAAATTTTTCTCATTTCAGCTAAAACATTTACAAAATTTTTTATCAAAAGATTGAGCATCTGTTCTCCTAAGTTATTTGTAGAGAAATTTCTGTAAGTAATTATTATCTTGTAAATGGTTCAGAAATTGTGCTGTGGAGTTGACATGTAAAATCAGAGGTGTTTCAATATATTTGACCTTTTGGATGTATTACTCACACAGATGATTTTGTCTTCCTGACTGGATGAATAAGATTCTTAAAATTATATTTATACTTTGCATATCCACTATTTTGAAATCAAAGAAATTCCTCATTAAAATGTATTAATTTGCATTTTACGTGGTAGTATTTTCTTTAGAATACCTTAGATTGATTTTTATGCTTAAATTAAAAAAAAAAAAGAAAAAAAGTAGGTATGTAGAATGAATTCCTGGAAAAATTCCTATGGGCACGGCTTTGCCTAAACTTCCCTTGTTGCCCCCAACACCTTGGAGATGCTACTGCCATTTCAGGTGAAATGAATGAAACCAAAGAAGATCTTCACATGAACTTTTGAAAAGTGAAAATACTATATTTCTAATACTTGTATGTTAGGTGACATCCAGATGGCTTAAAAGGCTGTTTCTAATGTTAATCCAAGCGGTCTAGGAGTCAGATCTTGATTCTCTTGGATTTTTTTCAAAATTTTCACATTTCCTCTAGGCTAGGGGTATCATTAAAGCAGCTTTGCATAGAGTAATTTTGCTTACACTTCTTCCTGGACCAAATTAAGCTTGAAAGTAGGAAGACATTAAAACAAAAGATACACAGTCAAAAAATCTGCATAAAAGGATGAACAATTTCTCATGCAACACTATTATGATGATACATTTTTGCAAATAGAGAATGTAAATTGTCTTCCATATATGAGGATGAATATGAAATAAGTATCAAAAAAAGAAAGAAACTTTTTAAAGTGAAGATGTGTTATTGGTGATTTCCCTTCTTATATTTTGTAAATAAGTGATAAGGCATTATCACAAAGAAGTCCTTTAAAATTATTTTATTCATAGAATCAGAGAATTGCTAAAGTCAGAAAAGACTTTTAAAATCATCAAGTCCAACCATCAGCCTAGCATCACAACCCTCTTCACCAGTAAACCATGTTCACAAGTGCCATATCCACATTTTTTAACAGTTATAGGAATTGTGATTTTACCACCTTGCTGGGCAGTTTGTTCTTTTTTCCAATGTTCTTTCTTTCCATGAGGAAAATTTCTTCTAATATCTGATCTAAACCTCCTCTGGTGTAACTTGAGGCCATTTCCCCTTCTTGCTTGTTATATGCAAGAAACACCCAACCCCCACCTGGCTACACCGTCCTGTCAGGTAGTTGCAGAGACCAATAATGTCCCTCCTCAGCTTCCTTTTCTCCAGGCTAAACACCCCCAGCTCCCTCAGCTGTTCCCCACCGGACTTGTGCTCCAAACCCTTCTCCAGCTCCACAGCCCTTCTCTGGACTTACCCCAGCACCTCAAGATCTTTCCTGTCATGATGGGCCCAAAACTGGGCACAGGACTTGAGGCACGCCCTCACTGGTGCTCACTGCAGCAGGCGACAGTCAGGTGCCTGGTTCTGGTGGCTGCACTATTGCTGACACAGGCCAGGATACCCTTGGTTTCCTTGGCTACCTGGGCACACTAATGGCTCATGTTCAGCCATCTGTCAACCAAAAAACTCCTCTTGTTTATTCTATTAAACAAGATGGGCAACAACTTTAAAGTGGCTTTTATTTCCTTAGTATTTTTTTGAAGTAGAGCTACTGTCTGCAGAGAAGAGGAAACAAAAACAATGCAAAAAGTCTAAAAATCAAGACTCCCTTTGCACTGAGCAATCTTTATTAATGTGATGTGATTATTGATGCTGCTGAATAAAAAAGAATCATCTCTGAACCTAAGTTCCACAAAGGTCAATATTTTAGTTTATCTCCATTAGATAATGATGGGACTGACATTAGATTCAAACCAAAAGATATTGTTCTCATACCTTTGGGACTACTCACAGTGAAGGTTTTGTTTCAGCCCATTTCTAATATTAATGCAGTCTACCTTGTGGACATGCCAAACTCTTAGAAAAAGTAGACATACTTGCTCTGTAAATCCTTTCAGAGAAAAAGAAAGACATATCCAAGTTCCTTTGAACAAAATGTTAATTTGTAAATTACTGATGTGAGAATTTATGTAGTTCTACTTTATATTGAATCAACAAGATAAAATTTAAAAATAGTACTCATTCTTTTAGATGTTATTTTATAATATTTGAAGTTATTACTTTATAAAATAGTTTTTAGTATTCATCTTTTTATAATCATCTAGGTTTGGGGTTTTTTAAATTCCTAACCTAGTTTTCAAAAAAATTTAAAACCTTTATGTAATTAGTGGCACTGAACACCACTAGCCCATAAAAAGGTTCCAGATGAATAAAGAAAAAGGAAGATAATTATAATTTTTTAAAGATTTAAGTCAGAAAATTGGAGACCATGAAATTATTTAACTTTAATCTTTGGGACCTAGTTGAAAGCTTATTACTGTCCATTCAAAATCTTAGAGAGTTTTCAAAGGAAATGCCAAGAAAATGCATACTTATGAAGATGCATCTTTTAAGAAAAAAGGAGCTTTCAGACTTTGAAGATTAAGGTATTGCAATAACATAGTTTAAGGCTATCAAATAATGTGGATGTCAGACCACCTATGAAGGACAATGACAATGATGAATTCTTCAATGAAGTTAAGGATATTTCCAAATCAGCTGCCCTTCCCCAGGGAAGTGGTCACACCACCAGCCTGACAGAGTTCAAGAAGTGTTGGACAACACCCTCAGGCACATGGTGTGATTCTTGTGGATGTCTTGTGCAGGGCCAGGACTTGGACTTTGAGAACCCTTGTAGGTCCCTTCCAGTTCAGGGTATTCTATGATTCTATATTTCTATCGCATTGACTCAGACATAAGAAAGATCTGGGAAAATGAAGGACTAGAAGCACAGATGTATTGTGTTAGAATGCCCAGTGTTAGCAGTGACATACATGATTGGGCAAAGCATTGAGTCTTTCAAACTCGAGGAAAAGCCCAAGATGAAACAATCCAAAAACTTTGTACAACTGGAGAGAGTTACCAAACATCATCTGCTCCAAAGCAGAGACGTGCACATATGCATTGGGATTGCTTTGCCAGGGGTGCTGGTCCCTTCAGACCACTTCATTACCCTCATAACTAAAAGCGGTTTTGGACCTGAGTGTCTTTCAGCTCCTGGGGAGACCTCGCTGGTCACGTGGCACCACTAAACTAAGACCACCTGAGGTCTGGCACTGGGACTCACATGGAAATGATCTAGTCCTTCCTTCCAAACTGAGAGGCTGGGTGCCATGAGACCTGAGAAGGAGCAGTCATGATCTTTGAAGCTGTTTCCAACCTGCATAAGAATCAAACCCTTTTGTCCTCTGTGGTAGATTCTAAGGTGTCTTCATTTAGAAATAGGTGTAGATTACAAAAATTAATGTAGTGCATGTGCCACGAAAAGGCTGCATTGGGTAGATTAGTCTACACCACATATATTTTGTTGGCTTGCATATGGAGAGGAGAGGTATCTTTTCCTACAAAACAAACAAACAAAAGACAAATTAATGCAGTCAATTTTGAAAATATACTTAATACTAAATCAAAGAAGTAATTTTTATAGGAGAGTGACTTCAGAAGCTATAAGATGTTGATAGACTTTTTCACTTGATCATGTAGGAATATTTAATATAAAATATATTATATAATTTGAAACAAAAATAGCTTCCAAGCCACAGACCAATCTTAACAGAACTCTAAAAAATACGACAGTGCTGGAACAGTGAAATTCCACAAGGCAATCTGCAAATATCAAATTGAAACAGAACAAGGACTTAACAATTTCTTTCCACTTGACTAAAGCCTCCACTGGAGAGTGTTAATACACATGGCAAGTCGACAAATGCTAACTGTCAGGATTTTAAAGTAAACCTGCTTCATAATGATCACTGTCTCACCAGACAGCAAGAATGAAATAATTGTTTGCTTTAATTTTCCATCAGACTATCTAAAGGATCAAATCTCTTTCATCTTTTTCAGATTTTGCTTTCAATTTAGACTTGTTTTACATTGCTGCATTTTTTTCATAAACTTGTTTGCTTAGAATGCAATTAATACAAAGAAAGCACTTTGCCAATGGCATAATCTTCCTTATTCTTTGGCATATTACTTCCTGCGGGTTAACTGTAACTCCCTAAACAGGTCCAGTGCCTCTGTACATTTAAAAGGACTGAACAGTCACAGAATTAAGTTTGTGTTTACATAATAGATTTGGTGTCAACACCTACTTTTCAATACTAAAGACAGTAACACTGCTCCAGGTTTAGGAACTGTGTGACTAAAGCTAGAATGCTCAATTGATACTGGGGTTTTTACTTCAGCATTGATTTTGGTCAAATCATTTGTTTATAACCAAGAATCACTATTGTCATGAGAAAATTCTTATTTGGTAAAAGGTAGCAATAAAACTTCATGGAAATGGATTTCAATATTAAATTCTAGAGATTAACCTGAAACCTTAATAATTGAACACTAAGGACTGCTCTTCATACTTCTCAAGTGACACAAAAGTAATACATATGGATTCCATTATCTACATTTTGTAGAGAGACCTAGAATGTTACTAAACAATAATATCTATCTGTGCAATGATCTTCTAAAAATATGGTGATTCATATGATTAGCTCTATTTAAAAATAAACTGAAAATTATTATTGATTACAATAGAATGCAATTGAGTAAACTGATAATATTTAGCATATTTCATTTTGCACATGTTTATATACATGACCATACACACATAGCTATGTGCCTATAAATGCAAAATACGATGGCTGGGGAGATTCTTATCATCATTATTTGGTTCAGCAGCAGCTTCAGCCTTAATTTCATAATACCCGCTAATTTACTGACTAAGAGAATGTCTAATGCTGTTGAAGCTAAAAACATAAATGAAGATAAGCCATAATTGTATGTAGGCCTCTACAGAATCTTTCACATACAGTAAGTCACCCCAGCAACCCCGCTTATTGCATTTTTGAGTGGTTATTCTGTGTAGTGCTTGGGGGAAGGTACTGCCCAAGCAGAGAAGGTTCTCAGCAGGCAGCTCTGCACCTTTTTTTGCAGCCTTGGGGAAGTACGAGGTAGTGGTCCCCATCCATCACTACACTTTTACCCTCTGAGGTCAGTCCTGGGTTGCTTGTTGATACTTAAAATACCTCATAGACTTCATCTGACTAAAATCGCTTGGTGAAAGAAAAATACAAGATTATTATAATCTGTACTTCATGCAATTTTGGACATAGGCAACATCAAAGGAAGCAAAGGAAGTGAAAAAAAAACCCCAAAGAGTAGATACACCAAAAATGAAAGCGTAAGAAGTATTAGCTCTTGTCTATAGAAGAAATATTTTAGTGATAGGAACAAAATCAGTTATATTGAAAAGTAACTGAAATCCTAGATTAATATATTTGGTATCTTCCAAGGTATCAGAAGAAGTGACCTGAGTTGTGCACATGTCATATAGTACTTCTTCAAGTGCTGGAGGATAGAAGATGGAGTACAGGATGCTAATGCGGTAAATTTATTCCACATGTCAAGCAAATAAAGGGCTTGTTAAACTATCCAAATTTTCTCTAAAATATTGCAGGAGGTGTAGTTACAATATTCAAGGAGACTAAGTAAAAATCTAGTTCTTGAAATATAAGAATAATATAAGAAAACCAGAAAAAAATGCCCATAAGATCACCTTGTCACTGAATGATAATCCATATCAACAAAGACTCTCTTTTCAAGAATGGAAAAGTGGTATCATTCTACTCTCTAGAAACAACAGGCAAGGTAATACCAATAATCATGTCATATGAGTATCACAGTCAGATTTAGACTGAGACTGATGAATGATGTGTAGAAAAAATCAAAATAAGATATCTAAAAAGAATGGATTTCAGAGGTAAAGCCATGTTTTAAGGCTTTAAAGGAAATATAATCTCAAGGATGTCTAAAGCCTGTCCTCAAAAAACATTGTGCAGGAAATCTCAGAAAATCGGGTCTCACTTGACAAGATGAAAAACCAACTGTTAAATTCAGTTTTGAAAGTCCTGGTCCAAAACTAATACTGTTTTTCTGAGGTGACGGCCCAAAAAGATTTCAGACAAATAATATCTAAAGCTATTCCAATTTTTTTACACATGTAGTTTTGCAAAATACGATCTATCACAGACAACAGAATTACCTGATAAGGTTTAATTACATCCACTGGAACATGGTAGTAGAGACACATGCAATTTCTACTTTTCAAGACAGGGTTGACTTCCTAATTCAAGATTCTCTGAAGCATATTACAGTTAGTTTCTATTATATCTAACTAGAGATGACAACTGTAGCACTAAATATACTCACATACACTAGTCAGAGGGGGTTTTGTGCGTAAAGCCAATTTTCAAACAATCAGAAGTTTAACAGAACAGATGTCTGAATTTCTGTGGTATATTGAAGATCATAGGTGTTATTCACTGAGGAGATACAATTCATATCTCACCCATTTTTACCAGTTTTACTTGCAAACTGCTGTAGCTAATTTAGAGTGCCAACTACCTCCCTTTCAAAAGCAAAAGCCTCTTTGTAAAAAGGCAGAAAATTTTGTTTGTTTGTTTGTTTCCTGTGCTATTACAGAAGGAGAAATTGTGCTATTACAAAAAGACAAGGCTTCAGGGTGATGTAATTGCATCCTTCCAGCACCTGAAGGGAGCCCACAAGACAGATGGATAAAGACTATTTATAAGAGTATCTAGCAACAGGACAAGGGGTAATGGCTTCAACTAAAAGGGGGCAGACTAAGATTGGATATTAGGAAAAGTTTTTACTGTGAGGGTGGTGAGGCACTGTAACCTGTTGCCTAGAGTTGTGGCTGCCCCATCCCTGGCAGTGTTCAAGGCCAGGATGGATGGGGTGGGACTTTCAGCAACTTGGTCTACTAAAAGGTGTCCCTGTCTATGACAGGGGAGTTGGAACTATATTATTTTTAATGTCCCTTCCAACACAAATCATTATATGATATTATGATTCTATAAAACTTAAAAATAATCATGATAAAAATTAATGAAACCTTGTAATCAGTGATTATAGAAAAGCAAAACAGAACTGCAGTTCTCTTTGAATAAAATTTAGGTTTGGAAGATCAGTGTCCAGTAAAAATGCAGTGTAAAAAAAGTAGGCATGAACATAAATTACCATAAACACCATAAAGTTGTTTCAATAGCTGCTGTAAGGATTACTTTTTCTAATACAATAACCCAACTGATGGAAGTGTTTGTATGAGATCACATCATGGCATCACATCATCTTTCACGGACTTCTCATTCCATGCTGACAATATCACACGATTTTAAACACAGAGGTACAGTCCTAGTAAGGTATCAAAATCCTATAAGTAGGATTATGATATATTCATTTAGATATCCTAATACCTATACATAAAGTATCCTAATAACTACATATATATAAAGTGTCTTAATACGTATATTTTGGAATCCTAACAGGGTAGCAACACATGCTAGAGTCTGTCTATCCTGGCATCTTGTCTGAGAAAATGTTCAATATTGCTAATAGAAACTAAAACAATCTTTGAGCACAGTTGCATTCAGTACTGAATTTAATCTGATCACATTAAACTGCAGCTTTCCAGCAAAGAACAGTTTTGTGAGCATCATTACATTATCTCTGCATCGTAGTTTGTAAGAATGAAATGGAAAAAAGAGCCACAGTCCCAGAAGTTCGAACCAGAAAAGAAAACTAAAATTAGGAGCTGACTTTACCACCTGCCGTCTGATGACTTCAGGTTTGAAAGAATTTTGGAAAATTTCTATCAGTAGCCAACTTAATCCACTAGAAAATTTTTAATACATCCTCTCCTCTTTCCATATTGCACAAAACCTCTTGTTTCAAAAGTAAACACCTATAATATAACGTTTGTACATTAAGAGAGGAAAATCTTAATTTATAGTATGCACCATAAAATTAACAAATAAGGAAAACTGTCAAGAGAGTTTTCGCATGTAAGACAAACTTACTCTGTATGAATTGCAGAAGTCTTAAATGCTGAATTAGCAATGAGTAACCCTCTAATGATTACGATATGCTGTAAACTAGCTAATGAGTGCTAATGAGTGAAAAATTTCACTTGAGGTATTCAGAAAAATCAGTGAGAACTGGGACTTCAAGGAGTTTTGGACTACTGCTTTCAAGAAATGTAGTTCCACTAGGAGGAAATCACATTTTTAAAATAGAGCAGCGGTTTTTTAGCCATCTATCTGCTTTATGAATCTTCTGGTCCTGCAGGGCTCCGCTGGGATGGGCATCAAGGGGGTGGCAGGGTGGTGGCACTAAAATGGAGGGGAAGAGCCACTGGATACGCTGAAAGCATGCAGGATCATGGCCATGCTCACCTTGCAGAGCACTGTTAACAGGCGGCTGCTCCTTCCCCTGACCCTCACCCAGCCTACTGGAACACTGCACAGGTTTTCTATTCCCTAGGCTGCTTGGCTAATTAAACCATGAAACTTGCGACAGGGTTGAGATGGTCTCATGTCCTGAAGTGATCACACACTTGCCACTCTGTCCATAGGAGAAAAGGGCATTGTTACAGGACCTAATTAGCAGAAGTAGTCACATTAAAAAGGTCATCTGATGAGAGACTATAACATCATTACCCACTTAAAATAGAAGAAATATCCATCCAGCCTCTCCAAACATCTCAAAATAGGAACACTTCAGCTTTCCCAGGGGTTCATTTAATTGCAGCTTACCACAGGCAGTGAGGACAGGATGTTTGAAGGCCAGTACTAAGCAGGAGGCAGCCTCACTTGATATCAACCTTCTATTCTAAAAAAGATTTCAGCATTTTTTTCAGTGGGACTTGCCAACCCTGTTTTACACAGCTAGTTTTAAGCATTCAGTTTTAAACAAATATGTGGTCACTCTATTACATTTATAAACTAAGAATGGCAGATGCAGTCTATGCCTCTGTTTTTTATTCTTTTTTATTTCACAAGTTTTTATTCTTTTTTCTAGAGGAATTCCTCCCAATATATACATTTTATTCCTCCTTCTTAAGCATCTGTACAAGATTATTCTTTGTGTTATGCTCACTATCCTCAATCTTCCAAAAGTTACAACTCTCAAGATTAGTATATTTAGAAAATAGGCCTTTTAAATTGTTCTGAGAGGATTTCTCCCCAACTGAGTATAATTTTCATTAAGCAACATTCTAAGTATTACAGAAAGGCTAACAGATGCTCACACTCTATCTTATGGTCTAAGAAAATGCTGAACATATTGATAGATGTAGCAACAAATCCTGCTTTAAGTAAGTGGAACATCCTAAATAATCATGTTAAACTTCTTGTTTATTCTGGTAGGTAATAATAGGATTTGAACACAGAGTGCTGCTGAAACTGTAAAACACACTTCAGTGCCAGGGGAAGAAAATGTCATTACTACTACAAATCAAGGGAGATTATTTAATTAGGACCACTTCATCCTTTAAGCAAATAAAAGAACCTGAGTCTACCTTACTTCTTTCTGACTCCCACCATCAGTGCTCTGAATCATTTTGATCAAAAGCATGGTTTAAATCCACATCATATGCTTCCATAACACCTACTTTACACTTATTAGCTGTTTCTAAGCTTCTTCTAAATGAAATGGGGGCAACCATAATTTCTGACCATGTCTTCCAGAAATAGATTCCTCGTAAGTATTTAATCTTGCTTTCTCTTCTTTCCTCTGTTTCCTATGGTCAATTATCCTGTTTTCTGCTGTTATTTCTTTTGCTAATCACAACATTTTACAGCCTTGTTCTGAAGCCTATATTCCACACTATTAAGACCTTATTATGTATTCACACTGCAAATGCAGGAGCTTTTCAGTGTAGGCGCTCTGTCTTTGCCATTATAGTAAACTCAGAGCCTGTCTTTGCACCTTTTATCCTTTAAAAGCTTTATCTTAAAATGGTAGTAATCTTCATAGGTTATTTATGCTTTAATGTGTTATGAATAACTCAATAACTAATTATTATGATAATGCAGGTAAAATATTTACAACAGTATCAGATATATTGTATTACAGCTAAAGCTGCTTATGTACTAATGACTATCAGAAAATACTCACTGGACCTTCAAAGGCATATTATCTCAGTGCACAGACATAGGATTCCTGTAAGTCCTTTCATTTCTGAGTCATTGTAATTATTTGTTTTCCCCTCATTCTTTTGCTTTCATGGTTAAGTTCTGATCAATTCTGAGTATTTGCTTTCATAATATTCTTTTCTCTCCTTTTCTTCTGTAGAAAGAAAAAGAAATAATCCCAGAGGCCAAAATTCTTTTTCATGTTTTCTATATTACAGAATCAAAAAGACCATTGCTTTGGTATGTATGAACACCTCCGTTGTGTATTTGGGTTGAAGAAATGACAGAATTTGGGTTGCAAAAAAACCAAAGGAATCAGGTTTTGTGCAGTATTAGTCAAATATTCAGTATGATTTTATCCAAAGGGTGCTTTTTCTTAAGTATTGCAGTAACAGCACAATCACTACTGCCAGTTAGTAGCATGATTTCCAGGCACAGGAAATGAAGAATACACTGTAACTCACCTTCTTTTGTAATATGTATTGCTATGTTCGTGACATCCAAGTATCACCTGAAATGGAGACTGAATGAAACATACCCATGTAAATATTTTTTAAGTAAAAAAGAAAAGTAGGAATGCAAACATTCTGATACACTGGAATAATTTAATATTGTGAAGTAAAATAAAAAAAAAAAGGAGTGAGTCTGGAGTTCAAGCCTAGAGCTTTCTTGATTAACTTTTCCCCCATTGATATAGAGTCAGGGTCCATGCTTCCAAAAATACTTTAGGAAAAATTGCAAGTAAGATTAAGAATTTTGAGAAATACTCTGCTATTTTTTAAACCCCCAAATTTTTACACAATTTCTAAGTAATCTTTTTTTTTACTCTCAAAATAGTATATAATAACATAACTGAAGTTAATATGCAAAAGATGTTGGGTTTGTGGCTATGTGCATCATAGGTCTGTTATGTCGGTGAATGGTACAGGCTTTTATGGCCAAGATAAAAAGTATTGCCCAGGTTTATACAGGCAAAAATCCTTATACACTCAGAATAAGTCACCTTGAAAAAATCTGTCAGCAAATGGACAAGTGGTCTGAACCACCAGGATTAGGAGGCAGAAGACTCCCTTATGTTTCTTTATAAACACAGAGTGAGCAAGGCCACTTATATGATTTAGTCTTTCTCTCACTGCTGCACACTCACGCACAGGTTTGAAGGAAGTGTGATCCAAACAGCAGGTATGGAGTAGGGTGGATACATGACAGGTAACTATATTGCAGACTGAGACAAAATTGTTACAAACACGTTCGCTGTTGTTAAATGTTATATTGTTAATTGGTTATGCTGGGGCTGGATTTTGTAAGAGTTAAAGTTAATTAATATCGGTGCTCAAACTGTACAGGTGCAACACTCCCATGTAATCACTAGATGCCAATAGCCTGTGAGGTGTCTTACATCGCCCTAACATCCTGGGACATGGTTGGTGGGCTCAAAGAACCAATGGGAAGGAGAATGGAGGAAATGATGGACAGGAACACTTCCCGAAATGAGCCAAATAAGACCCTAAAAGGACCAAAGGGAAAGTGGATTGAAAAATGAACCAATCATGGTGAACCAGAGGCTATAAGAACTCTTGCGGGGTTTCGCCCCACATCCCCCTCTCATTACCTTTGCGTACGGGGAGCGCCCAGCCTCTCGAGAGTGCTGAACCTTTCTGCTTTGTCACTGGGGTCCTGAGCCTATCCTGGGTCGCTGCTTCCAGCTGTCATTTGTGTTCTGTTTAATAAATCAGTTAAACCTGTTCAGGTGACTGACCATTCATTTCATTTTTGGAGAACTTGGGACACAATGAAGGGTGAAGACCTGCATAGAAATTACAATGCACCATGCAGAATGCTGGTATGAAGCTCAATTTTTTCAATAACAGGTTAGAGGTCATCATGGGGAAGTGAGTGAGTGACTATGTTTACTTGGTTAATGGCTGGGGTTACACCTCAGTTTAGTGAAAAACTATTTCAAGAACATCAGCATTTAAATACTCCAGTATTTTCATTTGCTAGCTGATTAGTTCTGAAAAATATATTGTTTAATATCTGTTTAATCTAGATGGAGATGCCACATTTTTTCTAGGTTATGTTGAATGCCATCTAGTTTGTTAGGGCTTGGTTAGGCACTAGACTATTGCAGTGTTTAGGTTAAAAATCATGAAAGATCAAAACTTCTTGAGAAAATGCTACAATGAGAGAGCCTCATTGGAACCCCATCTCCAAGGTGGGTGTTGAGCATACCTGCAGAGTGAGCCTTCAGGGCTTGCACTAGGCTTTTGATTTCTGATTTGCATGCAAAATTAGAGAATGAAAGTTTGGGAGGACAACAGTAGCGCTGAGAAGTAATTCCACATGCAAGGAGATCTATTCAAGAAATCAATATTGACCATCTTCTTGAGCACAAATAGTAAGAGCAATTGCATATGTTTCTTGGGTTTAATTTTTGGCTATGAATTTATTTTGCTCTGACATGTTATTCCAGGAGCCATGCCAGTGTCCTAAGGATGCTTGAAGAGCATATGGTTTCTGGGCAGCATCTTTTCTGCCAGTCCTTGCTAACCTGTACGTCTTCTTTTCCACAGCACCCTGAACAATTGAAGAGTGCAGATCCCTTCTAGGCAATTTCTACTCCTGCCTCCTAGGAGTGGGGACAAAGGATGTTCAATTCTTGCATTATTTGTTCAAATATTCCTTTGAAATTCAGTGCATTCTCACTTTTCTGGCATAGAATTCTGTGTCAACAAATGAAGAAGTATTATATATATCTAAACAAAAAAATAATTTCTTTATCTAGAGCACAATCTAAAGTTCTGCCGAAAATGATAGCAGGAAAACCCCAATACTAACATAAGCTTTCAAACGGATATGAGTCTTATAAAAGAGATCAGTGATAGCTGCTTGCTCTTCCCTCAGTTGTGTGAAAGTATTGTTTAATTATGGATCAAGTTCAGCCTTTAGCTCCTTGACCAATGTTGATTATTCCTTCCATTTTCTTCTGTGGCATCATGCTGAGCAGGAATGATGCACAGATATAACTGGCATTATTTAGCTGCCTATATTCTCTAGAGAATATAAAAAGACTGTAAAAGGAAAGAAGAAGAAATTTAAAAAAAAAAAACCAAAACCAAAAACCCTTGGAGCACTTTGAATTAAAGGAAAAAGATAGAATAGCAAAAATTGGATCTAAAACAATAAAGTAAAACTCTCTCTGGGCAAGAGATCTGAGAAATACACACAATTCCCATTCTTTTTAGGCACGTAAATTAAAATATATATAGTTTTTTTGATCAAAATATATAAAACAGAAGTCTTGTAATTTTAACGGTTATTGTTGACCCAAAACAGTCTGTGTCTGAATAGACCATTTTTCAATTTTTTAAAAATTTTTTGGTTTTATTTGTAAAATAAAATTTGCCTCAAGGGAAGCTTATTTTGGCCTAAGATGGTTATCCAGCACAAGAAAGCAACTTGTCCCATCTGAGGCATTTGGAACATTGTTAGTCCTTGAAGTTCTGATTGAATAAAAAACCAAGGAGAGTTTACAATGTAAACCCATGGGTTTTAAACAAAATTTCTACACACCTCAGCAGCTGTTGCTGTGGTTTCAGAGTTTTTGCACTTACTGACAATTCAGGAAATTTATGGGTTTCAATATGGTATATCAGGATCACTCCTGTGCACAGCGTCTTCTGGATAGAGACAGAGAAATAGCTAAAATTGATACTATGCACTTATGTCTGAACTTCTTTGAATGTCTTTATGGTACATTCAATGTTTGTTCTTCTGTGAGAATGTGGTTCAGTATGATTTCACCATATGTGTTGATTTCCTATGAGATAAAATATTTTTAACAATGCTTTATCCCAAACATATTTTAATTAATATAAGTGCAAGGGAGCAAAAATTTGGAACAGTTTCTGCACTTTAGCCACAAGTAAGAAGCATGTTTTTTATATACTTGAACCAAAGCCAGTAAGGCACAATTAAGACTGTCAACTTGGCCTGAACAATTGACAGTTGCGCACTGAGAGCAACAGAGTAAAGCTGCTAAGGTCACTAAGCTGCTAAGCCCATGTATCTAGCTGTGTATCTTGCACAGTTTACGTACCATTTTGTCCTTCTGGAAATCACTGGTGATAAATGAAAACAGCAACCCCAACTAATTAAGCAACACTAGTTTCTACCTTTGCAGGACAACAGAAACCATGCCATTTTTATTGCACCTATGTGCTATTTAATCCCGTCAGTACCCCATGTGCTTCTATTAGGTTTAAAATTCCTGAGAGTTTAAATGAGAACATGGCCAAAATGTGCAACATCCACTGTGGAGTGTACACAGTCATGACAAAGCATTATTAGGAAAATAAAAATTCTTAATTCTTGTTAGTCTAATCACTTAAGTTATTATTACAGAATAACAATCAGTGCTGCAAATCCTGAGGAAAAGACCAAATTTTAAAGCTGAAATGCCATAGTGATGTGTCATAAGGAATCCCAGAAATCTATTCTAAACAAGAGCAGGCTCTACCTTCTTCTGCAGCCTGTGTCTGTCAAGGCCCATTATGAACATTAAGATTTCTTTGGAGTTTGAGAGGAGAAATGACTGCTTGAATTCCTGCCTTCGGTTTCAAAATGTAAAATTCCAGAGATGTCCTTCATAGCTGTATGTTTTTACATTAACAGCCCATTGTATACTTTACAAATCATTCAGAGAAAATGTTTTGCTTCACTTGGGGAGAGCAATATCGTGCTTTGTTGCCAACAATAGCAACAATAATTCCACAAGTTTTTTTCTGTGTTGTTATTACATCAAGAAGTGTGATTACTTCAGCCTAACAGCCAAACAGAGGTAAATCCTGGGGCAACATCTTCACTGCAATGTGTAAATCATTTCTGCAACATCCTTATTTTGGGGAGTCTCTGCCTTATGCATTTACTGCTCACTTTCTCCCCTATCTAACACCTGATATAGATCAGCGAAATGTGTGTAGTTTAGGTGATTGACAACTCGGTCAGTTATTGTTTCCTATGCAAAACATAATCACTGAAGTGGAAGTGCAAGAATAGAGACAGTTTTTAGAGAAAGCTTAAGAGTCTGAGTAAATGTCACAGCTTCTCTGTAGAGATGTAATTAGTCACAATCACAGAATCACAGAATCACAGAATAAGCTGAGTTGGAAGGGACCCACGAGGATCACTGAGTCTAGCTTCTTACCCTGCACAGCCCCATCCCCAGGAGTCACACCATGTGCCTGAGAGCATTGTCCAATGCCTCTTGAGGTCTGTCAGGCTGGTGCTGTGACCAGTTCCCTGGGGAGGTTGTTCAGTGCCCAGCCACCATCTGGGTGAAGAACCTTTCTCTCATACCCAACCTAAACCTCTCCTGACACAACTTCCCTCATGTCCTGTCACTGGTCACCACAGACGAGAGATCAGTGCCTGCCCCTGTGCAGAGCAGAGTGGGACAATCCCCTCCCTTACCCAGGTGAAGATGCAGTGCCTGATGCACCCCAAGACATGGGTGGCTCTCCTATTTGTCTCTTAACATTTTAAAGATGGCAGATAGTTGAATTCTTTTTTACCATCCTGACATGCATCTGTTTGCTAAATTTATTGGTACTGGAGCTATGTCTATTCTGCAATCCAAGGGTGACTACTGATGAGTCAAACATATTTAACTTGCCTTTTAAAGGAAAAGGGGATGACAAGTGTGGCATCAATCTTTAAAGGTACTTCAAGGGTAGTCCTAAAAATTAGGTACTTGAAAGTCAAACTTTAGACCACTAAAATTTGTTTCCAGGAAGCTGACAAAAATGAGGTAATGATCACTGTGATCAATATAATATACTTGGAAATAAAATATTACTTTTGTAGCTGGAAATCATCACTAGTATAGCCACTAGATTTATTGGAATAAATCACCTAAAACATGTTGGTAAGCACGAGCTGGCTAATACTATAGTTGAACTTTCAGATAAGCTTTCAGTCAAAGGCCAGTTCCAAAGGTGTTGCAAGGCAGGAGAGGAGACAAGCCCAAGAGATAAAAATGTATTAAAACCAGAAAATAAAATATAGGAATAGATGGGTATTTTTTGTTGAGGGAGAGGATGCCAAAAGGCTGTTACTGAGATCTATGCATTTTATATACATATGTATAAATTACCAGGAAAAGAAGAAAACTATATAGGTGATAGAACTTGCAGACAACAGTAGAGACATGAAAAGGATACGATGGAAAAAGAAAAAGCTTGCTAGAACGAATTATCTTGAAAATAATATGACCAAAGAGGTACCGATGCAGTTAATAAAATTACACAGGTGGAACGAGTCCTATAAATTCCTTGAGGAGCAGGTTTAACAATCCTTCAAATGGGAGCACATTCTTTTCTAAGCCTTCCAATGAACATACTAAAGTGTTGTCTGCAAAAGCAAGGTCCTCATGTGCAGATTCAGTCAAAACTGTAGATAAATATCTCCCCCTCCTTAGGCAAGAGAGACAGAAAATTTAGGGTTTTATTCACCTGATTAAGGACATGAAAGAAGAAAGCTGCAATTACCATGGGAAGTGCTACAAGTGCCTCTGCGATTTCCCCTAATGGAAAGCTGCAGTGCCACAGAGTAACCCTGGCAAAGTATACTTGTGGGGACTAGCTGCATCAGCACTTCTCCCCAGTAGTTGGCTCGGGATCCTGTCCTGTACTTGCAAAGAGTAGTGATGGACATGTGCTGTGGGGGACTGCCTGCTAGCTGGGCTGAGACAAGTTTGGTATTGTAGATTTACCCAAGTAACATTTCCGTTATCAAGACTCACAGCTCAGCTTATACCCTCTGAATTAAAAAAGAGAATCAAGACCATTAAGTCCCTCCAATAAGACTGGGAAAAGAGTGAGAAAGAGGATTAAGTATCTAATTATACCATGGAGAAATATGAACTCTGGGCTGGGGAAGCTTCTTCTAGCTTGTGGGAACATTTTATGTCCGTGTATGGCTTTAACATCTTCTTTTGTACTCCAGTACTGTAAAAGAATTGAATCACTCTCCCATTGAACAGCACCTACAGAAAATGACAAAATGCAAATGTTTCTCTGTATACTACACATGGGCCATCTGTAAGTCATACCATCTTTTTCTTTTCTGAGTATTACAGACTCTACTAAGAAGAACCAAGAGATCTATCTTTCACTTTTGGCTTTCCTTAGAGCAAGCCAGATGTCTCATGGAGCTATCAGCAGGGTTTATTTTTCCTGGCTTGGATGCAAACCTCCAGTTATTAATATCAGAGTGAGTTCTGCTAGCTGACAATTTAAGATAAAGTAAATTGGAAGTGACATAAAGGAGCGTGTGGGTGTTAATGTGCGTCACCGACATTCTTTTCTGACATCCTGAAAGGTCTCATCTGTATGGCCGACACCAGCAACCTTTACCAGTGAACCTGTGCTATTAGAGGGTAGGCACTCTCATTGATTTGTAAAAGTGACAGATGCTGCATGTGGTTGTAAATTAGCCATGTGAAGCCAGTCTCCAGAGATTTCCAAGACCATTTTTTCCTTTGCAATGATTTGTGTTCTTCCATTTGCCTAGCTGCATGAAGCAAAGCACTTAACTCTTTCACTAGACATCTTGTTGTACTTCACTTTTCTTCTGAGTTTCGGTTGGTTTTCTATTACCTTCTCCTGCCTTCCCTCAGTTATCATGATTCATACTGCTAAAGTTCTGCTCAGTTGTTTTTTAAGATGCTTTTCCTTTTCTCATCATAGTGTTTCTGAAAAAGGTTAGCAAAGTCATATCAGGATAAGTTGAAAAACCATCAAATCATTAAACCCTCTTTTACTGACAGATGTGTATATATGTATGTATGCATAAATATGTTCATTAATTTTTACATATAACAGAAAGTCTGTTCTGGTGAAGGCTTAAGTGAAGGCTTTGTTAGCTGAACTGCAGTCCCTGCTCACACTTGCAGATGCACAGTGTGTGAGTTTCCAAGTGTCTTCACTGCTTACGCAGAAACAAAGCTATGAGAGAGTTGCACAACTTGAGACAAGGCCAAGTCTTCGTATACAGCAACAATTGTATCACAAAAATGATGATACCAGGAAATAGACTCGTCTTTAGGCTCAATTCCATTATTTGCTTCAGTCTTGTCACAGGTATCTACTGTGATTGCATGAAATTAAGACTTACGGGTGGCCTGGAACAACTACAGGGTCTATCCCCACCAGGCAGGCATATTCACTAGAGCATACAATCTGCCTTCTCTGTTTAGTCTGTTTGAAAATTTCCTTCTATGGAATTCCAATCATGCCTTTGTAATGCTGATTTTAGATATGAACTTGCATTGTAATTAATGTACTACAATAAATCAGAAGATAAGACGAAGAATCAACCTTCTAATAATAGAATTTAGGGCATCTAAACACTTAGAAGTAGCATCTATGTGCCACTGCTGCAAAATCAAATGCTTGTGAAAAACCAAACACAAAGCAAAACAAAAACATGTCAAGACAAATTATTCCTTGGACTAAATGTCACCAGCTGTAAAAAAGCACCATGACAAAATGTGGAGGTTAAAAGGTCATGACCCCATAAAACTACTATTTTAACTCCTTATTCTAAATCACTTCCAATTATGTATGGTAAGGTCTTTCCATTTTGAAGTAGAAAATACTTTTTCTGAGAACTTCAAGCTGGGCTTTCAGTATGGATACGGAGGTGAAAGGTTCAAAGCTTTAGCTGCTAAACCACCAAATGTCTGCTCTTTCCTCTATTTTCCTTCCCTTTGAAGTTATTAGAAACAGTTATTTCTAGAGAGTATTCACTCCATGGGGCAGGCTTGCAGCAGTCATGGTAGACTCTCAGTCTTCCAGGCTCTTTATGTTTCTACTAGCTCCTACTCCCATTATTCTTTTGAGCTTTAGCTAAATGCATATAGGCACAGCTTTAAGATGGAGATGTTGGTCCTTAAAACTGAATTTGGAGCAGGTGGGGGGAAGCATTCTTGTAACTTACAAACTTTTTTCCTGAGCAACTGCCATGTGATAACTGTTAAATCTTACTACACTGAGATCATACTCCCGTGCCTGCCCAGACCACCTCCATGCTATCACATGTGACTCCAGCACACATGTTGCTGAGGCAAGATCACTTCCTGAGAGAAAGTGGAATGATTGCAGAAATTACAGGACTCTTTAGAGTACCAGTACAGGACCAAGTTACAGTGCCATAATCTTCACAGTAGAAACTACTGTCTCATCAAACTGCCAAATCTCAGGTCACAGTGTTAACGTTTTATGTGTTCCGAACTGCTGTTTGGAGTAGTTTTGGAAGGCTAGGTTAAAATTGTAAGGGGCTGGAAAGGGTTCAAAGTTTTTCAGTTGTGTGGTTTTTGGGCTTTTACCCCCTAATAGACCCTAAATGTTTTCTAATTTTAAACCTATTTCCTGGCCAATCATTCTCAAGCTAGTCATTCCCACCCTTTAGTAAAGTCCAAAATTGAGTGTTACTATGGAAACTGCTACAGATGTAACAACTGCAATTCACAAGAAAGAAAAAGATGGAAATAGATGAAGAAGTGTCACTTGCATTATGCAAAATTTCATAACTCTGTATGAATTGCATGCTGTGTATAAGGTTCTTTGTGAAGCCAAAGTATTGGAAAGGTCCTCCTAGCATTAGAGGAAATTATTTCCAAGTAGGTAAATTAATTGCTTTCAGAATTCCTATGTAAAAAAAAGAGAACTATTTATAATCTCTATTTCTAAAGTCCATCTGTTTTTCATAAAAGAAAACCACTTTTTTTTGGCTTGTAATCTGATTTTGTGGATTTTCCCTTCTGTTGTTAGCAAACAGAAAAGTTGATCCCAGATTTCTTTGTCATAAGCTTCTTTAGGCACAATAGACAAGCCAGGAGTGTTTTTATATTTTAAGGTATTTTTCTAAACTCTCTTGAATATATCTGTGTATTCAGCAAAAGAATACGGGGCTATGAAAACTCAATAGAAATAGTGTAGTAAACAAAAGCTGTGAAGGCATGTACTCAGCCTGTTTCTCTGATCAGCTACAATATTTTTACATCCCCATAAATTCCATTGACTGCAGGCAGGTTTTTGCAGACATGGCCTGGAGAGTCTTAAAGAGGGGAGGGAGAACCAGGCCTTTTGTCTAGTGCTCAGCCGCCATCAATTATTTAGGAGCAAAATTATGTGACATTTTTCTTTCAATTATGCTGTTTAACAAGGCTTGGGAGTTAATACTGACCAGGACATGTTTTATACAAGATATGCTGTAAAATGCTCTGCTCTCTGTAGAATATATCTCCCTTGGCTCTCAATTAATGACTGCAGCCAAGCAGCCTCACTAAACTGACTAATCTCACTTGACTAGGTCTGAAAGCGCCTCTGTGTTTTTTAATAGATTTTTTTTGCTCTTCTCTGAGTATTTTGAGAACTGTTTATGCTGGACACTCAGTAATAAAAATTTGTCAAATCTGTCAGAAGGCTTGCCTCCTACAAACAGGTCTTCAAAGAGAGAAGTGTGTAAAAACCAGAAGGCGTGCTGCTTTATTATTACTATGGGGACTGTGCGATCTTGTGCCTGACAAAGATCTGTTTAAGATGTAAGAGTGGTGCTGTGAGCCTGTATCCAACACCATCTTTATTGTCATCCAGCAGTTTAGTCTTCAGCCTGGAAACTCACTCTTGCCTTTTGCCCTTGGCTTCACAGTTCAGCACAAGTGACTGAGTACATTCCCAAGATGTGCATTTTACACACTCTGAACAGTAAGCAACCATTTAAATATTATGACATCCACTGAGGCATGAATCAGATATAAAGAAGAAATGCTTAACAAATGTATTTTTAAAAAGAAGTCTGATTTCCACATGAAGCTCTGCCTGGTATCACAGCTTCTGAAAAACTGTAATGACTCACTCACTGGAAAACTCAGTGCAAATATGTATGCAAATACAGTTTCTGGATTTGACAATGACCTGTCCCTGTTACAGCTCCATTATTTAATATTTGCAAACTCGATCATAAATTGTGGGAAATAAATTTGAGAAATAAAGTAATCTCTTCAAAACTTATTATCTGCTTTTGTGTCCAACTGTTGTTGCAAACAACATCACTATACTTATCTTACAGGTTTTGCTGTCTTTTCTTCAACCCCAGGAGCAGCAGAACATGCAGCTTTAGGAGTTGCACAGCTGTCCACTTGCATGTCGTTGCCTATTGTTCACTTACATTCTACCACAGATTTCAGATCAGCACTGAAAAATCAATCCTGGCATCAGCCAACACAGTATTTCTTAATGATCTGGTAATGACAGAGGTTACAATTTCCAGAAGCATTGTAATCTGTGAAGAATATATGCAATTCTATTCAAAACATTTGTCTTTTGTAGATAATAATCCAGTCTATTCAAAAAGATTTCAGAAAGTCTTTAATCTCTATTAATTGGGGTTTTCTCCCTATTCTACTGTCAATTGGAGTCCTTAATAGCCAGATTGATTGCTTTAAAATTCTGCTTTACCTTTGAGCCATGATACTTTATACATATTGGTTAAATCCCAGATTAAGTGGCAAAATGGAGGAACTGGACAGATTAATGTGATTCAGCAAAGCCAGGGAAACTTAATTCTGTATATATGAATCTGGTGTCTTATCTTCAGACTGATTCAAAATTATTTAGAGCATGAACTACAACATAAATTGAGACTTCAGGAAGAGCTGTTTAACAGAGTGATTCATACAGCATTTGGAGATTCCCACATTAGGAATTTATGTATGTTGTTTGTTTTGGTACTTCCTGATGGACTGCATCCCACCTCCTGCCCTTCAGCTAGAGAGGCACTTACTTATGTGCAAACCTGTTCAATCAGTGTAGTCAGTTAAAGCTGGTTGTTGTTACTTCAGATCTCCTCTGCAACCACTTCTTGTAGAGGCAGCAACATAGAGCTTGCAACCAAGGGAGGAGAAAGCCGGGAGGATGGCTTTCAGACTCATTTTTGCTGGTCCAGGACCTGGAGAGGTCATCAGCATATCTACAGCAGCCCTAGGAGCATGCCTACCTCCCAACAGACTCCACGAACCACGATCTGCTCTGATGTTTAGCAGCGGCAGCATGGCCCTTCCTGCTTGCTGTCTGACTATGAGCAAACCTTTTTCACTTGATCTTGCCTGCCTCAAGGAATTTCTTTGCAATGCTTCTAGAAAGCGGGGGTTTAGGATTCTTTCCTCGCATTCCAACCCTTTAATCCCTCAGGAAAGGGACCACCAATGTGGAATGAGGATTTCACTTTAAGAGTTGCAGCATCCCTCTCCTACATGAACCACAACAAAAATTCTCATCTGAGAAGCAAGAGGGAACACCCAGTTTTTTCAAGAGTTATGTACAGAAAGCAAAATCCTTAGAAATGAAAGCTGGGCTCAATTTCCTCTTGCCTAACAATCACAGTATATCCCTATTTCTCTCCAGCCTGAGGAACTTAGCAGCTCACGCTCTGGCAGATGATCTATCAGCAGAAAAGGCTCTGTGAAATCATCTCACTCTGTTTACAAATAAGTCATACATTAATTTTCCCTTGGAGTATTGGGACCACTATTTCCTTTCTTTAAAAAACAGTGATTTTTATTTTTTCAGTCCTGCAGCAAATTAGAAATACATAGGAGCATTTCAACAGCCAGTTGGTCTAGATAATGATCTTTTCTTCACTTTTACTGTTAAGTTCCGTCAAGACAGATATTTAAAATGTGGCCACAATTCCTCTTAAGTGTCTCATCAGAACTACAGAGCATGACATTTCACACAGAAGTGGCTTTGAAAACATTTGTGTGATTCAATGTGAAAAACTTCCATTATTCCAGAGGAATTTTATGGAAGAGTGAAATCTCAGGTACATGAAATAACCAAAAAAGGAATGGAAATTTTTCCCCCAGTAAAATTTTCACATAAAAATATCCTCTTTCTTTTACAAGTCTCAGATAAAAGCAAAATGTTATAAAGACAGAAATAAATCCATGTATAATAACCATGATTTAGGTATTTATCTTACCTATATTATGAATTGTTGATCTATTTTGTAATAAATGGTGAATAATTGATCTATCTCCATGCTTCCAGCAATTTGATCCACACTCTGTGTGCTTCCTGTTTTATTTCTTTTTCAAAGAAAAGCCAGCAAGGAATTGATTGATATACTTTGGCTATGGCTACGCACAGTTTCATCTAGGATGGATTTCAGAGACTACACACATTTTTGTTTTGAAAGGCTGCGTTTCTATTTGAAAGATAACATACATTACTATACAGGTGCCTTTTTTCATTAAGACCATTCTTTTCTCTATCATTACCATTTATGGGGGCAAAGCACTCTACAGCATCTGCAAAATTTACACAAATAACAAGAAATACTTAACACTGTCTCACATGGTGTGACAGACAGGAAAAATGGAGCTTTACGCTGTGAGCCCAGGTGAGCTGCCTATCCATGTCCTATGAAATAGACTAAAATTAATACATTAAAATAGAAAACAGTGTCTGTTTATTTTAATAATGCTGGCGTTTGGATAACCTCACATTATTAAAGTTCTCTTATTCTCCTTTGTAAAGAGGATAAAGTGCAAATGTTATTGAAAGTTGCTGCCAAAACTGTATTACTATCAGAACCAATCAAATAATTTCCATGTACACAAAATAAAGATGAGATGATGGAATATGTAAGTTCATCAGAAATAACCTCAAAATAAATTTAGTATATCCAGGAAGGCTGGAACCCAAAATTAAGAGCAATGCTTTGATTTTCAACTGGTCAGCCCTTTACAATAACAACACCTCTTTGGTCTTCCTCTAGACTTTATCTCAGTAAACTAAAATCCATAAACAAAAATAAATTTAGAAAAAAAGCCATAATTTTGGCCTTTCGTATGCAATTAGAAAAGTCAACTGAGTGAAGAGAATGACATTCAACTGGGAAACACATATGACACAACACAACCTAAAGAGCACAAGTGGGAAAAAACAGAGTGATAGGGTGCAATTGTGGAAAAATGGAGATTATTTGTGGAAGAGAGAGCAACTGTAGGAATAATATATGAAGCATTGATGAGAGAACTAATATTTAACAGCAAAGTTGGAAGCATATCTGACCTCTGATACCACTCGATGCCTTACTTGGTGTCAACGGCAGTAAGTGCTTTCTCAAGAGAATAGCTCCATGAGTCGCCAGAGCCTTTGTAAAGCCAACATCTCTTGAAAACACATTATCATGTGAAAGACACTCCAGCAAATGTCTAGCTTCAAACGAAATAAAATAGATATAGGAGTGTTTGTTTTTTAAGGCAATAGTCTATCTCTTTCAATCACAAGGCTACATGTTACTACATCCTTTAGATTGCAGTATTGTCTTCAAAAAACTACTGCAGTAGTTTAGATGTTGAAAGAATTGAACTGTTAAAAGCTGCCTTGAATGAAACTAATGTTTAGCAGAACAAATCATGACATAAATTCAAATATCCTTTGAAGAATTGTTCTATATTTTTTCTGCAAAAATAGTTCACAGTATTACTATGTAACATGTCCTGACGTAAAATTTAATAATTTAACAGAAATGTGTATTTTTTTTGTTTATTGATCAGAAGCCTAATTTAGTCATTTGAAGCCTATCTCCAAAGCAGAGTTAGTATTAGAACCTTATCAACATTAGTTTTGAAGTACTTCTTAACTATCACGCCACTAAATTTTAATCTATTTAATAATTGTTTCACATATAGAATTTACAGTGAAATCTGGGTAAGAATTACTGCTTATTTATAATGAAAATAATCTAATGAGAGAAGCCAGGAATTATGGACAACCTGTATACTTTTTTTAATGCAAAGTATTTTTCTTAGCTGCCTCTTAATGACTGGAAGATCTCATGGCCACAGAACTCTAATTATGTAACTGGCTTACAGATAAAAAAAGCCAGAAAGGAATAATCTGTTTGTATTCATTGTTGTGAAGCCTTTTACCTGTATTTGTCAACAATCATGATTCATGACAGACAGCAGGAAGGATGTATGAACACTGTTTTATTGTAGACTGAGAACAGATTACAGTACTTCGATGGCTTTTATGTCCAGTCACATACTTGCAACAATATAAATATCAGTGCTCAGTTTAGGACCTTGCAGAGGTCCTATGCTAGACTCTGAGAAATCTCTAGACATAAAAAGCTGTTCTTATAAAGTGTCATAATTATGAAGGTGACAGGTAATCTGCAATTGGGTTCAATCTACCCCTTACAAAAAATATAGGGTTAGTACCGTAAGTTTTATATTTCCATTAAGACGGGAGTGGACAAGTTCTCTGTAAAATACAAACTTGCTCTCTTTAGCAAGTCAATGAGCAGAGAAGCAATATGTCACTCTGCAAGGCAAGTCATGGTCTCTGAGAATCACAGAAAGGTTGAGGCTGACAGGGACCTCTGGATGGCACCTGGTTGTCTGCCTGCTCAAGCAGGGCCACCTAAAGCCAATTGCCCTAGACTGTGTCAATACAGATCTAGCATGTCTCCACAATTTCTCTGGACAGCCTGAACCAGTGCCCAGTCACCCTCACATTCCTGATGTTCTGGAGGAACCTTCTTGTCAGACTCCACTATTCTCTGACCAGGTTCTTTTGGATATTCTGTAAATTGAGTGTCTAACGTTTAATAGCAAATTTACTTTTTTGAAGATACTTGGTGTTACATGAAATTTCTGATTTAGCAGACTGATACAAAATATATTACAGAACACTATACAAATGTAAATTACACTTAGGAAAATGTATGTAGCAACTGCAACAAACAGTTTAACCATGAGTTGGAATCCCACTGCAAATCTCTCTAATGTATTCAACATGATACTGGCCATCTCCAGTTTCTGGGAAGGCATCTGTTGAGTAGAAGGCCTCTCAAGCCTGTTGTTCTCTATGAAATTATGTTATTGGTTGTTAAGTTTTTATACTCAATATTGGGCTGAACCCCTTGTTCTCCTCCCCCATGCTGGCCTGCCTAACCCAGGGAGACATTCACACTCTTTGAATGAACTGACAGAGAAACCTTTCCACACTGGCTGGCCACCGCTTGGCAGTTGATAGCTGTTGATCTACAGCAAAGGTCACTCTCAGATCCCCTTGATGTTGAGGTCAAGTCAGCTTCTTTGCAGCTCTTGTGATCAGTCCCAGGCTACCTTCTTCCCTGAGCTTCACAGACACATTGCCCTGGCCCATCTCCTCTGAGCCTTCTACCCTGGCAGGTCAGACACCATGACCATATATTGAAAGTGAACAGGTGAGAGAGGGCACCGCTGCAGACACCTCTGCACCCCCGTCATCAGTACTGTGTATGGTACAGGATGCTCTGAAGTGCAGAGCAAATGGGGACACTGGTGTCAACTTAAATGTTAGTAAAGCTTGATTTAGTTTTTGGTTTCATTTGTTTGTTTGGGGTTTGTTGGTTTCTGTTTTTTTAATGTAAACTAAATATAAATTAAAATAGAAATATAAAGATATATTTATTAAATGTAAATATTAATTATTCTACCCCACAATGCAGGGGATATTCCTGCTCACTCCTGGTGTTTGTGCACTCTGTGTGGGAGCCCAGGGGGTGAGAAAACTGGAGGGTGGCACAATCTGTATCTCATCTACAGAAGACCATGATACAAGGCCTGAAGTTTTCAACATCTGGCTCAGTATAAATGGTGTCCACAGCTCAGAGGCAATGTTTTTAACAGTTCTGTTGGGTAGGTTTTGGTAGGAAGCATATTTCCACATTTGAACCTTATTTGAACTTATTTGAAGTGCTAGTGTGTGCTGGTTTGAGAGTAAACCAGTGGGAGAAATTAATGCCACACAAATACCTTGTGAGAGATTTCAAGTGAGAGTTACAATTTAATAGAAAGATTACCATAAATGCAATGATAAAGAAAACTGGCTTAAAACCACGGCGTACAACCTGGCCCCTACTGGTCAGGGTGGTGGTCTGTCCAATTAAGCAGTGGTTTCAGTGCTGTTGAAGTGATGATTGCAGTCTTGTCAAAGTGGTGGTCCTGTGGAAGTTTGGGTCCTCCTCTGGATGTCCCGTGGTGTCCCAGTTCCCAAACCCCAGGATTATATACCCTCAAAGTCCAGGCAGGAATGTTCAGTACCTCCCTCAGGGCAGGGAGTATCACAATGGAATGATGTAATCCTGAGAGTCATAGGGTATTTTTGGAGCCCTTGATGGTCATTGCAGCTGTCTATTCTGCTGGTGCCACTGAGCTCATTATGGCCCATTAGCAGAGACGACCCCCTCAGGATGGGTGGGACTGTACTGCTGCTTCCCCGGAGTGAGTTACATGGGCTGAGTCATTGGTGTGAAGGAAAAGAAACATTACCCGGCCTCACAGGGTCGTCTCTTTTTCCTTATCTCATTTAACACCCAGCTCATAGCCTGAGGGGTGGGGTGTGCACTGGACAGCTGCTGCAAACAACCCACCATTAACAGTTTGCCAGGAATAATGTAGATGGGTGCAGAATACAAAGTTTGGTCACACCTTTGGCACTCTTTCTCCTGTAACCATGACATAGTGCTATAACATTTGAACAGAAATCAGAAGGGTTTTCTTAAACTCAGTCACTCATCTTGCCATAGAGAGTACTGTGCTGTGTGTAATGTGAAGTGCATAGTGTTGACTGTTATGTCTTGTCTTTGTAAAATTTGTATTATAATAAATTGTGTACAATATTTTGCCTCACTCTGACATTTTATTTATACAATATAATCACATTTAAGTGACCATCATCATACTGTTAGCATACAGCAAACAAACAATTGCTTTTCTTGAATGCTTTTTCCTGACCTGTTAGTCGTCCACAAAAGCACCACAAATATCTATCTGGCATTATTATTTTTTTCACCTAGAAAAGTCACAAAGTGTTTCTGAGAACCTTTTATTCATTTAGAAGTCATCCTCCATCTGTATATTTGCCAGCACAGTACAAGGACTTCTTTTCAATTTGCAGTTGTGCTGGGGAAGTGTTTTGATTCTTGATTTAGACTGTGGTCTCCCACAGGTCCCAGGGTTTCTGGCCAAAAGATAAAGCTTCATGCTTTATGTTTCCTTGCAGCAGAGCAGTATTACACACCACACACTGTGCTCCAGTCCATAGGTTTTTGAAAACAAGTATGCCCAGTGCTTATTTTGTTGGTCGTCTGGCACTGGAGCACAGTTTCCTGAGGAAAGGAGCCAAGCTGTATAGATTTCAGTTTCTCTTTGTTGCTAAAACTATGTGGCACTCCCAGGGAATACTTACAGTAGAGTGAGGTAATGGACTGGAGTTTTTATATACAACTATCTGAATTGGCACCTGGTATTACAGGCTGCAGCATAAATCCATGCTGGCATTCCAACAAATCCTGTGTTCTCCGAATAACCTGACCAGCACTGGGTGCAGAATTAAATAAAGCCTCTCAAACACTGCTTATCATGAGGGACTTTGACTACTCTAACATCTGCTGGAGAAGAAACATAGTGAATCACAAACAGTCCAGGAGTTTCCTGGAAAGTATTGACAACTTCCTGACACAGGCAGTGGAGGATCCCACAAGGAATCATATGCTGCTGGAACTTACACTAAGAAAGAGGGAAAGCCTTGCTGTAGATGTGATGGTTGGGGGCAGCCTTGAATGTAATGGCCATGAGATTGTGGATTGGTTGAGGCTAAAGAGCTGACTTAGGCTCGTTAGGGATCTTCTTGGAAGAATCACAAGTGAATAGGCCCTGCACGGAGGGGAGTTCCAAGTCAGGCTCAAGAACAATGCATCCCAGTGAGCAAGAAAATGGGAAAAGAAGGCAAGATATATACGTGGATGAATAAAGACCTCCTGTCATAACTTATGTTTGGGCAGAAAATACACAGGAGTTGGGAAGCTGCTCCGTGGAGAAGGAGCCTGGGGTTCTGGTGGACAAGTTCTCTATGAGCCAGCAGTACCCTGGTGGCCAGGGGCAATGGTGTCTAGGGGTGTGTTAGGAAGAGAATTGCCAGGAGGTCAAAGGAGATCCTGCTTCTCTGCTCAGCCCCTGGTGAAGCCTCACCTGGACTGCTGTGTCCAGTGAAAGGCTTCTCAGTTCACAAGAGAAACAGAATTCCTGGAGTGGGTCCAGCTGTGGGCAACAAGATGATTAAGGGTCTGGAATATCTCTTTTATGAATGGAAAGGCTGAGGGAGCTAGGCCTGTTCAGCCTGACGAAAAGACAACTCATCAATATCTGTGAGTATCTGATCAAGAGGACAGAGCCAAGCTCTGCTCAGTGGTGCCAGGCAATGAGACAAGAGGTAACAGGCAGAAACTGATGTACAGAAGTTCCACTTGAACATGAGAAAGAGCATTTTTACTGTGCAAGTGACCGACGCTTCAAAAGGATGCCCAGAGAAGGTGTGGATTCTCCCTCAGTGGAGATATTCATGCTTGTCTGTATGCAATCCTATGCCATGTGCCCTGGGATGACCCTGCTTGAACAGGGAGGTTGGACCAGATGGCTCACTGTGGTCCTGTCCAACCTGACCCATTCTGTGATTCCATGAAATTAGGAACTGCTATTTGTTCTTTCCTGTGTAAAGTCAATCACAAATTAACATGGATTAAATTATATTTTATTTCTTAATAACTCTTTCACACTCAGATGTATCTTGAATCCTTTTTAAAAAATAGCAGGCTATAGCCTATCACATGTGGGAGGCATGGAGCCAGCACAGAGAGATCCAAGTAGACCAACCTGCTCAGGGAAGGTTGTACAAGCACTGACCTACTTGAAAGTGAGTATGTATTAAACCTCATTTAATAAAAGGCACAATATGAAAATTACCACCCCATATCCTTTGCCATCTTTGAAATCTACAGTGATGACATAATACACGGAAGCCTAAAGCTTCTTAACAAGTACTAATTTTAAATTACAGATTTACACTTACAAACACAGAACTATTAACCTAGCTCTTCTCTTTAGACCTAGAGAAGATCTATCTTTTATGTGTCTTTTCTTTTCCTCACCCCCACTACCATTGGTAGATTTGCTGAAATACATTTACTTTCCTTTTCTTTCCCTTTGCTTTTCAGAGGTCTGCAAGGTTCTCTTTTTTGTGTGTCAGTTCAGGCTATAACCCTGCAGTTTGAGTTTATCTTGGCCATAAAATGCAACAGTAATTTATATGCTCCCTTACCCCACGCTCCTCTGAGGCATGGCCAGCTGTCTAGCCAGCAGTTTAAAGAAAGAGGTGTAATGAGCACAAGTGTGCAGGGGGTAAGGGGAAGGCACACACAGCACACAGCCATGTTCTTTTTTCCTTGGCTGAGGGTGGGGAAGTCTAAATGGCATTACAGTAAGCTGTCAGCATAGAGAGATTCTCTGTGTAGGCACTGAACACCTCCTTCTGTGGATTTCTCATTCCTTTCTTTCATTCCTCAGTAAAGAATAGATTTAAAGGATGAGACAAAGCCTGGAGCAGCTGTTATGTGATATGGAATGTGAGTTATGAGTGTAAAATCTTGCTTCCTCCTGCCTTTTTCCTCTTTATCAAGAGTAAGCTCTTTTTAGCAGGCAGACAAAGCCTGATGGTGATCTTGATGTACTTGACACAGGCTTTGATTTTAGCTTGCCTGAGCTCCAGTTTTTGATGTAATACAGTTGTGAATATTTCTTCTATAGCTGTGCAGTATGCTTATTTAAACTTTACCAACACTGTAGTGTTAGGGAAAAAAAGAAATTTAAAAAAAAATGTACTTTGCCTGTAAATCACTTCTGTCAAGGACTTTTTTCCCTGCTATTGTCTCTAGAAGGTTGTCATATGCACAAGTAAAGAAAAAATAAGCCACATATACACAGTCTATGTGTGTAGCAGAAATCCTTCAGATGGTCTCAATACTTTCCCTAAAGTCCATTAAAAAATGGAAATTTGGAGTCTGATCTCATTAAGTCCAGTGTGAATCCAGCAAAAATCCCATGTCACTGCACTAGAATGAGTAGAATTTGTTTAGCATTACACTGATGCAACACATGAAAACCTGGCTCAGCGCAACCTTTCCACTAACATGAAGAATACTTTCTTTTCCTATAAACAATCTACAAAATCAAACCACTGATTTTTTAACTGGAATTTTTTGACTCTTCAGCACACCAGGGGAAAAATACAGCTTTTTTTTTCTTACAATATAAATAATCTGTGAGTTAGGATCTGATAAAAGATGCTTTCACTGCAAAGATCCAGTTGTCCTTCAACTCCCACAGATATTGACCCCAAGCTAGAGTTTACCTATTTAGCACAGCAGGACAACAAACTAAGACTGCTTAAAAATGGCAGAGTCCCCAGAAATGCTATAATGATCTTAATCATGACAGAGCACGAGGCACAGGTTAATTCTTTCCTATGTCATGTTTTTAATTATTGTTCTCACATAAAAGTGCCTTGAGAAGGGAAACTCTTCTTCAGTCACCACACTCAACCTGTTCAAATCCATGGTACACAAAGACTTTTGGAGTATCTGAACTCAAAATAATGAACAACTAATCGAGACTGGTCTAAGATTCATTAATCAGAGGAATTACAAGCAGATAATGCATAAGTCTGTATTTATTTTGAAGCAAAATTTAATGTGGGATCCCATCTGGAAGGTCTTGACTCCTATACTGTTTATTTTTAATAAATCCTGGCTGAGTAGTTAAATGTAATAAAGCCCTTCCTCAAGGTGCAATTTTCACTATGATTCAATAAAAATAAACCTACAAATGCATAGTCTCGTCTTTCATGGAGCCTATGAACAGGTTTGTTTAATCATAAACCAAAGTGTCCTAGAGGGGTCAGAAATATAGGCAGGAAGTCACAAAATGAGAGTCTTGTGAAAAAGACAAGTTAAAGTGTCAGGGGGAAAATAAATTGAAACAGATACGCAGCAGGAGGGAGGTATTTGCAAAACAGGGAAGGAAAAAAAGCGCAAGAAGACTAATAAGAAAGTCAAAATTAGCAAAGAACTTGTAATAGAAAACTGGTGGCAAAAGAGATCAATACACTTTATGAAACCATATGAAAAAGCCATCATTTCTCATATAAAAGAAGTGACAGTTCTCTGTATAGCAGCAGTGTGACTGAACTCAAACATCAATATTAATTTCTTGGCAACTCGGGTAAAACAGAAAGTTGCTAACATGTCAGAGAAAGTTCAGAGAACTTCCAAAAATGAAGGATTAAACAGCATGATCAAAAACACAGGTCCTGATCTTTCTTCTACGGAAATCAATTTTATTATTTTCACAGACTTAAAATGCAGCAAGATCAGCTAAATACTGCTATGATTAACTGCAGGATGCAGGCACCAGGGAGACATCAAAATTATTCAAGTCAACGACTGACTATAAGTGACCCTTCCAGCCCTTCTTCCTCTTTATCATCTACCGAAGGCAACAAGTTCAGAGAGTACATGGTGGTCTGCAGCGTGGAGCTGCACAGGCTTCTTGGTCCATGAAGGTATAACATGTGAGTCAGAAGATGGAAGGAAGCCAAAATAAATGTAGACTGAATAACGGAAAAAATATGCCTGCCCTGAAATCTAAGTCTAGCCTCCCTGAAGACTTGGAAAAATGTACCACCATCTGTTGTATCATTTTAAACAAAAGAATATAGCACACTACAAAATACATATTTTTGCAATTTATATGATGGTTCTCTCTACATGTCTCATACTACACTTTTTTTTAGATCACCACCTGATGCATTTGTGTGGCACAACTATGGGTGTGCAGCTTCTTGCTTTGGCTGTAACAGCTTGCTAGCTGCCTTGGAGTTCTAAGGGCCAAGTAAATTCCCCCATATTTTTCCTCAGTAAAATCATTGTTCCAAAGCCCCCTTCAAACTTCCGTTCCCAGTCTTATCGATAGAGATTGCTTCTATTAAACTGCCAATACCTCTTTCCCAAACAGAGATGGATGGGAGAAAACAGCCAATCCCTCTCTGCTGAGGGAACTAATAATCGTGCCTTATTCACCAGTATAACATGGGAGAAATTTCATATAAAAGAACCACAGACCGCATTTTTGATTCAGGAGGATGTGCATCCTGGATAAGCCAAAAGAATATAAACTCCTACAAGCTGCTAGATACAATCACAATGACTCTGAAGCTAATTTAGATTTTTGAATTTCATCTGAGACAATTGTTGTACAATTTATGGGAAGACGCCTATATGAAAATGAAGAAAAATATTTCACACACTTAAGGTTTTATTTACCTTATATAATCAATTTCTTTCTTGTCACCAGAAAGCAATAAATGACAGGACAGAGCACTCGCTAGAGCAGTGGAAAAAAGGAGACACAGGATTAGAAGGCAGCTTTGTGGATACAGCAGCTTCATTAACACTTCCTTCCTCCTTTCTAAAACTTGAAAAAGCTTGAACAAAGATAAGACTGAACTTCAAAACCAGACTGACATATTTTTTCCCTTGAGTTCATCATCTACTTTTTCTCTCCATATCTGTTCTTAGATCCCATTGATTTCTAAAACTTAACATTTTTCTTAGTTTCCTCAGGCTCTTTCAATTCCAAAGAAATATTGACAAAACTTCTGGAAACACTTCTGACTACTTTAGATGGATTCTGAGGTACCTCAAGCTTTGTTCCATCCTCACAGAATTTGTGTGTCTGGTTACAATGAAGAAATAACGTAAGTGATAACTTTTAAGTGGCAACTGCTTGCTATCTAAAAACCCAACATTATTCCAGGACAATCATGCATTATATTTTTTTCTCATATTTTACTTATTTTCCTCATTTTAATCAGGATAGCAGGTAAAATAGCATTTAAATTAGTTTTTGAGGGATCACCATAGCACATTGGACAGGAAGGTGGCAGTTTTAGTAATGATAAGAGATTTAGTTTTCCTTTACTTGGCAAACACAAGCCAAAAATAATTGTTTTTCTTGGAAAAATCGTAATCATATTTTGAAGACTTTTACTCCCTTGATCATATTGAGGATTGTGAGATTTTTTAAATAACTCCTTTTTTAAAATCAATACTCTTTATGAGTACTTTTCATGTTAAAAAATTCAAGGAAAAGCAAAAGACAAAACTTTTATTTTTTTTATTTTTTTAATCACTAATCTGATTGGAAGTTTGCTGGGTTTGGGTTTTAATTTTTTTTTTTTTTAAACAGAAACTGATTTATAGAGAAGATGGCAGTCAGCAAAGTAATGACACATAAAGTCTTTGAAAGAAAGCCCTTTCATGCCCTACTAGTACTTAGTCAAAATGAGTAACTGGATGAAGAGCAGATGTCAAAACTAGAAACACCAAAGTTATGGCAGCAGGCAGAGAACAAAAGAGTTAGAGGTATTTTTAAAAGCATGAACCACTTTTCAGATGGCCACCTGCTAAGTAAGCTCCTGTCCCCTGATAGTTGAGACAATCCACACAAAGACTCCTGACCAGTTTCTGAAACAAAAACCAACAAAAGATGCAGAACTGCCGTTAGCCATCCCTGATTGAAAGCAGATTGTGGCCTTGCTCTCCTCTTCCCAACTTCCCCCTTCCCCTCCTTGGATCTTGCATCTTCTACTGTGAGTCAGAACTTCTTCAATCCTTCTCTTCAGGACAGCTTTTATGAGCACTGAAATACCTTCACTTGTTCCCAGTACTTGCTATACTGGGACCAGTTTTCAGCCTTTCTGCAATCCCTATAGGTTTTTTTCAGTGGAAGCTGGGATCCTTGCATGGCACATTTAAACTACTGCCAACAGGCTTGTTTTTCACATCTACCTTTGAGGTAATTCTATGCCTATCAATGGCTGCAGATTAAAGGGTGTAAACTGCTATGAAGGAGGATTTCAGCCTGCTCCCACCAGATTTACACAACTGTTTGGTTTAATATTCTGGAAGCACACAAACATAGGAGTTGATCCTGGCTACTCAGTTACTGGTCTGGAGGCAAACAAAAGGAAGGAAGTGAACAAATCAGGGGGAGGCAGAGACAGATTAAGTTACCAGAGACTCTGACCTCGAAGGCTCAAGAAATAAAGTCAGGGAAAGCAGAGGTACTAGTTAGCTGGAAATTCCTTTGAATTCCTTTAATCCCTCAGGTCAATTTAAAGGGAAATGGTCTGACCATTCTGCATCTGCGAGTGATTGAAGGCAACTAAGAAGCATTGTGTGATTTCCAGTTCAAGAAGTATATAGTACACACAGCTTTTATGAAAACAAATACAGCAAATCTCAATTGACCTAGGCTGACTAATAAACCCTGAGATGCCTCTAACATATGGGAAGCTGATGCTGGTACAGACTCCACAGAATTAAAAAAAAAAAAAAAAAAAGAGAGAGAAAATAAAATCTCCCAATCTTCCAAGTCTCTAAAGTGAAGGAATGAAAACAGGAGAATAATTTATTGCACGAAATGTTTTTGGCTGAAACACTCTAGTCCCCGAATCATCCTCAATATTTAGTCTGCTATAATGTTGATGGAAAAAAAAGCCTAAAATCACATACTACTGGGCCTCTCAGATTAAGCCTTTTGCTACGTGTCTGTAAGTGGAAGCAGTCTTCCAAATCTTGTTTGTGTAATGACACCACGCAATAAGAGCCTGGCTACAGAGGAAACCTTTATTGGGCCTTCTAATAAATAATATTAGTGTGTAGCACTGGGAATGGTCCCATTCGGGCTTATAATGTGCAGTGATTAAGGGCTAGACCATGCCTCTAAAAGGAAGAGTTTGTCCATGGGTGTTAACTATCACAAAATCATGCTTTCCAGAGACAATACTTGACAGCCACCCTCTCTAGACTCACTACCCATTTCTCAATAATTCCCCTTAAATCCCAGAGATGCCATACATGGCAGCCCCACAATGACAATCTTCTCTCCTTACACTGCCCAGTCTGAGGAGGCTCATTTCCCAGAGCCTGGAGCTCAGGAAATACCCAGCTGAGATTAACCTTTATTGAAAGGGCAGAGGAAAGGCTTGCCTCCTTAAATCTGTATCAACACATGGAAAATAAAACACATAGCTGCAAACTGGCAAACACCGAAGCGAAAGGATCAGCTAGTTGCTTGAATACATATGTAGGTGTATGCAATGCTTGTAAATTTTTTTTTAATGCTTGAAAAATAGTATTAAACTGAGTTAATTTCACAAAAATATTTGACTCCTCCAGGTTACCTATTTTTACTCCATCCTCTACAAACTTCTGAAACACCAGGTATGACTGCAAAATTCTGCTCCTACCTGGTTAGGTCTGCTTGACCATCTCCTTATTATTGCCTGTCTTTTCAGACTAAGAATATAGAATAATAATAGAATATATATATACATTTCCCCAACTGTATTTAGTTACAAAAGAGTCTTACATCCACATTTATGTATGTGCACTTCACTCTACAATAGCAATATAGATTATCATCATTCAAATGCATGAACTCTGCATAGTGACTGAGCCTGGATACAGTTGGGGTGTGTTGAACAGAACAAGATATTTGAAGAAATTCACATTTTATTTACTTAAAAATAAATTTCTGTGCTTTATTTAACATTGGTATGACCCTTACAATGTTTATGAATTTGAAGAAAGTAGAATTTTTTATCAGAGCTGCTCTGCAGAAGATTGCCTGGCCCCTCTTCCAAATACATAATTTTTAATTCTTTAAGACAAGTATTGAATTCTTAAGAATTCTTCTAGTTACTTTGGGATAAATTTCTCCATTCCTTTCCTGCATGTTGAATGATTTTGACAAGACAGTGAGAGACATAATAACACTAACAATAGGAAGAGGATTTGTAATGTTAATTTTAAATGCCGCATTAGATAAACAGATGG
Source organism: Corvus cornix cornix (assembly GCF_000738735.6). Taxonomy (NCBI): domain Eukaryota; kingdom Metazoa; phylum Chordata; class Aves; order Passeriformes; family Corvidae; genus Corvus; species Corvus cornix. The sequence continues at coordinate 46,315,883 of NC_046357.1, read as the reverse complement.
GTTATTTTTCCTGGGGTTCCAAAAGCTGCACTAGTTCTTGGCAATGATCAAAACTATCCCCTTACTCCTTCATGTGCTTTGTTTCCTACAAATCTGCTGACATCTTTGCAAACTGTTCCAAAGAAAACAAAACAGTATGTCTGCAAACTTTAGCCTCTTTTAAAACTGGCTTCGAACTGTACATCAGGATGATATGCAGGAAGATACCTCTTTGAAATAATGTTGAAGCAAAAAAATTCACACACAAAGGGAAAAACAACATAGAACTCCACAAAAATAATAGGAAACAAAGTGAAATTTGCAAACAGATAGTTATAAGTGCCAATAATGGTCTACAGTGAGATATTATGTCACATACTATCAGAAAAAAACATGGGATATTTCTGTACTACAAGGATCTTACAATTTTTTATTTTACAAATAAAATTCACCTCTTCTCCAAACACCAAAATAAATATGCCTATTTGAAAGTTACTTAGTGTAATATACTGGCCATATCAATTACAAGAGATAGCTTATCAACATGGGTATAAATATTAAAGACCTACTTAGTACAGTCTTATGTCTAGAAATGTGGAGAAATGTATTTTCAGGAAGTATTTACCAAAAAGAATGTGAATATGTTTAAAGAAAAAAAAGGAAGCTTGAAATATGCCACTGTCTTGACTCTTTCTCTTTTTCTGTACTTGAATGTGGGGTCAACATTGAGCCCAATGACCTCCTGCAGATTCCTGAAATCAGAAACTAAGGGTGTGGAGAGGGACAATGAAACAAAAAGGAAAAAAGAAAACAGAGCAGATGGACACAGAGGTGGATGTGTTTGCAACTGGGTGGTTTTTAGAAAACAATGGGAAAAATCTGAAAACACAATAAAGCTCTATATGAAAACAGCAAGAGAGCTGGTTGATACTCAGGGGTCACTTCCTCCAGGCTCAAGAATGGTGCATTGTTGGGGTCCCTCCCCCGCCGTGTAGCCCTGGGAGAGGGGCCCTGAGGGCACAGACACGGGGTTTCCCTGTCCCTGCTCAGCCTCGTTCCCATTGGTTGGTTTGTGTTCCCTGCGCGGGCAGAAGGACCCTTGGTCCCGTGACTGGAACAGTTCCTGGGCAGAGCTCCGGCCATGCGGCTGGAGAAATAAACATCTCTGAAACATCTAGCAAGAATCTGTCTGTCCATATATATTTCCTTTCCACGGGACTCCTGGTTTGATATATACGTGTTGCAGGATCCCCACTGCAACAGTGCATCCACAGGGAAAAAACTGAGTAAAAATGGCTGAGACCTGGGTGAACAAGGAGCTCCTGTTAAAACTCAGATGTCAGCAGAAGATACACAAGGTGAAAGAAGGGATGAGTATCAGAGTATGCAGAAATGCAGTGAGGAAGACCAAGGCCCCTCTAGAGTTAAATCTACCAAGCACAGCAAGCAGGCCTTGTTCAAATACATCAACAGAAGGAATACTAGGGAAAATGAAGTAGAGAATACAATAGGAACCCTTGAGACAGATGTTGCAGAGAAGGCAAAGATGCTGAACACCTTTTCTTCAGACTTTGCTGTCAAGGCAGGGATGAGGAAACCAGGGAGAAGGTCTGCAGCAAGGAAGATTTTCCCATGTTGAGAATTACAGACCAATTCCCAGTCCTGCACAGGACATTCCAAAAATCACACCACGTGTCTGTGAGCATTGTCCAAAAGCTTCTTGAACTCTGTCAGGCTTGGTGTTGTGACCACTTCCCTGGGAACTCTGTTCCAGTGCCCAACCACCCTCTGGGTGAAAAACCTCATCCTGATACCAACCTAAACCTCTCTTGACCTCAGTTTCATGCTGTTTCCTTGTGTCCTGTCACTGGCCGCCACAGAGAACAGATCAGCATCTGCCCCTCCTGATTGCCCTCATGAGGAGGTTGTAGACTGCAGTGAGGTCTCCACTCAGTCTCCACTTCTCCAGGCTGAACAGACCAAGTGACCTCAGCCACTCCTCACACGGCTTCCCCTCAAGGCCCTTCACCATCCTCGTGCCCTCCTTTGGACACTCTCTAACAGCTCAGTGGCTTTTCTGTGTTGTGGCACCCAGACCTGCCCCCAGCACTCGAGGTGAGGCCACCCCAGTGCAGAGCAGAGCGGGGACAATCCCCCCCTTGCCCGGCTGGTGATGCTGTGCCTGATGCACCCCAGGACACGGGTGGCTCTCCTGGCTGCCAGGGCACTGCTCACTCATGTTCACCTTGTCACTGAGCAGGATGCCCAGGGCCCTTTCTGAAAGGTGGTGGGGTGCCACAGCAGTGCTCTCCAGCCTCTTGTTCCCCTTTTTATACACACAAACAGGGTTGCCTAGTCCCAGGTGCAGAGTCTGACACTTGCCTTTGTTAAACTTCATATGGTGGTGATTGCCCTTGTAGCCTTCTTATTTGTTGAGGTCTCTCTGCAGCACCTTTCTGTCTTTGAGGGAGTCAACATCTCCTCCCAATTTAGTGTTGTTGGAAAACATAGTTGGTATTCCTTCAAGTCCTAATCTATTATTTTATTTTATAAACGTTTAATTATGCACAACATCAAAATCACCTTTAAAAGCATTGATTTAAAATTAGCTTTATTCAAGTTCTGTGGAACAGCCTGTGTTTCAAAAAATATGGAAAACTGGTGTTAATGGATCAGAGAGGTCACCAGCCAGTTTTTTTACATCAATCTTGCTCAAAATACTTTAAAACTCTTCAAATGCTTTAGACCTGATGGTTTAACTGCTTAAAATACTTCAGAATTACTTAGAGAATGGGAAAAAATCTTATCATGTCCACTACTACCATCAGATGTACAATAGCTGATTGCAACCTAGTATTTATTGAACACTTCCTCTATTTTACTACTGACAGTCACATGCTGTGATTCTTGAGGATGTCATCTGCAGGGCTGAGAGCTGGACTTGATGATCCTTGTGTGTTCCTTATAACTTGGAATATTCTGTGGTATTCTGTGATTTCCATGTGAAAATTACTAATACAATTTTTAAGCTTCATTTTGATCCTTGTAATCTTTATACACACAGTTTATTTCATTTAAAATATATTCCAGTCAATTTTTTTACAATTCTGTCTCCTACTTTCTGTGCATTTTGAATGGTATTTTTATATATTTCTTGAATGTTTAATGATCAACCCTAAATGATATTTCTACTTACCTTCTGTTATTTTATAGCTTAAGTGGTCCTGCTTTTGTGCCAATGCCAGATATGTAGTTTGGGAGCATGTGCTATGATACTTTCATGGCAGGATTCAGTTACCACTTGTATTTATCTTCTTTAAGACATACAGATATTTCATTTAAAGAAGAACACTGGCATTTAGCCATCATTTTTTTTTTTGCCCAGAAGAAATGCATCAGCATTTAAACATGTACTATTTTTAAAACTCTGCTACGCTGATGAGTAAGTTTCCATGTGTTGAATGTTGCTATTTTTAGGTTAGCAAATCATCAGTAGTGACTTCTAGACCTTTCTGAGAAACTTATGCCATGACAGCATTAGAACCTAAATGTCAGTCACAGAATGGCATGGGTGGGAAGGAACCTCGGAGATCATCTAATTACACACACACACAGACAGACACACACACACTTCCCACCATGGGTAGGGACACCGTCCCCTAGACCAGGAAAACCTAACTAGACTAGAATCAAAACCCCTTCCAACCTGACATTGAACACTTACAGGGATGAGGAATCCAAAACTTCTCTGGGCAACTTATTTCACTGTATCACCAACCTCACATTAAAGAATTTGTTCACAGTATCTAATCTAAGTCTACTACCCTCATTCAGTTTAAATCAATCAGACTGAATTTTCCCCCCCAGTAATGTAAGTTGATTTCCTCCTTCACTATCTAGATAGAAAATTCACATGCTGCCATCTTGTTCTTGCATGTAATTTGATGGCCTGTAGCATACCTCCTGATGTCTGTTGTACAGCGATATCTCACGAATCTGCTCCACAGCTATTCAGTATTACCTACGACACAGGAAGCAATGCTGTTTGTCACAGGTGTCTGTTGGCTTTCCCCTCTTGCAAATCCAGCTAGAATGACCAGCATCCCTGCTCCTGCCCTAGAGATCTCTCTTCAGAAGCAACAGATGAACTTATTTTGAGAAAACTTAGGTTATTCAAAATTCAACTATTAAAGTAATTTTCAGTTTTATTTCTTCCTCATTTTTATGTCTTTTAGACCTAGCACAACTGGTTACTCTTTGAATAGACATATAACCATATAATCGAACTAAAATTATTCTGCCCTAATATAACACAATAGACCAACATATCATAGAAACATTAAGGTTGGTAAAGATCTCTAAGATCATTGAGTCCAACCTTTAACCTAGCAGCAACATGTTCCCAACCAAAACCATATTCCCTTCCTAATTCACATCTTATAAACAGTCTCTAGTTCATTTCCTTTGACATATGAAAATGAAATATCTCAATTAGAATAACTTGGATTTTTTTTTTTTTGCTTCCTCATCCTTTGGTATTATCAATTATCTGATTCTTATTTTTATTAGGAAGGATGAAACTTTATCTGGCTCGAGCCTAAATGAGCCATTTTGTTTAACATTTTAAGATATATTGAAGAGAAAAATGCCATACTTTTTAAATTAAAAACTTTATTTTAGTATTGAAAATAAAAATAATGATGCTTCTAAAATAAATTGTATCATCTGGAAAATGATGAAGTCTCTAAAAACTAAACCCTAAACAAAAAGTCTTCCCTTTGATTCAGGAATCCTCCTAAAATAATTCAACCTTAATAATTGATTGACTATTCTGTCCCTACTCCCTGATATCATCATTATTACAAGTGGAGAAAAATTCACATATATTCTATTTCTGTATATTGGCAAAAATTAGTAGCTAGAAAACCACAGCAACAAATGCTTTACAGCACAAAGATACTTGCAACAAGCTATGTCGTTTGCTGAAACAGCCAAATTTTGATTGCCAGCAAGAAGTAAGAGCAGGATGTGCAGGAGTCAACATTTTAACCAAATCTGCTTGGATCATGGATGTGAAGAGGATGTTGGTATCAGCATGACCATTCCCACATTTGCTTGCTACAGTCAGTACATAGATAAGAAATTGATTAAAAAAATAAGGCAAATAATACTAAAAGTAGGTAAGATATTATCCCTGGGAGACTTTATGACTTCTCTGTTTTGACTTCACTCCTGATGCTTATCTCCACAAAAGCAAATCAAGAAATTTTCAGGTTTTGCAATCTCCCTGATACTCAGCTATAGCAGTCACATCTTGACATTTCATGGTGAGAACAAGCCAGCTCTCATACATTGACAATGAGGAACTACTGAGGAACAACTACTAGAAAACAGTCTTGGCTTTTTAATGAAGGACTCTTACATCAACAAAGCATGAACTTGTTCAGACCAAAAAATAATACTTTACAATACTGTTGGTGTGTAAAAAAGATTTTGCAGTGTCCCCAAGGACAGATAATTATTGCACAAAGACTAATGACAAATTCTTAGAAAAACTCTCCGAAATGGTTATTCAATCGCATATGCTATTGAAGCGAATGTGATCTAACAAAAGACCCGAATGCTAACAATACTGCTTTGAATGCCTCTAAATGGATCAAAAGTGACAATGAGGCTCTGAGCAAGGGTGAAGAAGTCAGAGGTTCAGACGGTATTTTCATTAATCCTTCTATCAGGGGTCAAAGGATCAAACCAGGACAGATTCATCCTACAGATGAAAGCAGGGTTGTACAGATGGTTCACCAGGAGGGCTTTAGTTTCCTTGACTTCGGGAAGATGCTCCATAAGTCATTGTTGGATGGTGGTTTCTATGGCATGAAAGGCGTTTACACATATTGCATGACATTCACTAGCTTTACAGAAGAAGCTCTTCAGCTGTGACTGACTGGCAACACAACACTCTGGGTACAGTCACTTAAAAGCAAGAAGGATAACGTTATTTGTAGCAGCATCGTATAAGGGAAGTAAGTTCAGCGGATGAACTCACAGTTATATGTTTGTGATTTCTGTGCACCTCTGGAAACAGATTGGGAAACAATCAAGAAGATGTATAAAACTTAGCTTAAGATAAAAGCTGTGATTTAACTGACCTAACGGATGTTTGTTAGGAAGCGTCATGTGGTTAGAAGGAAAGATTTAGAAGATATTGATATGTGTCTCAAGAAATAAAGCAAGTCCCAGATTTAGGAAAATACAAACTTCCTAATGGTTCTGGTAGTAATTAAGGCAGAACATGTTAAACCAACAAGCAACTCATTCACATGAATTAACTGCAGGATTTCAAAAAAGGCAGAGAAATAATAGGAATTATGAAAGAAAATATTATAAATTATCAGAAAAATTAAAGATTTTTAATATATAGCTGTGATATGTTTTACCATTCTTGGTTCACAGGGAAGCAGAATCATCTGGGATCATGAAGAAATTGTGGAAGGCATAAAGGGCACCAGGAAACTGGCAAAGGCAGATCTGGGTAATTTAAAAGTAAAAGAAGATACAGATAATTTTAGTACAAACATATAGCTTCAGTTCTGATGAAAAAAAGTTGAACCAGCCAGATACCTTGCCCACATCATCAGAAATTACCAAAAAGACAAAATCAAAACCAGCCAAACCAAAACCAATCAATTAAACAAACAAACAAAAAAAAAACCAACCAAAAACCCCAATCAAAACAAACAAAAAAAAACCAAACAAAAAAGACAAAACTAAACCAGACCAAAAAGAACACCTCTATCTCATATAACATGCTCATAGCAAGATTGCAAAACATAGAGATGAAATTGCTTAAGGTAGATGCAAAAATTATTAGAAAGCTGTGTTCAGACAGCACTTATTTGTTCTCTGTCTTAAAGAAGGGATTCACTAAAGCTGAAGGTATATATTCTGCTACTGTAATCTCACAGTTTTATTAATGATTTAAATGAGGAAAAATGTTCAGTAAAGTACCTGTACTAAGAAATCTGGTAGGGACTGCAAACTTTCTGCAGGGCAGGATTCAAACTCAAAAGAATCCTCACTAACTGAAGAAAAAAAGAAAGGCATGCAAAAAAACAACGAAGTTTTAGGTGAGTTAAGTAGTCAGAATCAGCTGAATAAAACAATGATGCAAAGCCTCTGGGACAGCAGTCCTACTGGCATGTCTGGGAGCTATAGTGAAATCAAGAACTTTAGTCAATAAAATTGCAAAAAAGGCAAGTATCATTTAGAGATACTTGAGAGGACTATAATTTATAACTACAGAATTTATCCCTCACCTTCTTCAGGGCTGACCTACTAGAGAAGTTTTGTGGAGAACGATCTGGGAATCAAGCTGATCATGAGTGTGTCCTTGTGGCCAGGAGGGACAATGGTGTCCTGGGATGCATCAGGACTAGCATGGTCAGCAGGTCAAGGGAGGTCTCATCTGGAGTGTTGTGTTCAGTTCTGGTCTCCACAGATCAAGAAAGACAAGGAGATACTGGAGAGGGTCCAGTGGAGTCTACAAAGATGATGATGGGCCTGGAGCATCTCTCTTACCAGGAAAGAACTGTGAGAGCTGGGCCAGTTTAGTCTGCAGATGAGAAGGCCAACAGGGAATCTCATAAATACATACAAATATCTCAAATGCAGGTGCCAAGAGGATGGTGCCAGATTTTCACTGGTGCCCAGAGACAGGACAAGGAGTAATCACCACAAACTAAAACACAAGAAGTTCCACGTCAACATGAAGAAGAACTTCTTTACATTCAGGGTAGCAGAGTACTGGAACACACTGCCCAGGGAGGTCATAAAGTGTCCCTCTCTGGAGATATTCAAAACCCACCCATTCCCATGTAACCTGCTGTCCTGGTGACCCTGTGTTGACAGAGTCCACTAAATTATCTTCCTATCCTAACTATTCTGTAATTCTGTGATTCTACCTCTATGGGCATTACTGATGCACAGTGTAACATGATCAGTTTTAGACAACACAGATTCACAGAATAATTTAGGCTGGAAAGGACCAATCAAGGTCATCTAGTCAAGCCTTCCGACTAAAGCAACACTAGCTTCCAAGCCAGGTCAGATTGCTAAAATTCCTGACCAGATGAATTTTGAAATACTGAAGGATTGAGGATTCATAGCCTCTCAGAGTTCCTGTTTCAATGCTTGACCATTCTCACTCTAGATATTCAATTAAAATTTGTTGGTTCAATCTGTGACCTTTGTCTCCCATCCCTTCACTATACACCTTAGAAGAATTTCTCTTCTCTACCATAGTGTTAGGTCATTGAAGACAGCAACCACATTTGAAGTGCTGTGTTAGGTTCTGGGCTCCTCAGTACAAGAGACATGGAGCTCCTGGAATGGATTCAGCAGAGGACTATGAAGGTGATTAAGGGACTGGAGCATCTCCCTTATGCGGAAAGGCTGAGGGAGCAGGGTCCATTCCTCTTCAAGAAGAGGTGACTGAGATGGGACCACATAAATGTCTATGAGTAGCTGAAGGAAGGGTGTCGAGAGGATGGATCCAGGCTCTGCTCAGTGGTGCCAAAAAATAGGACAAGAGGCAACAGGCAGAAACGGATGCACAGGAAGTTCCACCTGAACATGAGGAAGAACTTCTTTACTGTGCAGGTGACTGAGCACGGGAACAGGTTGCCCAGAGCTTGTGGATTCTTCCTGTCTGGAGATATTCAAGAGAAATCTGGACACAATGTGTGCAATGTGTTTTAGGATGGCCGTGCTTGAGTAGGGAGGTTGGACCAGATGAACCACTGTGGTCCCTCCTAATCTGACCTATTCTGTGATTCTGTGAACTAGATCCCTCCAGCCTTTTCTTATCTGGGTTAAACATATCCAGCTCCTTCAGCCTCCTCATAGGAGTCTATGTGTATGTTGGAGTCTGGAGTGGAGTGGTGGGATGTGGAAGAAAGAAAATCAAAAAAAAGGTCTTAAAGGAAAAAGGTTGAAAAGGCCAGACGAGAGCAACAGAAAATAATCGGATGTCTAGAAAACATGACCCATTGGGAAAGATTAGAAGAACTGCCATTGCTTAGCTCAAAGATAAAATTGATAGGGGAACATGGTAGCAGTGTTCACATATATTTAAAAAAGGTAGACAAAAGAAGAGGAGAATACCTTGTTCTCCACATCAATGGCAGTTAGAACAAGAGGCAATAGACTTAAATTGCATGAGGGAGCAAAAAATTACATTAGGAAAAATTTCCTAAGGATAAGGAAGGTGAAGTACTAGAACAGATTGCCTGGGGAGATAGTCAAATATTCATCACTGGAGAGTTTTTGAAACAGATTGGTATGGTTCATCCTGACATGAGGCACAGAACAGACTAGTATTCAAGTCCTATTTTCTGTGCTTTTATGTACATAGCTGACTGAAGAACAGTTTTGCAGCCCAGAAATATGGCAACTGAACAAGAATAAAGGATCTTTAGTCTGATAAAAAGCATTAATCAAAGCAAGTGTGTGCTGGCTTTGAGGTAGGGACTAGAAATAATTTGAGATGAAATAAAACATCAAGGTTTACTTTCTAGCTTTATAAAAAATACAGGACATTTATGATAAAGGTCTCACTTCTATCATTCTGTCAGAACAGGCAGATACCATAGGAGGAGTTGCATCTGCTTCCTCAATGCATTGATGCTATTAAGATGAAATGTGTGTCCAAAAGAGTACCATATATATGTGTGTGTGCGTAACAAAGAGAGAGACAGGTACTTCAGTGAGAACAGAGACACTCTCCAAAGAGATGCCAAATCCATTCTGGAGTAGAATTTTGTAGCTGGAATGCCACAGGCTCTGTAGAGGGGCCAAGTATGATCAAAGAGACTAGCCAGCTAGGGAGCAATTGAAATTCATGTGTGAGGATGTTAAAAAAGCAGAAATTAAGTCACGTCACTCTGCATTAGTACCTCACCAACCAACTGAAGAGAAACAATCCCCTGCCAAAGTAGGAATTGAACTTGCTGAGGTTCTATTAAAGCCATAGGAGACTTTGATAGGCTAGTACACCACTTGCCCATATGGCAGATGACATACGTCTATCTATAGAAGCAGTGTAAATGGCTGAAATAGAAGGACTAACAAGACAAAAAAAAAAGGTCAGGGAAGAGGGAGTGGAAGAGAGTGGGCAAGAGAGAGAGACATGATTAGAACTACAAACCATGTATCTGAATGAACTCAAAACACTATTATTTCTGGCCACATCTGTAGGTATAGAAGACAATGTGTTGTGATGAGCATAACACTCCTGATAAAACATATGTATTTGAGCAAACCCACACCTGCATTTATCCAGTACACACACATGGCAGGAACAGGTGCTGTGGTGGATGCTGACTTCTCAATTTGCATAGAATTATTCACAACCTAAGGAAAGAACAAACACAGGTACAAGAAGTCCCTTGAAACCTCATCCCTTCATCAGAACTAAAGGCAAGGCAATCTCCTGCCGCAAGAGGAGTTATCCTTGCCCCATCTGCAATGTCCATTGAGTGCTTTATGCAATATATCAAGGTATATTACAATAGTCTTCCAAATTCCCAAGGAAAATACCTGCTTTCTCAGAAAGAATTACTTAGCAATATATTTTTATCAAAGGCAGGCTGAAATAGGCTTTGATAGCTTTCATCATACATTCATGCATATGTTAAATAAGATTCAATACATCTAATTAGCACCCAGATGGCCTTGACTCAAACTGTGAGCACTCAGAGGTGTCCCCTACTCACTGGTCATCACTGAGGGGAGTTGTTTCACTGCTCGCACCAGATCTGTGCCCTGTTCAAGCACTGTGTAGAGGTGAAGTTTTCAAAGTTTGCCAACCATAACACCCACTAGATAAGACTCAGCATGTTTTCAAGAATTTTATGTGTCAGAGATACTGCACAGTAACAAACAGTTATTCAAATTTTTGTCATCATGGACAAAAATATAAGCAAATATAAACATGACTGTTGTTTTCATTTGTTAGGCAGTTTCAACTGAAGCTCCACTGAAAAGCAAGAAATTGTTTTTCCTTTTGTCAGAGTCCCTTGAGACAAGGCATTACAACATGATTTTTTAAATTTCTTTTTCTTTCACAGAAAGAATCATATCAGAAGAATGCAACATTAGATCTGCTAAAGTAGAGATGACTTACTGGTTATTCATTTTAGATAGATACTTCTTGGTCACCTACAATAACTTATAAACCTGAGAAATGTGTATTTTAACACAGGTATTTGTATTAGAATGAGACAGTGACATACATCATCTATTTAAAGTATGTTCTAAAAAAAAAGAACACCAGAATTTGGTTCATTTCAGGCTAAGCTATTCAATATTCCACAACATGAACATTGTGTCAACCACCTCTTTGGTTTTTTTTAAAAATATATTAGTATTTTCTCAAGTTTTGGGGAAAAGCAAGTCAGCTTATTTGCTGATTGACCATCATATTGTTTCACACTGGTCATACAGAATGTTTTTACAGTGCTAGTGTATGCTTCAAGGCAAGAAACCATCGTTGTCTTTTCCTGGTGCTCTCCCCCTTCTACATCTGGTAAATATGACTGTTGCAATCCACTGAATCCTACAATTCTTGCACTCTTCGTTTTCAATATCCCTTGCTCAGCTGGATCTGAAATGCGACTGTTATTAAGCTCCTAGATGAGAGCCTGAAATCTTTCACTGAGTTTCAACTAGAAAAATTAAACCTCTGTTTTCTTGTCTGGTTGCATCTCACAGATTATAAAGGTGATTATGTGGAAACCTGGCACAACTAGAAAAAAAAGTATTTTGGAACTCTTCTGCAGTTAAACTGATACAAAAAATAGGACAAAGAAAATGTAATTAGCATACTTGGTCATCTTAAAGCTTTAAATTATGCTTTTAATTTTAAATGTAAAAAAAAATTAATTTGTTCATACAATTTGTTAGAATTATGTTAAAATTTAAGTTTACTTATTTGACTTTAAAAACTCATTAAACCACAATGATTTTTACTTTGTTCCCTAACTTTAATATGCTTGATGGGGGAGCTGGAGAAAAAAAAAGTCTAACTAAAATACACTGAAAATCAAAATAGGGTAAACAAATTGATATACCTTTTCTGAATGACCAATGTGAGGTGAAAAGTGAAAAGCCATAGAGAGTGAGAAATAGACAGAGGTGGTGTGTGTAAATAAAAACAGTTAAAATGAGTAAGCTATATTGTGATTTCTGGTCGTTGAGCAGACCTTGGTTAGAGGTCAATCAGGCAGCCCTGCATTCAGAAGCTCTTGATCAAAGGAACATGAAGGGATGCCAGCATACTTATTCTAGATATGGAGTGACGTGAGAACATCTGGAGGCTCATTCCCTCAGTTGAGTTACATTGCACCTCATTAATGGTGGTCTATTCTGTTTTGTTGTTCTCAGCAAAACCCTAAAAATAAGACATGAAAGCATGATATTCATTTGCACAGGGGGAGAGAAGGCACAGAACATACATATAGATACTTTTAAAAGAAATTTTAATTAAGCCATGTGTATGAGAAATATAATGGGAAGAGTATGGCCTTCAGGAAATAATGTGTGCTTTTGATAAATAAAACCCTTGTCACTTCAACATTAAGCATCTGAAGAGCTAATCACTGAAATCAACTGTCAGTAATGTCTGTTAAAAAATTAAATTAATTGATGGCAACCAGATATTCCTTTGGATACGTGCATGCCAGATGATAAGATCTCCTTCAGTAAAAGTGTCTTAAATGTCTTAAATGCCATGTGTCTTACATTAAATTTGTAAAGATAAATGTTCTGTTTAAGCAGGCACGTAAAAATGCAGGTTTGGGTGCAGATTCTTGTATTTGACAGTAATTAGTAAAGGTTCATGGCAAATGGCTTTAGTTTCTGTTATAAAGGAAATCTCAGTATCGGCAAACTGAAATTTCAGGACACTGTAAAGAGGTAGCTGGCAACAAACTGGGCTTTCGAACTGCAGAACTTCACCTAACAGCAGTGAAAAAAATTTGCCAGATTTTGGTAATGTTTAAATTCTTGTATAAACTTGTAACAATATTTGGTCTAGGTTTTCAATACCACAGGTGACTCATCAAGGACATTTAAGCTCCAATTAAATTGTGTAAAATAAACTTTCAAGAGTTATTAACAGGTTGATATATTTTGATGTTCATAGACCACTATTACATCATGAAATCATTAAAAGACATTCTAGGAGTGAGCATGTGCTTTCAAGAACTATTATTTTGATCATAATGAAGACCATGCAAGGTTTTTTGAAGGCCTTTTCCCTTTGTTTTGTATGAATTTGCACGACCCAGAGTATGAGAAAAGGGATTCAAGATAGCTAAAAATAGTCAAAAAATAAACAGGAAAATATTTTATTTCCATTAAAAAAAAAAAAAAAACACAAAAACACCAAGCAAAGATTTCCTGCAGCTTCCCATCAAAAGGGCTCTCATTGTAGGACACATTTGACTTTTGGCGTGGGTGTGGACTCATTTGTTTTCAACAGCCATTAAGATATTGAGTTCATTGTTATGTAAATAAGCTCATTGCTGATAATATGCTCTGACTCCTGCTCACTGTACAGGATGCATCTTAAATTTTAAAAAAGATTTTAAAATTAACAAATAATTATAAGAAGGAAACAACCTAGATGGCAGATTAGCCACTGTTTCAACAGATATTTCATCAAATGAGTTAATGTAAAAATGGAATTATAAATCATACCTAAGATGTGGAAATAAAACAGACCACTAAAAATTTTTGGTATTGAGATGATATGCAGACATCTTGTTGAGTATTTGTTAATTCCTTCTTTATACTATCATTTTCCAGACAGCTGAGGCATTCCCACATAGCTTCTCTTGTAGGGAGCAGGAGTAGATTTTCAGATTTCATCTGTACTAAATTCAAAGCTAATTATAGGACCCACACCTAGCAAACAAACTTTTCTCTTTCTTCTAAACAGACCATGAGAAGTTGTCCTTACAAAATGCAAAGACTCTTGGAGAAGTCCTTTTCAGTTGAATCTTTCTGATCAGTTTCACCTGAGATGGGAGTGTGACTGACATTGTGAAGATAGTGTCAGCACAAGTGCTAGGGAATCCCATGCTGAGAGATTACAGAGAGTGAGATGAGAATAAAAGATTTGGTATCAAGCTGGCATCATGTCTGATCTGAAATCCATGAAAAGACATCCTGACATGAACATCTGCTTATACTGTAACTTTTCAACCAACAGTTAGTACTTGCCATTTTTTTTTATCTAGCAGTATTCTGTGTCTGTTCTGTTGGCTTTCTTCCTGGTAATTTAGCAAATTTATTGGCAATAATGTTAATTAAAGACATATAAGATTAATTAAATTAATTCATTTTCAGAGGGACAAGAATAAACCTAAATGGGCTTCCAGCTTGAAGAACCCATGAACCTTGTGCAAAAACATAACTTCTGTTTCCCAGTCTGGAAAATGCATCTATGTGTCATAGCTCAGTCATTTTGGTATGATGAGATGAAACCAAATCTCCTCCTGTGGAGGCAATAGAAAAGTTCATCAGAGCTATACAAGTTAAGGTCCATTTAATTTTCAAATATACATATAACAAGCTCAGAATACCTGTTTTAAGTATTTTGCGTTACAACTATTGAATTCTGTCTGAAAACATCAGACTAAATTTGAGCCCAATATAAAGTTATATTGAACAGAATTAGTTTTACACATTGCTTTTCCTTTGAACTGTGAGAGACAGAAATTGTTTTTTTTCCTTCCTTGATTAAACTTTTTGTTTGGTTGGGTTTGTTTTGGTTTTGGTTTTTTGTAGGTGCAGCAGTTTTACTGCGACAGCTGTCTGGGGACAGTCAAGTCTGCAGTCTGCATTCCTCAACAAGATATAAAATGATTTGGTCCTTGTTCCACCAGCACTTCAGACTGGCCTGTGACACCTGTAGAGGAATGGCTGGTGGGGAGATTCATCCCTCCAAAATGCTGGGATTTGCATCATGAGTGGAGTCTTTTGGTTGGCTGGTTAGTTGCACTTTTCTCTCAAGAAAGGATGGCTGGTGAGTGGGTGAAATGTAAGGGGATGGAAAGAAAAAACCCCGGTACTACACTACTAGACCCACCTAGGAAACTACAAGACTTGCAGAGTCTGTCAAGGGTTCAGGGAATAAAAAGTAATTTGATTACAGGTGCTCAAGTAGCATTCATTTTATTCTTATTAGCTGAGAAATGTCTCTAGGGATTGCATGCTAATCTCCTCTAAAGCAGATAAATGGCTCTATTAAAAGTGGTGTAGTTTGTTCATAGCTCTGTAGCATCAGACTGTTTCATGAATCCAGGGAAACTGTAAATAGAAGACGAGAGAAGAAACTTTGTCTTCAAACCTTGTAGAGATGACTGTATATAGAGATATTTGGTGACTTAAAATTCTGGAAAGAAGTTTACACATAGAAAAACATTGAAGAATTGTCTTGATATTTCCCTTTATTTTCCTTAGGGCTCAGAAACACTAAAAGTGCAATATGAAGCATCTTTATTTTTTAAGATTAAATGGAACTAAAAACTTGAACCTATACTGTATTCTTTGACTTAGGCACTCTGAAAATATAGAAGGAAGGACAGAGAGAAAGAAAAAAAGAAAAAGAAAGGGAAAGAAAGGGAAAGAAAGGGAAAGAAAGGGAGAAAGGCAGGAAGGAAGAAAGGAAGAGACGTCAAAGTGAAAAATGGTTATCTCTTTGTAGTTACACATGGTGTACTACATAATTTAGATGCAATTCTCTAATCAATCAAACTAACTTTTTCAGGTTTTTATTAGCTAAAATATTTTGAAAAGAAACTTAATAAAAAAAATAGGCACATTTTTTGTAACAGCATGAAGTATACAAACACCATATGCTGCACAGCCATAGACGAAGTACAACATATTTTGAATACAGAGCACTAACACCAGTATATTTGCACTTGAGGATTGTTTTGAACTTAGATAACAAGGCATAAGACTCTGGTCAGTGCAGAACCTTAGACATGTGTGTGAAACTTCCATGAAAACTCATAATGAAAACAAAACACATATGTCTACAGTTAAAACTAGGTTTTAAAGGCCAGATGAAAACCTTACTGAAGTCAATGGAAGTCTTGACTAAAAGGAGCTCTGGATCAATGCCAAGAGTTTACTTTCTTAGCATTTCCCCAAGGAATGTCTGGGGTGCAAAATAAGCATTTCTATACTATTTTTTTTTTTTTTGTAATAAGCAATTACAAAGCAAAACTAAGAAGGTATTGTTAGTGAGCAGCTTTGCATGGAATTTCCCTTCCTTTAAGGAAAATATAGGTTTGGTGCTGCAAAAAATGTCATTTCATTAGTTTCAAATAGCAGTTATATACAAAACACTATCTGATGGCTGAAGAACCTGAGCCAAGAACATAGATCAAGGAGAGATCTGTTGAAGCTGTTATTTCACAAAGGGTAAGTGGAGAAATGCCAAAACCACAAAGCTGCAATCAGGCTATGAACTTCTCTGAAGTTCAAGGTCACTTCATCTGGGAGGTTCAACTAAGCCCAGCCCTTCCAGTAGTTCATTTGTTTCTCACACAACATTTGGAGGTCTAGTAAAAGCAATTTGCCGTTTTAGGGACCTAATCACAAGCACAATGTGCATTGGTCCTTGTGTGTCAGCACAGCTCGAGCACAGTGACCAAAAGTCTGTGGCTACCCCCACACATCTTGTGAGTCTCTGGATGGTTGCAATTACATGTGTCAGCACAGCTGCATATTCTTTTTTTAAATGCTTCCCTGTCTGCTGGCAGTGACTGTAAATTTAATGAGAGCACCTGCTGCCCTCTTGCCTAGTTAATTCATAGTGATCTGCCTGAACTAAAGGAAATTTCAAAAAAGCCTCTGTTCTTCAGTAATAAATTACCAGTCTATATCATGGCCTAAAGGGCCTTTGATTCATGTAATATTACACTTACACTAAGCTCTGCTGGCAGCAGGAACATTTAGTTTCCCTGAGTAGAATGGGGGAAGGGAAAAAAGAGGGAAAGGGGAGGAAAGGAAGGGAAATGGCTGGTGAGATTAAATAAAAGCAGAAGATCAATTGCCTGAATATTGACAGCTGAGGGAGGTCTTTGTCCTTGACCTCTTACCCTGAAACATTTATTCACTACGGATAAAAGCCCTCACTGATAAAAATTTTTCATTGATAGGTTATAGTGTACAGCATTTAAAAATCTTTTTCTCAAACAAACAAAAAAAAAAGTAATAACTTCTTTATTCTGAATTTCTAGTTTACCTCACTTTTGCCAGCAAAATGAATGTCATTCTAGTTAGTAGCATTTTAAACTGAAAGCAGTAATGCCGTCACCAATTATTGTTTTATGCATTTCTTTAAAACAGAAACAATTAATCTGAAAGCTTCTGAGAAAAAAAAAAATCTGCAATAAAGAATTTATTGGGGTGGAGGAAGAAAGGCAGGCAGCTAAAGTGAATATAAAATATAGAATATTGCAAAGGGGAATAGACCAATTATATTTCCCTGGAAAAACAGGTGGTGCAAATGAAAAGTTACAGCCACACTAAAATATCTGAAACCCAAAATATAAACAGTATCCAAAAAAGATTTATGTGAAAGTGCAAAGAAATAGTGGAAGTGCAAAGCATTACAAATAGAGGATTGTATATCCCAGAGCGGGATTCCGACTCCATCAAAATTTGACTTTGAGGGATTGTGAGGTTCTGACTTCCACAATTTGGATGACTAATTTATGTCGGAGGCATAAGCCATTTTGTTATATAAGTAGTAGGCAATATACAGCTCCTGAACACTTTACTCACACCAAATAGTATCTCCACACCTGGTAACTGAGTACATGCACATATGCCTCAACTTTAAACATATGCAAAAGGATTTTCAGGACTGACTGAAGCCCAAGTAAGTGTTCTGAAACAAACACTGAGTATGGAACTATGCCAGATACAGAAATGTGATACAAACAGAGACATATTAAAATAAAAATGTATAAAATAGTTAAGGGCCTCAGCCTTGTAATTTATGCACTAAAAACCCCCATCATAAAAAATAAAATACAAAGAAGAATCTTATCCATTGAACAAACTATTAATCCTAAATTTTTCATATAGTTAGATGATGTTTCATTGTATGTGGCTTGAGAGACATTTGAACATATAGTTCATATATGTTCTCCATCTGTTTTCAAGAGCCTTTTTATAAAAATAAGGTTTAAAAGTTTTCCCAAATAAAGGTCAAGTTTCTGACTTTTGGCACCATAAGAAACAAAAAAGCATGAAGCTCAGAGTTACATCTCAAGAACTGGCAACACTACAACTTTTTTGCCTTCTGCTGTTCACAGGTGCTTTTATTATTATAATGCAGGAATAAAACATTACCCATCTGGGCTGGTAAGACGCCACATCTACTTTGCACTCGGAACACAAAGGTGCAAACATTGGTAGCAGAACATTGTCTCATTTTTCATAGCACTCAAACATCTCATTCTCTTGACTCAGAATGACAAGTGCTTTGTGCATACACAGAATAAAATGCACATAAATATTCCAAGATTTTCAGGCTACTGTAAACCATCCCCCAAACTTAAGACCCTGACAGTTGTTTTCTTTTCTTTCTTTTTTTTTTTTTTTAAGAGGTCTAAGATTTTTCTTTTAATGAGGCTTGCTGGAGGATTAACTCTCTTTTCAAACCAGTATGGAGAGGACATTGAACATAGCCATTGGGGGGTGAGAGAGCCCAGACGTGTTCTACCATCACCACCCAGAAAAGTGTAATGACATTTACAAGAGTGTATGTGTAATGAGTAATTAGAAAGCACAGTAAATGTAATCCAGTGCCCACAGATACTATCATGCACAGCATCATAACTAGATGAGGGTCTAGATATTAAAAATCTTCCTTTTAGTTCATGAAAAAGGCAGAAAATTCTCGCTTTCTTGTTTCAGGTAGCAGCTTTGAATGCCCTTGGTGCTTCTTTCATGAGCAACTGAATTGTCATACACACTTCTCAACTGGTATGACATCAGATTCCTTTCCCTTGAATTGGACCAATATGGTCATTGATTTTAATGGGATCATTTCTGAAGTAAACTGGGAATGCAAGCATCAATACTGGTCTCATAGATAGCATAATATGACTATGAACACAAATACAGAAATTACCCACATTACAGTTGTACCCATTCATCCCCCTACAACCACCACGTCTGGAGAACAAACACCTGGATAGAGGTGAAATGTCAGGTGGGTCAAGTCTTGATGTAGGTATCAGCTTCCACAAAACATGTGGCACAGCTTGATAAAATGTGTTCTTCCCTCTCCTCTTTACACTGACTTCTCCTATTATGTCACATCTGTTCAGCATCTTGTTTTATAATCCTTCTTGCAGCACGGATTCAGCATACTAATGTCTCTGGTCTTCTCTTTTGCTTAGAGAGGCTTACTACCTGGGGGAAGTTAACCTGCAGAAGATGATGGTTTTATTGAGGCCATTTCAAGCCTTCCTCCCTTTTTTCCAAACTGCCTTCCTTCAACATATTGCTTTATATGCAACTGAATTCCTGAGTTGAACGCAGCAGACCTGTGACAAACATCTCTCCAGAGTAAATGTCCTACTGTGGGACTCCAGCAGTGTTTATAAGGATGATGTGACACAGGGACTGTTATGGAAAGAGGGAATATTTAAGGAAATTAAAATCACTCTTTGCTGTCACTGATGTTCCTCTATTGTGTTCATCATAAAACATAGGCTTTACATAGCACTATTTTCAAAAGCATTAAATCTCTGGAATTTTGCCTTTTAAATAAAATATACTGGAATAGCTGTCATAAAGTCACCGACCCCAGCCTCATCTGCTTTCCATACACAGATAGTACTTCCTCATTGTTACTAGGAGACTAGATTTTATGAATACACTTTCTCTTCTTGAATGAATAAAATCCCAAAAGACTAGGTAGCCTCACATTCTGTAATTCCACACAGATAACAAATAGCAGAATTTATAGCTTGGCTCCTGTATGGTGCAAAATCGTACAGCACATGTAGAATACATAGACTGAAAACTTGAGGGATTCTCAAGAGAAACAGAGTCTGGCTTACTCTAACAGAGAAACTCCCTTTAAATATGTAATTGCCTCATTCAGATCACATAAAATCTGTTAAAATTTTGCCTTGACTGCTGGGCAAATTCTGCTTCTCAGCTGTAGGTTTCCTCTTCTATCCTTCTCTTTCTCTTCTCTTTCTCTTCTCTTAGGATTTTCTCTTAAAATATTTCAGTAGAAACTTGACTGACATTCAGTCCTTTCCTGCCACACTCAAAAACAGTGGTAGCTGCATTGCATTTATAAAAGTACCATCATTCTGGAACTCTGGAAACCATTAATTAGGTAATCAAATTAGGTACTAGAAACCAAGAATTAGTCACAGTACCTAAACAGTAAGCCAGTTAATAGGAACTTAATACAAAGGAACAAAAGAATACTAAAACACTCATTAGGAAAACAGATTTTATCAACATCAGCATATATTTACTACACATGGAAACACACAAAGGATATCCTTGTTGAGATGCATTGCAAAAGTTAGTTTCCTTTCAGAAGAAAATTAAGAAGTCTGATGCTCTTCCACATATTCCTCTTTTACACAATAAATACAAACCTTACTTCCCAGCTGTTTCAAGAAGCAGAAGCTATCCCTCTCTAAACAAATGAAAAGAACTAGCTTTTCAGAGCAGAAAGTGAAAAAATACCTTCAGACACGGAAATTATTTGAAAGAGTTCAACCTCATACTTTTCAGCATGGAAATTCAATCTTTAGAGGACTACAGCAGACAACACACTTTGCCACAATGAGTTTCTATGTGAAACTGATAATCAGGCACATATGCACACACACACACACAGACACAAATTTCATTTCTTTCTTTCTGCAGAAGCATCTCTCTTATGATGTATGTTTTTTTTACAGCACAAGGACTGATGTATGTAACAGTTGTGCTCTGTGCTCGGATGGGTTCTGACTTAATTTTTCAGGGTACTTCACAGACACAAGGTTGTAAGTCCTGATCTGAAAAAAAACTTGTAGTCAAAATAAAATTGGTAATACGTCCTTGCTCCTTAAACTGCAGTTGGCGTCTTTCCAAAGCACACATTCCCAGTCTGAAAATTTATGCTGTAAATTGCTCTGTAAACCAATCCTGTCATGTAAATTGTTGCAGTGTGCACTTCCTGCACTTGTGGACTCTTTGCTCTTAGAGGCATAAGCAACACTCAGCCATCCTAAGGAAGTTAATAGCTAAAAGACACCTCAGCAGACAAGAAAAAAGGGATATGACATAGCTCTCTACAAGGAAAATCACTCATCTGCTGGAGAACACAAAACCCTCACTGACTCTTCTAGTTCATAGTGCAAGTCTTTATTCCAAGCCTCTTTCCCTACAATTTAAAAACTTTAAATTGGTGGGGTTTTTTTTAATTTTTCCCATTTGAGTATTAATTTTCACAGACCAGAGATTTGGCCTAAAACAGAACTTGCCTATTTAATGGATCAAAATAATCAACTAGCGTGGATGAGTTTTTTGCTGTTAATTTTTCATCCCTTGCATTAATCACAAAAAAATTTGGAATAGAATCTGCCAGCTACATGACTAATCAAACAGAGTTGCTTGGAGAAGGAATTCTAGATGGCTGCCTGCATCAGCAATCAAAGAGCTCTGACTTTTGCCAAAGAATACTTTTCCAGCTACAAATGTGGCTACATTTTTTATGGAATTTGATTCATGGTTTGAGGGGAACTAAAGCCACTTTTTTGTGACTTAAAATACTTTAAAAATAAAACCCCTTTTCAGATTACTAAAATTACTTTCCCAAAAGTCAAGTGTTAGCATCTGAAAAATGCATCTAGTGCTGCTGCTAACACATTTAGACATCAAGAAAAGTATGGTTACGAATTTTTCCACCTGCAGTATATGAGAGAAGGTTAGCATTGCTAACCTTGGACTGCAATTACAGCTGTCATTCATGTATCTTTTGCGTTCCAAAAATTTACATCTACCACAGAAAAATCCCACACCACCACTCTTCCAGGAGCATACCATGCTGCTGGAAGCTTTTTAAACAGACTCAGTGGTATCACATAGAACAACTGGAATCCAAAGCATATTTTCACAATGTTATGGGAAAACATTTAGCTTGTGTAATGAACAACAATAGAAACAGCAATCAAAGAAAATCATGATTGTCAACAATGAGAAATAATGTTTCTTAGCAACCAAGTTTCAATTACTCTTTGTTTGCTAACAAGCACCAAGATATTTAAGGCTAGTAGCTTTATTCCACTAAGTAATATACTATCAAAGACCATGATAAAGAGCTCCTGTTTTAGCTGTTTCTATTTTTCAATCAAGCATCTTGCAATTAATTTTATTAGTGTTTTAGAACTAATTTACTTTGAATGAGCTCTAACTATGATTTGTTATTGTCATGCAGTAAATGGAATTGTAATGTGTAATAATTATTTGTTTAAATAATGGAATCATTGGCATACAGATCATAATCCAAGCAAAAAAAAAATCATTACCATTAATAATAAGATTAAACAAAATTGTATCCAAGAATAGATCCCAGGAGAACCCTTCAGCTGTTTTAGGTGAAGTAGAAATTATATTACTAATTAAGACAGAACACTGGCTGTCATAAGATAGCTGCAAACACTGTTTCCTAGTGAAACAATGAGACTTTATCTTATTGATAAAAATGACCTGACTTCAATCCACTGTGCCTGTGGCTGTTACCAAGTCTCTGAAACCAGTTACCATAATTAGATACCCTACTTGCTTTTTTGCTACTCCCCCATGATGATCAAAGCACTGAAATTATAAAATTTTTGAATTAAGTATACAATTTTCAATTTCTTGTTTCTTTTTCCCAAAAGAGGTTTTAACAAGACATTCAAGCACATAATCTTCCTCCTGATAAAGTGGCTGGAATAAAACCCAGGTATCTCAGTACTGAAAGCAGCTGCTTCATTTATTCCATCTATGCCTGTGTGTGCTAATGAAAGGAAGGAGTTCTCACTCTTTCATTTGTTTTTGAGCAACACAGGGCTTTTATTTAAAAGTCAATCATTTGAGCAGCACTGTGTAAGAAATCAGAAGAATAGCAGAAATCAGAGTAGGAACAAGTGCTAGTGTTGCACAGACCATGCAGGCTAACACATTCACCAGCCCTGGGTGGTCACGCTGGGGTGCAGATCCCATTCTGGAGGATGCACAGGCCCTTAACTCTTCAAGGCTTCCCAAACAGAGCCCTGTTGGCGATAGAAACACATGGCACATTAAGAGTGCTGTAAAAGCAAAGCACAGGACACATCGTCCCGTGCGGCAGTGACCACAGACACCCCAAGGCAGCCATTTCTTCTGGAAGCTGTAATGCCCCCCCCAGCCCCTCCACACTGCTGGTCAACCATTCTTTCTGCCCCCAGCCACAAAAATTACTTCTTTTTCAGTTCGTCAAGTATGTCTGATTCTCAAAGATTCTTTTCTGTGACCTGAAGACCTATTAATTTTTTGTTTATGTTTTCACATGGCATTAGTGCCTGAGGCTTCACTGGAACAGTCAGACATTACAAGAGCAATACTAACAAGCTGCACAAATTGGCAACACTGAAATTCAACTTGTGCAGCCCACATTTTTATACTACAAGAATGGATTAGACCTTATTCTACCCTAAGAAAACCATAATTTAAGATGGCCTCAGCAAAAAATTATTTGGATTGCCAACTCTTCTTGCCCCAAAAGTAAAAAAACATTTATGGCTATTTTTTCCCTTCAATAAGACCAAAATAAGTAAAGCAACAATACTTTTGTGTATTGACTGATTTATCTAAAAAATTTATTAAGAATCCCCTTAAAAATTAAATTAAGATTACAGTAAATTAATTTATGTACCTGTATGCCTGGCCAACATAGAACACAAAATGCCTTTGTGCTTCTTCCAGCATGTGACAGAGAGAAGCCCATTGCGCAGTCAGTGGTGGTATGTATCTCTTTTAATTGCTCTGTTCACATGCCCCAGTCAATCTGGAGTTAACCATTCTATACCCATTTTATCCTTTGTTTGAGAGCAAGTTAAGAAATTCTATTAACAGCACCAATTCAAAACGTTTTTTGACCCCCAGGAGTGTGTAGGAACTGAAATGCCTTCACTATAGGATGCCTATATAGGAAATAGCTAGAAAATAATACTGTTAGATCAATGCTGATTCAGAAAATCCATGTTGAGTTGTGTTAGTGCCATGGACTTGTGCTTGTAAGCTCTTTGCTGTAGCAAGACAAAATTTTGTGAGACTGTTTTCAGAAAAACTTCTACTACCTGACACCTAAGGAAAGAGCAAGTGAGGGATTTGACCACATATGAAACCAAACCAAGGACTGACTGGAGTCTATGCGTTTCCACTCCACTCTCTCTGCTGCGCCCTGGTATCATCAGACTCGTTACGTAAATTCAGGCTGTTGCTGCTTCTCATGTAGTGAATCCACTAAATAATTACTTCAAGATTTGTAAGCAAAGAGTATTTTCCCCCTTCTCAGAAATTGCACTGATTTAAGGTTTAGTTAACAGTGTAGCCAGGTCTGAATCAATACAACCTCATAACTCTGATCTGTAGTTTGTGGTTCAGAATAATAACACTCTCTAAGGAGGCACAAGGACTGCTTTTCATTTTAATGGGATTTTGGATCAGATGCTGAAGAGCTAAGAATCCCTGCTGTCCCCATAGCACTGACCATTATCTGTCCTCCTTGCTGACTGTTGTTGTATTATGAGGGGGTTTGCAGCTGTGAGCTGGCAGAAGTGAGTATACCCCTTGTGTGCCAACACAAAGAAGCTCAGATGTCAACACTGAAAGCCCTCTGGAAGGTGACACTCAGTGCCCAACACACAATGAAAAGTGATAGAGCTCCTCACCCAAAAGGGGCTGTATCTTCCTGTTTGGCAGGCACGCAGGCAGAGAAAAAAAAAGAGGGGACTCTCGTTTGTGTTCCATGCAGGCTTATTCCAGCGAAGGACAGGAACAAAGAGCCGAATTCTTAACAGTGTCTGGGGGTCTTATTCTGGGTACAAATAGGCCGGGAGAGGGATCACAGCCAATGGGGTAAAGGGAAGTAGACGGGGTTGACAGCAAGGGAACCAATGGGAACAACACATAGGAGGGGCTTAGGGGAGGATCCAATGGGGCCTTGAGGAACAAAGAACTTTCTACAACTGATACAGCTTAAAGAAGGGAAATGAATATACATAACTTCATACATAAAACACTGAGGGGGAAGCATTAACCAATCAGAGGAAAATATGCAAAAGACAGAACAAGGGAATCATGGGTTCTCACTGTAACTGAAAGTTACATGCCAAACTTGGGTTGCTGACCACCACAGCTAGTTGTCTGAATTCTCTCCTCAGGAGACAGAGTGGATGGAGCCACTTGCACCGCCACAGTATTATTTTTGCTTTAACCTGCCTTCAATGTCTTTTAGCTGTTCTCTCAGCGCTACAGGGACTTGAACTTTTGACAATGAATGAGATGTGCCAAGCTAGGAGTAATTACTTCATTGACGTCACTTCAGCTTTCAACCCACTTTTTACCAAGTTGCTTCTGTTTGAAACAGTAGGTCGTTTGTAGCACATTATGCAAATCTTAGAACTAATCTTTTGCATAATACATAAGAGCTCAGTTTGTGCATTTACTAATTTATCTGACTACACAGAAGCTATGAATGCTGATTTTTATTAAGCTCTTCATTAAGTCAAAATGTATCTGAAGTGCACACACACACACACACACACACACACATATATATATATATATATATATATATATATATATATATACACAGTCACACAATCAAATTTCTTCAAAGGTAGAAAGAGTCACTTGATAACATGGTCTTATCCACTAATAAATGAGGATTCCTTTCACATGAGATAAGCATAATCTGAAAGAAGATGGATTCTCCCTTTGCAAAAAAATGGATGAATTAATGCACATATGCATATCTTTTCAATAGATTTTGAAATTGTATATGATGCAAATAGTCTATATAGATTATCAGCTATCATACAACTCTCTGTTAAGTCACTGCAAATTGGATCAAATCTCGTCCATCTCATCTGTAGAGTCTTTCTAGCGTGGGAGAAGTAGAAGAAAATGAGGGATTTCTTTTTATTTTAGTTACTTGAATTTCCAGAAAAAAACCCCAGTATATTATTGAAATATTTCTCATAAATGATATTATTAAAATAAATTATGATTCCTAGGTGCTGTATTGTCAACAAATGGAGATGTCACACTACATGCAACTCTACCGTCTGTTATGCCATTGTTGGATAGCTACTCTATTGATCCTGATGGGGAGAGTGTTGCACAGTAAGGAACTAGTGATAAACAGAACAGAGAACCTAACGAAGCATGGGACTGTGCAGGACTGTGCTGGACTGAGCTACACATAAGGTGAGGCCTTCAGGGCTGTACTGTGCAACAAAAGTTCCTTGGCTGCAGCATAAACTAAGCCTACACATCGCAAGAGAGGATTTTGTAGGCAGCTTCCACTGGGTACTGTTTGTTGGACAATGTTTATGGTCTTACCTTTACCTAAAAAGGCTGCAAGAAGTTCTCTTTAGAACAGAGTTGTTTGCTTGTGAAGAAATTATATGACCAAAAGGGAGAGCTTTCCTTCATGGACAGGGTCAGCTCTGAACAGTGTGATGTGTGAAAATCTGTCTGGGCTCCAACTGATACTGCACAAATTCAGGGTGCCCAGGAACTGAAGGGACTTAAGATTTGCTGGGTATCTGCATTCCTCCTCCTATTAAAACAGTTACCTTATTACAGCATTTGTTGTTGGACCTTCCATATCAAGATCTGGTAAGAGTCCTGTACTGAATCTCTTTCACCCTACTGCTCCCACCATCCAGTGCTGAACATCTACTCTTGGAGAAGATCTCAGATTTTTCACTGTGTTACATTCTACTGTCAGGACAGAGTTTGCCAAGGTTATGTGCAAAAAAATTCCCCCAGACAATTTTCATGGTAATGATCAAAACATAGTAATAATAATTTTTAAAAAATAAGGAATGCACACACTCACACACAGCCCAATTGCAGCAGCTGCTTTCTCATTCTGTTCCGTCTCATCCTCCTTCAAGAGAAATAAATTCACAGTTTTCCTATTTGTTTCCTTCTGGGCAAGCACTGAGAGATGAATAATTGCCTTCAGTCTCTCATAAGATGTATATTGACATTGCAGTCCATTTGGCAAGAGCCTAAAAGGTCAACATGCTTCAAGAGAGATAGTAAGTGATGCTCCCTCCTTGTAGTCAACAGCAGTATCTAACAGCCTGCAACAGATGGAGAAAAAAGAGGGGGATGTCAGCTATCCTCCTAACTCCTGCAAGTTCTTAGATGCAGTTCATTAAAACTAATGACCAATCACCATGTGTTATGAATAATAAGAGATTACTCTTCCACTATCTAGGTAAAGACAAAAAAATATATTACTATTATAATACTTTGTGCACAAATCACTCTGGGATTTGGCCATATGCCCTGCTTTACAGCAGAATGTTTATTAAATTATTAAAATTTTTGGGTTAATAGCACTTTCAATTTATTGTAACTGTAAAATATTTTAAGATTTGAAAACACAATAAAGTTGATTTAATAATCCCCTAATCTTATACACAACTTCCTCTAGACTTTTCTTCAATTACGCCTCATAAATTATAATTTATTGTTTATTATAGAAACATTAAAAAATAAACACTTCATGAGAATTTTACCAGATTCATTTATTTTGTTGAGTTAACCAGAAAGCATAACAAATTCTCACATGACCTCTGAACTCTGAGCACAGGGCCTCAAATTCAGTCTACCATCAAGAATATCCATCTGCCAAAGATAACAACTAAATGTTTTATTTAACTTGAGCCAAGATATTTGCCCTAATGACTACAATATGGAAAAAGCAAACAAACAATAAACTAGAAGAATTCTTTATGTTTCTTAAAAACAGCATTGAAGTTCAAAGAGTTTAAAAAAAAAAGCAAAAATCAAAATACTGTCTCCTCTCTATGATGCTTGTTTAGCAAGGATGTGTCACTGAAAGTAGAAGCGGATTTAGTAAAATCTAAATGCAAATCATTTGTACTATATGAGTAAGAAATGTCATTCCAGTGTCAACAACAACATCACTTTAGTCAAGTACCTTATTAAAAATAGTGCCCCGATTTGTTGTCGTTGTGTTTGTGGAATTCTTTTGGGGTTTGCTGTACTCTGTTGTTTTACACTGCACCTCAATGTACCACAGCTTTTAAAATGTTCTGGAAGAAGCCATGGTGAGTTTTGCAAGGTTCAGAAAATGCACAATATGCCACCTCACTTTGGAGAGCCAGACTAGTAAGAAATTTATTAGAAAATAGTGATTTCCAAAGGCTCCAAAAGCCAAATGATTCCTAACAGTGCTGACCATTGCCTAATAGTGAATAGTTTTCTGATGAGTCTTGATGATTTAGTAAAATTTCACAGTGTTTAAGCCATCATGCTTCATTTATATTCACCCTGGATCTGTCTTCTTCTTTAGTAATTTTCTCCCTTATGTGTGACAATATGTAATTGCATATAGTATTCACCAACTCCTGCCTCTTTCAGTTTAATTCCTCCTTGTTGTAGTTATCAGCCACTCCTAGAAGACAGAAAAACTCTAATTTAAAGCCGGTGCTGCTGCATCTTATGATGATTATAATTAACCTTGTTGACTTTAATGACAGGGAATCACTTAAACATCCCACTCCAGCAGAAATGATATCTTGTTGTACCTATGCTGATTCCCAACAAGATTAGACAGTAAGGTAGTTTTGCCAGGTGGCAGAAAGAGATGTTTAAAGCCATAAACAAGTGTTTTGAGTTGCACTACTTCAAGTGTGTAGCAAACTGAAGTGCTTTGCCATCATGTCCTCTGTTGAAGGCAGGCTAAGAGAGCTGGGGTTGTTCAACCCAGAGAAGACTCCAAGGAGACCTTATCGCAGCCGTCCAGAAAGGTCTACAAAAAAGCTGGAGACCAACTTCTTCCAAGGCGACAAGGGAAGATGTCTCTAATCTGAAAGAGGGTAGATTTAGATTCGATATTAAGAAGAAACTGTTTGCTGTGGAGGCGGTGAGGCACTGGAACAAATTATCCAGAGAGGTTGTGGATGCCCCACCCCTGGAAGTATTCAAGGCTGGTTGGATGGGGGCCTGGTCTAGTGGATGGTGTCCCTGCCCATACTGATGAGTTGGAACCATGATTTTAAAATTCCCTTTAAACCCAAATCATTCTAGCATTCAATTATTCTATGACCATACATGGGAAGGCCACCTCATGATGAACCAGGAACTTACTCGGGCGATCAGAACAAACAGTCTGTCTCCTTTAAGAGCAGCATGAGAATTGAACACAATCCAAGGGTTTCACCATGAATACTACAGAATACTGGTAATCTTACAAAAACAAAAGCCACCTGATTTTTCCCTATAATTGTATTTATTCTCTTTCTTACTCTTTTCTTTCATGCTCAGTGGGGCATAATTAACAATCGTGGCAAACCTCATAGAGATGTTCACATTTACTGCTATATTTTTCAGTAAAGTCCTTTAAGGTGCTTGGCTTTCTCTAGAAACTCCTTCTCTAAAGGTGTGTGGGAGAAGACACATCTCCTTTCTACCCATGCAAATTCATACACATTGCTGTATCACACAGCCACTTGCCACTTAATCTTAATCCTAGCAGCTACACTACAGAAAATATCTTAGCCAACAATTTATTCTTATTTGTCTTAATTAACAAAAATATTAACTCACCCTTTCAAAAAGAAAAACTCAAAAAATATTAAAAAAATGTGCACACATAGATTCAGAAGCCATTAATATACCAACTCAAAATTATACAGGTTTTTGAGATAGTAGAAAAATTTTTACCACTGTAAACAACCAGTGCTATTAACAATGCACAGTAACCCCACTTCAATGTTTGTTGACTGCTATCTATAGCTTTAATCTTCTTCAAAAAAATATTCTTCTGCTAAGTTTTCCCCCCTCCTATCAAAACTTCTTCACTCTGAAATGTAATATTCTGCAGGATCTGTTCTTTTGAGTGATACACTCTTGCTGCAGTGCACATCCCCAACAGCAATCTGTAGCAACTTTGGCTGGGTGTACATGAGAACTCAAGCAACCAAACAGCTCTGTGGGGCTGTAGCGGATGGTAATAACCTGAAACACACTCAGCACACATTTCAGGGGGATTTGTATGTTCTTTTCTAATTTTTCTCTTTTTTTTGAGGACTATTTCTCCTGGGCTGTGGCTGGGATGCATGAAGTGGCTTTTCCAAGTGTATTTCATTTTAGTTTCATCTAAAAGAAAACCATACTGAGCAAGCTGATGTCTGTGTGCTATGAACCAAAGTACAGCAAGTAGAGACAATCTGGAGATCTGCTTCAAAAGCACACTCCTGATGAAAACTAAAAGCTCATGTAGGCACATTCAGTGTTTCTCAAAAGGAATATTGAACCTGTCTTCTCTGATTTGCAAGGTCATTTTAGGGAACAGTGCTGAATTAATATGAGTCATGTATTTATAACGTCTGCATTTGTATATATATTCTGTTTTAGGAAATGGTGTTTGTATTTTGGGAGCCTGTACATGGTATGAAATCTGCCACAGTTTTTTTTCTTCTGTGAAATACCACTCCAGGTTCGTAAACTGTCTCAAAGTTTTCTTAAGTAATGGATCTATTCAGTTCTTTCTGGAGCTTCTGCCTTATGGCAAATTCAAGTTATGAGGGCAAGCAAGTTTGGAGGTTGTTGGACTCTTTCAGGTCTTTTCTAGCTGTGCTGGGATTTTCTTTGAACACGGCATACATACTGAAATCTTAGAATAAGTAGTATTTGATCATATATTTAAGGATTGTATTGTAATACATAGGAACAAGGAATCCTTAGCTACCATAGTTTTTCTGTAACATTTCAGCAGATTGCTTGTAATCTTAATGCTGTTATGAAAGAACACACTTGAAGCTATATTAATAAGGATATATAAGGCTATATTCCAATTTGCCTTTGTTTTCTGTACAAGCATATATGAAATATACTTTTCTAAAATAATTATTTTATTCAAGGAACAAAAAGCTATGTTTCAGAACTTCTACACACAGTGCAGACCTGATTTTATAATAACTCTTTTACTATTCTTCCATGGCTAGAAGGAAAATGGCTTTGAGTCTATGAATATGAAAATCCCTTATTGCCACCTCTATTTATAGATTTTGAAAATAATTTGAGGCAATAAAAATTTCCAGGCTAATCCTTGTTTTGGGTGGCAGCACACTAAGGCTGGAGCTTGCACAGAATCATGGAGGGGCCTCTGGAGGAGATGAGCCCTTGGTATCTAGTCCGAGCCTATCACTGCACAAAATGCAAGGGACCCAGACTCCTTTACCAGGAGAATGATTGTAGTAAGGGTTTTGGGTTGGCTTTAGCTGATGTGCAAGGATAAAAATCAAAGGAACTTGAAGTCATAGAACCTTCACTCTTCCCTGGCTAGAAAAAGAGTACAAACGTTGCTCCTCTTCATAACCTGATAGATTATATCTGCCTCAGAACACTCAGTTTCTGCACTGCCCTCGAGCAGCAGCATGCACCTCATGCACCCCAGCCTTGTTGTTTTCACCGATTGAAGGCTCTAATGAGACTCATAAAATTGTAGTACTTGATCTCATGTACTAATGCTTTAAATATTTTAAAACAAATTACAACAATAAAAATAGCTGGATGTATTTTGAAACTATGATTGCAGAGAGAAATCGGTTTCTCTCATATGTCACTCTTTCCCACTTTAGATTTTAGCTATGAATATTGACAGTTTATGCAACATGATAAAGTAATAAGTAAAGAGTTTAGTAACACTGAGGGAAAATGTAACCTAATAGGATAATATATGTCTTCTTAAGAATTATTTAATAATGTTTTAAAATATCACAGATACCTTTTCAAACAGGACTTCTTCTCTGAAATAATTTTTCATACTAATCAAATACAAAATCACACTATTGAATTACTGTGAAGGAAATACCCACTGCATTTCTAGTGGAAACAAAAAAATACTCCTGCAGGGAAAAAGACTGGAGGCATTTTTCACCCCTCCAAGAAATTATTAGCTCCAACCATTCTTTCATAAGGAAGTCATCAAGATACATATTAAAAACATGCTATGAACCTTTATGGCATAGGAAAGATTTTTTTGTACCACAGATCTCATCTATTTTTCTAAGTACACCAGTAGGCCCAACCAAAAGGACTCTTCCCCCAAAACTTGTCCTTGTACAAAATATATTTATTTAAAAACTTAGAAACCCAATCTTTTTTTCTTGACAAATGTTTCACTCCTGTCAGTCAGCAAGATGTCTTCAAATCTTGAGTACATCAGTATACAAATAATCTTTTTTTCTAATGGAAATGAGAAAATTATAACATTTTAAAGGTCCCATTTGAACCACTTTGACATGAATAGCAGCTGTTAGCACTTTGCCATGAGGACAAAACACTCAAGCACCATGATAATAAGTTTATTTCAAAAAAAGGAAGAATAAAAAAGAAAAGTATATCTCTAGCCCTTTCCTGACAACAGGGAAGGCGCTTATGTCCCTAGGTAGCTCAGAAGGCCACATTAGGATATAAGGGTAGCCACCTGTGCAATATGCATATTACAGGACAAATATGAATATGTAAATAGTTGCTGCCAGTAAAAAATCTGCATGATACAATGAATGAAGTTTCTTCACATAAAACACTGTCAAGAAATTCCAAACAGCAAATGATTGAAAAACTCATTTGCAAAAAATTTGTGAATAAAATCAGAGTCTAAACACATCAAAAAAATGTTGTGAAATTTGCCTGCTTAGGAGTGTAATCTAAACCTTTATCACATTAGTGGTATTCAAACTATGGCAGCTTCGTATACAGTGATTTCGTTTATAAAATATTTCAACTTTCATGTTAAACTAAAACAACATGTTCCCTTCACATTGGTGGTAACTTCTCTTCATTTACTCTTTCCTTTCTCCACCCACCAGTGAATTCAGAGATAGCTGAGATGAGATGTTCCAACCACATGCATATATTTTGCTAGCTTGAACTTTGAGCCCACTCCAAAAGGTTTTTTTCTCTTCAGTTAGTGAAAAGATTTCTGTCTCTGCTGTCCTAACTGCTTAGAAAATCTTCAAGAGAATGTAAAGCTTCAGAACTGTCTTCAGGAAAGCTGCTGGTATGCTTAGACAAGGCTTTTGCAAAATCTAAAATTGCTACAGGCTCAGTGTTTTTTGTTTTAGTTATCACTATAGTACTTTAGCAGAACTTAACCAATGGTTTTGTTCCTTCTAGGACAGGATTTTTTCTAGCAGATGTGCTTTGAATATGTTGAATATACATTTGAAAATATTTTGAATATAGCTTTCCAGTGTGTATTTTGAATAAAGTTTCCTATCCCTGTTGTTCATATTCTAATAGAGACATTTGTAGCTGATATTTATCAGCTCTAGCCAATGATTCCTGATGAGAACCCCTTTCCAAGTTACAGATGCAGTTTTCTAAAAGGACTGTTCTATATGGTTATGTTGTGTTAAAGACACAACTGGTAAGATGGTCTTTTTTTCTGCTGTTTCTTTCATTATTTTATCTGGGAGAATTTTGATTTATTAAGAAATATTTGACCAAGTTCTTCTATAGTTAATAGTCACAAATAGTAAATGCTATTAGAGTAATTTTGGCATAAACAGATGCAGAAGTGCTGAACCATTAGCACAACTTGAAGTCTGAGAAAAGCTATGATCTAGAATGATTTTTCTTCTGACCACATGCAATTAGCGGTTAATAGACAAGTTTATAGGTGCTTAAAAAAAAAGGAGCCCAATAGACAAAGCAAAAAGTACATTTTAGATCGAAAATAATTGGACTAGGATTTTTTTCTAGATTATACATTTTTACCCATTTTTTATACTTTCTATAGACAAGCCTTCAACTTCTCTAGTTACTGGGTTAGAAAAATTATTATTGTACATGTTATCAGCATATTAAAAATTTCTTTCCTGCTGCAAAAATACTTCAGATGAATCAGAAAAACACAGTAAAGTAAAACTCATATTAATGAAACATTGCTTAAAAGCACAAGAGTGACCAACCAGTACCAGAGCAGCACACCACAAAGTATGCAGAACACCATGAGGAATCTGGTGTTTCAAGTGAAATCAAGCAGGAGCCATTAAAGTGTCTGTACTTAACAATTAATTTCCTGAAGATTTGTTCCCCATTGCAGGTTCTAGATCTGAAAATGTATTTTAAGTGTCCTTTCATCAGCCAAGTAAGGCTGGGAAATGAAACTGTGAGAAGTTTCACCAGTCTAGAGGGATTTGACAGCAGTATAATGCATGACATTCATGAAAGGTGTATCATTAATTCAGTGCATCCTCACAACAATGCTGTGTCTGCTACTCAGTACTACCTTGTTACTCTCTTTGTTACTGTGCTCATTAGACTTTCTTTCTGAGCAAGTGGTCAGTTCTGACTGCTTGGCATTCCTGCTCTAGTGCTGTTCTTGGGAGTTTTATTTCGAAGGCTGCCTGTACGCAAGCTTTGGAAGATCACTCCTGCCACTTGTGGTTAGAGTTAAGAGCTGTTACTAGGACTGGTGACTGTGAATTTTTATTGCCAACATAACCCAAACAAGTATTTAAACCTGGAGACAACTTTCAATTTCAGCCTTGTAATGGGTTAAAAACATCAGAAGTTGGTTTCAAGGCAAAGTAATAATCTGTGGTATGAAGACCAAGGAGGACCAAGCATGTCCTCATATATCAGCTGTGTAATTTATTGCTGTTAAGACGGACCTTCTGTCTTGGACAAGAGGGAAAAATCAATATTAATCCACTCATTCTTATAATGGAAGGATGTGGTTGCATAAAGTATCACTGAGTAGTGCAGGACTACAGCCTGAGTTTGAAGACAGATGTTATAGGTTTGCTATGGAAGCAATAGACCATAACAATGTATCTGATATGGAAAAATCAATCACACTGCTACTAGCTGGAAACTGCTACTCTTTGAGGAAAGAATATAAAGTACTTCAACCAGTTGTTAAAGAGAAGAGGTTTCATAATTATTTAATCACTTTAGAGGTCAAACAAATTAAAATATCATCTGTCAGTATTTTCTCTGAGATTTGTTTTCAAGAGGGGGAAGAGGAGATTAATATTTTCTCAGTGTTCATTGTCTTTATTTAAATGATGACATATGGAGATAATAAAAAAACCTGCCAGCCTAGATGCATTATGTTGGGGGGTTTTTTTCAGCTAGAAGTCATGTAGGGTTTTTATTTGGAAAATAGAAAAGACT
Organism: Corvus cornix cornix; assembly: GCF_000738735.6. Lineage (NCBI taxonomy): Eukaryota > Metazoa > Chordata > Aves > Passeriformes > Corvidae > Corvus > Corvus cornix. The sequence goes on along the minus strand of NC_046357.1, from coordinate 46,280,375 downwards.
TTAAAAAAATAAAATCTAACACATCAACATCTCCCTTTTCTTTGGTCTGAGAAAGGGCTATCTCTCAGAATATGTATTACCAAAACAAGGAGTAGCTATGAAGTCTCATGGGTTCCAGTGTACAATGGCTGATATCTGCAGTCTCTAGCTGCAATAGTCTTGTTACCATAGCTCCTATTATTTAATGTCAATTACCATTTCTTCTATTAAAAAAAACAAAACCAAAAACAAACAGCCCTTATTACATAGCTGTGTAACCTAGCCATTTTAGTCATGGCAAGCAAAGCATCAGTGACAACATTTACCTTGGATGATCTTTTCTGAGGGGGTGAAAATACCTGCAAAAAGAGCAAGAAAAGGACACTGCATTTAAAAGCACACTTAATCAACTATGTGAGATAAACAACCAATCCTAATCTATTTCTGAGTTATGTTTTCTGAATCACAGTACAAAAAATATTCATATCAATAGTGATTGCAGTAATATGCAATTTAATGGAAATCAACAGTTAATGACACTGTTCAAGATGATTTTCAGAAAGTTCTTCTGTAATAATACTTAGGCCGAATTACAAATTATAACAACTAACAATAGCTACTTAAACTATAGCAGTCCTGGGAATGGGTTGAAGGTCATAGAATCATAGAATCATTAAGGTTGGAAAAGACCTCCAAGACCATTGAGTTGAACGTTGGCCCAAATACCACCATATCAACCAAACAGTAACACACAGTGCCATAACCATAACACATTTGTTTCTTGACTCTACCACCTCCCTGGGCAGCCCATTCCAATGCTTAACCACACTTTCTGTGAAGAAATTCTTCCTCTATGTCCAAACTGACCCTCCCCGGCACAGCCTGAGGCTCTGTCATCTCATCCTGTCACTAGATGCCTGGGAAAAGAGGCTAACCCCCACCTGGCTACAACCACCTTTCAGGGAATTGCAGAGAGTGATAGAGTGTCCCCTGAACCTTCTTTTCTCCAGCATAAACTCCCTCAATCAGACTTGATCTGCTCCTCATCAGACTTGCTCTTGAGAGCCTTCCCCAGCTCCGCTGCCCTTCTCTGGACTCGCTCCAACACCTCAATGTCCTTCTTGTAGTGAGGGGCCCAAAACTGGACACAGGGCTCAAGGTGTGGCCTCACCAGTGCTGAGTACAGGGGGATGATCACTGCCCTGGTCCTGGCCACACTATTGCTGATACAGGCCAGGATGCCATTGGCCTTCTTGGCCACCTGCGCACAGCTGGCTCATGTTCAGCCACTGTCAGCCAGCATCTTCAGGTCCTTTTCCACCAGGCAGCTTTCCAGCCACTCTGTCCCCAAGTCTGTAGCTCTGCATGAGGCTTTTGTGACCCAAGAGCAGGACTCAGCGCTTTGCCTTATTGAACATCATCCAATTGACCTCGGCCATCAATTCAGCCTTCCAGATCCCTCTGCAAAATTTTCCTGCCCTCTAGCAGATCAATTCATCCTCCCAGCTTAGTCTCATCTGTGAACTCAGTAAGGGTGCACCTGATCCCCTCATCCAGGTAGTTGATAAAGACATTAAACAGGGCTGTCCCCAATAATGAGCTTGGAGAACACCCCTTGTGACTGGCCACCGGCTGGATGTAACTCCATTCACCACCACTCCCTGTGTTGGGGTGGCTCAGTCTGCTCTCGGGCTGAAACCATCAAATGTCAATCAAACCAGGGCCATCCACTGGGTGGATTTCCCCACCCAGGACAGTGGATCGAAGGCGGACCAGAAGAGATCTAGGTTACCTCCCCCTGGGTGGCTCCCAATCCTAAATTACCTCCCCCTGTTCCAGAAAGTTCTCCCTTTCTTAGTTATTAATTGGTTCCCTGTTATGACTCCTGCCTCCCTGTTTTCCCCATTTGTTCTGAAAAATTGTATCCTCCCCTCTGCTTGTACCCCATTGGTTGTTTTCTCTTTCCCCCCCTTGCTCCACCCTCCCATATAGGGGAGAGCCTACTTCTTCTCGAGGCTTTTTGCTGGTCCCTGATCCCTCCTGCAAATAAACCTGTTGGAATTCACACCAGAAGCCCCTCCCGCCTTCTTTGCCTCCAGGCTAACGCGAGCCTAATCCACCAGCTGCCCAACGTGTTTCCTCTGAGGAGGAGCCAGCGCACACACCCATCCCACGCTGATTCCACTGAGCCGTCCTGCGAGGACGCTGTGGAGGCCAACGCTGCGTCCCCTCTGCCCGAGGGCACGCCGGGGCTTGTGATTACAAGCCCCCGGTTGCATTATCCTTGGGCGCAGCCATCCAGGCTGTCCGTAACCCAGTGAAGAGTGCACCTGCCCAAATTGAGGGTTGACAGTTTTCCCAGGAGAATGCTGTGGGTGGCAGCATTGAAGGCCTAGCTGAAGTCCAGGTAGGCTACACCTAACCCTTTTCCTCATCCACTGTGTGGGTCACCTGGTCATTAAAGGACATCTGGTTCATCAAGCAGGTTACTTGATGTCTAAGCAGATGTCTAAGGATGGCCCAGGTCTCGTTTTCACTAACACAAAAAATTGCAATATTCAAACGGCACATTTTAATCTATTTTGATACAAAATGGTGTTCTTGCAGAACATAAGATCTTCTTGTGTTAAAATGTTTACATATATGAACCTGGTAAACAGAAAAAGTGTGAGCACAAAGTTACCATTCTTCCCAGCTCCTGAAAATAGAGTACATCATCCTAGCAATGATTATACAGTGAAAATCAATCTGAAAGATTAATTATTCATGGTTTACTATCTCTTGCGTTCTTTCCACTTTGGCTTTTTAGTCAAACAGTCAGAGAGGAGAACATTATCAGCTAATATAGTGTGAGCAATGAAAAGAAACTATGACTAGCAAGTAATCTCAGTGAACATATCTTCACTGAGACCTTACTATCCAATGCATGTTTGCAGTCAGCCAAGGGAATATATAGATTATTTGTGATTCACATGATGTTTTAAAAAGGGAGATGCAAGATAAAATACTTCAATGTCTTACATTTCTAACCAATTGCAAATGAGGTTATCATTTGGGCATCATTACATGAAACATTCAAACATGTTACATATATGTGTACATGTCCAATTGAATAGATGTACATATCATCTCCTGTGGGCACTGGATTTTTCCCCAATAAGTTCACTGGCATTTTTCCCACTCTCATTTGTCTTAAATATTTTCATGCAATGTATGATTGAGTGTTTGATCTCAGACTAGATTTTTTTTCTTTTTTTTTTTTTTTTTGCATTAATGTGCACTCCTGGTAAAGTGCACTCTGCAAACATTGGAAAAAATTAATGCAAATAAACAATCAGTCTCCAGTCCTATTGTAAAGAGGGCTGAAGGGAAAATAGGGTGTGGTACAGAGTCCAACTTTTTTCCCTGAAAAAGGTGTCATTGCCACTGAAGTCAATGGGAGCTGTGCATGCTTTTCCAGGGACAGGGTCTGTGTACCCAAACAGCTAAAGTGTCTGAAGGGCTGAGGCTGACAGTGAAATGGGATAACCACACTTTCTTTGAATAAGTCAGCTAACCAAATGAACATCAACATTTAGGCCCTAACTCTGAAGAAGAAAATAGGAACAGTACTTCCTTTTCCTATAATGACAACCTTTTTCTATGTCTCTAAGAAGCAGGAAGGGAAACATTAGCACTCCTCTATAAAGTTGTTCAAATATTATTGAATTATGCTCTTTATTATCTGGAGTTGACTGTGCAGCAGAAATATATAAAAATAAGCATGGATTTTCCTGAGATGTTGTAAAGAATGGTCCTCCACATTTTGGCATTAGTTGAATTTGGATCAGGCGCTGATGCACATAAAGGTGCCAGTTTTTCATTTATTTACTACATTTCTTTTTTTACTTATTTATATTTGCTTGCTGTGCAGGTTTTTCCTCAAGCTCTTACAAGCTTTATTTATTATTCATTTTCATCCCAGGAAGAGAAACTTGAAATATTTATCCACAGGATATTATTTTTTAAAAATAACTTTCCACAAGTGCCAGGTATGCTAAATGGCTAAATCCTTTCTGAAACAGCCAGCATGATTATCTGCTCTGAAATCTCACTTTAAAAAGGTTAATAATTAAAACATTTTACTCTAAGCCAGGCAAACAGTTAATAAGATGAAATAGTTACTTGGAGAGAAACTGTGAACTGAACTTCTTTCATTTCAGTAGGCTTTAGCTTTAATTTTGTTGGGTTTTATTCTAGGTCTTAGAAAATTAATAATTTCTGGGAAATGCTAACCACAGTGACAGACCTTGCCATGCTGAATGTTTTACAAGGAAGCTGTTTGGAGCCATAAGCTGCCACCACAAGCAAACAACTGACGGCCAGCAGTGTTTTTGTTAGACTCTGACAAGGGAATCAATAAAAAGACATGGAAAAGGTTCAATCAGAACAGACACCACTAATACGAATGGCCTTTTGGGACCCACGGAAGCGTGGAACTGCTTTTCCATGTTAATTTCTCCCCGCTACCCTTGGGGTTATCACCTTCTTTGGCCCCTGTTAATTAAAAACTGCCTCCTGTTAAAGTTCTTTGGCAGGCATTTGCCTTGTGTCAACTCATTTTGTTGGCTGCTGAGAGAGGAAATGAAGGGATGGAGAATTCAGAAACTGCTGCATGAAATGCTGCCAAAATCCTTTCTTGCAACCGCCACTTGACACAAATCTGCAGATTTCATTCTCCATCCCTTCAGATACTGAGGAAAACTTACACATGATATTTAAAAAGGCAGGTTTTAAATATTCATTATGCAACTGTCTCTTTTTATGAAGGTATGGATATAGTAGTAGCCCTGATTATGACTGTGCAAATAATTGATTTTTCAGATGGGTGGCCAAACAATGAACCAAAAAAAAGATCATTTGATACATTCAAAAAAACCTATGAACTATTTTTTCTTTGTTTTCTATCCTGCAAATCTGGTCCCCTGCTCCCCCTCCTCCCATATGTCTTCATGCTCATATTATATTTTACCCTCAGGGAAACTTACAATTTCTGGCCAGTTCAGAAGAAAAGTAAGGGCAATTAAATGACATGATTTCTAGGAATGGGAGGGAACTGTAGTAGCTGTTTTACTTAATAGTTCAGTGATTAGAGCTTTTGTCCTGGATGGGTTCAATCTCACCTCTGCCTGAAGGCATTTAGATCCCTCTGTTCTAAGAGACCACAAGGGTATTCAAAGGGGAGAAGCCTTTCAAGTCATGGTGTAGGTATTCTCTCCTTGTGTATAAAAAAATTAAATACTCATTAGACTGAGGACCCAGCCACCACTGCTGAGATTCATTTCCTGTTTCTAGCTCAGTGACCATTTCTTTATTTTATGCAAAGGTGGAAGGTCTCCAGCCAAAGGGACCGAGGGAGCTCTAGCCAGAACACCCCATAAAAACACAGCTCAGGCACACCTACAAGGAAAGGCAACTGTAAGCTCAGAGTTTTGAGGCAGAGAGGAGGTGAAAGTTCCACTCTTGAAGCTTCCAAGGCTCTCCATAAGGCCATGGCTGACTTGCTGAACTTACTGAACTTGCCTCATCTTTCCCAGCTATGAGTATCAGGCTGGGAAAGATGACCACCAGAGGTCCCTAGGATCCCTAGACCTCCTGTGTCCCTGTATCTCCTTGGAAATGCCAAGCTGACCAACATTTTTGAAAGATTTCTCTGCTGTTATCTCAAAATTTAATCTTAAACTCTTTCTCTATAACTTTTCTGGGTTATTTTTCCACCTTTCTGGGTTAAGAATTCAGTGAGTCTAAACCCTCCTTTTCCAAGGCAAAGCATCTCCATCACTTTTACTCAGTTACTATTTAACACATAGCTGTCCTTTAAAGGTTTGATACACTATGTTTTTGATATCCATAAGACAAATATAATATATCCTCATTTGATATTTGATACGTAAAAACAACATCAATGTCAGATTTACACCATCTAAGAACCTGATCTATTGTAATAAATTTTGTAGTTGACATCAGTTGTCTGCACCACCCACACCATTTTGCTGAGAGTGTCAAGAAGATAATGCTGGTAAATAGTTATTCTCCTAAAATCTTTGGTTTTGCATAATCAACATTCTTTAAGCAGGATTCATGATTTTATTTCAGAGGCAAACCTGAAAGAGTTTGTTGTTAGAAGGAGGAACTGTAATGTCAGAGGTGAGTGAGGTGCCCAGAGCTCAGTGGCTGTTATTCTTGCTATTTTAATGTAAATGACAATTTTTACTCATTATGCATGAATCAGATCAGTCAAAATAAGCACCTTCCTTAATCATGGCTAATTTTTAAAATCAAACCTTCTTTGTTTTTTTTTTTTTTAATAACTTCAGTAGTTTTCACCTAAAAGCACATCACTACTTCCCACACAGAGATTTTTTATTAACTTATAGTGCTGAGTCCTCAATAAAGGTATGATCTAAACCCTTCCCACACTTTTAACGCTATTAAGTAACATTTTCAAAGGTAACTGCACACATCCATTCTGTAAAACCTGCATGTAAGGGCAGAATCAGCAACTCTCCAAGTAAAATAAGTCCTGTGTCAATGTTAGTACTTTCATTTAAAAACAAGCGGTTCGCATAACTAAGTTTTTTCAGTTTCCCAGCTCCTCTTCTGTACGCATATTTATGCTCATTTTTTGATATATTGTGTTGGGGACAATCAAGTAGAGTGAAAAAAAGTATAAACTGGTTTATAAATTAATATAAAAAAAAAAAAAGTATTTTTCTGTGGTTTACGTTTTCCTAGGTATGGCTTCACTTCATCCTTGGGGAGAGTAAAGGATTCCACACAATTTTTTTTTCAGTGGAAATGAAACAGCTTCAGAAATAAAAGACATTTGTTGTGCAGCATGAAGAACAATTCCTTTTTCAATACCACTGTGTGTTGTACATCCAATGACTGCTGCTTCTTGATTAAAAATATGTTCAACTATGTAGCTGTGGTAAAATTTCATCTGGCTGAGTGAATTGTTCAAGTGGAACTAGCTGGATTTGGACAAAGGTCTCATGAGGGCTTTTAAAAAGTGATTATAGCGAGCATGCATTATCTCAATCACACAGTACCTGTTCCAGAAGTGAAAGGTCCAGTAGTCAGTTGGCATTTTCAAGATAAAACTGGGAGCCACACTTGCTTTGAAATCTCACTCAAATGAAAAAATATTGTGGGAATGACAAGCAAAAGGAAACAGCTTTGAGTAGAGGATCCTCTTCATCCATCAGTAAAAGACAAATGACGGACTCTAACAAAGTTGTTGAAGACTTGTCAAAACAGCAGAAGTAAGTGTTACAGTTCTGTCATGGTATGTTTATGAAAAGGTTGGGAGGATGATAAGGAAGAGGATATGCATTTCCTGAAACACCCGCCCTTGCAAGCATCTACAAATGCAAGGCAGAAAGACCAAACTCTATGGCTTTTCTGGTTACAAGGCTGGGGTTGCAGAAGCATTTCCACATTGTCCAAAACTGGTTCTGACACAAAGAGCAGAGCACTCAAAATCCCAGTACTCAAAGCATGATCATCTCCCTTGTCCCATTTTATCCAGAGGCTGAAGAAAAAAAGGTTCAAACATGTTGAAATACCCTGGCTCTAAATACCATGAGATTTAAACTCCCTGTAAAACCCTCTAACTCCAGACTATCAGTGCTGAAACAAAACAATAGCAACAGAAATGAGCCATATATTTGTTGATATCTCAGTAAACTTTGGATTAAATTTGAGCTGCAATTTGAGCAATTTGAATTGCTGCAAACAGTTGAGACATTATCTTCAGCCCATATATTTGTACAATAGAGACCACGGGGGGGGTTTTTGCATCTTAAAACAACCGTGTGTTATTAAACTGTGTTACAAAAGCATACACTTTGAAGAAATATGTAAGTCTAAAAATTACCTCTATGAAGCCAGAAAAATGCCTGAAAAAGCAGATGGTGAGATTTGACCATGATAATATTCTCCATTTTATAAATTCTAGTACCACAATATCTGCAGCATGAACCACACAGCACAGCAACAAGAACTATTTATCATTTTAAATAAGTGTCTGCAGGCTGCTGTACATTTAAAATGAATATTCTTAACCACAACTTGCAAAAGCAAGTAATACATATCATCAGCAATCACACATCAAACCAAGTTAAATGTTTGACATTGCATTCACTACAAGGTAAGTAAATTATTCTGATGTTAATAAACACACCAAAAGCTTTCTCTATTCAGAAAGGTAAATTAGGTTATATTACCTCTAAATATATGGCAATAATGTATAGGATGAATCCTGTTTTACTTTTTTTCTTCAGAAGTTTAATATTTTATTATGGTAGAAGGGCACACAGCAGCTAACTCACCCCCTTCTGACAACCAGTTTCTTTGTCTAATTTCCATTCGTTTCTTTGGCAGCTAAAACACCTTGAAATTACCTTCTGCAGCATGGAAGAATGATTTTTTTTTCCCCCTAGCTCTGGCTGTCAGAGTGATTAGAATTTTAATTAGTAAAGCAGTGAGGAGGGAGGAAAATCAGGGAGAAAAGCACATGAAAGATTCGCCAGAGCAGGGAAGACAAAGAGGCGTCAGAGGCAGCCTCACAGCTTGCTTGTTACAGCAGCAATTGCAGGGCCAAGCTCAGGTCTATAACACTAACACAGCACCATCCTTCAGACCTCTGACAATGTCAGGCTTCTGGGGCATGAGAAAACATTTTTATCAGTTGTCACTCAGAGCAAGACAAGGTTTTTAAAGCACTCCAACTAAGAGCCGCTCCACCACTGGGCTCATTTTGGCACTTTGATCTGCTCTGCAGGACTCTAAGCTCAGAACTCAAGCCATGAAGACAGGATTGTCGGTGACACAGAATTTTACCATCCAGACATTACGCCAATTAATACTGTGATTTTGTATCAGCATCTGGGCTTTTTATAAAACAAAGGAAGCTTTTAAGTGCCAAAGGGTTGATGAAAGAAATAAAAGAAATTCCTGTGAACAATACAGTTTATTTTAATTTGAAATTAAAATAAAGAACTTTTTAATGGCAGAAACACCATGACTCGTTGTTCAGCTGTCTGTGATCTGCATGGTCTTTTTGTCTTGACATTGTGACTCTGATGCCCCAGGTCAGCACAGGAGGTAGCATGGACAAGGAAACACAAGCCTCTTCAAGGTGAAGCAGCTGAACACTGAATTTGCATGTGGCTACATCACACCTAGGCCCTGGGGAGACAAAGATGCTTACCTTGGGAGCCTTCACAGGCTACCTCCATTCTCTTCTCATTCACCTCTGACATTGCTGCCCATCTCTTGCTGGTACAGAGCAAAGAGCAACCTGCTAGAGGGGATCCCTGCCTCTCGGGGCTCTGCTCCTCACGAGGTCTGTCAGCCCTGTTCCCCACTATTACTGCTATCAGTGTTGTCACTTGTATTATATCAACACATTCGGCTGACAAGATCAGCACACACTGTGCATGGCAAGGTACATGCACGTACTAAATGCAGGGATGAATGTGTGCTATTATCTATTCAACAGCAGGAGAGCTCAGGAATTGAGGTGCTGAGTGGCAGAATGGGAAATTGAATTGCATTCCCATGCCTGAACAACAAATTTATTCTTTCTAAACTCATATCCTCTCAACCTAGTCCTTGTACTCAAAGATATTTTAATCAGCTGAGAGCAAAATAATTTTCTGTCTCTACAGGGTCTGATCCTGAATTCCTCACTCACATGACTGATTTCAGTCCAGTGAATCCAAGCTTTCAGCAGATAACAACAGAGTAATAACCAGAGCAGATTTAAAATGTTTTAAAAGAGGATTATCAATCTGTGCCACTGATCTCTCAAAACAATTGTGTGTGTGCTCCTATTTTACCAGTTATTGCAAAGGTTAGTCATTCACAGCATGTCCACTAGGAACTGCTAGAAAACTTTGAATGCTTTTTTTGACAGGGTTTTTATTCTGCTCCACAATCAGCCAAAGCATAATTTTACCTAGAATGGAAGAAAAGATTTACAACAGTGTAGCAGGTTCAGTTCGTAAACTGGGGGGAAACACCAATTAAGTGTAGTGGTTTGGTTCGAAATATCCATTACTTACTTATTTTGCTTCTGTGAGATAAGAATTAGAAGAAAGCAAAGCAGGCACAAAACTTAAAAGAATATAAAGAAGTTTATTAACAGACCTAAAAGAAAGAAAAAAAGTCAGACTAAAACTTCAGAACGCTTCTCTTCCCCCCACCTTTCTCCCTTCTCCCACTGACAATGTAAAAAGACAACCCTTGAGATTTTCAGTCAGTTTACCACCTCTATAATAATCTCTTTTTTCAGTTCACTTAGGGAGAGGAGTCTCTCTTGCTCATGCTATGGAGACATCTCCACAAGAAGTTCTCTCGTGGCTCAGTATCACAACGAGCCAGCCACCCAGGATGGTTCTCTGCTCGCATGTGAGAGTCCCTTCCTTCGACTTACAGCTTTCCCCACAACTGCTTTTGAGGGTTCAATCTTGAGCAAATGGGGTACTATTTTAAGGATGAGCTGTTCAGAAGCAAAAAGTTCTCTTCATCTATCTCTGGGATCATCTTCATCTCTAGGAACAGAGGTCTTCTTCTTCCCTGGGAGCAAGGGTCTTCATCAATTTAATCTCTCTCTGTTCAAGCTTCTCACCAGATCACAGCTACTTCAACATTTGCTTGTTTCAGCACAGATACTTTAGCTCACAATTGCAGTTTGAACGTCCCAGCCCCCCATGCTTTCATGAAATTACAACAGGTACTCTGATGTATCATAGTCCATCACCATAGCTTTACAACAGAATTTCAGCTTCTAGGTTTGAAGTATCTCCTCTTTCTCCTCCCTCAGGGTTTCAGCTCTTCCTTCTTCACTGACTTTGGTGTCTTTATGGTGTTTTCTTCACATGCATTCACCTTTCCATTTCCTCTGACCTGGGAGAGAATTGGTGTCTGCAGGCTTCATCTGTTCTGGAGGAATCTTACAGCACTAAGAGAGTTAATCTCACCTGGGCCTTGCAGCTGGAATTCGCCTTTTGCTGTTGGTCACCTAATTTCTGCCAGGTGGCGGCCGGAGCTCGTTTCTGTGTAGCATTTTATTTCAGCGGCTGCTCTGGGAGGGGCTGGCCAAGCTGTGGGCCGCCTGCATGGAGCAGGGCCGCGGGTGGAACAGGGCCGCTCGGCTCTAGGGTGTCTGTCTCCCGGCCGGCCCAGCCCGCACTGAGGGGCTGCCCTGGGTGTCCAGTGGGCAGAAGTGGCTGAGATCGCAGCCAAGCCGTGCTGCAGCCGACCCGGCCCCGCTGGGCCGCGCCACGGGCCCCCAGTTACCTGTCCAAAAGCCGGAAGCCAGAGAGCTTTCCCAGGCTTTGTTTGTTCTTAAATGTGGATCACAGAGACGTGTCAAGCTTCTTAAGTGGCTTAAAAGAGTTGCCAATATTCAAACTAGCCAGTTGATTGGTTCTGTCAGTCTAGAGGAAGCTGCAAGCACCTCTTTGCAAAAGAATCTCTTCCGTGGCTGATGGAGCCCTCCTTAACTAAAAACCCAAACTATGCTAAACTGTGACAAACAGCCAAGCCAGACTTTTGCAGAGGGTCATTGTACAACCTCTAACAAATTCTCTAGCAGGGGGAAAAAATTGGCTTGCTGACCTTTTGTCTGGTAAAATAACACATGACATATTTGTAATTTATGGAAATCAATCCATAGAGAATTTTTGGGTTCAAGTAATTGTACGTCAGTGCAAGATCTAAATAAAACTGATGAAAAGGTAATTAAGAAAGTAATATAACAATATAGATAAATGCCAAAAATGAGGTTCAAAGCACCAATCTTAACTATACAGCTGCAAATACTGGTAAGAAGCCAGTAATTACAGTTGAAGTCAATTGCCAGCTGTTTTAAAGCGCATCATTTAAACGAGCACTGCAATTGCTACCTTCCAGTCTTGGCTGCTAAAATAGCAGACAAGAAACAGAAAATTAAAATCCAGACGTTTAAAAATAGCTCACCATTTTTTTTCTTTAATTGCTTGCCTGCTCTGAAATCATCTACATTTTATAGTATGTTTAGTGACAAGGAAGATTTTGTGCTATGCTTTTGCCACTATGATGATCTCATCCTAAAATATCACTATGAAAGCCACATGTGTTTACAGAAAATCCTAGGAGCTAATGGTTGACTTGCCTCCAGCACCCAGTGGACAAAAGAAGAAGAGATAATGGAAGTTGTAAGAAATCACATCTTTCTCTCATCACTTGGCAGATCAGCAAATACACCAAATGATCCGGTGTCCTGCGGAATTGGATGTTTCAACATGTGTAGGAGAATCAGAGATATATTTTCTAGTATTTTCAATATTGAACTGAAACCATCATTTCTGAGTTGACATCATATCACCAGTAGAAAAAAATCCCACTTTGGGAACTTAGCAGGAAGAGGAGTCTTGCAGCAAAAGAAAGTACAACTTATTCCTGCTGAGGTGGACTCAGTCTGTACTTTTACAATGTCAGTGGTATTAAGAGTTCCAAAAGTAAAAAGGAATTTGATTTACACCTTTTCAGATGATCCATTACTGCAGTAATTTGAACTGTGTGCTGCCTTAAAAGTTCATTCTGTGCTGTCTTGCATAAAGTCTCTAAATTGGGAAGCTCATCCGAAAAAAATCCGACTTAGCTCTTAAAGTACACCACTGAACTGCAATACAAGGCATTCCAGTGACCCAACAGCTGTCAGTAAGTGATCATAATCATGCCTCCATATACAGTCTGCGTGTTGACTGACTTAACAATCACACTGACTTAAATTCCAACCCTCCCCTGGTTCCTCAGTCACACAATTGCGTCACTGAAAGGATACCATCACAGGGCAAATGAGCATTAGCAAGGTAGAAGTCTGTCCTAGTTAATGCTGAAAAACCAACAAATAGTACCAAAGCACTCTATTCAGGAATACCTTTTCACATCACTAAGACAGACTAAGACACTGAGACTCTAAGACATCCCAAGAAAGAAGGAATACATGAATGAAAAAGATGAAAACCATGGGTGATGGGCCAGCAATATCAGATTTTAAAAGTTGCCTTAGGAATCTTTTCTGAAAAAAATTTGGATATCCTGCAGAGGGAAATCCCTGGGACATACGTGTTCTTCTATACTAGCCTGTGCCTTCCCAAGCTTGATATTTTTTCATTTCAGGCATAGGATGAAGGCATTCAAAGAGGGTTAAAGTTCAGTAAATGGGAACAGAAGATGTAACCCTAAAAGTCAAATATTGATTCTTACTAGGGTTATCTTGAAAGCCTTGACAAAGATGGGGAATACACATGGATAAGAAGTTGAGTGAGAGCTTCTGGATACAGCTACAGCAATAAAACTGTGTTAAGGCAAATGGTGCTGTGTTGGTTCTGAGACTATACATGGTTGTCCCAGAAGGATTCTAATATCATGCACAAAAAAGAAGTACCTAACCATCAAAATATGCTGAAATTCCAGACCTGGGAGGCAGGCAAAGAAAGGAGAAGGGGAAAGAAAAAAATCAGGGGGATAAAAAGCATAAACTAAGTCAAATAGAAGTGACATCTCCATGTCTGGATTTTTATTTCTTACGTGATTTGAAGCTCAAAAATCTGAACTCATAATTTCAAAGGTACAGAGTAAGCTAATAAGAGAAAACAAAAAAATTAGAGGAAAATGTTAATGACCCACAAAACTCTCTTTTCATGGTATTCTAGACTGAGGATTTTTATTCAAAATGAGGAAATCTCCTCATTTTCCAGTGAAATCTCCATGGACGCCCCTTTATTGAGGAGCTTTGCAAGACCATGTGTCCCCTCTACTTGTATCCCTAAGTTCTCTTTTCAATGCAGTGAATCATTTTGACATGTTAGGAAAAAACACTTATGTCAATACATAGGGGAGGTCTCCCAAAGGCTAATTGAAAACAAGATCATTTAAAATGAAAATTACTCATTTCTCATACTTATTCCTCTCTGCACAGATATAGCCAGCGTAAAATAGCTCAAGTTGAGATCATGAATTTTGCAATCCACTTTGTTGAAATACATCATTACACAGCCTGTCAGAAGATGGGAGACAGATGTTCAATGTTTTCCACACTACTCTTCAAATAAACCACATGCATTTTATGAGTGTTTCTCAGTGGGAAAGAAAGTGGCCTAGCCAAACAGCCTGAAAACTACAGAGCAATCGGATTTTGGTTTGGAAGCTAAACATAGACTCTCCCTTTCTCCTATCAGTTGAAAAACTTTTCTGGAGAGGATCTGTCAGAAAGAGCTTTTGCTTTGCTTTTCTACCGCTGCTCTGTCTCACATGGGATCGCCTGAAAAAACAGTGCCTGGGGGATCTATATTCAGTTTTCTAAACCAAACATAACACAAGCAGAGTTCCTGGGCTACACATTTGGCTCTTGTAATATAAAATGTGAGAGAACATCCCCTAATGGCATTCAAATCACATTCTTGCAATTTTCAAGTGGCAAGTGCTTTTCATTTTTATTCTTAGAAAAGAGATGTTCTCACAAAGACTTTGTGTGTTGAACAGCTATGCAAATTCTCTAACATGCCAGCATACAGTTACCCATGTCAGGCAAATATCTTTTCTAGAGGGCAGTAAGAATTTATGTGTTCTTACTTTGTGGCTAGATACTGAAGTCCTTACTCAGGAAAAATTGTTACTTAATTAGCACTCAAAATTTACAGAGATTGAGGCCAGAGGGATCATTAGAACTTCTTAAATTTCATCTACTTAGTTTTGAATTGAGCTCATTAACTTATATTTGGTTAGAGCATAATTTATGCTCACTCTAACTGTATTTCCTGGTAAGTTTTCACTGGGCATACAGTAACATGTTGGCAGTTCATGAATGCTCCCAAGAGTTTAACAACCTCACCTTTAAAAAAAGAAAACTAGATGTCACCTACTTAAAAATTTAACTGATCTGTCGTTGACTTCCAGCCACTGATCCTTCTTGTTGTCTTCTCTACTAGATGAAACAACGCTTAAACTTAGTTTTTCCCCTCAGTGAGAGTACTTAAGCTGTATCATCAGTCATCTCTCAATCTCCTTTTGGTGAATTATCATATGAATCTATATTCCTCAAAAATATTTTATTGCCTCTTTTCACACCTTTTCAATTTTTAAAGAACATTTCTAAAACATACGTGCTAGAATTGGGCACCGTATTCTAAGAGCAGTTTCACTTGCAGTGTTCCTTGCAGATAAAGAGACATTTATTCTCTCATTTGCTCCCAAGCACAAGTGCTTTTGGCAGTAGTATTGCCTTGAGAACCCTATCAGGAATGCTTACAAAGAAAATACTACTGGTTTTTATAAAAATATCCCATGGTCTTTGCTTCTACATGTGTGACTTCACAGTTGACTGTTTTTCTAGAATTTGATCCCATAAGAGAATCTGATCTCCATGAGATGCAATTTTCTTTCCCCATAGCTGTCAATAAACTTTTGAACCACACAGACTCCCTGGAAGAAGTGTAAAACAGGGAATGTGATAGCTCCTGCAGAGGACTGTTACGATCTGACAATAATTCTGAGAGTCGTAGAAGAAATTAATGCCAGTTAATTGTTAAACACATTGTTTTAAAAGTGATACCCTATGAAGACATGGAGAAGAAGGAAAGGAAACAACATAAATTCCTTCATACCTCCCCTGAATTCTCCACAGAAACAGATATCATATTTAGACACATTTGTCTTTTGTATTTTTGCAATATGCAATATAATCAACTCCTATCAGCATGGCTTATACCTTGAAGATGGCTCTGTGCAGTCAACCCAGCTGCACACAAATAGGTACCAAGTGCAATTTTGAGGGGAGTTTTCAAAGCAGTGACATCACTAAGGGTTCATATGGAATATTTGTTCCTTTCTGGAGTGGCTGACAACAATCACAAAATGAACATACCTATCATTTATAATGTGCTGTGGACTTTGCCTCTTCACAAACAATACTGCACTTTCTTCACAGCAGCAGAATTTTTATTGTTCCTATGTGAATCATGAAACACAGAATCAAAGCTGATGCTATGTACCTGAGGTAAAAGAGAAGCTGAAGTTCATAAGGATTGGCCAGCAGGTAAGAGCAAAGGGCTAAATAAATGAGGGGAACCACCTAGGGTAAAAAAAACAGAAAATGGAAAAGTCCCATGGTCAGTCCCAATGGCATAAAGGTGTGACACATTGAAGGATGTATGAGTTTCGATGCAATAGTTTGAAAACTGTCTTTGTACAAACTTAAATAGCAGGATATTGCTAAGACAAATGAGTTGTATGGACCTTTCCTGAAACATTTATATTTTCCTAATAACAAAAGGAATGATGAATTTTCTTCTCTGAGGTCAAGTCCTATAGGCTACACAGCCAGCAGACTAGGGGTAGGAAGGATAGTGTCTTTTTCACTTTATGCTGCTTTGCAATAAATGAGGATTGCAGCATCAGGGCAGAATGGGAGTTTCAGACAAACTTTATCAGAAGAGCCCTTCTGCTGAGGTATGAGGTGCAGAAAGGACTCCCTTGCTTTCTCAACTCTTTCTCAGAGAGCAGCCTAGGTGCAACTGGATCCAATCTTAGCCCCAGACTGTCAACAGCTTAAGTCTAAGGAATTCCAGAGTTGTGTTTGAACCTTTCTACAACTTTCTCACACAGGATTAAGATATATTTATATAAATATTTATTATGATAGTGATTTGACAAAAATAACTTAATCAGAATTATTTACTACAGAGTACAGGAGCTAGTATAGTATAATGCACAATTTTGAAGCAATATTGAAGCAATTATATTAAAGCAATTTTATTAAAGCTAGCAAAAACAATTATTAAGAAGAGATTGATGTTACTTACATACTAATGACTGTGGACAAGTCACAAGAAGTAATCTTGAGGGGCATCCCCACTCAAGGAAAGAATCTGCACAGACGCTCCAAAGGGTATGTTAGAAAATCCTATTTTTAAAAGTTGGGATTGGGCTTTTATAGTATAAAGAGATTGACTGTCATTCAGATGTCTCCAGGCCATCTGTGTCAGCTCAGCAGCTTTAGATAAGTTATTAGTAGTGTCTCTTATTTCTTCCTTGGTCTGTGTACTTTACTGTTGGGGTCCCTCCCCCGCCGTGTAGCCCTGGGAGAGGGGCCCTGAGGGCACAGACACGGAGTTTCCCTGCCCCTGCTCAGCCTCGTTCCCATTGGTTGGTTTGTGTTCCCCTGCGCGGGCAGAAGGACCCTTGGTCCCGTGACTGGAACAGTTCCTGGGCAGAGCTCCGGCCATGCGGCTGGAGAAATAAACATCTCTGAAACATCTAGCAAGAATCTGTCTGTCCATATATATTTCCTTTCCACGGGACTCCTGGTTTGATATATGCATGTTGCAGTATCCGCACTGCAACAAATGGTGGAGAATTGAGAGCAGAACGATCCCCGATCCCTAAGCGACTGATTTGTGTGAGTAAACCCTGGAAACTTTGGATTCCTCTTCTTGGTTTTGCTTTGCTATTCCATATCTAAACTATGGAGGAACGGTGGGAAGACTCTTGGCTCTCAGAGCCGCATATGGACATTTATCTTAAACTTAAAATGATTCTTGAACAACGATTTGTAAATTTTAGCTTGATCCAAGCTCAAAAAGAACTGAAACACTTCCTGGCATGGTTGTTTAAGAACTTTTTCTATGTTTCTTGGGATTTAATTCTTACCAAGGGCTTTTGGAAAACCGTTTGGACACAGTTAATACTGGAGTCAAAATATATGCCGATGGAAGAATATTTTCATGAATATTATTTAGTTACCGAGACTGTTGAGCAATGTCAGCTGTGTCCTGGCGAAGGGAAGCCTGGCGCAGGGACCGTGCGGCCCAGGCCACGTGCACCGAGCGCTCTGCGAGCAGCAGCGAGGCAGTTCCCGCGTGCGGGCGGAGCCACGCGAGCCGCAGTGTCGGTGGCGGAGCGAGGCGCGGCGGGAGCGGCGGGACCTGGCGGTGCCCGCACGGCCCAGCCCAGCGCGTGGTGGAGCGAGCCCCGGGAACGCCCGACCGAGAAGGGCGGCGCGCGGGCGGCGGCTGGCGGCGGTGGCGGTGGAGCGGAGCCGCGCCCAGCCGAGACGCGCGCTGGAGCAGGGCGCGGGGGAGTCGTCGCTCGGGGGCCCGGCCAAGACGTGGGTACAGTGCCCGGCATCGGCAGCGAAGCTGCGACCAGAGGAGGCGACGCACGGAGAACTGAGCGGCGCGGCCCGGCCCGGCCCGCGCAGCCCCGAACGCGACCCCGAGAAGAGCACGCAGGCACCAGCAGCCCCGACAATTCCAACACGGGAGCGACTGAAGGAGAGAGCAAAGACGCAGCGAGACAGAAAACAGCAGCCACTCGGAAAAGGAAAAGATCATAGTAACTAAGATCTTAGGGATAGTAAAATGGTATAATGTTAAGCAAAATTATGGTTTTATAACAATGTGTGACAACCAGCAAGACATATTCGTGCATAGAACTGCTATTAAAAAGAATAACCCTGAAAAATGCATCCCAAGCTTGGGAGATGGAGAGGTGGTGGAATTCAAAATTATACGAGGTAGAAAAGGGTTACAAGCATCGCAGGTCACTGGGCCTGATGGTGTTTCTGTGAAAGGCAGTATATATGCTAAAAATCGTAGTCATGTTAGACAATATCTCCATTGTAAGCCCCCCCTACAGTCTCCCTTTCCTAATCCCACCTTTCCCTTTTACCCTATGTCCTATTACCCCCAGTGTATTCCCAATCTGTTTTTTCATCCATGGTTTCCCTCACAAACCATGCTTTTGCCAATTGTTTCCCCAAAAATCCCTTTCCAATGCCGAGTGGGGGATGAAAAGGGGGAGGGAAGAAGTTAAACCCTCTCCTGCCTCAGTTTCCCCACAAAGCATGCTCAGAGAGTTCTGTCTCCCTTCTGTCAGCCCTAAGATGTTCCACAGAATCTGATTGGACATTTAAAGACTCAGGAGGGTGGCTTGTTTTGTTTTGAAACTGTTCTTGTTATGTTTATCCAGTTGTTTTCATTCTGCTTTTATTAAAATAAAACGGGTGAGGTGTTGGGGTCCCTCCCCTGCCGTGTAGCCCTGGGAGAGGGGCCCTGAGGGCACAGACACGGGGTTTCCCTGCCCCTGCTCAGCCTCGTTCCCATTGGTTGGTTTGTGTTCCCTGCGCGGGCAGAAGGACCCTTGGTCCCGTGACTGGAACAGTTCCTCAGCAGAGCTCCGGCCATGCGGCTGGAGAAATAAACATCTCTGAAACATCTAGCAAGAATCTGTCTGTCCATATATATTTCCTTTCCACGGGACTCCTGGTTTGGTATATGCATGTTGCACTATCCCCACTGCAACACTTTACCATATCTGCCACATGTTCATCTCACTATCAGGATATTTAACTTTGGGATTGATGAGTCGGATTGATTTCAGCATTATTCCACTTCAAAAGCAGCATGATGTCCCCTTCTACATTCACCACTGGTAGCCTTGCGTTAAGGGAATAGTTCAAGTTGGTTTACCCTATTCTAGGCAGAGCATCTTGCTGCATGCAGAGTCATATTTTGTACTTGAGGAATTTTTTTTTTTTTTTTGTAACACAGTGAGCTACATCCTCCTTAGGGAAAACAGAAGGGTTTGCAGAGCATTGTGAAGCAGCAGGCAGCAGCACTGTATGAGCCCCGCAGCAAGCAGAAACCACTCTGGATCTTCTACTTATCTTTTATTTGTCTTGAAGTTCTGGCAGCAACTCAGTTCCTTCTGAATGGGGAACACAGTCAGTAATTGAATTTCAGTCTTCTACCCTCATCCCAGAAGTACCAGTCTCCTGCTGATCCAGTATGAAGACAAGTGAACAAAAAATGTAATGTGCTTTTGGAGCATTTCAGAAATGCTAGTCTTAACTGCTAGAGAAAAGCCATCAAACTTCCATTTGAAAATGTGCTAAAAGAGTCTGTGCTGCATAACATGTGAGCAATAACTGTATCCCTTGATCTGTTTTGATGGGTCATCTCTGAGTTTTCTGTAATGAAAAACATATGAAAAGAAACTGAAAGAGACAGAAGAGTTGAGTTCTTAAAATCATTCCTGGTTGAGGGCATAGAATACCTCACAGACATTTCATTAAAAACTAAACCCATTTATCCAGAATAATTGCAAGGAACAAATTTGCAAATATTCATAAAGATGGCAATGAAATAAAACAAAGTATGGCTCTTTATGAAATAAACATGCATGTCTCAATCTCTGGCACTGTTTGGGAAATTATAAATGTATCATCACAGTGACAGCAAATGACTCATTGTTTTTGAGACCTATATAAAAAAACCGGGGGCCAGATGCTTGCCAAGAGGGTTAAGAATGCCACATTTTTATTCAGCTCAAATATAAGTCACTAGCAATTATATACTTAGGTTTTCCATTTGATAGTGCCAACATACTGAGAGGGGGCCAAAGCAGATTTGGTAGGCACCAACACACAGCACACTTTCCATAGAAGAGCAATGGAATATTTAGGTTTCATTCACTAAACACAGTTGTTAAAGCTTTTTGTTTCTCATTGATTAATCAGTTTGATATGACAAAATGCAGAGATACTGTAGCACTCCCAGAGTACTGTACGTTAAACAGGACACATGAAAGGGTCAATTGAACTGAATAAGGCAATATTTTTACATTGGCACAACACTGCAAGACATGTATGGATGATATTTAGCTTTTTCTCGCGCACCAAGAAAAAACTTTGAGAAACACTTCCATTAATGTAGCACATTGCAGACCATTTTTCCTCCCTCCTTCTGTGGCTAATGTGCTTATTCTGAAGAAATTAGGGTGTGTGCAACTGCCTCCACAGTTGCAGTCATCAGCAAATGAAAAGGGTGTGTTGGACAAGCAGTACAACTTGACTGAGTAGGTGGACTATGACCAATTCCAATTTATCAAAGCTGGCTTCATCTGCTGGCCCTTCTTTTCTTCAGCACAATCCCCCGTCTGCTTTACTAGTGAAATAAACCTTCCCTCACATCTCCTCATTTTCCTTCTTTCCACCTTCTCTAAATCTGCAGCTGTAACAATCCCCTTCTCACGTTTTCCTTCTTACCAGCCACCCAATTCTTTGACCCAGCTCATCTAATCTCTAGCACCTCATTTTTTCCTGGTTTTAGGACTGAAAAAGGAGAATACTTCTCAACCCAGCAGCTGAGTTAGGGGGTCAGGCAAGCCTTGGGCGCCCTCTTTGGCTATCCAGACACCTCAGCAGCAGTGGCAAGTTGCATTTTAGCTACCCATGCACCAAACCCCCAGGCTGCTGGTGACAGACTTCCACCAGGATGTAGCCCAGGGCTGAATCTGGTAGAGGGTCTGAGCTACCATTGTAGAGGTACACAAGGATCTTCCAAGACACAGGAATGTCTTATGCAAAAAGTGATGGGACCTTCATATCCTCATTGTAAAAAAATCTTGCTCTGGGGCTTCAATGTGCATTTTATAGCAAGAAGAGGAAAACAAGACAAATTACGTATCAATCCAAACATTGATAAAGTGGTTAATTTTATAGGCTACAAGGATAGGTAATTCAGTTTCCAAAAAAATGGCAGGTAGCAGGAAGAGCTATAAAACAGTCACTGATGGTAGTTATTATTCAAACTATAATCCTGGTCTTTACTCCCCCTCATTGCAGTATTCACAGGGCGTCGTATTTTAAACCCTAAACTGCACCTATCTCACACCTCCGAATCTGGCACCAAATAACCAACTCTCAGTAAGAAATGAAAAAATAAAGCCAACAGCAAGCTGCCTAACTGAATTCTTGGGACAATGAAGTGTGAACAGGTGTGATGATGTGTTAAACAGCATGTGGCAAAAATGCCTATGCTTGCTAATGAGATGACAGTTGCTTGTTATGCAAACTGTCCTAGTAAAATCATCTTTGCCTGCTACCTATGCCCTTGGGCTCACATCCAATCAACCTGAGAGCTGCAACATGTCATTCAAAATGACATTCATCAGTATAGACAACTATGTGAGACCTATATGCACAGAAATCCCCAATACTCACTACCATTAGGATAAATGGAGCATTTCATCAAAGTTTGGAATGTGCAAGCTTTCCTAGCCAAAAAAGACTGATGAGAATTGCAAGCTCCACTAGTGGGAAATAAAGACTAATTAAAATGAAATCTCCATTCAGTGTATTTCTGTGGCTTGAAATAACACTGATCTTTTCAAATGAAGTGAGTGCTAATAAATTATTTTTATTAAATTGTGATGAGCTAAAAGAGAAGTGGTACAATATGGGCTTGTCTGTGATTTTTCTCTCAGAATACAGTCTTTTTTTTTTTATTTATTGCAGGGAGAAAGAAAAGGAGGCAGGGAAGGAAGAGTAATCATCCTATAATTATTCCTCCTGATTTTTTTTCATGAAGATTATTATGCCTTTTGCAGCTTACAGAAATGAGAAAGAAATTAAAATCTACTGCCAATATATTAACATATCAACAACTGAAAGGATTTAAATCAATAAAGGAGGATGATACATTAACCTTTAGAGAACCTGAGTTCAAGATGAAGACTGATGGAGTGCTACTGTGTTTGATCAGCTCTTTTAAGCCAGTATGCAATGTAAGTTAATTGGCTGTTTTAAAGTACTGCACAGAGATTTTCATGGCTTAAAAATATTTCATTTTCATTATTATTGCAACAAACTTACAATTTCCTTATATTGTTTTCATGTCCTCTTCCAGTGAGTAACAATACAGAAGATGCATTGTACTACAACATATGCTTTAAATCCCAATCACTTTTTGGGTTCATTTTCCATCTCTTTTTTTCACTCATGTGTGAAATTTTCCTGCTTTTGTGAAAAGGAAAGGAATGAGGAGAACTCACACACATTAAATAGATCGCAACATATAACCACATAAGTCCAAGCATATACGAACACTGGATAATTCAGGAAAAAGAAATTTCTGACAAAATGATTCCTGGAAGCGTTGTCTTCCCTAGCAAGGAAGGAAGGCAATTTGTATTCAGTGTTAATGACAATAATATGCAAAAATAGGATGTCTCCTGAATTGAAAATAATTCCTCTTAGCTTTTAGCCAAAAGGAGGATATTCATGGCATGTTTTGAAAGAAATTGAATATATTCAAATTAATTATGAGGAAGACTGAAGATGATATGCAGAAAAAGACACTTTCCTGAATCTTTTGAAAATATTTCAGTTCTTTACAACAAATTTGTACCACTTCAGCAAAGACTTACTAATGCTAATGACTCATAACAGGAAATACATATAAATAGATAGCAGAGTATTATGGCAAATTATATTTCCCATTCATATTTAAGACTAAATACTATCACTGAAACAATGTACTTTGCTTAACATTATACTCATTGCTTTCTGTGACAGCTCGTTTTCTAGATTATAGGGTAAAATAACTCATAGATTAGCAATTATTTACAGTGTTGTACAACTATGACTATATTTAAAGGGAGGGAAGTACTTAAACACATGCTTGCACTCAGAACAAAATATAATCCTGTCTTTCTGAACTCGAGTTGACCTATATGGGTGTGCTGACACAACATAATTATGACAAACAACCTCATAATACAATAAGGAAAGCTTCCTGTGGCTGTGCTGTTTTAGCAAATATCTGTACAATATCAATTGGGCAAATACCCTCCACAATCAAAGAAAAAAGTTATAATAATACTTCATTAGGATCAATAACTGTTTTATTATTCACAATACGTGAAGAGCTAAGATTAACCAGTTGTGTAGTAAATTTAATGCTCCGTCACTTAATACAATATGATTTTACAATATAGCTAATGTGCACAAAACATTGAAATATAGAATATTGGCACATATGAGATTTATGATAAATTTAAGATAGGAATGAATGTAGGCTAAGTCTTCATGTTGCTCAACTGAGGTCAAGAAAATCAATATTGTTCATAATGTATCTGTGACACAGAAGCTTGAATGAGAAACCTTCTGAATAAAAAGATACACTTCTCTGTTTACCCTTAGCTTTTTTTTTTACCGTAACAGACATATCTTTTGAAATCTAAGGTATCTGAGAAAAATGACTAAGACATGTTAAGTCTTTCTAATGGATACAGTATGGAAGATATTAAGATCAATTAAAAAATGCTGTAACTCCTTGAAAACTATTTAATTTTCAATTTACTTCAACTTCCCTATTTGACTTCCAGATTTAACCATAAAATACCGGAAGAAATACAGATCTGAAATAAATACAAATTTATATCCCTAAAACACAAGTAGAAAGCAAACACTTGGACAGCTGTGCTTCATTTTTTCTTCTGTAGAACAATCCTACCTCTCCCACAGGTGTCAAACACACTGAAAAATTGGAAAGAATGTAGTTGGTGAGATTAGGTTGTAAGGCTATCTAGCACTAACACAACCTCAATCCAGTATGACAACTTTTCAAAATAAATTTCTTTTGTAACAACCTATGACTTTGTAGCTCCACTAGGACCCTAGATCTGTTGCTGTTAATTCAGTCAAACTGGAATTTTCCTAATAATCTGTCAGAAGATAATGAAGTTCTGAAAAACTGGAAGCTTTTATGAAAAAAAATCTGATTTAATATGTTACAGGGGTCTAAAGAAAGAGGTAAAAGAACAGGATACATTAGGAAAACATCATAAATTCTGGATTTCATTCAGCTTCATAAAATATATAAAATCTGAAAGTTAAATACATCAGAAGTATTCTGGCATACACTGAAATATCAGAAAGAACATCCATTAGTCCCACATCTGTAAGAAGTATCATCAAAACTAACAACTTAACTGGGAATAACTAGTTTAAATAGCCTGTCAATGCTCTTATAGTTTTATAGGCTGTACATCCAATTCAAGCCACATATTTTCTGAGAGTGTCCATAATTTCAAGACTGCTAAACTTTTTCTCTTCAAAATGTTCCTAAAACTCAAGCCCACATGAAATCCCTTAAAGAGAAAAAAAGACCACAAAATGTGGTTGCTACCATACCATAGCATTCTGGAAGGTCTGTGATGTTTCCTCTTACTCTTCTTTATGTTACAATTTTTTTTTTTTTTATGTCGGTGCCTTGTTTCCATTTAGAATATAGTGTCCTTAGGACAGAGACTAGGTTGTTTTATTTGTCTACTGTGGAGTCATATTGGTTACCAATAACACTTTTAATGTAGGGACAGGAGCTCATTTTACTAATGTAAAATATTCATAAATAGTCAGGAACTTTTCAGTCAAGGATAACATTATTTAAGTTTCTTGCCCATTCTGGTAAATGCATTAAAATCCTATGATTAAACTCAGAGGCAAGGGTAATTTTAACTATATGTATTGAAAAATCTCTATTTCTGCATGCAGTGTATGCCTCTGACAGGTAATTATAATTTAGGAAGTTAAGTAAAACTCTGTGTATCATTCGTGCTGCAAAAAATATTCTGGTAAATCTTTGTTCTTTTCACCTGGAAGCCTTGACTCAGTCCTGGGAAGTCTGTAGTGTGCTATTGGGTCAGAAGCATAGTGCAAACTCCCGTCTGCTTTCACAACAGCTGTATATGTCTTGCTTGAGCTTTATTAGAAACATATCTAAGTATATTGCACTGCATAGTATCAAATTTACAATTTGGGGTCATGCAGTAAAATCATAATAAAATGATTGTTTTTGACAGTTTTTGTGGTTTCTTTCTCTAAAGTGAAGCTTGTACTCAAAGTGTCTTCTATTAATGTGACTTGAGTTACCACATTTTGAATTTATGCTGGTCTGATAATAATATTTACACCACAATTTTAATTGTGATAATGTAATAATATTGCATCACAATTTTTTTCACCACTATTTTCAAGTCATTTCTCAACTCTTTCATACCTCTTTTTTTTCTTATACTTGCTTGTAAGTTTATGTCCAAGGCATGGGCTAGCTCAGACTTGCCAAGTGGGTTTTTTGCTTTTAAGTTGGATGAGAATGTGTCCATCAGTGAAGAAACAGAATAGTATTAATTAAATTGGACAATGTCATTTTTGTGCACATGCAACCAAGCGGTATCAAAGATGATGGATGTTTGGAAAAACATCTTTACTGATACTGTTCTCCCACGGCTCAGATGTCAGTTCAGAGATACCACTTCCTTCTCAAAATGCATAAAAAAAGTCCAATAAAAAAGCAGTTCAATCCTCCTGCAGATAGATTCCATGACAAAAAATGGACATATGTCAGTGGTCCTTGAAAAATTTCCATGTTATTCCCTGATAAACATACATCCAAAACTGTATCTTCTTTTTTGTATGAGTGATTCTAGTTGGACTTGATTTATGTAGAAAATTGACAACTTGTAAGGCAGGCAACACCAGAAATCTCATTGTTCATGAGCTAATAATTAGTACTCTGGTATATAATTATGATTAGGAACAGATGAAAAATTGCAGATTAATAGATTTCTCAAAATGAAGTGTTGGCCATTTGAAAGTATGACCAGTTTTCATCCCTATCTTGTCCAACATAAAAAAGTGATCATAAAGTGGATGAAAAGTTTGAACATCGTGTTTTCCCTTCTAAAAGAAAAATGCTGTTTTCATCCTGAAGGTACAATTCATTTAATATTTCTTCTTGTCTCATTTTAAAATGTGGGAAGTATTTCATTTTAGTTAAACTAAACCTTCAAACCAAGAATTAAAAACATTGTCACAGAAATAAGCTACCTTTGTCAACATATTTTCATTACTGTTATAGGTTGAACTACAGATGGTTGAATATGAAAGATGAAAGTGAGACTGTAACTTTTTTCCACATTTTTCACATTTCACAGTTTCTGCATTAAAATACCATAGAAATAGCTGGAATGTGAAAAAACATCAACCCCAAACATAGAGTGATACAATGCTTGAGAAAGTGTTATTTATTCCAAGCCAGACAGTGATACACCATGATGAAGAAATTGAATTATGCAGTTATATGACAGGGCCAAAAGACTAAGCAGAGTATTGGAATGGTATTTTGAGGCTGATTTTGGAGAGAAAACAATCTGGTCTGAAGTGCTAAGAAAATGCTTCGTGTTATTGATTCCTTATTTTTTCAATAAATGGGATTTAATTTTTTTTTGCTTACCTTGTTTTGTTTTTTCAAATCAACTTTGCTGCATATTAAGAATTTTTGTCTCTCTCATGCTTTCCTCCTCCCAACAAAAATGTACTGTTTTACTTGAAATTTTGGATAGTTATTCAAGTCAAATAGTACTTTCAAGGCACATCCAGACACTGCATGTGATCTGAATTGTGTTGTCAATAACAAAGGTTCTGAGAGGAATGAGCTCAGAGGTCAAGTAACATGAATGCTAATTTACCCTAAGAAAGGTCACAGTGACTTTTCCTACCTCAGGGTGATTGAAAAAGTGAGGAAAGAAGAACAGCTCCATACTTCATCATTTTGCAGAGTTTAGTGTTCTCTGTACTGAAGATTTCTTTAAAAATTCGTACTAACACAACAAAAAACCAGTTAGTACTCCTGCAGATAGTATAGATAATCATAGTTAAGGTGATAAAGAGTATTGTTCCTTTTAATGCTTTTTTCAACATATCTAGTGATATTTGTGCTACTGTCATGGTGTCATATCATCATATGTACAAACCTTTAAGGAAAAAAACTTTAAACCTTTAAAGTTTATCTAACACCACACACAGCTATCTGCTAGATTAAGCAAACGTAGTGCCTTTGAATATGCTGTGCTCCTTCTCAGGTTCTTTGAGGTATGGGGCAGGATCACCACCCACTAAAAAAGAACTTGAGGACATGATGGTATCAGAAAGCTGTGCTCCATTTTGCTGTTATGAGGCTTTTGTAGAGACAGCCCTAATTTGGAAGTTCTAGAAACTATAAACAATCAAAAATCCAAACACTTTTGAATTAAGTCTCTTTCATTGTAACATTAAAAAAAAACCATCCTAAAAAATTAAGAGTATTATTCTGCCTCTGTGACATACCATTCAAGACAAATAATGTTTATGCCCTGTCGTAAAGCTTATGTCGTATAAAATTTAGTCATGGACTAAACCATGTGTGAAAAAAATCACTGTGTTACCCTGGGATCAGTTTCTGTTTATAGCGAGCTCTCTCAATGTTTTCTAGGCAATGAAGCTGAAATGATGGCAAAGGAGGTTGCTCTCTGCAGGCAGGAGTTTGAGGGAAGAGGAGTGCTTACTAAGGCAGAAGAAACAAAAGTCAGTGGCACTAACCAAATTCTTTCCAGCATGAATCCACTCCCTAAAGAGAAAGTCTTGGTCAAACCAGGAAAATACAAAGATGCTATTAGATAAAAATTAAGGAAAAAACTTTTTTCTGATATTCTATTTCAGAAAGGAGAAGCAAGCGGAAAAAAATCCAATACTAGTAGGTTTTTATGGACTAGATGACCTCTGTGTCCTTGTATCAAAACATTCTTCTAACTGGACTTAGAAAAAATTATTTTCTTTCTCAAAAGAGGATGAGGAAGATTTCTAAATGAACCTGCCCAGACGCAGATTCTCCTAAGGATTCTACCCTACCCCAGAAGTACTTTAAGAAAGTAATGGAAGTTACTGTGCCCACAGCATTTGCAGCTTCACCCAAATTGTAGTGTAAGAGCAAGATGACCTTACCATGCACCTTGTGTTACGTCTTGATAAAGATTGTATTTCTTATAACAGACTAGATTAGATTAGATTAGTACAATTTCTTGCAATCTTTTGGGTATAGCCAAATTTCTGATATGAAGGACGAAGTTGTACAACTAAGGGAAAAGCAAAATCTTCTGCCAGTTTCAACTGGTTGTACTGAATGGAAACAAGTAGACCTCTGAGACAGTCACACACAGAAGCAACCTCTAAAAATTGTTAGAAGATAAACAGCTATTGTGGGACATAAAATTTACATCAGAAACACAAGCACTGGAAACTCCTGTGATACTGACTCTCTCTAAGTTTTTATTCAAGCCTGAAAAACTACTTGTCCCTTTCCTCATGGTATAAACAAAAAAAGGAGGCTGATTAGAGAAGCTGATAAGAGGGACCAAAATTCTCTTCAGCATATTAATTCATGTATGACATGTAGGTAAACAAACATTTCATAGGAATCTTTTTTTTCTTTGTCAGTTTCTGAGAAACACATCACTCCCTTAAAACCCCAATAAAAAGGGTTTGGGTTTTGGCTGCTTTTTAAATGCAGTCGAGAGGAAATAAATCTATTTACTTATAAATAAGGCAGCTGAATATTTAAGTTGAAAACAGCTTTCATATGCCACTGATGGATAAGATCCATAATAATTTGTCACCCATTGTGGAAAATTCTCAATTAGCATTATGAATGTATTGATGAACTAATCAATCAGTCTCTTACATATTTTTATAAACCACAGCAACAATATCAACATTACTTTACTGTTGAAACGTAACCCCAACAAAATCCAAAAATCCATCAGAAAAAAGAAAGATTGTTGCAGCTTTCTTAAAGCTAATTAAAAAATATTAAGGTGATAACAGTGTATTCAAACTTGACTACTGAAACCGACAAACCATACTGCAAGTCATTTCTGTCTTTAAAAGTCCTAGCTGCTTGGAAAATACTGTGAAAAAATGTGTTTTACAGAAAACATCCTAAAAACATATTCTTTCACTAATACTGTTGTTATGACTTCTAGAAATGTGTGGCAATAAATACGATAATTTCTCTAAATTAGTCATTTGTTTCAGCCATAAACAAGTTACTCACTGACATTACTAAATAAGAACTCAGGGTATGCTGATCTATATAGGAACAAAAACATCTTCCAATCTGAAATATTCTAAATCTATCTCCAAATAGTCTATTTTCAAACATCAGCAGATTACATTGTGAGATTATATATCATGTATTTCCATGCTTCACAAGTCACTGTAAGAGTAGAAAAGATAAAGGTCATAATTTACAAAAATTTTGAAAAAACTGTGTTATGTTTGTTTTCTGAAAAATTTGCTATTCACTTATTCTTATGTAATTGGCTCCCTTGGCAAAAAGCCTCTGCACAGCACATCTTAATTTTGTCCTCCCATCAGCATCAAAAATGCAATGTGGAAAAACTAGTTGACCTAGTAATAGGGTAGAGTTTCACTGAACCCAGAGACAATTCACTGACTACAGTTGTTTACACCTCGTCCTAGTTTTGACTTGTCCAGTAGCTATTATAGTGCTGTGTTTTGGATTCAGGACAAGAATAATGTTGAAAACACACTGATATCTTGGGTTTTGCTAAGGTATGTTTATTCTAAGTCAAGGACGTGTGTGTGTGTGTGTGTGTGTGTGTCTCATGCTCTGTCAGTGGGAAGGTACAAAAAAAAAAATGGAGGGATCTTAGCCAGGACAGGTGACCCAAGCTGACCAAAGCGTTATTTCACATCAAAGAACGTCATGTCCAGTGCATAAACTGGGAGGAGTTACCCAGAAGGGCAGCCAGCCTGGGTTCAGAAAGGGGCTCTGGCGTCACTCAGAGAGTGGTGAGCATTTGCATTGTGCACCACTTGTTTGCTTGGGTTTTTTTCCTTTTTACCACTATTATTATTTACCATTATTATTGTACTTTACTTTGTTTTCAACTATTGAACTGTTCTTAACTCAACCCCCAAATTTTAATTTTGATTGTCCTCCCTGTTCCACCGGGGTCAGGGAGGAAGGCAGGGAAGCTGAGTGAGCAACTTAATTTCCAACCGACCTTAAATCATGACACAGCTTAACATCCCCATTCTGTATATTTCCATTCATTTTTTCTCCTTGCGGGTGCCAGACCTACAGTAGAAAATACTGAGCAAATTAAGCCTTTGGGTATGAGCCTTTGGGTAAGCCATGCAGCATCACAAAGTTCTAAGAGGCACTGCAGAAAAAAATTGGCTGTGCCACATAGGCACTATATATGGGACAATGTCTCTTGCTTTATTCAACATCTGCCAGGTATTCAGCACTTTGCAAGGTTCCACTCCAATTTTCCATCTCAGCTATCAGTCCCAGGATGCTTTCTCAGCTGCATAGAAGGAAGTTTTTCTACCTCTTCTTTCCAGTTATCTCCAAGATCATGGCTACATGACTTTGATTTTCAAATACAAAGCTTTTATAGCAACCACCTCATTTGGTAGAATGATTTTTAACCACTTTGTCTCAAACAAATGTAGGCCTGATTTCCTGTTCTGATGTGTATGAAATGACAGGATAAGCCATAGCCTAGATATCTGCACTTTCTGACTGTCTTCACATCCTCTAATGCTCCTGAGCTTCTAGAATGCACCTAATTAATTCAGCAACTAATTCTTTACTACTATCATAATTAGGTATTTCATATATATACAATAAAATTAATTTGAATTTATAACAGAATTATCTAAATCATATTTAAGTTGTATAATAAATATACAAATGGTTAAAATAATGAGATTAACCATTTACATGAATGAGGAAGGCACATTTTGCACAAAGAAAACATTCTAGTCAATGGATCCATTAATACATTAAACACTACATCATGATTTACATACTAATGCTTCTACATGGGCATATCAAAAATAATGGATTTTAATGAAGAAGTTAAAGTCAACAAAGTAATTTTGCATTAATAAGTTATTTGCCGGAGCCATAAACTGAAATTCAAGTATGTGGGCCTTCCCATTCCAATATAGAAAAATAATTTGATGTTTCTGATGAGAGGAAGAAACCCAACAAACTGCGAGTTCCAGAAGCAAAGTAGAACTAAGTAAACATGGTAGCTCAAAGCCACATTTCCACTTAACTATTTGCCACCATCAGAGAATTAAAGCATAGAAATACAAGAGAGATTCAGAAAGCAAATAAATGTGTACAGAGAGCCTGTTGATACAAAGGAAAAGCCTTCAGGCCAAAAAGCAATGCTAAACTCTGTCAGGTCTCTGTGACCAGAAATGTAGAAAATCAATGTCAGAATTTAGATGCAATTTAGTCATTTAGGGACCAAAACAAGTGTGGAAGAGTTTAAGGACACCTTCCAGAGAGCAGGAAGTCTCTCAAAGTATGGACTAAAGAAAGCCTGAAGAATCCAATTACCTGACAGCACTGTCCCGGAGAGTACTCTGGTTTCCTGGAGGTAAAGGGGAAGACAGGTCCTCAGCTGACATCTTGCTCTGGACTCCTACAGCAAGCCACATGCTTAGATGCTCACCAAAAATCATTTGCTGAAATACATAAAAGGGCAGCATCTTTTGCTCTCCCAACAAACCCTGCTGGAAGAATACAGATGATACCAACTGCTTCTCTGCCCCAAATGAATCAAGCACAGTGCCTCAGAAAGCAACAAATTCATGTAGGTTGAGTCTCCTCTTTAGCCTTCTCAGACTGTCAGGTTGAATGTGGCTCTCTCAAAGTGTTTGAAAGGAATATATAGTATTTCTAGAAGTTTGCTGGTATTAAGTGGCACTAAGGCCCACAGATATGATGTTCTGATTTGCAGAGGGAAGACAACAGAATATGGTTATCAGAGGCTGTAAAGAGCTTTGGAAAGAAGTAGTGATCAGTAACAAGAAATATAAAAGTTATAATGGAGAATGAAGCAGGAGAATGTTTAGTGAAAAATTAGGATCTGTTGTTTCACATCACTGCTGATGAATCTCAACTGATGGATTAGAGACACAGAATTTACTGGGAATGAAAGAGGACATACATATATTACACACATATATATGTATACACACACATATTTCACATGTGTATGCATATATAAGTGTATATATATCTCCATGTCTATCTAAACACACACACAATTGCTAGAAGGCAAGATGAAAAATATGAGCAAGGACACTAATACACTATTTCAGGACATTTTGTGGAAAGTTTTATCTATTATAAGACACTTGATATATTTATAATTTTTAAAGAAAGGATTTTCATCTTAAGAATACTACCTAAAATAACTAAAAAGAAATTAAAATGAAACAAAAATTAAAGAAAATGGTGACTTCATTTGGCTGTAATAAGATTAAGCTGTTAGAGAGTGTCCAAGGGAGGGCACGAGGATGGTGAAGGGCCTTGAGGGGAAGCCGTGTGAGGAGTGGCTGAGGTCACTTGGTCTGTTCAGCCTGGAGAAGAGGAGACTGAGGGGAGACCTCACTGCAGTTACAACTTCCTTGTGAGGGGAAGAGGAGGGGCAGGCACTGGTCTCTCTTCTCTGGTGACAGTGACAGGACATGAGGGAATGGCCTGAAGCTGTGTCAGGGGAGGTTTAGATTGGATATCAGGAAAAGGTTCTTCACCCAGAGAGTGGTTGGGCACTGGAACAGGCTCCCCAGGGAAGTGGTCACAGCATCAAGCTTGACAAGGTTCAAGAGGCGTTTCAACAATGCTCTGGGGCAGATGGTGTGTCTCTTGAGGATGGTGGTGTGCAGGTCCAGTTGGACTCAATGTGAATCCCTTCCAACTTGGCATAATCTGTGATTCTGTGCTTCTGTGCTTCTGTGCTTCTGTGATTCTGTGATTCTGTGACTTGCACATCAAGACCTGCCTTAGGACAAAATTGTGGACAGTTTTGTCCTTAGGAAAAAATAACCACAAGATATAAAACAATCTGAAACTTCAAATTGAGAAAAAATGAGAAATACCTACAAATAAGAAAATAAATTCAGTATTTCCACTTCATGTTTATGTACAAATTCTCTCTTGCAGGTGTGATAAAACTCTCGTTTCTTACAGCCTAATGTCTGACATCTAGGACAACTCTTTTCTTTAGTGGGCCAATCACTATTTGTATACCTTAATATCCCAAATTTCTGAAGAATTTCAATAATTTTTTTTAAAATTCCTTCTAAATTTTAAAAATATATTCAACATATTTATCTCTTTTGGTATTTATATTGAACTCTTTCCTTCTGTTAACCCTATGCCATGCTTAACTGTTCAGTAAAGTAGTTTTAAATCATAACTTTGGAGTACTTTATTTTTGCTGGAACCTGAACCTTCTTTTTCCTGAACTTGGCTTGTAGCTCCTTCTAAGGGGATTGATGTACAACTTAACCAGAAAAAATGAAAGTCTAAAACCACTAGTAGCAGTTTATTTATAAAATATGCATTAAGAATACACATGTTCCTTGGTTCCCAGAAGAAATCTAATGTCTTGTCTGACCTTAGCCAAGAAGTTAGAACAGGTGAACCACTTGAGCTAAAGCTCTGTGAAGCTGTGTAGCAGTGTATCTAACTTGTAATGTAACAGAGGTTTAAGTATTTCTTCTCAATAGCAAAATTCTATTTATCTGTTTCATTCAGACAATTAACATACCCACTCAAATAAAATCAGCAATACTGATTCTGCATTGCAAATATTGAAACCCATGTGAAAAAGAATCACAGCTAACTGTGATTAGAATCTTAATCAGTTTTATCTGGCATTGCTGTGAAACATTAACACATGATTTTGTTCTAAATACATTGCTCCATACTTTATTGTAATAAATGTCAAGTGAAATTATTACTGTTATCTTACACCAAAGCATACAGACACATGTTTTTTGCCATGAAGGACTTATATGTGAGACAGAAAAATGTGTCAGTAAAGAACAGCAAAGATTGATAGAAGCACTAGTCAGGGACAGAACAAGGCACAAAAGCTTCTTTATCTGCCCAAAGTGATGACTGCTAGTCAGTATTGCTTGTTGATTCTTTGATTTTGGGAAAATTACCTACTACCTCTGCAATACATTGCAGTCTGACACACAGAGTGAGGTACAGTCATTTGTGTATAAGCATGTATCTTTTAGATTTTCATAAATGTTTCCTCTTTCCCTGTTGTAGGCAGAAAAACAAATGCACCATTCCCATGTCCAGACAGATTAAAAAAATCTCACAGTCAATAGTAGCTAAAAAATCAGTTCATAATTTTTAACCTACTGAACAGAAAATAAAATCCTCACAGCAGGGCAAGTAAAAAGATGGATATATGATTAGTATCATAAATCTGTTTGCAATTGCAATCATATGTGTATAGCATAAGAATTTGCTTTGCACTGTTACCAAAGGTAAAATAAACCCTTGATAAAATTAGTAATTGCTCAATAATGGTCTGGCCACAGCCAAAAGGCAATGGATCTGCAGGTTCACCTTTATTCTTACAAGAATTGTCCAGAAATTATAAAGTGTGATGCAAGACATTCCTTTCTCAAGAGATAACAAAGCAGTGCAATCACCAATTAAAGTTTCAAATCACTGTTTTAATACACATTTAGGATAAAGCTTTCTTTGGGTAGTAACACAAATTAAGTCAACATTAACAGGTATTTTTACAGTTACTGAGTCAGTGCTGTGAATACTGGAGTATAATTAACTAAATCCACAACATTGCCAGAATATCAGATTGATGTCACTTACAAATGTTGTTTGCATTTTCACTTTTGCTTCAATAGTTCACCTGAACATAAAACTAACACCTTGAAATTTAAAGATACATTTCTATTTAATTTGATGGATTTTCCTATGGTAACTTCCATTTTGATGTTATGTAATGACAAAACATTTTTAAAAAATGCAACCAGAAGCCATTTCCATTTTAATGAATTTTTATTTGCAATTCATGAAGTAGTACATGAAAGTAAAGCTCTGTGAAAAATTAGCCTTACTTAAATCCTAAACAGAGGTTGGAAAGAAGATATAGAATAAGTTTCTCTCAAGAAGGGGAGGAAAAATCAGTTCTCTAAAATTCCACTAAATTCTGTATGTTAAACAAAAATTGTGTTAAAATCAATGTATTGAATATATCATGATAATAAAGATAAAAAATTTTTCAGGGATAGGCTCTGAAAATCTTGAATACTGACTGGAAAAGAATTACCTGTTTGAGATACCTCTGTGGAGGTTTCTGTGGAGACACCTCCCTAAGCATGGGCTCACTGAGCAGTGGTGGCATCTCCCCATGAAGGAACAGAACTGGGATATTTTCCAGGCTGGCATTCACAGCATCGTTGGCCAAAGCTCAGTCCTCTCAGAAGTGAAAACTCTATTTTGTTTTCTGAAATTAAGGAAAAGCTGGGAGTAAACAGAAAGTCTTTTTAAAGGGACTGGCCAAAATCACTGGGTTGCTTCACATCTCTCAAGACTAGCACTAAATTTTTAACATCCTCCCCCACTGTTACTATGCTTCCATAACAGCCCTAGGAATCTGCAAAATGTGGGCTCTATAAAAATACATTGTTCAGAAAAAAAGAAATCATTAAGAAGCTGTAAGTGTCAGGAACTAGTCTTCTTGTTGAAAATATGTGTGCATCATAATTTCTGCTATTAAGAAATTTTGCACTGTACCTCAAGTTATTTATTATTATTTTCAAGGTATAGTAAGTAACTTAGAAGTCTATAAATCAGAATAAAGTGACACATTTCCCACATTTGTTAAGCAAAGAACTAGTTTCCACTCATTTTTATATGGTACCCTTAAACATAAAGAGGATTTGGCAAGTTTTTTCACCAAGTGGTTTCAACTGGTGTTTCAAATCAGTGTAACCCTGGAGTTTACATCTCTGTTGGTGTATTAATATTTCTAGTGATGAGACAGGGCTATTCCATATTCCATATGTAAGCAAAACTCCCATTGAAGCCACAAAAGCTCTTTCTTTCTAATAGCAGTGGGAAAGAACCAAGTGCCAGAACAAACCCAGAACTAAATCCACATATTTTATCTGTTACTTGAGGGCAGTAGCACTGGAGGAGAAAATGGGAAACTTTATAGTCAGGAGTGTTACATGAAACTTTAAAAACTTTCTACTTTTTTTGAGAATGACACAACAGGAAATTCGATCTCTACCTAGTTCTATGTCATTTTATAATGAAACCATATCTTTTCTAGAAGCAGTCATTGCAGTGTTGACAGGAGAATAACACCAATAAGTGCAGATGCTGATGCTGGAAAAGACCCAAAGCTGAATGGTATCAATGAGCCCTACAGGGCACCCCAGTTACACTTCAAGTAAACCTAAATTGATTGATGCCATTAGTCTCCTTCCAGCTCTTTGTACATAGGAAAATGTTCACTTAGAAAATTTCACTAAGCAGTGTTGTTAATGGTCTTGCAAGTTTTATGCAATTGCTCCTATCTTTATACAGTATATCAAATCTATTAAAATACTACTGAAATCCTACTAAAGTGAAGGCTCTAAGAGGACTCTTCTGAAACTTACATAGGAAGTATCTCCCTTTACAGAAGAAAGCTAATACCTTTTACAGAAATCTGTACATTGCATACGTACAGAATTTCAGTCACTGTCATTATTTTAAAAACACAATATGGCTAGACATACAGTAGACATGTTTAAGTTACAGTTTTTCTCTTTGCAGATTTTAATAATGAATAATCTCTCACATGGGTGCATGCATTCTTCCACAGAATATAAAATGTTTTTTAAAATCTTTGCCATTTTCACCATTATGCTGCTTTTATACATATATTACTAACAGAAAGACAGCAATATAATGAAGAGAAAACAAGTTGAAAGTGTGAATCTAATTCAATTCAGTGAATGAAAGTGAATGATATAAAACAATTGTATTAGAGTGCAGGGATATCTATATAACAGGTCTAAATATGATAATTAGGGAGAAATTAATATCTTAGTCCTTCATGAAATTTTATCCGTAACTAAAGTGCAAACCACCTTGTGTTCTGAGGAAAGGGTTCCTGCTGCTCAGACAAAAACATTTTTCCCAATGTTTTGTGCCTTAAACATTCATTTCCCAGTGCAGCCAGCAGATTAATTTCACCTTTAAAACTACATGCAAAATTACTTTTGGTACAACCTGCTCTCTGTGACTGACTAGATCTGCATATTTAAAAAACTAAAAGGTGTGTTCAGTTGTAGTAACAGCTGTTCTGTGTCCTCTCTGAACACACACACACACACACACACACACAAATTACTCAAGATGAAAAGAGCAAATAAGACCTGTTTGGCAAAAATCAGCATGATGAAAGTAATGATATTAAACGTACTTTCATATTAAATACTTACATATACAACCTTGCAGTAAAATGTAAAGAGATCATGTACAGCTGGGAAAACACAGGATATGTTGGGACCTTTGCCGTGTCTTTATTGTCTGTTTGCAAAGACTTTTTTCAAATGTACAGAAATATTTCCACAATATTTTAAAGTTATAAGAAATCTTTTAAATGTTTAAGAAATACAAATATCTTAGATTATAAATACAACATTTTAAGTTCCCAATGCTATTATTTGAATTAATTTACCAAGGACACCTGGTATATTGAGTATGTGCTTGTATTTCATAGGCAAAATGAATTTTAAAAAACAACTTTATGGTCAGAACATACATTTACAATTAATTTCTTATTTCACTTGTCCAGCAGAAAAGTTCATCTGAGATGTGTTGGATTTATTCAGAAAAGTCACTTCCTAAGGCAAATGAGCTCAGATCATGATTTCTTCACAATTTTAGTTGTCTGGAGGAGTGCATGCAGTCCTTCCTTCAGAGCAAGTTTCCAACTAATCTCTGGTTGTCACAGATCCATCTTGCATTGATTCCAGCATTGAATTGCATTGTTATGACAAAATTCTCCACTTTGACCCAGAGTCCATTTTGATTCAAGAATACAGAGAATAAGTTAACACTGAGTATCACAGCTTACCTTCAAAGCACCATTAGTGCTTACCTTCAAAGTCCTTTAGTGAGAGTGACAGTGTAGATCCTTCTGTAATACTTAAAAAAGTAAAAAGGTTCAGGGACTTGTTCTAAAATGTTCAATACCTTCACCCAGACAATGTTTTCAGTTTTGGAGTCCTCAGTACAGAAAAAAAGTCAGTAAATCAGAGTGATCTTAGCAGAAGGACACTGAGGTGACTGGAGATAAGGCACTTGCCCTGTGGAGAGAGGGGAGAACCAGAATGGTTTCGTTCTGGAGAAGGGGCAGCTCCAGAGGCACCTAAAAGCAGCCCCCAGTGTGCACAGTGGTTTGTTTGAGAGCTGGAGCTCGGTTCTTCTCAGCAGAGCACAGAGGGAGGGAGGGGAGATGAGAAGTAGGGATTTGCCATAGGAAATGTTTTCCCTAGACTAATTAATGATAAAAATTGTTTGAAGTACTGGTTTGAGCTAATTTTACTTCAGAAAGATTTTTGTAACTTCTATTTTATGAACTGTGAAAATAATTTTCAGAAGATCATTTAGCTCAAGACTTGAAAGATTATTGACCATTAAACACTAAAAATGTATATAATGTTTTAAAATATGCACGTGTGCATTTTGTCACAAGGAAAGCAAAGCTTTTCTATGCGGCAGTCTAGGGAATATATGCAATGACAGAATCCCTACTTGTTAGATAACTGAAAATACTAGAACAACAATAAAACTAAAACATAACAAAACAAAAAAAAAATATTATAGAATATATCAGTTGGAAGAGATCTACAGCAATCATGTAGTTCAACTGTCTGATCAATTCAGGGCTGAAAACTTTAAATCATGTTATTAAGGGCATTGTCTAAATGCATCTTTGACAGGAACTTTTAAAAAAGCACTTAGCAGGTTAAATTTGGGATGAATTTTAAGATGAATATCAAGAAAACCCTATGAAAGCATCATTTGGGCTGAACAAAGACATAGTATATCTCCACTGAGATGATTAGAAAATTGCTTCTAAATCCAGTTAAGGCAGATTCATTTCTCTGGACAAGAGATGGCTGAGATCCTTCTGCTTAAGACTTTTAAACTCCATACCAGAAAACAGTGTTCATTGGCAGAGATTTCCCTAAATGGCTGATGATGTTTTTAGTTTTGCATCTGTACCTCACACATCAGGGAATTTGAAACTAGAAAAATAACTCCTATAGTAACTTGTGTTTGGGAGGTAAACAGCAAACTAGCCTGCTACAGACTCTTTTAAAGAAAGTTCATGGAAAAATAAGTTGGAGAAAAAAAAGACAGATATTTTTCATGGAATCCATTGCCATCAAAAATGAAAAATAACTTCACAGTTTTGTCCTGCAAATCTGATAGAGCTTGCTACCACTAGCTTGACTTTCCAGGAAGCTAGCAATATTTATCTCCAAGATTAATAAAAAATACTGATGTCTGTGACTTACAGTATTGGTCTCTACCCTGACAAGTATAAGATTCAGACTCCTCTTCTAAATAGTGTTATAACTGGTTCTAATAGCTTGTGCACTTACCACAGAAATCTCTCATAGTAAAAGATATTGTATTCACTGCATGTGACTGCTGTAGATTCAATCACAAGCCCATTTACAAATGTCTTCTCTGAGCAGCTGTAAAATTAGGTCAGCCGAGCACTTACGACAAGCTACATCAGTCACGCAGAACTTCAGCTGCTTCTCACCACAAATCGCATTTACTTAACTTCTTCATGTAGAAGCAGCATTTGATAAATAAGAGGTTTGGTGTTAACATGGCTTAAAATAGCCAGCCACAATTAATGTCAGCTTGTCATTAAAAACACAGTTACTGATTACTCTTAAAAGTAGTGCTTTTAATACACTTAATCAAGATAAGGCCCATTAAAAGCTATCAGAATTTTCCCTCACTAGTTTGGTTCAGCAGCGGACACTGCTAACTTACAAGATCTTTTTCTCTTTGAACTATTGAAGTGTTAAGCAAAAGACCTCTGGGTTTGATGACAGTAGCTTAAGCAATCAAAATTATAAATACGCACATTATCTGACTGTGTTTACAAATGACTGCAGTGGTCCTTTTTAACACTGAGAGGCCACCATGTGTTGCAGTCACTGTTTGTGAATCTGTCTCCCTGATTAGTCTGTGCTCTCTGTAATAACCCTGGTAGCACTGAACATATGTCGTGGGAAAATCCTGTCAAGCAAAAAGCTAAGCTAATCTCATCTATCTTTGTCACTTTTAATACATATGCTTACTTTTTCAGCTTCTTTTTTTTCTTTTTACAGGACAGTGGTAGATTTAAATCACAGTACTTCTTCAGGCATTTTACACCTGAATAAAATATTCTTTTGAACTTAAAATAACATTAATGCAATCATTAGAAAATGACCAGTCTTGTTGCCCAATTTAAATTCAAGGCATATGATGCGCTGATGATTTTTTGCCTTTCCTTTTATAGCCCTGTTATACCTTTTTACAACTTCTGTATTCTTAGTGCTTTTTCCCTACATTCTTGGACTTGTTTGTTCAGCTAGAAGATTAAACATCTTAGAAGCTTCGTAGCCAGGGATCAGTGTGCCCCAGACCCCAAGGTCCTCTCCAGAACACATTCTGTAAACCAAGATAGAACCATCCAGGGGAAGGTTCCTTGGGGAGGGGGGGCTCACTTGAGCCTCTCATTGGGGAATTTTTGATAGATATGCTAATTAGTAAAGACCTAGAATGTTATACCAGATCTTTTGGGAGGGTGCATTTTTGCAGGTTGCATTTTGGTGCATTCAACCTGGACGTAGT
Organism: Corvus cornix cornix; assembly: GCF_000738735.6. Taxonomy (NCBI): domain Eukaryota; kingdom Metazoa; phylum Chordata; class Aves; order Passeriformes; family Corvidae; genus Corvus; species Corvus cornix. The sequence continues at coordinate 46,238,898 of NC_046357.1, read as the reverse complement.
GCACCTAAGGATCCTTAAAATAAATACCAAGGTAAAATCCCTTTTTCCCTTCTAACCGTGTTTGACTCTTGATTTTAAGACCAGGAAAAGGCATCACATAGACTAGGACAGATAATCACTAGCCATACTCAATTAAACAAGGCACATGTAACTGAGACACTGAGCTAGAAAGCAAAATGTGGTTTGCTACACGCACCAATATCATTGTGTATGTTCGTATCAAAGCATTTGTTGAAATTTACTATATCATGTCAGAAGTTCAGTATTTGTATCTGAAGACCAGTTTGGCTTTTTTTCCCTTAAAGTTGCAAACCTCAAAGAATGTTCAATGATGCAGTTATTGCTGATACATTTGTAACCTGGAAATCACATGCAGAGATAGCTAGAATGGAGATTTGCAATTAAATGCTGCCACAATTTTGAGGTTTTCTTGCACAGGTGTAGCATCTCAGATAGAATATATATTTTATATAGAAAAATTACCTTTTTTTAAGGTCAATAACATTTTTTACACAGAAAACATTTTTCAGTAGTTCCTTTTGTTAAAGCATCATCATAAATAATACCACATCTCCCGACTTTATAATAAGCAAAAAGGACAATTATACAGTAATGCAACAAATACACAAAGTCATTCATGTGTAACAGCCACTGCCGTGTTATACTGAATCATCTGGTAGGGTCAACATTCTTCTAAATTAATTACAGCCATTTAGCAATAACAATAAGTGTAGTAGCCTACAATGTACTTTGCTCTGCCTGTGCTGCCTGCATGGAAATGTTGCTGTTTCAGATGGCTGTTATGCAATTCATTTCTGAACACACAGCTTACACTTTACTGCCCTCTTATTATTCAAGTCATGCTTACAGTTCATGAGAGACTGAGCGAAGACCAACAGACCCATACTCAACACTGATTTTATAATGCAGCTCAAGCCAAATGTCAATAATGAGTGTATAAGGAAAAAATCTAGCATCCTCTGCTCCTCTAGAGCTGTGAAATTCTGTAAGCAACTAAATGTACAGCAGATGTTAAATGTGATTAGAGTGCTTGCTCACTGCTAATGTTTGTCAGTAAAGCGAATCTTATGAAAAGCTAAGATACAAAACAAGAACAGGGAATTACTCATCTGTAAATCTCTCTCCCCTCCCCCTTACACCAGAGAGATTGCATTTGATACAGTTGCTGCCTTGTTTTACACTGGAAGTAGGAGGGACTGGAGTAGGAGCCTATCACTTATTTTTTTCAAAATTATTATTAAAATAATCAAAGTAGGCTTATTTAATGAGTAAAACTTTAAATGAAAAATAAGATTGGGCCAATATTTTTCAGAAAGCATTCTAAGTATGCTGTCAAACAGACAAAAATATATATTTAGAACCATCTGGACACAATCCTGCTCTAGGATGACCCTGCTTGAGCAGAGAGCTTGGAGCAGATGACCCACTGCAATCCCTTCCAAAATAACCATTCTGTGACTCCGTGATTCTGTGAAATTCTAATTAGAATTTTGATAAAACCACTCAAACAGGAATCATCACTTCATTTTTGATATCTGAAAGGCCAGCATTTGGTGAATGTCTTAGCATGCAGCATCACTCCTCAGAGCTCTTTTGAAGATGCCGTGTCCTCAGCCTCAGTTTTGCCAGTGTATCCATATGACTTTTTGGTGTGAAATCATCTCACATCTCGAGTATGGACTGGCATGCATAGTTCATGGTGGAGACAACACACATGCAGTAGTTACACAAAAATAGAGTTATTCCATGCTCACAGACTACCCAGACACACAGAGTTTAAGAAAATATGGGACCTTTATGGAAGAATGCCCAGGGAAAACTGAATCTGTGTTCACAAAGCCTACTCTGTGTTTGGTCCTGTAATATATTTATACACATTTGTGCTTATGTCTGACAGCTTTCAGAAGAACCCCATGTTTTTCCAGCCACCTATCCCATTGTATAAAATAAGGTTAATAGCTTTTCGTTTTTCTCCAGAAAAAGGTAATTATTTGGGAATTATTCACAGGCATACTTATGTTATTCTTTTTATCTACTCCACTATGACAAAACCAAAATTCTTCCTCTATGCAGACAAAGCCATAAACAGTCCATTTAAAAAAACCTGCATGAAGATCAAGCAGAAAAATTGGAAACTGTACAATGTAATTAAGAGCCATTTTATATTTTTAGTCCTATTTTTATACATATAGAAACTAAGTAACTGAAGCCCACAGCAATAAAGCACAAGGACAGCATAAAATTAAACAACTTTTACACAGTGCAGAGTGAGCCAAAGACACGTTTTGTACATATTTTTGCAAAAAGGCAGAATTTGACTGTTACAGTAATTTATTCTTTATTAAAGAAAAAGTGTCTGTAATGAATGTCACACTAAGCAAACTGAATGCTCTTTAGGGGAGGATCCTCAGCCTAAATTAATTACTTAGAAAACCCTTTCCACAAAGACATGCTTGCTGCCTACTGGCAACTTTAATGGCATATCTCAATCTGATTCTAGGCAAACACACTGAAAGGCCTCCTGACATTTACTGATGTTGCAAAAATATAATTATTACTTTTCAGAAGTACATTTCATACATACGTATAGATGCATCTCAAAATCTTATTTTAACTGAATGGCTAATGATTACTACCTGCTTCCCAAGGTCATTTCATAGGTCACCCATACCTAAGAAATCATTCTGACATTACTGCATGCATAAATCCTCCATTAAACTTGGTAGAGAACATTAGAATTTTATTTCTAAAGGAAATATAATTAGGATAAAAATGCAATTGTTTCAACTAGCTTATTTTAGAAAAACCTGTGAACAAAATCAGGTTATTCTATATATTATTTTGGAGTTACACATAATTTTAAACTCCAGCATCACAATTCCTTGTCACTAGCACAAGATTACAGTGATTCTCTGTTCATGTAGAGGTGGGATTATATTTCTCACAATTGCCCTATTCAGCCACGTATTAAGTTATCCAAAATGATTTACAAAAGTGTAGTCCAATCTACAAATCAAAAGATATGATTCTAATGTGAGAAAAGTCTTGAAATGTTCAGAGATCATCCGCTATTCATGCCTGCTTTCCCCATGGGGATGTCTAACAATGAACACCAGTTGGAAACGGAATGAAGATCCATTCATTTGTGATCCGATGACTAAAGTACTTTGTAGAAGCACAATTTTAAATATGAATCATCAATATTTTTGAAAATTGCACATTATATATGCCCCATTACCCAATTTAATTACACTTAATTTATTTTATAGATGAACATATTTTTCACTGTCTCATTCTGTCATAAATTGTGCCTTAAGGAAGTAAACCAGTACCTCTAAGACCTTTGTACACTAAAACCACTCTTTCCTTCATAAATGCAATAGCTTCTCTCATCCTTGCTGAAAGGTGGTGCTCAGTTTTATCACCATAGAAGAAAATGTTGGTAGTGCCTATTTTTGGCCGCCCTTGATACCTCAACTCTCTTAAAAAACATTTAATTTCAAGCAGAATAGTCTTCTATTAGCTTAAAGTAACTGTCCAGACCTTCTAATAATTTTTTTTTTAAGCAACCCTTCCAATCTGACATTACATAAATGTTCATGTAATCTTTGGAAACCTTAGTTACATACCTAAATTCAAATCACTGACAGTTTCTTTAATAAATTTTTTCTTCAAAGAGCAGACTGTTTATTTCTTAGCAAGACTTTTTGTAATTAAACTTTCTAAATAAATAAGAAATGTCTCCTAGTAGATAAGCTTCATTTTTACTTTAATATCTTGTGACTGCATTTAGAAGGATTTTTACTAAGGGAGGAGTTTAAGGGAGAAGACATAAGGATCTACTAATTACATGCGAAGTGAGGACAATGAAAGAGAATTTTTCAACTTTGTTTTGGGGAAGGAAAATTCACTAGAGAGGGAACACCTTTGCTTTTTCAAACTATGCTATATTTTCTTTCCCCTGCCCCCATCCCAATCCATTTTGACTTTAAGAACACCTTTGTAGTTTTGCACATCATAAAAGTCCTTGTTAAGGGCTGTATCAGACCCAAGCACTGCTTTTCAGGCTGAAAGGATATTAAACCCTGACTCATCCAAACATTGAGCTTCCTAGAACTTTCTCTCGGGCTCCAAATCCACAAGCCACCACCTATATACCAACAATATCTTACAAGGAGAAGGAAAATACTTTTCTTAACCCTCCTTCTTATAGTTTTCTTCCACCCTCATATATCAAGTGTATATGATGACCTTCATTCACCTTCATTTAATTCCTTCTCCCCAAACACTACATATAAGTTGACGACTCATCACAGCATCAAAAGGAAAAGAAAGAATTGGGGTTTTTTTTAGATTGGACAATCAAAATAGAATGCTAATAGGAGGACAAAAGACAATTTGATACTTGTGACACATAATATATATAGTTTTGACTCTAATGGCGTGTTTCACACTTGTCAAAAATGATACTTTTGGGTGTTTCCCTTTCTTTTTACAAAGTTTTAAAAGGTTTCATGTGAAGATTTTAAAAATTATCCTGAGTCAAATTGAAGATATTTAACATAGAGTTTAAAATAACTGTCCAACAAATAAAAATACAGAATGTGCTCGTATTCCTATACATATTCACAAACAACTGGCATTAGTTGCATCCAGGCAGTACGATGTTTCATTATTGACAATGGAAAACTTACAGATGACAATGCAGTAAACACACTTCTTTTCCTTGCCCTCCACTTCAACTCAAATGTTCCCCGTCTTATACTGGTCCTTTACAATAGGCAGGAACACAGAATAAAAACCTCTCTTGTAAACCACCTTTATTCCTTTGATTTCAAAGTACTTGCCCGACTCACCAACATATTCAAGCTCAGATCAGTTACTCTGCCTGGGGGTTCAGAAGGAAGTGTTGGCAAGCAAGAAAATGGTAGGAAATGCCATTGCTAAGGCATAAACCTTTGAAGTTTCTGATACACCATTGCTATCAGCTGTCCTTTCTTATCACACTCCTCTTATAAAGACCTTCCTTGCTCTCAACATTTTCCAGACTCCAGTGTCTCTGCTATCCAAATAGTTTAAAAAGTCACAAGGAGTGTACAGAGCACAAACCAATTTGTAGATAATGATGTGTATTTTTACACTATAAGTAATACTCATTTAGAATATATGTTAGTATTTTTTCTACCCTAGATTCTACTGAAATACAAGGGAAAATTGGATAGTGCATGAGTCCCCAGTGCATCCATTAGAGTTACCTTACACCATCACTACAATTAGGAATGATTGGTCTGTTGCATGTATCTGTGATTTTTAACTTGATTCTGCTTTTTTCCCTTCCTCTCTAATTCTCCTGTTCCCCAGTAAGCTGGATACAAGTTGAATTTAAGTTATCTCAAATCTCACCCTGAATAATGAAACACCAACCAAATTTCCCACAGAATATTTTACCAGGGACATGATTCTTGTGAAGATAAGGTCATTGAATATAATGGTCAGAGTCTAACAGGGGAGAAATTTCCACTTGCAGTAAGCTTGTAAAATTAATTAGATCTTGGCTATTTTTAACTCTGCAGCCTACATAAAAAGAGCATGGATGTGTTCATAGAGTCTGCTATGGCATCCTAGATAGAAGAATTTCTTTCCTCTCATTCCCTGCATCAGATGCATCTTCATTAAACAGTGCTCTTTTCTGAACATGTTATTACTTTTTCAGTCATGACAGAAACAGAGGTTGTGCTGTAAAGCTCTATTTTGTGTTTAACAAACCGTATAACCAGACCTGCTATTGTGTGTTTCTCTGTCTTTGAATCTATTCATGTGGAGGCATCCTTGAATTTAAAATTAGAGTAGGAGAGGCATCTTTTATATTTATTAAAGGCTGTCTTTTCCTTCAGCTTTTTTCACGTCCTGTTTTAACAGGGTATTAATTCTCAATAGGGAATTCAGCCACACACAGCAGTGATCAGATTGCAAAACCTAAGATGAGCCACAGAGCACACTCAAAAAATTCAGACTAAGAGGTGACCCAAGGAAGACATAGAATTGTAATTTGATGTGGTTATGTTATATGCAACTGGAGAGGAAATGCTCAGAAGTACCATGCTAATGCAAATCAAATTTCAAAATTACTACCACTGTTTGCTGTAAGTACTTGTATTTGCTAAAAGCTTCCCAGGCCATTTAATAACATCTGTGAAAGTTTAGCAGAAACAATGGTTCATTCCCTCTCTCACTTAAAAAAATAATACAGGCTAAGGTGGTTGTAGAAATATTTTCCTTGATTTTAGAGGAAAATCTCCTCTTAAGATGGGCTGAGGGAGTTGGAGCTACTTAAACGTGGAGAAAATAAGGTTCCTGGGAGATAATTTAGCACCTTCCAGTACCTGAAGGGTGCTTATAAGAAGTCTGGAGAGGGTCTTTTTACATGGGTGTGTAGTGACAGGATGAGGGAGAAAGCTGAAAGCTTTAGGTGAGATATAAGGAAGAAATTCCTTACTGTGTGATGAGGCTCTGGAACAGGTTGTGCAGAGAAGCTGTGGATGCCCCGTCCCTGGAAGTGTCCAGGTTGGATGGGGCTGTGAGCATTCTGGTCTAGTGAGAGGTGCCCATGGCAGGGCAGTTGAAACGAGGTGGTCCTTAAGGTCCCTTCCAACCCAAGCCATTCTATGATTCAGTGATTTACAGCACAAGAGAGAATAGGAGACTCCAGGTTTCTATGCCCGTTATTAAATATTATTACAAAATTATTCATCATCCTGCTTGAAATCCTAGAAAAAAACTTTCGGTTTAGCCCTATGGCAAGAGAAGCTGGAAAGATTAAGGAAATTTCATTTAAATCCTGTAGTTAAAAAAAGAAAGATCAAGAGTATCCAAAGAGCTTAACTGTAACAGCTTTAGATTGACATCACAACATCATTTTCTCTCACATAACTTTCCCCGTGCTTTAAAAACAGATACAATGTTTTCTTAACTGATTTACCTGTAACTATTTAAAGTATTTCTAACATTTTCTCATGCAGTTAAATCAGATTAAGAAACGTGAACTATAGAAAAACACCAAAATGTGGAAAGAGAACTGTGATATTTAAATATTGAATAAACTTTTGTCTCTTACAAAAAAGGAAAAAATAAAAAAGGTGTTGGTTTTCCTTTTTTTTCCAGATATCTATTCCAGTTAAATTTTTAAAAAAAGCCCAAAACTTTGCTGTTGCTTCTTGCTTTTGCTGTTTCTGACAAACACCAAAGGAATAATTATGGTCTGTGCTGTTAAAAAACCTCTTTAATTCAGTATTCATTACACATAAAGGTTATTACAGTCACTTGTGGCTGATGGTGGTGATAATGCTGTTGGGGTGATCTTGCAAACATACCTGTCAACCTCCAAGTCCCAACAAAGTCAACAAAACTACATAGACATGATAATGCATTAAAACATAACCTTTTTCAAAGTCAAGGCCAGAGTTAAGAGGCAAATTCTAGAACCTAATTGTTCTTGAATGTGTATGCATGCAATTGGCTGCTGTTAACAGCGATGTGTGTGCAGAAAGCTATTATGGATTATTATCCTCAAAATGAAAATAGGGATAATGCAAAAGTCATTTTCCTGGCAACTCAAAACTATCTTTTTCCATCTCTACCTCAATAAAATGCGCAGTGCTTAAAAAATGTCCTGTTTGATCTAAATGGCAAACAGTTGTTTTGAATTTTATTGGTTATACTTAAACCATCTCCTCAAAAATATTTCAGGTTTTGTTCCTCCCTTCCACAATTATTCAACCAAGTGTATTCACCTTAATTTAAAAATGCTTGCATGTAGTTTTTTTGGTTCCTTTCAATACATAAAGTCTCATTTGAAGGGTTTCACTCAGTCTTCCAAGTCATATTCAATAGTAATGATTACAATAGAATTATTTTCTAAAGTACTGAAGGCAGGGAATGAGTTTCCTTGGTGGTTTTTTTTCTCCCATTTTTCTCTTTTTTTTCTTTCTTGTTAGCCTGATTGTGTGAAAAAGCAGAAAGCTTTTCTGAAAGCCTCTCAGTTTTAGACCTGTCTTGAATCTGTCTCACTTGGCTACAGATGGTCTATCAAATCCATCCAGTCCTGATTGGAATAGATTACTAAATTGTTGGAGCCCTGGGATTAGACCCATCTGTCTGCAGGAAGCTCTGTAATCATGATGAGAGGTTATTGTTGCCTGGGAGATGAAAAGCAGCAAACCATGCTGCACTAAAGGATCAACCAAGGCTTTCCATAAAGTAAAGGAGATGGAAAAGCAATCCTATTATGCTGAATCCTGTGAACACCAGCAGGGTGCTGTAAATATTCTTGAAATACTGCTTCAATAGACATACATCTTTTTAGGATGTTGTTCTGTGAGAAAGAGAGGTTTAAATATAAGCCAAATTTTTCCCTTTCATTGTAAGAGAATGTCATCACAGTTTAAGAGAGCTGGAAACTTTGGTTTCCAGGCTGAATGCTTGCTTGATTGCTAGTAGTCTCAAAGTTGAGCAGCTGAACTAGGATGAAAGTAAAGGTTAGACCTGTCCTACCTGCCAAATTCAAGTGTAACTAGGTTGTAGATATATTTGGTAAGTGAATTGACCATATTTAATTAATTTCCTAATTTGAAATTTTCCACTGTCTTAAGTTAGATCTCTGAAAATACCACAAGTATAATTGCAGGCAATGCTGAGAGTCTCCTGATTTCTTTCTGCTACATTTTTAGAGTTTCCATCATGTTTCATCTGTTGTCTGAAACAAACCAAAATTCTTTGAAAGGTTTTCACTGAAAAACTTTGAAAGACTTGTCCCAAGACTTTCAAACCAAGGTGGTATGAAAATACCTTTAAAAGTTTGCATGGAACATAAGAAACTATAGTTCAAGTTTCTGGTGTGCCTTCTTCACCAGGGAGTTCTGGAAGGAAAAGTCATGCCCTTGCACTGATCAGAAGGCATTCAGAGCAAGGGCCCATTCCAGGACAAAGCCTCAGGAGTGGGTGAGTTTTCAGAATGGGGTGCCAACAGCATTGACTTGTTTCCTCTCCCTTGCTCTCTGCTTCAACACTCTCACCAGCCAGACAGCTCTGATGACCCTCCAACAAAAATTCTTATGAGATTATGATACTTTAATTCTCTCACACACTTAGTTTAGCAGTTCAGGGAAAAAGAGAAAAAAAGGTGCTTTGGGTTTTTTTTTTTTTTACTTTTAGTTTAGTTAAGCTTTTTTCCCTTAATTTAGGGAATACATTTTCCCCAAGAGATAATGGGTATCTTATCATTTTTTTCAGCAGTACCAGTACTTAATCTCTACATAGAAAGTTACTCTATCTGTACTTTAAAATACGTAATTTCTATACATTCAAATATAACTATATGACTTTTATGGGAAACAGTATATATGTGTGTTATAAAGATTGTTGGTGTTTTTTAAGAGAAAGAAGGTATATGAAGATTTTTTTTTAAAAAAAATCAAAAGCAAAAGAGCTTTATTTGCCTTTGAGAGTACTTCAATGAAGACTGATTTTATGCCACTACTTAGGACAAATTGCCTCCATAAATTCTAATGCTCAATTCTAAGGAAATGTAAGAAGAAATGAAAAAAAAAAAAGATACACTTAACCTGTTTGTTAAAGTTTTACATATTCCCTCAGACTCCTCACCCAAAATTTGAGCTTAGGATCACGTCTGCTATTATTATTATTTTTCCCTTTCCACCAGTTAGCTCTTTTTTTGAATGCAGCTAAAATTAGTGTTATTTTTGGTGTTATTTTTACATATTCATGTTTGATATTTCATGTTCAAAACATAGAGTATATAAAACACATGTTCTATGCTTTTAAATCTTTTTTAAAATTTTAAATTAAAACAACATTTCCCCGCTTTGGAGTGAGGGGTACACAAGGTAAAAAATAACCAGTGAACCATCACTACTGTTTTAGGCAAGATTGTATTGAGGTGTTGACATAAGCTGTATAAAAATAATACTTTAATTGTGTTTCTTTTATAATATAATATGAGTACAAGTTCTTTTTACTGGTGAAAAAATTTGTGAGACCCACAGAGAAGAAAATATTGTCAAATAGTACAGGCTGCTAAGAAACATGTTACAAACTTTTGTAAACAAAGAAGTTTTATTCTTCGCTCTGAGTGGGTCTTCCCTCTGCAGTCAGGTCACCTCTCCTGCTGCGGAATGCATGTAGGATGGTCAGGAGGACCCTGAAAACTAAGGTTTTTTGTGAAATTGTGAATTTTCTGAATTAGGAAATTTAGCAATACTGAAAAGCTCCCTTCTTTTAGTAAAAAAGCTTTGCACTTTGGCAGTGAGAGGATGGACCAAGAGGAAGGTAAGGATAATTCTTGAAACACACAAAAAGGCTGAGGCAGCAGAAAAAATAGGAAGGTCTAGCAGTTAAACATCCCATTCCCTCAAGTTTTCCAAGTGATTGCAGGCCAAGCTTCCAAACAAGAATTACTGTCACTGGAAATCAGAATCTGCAAGAAATACTTTTCCGCCTTCACCTAGAGCACAGGAATAATATACATTGTCTTCACTGAAGACAGTAAAAAGTTTTATGCGTTTATATGCAATATAAATTGGGACATAAATATTAGGGTTTTCTGGATTCTGACAGTAACCTCAGGGCAGGATCCCGAAGCCACTGTCTCCATCCTGTGCTCAGATCCTACTGCTCCAGTCCACACATCTCACAGGTTTCCGGTCAGCCTGTGAAAATGGCTGTGGACTTCTGCTCCTCCGTCACTTCAGATACTGTGTTCCATGGTGCTGAAAATTACAGATTAGCAAGAATTTCACCACTTTCTGACTCATCAGAGTCCCACGTGAAAAACACAGAAACAGAGCACCAACAGGCTAGCCAGTGCACAGACCTCCAGCAAGCTTAGCTTCTCCTTAACTAACCAGGCTACAGGATGGTCAAACACACACTCTGTCACTTCAGGTTCTTGTGGTCCCCACAGCAGCCAGGCAAGCGGAATACAGAAAATATAGATTTTCTCAATTCAATAAAATCTCTGTATTTACTTCAGTGCTTCCTTGATGTTAAAAAAAAGAAAAAAAAAAAGAGGAGAGCAAGTGGGAAAAAGAAAAAGGGATATAACATGGAGGCTAAGAGTCTGTTCTTGGTTATCCCTGAATAAGTTTCTTAAAGTAATGGATTAATCAGCACCCTTCTCTCCACTACTCCCCTTAATGATGTGGGACATGGTACAGGTCCTTCCTCATCCTGTGAAAGCTGCAAAGGTATTTCCAGAACCCCCTTACCAAACTTACAAATGATATTTTACAAATATGCTCCCATCATCTGGTTTAAGTGGATTTTCTCATACTAGCACACTAGTCTGTTCTAGCACACCACTCCAATGTCCTTGGAAAAAGCCAGCTAAGATAAGGCATAGAATTTTTATATTTTAATTTCTAGTTGGTGATGTGACAAAAAATGATGTGGTTTTGCTTGCAGATTTCAAATTCTAAAATATTGAAACAATAGTCAAAACTGTGAACATGTAGTCTTTCTACATTGTGAAAGATTTCCACCTTAAAATAACAGGATATATGTATGTGCAGGCATTATTTTCTCTATTCCTTTCAGTTAAAAAATTTTGACATGGTTTCCTAATATGATATAGTGGGTACCCTATATAACCACCTTATAAACAGTATTCTTCAAGTGTTTGTTTTAAGAAAAATGGAAGCAAGATGTCACATCCTAAATGTTTTGCAGAAATCCTTAAATAAGTCTTTAACGTCTGTAGAAAATCAAATATTGGTATATCCTTTTCTCCTACACCTACTTCTCACACAATCTAATAATGTGTATTGTACTTTATCTACTATGTGTACCTTTCATTTTGGTCAGAGCCTTTAATCCTCCACTTTTTGTATAAAATGCCACAACCATACTGTAGTAGGTTAAAATTGATTGACAAGTACATGTAATTGTGGTTTCAGTAGTGGAATATGTTTTACAGTTGCAAAAAATGCACAACCTTGAAAATAAAGAAGTTGTGCCCTTTCTCTGGGATAAAAGGATCGCATCAAATTGGTTCGTTTCCTTGGCAGAATGAAATAAAAGGCTTCCCTTAACAAAGAACACTTCCCAAAAGGCTCCTGAAGGAAGTCTCTTTAACTAGATAACACTGCAACAATGAGAAAATCAAACACGGTAAAAGAATTTTAGGGAATGTTACCCTTTGAACCTTATTCTATATTCAGTCATGTATGGAAAAGATAAAATAGAAGAAAGAAATAACTATGTATTTTTGCCAATATTTAGAAAAGTTAAGGTTTTTTTTTAAAAGAGCAAGTTGGTAAACACGAAAGACAAGTTAGATCCCCCTAATTAAATATTCTGCACCTCAGCCTCTGTTACTTCAGTTCCAATACATTTCATGGACAATAACATTTAAATGTAACCTTGATTCTCTGACTCTGGATTAGTGGCAAATTCAGTCTTATTCAAATGCTCTATGGCTGTGAGGGGTCATAAAGAGAAGAAAGAGATTCAAAGGCATGATGCAAGTTCAAGTTTCCATGGCAGGGGAGGAGCTGTGGTTTAAACACCTCGTTCAGTGCTGGCACAGACCTGTGCAATAGCAGGCTGCTCTTCCTCTTATATGCTAGGCATTACTGGCAGGCAGAGACATTCCAGCTCAGAGTGTAAGTGTGCCAGGGCAGCCAGGCACCATGCATAGACACGCACCCTGGCTAATCAGGAGTAACAGAACTCATTCATGCCATCCAAGGGTTACACTCATGGACTTTGCAAGGAAAAGCACCTGGGAATGTGGAACTAAGCACATTCCTTGTCTCCAAACAGGTGAGGGAACAGTTCTTATTACCCCACCAGTACTGGCACCCTCTACAGCTTCTTCTCATTCACTTATAAAGCACCTCAGCCTCCCTTCTCTTTGGAAACTTCTACTACTCAGAAGAAAAATTGTTCCTTATGTGTAGGGAATTGCTTGCAAAGAGCAAGTTTCAAGCCAATAGTCAGATTAATGGCAAAAAATTACAGAAATCATATTTGTGTGAATAGAGTGGTGGTTACATACAAGATATATATGGTTTTGGTTTAGATTTATTATTTGATCAGAGACACATCACAATTCTCTAGATGCAGGTGTTTTCAGAGCTTTGGGGCAGAGCAAACACTGTTCCAGGTACACCTGCCACACATGCCCCAAGGAGAACCTCTGGGGCTCAGCCTGCTGTCAGTGCAAGAAGGATTCACCATCTGTCCCACCATCCTCCCTACCTCGCTGCGCTTGAGCTCTCCTTCACAGATGTCAGCGCTCCCCCAGTGCACCTCTAACACAGCAAAACCATGTGCTGACCAAGAGGGCCCTCTGTAGTGTACAAGTCCTGGCCATTGCCTCCAAAGGAATAAATCTCTATGGACAAACTGAATCAGCATCCTTATGGACGTGAACACATGGAATATGGACATATGGACAAACTGAAACAACTGTTGGACCGGCAACTAAAATGGAATTCCATTTCCTTAAAAAGAAGTCCATTACACACATTTATTTTAATCTTGAATTTTCAGTGAGTGTTTTCCTTAAATAATATCATTATCACTTAAATGAAACATATACGTGTAAACAAGAGTAGTCTTTTGAAATGGTTTAAAAAGTACTTAACCTTTTAGCTTTTCTACAGAGTCATCAACATATCAGGTAGGAGAAACTATATGCATAGACTATGTGGTGTTCTTTCAGCCACAGTGGCTGAGTAGAATAGAAGTTTGTGATACGTAAGGAAAAAAATATGCAACAAAAAATAATTTATTAACAAGCTTGGGGGGAGGGGGGGGGGAAGACCAAAAAACAGGCCATTAACTACTATTTTTCTAACCATATTTACACTGGACTAATTCAAAATAACTCCTCTGTATCCAGTGTTTCAAAATACATTACACTTTAATTTATTAAAACACTCAGTAAATAAAAAATGTGATTCAATTGATTAGCAAAAGTGCATTCATTAATATTTAAAAATGTTATGTTTCCTATCCAAGGGTCCTCTCCAACAGGTTTGCCCAAGCTGAACAAGTGTGGCTTTACTTATCCACAGGTCCGTATGCAATAACACAATAACTGTCTTAACATATTTAGTTTAGATGCCAAGTCCAGTCTCACTTTAAAATGCTAGCTTCCGAACAATGCATCCTGACCGTCAAGATGTTCTTACTTCGAAGATGATTTCTTCATCCAAACATTCATTGGGAAAACAGGTAAAAAGGAAAATAGATCAGTCCTTGAGAAGTTAAATTGCTGTTTACATACCAGGAGCTTCATTGCATATGGGGGTTATTATAGTCATGTCAATACTTTCTTAAGACACAACAAAACAAATAAATATAATCTTAGTTGAATCATGCTCATAAATCAATCAATAAAACAATCAAGAGATGCAGCTCCCACACTCACTCCTATGATTTTAACAATATGATTTTAATCTTATGACTCAATGGTGAAATTAAGGCATACTTTTAGTGACATCTTGGAAAGTAAAAATGAGGGAGAATTCTTTTCTCTAAAATTTGGATTGTTACAATCCTGTCTTTTGCATGTATCCTGGTTTCTGCAAGAGACCATTTAAGCTTACATTCTGAAGTCTGTGTAATTATTGCAATTAAAAGTTGGAATATGTTATGAGCAATAAAAAAAGTAAATAATATCCAGTCTGAAAGTAGAACTAGTTATAAAACTGTTGCTTGATTAAGGTGTTTATACTGAAAAGTATTAAAGGGATTAGTCTAAAGATTTACATCCTGCAGCACAGAATTAATATGCAGGATTTATACACTCAAATTAATTCAGGTGCACCAAACAATTATATGGAAAAGGAATACTCGACCCATCTAATGGCCACACTAGTCCACCAAGCTAATTTATATTCATGTACTTATTGACCTCTCTGCACACTCACAAAAGGAAAGTTCTAATGCTAATGTGTGCTTCCAAGGCTGTCTCCATCTACTGAATCTAATCGCAGCCGACTTCAGTGAGAAGACAACAACGTACTCCATGGTTAACATTTTGCACCAATGAAATGTTTCCTGAAGGACAAATTTGACTCTTTTGGGTCTCTGTGTACAAAGTGGTCTAAATTATGATCTCAGATGCAACACTGAATCACTGCCAGGGAGAGAAGCATCAGAATACACGTTTGAGAGGCGGACCTATTACAGAGTATGCACACATAAATACAAAAACAAACAAGCAAACAAAAAAACCCAGATGCACATAAACAAACAAAACAAACACACACAAAATAAGAAAAACCCAAACAAACAAAACCCACAAAAACCCAAACATGCAAACAAAACCCAACAAACAAATGAAAAACCCAAATCAAACCAACCAAGCAAAAAAAAAACCCAAAAAACATTCTGCCTAACAAGAAAAATCCCCAAAAACCAAAACCCAGGATACGCTGGACAGTACAGGCAACTGTATGGGAGGCTGAAAACAGGAGAAAAAAGAGGAGAAGGAGGTATAAGAAATATATCTCTAGTATGCAACTCCTATCTACACACACCAAAGCAAATTAAAGCATTGAGATGAAGTAATATATGGTGCAAGGATAGACTTAATAACACGGCCTTTTCAAAAGCCACGTCATAAGTAGGATCAGGCTGCTTTAATAATAACTGTCAGATGGATGTGTGACCTTGTGGAAAGATGTTTGCTGAACTCATAAAATAAAGAACAAGAGTTGATTTCAGGAAGAATTTACAAAGCCTGTTTATAGGATTCAGATCCTCACCAATCACAAATAGGCTTTATCGAGCAAACAGAAAAACAAACAAAACCATTTAAGACTTTCATAAGGCAAAGACACCACTGGAAGGACAAATAAAAATCCTACATCCACTTTACAGCTAAGACCTAAGAGAATGAAGAAAACTTTTAAGGTACAGAAGCAAAAAATTGCAGACAAAACTATTGATTCTCTTTGGAGGGGTCAATTAGAGATGATCCTAGTGCTGTGTCAGAGCAGTGCTGACCTTCTCTGGTGAGAAGAGACCAGAAGAAGACCTCCACTGATTCCATCGGAATCTGGACATGTCCAGAGCAACCAGGCTAAGCAAGAGTGGCACCCCTAAACTCAGAAAGTAAGGAACACCAGAATGGTGAGAGTAACAAAATGAACCCTTCCTCCTGATTTTGCTAGCATTGACTATGTTCCCTCTTTACCTCATGTGTGGCAGCTTAGAAATGGAAAGAGAAACAAGCATCCATAGACCTCAAAATCTTTTGACTGATAAACAATTAATTTTTTTTAATCCTGACACTCTACTTGACCATCTTATGGCTCTGCAGTAAAATTTTGTCATTTTCAACAGCACAAAAATAGTTAAGTTTCAGTATTCTTCATTCTGTTCAGTGACGAAAAATGCCTGGCTAGCACCTCTTTGCTTGAAAGATTTGAGTCTTCAGGTCCAAGGTTTGAGATGCCAAATCATGAGACAGCTGAGCCCTTATTGCTCTAGTATGTACTCTTCTAAGATATTTCTTATCCCTGGACAGTATCCTCAAGCTTTTCTCCAGATGATTGCCCCTTCTGTAATTCTTCTTCTTAAAAAAAGAGGCATTATGACAAAATCAGGGGTTAAACTGCTTATTTTAAAGCTGTCAGAAATAACCTCACTTTTTAGATCACTTGTGCAGTAGTGAACTTTTGTGCTCTTTACAGTTCCATTTTCTATTATGTTTGTGCTCTTTTGGATTCTTAGTGACCACCAAAGTGTAGTCTAAATACTTTGGACTAAGATATTTGCACAGCAAATCCAGCTTGCTTTGCTTGTGGTTGTTCTCTGAATCTCTATTTTTCCTGTCCCACACTGAGCCACCAATATTTTTTTTTTAATTTTATCAGCAACTTGGCTCCTCACTCTCTGCAGGATTTGGCTTTCCTGCCTTTCATCAGCAATGCCTTAAAGTCCCTGAAAATATGTGTTGACAGCATATAGTTCTCATAGTAACCGCCCCAGTCCTCTGGATTACTGTGCTGCATTCTGCCTTGTCTACTTAACTCGAAACTGCTGAATATATCACAATCTGCACAGAACAAAATAAGGCAAATGCTAAAGGTGGCAACCTTCAGATTATCTTCTATTTACTGACTCATGTTGCTAGCAGATATAGGACAACCACTATTTGAAATTCCCCTTTGGGAGGCTTCTTTCAATCGCCTTTTACATTTCCAGAGAGCATGAGCTCTGACAGAGGTTTTAATTGTTCTACTCTTCTGCCTGGGATACTTTTTAAAATTACTTTTCATTCCCAACACCATGCACCCAAAAACTGTTTCTTTTTCTTTGTTTAAGCATTCAAAGAAAGGTGTTAAAAGGCAAGGTCACAGAGCACAGCTATCAAAGGCACCCCGTTATCTCTTGCCCAGACTGAAAGCTGAAGAGATTTTATTTATAGCCAAAGTGCTCTTGGTAGCAAACACATATCTTGTCACTCCAGTAAGTTTCATAGAAGGAGAGGTAGAGGGAGCTGGGTTTTCTTACTTCTTGGAGAAGTCTATCTAATCACAGTCTTCAACTACCTACAGGGGAATCTACAGAAGACAGAGCCAGAGTCTTCTCAAGCAAGCACAGGAAAATAATCAGAGGCAGTGGTGTCAATCTGCAACAGCAGGAGTAAGTATCAAGCCAACTAAAAAAAAAGTGGTTTTTTTCCCCATTACAGAGCAGAGAAGCAGAGAAAAAGCACCAAAACAGCTTGTTTGGACAAAGTGTAGAAATACTCAAAAATATCTGGACATAGCCCTGAGCAACCTGGTCTAACCTTGAAGCAGGATTTTGGATCAGTAGACCTCTAGAGACAATTTTTAACTTAAATTATCCTATAATAATCTAATAATTATCCTTTTTCAAGATCCAAGATCTTCTGTGATTAGATCATTATGTAAGTATAGAGGTGTTAGAAGGACCTCAGAAGTCATCTAGTCTCTATTTCCACCACCATCCACGACCTGTTATAAGTTTTCACTCTAGATATTGGTCAGCTCTACCCCTAAAGGTAAAGGGGGGAATTCTTTCCCCATAGTCATGTTGTTTTCAATCCACAGATTCACACAACCATTCCAGCTACAGTCCTCCACTGGCTTTATGGTTAACTTTTCTTCTCCTGAAATATGATCCCTGTCCCTTTACTGCAATTTATCGTTGTATTGTGTAGTTAGAAAGGTAGAATCAGAATTCTGAGGAAGGAAACTGACCTTGTGCAATTACAGACTGAGGTCTACACAGCATTATATAGAACTGTATTAATAAGAATAAAAATCCCAAATCTACCATCCATTCCTTTTACAAATAAAACAAAAGACCACTGAATATTGACCAAAATTCCCATTAAAAAAATCTCCATTCCACTTTTTGGAGGTTTGCTACAGGCAGCCCTGTTTAAAAGTTATTTTTTTGGGTTTCATTTTGACATAGATGTGGTAACTCTTGAAACAAACACATAGCAGAGGATTCATCATTTTCTCACTTAGGCCACTTTTAGACACTTAATTCTACATGTTAAAGTCCATGGATCTCAGAGTCCTGAGGGAATTGGCTGATGTATTTGCCAAGCCACTCTCCATGATATTCAAAAAATCATGGCAGTCAGGCAGAGTCCCAGCTGACTGGAAAAAAGGAAATATTGCACTTTCAGGGTCCCTCCCCCCTGCCATGTGGTCCTGGGAGAGGGGCCCTGGGGGGAGGCACGGGGTTTCCCTGCCCCTGGTCAGCCTCGTTCCCATTGGTTGGTTTGTGTTCCCCTGTGCGGGCAAGGACCCTCGGGTCCCGGGATTGCCGCAGTTCCTCGGCAGAGCCCGGCCATGTGGCTGGAGAAATAAACATCTCTCTGAAACATCTGTCAAGAATCAGCCCATATCTATTTCTTTTTCACCGGCCTCGTTGTCTGATACATATGTTGCAGTATCCGCACTGTAACAAATAGTAGCTAATGCGAGCAGAACGATCCCCGATCCCTAAGGACAGCGACTGATTTGTGAGTAAAATCTGGATTTCTCTTCTTGTTTTCATTTTGCTGTTCCATCTCTAAACTAGGGAGGAACCGTGGAAAGACTCTTGGCTCTCAGAGCCGCATATGGATATCTATCTTAAACTTGAAAAGATTCTTGAACAATGATTTGTAAATTTTAGCTTAATTCAAGTTCAAAAAGGAACTGAAACATTTCCTTTCATGGTTGTTTAAGAACTTTTTCACGTTTTTTGGGATTTGGTTCTTACCAAAGACTTTTGGAAGAACGTTTGGACACAGTTAATTTCTGAGTCAAAATATATGCCAATGGAAGAATATTTTCGTTAATTACCAAGACTGTTGAACATCAGCTGTGTCCTTGCAAAGTTAAAACTGCTTCAGAGTCCATGTGACCTCGCCCACACGCACCGAGCGCTCTCCGAGCAGCAGCGAGGCAGTTCCGTGCGCGGGCGGAGTGACACGAGCCGCAGTGTCGGCAGTGGAGCGAGGCACGGCGGGAGCGGCACAACCCGGCGATGCCCGCCCGGCCCCGCGCAGCGCGTGGTGGAGCGAGCCCCGTGAGAGACCGGCGCGCGGGGCAGTGGCTGGCGATGAAGCGGAGCTGCACCCAGCCGAAACACACGCTGGAGCAGGGCACGGGGGGTTGTCGCTCAGGGGCCCGGCCGAGACGTGGGTGCGGCCCCAGGCAGCAGCAGCGCAGCTGAGAGCAGAGGCGCGGCGCGCAGGGAGCTGAGCAGTGCAGCACGGCCCGGCCCAGCCTGTGCGGCCCCGAATGCGACCCCAGGAAGAGCGCGCAGGCATGAGCAGCCCCGATGGCCCCAGCAACCCTGGCAGTTCCAATATGGGAGCGACCAAAAGAGAAAGCAAAAATGCAGCAAGACAGAAAACAGCAGTCACTTGGAAAAAAGCTAAAAATCATCGTAGCTAAGGTTTTAGGAATAGTAAAATGGTATAATGTTAAAAAAATTATGGTTTTATAACGAGATGTGACAACCAGAAAGACATAGTCGTTCATAGAACTGCTATTAAAAAGAATAACCCTGAAAAATACATCCCAAACTTGGGAGATGGAGAAGTAGTAGAGTTCCAAATTGTGCAAGGTAGAAAAGGGTTACAAGCAGCAGAGGTCACTGGGCCTGATGGTGTTTCTGTGAAAGGCAGTATATATGCTAAAAATCGTAGTCATGTTAGACAATATCTCCATTGCAACTCCCCCCCTACAGTATCCCTTTCCTAATCCCACCTTTCCCTTTTACCCTATGTCCTATTACTCCCAGTGTATTCCCAATCTGTTTTTTCACCCATGGTTTCCCTCACAAAACCATGCCTTTGCCAATTGTTTCCCCAAAAATCCCTTTCCAATGCTGAGTGGGGGATGAAAAGGGGGAGGGAAGAAATTAAACCCTCTCCTGCCTCAGTTTCCCCACAAAGCATGCTCAGAGAGTTCTGTCTCCCTTCTGTCAGCCTAAAGATGTTCCAGAGAATTTGTTTGGACATTTAAAGACTCAGGAGGGTGGCTTGTTTTGTTTTGAAACTGCCCTTGTTATCTCATGTTTATCCAGTTGTTTTCAATGTTAAGTTTTAAATCTCTTTTTATTAAAAATAAACGGGTGAAATTGTTGGGGTCCCTCCCCCCTGCCATGTGGTCCTGGGAGAGGGTCCTGGGGGGAGGCACGGGGTTTCCCTGCCCCTGGTCAGCCTCGTTCCCCATTGGTTGGTTTGTGTTCCCCTGCGCGGGCAAGGACCCTCGGGTCCCGGGATTGCCGCAGTTCCTCGGCAGAGCCCCGGCCATGCAGCTGGAGAAATAAACATCTCTGAAACATCTATCAAGAATCTGTCCATATAGATTTCTTCTCCATGGGCCTCCTTGTCTGATACACGTGTTGCAGTATCCGCACTGTAACATTGCACTCATTTTTACAAATGGTAGAAAAGAGGACCCTGGGAATTACTGACCTGTCAACCTCACCTCTTGTGTCTGCAAAGATCACGGAACAGATCCTCCTACGGATGGCACACAGAGGACAGGGAAGTAATTCAAGACATCCAGCAGAGTTTTACTAGGTTGCCTAAATTCAAAAACAAGTATTACAAGGAAAAAATCTAAGGTGTATCAGATGATTTTTGGAGGCGCTTTCTTCATTTAATTGGTATACAATTAATCTTGTCCTGAAGAGACTGCTTTCTTTCCCATTGGGCATAGAAACCTTCCCCATCAAGTATACTTCATTAGTATGGTGCAGTGATACGGAATATCTGGGTGCCTTGCTCTGCTAAAGGTGCAATGTTAAAGAAAGCAAAAGTATCTGCTAAATCTATAATGCAGATTTGAGCAAAGTGAATAAAAAAGACCCTTCTTCCTCAAATTATGTTGTCCAAGAGCTCCAAAAAAAATGTTTAGATGATAAATTGCTTCAAGAATCCAAACAGTATTGCCACAATGTCAGGTACAGTTCTCACCTCAAGGAATTTTCATTTTGAGCCTCAAACAGTAACTGTACTTTACAGATTCAGCAAGGATCTGATAAAAATGAGTGTAGGTTTTTGACAGCAGAGTCCTTGCAGGAGCAAGATATAGTTGAGTTTCCTGATCAGGAATAAAAGAGAGTTTGGGGATGTGATTCACAGGTAGGAATTTGATAGCAAAATTTTTTCTTGTGTGGCTGTCATCCAACACACTCAAGCAATCTTAAAATGACCTTGAAACATCTACAAACCAGGACACTTTGTTCTGGTGATACATACTGAAATCCAGTGTGTTGTGGCAAATCCTGCTAGGGAGATTACAGAACTGTCACTGGTGTCACAGCATTGTTTCTTTCTATCAATGAAACAAAAGGACTCAGTAAACACCCAGATTCCCCAGCACAAACACGTAAATCACGGAAGAGTCATATTCCCAGAATATATCTAAAATTCATCCACTTAACTGAGAGCTGGAAGTTGCTCAGCGACTGTCGCTATTGAGTCTGAGACTGGTGTTAGCTCCACCAACACACTCTGAGCAGGGAAGCACCATCCCACCCTCAAGCCTTTCTGCCTAGACAGAAATTGCTTACCTCATCTCTTAATTATTTGGGATAAATTTACTAGGGAACTCCTAGATGTGCCTTTTCAAGGTCAGAGTGACAGCCCACATAGCTTTGGAAAATGCAGAAGAAAGAGTTTTTACTTAACTACTCCTAGAAAATGATATGTCATCTGAAGAAAACATCTTATATATTTTCAGCTATATGGGCAGTCCAGGGTTTTTCATTTATTATCTTTTTCTTTCCATCCCATCTATTTTTTTATTTGTTTATTCGTTTGTACACATACATACATATAGATAGAATTCTCTTATTCCATAATGTACTTCTGTCAATAGGACTAGTCAAACATTTACAAGGACAAATTAATTCTTGCCAAACTGAATTTCATGGGATTAATGTACTGGTATTATTATATTTACATTTTACAAATTGGTCAAAAGTGTGGGCAGGGAGGCAACACTATGTAAGTGCTCATTCCATATTCAAGTAACTTTGACTTAAAAGAAACCAAACCCTGGAATTTTTTTTTGGAATCTCATTTTTAATCCTCATTCTCTCTGTCCCATTTTTGTCAAGGCAGAACAAAAGTCTAATGTAAGGAGAAGCCAAGGCTAAGTACTAAACTGTAGGTTTTCTCAGCTTATCTCCATAAGGGTTCTGTGCTCCCTGGAACTCTCACCATGGCTAGCAAAACTCACCATATAAGCAATATGTGGGTCTAGCTTTCAATTACTCACAGCTTAGCTGTGTATCAGCTCCTAGAAAGTGCCCTATATTTTGACCATATATTCCAAATTTTCAACTGAATGTTGACTACATCACAAATTTTATCCATTCCAGAAGAAACAGATAAAGAACGTATGCTGAATACATTTTGCAAAAATGTAATTTTCCCAAACATTCCACTGACAAGGTCTCCTGGGCACGGAAGACTGCATCCAGTATTTCTGAAGGAAAAAGTCCCAAGCCTCTTTCTAATTTTCAAGCAGTATGGATTCTATTCCTGGCGTTATGGAGATCAAAACCACCAAACACAAGCTCCTGGAGAAAAGTACAAAAAAAAAGCTTATTAAATTGATAGGATAAGGTGCTGCTAGAATGCACAATTTTCTTTTAAAAATACTTTTAAATCCCTCTTTTATTCTCTTCTCTCAATTTTGTTTACACTGTTTGACATAATAAACAGATTAAAAAATGCCTTACAAGGTCACACCTATTATCTATAATTCACAGTAAGCCTTCTCTGAGAATGGTTAACAGGGACCACCTAAGGAGAAGTATAAGAAACAGAGTTATTACAAAACAAAACTTCTCTGAAACCCCTTCCAGTCTCCACGATTTTAACTGTGGGACCTCCTGAGCCAAATGTCTCATCTCTGCGTTTAACCAAGCACACTCAATTTTACCCAATTCATTGTTCAATTGCTTTGAACATCTTCAGGCAATCTTTGTAATCTTTGTAATCCTCAGGCATTCATGTGCTCTGTGGAAAGAACTTTACACATTTACTGAAAAACAATTTCCTCTTTATTTTGAAAATACTGTCTTACTATTTCATTTGATGCTCCCTTGTTTTCATAGCGTGAGAAGAAAGAGTAATTCCTCCTTCACTCTTTCCACACCACTCATGAGTGGATATTATGCTGTCATCACCTTCACTGTCACTCTCTCCCTGGGCAGAGATTTTTCTAAGCTCAGGAGTCACAGTTCTCATGGGGAAACCATTTCATGCCTTTGCTGATGCAAAAAATTATTGCCAAGCAGCACACAAAATCCGTGACAGACACTTCCTCTTATTTTGATCTATTTCACTAGAACCTATCCCACCTGTCACACTCTTCACAAATAGTATGAATTAATTGGAAACAATTTTTGAAACACTTGCCTTTTTATTTTGCAAATGCAAACAAAGCACCTAGTGAACTGTAAAAGAGAAGTTATACGTGGCCCACCAGATTTTTACCTGGTCAATCCTTCCCTTATACTGAGTCACCACCATCACTTGAGGCTACAGAGCTGACTTAAAGGCATAGATTTCATACTAGAATTTCTATTAAATTAATTAAGTAATAAAGGGAGCCAATTTATTTTCAAGGACATTTTGCATTCGCCTGTCCCATAGGTAAGTGAAAACCACTTGTGTCTATTATTGATTAAGAAATAGTTGATCATTATATTAATGATTTTTTTCATGTCACTCTTGAATCAGAATTGCTTTAAATAGGCCCATAAGGGACACCTATGATAAAAAAATCTGAGAGCAAAACATGTTAACACACACAGGAAAAAATGTGGGTGTTTAAACATGAGCCTTTAAAATTAATTCTACAAGCAGACAGACCAGGGTAAAATAAATCACTATTGTTCTAATTTTTACTAAATTATTCTAGGCAGCATGAATCAAAAACTTGATGTTTACATTTGATTTTCTTTTCAAAAGGCATGAATAGCACTGTCTAGACTTACTATACTTTGATTCATAGTTGCTATAGCAACATGTGTAACTTATTAATCTTTGTATGTGAAATATTTCAAAAGGACAGATTACCTTTGTGTTAAAAATGCAGTTAGTTTTAAATATTTCCCTGTGATGAAGTAGACTGCTTATAAAACACCAAATGTAGTCAGAAAAATTAGGTCTCCTGAAATGTCTAGTAGGTGCCCCAGAACTAAAAGCTAATCTGAAGCTAAAGATAAATTAATAGAAGATACTTATTAAGTTCTATATAATATTTTAAATGGTTAAGTATCTTGACTTTATGGGGATGTCTTGCCTAAAATGTTTCTGTTCCACTCACATAAGTAACATAAACTGGTACAAAGCAATGGGGTGCAAGAATGACCCAAGAAGAACACACAGCTATGCAACATTAATAGAAGAGACCACAGCTGTGTGCACTGAAGAGGAAAAAGTCTCTGTATCCAAAGTTGCATGACCACTGAAATACTTCAGCTGCCTGTGGAAGAAAAAGGGGTTTCTTAAATAATGATGGTAGATTTTCTGGAAGTTAAGATATTTTTGCAGTATCCTGTGAGGTCACTGTTAAAATCTGCCTGAATATTTTGTCTCTAGACACTGTCTTTCCTTTAGCAGTTATTCAAAGTTCTACAGAGAGCACAGTGTCCCAGTGCTTTAACAACAGACCAAGTCAGCAGGAGACCTTCAAGGACATCAGTACAGTTTGAGACATTTGCACTGAAAAGCAAGAGGCTGGGAAATTGTCAAAAACGTACATTCCGGTACATAAATAATTACTTTCTATAAAGTTCTTGAGAAATTAAAAAAGACAATTCTATATTAAGTCACTTCCAAGAATCACAAAAAGTTAAATAGAAAAAAAAAAAAAATAAAAAAATCAGGCCACCTTTGCATATAGTTTTGGACACATTGTAAGTTAACATCTGTTAGCAATATTAGTAGGTTTCTTTTATTAGTAAATGTTTTGGCTGTGAATAAGAAAGAAACCTGATAGGGTATCCTAGTCAAATTCAACTATAGTTAAAAAGTTGGTTCCTACTCAGTAACTTAGGAAATTAAAGCCACTAAATCTAGGATTTCTCTGCTGGGACTTAATCTGGTCCAATATGCAAGTTGAGGATTTATGAAGGCTTTTCTGAAAGAAATAGGGAAATGTCAGATACAATATCTTGCTAGAGTTGCACTGAATCTACTAACTTTGCCCAGAGAATATAATGTAGCAGTTATCTCATTTACAGTGTTGTACATGATTCATGACCATGGCATCAAATCTCAAGCCACGGTTTGTATTTTTATAAAAAATTTATGTGTCTATGATTTTTTTTTTTTTTTTCTCATTCAAGAAACATATCTAAAAAGCTTTTTATAATATTTCAACTTTATGGAAAATAGAACACATGAGGAGACAAGAGTTAGTGTGGAAATGAACAGTATCTTCAGATGTCAATGAATATCTGCAATTAGGCTAATATTTCTCTCTTCTAATTAAGCAGTATGAAGCATGAAATACATTCAGTAAGTCTGAAAATATATAGATACTGAGAGGTTCTGATGGAGGCAAGCATAAAGGGAGAAGATTTTTATGCAAAATGGAACACAACACTCTGAAAACACTCGGCAAACCATTGCCACAACCTGTTTTCTTTAAAGAAAAAATTGGTTTACAAATTTTTTTAATTTCTACAAATTGAAAAAAGAAGGTTTTGTCTGACCTACAAAATATTGTGATGTTCCCTCTTTTTTTTTTTTTTGTAAGTAACAAAATCTTGAAACACCAGAGGTAATCGTTAATTTTAAATGATACTTCCTTGCCTTTTCTTTTTTCCTTTTGATTTACCAGTTTTGTGCTTATATTTCATTCTAAGTCAACCCCAAACAACATGCAGAACCACAGGGAATCAGAACTGATTCTGTCAACCTGATACAGTTTCCATGCCTTTCCCAGCATAAAGAGAGAACTTGTTCATCTGCTGGTGTATTTCTGTTCTCTTTACTGAACGCTTTCTTTCATGCATGCAGAAAGACATGCTAATTACATGTATTAAAAATGGCTGATCATTTTCTATTTCATGTTTAAAAAGCAAATATATGTGGTGATGCAGCCCAGAGGGTAGTGAGGCACTGGAACCAGTTGCCCATAGAAATTGCTGATGCTGCATCCCTGGAGGTGTTGGATGTGGTTTTGATCAACCTGGTCTCTTGGGAGGTCTCCCTGCCCATGGCATGGGGCTTGGAACCACATGGTCTTTAAGGTTCCCTCCGACCTGAACCAGCCTTTGATTCAATGACTCTCTGATCTCGTTACTCTCTTCTCAGCCATACAGTTTTTCCTTTGCAGTCAGGCAAGCTTTGACCTTAATCTTCCTTGGAACCAACATCTATTTATCTGAGAGGTGACAGCCATAAATATCATTCTGTGTATCATAAAATGTTGTGCTTGTTTTGGCTCATGTCGAGTTAGTTTTCATCACAGTAGCTTGTACAGGGCTATGGTTTGTATTTGCACTGGAAACAGTGTTGATAACACAGGGATGTTCTCATTACTGCTGAGCAGGGCTTACACAGAGCCAAGACCTTTTCTGCTCCTCAGCCCAACCCACCAGCAACCAGGCTGGGAGTGCACAAGGAGCTGGGAGGGGACATACCTGGGAGGGGACAGCTGATCCCAACTGACTCAAGGGGATACTCCAGACCAGAGAGGTCATGCTCAGCAGATAAAGCTGTGGGAAGAAGAAGAAAGGAGCGGATGCTCAAGAGTGATGGTGTTTGTCTTCCCAAGTAGGCATTATACTTGATGGAGCCCCGCTTTCCTGGAGGTGGCTGAACACCTTCCTGCCCATGGGAAGAGGTGAATGAATTCCTTTTTTGCTGCACTTTTTCACACGGCTTTTACATTACTTATTGAACTGTCTTATCTTAAGCCACAAGCATTTTCACTTTTACTCTTCGCATTCTCTCCTCCATTCCACCATGGGGAAGCAAGGGAATGGCTGAGTATGGCTTAGTTACTGGCTGGAGTTAAACCATAACAGACAAGAAGTCAGTGAGGATACGAAAAAGAAATGTTTATGATAGATATCAGAACAGTAAGTGAAGTGATCTTCAGTCACTAAGTGACAACCCCTGAGCTCTGTAGTATATGTAATATCTCCAAACTATATGAGAATAAAGCAGTTTAGAACATGCAGCCTCTGTTAGAAAGTGTGACTGAGAGTGATGGCATGCAAGTGTCGTAGTGACCGCTCTCTTCAGCCTGACCAGCACCTGTGGTGTGCAGCAGGAGTGGGGAACAGCCGAAGGCTCGAGGCTTTAAAGCTGCTCCTCTGGAGTTCAGCTCTGCCCAGGGGAGCTGAAACTCCAAGCGCAGTGGCTGTCAGCAGCCCGGACAAGAGAGAGGATAGAAAGTTGCAGGAAGGCTTGCCTTGGATACAGTTTCAGGTTTATCGCTCAAAGGGAGTCCAAGGAGCACAAGCACCGATCAGATCTGTGCAACAACTTATAAAGGGAAGTGTTACAAAGGGGATGGCTTGACAGGCGACCAATAGGGGTCTTTGGAGGAGGCATATGGACAGGGATAGACATCCACGCGGACCAATAGTCTCGAGGGGTGGAGGGAGAGGGGTCACATGCCCCAATGGGGCGTCGAGGTTCAGCGGACTTCCAAGAGGGGAGGTATCCGAGGGGGCAGGGTCTTGGGGGTTGACAGAGACCATATAAGGGAAATTAGGGAGGGTTTGGGTGACAGACACCAAACAATCCAGAACTCTGGGAGGGGTTTGGGTGATTGGTAGGGAAAGTGACAGAACAAAGGGAGGGGATAACCATTTTTTGGGAGCACTGGGGGAGCAGCTTGGATCTGGCGCAGACCAACTGGGAGTAGAAGTGGGGAAGATAGGGACGAACCATTAGGGTACAAAAAACATACAAAAATACAATAAAAACATTGCATCACCACATGCAAGGATTTAGATATTATTTTCTGACACATCATTTGTCTTAGTACTTCATGTATGGTGACTAGAGGTTGATGACAGATCTGTAACAGAATCTCTCCATGCACAGGTTCATAATGTTTAGTTTCATCTGGTCCTGATCAAGACCAATAAGCAGCAATAAGGCAAACCTGAGCATGAGTCCAAAATTCATGTTCGTCACACGCCACTAGTGTCTATTGGTCAGCCTATTTTCATCAGCGGTAGAAGACAAATTTATTGATTAACATCTGGGTGAAGAGAAATACAAGCAAGATGGACATGGTGTTTGTAGAAAAAGACAAAAAAGAAACCACCTTAGATAATGGAAAAATTCCTGGCTGTCATAGGTTTCCTTTCACTGATGGACTATATCCAACTCAAAATACAAAAATCGTCTTAGATCCTTTCTTAACACAAGACTTTTTCTTAGCAGTATGAGATTCATGATACTACAACAATCTACAAAATTCAGCTCTTCCTGATTCTACAGATCACTGAACTCAAGACCGCTTGCCATATTTTTGTAATGGGCCAAAGAAAAAGATTTAATTACAGAAGATTTGCTTTTTCATGCTATTTTTTTCCCACTGAGGTTCAAGGAAATAAAGTTATGAGATTCACATCTGCAAGAACTTTTATTCACTCAGGACTTATCACCACCATCATCTTCTACTAGCCTGTAATTTCACCTGCAATTTTGCTGAGTGACGAGCAATTAAAAGACTCATTTTTTTACATACCTTTAAAATTCACAAAATCCACAAGTATTAACACCTACAATATGGAGTAATGATGACCTTGATAAAATGCTGTGAAAAATGAATGAATAATATCTAAGGGTTGAAAGATTAATTACTGCTGTGTTTCACTCAATAAAAATATTTGAAATTTCCCATTTGTGAACAATGAAATAAAATGTGGCAAACAATAAAGTAAGGTCATAATTTTGATACCTCTTACTTACTCTGTCTGGCCTGAAGCAGTTTATCACAAAGGGGTTTTTTTTGACACAGAAAATAACCCTTATCGATAAATCAGTATTCAATATCTCAAGAAAAAAGATTTCACAACCATGTATATATTTTACTAGGAAACAGAGAAGCTACAAAAAGAAATATAATTCAGTGGAAAATATTAACACTGGTTTATTAAATAGCCTGCCTTAAATGCTCTGCCCCAACTATATAAAGGTAGAAAATACAATTATTTAAGAAAAAAAAAAATCTGCAGTTCTATTCACCAGGTTAGTGTGATGAAAATATTACAACATGTCAGTAACAACCACAAAGCAATTAACAGTTATGCTGCAAATGCTCAGACTTCCTAGCTCAAGATCACCAACCACACTGTTCTAGGAAATCAGGGGTGCAAGCAAACTGGTCACACCTATGTTATCATCATAATTATCATTATCAATTAATATTAATAAAAACTTCTCACCATTTCACCTCAAAGAATAAATTCTGACTACATCTGCTGAGCACCAATCTTACAAACACTGATATGTCCAACTCTGGCTTTACCTTTTAGAGACATACCTGCCAGTTAGGAAATTTAGTGCTGGGATTTCATCACCTTTCTCATTAACAGGCACATATTGTGAATTAGAATATAATTCAATCAGATGGTTTGGGTTGAGGTAAAGATAGAATAATAATTAATGTTTGAATGCAATAACCAGAAGAATTCAATTTGTATTGCTTTGATAGCCTTTTTTCTTTCCTTTTGCATAGAAGCAAGACAATGCTTCTTACAATCTTCCCACATTCCACACTGATACCTGCAGAAATTATTATCACAACTAAACCACATTTTCTTAAATTTATTCCCCCTAAAACTGCTGATTTTTATTATTATAAAATCTTTGGGATATAAAATCTTTATTTTGAAACTCTTTCTCTCCTCGTTATACCCAACAACTCTCAGTAGCACAGAGCAGGCTGTCACATCCCATGACCGAAGCAAGCATGAGATCAGAAGTGTCGGCTCCAGCCAGTGGTGGGAATGAAGCTCTTTGGCAGGGTAGTGACGATACCTTGGTCCCTGCTCCAAACAGTTGCTTGACAGGGACTAGAGAAAGAGTCCTAAAGCTAGATGGTCTTAAAAATTTCAGACATAGATTTCTCTTATTCAGATTACACTTGTGTTCAGGATTTAGTGTTTATATAGTTAATAAAAATGAAAAGATGCAAATATTTACACTTGATGTTACAAATATGCTACTCAGTATATTTGTAAACCTAGCAAGGAAAAATTTACAGTGACCTTTCCTTTGCTTGGCTTTCTTCACCTGCATATAGATAATCATTCCAAGATCAAGCCTTTTCTGTCCTAATGCTGCCAAAACATATTAAAAAAATAGAAAGGAAACATTAAAACCAATCAACATTATAAAAATAAACATAAAGAACCAAACATGTTTACTATAATAAAATTGAGTATCATGGACATGGTTGGTTTTGACTCTGGAAAACTGTTGGGGGAAAAGTATGCTTTTGGATTAAAGTTTAAACTTTTGAAACTGCAAAAGTCTCTTTTAGAATTGAAGGTCACTTGAAGAAAAATGTCACTAACATGCTATATTTGTCTTAGCTTCTTTTCTGTAGTGATAACATGCCTTCCTGGAACTGAATTTTAGAATTGCATTAGAGTAATCTCTTTCTTTTGTAATTCTGAAATTAAACACCAGAACCCTCACTACATTACTGGAGAATTATTTAAGATAATTTTTTTTGTGAATCCATGTTTCTGTATTTATTATTCTCTATTTATTATTAGAAAGAAAGAAATGGAAATAGGAACTACTAATAGCCCTGAAGCTCATTTCTAATATCACTTCTAACATCCAGATTATGATACAAAATTCTGTTTAAAAAAAAAGCAGACTGGAAAGCTAGCAGACAGATTCACAACTTCAGACATATAAAGGTAAGTTCTTAATATGTATTTTACTTGAAGTCATACTTAGGTGAGAGCAAGGACAATTAACTTTGTCCTTGTCTTGGCTTCTACTCATTTCACCAACTATCAAGATAGGGAAACAGAAGTAGCCAGGAGCATGAGCTTTTCTTAAACTAAATTTCCAGGCGTCAAGCCCACTTTTATTGCATGTCCTGACCAAGCAGATTCTCACCAGTATGTGGCCTCCTGTAGTCATTTGACAGTGTTTGATGTCCCCCTGGCAAGGGCTTCCTTTTCATAGAATCAAAGAATGGTTTGAGTTGGAAGGGACCTTAAAGATCACCTTAAAGATCAGTTCTTCCCGTCTAAGTATTGGGAGCCAGAAATGGGCACTTGAAGTCAGTAGTCAAAATTTGGAAAGCAACTTGGAAAAAAATTTGGGAAGTAGGACCAGGGAAGTCCTTCTTCCCCTGTGCTTGGCACTGGTGAGGCTGCACCTTGAGTTCTGCATCCAGTGCTGGGTCCCCCAGTTTGGAAGGATGTTGGGATGCTGGAGTGTGTCCAGAGAAGGGCAGCAAGGCTGGTGAGGGGTCTGGAGCACAAGTCCTATGAGGAGCAGCTCAGGGAGCTGGGGTTGTTTAGCTTGGAGAAAAGGAGAGTCAGGGGAGACCTTATCACTCCCTACAACTGCCTGAAAGGAGGGTGCAGCCAGGTGGGGGTCAGTCTCCTCTCCCAGGCAACCAGCAACAGGATGAGAGGACAGATTCTCTTAAACTGTGCCAGGGGAGATTTAGCCTGGACATTAGAAAAAAATTCTGTATAGAAAGAGTGGCTGGGCATTAGAATGGGGTGCCCAGGGAGGTGGTGGAGTCACTATCATGGAGGTGTTTAAGAGTGGATATGACAGTGTTCTAGTCTAATTGACAAGATGATGTTAGATCATAGGTTGGAATTAGTGATTTTAAATGTCTTTTCCAACATAGTTAATTCTGTGATTCTGTGATTCAATCTGAGGAGGCAACTACCATGCTTTCCTGCTTAGATGGAATTTTGGTACTGGGATCTCAAATAGTAAACTAATAGAACTAAACTGATTTCCTGTTCTGATCTTAACTCCTTGGTGATACCATAAAAAAATATATTAATGATGCAATTTAAATAAACACTGACGTTTTCTATGACCTGGCTCAGTTTTAAAGGGTTATATTTAATTTCCCTACCCTAAAAAAAAAAAAAAGCAAAACCCACAGAATTTCAAAACCTTTGGCTCAGTATACTGAAGTATACGGTGATACTGGAAAACCACAGATATTGGTTTAGACATCTTAAGTGGCAGAGATGTCATTACAATGGTACTGAATGGTGATGCATGTCATTAAAACAAGATGTTGCATGACATGTCTTTCAATTATTTGGTTGCGCTGGAAATACTGCAGGAATTTCTTTTAAATAATGTAAAGCTAATGGCATGCCAATCAAATTCAACAGAATGTCACAAAAATGCAGATGGCAGGAAAAAAACTGCATCATTCAGTTTTGTCCCCTCCCCCAGCAGAGTAGAAGCATTTTTACCAGGAACATGAGAACAAGGCAAGCTGGCACTTGCATCCAGCTTATATCCCCAAAATGGTCTAAATTCAAAAGACTGGTTTCTTATAAATCTTACTGAACTGGTTCAAAGTGAAACAAATACTCTCCTTAGGACTTAGGGTGCATATCTGCGCCCTAAGAGTTCACACACTTGCAGGCTGATTGGAGATATATAATTTGACAGGCCAATGTGTGGGGCACAGATGTCTAGTATGCAACATAGCATAAGAGGCCAAAACAGTTTTCCATGACTTATAATTGAAAACATGGGAAATGAGGCAAATATGGAATGGAAATGTTTTATATTTGCTTACATTGTAACTGTATTAGAACTGGCACAGGGAATTTAGTAAGGCTTATTGCCCAGCAGGAGTGAATTGTCCTTGGCTGTACTTCAAACTACTATTATCGTTCCAGTGATCAAGAATCCTTCCTAAACACCTCAATCATTATTTCTTCAATGCTGACATACTTTTAACTAGAAGATACTGCTTGCGGAGATATAATTTTCAGGTAAGCACAACCAATCAGGGCATTTTATAAGGAAATCACAAAAATAGAAGTGAAATAAATGCATGTGCTCTTTTCATGCCAAGGCACTTCCTAAGAAGGAAAGAATGGACAATGAATCATATGCAATTACTACTTCATTTACAGTAGGAAAGCAGAAAAATGTGTTGAGGTGGGAGCTCTGATGGGTCAATGGAAAAGTTGTTTCCGCAGGAGTCCATGTGTTACTTCCAGGCAAACTGTGTAGACACTTAGCTTTAGAAAGACTTGAAGAATACAAGAAAGGAAAATTACAACTTCAGTGGGTTGGTTTTTTTTTTTTTTTAGTGCCAGGGTGAGCAGTTTTCCCAACAGCAGGTTTCTAATTATGATTAGCTATTTGCAATTGTGGAGGATAAAGTGTGTTAAGTGTCTGCATTTTCATCAGGATGAGAGGATGGGCTGTTGAGTTTTCCTTACAGGAAGCACTGGCCCTTTCAAAGGCTTGTCATTGACCAAGTAGGAAAGAGGCTGTGCATTAGAAATGTTGCAGGGTGGGCCTTTTATTGACAACTTATATCGGAAAGCATGCTGTAAACCATCTTTACTTCCTCTATCACAGACACAGTATAAATATGAAAACTGTTCAGATTAAGACTTCCCATATTTTAATTAAAATTATTCACACATTTTGACAGCTAATACTGGTAATGATAAAAAGGAAAAAGTTCCTACATTTAAAGAATAGATGTGAAAGAGGGAAAGTTGCAAAAATTTTCATTTTGTTTCTCAAGTTCAGAGAGGAAGCTAAACTGATAAAAAACCTTGACTTATAAATTTACATGTACTTGATACTTCCTCAGGAATCTAAGCAATTTCATACTACCCTAAGTTATTCTCCAGCCTCATCTCAGAACAAGGACAAGGTAGCAAAAGCAAAATACTTATTGCTTACTCTGGTAGCCTCATCCATCAGGCATCTACCTCCATGTTTTCTACAGCTATTTATTGAAAATCCTGGTGGGTTTTTTACCAGCAATAAGTCTTGCATTCTTGCAAGTAATCTCAAGATACGGTGAAACAAAAGGATGGAAAAAATCCCCCAAAATAATAAATTTTCCTTTTATGCATGCAGAAAACTTGCCCAAGACAAGCATAATCTATTTTTACATACGTACACACTTGTCAAAACTCAATAATAATTATGACTACAGTAGGAATTACACCATTAGTAAAACTTCTAACATTTAATTCACTAGTATAAAATCAACTGCCATGGCTTATTTACATCTATGAAATGAGAGTTGAAAATTAACCAATCATTCAGAACACAGCCGGCAGAAAAAAAAAAATACTAAGAATAGGAAATTAACTATATGTGACCCAGAAAATAACCTTTTTGATCTCTGTCACAGTCACACTCATCCTGCATCAGGGAATAATTCTGTACCATGGCTTTATAAAATCAAAAGAGTTCAGCAATGTTTTAGGTATTGGGCATTACTGTTACTCTGGATCTCGATAAACAAGAACTGGAAATGACAGAATCTTGCCTGATGGCTTTTTTATTTCTTCTGAGTAATGTAAAGGTAACTCGTTTGCCCACAAAGAATCATCTTCGTTTCCTGATTAAACACAATCAGAGTGCTTTTGCCAGCAATCTGGTCTAATTTAAAAACTATCATACCAAGTGATCACCGTTAATAACGACTAGTATTATATGGCTTTGAAATGAAGGTCAAAAGCTGTAGTTTGAAAGCCAAGACAGGATAATAGTTCTACTGCTGCTCATGGAAGGAGCTCTTTACTATTTGCTCAGAGCCCTGATATACAATCCAAATGTGCATAGCAGATATTTTATTCACCCCTCCCATAAATAACACTAGCAAAATTGCTGCGGAGAGATATGGTTTATCAGCCTTTCCACTTGCAGAATCTTGGATTATACTGCTCATGGAAGTTAACAGAATTTCCTACTGTAGCTACCATTCCATACCAGAATTTGTGAAAGAGTACATCAAAATTGTGCATATACCAGGCTGTCCTCAAGCCTCTTATGGACAAGGGAAAAGTATCACTAAAGTGCATTTCTACTGAAAATGCGAAGAATTAGCACCCAGATGCCAAAAGAACTGTAAGTAAAGGAAAAGTACAATACAGCAGGTACCACTCCTAGTTTAACCAGTCAGACCTAGTTTTCTTGGGCAGTGGACCGGTCTAGTATCACATTAGACAGGCAGGTTCCACACCCCTCGTATGCCAGCAGTCCTCATCCTTTTGTCTTTCGTCATGCAAAGTAAGGATGGAAAGTTTTTCCTACAATTGATAAAAATAAGTAGAAGTCAAAACACAGTTTTTGTTCATTTTGTCATCAGCTGCAAGTTTTAATTATGAATGAAAGTGCAATGCTGAGTGACAGGAAAGGGGCCCTGTCATTCCTGCCCAAGATCCCTCACATTTTCCCTGCAACCTCCGAGTGCAGGATCCTGGCAGTGATATTCTCTACATTGTTCAAGAACACAGTTTTCATAAAGTCCCTCCCTCTGCAGGGGTCTGGATAGTTCATGTGATTAAAGCTCAGGCTTCTGATTGCATAATAGTGATACAGGGACTAGACCCTTGAAATATTTTTACAATACTACTGTTCTGCACATATCAATGGTGAGACTAGCTGGTGCTCTTTCTGTGGGAAATAGTGATTGCCATCATCACTGCTATGCAGGCAATTGTGAGGAGGCTGTACTTTCAGCCTGAGCTTCCCTGATGCCCAGTCTGATGCCAGTGGTGTGTTTTCTCAAAAGGTACTCACCCTCAAGCAGCACGGCAGCTGAGAGTGGGAGGTACAAACACCGTGTCTAGTAATAAAATAATAGCCACTCACACCAGCACAAGGCCATTTTTAAGCAACCATAATTCGTGTCAAGTAGCTATGTTAGTTCACAGAAAAAGCATTTGTTACTTTTCGTAAAACCTGGTCATAATAAGCCTGGTGAGGGTGCATTAAGATACATTCTTTTGTTCACAAGTAACAAAGAGCTGCCTCAGTTTCAAATCTCTGTGCAGCCATAACAAAGTCACTGCTGTAGCACATCCATAATCTGTAGTGCATTTTGAGATTCTGAGATGAAAGACCCTATATAAGTGGAAACTATTATTATCTATATAGCAGATAGATCTGCTGTAATATGCTGTTCTCCTCAGGGGGCTCAGGCATGTGAGCTGCTAAGTACTCTCCATTTCCATTGCAACTCCTTGCAGCTGAGAGCACTCAGCATCTAGAAGGATCAAGCACGGAATTGAGTCTGGGCTTCAAACTCACAACCTTTACTTATGCAAAGCTTCCATCATGGTTTTTAAATTGTGCTTTGAGCTATGGAAAGGGAGGTAGAAAGAGGAAGTGTAACAGAAACACTGGAGAAAAAAAGCAAAACTCAATAGAACTGCAAAGATGTAAATTACTTAAACCATTAAAAGGGTTATTGCTGTTTGAAGACTAAATTACTGAGATTACTGTCCTCCCATCAGATCACAAAATAAAGCACTACATAAACCAAGAGAGATTGTACTAGCCATAAAACTCTCATAACTTGAACAAAGAAATACATGTTTTTAAATGACGCGAAAAATGAAATAATTATTACGTGAGCATTAAATGTAAAAAATAGAAATGAGAAATTCGAAATCTACATGTGCATAAACTGAAACATTTGCTTTGTCTTGCTCAGTGCACACACACAAAGCAGTAAATTTCTCACTAAGGGTTTTCCCCCTTCCCCCCTCCCCCCACTGGGAACAGCACAATTTCAAATCCTCAGTATTTCCACCTCTAATTGCTAGAAGGGTTCATTATCAGCTGTCTAAAGTGCAATACATCAACCTTGCAAAGCTGATATATAAAAGACTTTCACACATCTGATGGGCTGCTGTGCTAAATACATCTTAATTTGTGCTGCATCTGCTGTTTTCTAATTTGTTTGTCATGCTGTGAATGCTACAGACTTTGCTACAGCAGCTCCCTGATTTTTTATTTTTAAAAACACAGCAGCTATTCAGGAAAGAAATGGCTGAGTGCCACCATTGTTCCTCTGATCCATGGAATGACATCAGTTTCCTCATATTAACCATTAAATACTTGATGATATGTGTTTAATATATTACATGCACAAGCTACCATATGTCTCAATATACAAACTGTATGTATATGTGTACTATTTACATCTTCCCTGTTAACATTCACTAGAACATAGATCTCTTCAAACCAGTTTATCTACATTTAAAAGAATGTCTAATCTAAGCCACTTCATGTTCTGTGTGTCCTCAATTTTTACTGGCAAGCCATTTTTTTTCCTGAAAATCTGGAAGAGTGCTGATAAAATCATAAGTCTTAGTGATTCATATACATAAATAAAGCCTGGCGGCTTTTTTATACATTGAACAGCATTTCATTGAACCCACATACAGTCCTCAGTGGAATGAGTTTGGCGTTCTCTGTTCAGTCCCTGCTGAGCTGAAAAGCAAATGGTAGAACGTCATGTGTAATTCAGCATGATTCATAATACATCAAAGACTCTGTAAAGAAGAAGCCTCAGCTTGAGCTGGCAGGGAAATTAAATTTCTACTCTTGCCTTCTTAAAGCAGAGAGTTTTCCCAGGTACAGTGAGCACTAACACTGGACAGAGTGTGATGAATTTCTAGTGAAGCAGCCTCTGCTGACATTAGCCTTCATAATCACGAGAATCCCACACATACCCCTTCTCCAAAAATAAGAATGAAACATCAAGTGGTATTTTGCAAACATCCTCCTGAAACTTCACAAGTTTCAAGGTTAGAAGGGAACCCACTTGGCACCACATATATCTTCCAAGAGATCTTGATCTCTCAGAGCTCTTTATTTTAGGAAGGCAAATCCACTGCCAATCACACCCCCACCAAAATCAGCTTTCAAAGAGATTTAAAAACATGTCACCAAAAACCAGAATCTTGCCATTGTCAAATTCCTGTGTGATGTACACACAAAAAAATACCATAACCTAAGCCATAAATGTTGTCACAAGAAATGTTCTTTACTTATTTGTTTATATTTAGCTGTCAGTTTTCACAGCTAGAGAAGAAAATGTGTTTTGTGCAGGGTAGGTGACATATAATAGAAAGGATAACTCCCTTTGTTTCAGCAAGCCCTGACTTTAGAGGAGCAGCTGGAATGCAAATTTGCTTCTCCTGCTTTTGCAGTGTGATTCTTGATGCTAAAGACATGGAGAGCTATTTACATAATCATAGAATCACAGAATCATAAGATCGTTTATGTTGGGAAAAACCTTTAAGACTGAATCCCACTGTTAAGCCTGCACTGCCAAGGCCACCAGTAAACCATATCCTTTAGCGCCCTATCAAACCCGTCTTTTAAATACCCCCAGGAATGGTGACTCAACCACTTCTCTGGGTGGCCTGTTCCAGTGTTTGCATCAGTCTCCATTTTCCAGTCAAATGCCAATCAGTCTCCAGTGTCAAGTCCTCAACAAGAACATGCAGCAGCTATTACAGAGGCAGCTTTATGACTGGAGAAGCCATAGACAAATCAGTGCTACCATAAAGAAGTATGTTTAATCAATAAGGCATATTGTTCAACTAGTGTGGAAGAAAAAACACCTTGTAGAGTAACAGCATTTGTAAAGGTTAATCAATTCAGCTAATTGTAAATGCTCTCAGTTGCCAGTCTTTAAACAGTTCCTTCTCTTTGTAGCAGCTAATTCACTGGGATGCAGCAGTGCTAAGCTGGAAAGGAAGGAAAGGAAGAAAAGCAGTCAAATTTCTCATTACTCTCTGTGCTGTACTGTGCCTCTGCCTGTAACATCAATATATTTACCAGAGGGAGATAATCTTTTCTTTCTGCTAACACTGCCTTACCTCCTTCATTACACAATAAACAAAGCAAGAGGTCTGTGCTTCACAGTCCAGGCAGATAAAAAGGAAATCAGGTTATTGATCTTTTTGTTCAGTTCTTTAAAGGCCAAATGTATGACTAACCACTGGAGTAGTTTTTGCAGTGCTCTTTCCTTCATGGCCATAAGGAAAGATTTTTTTATGCTCAAATAATTGTTTCCTGTAGAAAAAGGGACAGTCAACATAATTCTAGGGAATCATGAGAGAGCTAAATACAGGCCTGTCCTATAATAAAGGACATATAGGCTGATTTCAACTTTTTTTTTCTCTAGACCAATTTAAAATGAGCCTATGAAGGCAGGTTGATGGTCTCTGACACTTGTGAGCTCTGTCATTGTTTATGAAATTGTTTATTGTTTATGAAAGAACTTATCATTTTCTGAGGCTATATCTGGTCCCTCTTCAATGTACATTCAATGTCCCACTTCCATATCCTGAGTCTGAAAAATAAAAAGCTTTCCTTTAGGCACCCATCTCAAACAATCCCAGAGTTATCATATGGGCTTGAATGCACTGTTTGGTTTTATCCCTGATGTATTTATGGTATTTTCAGTAACTAAAAGATATTAGCACCTTTTAACTTTGCTTTTGCAAAGCCAGCCAGAGGTCAGAGAGTTCAGGTCTTCATAAAATCAATCAATATTGATTAAAGGTCAAAGCAAGTACTGAAATAACAGTGTGCACTCCCACCAAACAAAGC
Source organism: Corvus cornix cornix (assembly GCF_000738735.6). Lineage (NCBI taxonomy): Eukaryota > Metazoa > Chordata > Aves > Passeriformes > Corvidae > Corvus > Corvus cornix. Next base: position 46,198,739 of record NC_046357.1, on the reverse strand, counting down.
ACTGTCCTTCCCATAGGAAAAAGAAAATGAGAACAGAGGGGGAAATAGCAACTTGTCTCATCCTTTCTGCCTTCTAAGCCCCAGCTGCCAACACTGTCCTTGTCCTCTCTGTGCCCCTGCCAGCTCCTCCTGGATCATTGCAGCCAACTGACCCCAATACCTACTTGGATATCTCTCAAGAAGAAAGCCCTGGATATTTTCTCTTGCTTTTCAGAAATCTGAACACACGCTGTATTTGTCAAAATTGCCCGGACCAGGCTCTGAGGATTGGTAGCAAGGATACATCCAGGAAAAATACATATTCATACAAGGTAATTCAGTTAAGGCTATCATATCAGCACTCCTACTTGGATGAGTGTTTCATATGAAACTGATAGCTGTATGTTTGGTTTGGTTGTTTACAAATAGACGGTCTGATATTTCACCTCTCTTACTTTTTATAGAGAGGTCTGTTCCTGCTATGCATATCATTAATATGTCAACACTCAAGTCAAATGATTAAAACCAAAAAAGTGTTGCATCAACTGAGGAAACATCTGAAGTGCAAATTTCATTACTTCAATGGCAATTACATATTTGCTGTGTTTAATAATTTCTTATCTTTGTTACAAATTTCTAGCAGAAAAATCCAATAACATGTCAGGTTGGGATGTAACAAAAGCAAGAAATGTCATTATGGAAAGGGTGTTTTATAAGCAGAAATAATCTTCTTAGAACTGTTTTTCAGAAATAAGTTAAAAAACCAGTTGTTTATTTCACATAAATAATTGCAACTTGAGTGTGCTACACAACTTTACAGCATAAAGAATGTTAAGGAAAAAATGTGCATCTGCATACCAGCCAAATAACTTCCTAGATGTTGAAAGCCTAAGAGATTCTGTGTCTGTTGGGTGTGCTCTTCCTAAACCATAAAGACCCTTTTCCTCTGTCACGATTATTCTGATCTAACCTCCTGTCTGGTGCTGTCATAACTTTAAGGAGAGCCTTATGGCCACCTTTAGGCAGCTGCCCTAAGTTTTGAAATCCTATCTTTCACACGACAAAGAAACCTGTTACTCTGTGAGATTTGGGTTTATGTATCTTTTTCCTTTCATCCTTGTATTCTTCACCACTAACATATTACTATCTCTTACACCTGCTCCTCTGCCCTCTCCCTTCCTTCCCCCACTTCTTTTTCCTTTTTTAAAAGAAATAGTTTAATTTTCTTTCCAGATGGTAAATTTTTACATCAGTTTAATAATCTCTTGAAGGTATACTGGAGTATAGCTCAACTCACTTCTAAATTAAAGCAATTATTAAAAAACTTTGAAGCACTTTAACAATTTTAAATCACTCTGCACATAGCAATTTAAAATTATTGGAGCAGTTTTATAAGCACTTGAATTTGGAGGTGATCAGAGACCTGAAAATGTGCAATATAGAGTAATTTGAAATTATTATAGTACTTCACATTTTTTATAATCTTTTCACTTTAGAAGTAATCGGGTTCTGACTTGTGAGCTTGTGCATTGTAATATGAGTGCTTCTTATTCTTAGAGAGATACAGCCTATTACATCAAACTACTTCAATAACTTTAAATTACTATACATGGACATGCTCAGAAATCTAACTTTATTTCTTAAATTAAAAATATTTTTCACTCCAAATCTGTAAAAAAGACTTTTAAGTGACAGAATAGTAATTTATATTTTGGAGAAGGCTGTTATATATTCTGTCAGGAATAAAAACAAACCAAAATGTCTACATAAAAATACTTACAGAGGTTATATAAGAATATTTTTCTGAGTCCCTATTATGACTCTTCAATTAGTTCAAAATCAGCCTTCCTCATGTACACCCTAATTTTTATTAAAAAATAAACACACATTAATTTCATTAATAAAAAACTGTCAGCTCAAACTTTATATATAAAACTAAGAGAATAATACAGGAATAAATTTGTGTATTTCCAGGTTGTTCACAGCTGTGATTAAATGTAATCCCATTAGAGATTTTTACAACTTGTATGTACCTTTGCACTTGTTTAGGATATCATTTCTCAGTCTCTTCTATCAATAACAGAAGGATCTTCTCTGAAAAACTGTCTCAAAACAAAAGCCTCATAAGGATTCAGAATAGGCAAAAAGATAATCACTGTGTAGACATTGTTGCATAGGTACACCATAAAGATATAAAATATGCTTTAAAAAAAAGGTCTTTCAGGTATTTTGCAGGAGGCAGTTCAGACTGGGTTTTTGCCAATGGAAAACTTCAAACATCAAGTACAGCAGAAAAATCAACAGAAGACTGTGCTTGCTAACAAAACTGGGAACAATGAAAAGTTAACGTTAATAGCGAAAGAGTTGAAATGCTGTTACTTCAAAGTGATGCAAGTCATAGAGTGTGCTGTTCAGAAGAAAGCAAATAAGAGCACATTGAAACAAGTTGTGCCAAGTAGCTTTCCATAAAATAAAACATCTCTGAGAGTTCAGTGAAAGGGCAACAGTAGCAAGACTACAGTGCTCTCTGGTAGATGAAAGATTTAGACTTTAAAGTCAGATCTGAGAGTGCATGTATTTGTGTTTATATGTTGTGACTTTTGATCCTTTCTATATTAAAATTGTAAGAATGAAATGCTTTTTGATTGCTCCCATGAACAACCAGATTTAAAGCAGGCAGATAGGATTAAGCATTAATGCCAATTAATGCTTAATTAATTATCATGTATCAGCAATAAATGCTGTATCTATGGCAATCCTTGGTGATCCAATTTTTATAAAATGTTAAGCAATGATTTAACATGCAGTGCTTGCATATCAGACTACAAACATGAAGACCATGTGAAAACTTTTGAAGAATCTTTTTTGGCTATCAAAAAATGAGAAAGCACAAAAGGATAAGCTAATTTTTCAGGCACATTTTGTTTCTCAGAGAAGGCCATTCAGCTTAGACAGGTGAACTGTCATTTTCTTTCTTAGCTTCTAGAAACCGAAGGTACTTGACAGTGTAACCTAACCCAGGGTTGACAGTGAACAAAAGTATGCAGTAAAGACTCAGTAAAGCATGCAGTAAAGACCCAGAGAATTTTATAATATACAATACTGTGGAATAAGCTGCCTGTCAGGGAAGTTTCTTCCTCTACTCTTTTCTCAAAATAATAGCCTCGTGCCCCAAATTACAGGAAATTATATCACTTTCTATGAAAATACTCATGCCATATTTGTTCTCGTAATGTGTTCCTCTCAGAGTCCTGTAGAGCCCTTCACATAATAAAGAATTACACAAGTTAATGCAGTATACTTCACTAAGTTCTGTATAAAAAGTGCTTCCATTTATCTGTTTCAAATTCCAGTCTTTAATTCCACAATCATTGAAACAGCAGCTTTCCTATTTTACAGGATCAAGCGTCTTAATATTACTCATCTCTTAAAAATGTCAAACCACTTTTCAATTTCCTTTCATCTACAGTTTGAGTCTGGACTAAATGTCTTCTTTCTTCTGTTGTTCCCACAGATGCAACTTCAAAGAGTACTTCAGAAAAGCTTTTGCAGGATTTGTGTTTTTCTAAAAGTTTTTTTGGAGGGACCTCCCTTTCAATTTTTCTGCACATCTCTGATAGCAGCACATACCAGGGCTCTTTACCAAAAGATGTTAAAACTTCTTTGGAGGACTCCTGCTGCTTGTTAATTCGGTAGCTATACCACTGAGCAGTTCTCACAGTCACCACATTAGCAGCCATCAGCTGTTGTAAGCATAAAATCTCAATTGCCTTTGCTCTGCAATATATATAAGGCCATGACCCAACATTATATTGCAGCTCCTGGAGTCACCTATGGAAGATTTCCTTCTTCTCTACGAGAAGATCAGGGCCAATTAAGTAGTTTGCTTATCTCTTCTACTTTGTGTCCTTATCCCTCATTTTAGTCCTTTTCCCAGTAAATCAGAGACATACTCCTTCAATCTGTGATGTTTCTATGTAATTCCATCTAATACTGGATTTTGACTTTGATGCATATTCCATTTGGACAACAGCATGTCAGTCAGAAAACTGGATGTAATCTGTTCTGATTTTCAAGCTAAAATTAAACAGATTATTTTACTTTAATTTATCAGTTCATATATTGCTGTTTAACTAGAAGTTATGATTATTCTAGTTTTTTAACATATTTTATTGACTGTAATCCGCTCAAAGTTCTCCCCATCATCAGCAAACACAGGCAAGCTCCCTTGTGATTACACATAGTGTCGTCAGAGGATTTTCTCAGCTGTTTCACTTTACAAGATCACTTGTCCCTAGTAGTACATATATAATTCACATATAATTGAAATAGCTCCCCAAAAGCCATTCATCCCCAGAGGAAACTGCTCTTTAATTGTTTGTTATGCCCTCTCAGCAGGGAGGCTGGCTTACACCATACATGTGCATCATTTTATTTAAATAGCATCCTACCTTGCTACGAGAGCTATTTGATCTTCTTCCACTAAGGCTGCCAACTACAGAAAGCCCCCTGAGAACAAAGCAGTGATGAAAAAGAAGTGCTGATGCTCTGGGCAAGCTCTTTTAGCCAGAGCTGTACCAGCAGCAGCACGGAGCAGGAAAAAGTACATGCTTCAAAGGTAATTACAGTGTGCTGCATTTTCCTATCTTTATTTAAGATACTTGGGATTTATTTCCTCCCCTTAGCAAGGGGAACTGCAAACAGCAACAACGTAAATGACCAAACATGAACTTCTATCAAGAGAAAGAAGCCTCTCTCCCCCATTCTCTGCCATCCTCTCTGCAAGGATCACGCCTTGTGATAAATGGCACAAGGCTGATGTCCTGTGGCAGCACTCCTCCCAGACACTCTGGTCATGACTTGGCCCTTCCTGGATTCATTTTCTCACCTCATTCCCATGACCAGGTCACTTGCAAGTTGCCCCAGGTTGCATTGGGATTTTTTCCATCAGGATTTTGGATTGGCAGTGCCAATAGGCTGCTTGAGCAGGCAAGATGGGGGGGTGGAGCTCAGCATGAGAGAATAGCACCTCACACAGCAATGCAAATGCACAGGCTGAGTAAAATTAGTTGTTTTGCTTGTCAGATGTTTACACAAACCCTCTCTTCACTTTTAATGTTTGGGAAATTTTTTGCCTGAGATTTGGGTTGATTTTCAAGTTCAAATGAAGTGATAAAAAATATCCCCACAAAGGAAAGTAGAACGGCTGAGTTTCTCTGGGTTTTGAATATTAAACCTCAAAATCACTCCCAGGTTTCTCAAAAACCTTTATGAAAAAAAGAAAGGTGCAAGGGAAAAAAAAATCATTTACCGCACCACCCTTTCCCTGAACCCAAACTGAGTTTCAAATCTGTGACTGAACACAAAAACAAGCTATGTTTAGGGGATTTTTAAGGTTTCAGTATAAGTGGTAGTCACACTTAGGTTTATATTCAACCATTAGATAAGTAAGCATATTCGTTTACATTATGTCGTGTAGTTCTTCTGATGAAAAACATCACCACTATGAGAAATATTATAGAATTTTTCCTTCAGAATTCTTTCCAACTCAAAAAATGTCACCAACTCTCTGGAGAGCTGTTCTCTGAACTCTGGAGAATTCTGAGAACAAGAATGTAGGTCTCTGGCACAGGGTTTAAAGGACATGCCCTGCATATCCTTCAGCAGGATTACCAAGCAAGCAAAGTCCTCATCTTCAGAGTCCAAACCAGGTTTTAATGGCTGGAGAAAACACTACTATAAAATTAGAAAGTGTATTATTATGCTTCTTCATTTAACTCAGACACTATCAGTAAAGGTTGGAGCTCTTTATCTCCATCTCTCATTTCAGTATTGATTGGAAAAACTCCTTGTAGCCAGCAGCAAGCACAGTGCAATTCTGCTTGGTAGAAAGCTGGCAAGGGCACTGGGTTTTTAAGTGGCTGTTATCAATTCACACTGTTAGCACCTGCTGCTGCTGCAGCTTATCCAAGAGCAGCACTGGCTCATTGGTTTTCCGTCGTTGTGACTGGAAGTGCCAACAAACATGGCATGGATGAAAAGCTTCAATGGCAGCTGGAGAAGACCTCAGAGGAGGATCAGAACCGCGCTGATTCACACCAAGGTAACCAATTCAGAAAGAGAGAAGAAAAAACAGAAAGGCAAAGGAAAGTGTATGTGTGCCAGATAACTAATTCTTGCAACACCTCCAGTTTTATAAAAGGATCAAATACCTTTTGTATATTTATACACCCATTTCTTTCTTTGCAGGCCAAGGACAACCCACAGAGTACTGCGCAGATTTGCCAAAAAAAATTACTCTGGTCACTTAGCAAAGCAGAGGATCTGTCATCCAGAAACATATTGCCTGGCAACCGTTCACTTACCCTTCCTCCCTCACAATAAGCAAACACCGCCTGCCCTCCCCACCCCCTCTCGTTTGTATTGGCTTCCTGGCTGCTGGCAGACACAACCGCTCACCTGGGTGTAAAACTGCTCCTGACAGGAGGACTCTGGGCTGTTTAAGTCCAAGTACACATGAGAAGATGAGTAGTGTAGTTCAAGAAAACCCTGGCTGCCAAGAAAAGGTGCAGTTTCTGCCTGCGATAAAATTGCCTCACAGTTTGCTTGGATAAAACCCACTACAAATGAAATCACCAGAGTGGTAGCTCTTGCCAAACTGTGGTCTGGCTTGGTGAAGGAAGGAGAGGAAACAAAACCAGCTGTACCAGACAAGCAACTATAGCACTACCCACAACCTTAGGATGCCTTATTTTCCTCAAAAGATTTTCATTAACATATATTTTGTTATAACTGTAGTGTCATAGAATTGTGAACTACTATCTACATTTTGTTTTATATGAGAATATTTAGGCAGTGATTTATGGAAAAGAACTATACCATTCCTCCTTTCCTCATGGAAGCCCTCCTGTTTCTTCCCCACACACAGGCCACACCATTTGTCTTTTAGGTGATGGTTTTCATCAGTACCAAGGCTTTTTCTCATTTTACTAAAAGGAGTATTTTGGAAAATTGCAAAATTCATTTTGCTAACAACTTTCTGTAACATTCTGGAAACAGTCTGGACATCTTAAACCTGCATACAGAGATTAACATGACAGAATTTTTGCACTCTGCTACACGTCCCACCTCTCCACAGCATGTTACACTAGGGAAGCCTCAGACCTGACAGCTGCCCTTACTCTCAGTAGTGGCACAGCTGTTAAGTACCAGTTTTTCCAGAGCTGTATGCACATCACTGACAATTATCTAGGATGATATTAATATCCTTTTTTTTCCTATGGCACATCTGTGCTGTTTCATAATTCAAAACTTACATTATATATAATACATATGGTTGCAGCTATATTTGTCACTGCTTGGCATGACTATATTAGCAGAAATATTTGAAAAGTAATTTCAGGTTTAAAAATGTTAAAAAGTCCTCATTCTAAACATTTTTCTCAGTTAGTCAGAAATATCCTCTTAAAAAGTCTCAAACCATAAATACCTAGAAATTTACATACATTTTTGAATTATGCTAGTGCTTAACACCTACTCTCCATTCCCCAAAACATGAGATACCAGATATCAATCTTTGTTTAAAGTACTGTCAGATGCTAGTCTTGAAATACACAACTTTGAGATGAAATTTTAACTTGAGTTGCCTTTGAATAACTTAAGAACTAGCACTCAGATCATCCAGTAAACAAAGATAAAGGGGGAAACATTAATATTCTATATATTAAAATTTCCCTAGAGTGATTACTGGAGAGTTCTTTGAATAAAAGCACAGTGCCCTTATAACTGTTTGCTATTTTGTTTTATTCTATTGCCACATGTTTTGAAAATAGTTTAAATTTTTGGGGAGGTCATCTAGTAATTTCAGTATAGTTGTTACTTTGTTACCTTTCATATCATGTTTTGGTCTGATATAAAATAGCTCTCTTTACCGTTCCTGTCCCTGCCCATTTGGCAATGAGTTTACTTTTTGTTTTAAATGTCGTAGAAACTAACATTGTCCTTGTTCATGTGTCAGCATCCTTGATTATTTCAGCTGCAGTATGAACAGTTTTGTGAGGTGTGTTTGATAGTTAGGTACTGATGAAAAACCTGGAAAATGAAAAGAATACTTGCTTTTAAACAAATAATGTCATCATAAGGAAACTGATAAACTGATTTTTTTCCCTCTTTTTTTAATCCTCTACATGAAAATGGCAGTTTATTAATGGAAGAGATTCAGCAAATGCTGAAGTAGTCTCTGCTAAGTTGCAATCAGTTCTAATGGGTGTTGATTTAAGGTCCTAAAATTTGGGTTTTTCTGCTTGTAAAATATTTGGCACATGCATTTAAAATGAGGGAAGACAACAAAGAAAATCTAATTATTCGAAGATTCTGTATAGCTTTTCAGATCTATTAATTAGTTATAAACTTATATTTTTGGTGATAAACATCTAGCCACAGATTTAAAGATGGCTTCTTAAATGTAAATTGATTGCTATAGAAGTGTCCATACTGTATATAACATGTGCTACACTTCTACAAATACAAATGCTCATTATAATCCACTATCTTTGATGTTGGTAACATTAGGCTTGATTCAGCACCACTGAAACAGATGGGAACTTTAATATTGATCCATGCAGAAGCAGAAATACACTAACACTTTTGAGCATATGTCCAGATAGAAAGTCTGAAATTCAGTTTTAATATAATGCCAAACAGATAATAAGTTGAAATGCAAGAAGTCAGTTTTCAAGTGTTCAGAATGAAAAATAAACAGAGCAGAGGACATAGGTTCAATAAAGCAGGGTAACGATGGGCAAATTGATTATGACTAGTAGCAAGTACAAACTGTTTCCCAAAGTTCTGTATTAGAGGGAATTCTTATGCACAGGATGTGTAGTACCAAAAGCAGGCAAAACACAGATTATATAATACTTCAAAACAAATACTCTTCTGATATCACTGGAAAGATCCACAAAACAAAATAATTTTCCTTGTAAAGAAGCCAGTCCTTCCTCACACTTGCTGCTGGTTGTTTGCTGTCATGTCACAGTGTATTTCATTTTTTCCATTTTTCAGAGAGTTAGAACCTAGAGAAAAAAAAAAAAAAGTGTGCTTTAAGTAGCAGAAATTTTTTCATTCAGTGCTGCTCTGCTGAGCCAGATCTTGAAAAACCTGTTCAGGATCAGATTACCCGATATTCAAATATTTTCATTATTAACCTACATTTCACTTATCTTTGACTCAAAGACTTCAACTTCAGAACACAGACGTTGAAGGGCTTAAAAGAAGAGCCAGGATTGCAGAAGTGTCCCAGACTGTTACGCAGCTCTGTAGCAACACTCACAGTAAGCACTGGCAGAAACTGACTTATTCATACCATTGGGAAGAATCAATTTCCACCTGAGATGATGGAGCAAAAGAATTGTCTGGTCTCTGCAGGGGCTACCAGCATTACTTGTCTCAATACTACACGATGGTGGAAAAATATTTGAAAACTTTCATCTTAAGCAAAGTCTACTTTGAGCTGTACCCAGTCTCAGTGAATTAACTATTTGTTCTTGCTCTTTGTTCCAGTTACAAATGGTACATGACCAGCTGCTGATTTTGTTAGCTATTTTTTGGTTAATTTTCAAAACTTTTTATAAGTTTTTTTTATAACTTTGTATTAATAAGCATTTGTTTTGAACTTCATACTTATAATTGTAATGAGTCCACATTGTCAGTGAGAAGTAGCAGTGAAGGGAGGAAAGAGCCTGCCAAAAACAGGAGGCTTAGGCCATATGGAGACATCAAGGGATATCTCTGATGTGGATGCTGCCAGCATTGCTTCTTCCTCCCTGCGTGGCGTTTCTGAAAACAATTCTGAAATTCTTGCTGTGTAGCACAGGTAACTATTCTCCAGTAAATGAGACATCACTGAGCTCTGTCTTTTCCAAAATGCCTGGAGTAAAAAAATAAAAAGCAGACCTTGAGGTTCTCCCACAGCTGGCAAATAGCCAATTTTAATAGCAGACCCACATGCCTGTATACCTGCACTGAAATTAATGGGACAGGAAGGAAGGGGAACACATGAGATAAGGGTATGTGTATAGAGCAGGGATGAAAAATTAGAACAAAATTATGATTGTAGCAAGACCTTTCTGCTAGAAAGTCAGCACTTTTGTCATAACTGAGGCTGGACATTTAAATCCTTGATCATTTGGCATCCATGCCCCAATTAAAGTTTATGACCAATTTGTGAACAGCCGTAATGCTATACAACCAAAGGATATGGCTGAGCAACTGAGAAACTGTATGGAAGAGAACGGAGAAGAGGAAGTCCAAATAGAAATTTCCACACAACTATTCATTCCCATCTGATTTCTGTGGGTAAAGAAACATGCTACAGTAAGTCCAGATCTTGGAAAATTAGCTCAGAAACATAAAATAGTCCATTCACAGCTGCAATGGTTTTTTAGTCCTTCATGAGCTGAGCAGATGAGTGTGGGAAACACCTCCCACACTAATTTTACGTCTGAGTGCTAGTCTCCCACAGAACTGAAAAATACAAAGTTATGTACCCCAGATGGCTTTTGGTTTAATTAGTTGGCAAAGAACAGTACAAATTCTACAGGATTATGTGTTTATGATGGGCACAACATTTTGTTTGAATTGATTTTTGACAACCGACTAAATTCCAAAAGATCAAAAGTTCATTTTGCATATTGCATTTGCTTAAAAAATACAATGCAAATCTTAGCCATTTGCTTGCTATATAGTCCTTGCTCCGATAGAGCCTGTAAATACTACTTACATATCTGCTACTGTGTTCACTGTTATTTTCACTAGTGCTATTGACGTCATTATTTAATACTCTCATTAAAATACTACTGGTAAGAATTAGTTTATTTTTCTAAGTGCTGAACAAATGTATTGGACTGACCTGTCTTCCCTTTGTGAATGGAGCATAGAAAGGGGGGAGGTGGGAAATAGTCTCTCTCTCTAAATTGTGTGTTAATTAAGCACACAACATTTAACAGCTCACCACCATTGTATTGCTAGATTTACCACAACTGATAATTTTTCAAGGAGTAACTCACAAACATCTTGGAATACAGTTAAAAAGGAGCATATTGGGGGCTTTTGACCACTGTTTATTTCAGCAGATATATGTATTTGTAGCCCAGTATTTGGAGATAATTCCAGCACATGAATGCTCTAGTCATTGTTGGTGAACAGCTAGTTACAGCAACATCTCCAGAAATGCCTCTGATATAAATGATCCCCACAGCATAGAGGAAATTAAATCAAGGTATTAGGAATATCTTTTCACATTTTTGCAAAGTAAAATTCTGCTGTCACACTGGAATAGGGAAATAAAAGTTGTAATAAAAATTAAGTACACCTTTTCTTTAGTTTTTAAAAAGCTCTTGGCTATTTACTGTAATAGTTTTTCCTCAAGTATGGTCACAGAATGTGAGACTTGGCTTAGTATTTCTTTGTCTGTGGTGCAACAACAATCTAGGCACAGGGAAAGAACACCATGGTAAGTGTTTCTGTCTCAGTAGCCACACAGCATCAACTCTAAATACAGGAGTAACAAAGAGAAGCCAATGTCCTGACTGTTTTAATGCTTGATTTAATGCTTCTTCTATTTCATTCTTTCAAATTCAAAAGTTTTAGCTTTTTGAAGGTCTAGCTTTTTTCCCAGGTCATTAGCAAGCTTTCAGTTTTGGCCAAATGCCTGCAGAAGTGGAGCATGACCATGAATTAAAACCCCTCTTCAGTGAACTTCTGCATACCTGTGGATAATTAGATGAATTTTCCTTAGCCCCACCCTGGACGGCACTCACAGCAACAAGTGTATCTCCATGCTACAAGGACTTCCCTGTGGAGTAGTTCCTCTGCAAATCCACTTTCCAATTAGTAGAAAAGCAGCCAAGACCACAACCATGCATGTTGGTGTTGTCACTTTAGCCAGAGACAATCACTAACTAACCTCTGTGAGTTGTGATGACATAATTCATCAACATTATGAGAAATGCTGAAATGTAAAATAATGTATCTTGCTTTATGTTTCTTTGCTTTGCTTTTGGCTTTATATTTTGGTATTTTTTTATATTATATATTATTTTTTGTATTTTATATTATTTTCTTGGGAGACTCATTCCTTCACATTCAACTTCACGTCCTGCAGAAAGGAGGAAAACCTCTTTTTGTCCAACCTCTCAATGCTGGACTCCTGGCTGCCATATATTCCTCATCTTATTGCAGAATTGTTGTATGGAATAAACAGTAGTGCTCTAAATAACCAATCTGAGGAACTTTCCCTAAAAACTGTGACACTTCACAGCAAGGTATTTAAAGGCTATGCTGTCAGCTGACCTACAGATGAGCCAGTTTGAAATGCAGGTGCCTCATGCATGAGCTATGGAGTCCCTGTTTTACACTCTTACTTCAAGACTGGGACTCCATAGACACAACCACTTTTCCACACAAAATGAGATCTTCCAATAGGCACAACATGAGATGAAGTATTCTCTCAGCTAAGGGATAAAATACACATAGAGAAGTATTGCTATCCTATTTTGATTCAATTCTAATTATTACTCATTAAAACACTAATAAGGTGTTAAAGAAAGCAAAAGGTTTTCTGTGAGGAGGCTAATCAGCAAGTATTAAGGGCCCTTGGCTGCAGGAAAGGAAGGAGGTTGGAGGGTGTTGCTGATTTTTACTGCTTCTCTTGTGGGTTGACTAGTTGTTTCTTTCCTTACCTCACAGGTTGTCGAGGAAAAAACAGCCAGCATTTGTTGGGCTGAAGTCTGAAGGATCCCAGAAAAGAACGTGTCAAACTGCAACTCAGTCCAAATATTTATATGTTCAGGAAATGTTAGTCTTCAGATGCACACTACAGGGTCTGCATGGATGCTTTCTTTGGCAGCACTGTGTTGCATACTGTAATTTCTCATTAGCAACAAAGCCCTCAACTACAGTCTAGCTCAGGAAAGCTGTAAATACATTTTACATTAGACATTTTGTTTCTCAGTTGTTTTCACATGTTCCTAATAAAGCCCCCTGCTGTGGAAACTGTTGGACAGGAATATGTCCAAGAAAACAGAATGCATTCTTAACTTATTTTCCATACAAAAAAAATTACTATAGCTGATTGCAGCTATAATGAGAAATGATGGTTTCAAAAGAATATTATGCCATGTAGTTTGAATGACAGCTGACCATTATGTGAGACAGTTAAATATACTTTTTGACCGTTCAATGAGGCTGAAACTTTATATTTAAAAAAAATTTTACAAGTATTCCACTTTTACTAAACTATTGCTGACGCATAATGTGGCTAAGAATTCTTGTCAATTCTGTTATTTATTTATTTAATTGTTGAATTTCTAGCAGAAGTGTTTAATTACTTGTGGAATGTGGGTGGATTGGAAGAACAGAGATAAAGTTCCTACCATTTCCCACATTCCTGTTCTAACACATGTTTCTGACCACTTCTCATCTCCAACAACCTAGCAGCTTAATTACTTTAGATTCTACTGTTTCAACTTAAAAACACTATTTAAGTTAAATAAAATACCTCAGAGAAATTATTTCAACAGGATTGACATTTTTTCTTGATAACATAAATGTGTATGGCATTTTATGGCAAAAGGTTTCACAATTTATTTGTTTTGAAGAGATAAAAATAGTCATTATTAATATATTAGCATAGCCTTTCTTCTATCTTCACATCTATGACCGTCAACTCAAGATCTACCCATCCAAGTGGATGCCCTTTACAACCCCCACTCATCCCAACTCCTCCCAGCCTGTCAGCCAGCGTCTGGTGCTTTCCTCTTTCTTTTTCCCTGTCTTCTCTCCTAAAGCACCTGGGGGGGTGGGGGGGAAATAAAGAAAAAGGAAAAAAGAAAGTACCAATCACTTCCATCTTGCAGAAGAAGACAAAAGATTTGACGCTAAGACTTCACAAAGACTTCAAAGCTGACCTCTCCTTCGTAGATACTTGGTTAAATTGTCTTGCTATTCTGTATCTGTAACCCTTATATGTCACACCTCCCATAATAAACTCTGGGCTAAGAATACCTGTAACAAACCTCAAGATTCCCTGGTAATGCTAAAATGGAAACTAACAATGATGATTTAGATTAATATTTAGAGCTGGAATATCTTCTCTCAACATATGTTATCAGCAGATCTGAAATTTTTAGTTATCATAATTCCTGTCAAATAACACCAATCTTCAGTATTTCATCATTGAAAGCAATAGTCCTCCTTTCTTTAGTTGAGAAGGCAGACTTTATGTCAATGTAATTTTATCCCGTTTGTTATTAAATATTAATGTGGAAATTAAGTAAGGTTTAAGCACTGGGTTTTAAGATTTATTTTTCATTATGTCTGTTATAGCAAACCTTTATTAACATCCTGTGAAATAAGAAATCTACAGCATCACTAATAAAACCTTTTAAGTGGTAATCCTGCAGAATCCTTCCTTGTAATGGCTGAGCATTTGCAGTACTAAACCAATGAAATTCACACATACTGTAATGGAGTAGTGGAGCGATTATTACAACATTTTTTCCAAAGTACCCTGGGCTTTAGATGATTAGAGAGTAGTCTTATGTTTTAAACTTTCTGCCAAGAGTGAGGCTTTAAGTTGAGTTGGATTGTGGATAGATGGCAGTATAATGTATGTTGACAGTTTAATAACATGGGTTACTATCCTTAGTTTGCTTTATGATGTAATACATCTTTATAGGAGTCCTTGGAGATTTCTACTATGATTTTCAAGGCAGACAGAATGCAATAAACTAAAATACTCTAAGCAAGACTTCTATTTTCTGTATACTTTGGAAATTTTCCTGAAAAATAAATAGGTGCTACAACTTTTTAAAGTTTTTCTGACATGACTTTTTGTTTTTCTAGCCATGTAATAGATTTGAAAGGTACACTTTATATAAAGTTATACATTTTTTAAAAGTTTCCTTCTATAATGAATGGACTTTTTTCAGATCTCTAGGGGAGTGTTATTTTCTGTAAAACAGAGTAATTGATTTTATTTTCCCCTCTTTAAATTCGTATTATACATATATTTAGATGATGCAGTTTGCAAATATTTCCAAGCAAAGGTCACATATATTTGGACTAATTATTCCTCATGTTTTGACAAGGACATGCACAGCAGTGGTTAAGCATCAAGCAACATAAATCTAAATAAAAAAATAAATTATAGGAATTATTTCATTCTTTAATGGCTTTCATTTCATTTTTAGAGGTGATCAGGAAAATAAACTAATTGGAATGGAAGGAAATTATAGCTTTCTATTATATTTCAGTCTAAGTGAAAATAGCTTGAAAGGTTATTCAACCCACTTTAATATTAAATAAGTTCAATTCCTGGTTTTCACAATATTCATGCAAAAGTAGATTTCATAAACTACTGAACACAAATTCATTATTTACTGTATTTCTGTTCAGATTGTATAAAAATTTTCAAAGTGTAATTGCTTTTCAGAATGGCGCCTGTAGATTATGTTGTTCAGAGGCTTTCAATGTTGTCAAAGGTTACCACTAACATATGATTTGCTGTGATTGTATGTATATTTGTCTAAATAGATGATTACCTAAACAATATGGTATTCTTCCCTATACCAATGTGTCAGAACACACATAAAAATTTTCAGGACCGTTTTAAAAAGTGTTTTCAGTATGAACAATTAGTATGAGCTAGGCTCCTCTGTCCACACCAGTACTTATGACACATTCTTTCCACTAGCATTGTACAAACAAAAATTTGCTCGTCTGAATGTCTGAAGTAAGTGTATAAATGTAGGCTGAAATAAATCTGTACTGTTTGCCAAATAAACATTAGCACATATTTTCTTAAAGTATGCACAAGGTACACTCTCCTGTCAAAATAAACCTATTGTAGAATCAGACTCATTAGAAAATTCCTGAAGAACACATGGAGAGACCACCGGCACAGAGAAGATCAAATGGTGTGATACAGATACTCCATAAAGACAAACACCAGAAGCTGGAGCATCTGATCAAAAAGCTTTTTAACTATTGTTTGACGCCTTCTCTTTTCACCATCTTTTTGCTGAATCTGGGTAAATGCTGCACCCAGTGATGTTCCTGAAGCCATTCAGGCCAAAATCACTTTCATATTCCCCAGAGGAGAACACTTTCTTCACCATCACTGCTCACACCGGCATCTTGCCAAGAGCCTGAGGGCCACACCTAATTGACATTCACATCTGCATACATTTTCATCCCTGGAAAATATAAGCATACACACAGCCATGACAATTGCCTGGGCTAGTACCACTGACAAGATAATCCTGACTGTTGAAATTCACTGAAAACCTGTGATTTGCTTCCTCCCCACTGCTACACTGCACCTCCACAGGCTGTATTTGAGCATCCTTCAGGCCACAGACCTCCACAGTGCCAGAAACACAGGGGACCAGATATCTAAACATCCTTAGCAATTGTGCACACAAATAAGTGACAAATTAGGTTGAAAAACTGGACTATTCAACCCCACCAGCCATTGTCAAAACAGAGTCTTGATAAAAAATTAATCCTGCAACCATAATTTTGGAGGCCTACTGCAGCTTCTTGGGTTTACTCCTTCTTTTAACTTGCTATGAAAATGAAAATCCCACCTATTTCCCTGCTAGTCATATAAGAGATGGCTCCTAATTGTGTCATTTGGCTTGCTGAATGACTGGCAGACTTCATAATTATTTCTGTGACTGCTCATATCTCTTACTCTGCTTGTGCATCCCAAGAGGAATGCAAAAAGACCGTATAATGTTCAAGCCAAATTTCACTGAGACAAAAGAATGACTTTAGCAGAGAAAATAATTATTACTATTACTATTACTATTACTATTACTATTACTATTACTATTACTATTATTATTACTATTATTACTATTTTCACTTTACCTGATGTTTGTCTTATGCCTCCATATGCATTCACCCACCCTTATTTTGTGTGTGTCAGATGTGTGCCTGTTTGTGTGTGATCAATTTTCTCTTGACCAGCACACAGGCAGCTCCACTGGGACTCTCTGGGGTTAGGATCACAGCTTACTACAGCTTCACCTTCAAGGGTATCTGGGAAGAGGGAGTAGC
The DNA here is from genome assembly GCF_000738735.6 of Corvus cornix cornix. Classification (NCBI taxonomy): domain Eukaryota; kingdom Metazoa; phylum Chordata; class Aves; order Passeriformes; family Corvidae; genus Corvus; species Corvus cornix. The sequence continues at coordinate 46,181,636 of NC_046357.1, read as the reverse complement.
ACATTGCACATTCTCCAAATCATTACGGTTGAGAAACTGCAGTGCTCAGCTCACCAGCCATCACTGGGCTGCAGACTGGAAGTCTCATTTGCCCTCTATATTATTATGAATATATATACTCCATATATACTCCAATATATATAATCCTGGACCACTAAAATTAAAAGTCATTATATTCAATATAGGTATAATTAAAAAAAAAAAACCACAAACAAAAACCAAACAAAAAAAACCCAATGAACACCATAAGTCAATTAAAAATTAATCTTAAAAACAATGTAGAACTGTTGCAACTTCTTACTCTATTTCATAATATTTATGGATATGTTGGAGAAAAATAAATGTGAGTTATTAGCCTATGAGTTCCCTTAAGCTTCTACAGAAAATATATTTCTTTTAGATGGTTTTGAATAACTGTATGAACTCAAGTCTTACAAAGTCCATTTAAAACCTGATGCAAAGAGAAGTTAATTGTTTAAAACCATGGACCTGCTCATTTCATAACAAAAGCTGAATTTTGCCTCCCTGACTTCTTTCTACTCTTGCTGCAAACACCACATTTGCAGCTGAAACCATATAACTGCTAATATTAGCATTTGTTGAACCTACATCTACCATCTTCTGATATACTTGAGCCTAAATAATTGAGGCATCAAACCTTTCAATATGCAATTTCTTGGTAAATATACTCAATCCTGTCCCTGGAGCTTTTTTGCAGATAGCAGTGAATCAATGCCAGACACCTGACCCACTGATCTTCACTCTCTGTCTTCCACCACTAATAGCTGATAAATATGCTTTGTTGAGAAGAAGCAAAAAGCAATCAGCACAGAACTCCTTCACGTGAAGTATTTATTTGTCCAGCAAAAGATCTCACTGTCACTGAAACTGAGTGACAGCAAACCAGGGTACTATTTTGACCATTATAGGGAATAAGTACAGCAACCAGGGTTTATGTTCACAAGATTGAAACATTCAATCAATTTCATTGTAAACTGAATCCCCCAAGCAGGTTTATATGGGATCCTAGGTGGGAGTTTTCTCAGCCTCCAGATATTGCTATATCTGATTAAATAAACTATCCAAAGAAAATATATCGATACCAAAGAACTGAGCAAAATGGCTACAGACAAAAGGTTTCTATACCACTCGAGTCACACAAAACAGTAGTGCAACAAAATGTTGATGCATCAAATATGTGAATGATTAGATTACAATTATAAAAATCATTGCAAAGCATTAAAGACATAATTGGCAGAGTTCCTTCTAGGTAAATCTAATCTCTAGTACACATCAGCTGTAGCTTGGCTTGTCTTGTTAGGTAAACAAAATGTGTCTTGACTGTCATTGCCATAAAATATTAATGCACTGGAAGTCTCTAAACCTTGCTAAGCATAAGGCCTATTATCACACTTAAGAGCAAAGCAATCTAATAAATCGCTGGCAGTATAAAAACTAAGTCAGCTGGCAGAGACAGTCATCTCCCTAAGGGATAGTAAGAGACTAATCTTCAACTACACCAGCTGCAGTTCCAGAGAAATTGTGTTTCTACTGTTCAGTAGAAATACATTTGTGCTGAATTCTGTTGTTTGAACTCTGATGGAATCATTAGGAGTACCCATACAGTATGAACAATACAAAATTTACTAACCATCTATGATCTAGGTTTATTATAGGCATAATTTTTTTTTATATATTTGTGCTTGGTCTTTGTTACTTTTAGTTACATCTGAACAAAAGCTAAACTGGATGCTTCTGCTACACAACATCAAGCTCATACATAAATAATCTTCTGTGTTTACCGAGCACTGGGACGATGTCCTTAATTGAAAACAACTTACTTGTTTGGCACTGTTATGAGGTCCTTGAGGCTGTATTTAACAATAAACACAATATTGTCATATACTTTGTAGCAGAACAGATAACATCATGATTATGTTATTTTTATGGTGTGCTTTCAGAACATACTGCATGATTCCAGAGAAACAAATTACCAGAGACATGCAAGACTGCACATAAAAAAAGTAGTTAACAGACAAAATCTCTTAGTCAGGATGTTATCAAAATTATTTATTTGCTACATTTGGCATTAATAGGGATTAACCTGCCCTCAAAATGGACTGGAAAAAGCCCTAAATATCAAGAATGGCATCTTTAGATAATACAAAAAGATTTTATAGCAAGACTGCATGCTGACAAAAGAATCTCAAAATATGTTACAAGCAAATGTTGGTTGTTCCTGCAAAATATTTTGATATGAATTTTTTTTTTAAGATTTTATTTGATTGCACATTTTCCATTCAATTTTATTTTAAGTGTGTATCAATAATTTAGCTAGTGAACTGTTTAGATTTTTTAGCATAAATCTTAAGAAATCTTTTTTTTTTCTTGACCACTGGAGTCCATCTATTTGTTCCCACACAAATCTGTGAAATAGTTGAATTTTAAGACAATATGGTTAGTTCAAACCCTGCTTAAAGTCAATTAAGTCAGGTTGCTCAGGACTTCATCAAGTCAGGTTTTTAATCTCTCCCAGGACACAGATCCCATAGCCTTACCAGTCAATCTGTTCCAGTATTTAATTGTCCCTATGGGGAATGTTTTCCTCTGACATAGTCAGAATTTTCTGTTTTCCATCGTCTGACTCTTCTTCCTACCACTCCACACCTCCAAGTCTGACTACATCTTCCCTATTTTCTCCTATTTGATAAGCCTAAGTTGTGATATGGTCTCACCTCAATCTCCTTTCTGAGCCTGAACAAACCCAGATCCCCCAGCCTTTCCCTATGTACCACAAGCTCCAGTCCTCATCCCTTCTGGAGGACCTGTACAAGACTCCTTCTGCAGCACTCCAGTTGTGGTTTCATGAGGACTGAACACAGGGGAGTAATCATCTCACTCAGCCTGCTGGCTGCACATTTGATAATACTTCTGCACACCAGAACCCACAATAGCTGAAGCCGCACAGGACTTCTGAGCTTGAATGTCATTCAATATTTTGCAAGCATGGACTGCTGCAGTAAAGGTGACTGTCATCCAGTTATAAAATATCTGTACAATATAGTCTGAAAGGCAAGTGGAAGAACAGAAGCATGTGAACATGCAGTGAGAAATCTGAGACATTTATGTAGCTAAATATTTAATATTTCCTGTCACTGCCTGTTATATTTTGCCACTGTAAACCATGCCTTTCCCCCACCTTTTTCAGAAAAGAGCGAAAATTGCCCTGACTATTCTTCCATCAGTCTTTTTCTTTTTCCTACATCTATCATGATTTTGGTTTTTTTCTATGACATCCTGACCAGTTCATCAATTTTCAATGTTGAACATAATTTTAAGTTTTCTGGAAAGGCAGAGACACTGTAAAGAAAGCTCTATTTACCTGCTAGGGATGTCAGATCATAAAGCCACATGAGAAACTGAGAAAGTTGGAGCTGTATAGATTCAAAATAAGATAGATGTATATAAAAGCATATTTGCAACAGAAAAACATACATCAAGCAGCTCCTGCATGGCATTCTTCATAATAAAGAGGTATAAGTAGACAGTCAAAGACTGAACATTTTAAATTGGTAAAAGGAAACAATCCTTTAACAAAACTACTTCTGCAGAAATAATTGGTACAATGTATCACTAGTAATTAGTATCTTAGCAGGATGCCAAGATTAGACATTACTGTAATATTGGTTACGATTGCCTACATTTAAAGATCCTTAAGGTTTCAAAACCCAGTGCTCTACTCAGGAAAAAAAACAGAGTGCAAAGTTGCTTAAGCAAACTTAATTGACTCCTTTCTGCATATGTATTTTGATACAATCTTCATGATATTACCTACTACATGATTACTTGCTATTGCCTCAAATACTGGTAATTCCTAGTTTTGAAGTGTTTGCCTTTTCATCCCCAATATCATCTATAATTTCTTCCCTTTCTCCTAAATTTAAAAATAAATTTTCCATACATAAACTTACACAGCCTTTCGGGATGCTTAAACTGTTAATTCCAGTAGATGAGCAGACAGCACCTGACCTAATGACATAACACCTCAGAGAGAGATTCTGTCAGTGTTAAATCAACTAGAAAAGGAGGAACAGAAGGGACTGTCACTGAATCTTGCAGTTGTTTCTGTCACCAGACAAAGTAAAACCTCTGGATCTAGAGTCAAGAGCATAAGAACAACCAGACACTCCTCTCAGCTGCAGCAAGACTTTTTTCTGTGTTGCAGCCCTCCTATCCTGTTTCTCTCCATAGCTGTAGCACTTTCTTTTGCCTGTCATGGCTACTATGAAATTTTGTATTGCTTCCTTACATTTCCTTCTAACACCCTTTCACCAATTCTAGTGGTCCCCACAGGCCAATAAAAATGTTGCTTTCTGGTTAAGAAGAAATGCGCAAGCAGGATCTCAATCCAGTTCTGAGTCTTTGGGGTTTTGCTTATACTGTAAACTGTATACAGAACAAAACATCTCCCTGAGGCTGGTGAAACACGACAACATCTTTGCTCTCAGGAGACAGGCAGAGTCGAGGTGCTTGCACAGGAATGACTGCTGGGACTACCATGCAGCTCACGCGTGCTGCCTAACATCACTCTTCCTGTAAATGGAATGGTATTCAGTGAACTCTCTTCTACCACAATAGCTGTGCCTTCCTAGGTACCTATTTAAATATGTGATCCAGAAAAAGGCAATGGAATATAGATGAGGCAGTAGAATGATTTGTAGTAATACTGTGGATCCATGAATAGCCTTCTCTATCACCATCCAGTTACAAATCTTCATGTATTTTCTGTCAAGTCAAACCTTTGATTTACAAGACATGTTCATATAGATGCCTAGATAACCAAAACTGTCAAGTTATTAGGTAGAGTTTTACTCTATTTACTGAAGAGTTATCTGGAAACAAAAAAGCAATTCTCTGCTTTCATTACTGAGCAGTTTCATCAAGGTTGAGACACATGAAGCTAGATCCTGATTTTGTTTAAAGAGACAAAAAAGGCTTAGCAACTTAGCAGATTTGGTCTGGAAAAAAACATCGAAGTCTGGCTCATGAAGTCAAATCACTGAGCCATTGTTTAATTACATCTGTTTAAAGTAATAGGAGAACTGTGGCACCTGCCATCACAAGAAAACAGGAAGGCTAAAAGGATAGATTATTAATGTAACACTTTGCTAAAGTGTTATCTGTGTTAGGCCACATAAATGGAATCAATTTGTCAGAGACCTACTCATTAATATTTCCTTTCCATCAAATGGGAGAAATAACTCCCAGATGCATTTTATTCCCCAAAGTACAAAGTACAAAGGATATAATCCTAACATATCACACTCACTCTGTGTTTCAGGCTGTCTTTTAAAAACAGACCAAAAATAGTGGTACAGGCTTCTTTAGCTCTGAGATCATACTGATTTGGGGAGTAAGTGTTAATGAGGCATAGCTGTTTTCTTGAGCACTTACTCACTGGCACTCCTAACCAGATATGCTCTGTAAAGAAGGAAAATGTCTAAAAGTGGTTAATGTCTTGGTACATTGTATACAGTCTCACTGATCCCACTCCTGGGTTTGTTACAGTTCAGAAAATCTAAATAAATCTTAAAGTTTATGTATTCTGGCAGTTACTGTCAATAGCAGTAACTAGAAGATATTTTGCACCTGACTACCATTCACCCAATAAATAAATCAATAGTCCTCTTAAAAATCTTCCAAAAGAACACATTCAAGTTGGTTCTGTACATCTTTGTTAAAAGCAAGGGACATCAACTGAACATCAAACCATAGAATGGTTTGGGTTGGAGGGGGCCTTGGAGATCATCCAGTTCCAATCCCCCGCCACAGGCATGGATGCCACCCATTAGATCAGGTTGCTCAGGGCCCCACCAGCCTGGCCTTGAACAGTTCCAGGGACAGGGCACCCACAATTTCTCTGGGCAACCTGTGCCAGTGCCTCACCACTCTCACTGTGAAGAATTTCTTCCTAATATCTAAACTAAATCTCTCCACTTTTAGTTTAAAACCTTTCCCACTTGTCCTATAATGATATACTTGCGTAAAAACTAATCTCCCCATTTTTTGTAAGCCTTCTTTTTATACTGGAAGGTGCTGTAAGCTCTCCCTGGAGCCCTTTCTTCTCCATGCTGAACAACCCTGTCTCTCTCAGCTTGTCTTCATAGGAGAGGTTTTCCAGCCCTCTGATAATCTTCATGGCCCTCTAACAGTTCTACACCCTATGACATTCTAACTGTTTTACATCCTTATTATGCTAGGGATCCCAGAGCTGGATGCAACATTCCTGGTGGGTCTCACCAGAGCAGAGCAGAGCAGAGGGGCAGAATCCCCTCCCTCAGCCTCGTGGACATGCTGTTTTGATGCAGCCCAGGATATGGCTGGCTTTCTGGGCTGTCAGTGCACACTGTTGCCTCATGACCTATTGTCATCCACCAGAACCTCTGTGACTTTATCCGCAGGGCTCTTCTCAGTGACTTCTTCTCTCAGTCTGTACTTATGGAATTGCCCTAATACAGGGGCAGCACCTTGCACTTGGACTTGCAGAATTTCATGAGATTCCCATAAGCCCACTTCCCTCTGGAAGGATTCACTTCCTTCTGTTTTGTCAGCTGTATCTTGTTATTTTGAATATCATCATCTGATATTTTCTTGGGTTATCCTCTTCACATCTTTTACATAGGTTTGCATAACAAACTGAAAATCTTTGGAGTAATTGATGATACTGTTTAAAATCAGCAGCTGGATTTAAAGGGTGTAATTGTCGCAAGTACTATCATCATCAATCCTCCTTCAAAGTGCTTAGTTCCTCAGAAGTCATTGTTTGTTTGAGAGAATTTTATTGATTTTATCTCACTCATATTAGGCTTCCTGCAAAGCTTCATCTGTTTCCAAATGATTATGTCAACAATGTTAACTCAGGATAATCTAAGTGCAATGATTTCCACTCAAATTTGGATATTGAAGAGAGATATATTCCTCCTGTAGTGGTATTGTATAGGCAAGTGGAATTATCCCTTTTTTAGTTTGGACAGTGTAGTCATAATCACTTCTTACTAGAGACGTCAAATTAACTTCATTGTATTTATTACTGTATTCACCCTTTGCCTTTGGAATTCCCCATTGTCTGCCAGATTGAGGAAAAACTCAGAAGTTAATATAGCAGTTCACATGATGAAACAACTGATACTGCTCAGCCCCTTGCCATGATAGACAGGCACCAACTGCTCAGTAGTAATGGTTTCCTATTCAATGGCTTCAGCCACCACTTCAGGAGAAACAGATTATGTAATTACCCCACTCCCTCTCCCTTGCAGTCGGGTAAGGATCTTGCCAAAAGCACTTACATGCATTTCTGCAGTCTTGGTGCAATGTCCCTCATTTCTAGAAAAGAAGTTGAAAATGTATTGTTCATTAGAACATCTCCACTAAGTCTGGGCCTCATCTCCAAAGGGCCATTCAAACATAAGCTGCCATATTTAGTGTAATTCATATGTTTTAAAGTATTTTACCTTTAAAGAAGAGTTTCTTTCCACCATGAGCTAGTCTATTCCGTTTTATACTGCTGCACTGAGACCTGGTGTATTTAGAGTGTCCCAGGCATGCAACACTATGAAACCTATCCTTTCCTCAAATTATTTTCAGCTTCTTTTAGTGACATCTCCTGCTTTCTGGACTGCCGTGGATATTACCCACTGAGCTATGTGTTGAGCATAATTCATTCATCTAAAAAATCAAGACAGTATTATCAGACACAGTCACAGGAAATAAACTTATTTTCTATCTTCTGTACAGCTTTCTGTTTCATTACTCTTCAAGAATATGCTCATAACCACTGGTAAATAACACTAAAACCTGCTACATTCATTATGAATGGCCCTTCTGAAAAAGAAACTTAGCTTTTTCGATGCTGATACAGTGTAGTTCCTCCAAAAATTGACTGCCAATTCTGCATGGAGTTGAAAGTTTTAGGATCAAATGTTTTGCTGTAGCAGACACATCATTAAAAAATTAGTTTTGTTATGTGTTACAGGTGAGTTTCCATAGCTAAGTTATAAGAATAAATAACAACTGTTAGTGTTTCAAGCAAGTTCAGTCATTAATGCACTGGTAGCACTCCAGCAACCTTATCACTACTTGAGCTGATAGTTACGGTGTAAGTCTACCATTTAATGCAGTAGAATAAATTACGAAATAAACCAAGACATGCATTTATCTGTTTGAGTGGTTCAGCTGTTGCCCATAGGATTTCAAGGAGCTACAATTTTAGGAAATACGAATAACAAAAAAATACTAATAAAAAAATCCACAAATTCTCACACTTAGTGTGTTTGTATTTGTGAATTTAGGACAAATTCCAGAGTCACAAAAGCAGGACTTTGCTACAAAAAAACAGGAGTAGACTTGCGGCAAACCCACTAGAAATTCTTCAGGATTGTGGCAAAGGACCACTAGGTAAATTGAAGAATTTCATAGCACTTCATAGAAAAGGCAGCAACCAGCATGTGGTAATGCAATAATTTCAATGGCAGGTATACTCCCATGTGATTAAGCAGCTGGTATAAATCATACTAGGTTAGAGCCAATTGTGTAGCAGTAAATAAAAAAAAAGTAGATGAACTGACGCGTTTGATGTATATCACAATAAGTTAATCTGTATAGTGGTAACATGAGATGCAAGTAAATTCCCTTTTTCTGGCATTTATTTCCAGCTACATGATTATTTAGAGACAGATATTGTAATATTTATTGTCATAAATATATTGCTAAGGCCACTCTGTCTGGCAAAGACAGTGACATGTCCTGCTGGAATCAGGCTTGCTCCCATTTTTGTACTGCAAATACTGAATATGCCATAAATTCTCTGTGCTTTGTTCTTCTATTGAAATATTTTATTTTATAAATACTTAAAGTAATACGTACTAAATCTTGCACAAGAAACAACTTCCCCAACAGAAAGTGAAGAAATCATTTGTTGACAAAGTATTTCATTTTCTCAAATGTTCACTAAAGCGAAAAATCTGTCAAGGAGCTTTGTGCAGAAAAGCTATTAAAAATACAATATTCATATAATATTCTTCCCAGCATAAATCCACACAGTTTTTTCCTTTAATTTTCCCAATTTAATTAAACAGCTTAAGGTGATGGCCTTCTGTCATTTTACTTGAAAGCTGTTCAGTGACATATATGAATCTCACAAGTGGGATGATAATGCAACACCCTCCTCTCCAATCTAATTTCAGTGCAAATAGTAGGGAATTTCAGAGCAAACAGCAGGAAAACTGTGTAGATAAAGAATTCTGTCTAGTTCCCAAAATTGCTTAAGCTGATGAGCCCTTTCCAGGATGAGAAATATTTTTCTACACTCTTTCTAAAGACCTGCAATGCTGAGTAATTTAATTATGTTGAGACAGGGCCTAATTGCATGAAATATTGAGCTGTTGCATATTCTCTGGCCAATGATCACACTAAAAGTCTGTTTGTAAAGAAAAATATGTTGTACCAAAATAGCCACATTGAGATTTTAGCTCAGTCCTTTTTGTTTTTTCAAGTTCTGAATACAATCATGCTTAATGAAAACCCAGTTTGCTTATAAAGGTAGTTTCACACAATATTGAAGTAGAGAACCAGTTGTAAGCCATTTGATGGCAACTGGAATCAGGTTTTTAAACTATTAGCACAGAATTAAAAGTTGACACAAAAATTAAAAAGGCTCGTATGTGAACTTTTAAGTTTTCTGTAATTCATGCAAAAATCATTATTTCCTGATTAAATAAAACTAGTTTTCAGCTGCTACACAGCTGTCTGAATATCTCACAGTTGCTCAGACATTATCATGGCTTAAATGCTACTTTTGGTGAAAGACCTGGTGAATCTTTTTCCCTTCTTTGAGTCATTGAGAAAGAAACCAAGAACACTGGGATGAGATATTAAATATGAGATAGTCACAAGGTCCTCTCCCCTCCCCTTTCGCCCCTTTCAGAATGGATCATTTCCTCAAGGAAATATGAGGACAAAATACAAGTCCAGGTTTGTTTCCTAGCTTGATTTCAGAACAGTACCAAATCAATTTCTACCAGTTTCAACACTCTTCTGTGCATGGTTAAAACACATATTTTATTCTTCCTGCTCCGCAGAAGATAAGAATCTAGGACATGAGTTTCAGAATAATCAGCACAAAGGAACAAATTAACATCAGAAAATATTTATTTAACTCATATAATTATGAAGCAAGTTTGGCAGTGAAGCGAGCCCTGCCGTCACTAAGCAATGCAAACAGTTGAGTACCAGACAGCCTTAAATAACGAAGTTTTCCCTTGTAAAGCATGACAAAGATAAGCCATTCTTTTGGTGGGGAGTGGATGAGATAACAGAGGACACATTTGCATGGTAGCAAGAGCTTAATGAACTGTTGAGTCATTTCAACTTCTTTGCTACTCCTTGACTATCTGAAGTTTAGCATAAACCCTGTCACGTCTAAAAGCCTCAAATGCACCTGTAGGTATTGCTGGAACTCCCAATAGCTCTGCCATAAATTTGCCATGGGTTCTTTTTAGGCTAACAAGGTCCTATCCCATTGCTTGGGCTGACATACACTTGTAATCATTGCTCACCTCAGATCTAAAACTCACATTTTGATGAGAATTGCAACAATTGAGAATCTTTTTGCTGATATGCAGGATTTTTTTGCTGGAACAAAAAGCTTTGACACAAAACCAGGAGGAGGGTGACCTGAAACAGGACTGATTTCACTACTTTACTAAACATATATATTCTGGCAAGGTTTACCATGCCTTGAATTTTGTGTGCAGTGTAGTTGTGTGTGTATGCAATAAGGACTAATGCATGCATCATGGAAAACAATAGCCTCATCACCACTGGAAATGTTAAAAAAAGAAATGTGTGTAGTAATCAGTGATGTACAGTGTCATAAAGTTTCTAGATTTAGATATTTTCAATTGTTGTACGGATTGCATTCTCATTAGCAGACACTTCTAGTGTCCCAAAAAATTCCTTTTACATTCATACCGTCAAACAGCAGCTCATTGAAACTCTTCATACAGCACTGAGACCTACTGTTGCTTCCAAACATTTGAGAGTTACTTAATCAATCAACAATCAGCTCTGAAGTTCAGGTGCTGGGAAGATACTTTGTTTTCCTGTGAGACCAGTCTCTCAGAAGCACTAAGGATCTTGCAGAATACTCACTGCTGCACCTGGGCCCTGTCCAAAGAACTGCACTCACTTGATCACAAGCACGTCTTCATCCGTAGTAAAATCTCAAGCATTGTGATGTACACAGAGATGAGTAGAACTGAACATGTAGATAGAAGTTTGGTTTGGCATTCACTGCTATGTGACCTTTGCCCCTGGAATATGTTAAAAGTGTCTCGATGAATGAATGAATGAATGAATGAATGAATGAATACATGATGGACATACTTTGTGCCATCCAGATAATTGAATCAGGAAATAAACTTAGGCCTGTTTTTACAAGTCATCACAATAAAAAATCAATGTATATGGAATAAGAACTGATTTCTCCTTCTTTATTATAGAAAATCACTGTCCTTTGTAGTACCAGCCACTTTATTGCAATATCAGGCTATTTTAACCAATTTCTCTGAAATGGCTAGCAAGAGCCCTATTTTCTAAACTTGTACTGTAGTGGAAATCTGCATCATTTGACACACAATGCTAAATACCACACTTGAAAGAGACGGATTTTCATTTTTTACAGTTACATATTTTAAATTGAAAATATTATTTTACTATTACCCAGTCTTACAGAAATGAAATGCATAAATGCTCAGAAGATAGAAAGAAGGACAATGTTACCTACAGAGCCTAAGCATACAACAGAACTTATTTCAAAATGTGACAGACATCTGTATGGTGAAAGTAGTAATTTGCCTAGAAACTACTTCATAATTTGAGTCAGAATATTCAGAAATAGTGGAAAAACTTTATTTTAATCTAATATTTAAGGTGAGTACAGCATAGAAGCCTGAACCCGCTAGATACAGCCAAAACTATAGTCTGCTAAGATACTCGTGTATTACTTGTATTGCAAACAGCCATAAGGCATTGGATTTCAACCTGACACAGATATCTGCAGCAGCTCTGAGATTTCCACCTACATCCAAATCAGTTACCACTTTCAATATATCTTAAAGCTAATATATAAATAAATCAAATAGATAAAAATATATATGGCTTACAGACTGACAGGTGCAGAAGACCAGGCCTTTTTAAACTTTATTCTAGGAAGATCCGAAATGGCAGCAGGCCATTAAATTTTGTCATAGACAAGAAAACAAAACACTACTCCTATATTGCATCAGTCAAAGAGAAATTTGATCAACTGAATTCAAATTTAGCAGTTTAGGGTCTTTTGCATAAAGCTATTGTGATTCTCAGAAATTTTTCAGAAAAAAACATGAGAAATGAAACATACAGCAATGCGGGAAACAAGCTCTGGACCCAACTATTTCAGAAACTTGTTTTCTGACCCTTGAAAGATATCTCACTTCTGTGTTACTTCTTTCTTGATTTGTCAAAAAAACGAGTTTACACATCCTTGTAACATGATTTCACTAGCACAACATATTTGAGTGTATGTAATTCTCTAGTAAGGTGTTGCTATTCAGCGCTCACACCAGGGGATACATTCTGTGTTCTTCCCCAACTCCATGACCAGGAAAGGTCTCTGTAAGCTAATGAAAGATAGAGACCACCATGTTGTCATTTTTCCTTTTTTAAATTTTTTTTTCAAATTTCTTCAGGTTTTTTTCTGTTTATTTAGTCTCCTCTCAGAAACAGTTTGTCAAACAATTCCAGTTACCTTTACATTTGTTGTTGCTCATTACATGTATCAGAGAGCACCCACTCCCCATCAGAGGGGAACTGATCATAAAAGAGCTGTCAGCAGGGCTCGGAGCTGACCATTTTGCAGGGGGACTAGCCTACACACTTCCCCGACAGAGAAGCAGAGTGTTCAGGTATTTTAACAGCAATGTTTTTTCCTCCCTCCAGTCATCCTTATTTTTCCCATCTTTTCTTCGTCTTTTTTTCTCTAAACTGAAGAACATCAAAAAATTAAATAGAAGGAAAAACATCACTGAGTATTTTCCAGTTGCAGATGAGGTGCCTAGAAAGAGCATTCCTCTTGGTATATTAGGGCAGATCATACATCTTCTGAGACCATTTCCACCACTGTTAACTTCACAATAAACCCAGCCCTTTGCTGCCAAAATGGACTTTTTAATACCTGCCTATGAATGGTATCTAGTTGCCTGAAAAAAATGCACTATTCAATACAGTCAAAGAATTTATTTCCTCAGAAATGGTTGCAGAACAGCTGTTTGCTAAAGTGGTGTTGCCTTCAGCTTTGTCAGTCGAGGGAGGCCAAGAACACAGTCTCAAACCCTTGCACTGCCCCTCTTGCAGGTGAAGGTAAGATCCCTCGTGTCCAATTGCCAAAACCCCTCCATGTCTGTGAGTGCCATCATCTCACTTTCAAAGAATTAAGCAGGAATTGCTGTTTCAGTATCCCAGGAGGCAAGAGGAGACGAAATTCTCACCCTTTAGAAAACAGTTCCTCAGACACAGGGCTAGAGATGTGCCAGTGAAGCAGATGCTCTGTACTCAGTTTCTACCTGTCAGAGAGGTTCCAGGTGGGACCCAGTGCCTCTGTTGCAAAGTTAGGACTGCCTTCGTGAGCTGCTGTTGTGTTAACTTGCATAACTCTGTGCTCCTGTACACGTGGTGTCAGGGTAGAAGTTTAAAACTGGACAGTGACCAAGTGCTCTGCATGAGCAGAGAGATTGCCCTCCTCACCTTGCTCTTAATGCGCCTTGTGAAAAAGATTGAATCAAAGAGAGATAAGAAAAATTATTCTGTGGCCTGATGCCTGTAAACCACACCTAGATGAGGAGAAGAGTTCTGCTTCCTGAAAATGCCTGGGGCAGGGTTATGTCTTTCCTGGTTTTGGGAATGCACTAGTCTACCACTAGACACTACAGAAAGGGAGAACCATTGTCCCTGGTAACTCATTTATGACTTATTGATGGTGTCATCTGCACAGTGGCACTCCAAGAAATCTTATCAGATCAAGACCTATGACAGGCTCAGCCATAATCAGGCTGTGATGAGATGTCTGATCGGACAAGTTATTCACTGCTCAGCCCTGCTAGTATGTAGGCTCTGGAGGCAAACTTAAGCATTTGTCAGGGCAACCACGGCCAGGAAAATTGTTATATTCTTTTAAAAAACACATGAAAGAAGGGGTTTATGCAATTAGGGCAGCTGGAAAGAGTATCTTTAAGATCCCTAACTATGTATTTTCTCACTTTTTAAAATTATAGCCTTTTTGACAGTAAGTATATTAAATTATAATTTGGCACTTAAACATCGAGATCTACGAATTGCAAGTCCTGACAACTGTCCTTTAGTAAAAAGCATTACAGAATCACAGAATTGTTAGGGTTGGAAGGGACCTCTGGAGACCATCTAGTCCAATCCCCCTGCCAAGGCAGGGTCACTTAAAGCAGTTTGTTGTCACTCAACAGAAGTGTGCACAAAGAGGCCAGCAATATTTGCTAGGGCACCAAAGGAATTGTGATAATAGGTTATCCAATATCACCATCTCCAGGTTTAAAAAAATTTCTCCTGAGTAAACTCAGCATCCTGAGTCCAACTATAGCATTTTCTGACATATGCACCCAACCTTGACCTGAAGGCTCACAGGCAGTGGGACAGAGAGGGAAAAATCACATCTGCTCTAGTATTTGTTACCTGTTCTATTCAAAACTTGCTTAATAACCTAAAAAAAGAGAAAACACTGGATGTGACAATATCAAAATATACCTGCCTGGTTTTGAAACTTGAAAAAGCATCAAGAAATAGCTGGTTTATATTCTTTGTTTCGTTTACTCCTCAGTCAGAGAGATCTTCAGCATTTTTTGTTATTTTAAGTACACCTAGCTTGTGACTGTCTTTTACTCCATAAAAATAGAGTTTATTTATCTATTCTTACAGGAATATTTTGTCAAAATCCCATGTCATTCTTCTTTGTGTAACTGCTTACTAAAGCTTTGTCCCTGCTGTTACCCTGTGTATAAACCAGATGGGGAGGTTCTATCTGGGCTCTCCTCCAACAGGTTATGTGCTCTCTTTCTTGTTGGCCAAGCATATCACCTTCAATTTATAATCACTACCTGCTAACCCAAGGACATCAGGACTCTTCCTAAATTGTCTCCTTATTGAATTTCTGCCAATCCCCTGACAAGGATGGGATCTGCGTCTCTGAGTACGTTATACTTGAGCAGTCTTTGTGCTACCCTACAGCCACAGGATGTGCACCTGTTTTCACATACAAGTAATGTTCAGAACCAAGGAAGATGGGAAGAGTTTACAGTTGCGTGATTTCTTTTTTTTTTTTGGAAAGTGGAATACAGTACATTTAAAAAGAGAAAAACTACAGAATGCCAGGTTTTATCAGAAACGAAAAGAAAAAAAAAAAGAGCAAAAATCACAAGACACTAACATTAGCAGGGGCAGCTCAGCATTGATTTTTCACAGACTAATTAGGCCATTCAGTTAGAGGTGTTCCGCTCCCAGGGTTTAATTTTTTTCTACCAAGAACTCAGCACACTTGGGGTTTTTTGTGACAAATACACCAAGAGATTCATGCCAAAGTTTGCATGACTTAGCTTTTGTATGACTTAGTTTGCATGACTTAGACAAAAGAATAAGAACCACAACACGGCAGAATATTTTAATAGTAAGCAACACAAACTTTATCAAAACTTATCAATGCCCTTTTTTCAGGGAGAACTCAAAAGTTGTTTATCCTGTCAAGCAGGTTTTTTACTGAGGAAGAAAGAGCTAGCTCTGTTGACTAATTCATAGATATGACTGAAAGAAGCTTTTCTTGACTTTGATAAATTGAGTCTGAAACCAGGGCACTAAACAGCAATTTTACAGCTCTAGGTCCATACCACCAAGCATTTGTTAGGTTTATTTTAATTTCTGCCTTTTTCTTGCATTTTTGGCATTAGCATTTTGGTTACATCCACTGCAGTATTTTATTTCATTTTATTTTAAGAAAAGAAATTTGCTATTTAATTTATAGTTAAATACTTTTAGAAAAGAGATGAATTTAGAATTAATGGACTCCTATTGGCAAAACAAATATGAAATGTTAGCAGTTACCACCAATCCTGTACGCCTTGAGGATGTCAGAAAGCCTGTGGAAGGTAAAAGATCCTTGTGAAAAGGAGTTTTACAAGGAAATCTCTGGGGTTGGAGAATAAATCTGCTGAGTATTACCAACCACCAACTCTGCAACTGTATCATCTTTGTCAGTTTGTGCTTTGGCCTTCATATAAGCTTTTTTTCCCCTGCTCAATCTCCCAAAATTAAATCCTTTAACTGTCATAAAACATCCACCATGGAAGGGAGATCAGAAATCTGGCATGAAATTCCAAACAGCTTCAGTAATCTGGCAAACAACTTATTTTGTAATCATTCCTAAAGCATTGTCTGATAACAGACAACAGCTGAGCTTGCTGCATTTTTAACCTGCATGAGGTCTTGGTTTAGGTGCCTGCTAACATGCAATCTGAAAAAATAACTGTTCAATGTTCCTCTTCTCTGCATTCAGCTCCACAGCACTGGGTGTGAGTAATAATGGTTTACCAAAATATGAATATCGATCTAATAGCGATATCCAACTGAGACGGACAAAAACTCTCTAACAGTTTAGAGTTAGAAAGTGTATGTTTATTTGGCGCCAGGCACTGTGTGGGATAGCTCCCTAAGACACAGGACCCGATCCAAGCAAACACAAAGCTTTTTATTTACAAAAATTATGAATATCCAAAATACAAATGCATATTCATAGCATTAACACCTCCCATTCTCCGCTTCGTATAGAAATGAGCTTAAATGTCATTAAGCATGCGTAGTGTGTGCTCTGAATTGAGTCGGTGGTCTTGAATTGGGTTAGTGGTCCCAAAAAAGATGAAGTAACTCATCTTCCTCATTTTGACCTTTTTGCCTCTCTGATCTTTAACAATCCTAGTTACTTTAGTGACCTCTAAGTTTCCTCTTGCATGACTTTTGAACTGGTTCCCACCAAGGGAGGAAATTGGTAATTGGCCTTGCTCCCTACACCGACTTACCAATGTTTCTATTCCTTGTTCTAAGCACAGCTAAGCAAACATGCAAATGACAGATCATCAGTAATTTGGTAATCAGTTACTAACATCTTAAAACCCATTTCAGGTCCAGCTCTCTTTAACTCTTTTAATTAACTCTAGCTGGGCCCAAATTCCTTCCTATTCTAACTAATTTCAACACAGCTAGCCTATAACTAAAATCTTTATGTTTCTTCTAACTCTATGTTTCATTCCCCACTTCTCTTTTAACAGTGAGTAAATTCTTTTACTTAGTACACAGATTCCTAATCATTTATCCAAGCCGCATGGTCAGGCTTTTTCTCATTCAAGACCAAACCATACGCTTTGGATAGTGATGTCAATGCTGCTATTCTCCACAGCATCTTCCAATACCAAACAAGCATCACCACAGATAAAATCCAACTTGCGCTTACTAAAATGAGCAATACAATAATAGGATGAATCAAGGCATTGAATATACCAGCAGCTGTCGGTGACCATCTGAAAAGCACATTCCACCAATGATGAGACAAATGTTAATTGTCTATCGTTATGGTGGGACATGCTGTCCTGAGGCAGACGCAACCTTTTCCAGTATACACTAACTGCGTTGTTTGGTTAATTGAATGCACCTCAAAGTGACAAATGCTTTGGTCCGTTTTCAAACAAATGCCTTTGCGTAAAATCCTTCCACATATGTACCCTAACTGTTCCCTCATAGAACAGAGCTCTAGGTTAATGGTTTGCCACTAGCTTTTAATTTCTCATGCCCACATTCTAGCTCAGAGGGGTATAATACAGTTACAATTCATGGTCTTGTTCTTCTGTATCTTCCCAATCTGGCAATATTTTGGACAGTTTCCAATGGTTATCACCCAGGGCCAACAAGGAGGATTGCAACGGTTGCTGCAATTTAATTAAGTCACTCCTTACTGCGGTCAATTTGTTCATCATTTGCTTTTGTTGCACACCCCTCTATTGTGAGTCTAAACTTAACTGCTCAAGCATTTGTCACAGCATCCAGGGCCAAATCAGGTAAGTTTCATGGGCGGATGGTAATGAAACCCATCTTGCACAAATGCATATTTACATCTTCAAGCACCCCTTCCTTCCCACAGGCTTGTAATTGTGACTCTGAGCATTTTGTTCAAAGCCTTCCGAAAGTGACGATCATATGCCTTCCCCTGGCTTCGGGATATTTCAGTTGCATTAGACTGGCGTGGTACTGCTTTGACTCTTGCTACGATTGCAAGAATAATTAGTAAAGTCCCAACTTTCCACATAATGTCCATCATAACTGAATTCATCCATCGCCTTTTCGGGTCAGCTTCAGCTTCAGTTTGTCATGGCCTGGTGTTACCTCCCAAACTCCCTCAGGGGCTTTCTTCAGCCAGGAGTGATGAATCCAGGCCTTCTGCTCTTTGATCTTGATTGCAGTGAAGGTGGTGAGGAGTACCTGGAACGGTCCTTCCCACTGCAGTTCCAAAGTCTTCTCTGCAAAAGACTTAACATACACATAATCTCCAGGTTGTACATCATGTACTGGCCCATCTAATTCTCTCTGCTTTGGGCCCCAGCCACATATTTTTCAATTTCTCTGAGTTGTTTATTCAAGGCCACCATATATCTGTGCAGGGTTTCTTGTCCCATCTGAATGGGTGAAGTTCCCTCCTGAACCACATATGGCCTCCCATATAAAATTTCAAATGGACTTAACTTTTCCTTTGTTCTGGGTTTTGTTCGAATCTGCACCAATGCCAATGGGAGAGCCTGGAGCCAGGGCAAATTTGCTTCTTGTCCCAAGCTTATAATTTGTTGCTTAATCAAATGGTTCATCTTTTCTACCTGGCCACTAGACTGAGGGTTATATGGAGTATGTAACTCCCAATCTATTCCCAGGTGGTGACTGATTTGTTGCACAATTTTTGAAATAAAATGTGGTCCTCTATCTGAGGACATGGTGGCTGGAACTCCAAAGCGGGGTATTATTTCTTGCAACAACGCTTTGATCACCTCTTGTGCTTTAGCTGTCCTAGTGGGGAAGGCCTCTGGCCATCCTGAAAAGGTATCTGTTAATACCAATAGGTATCGATACCTCCCTTTTCTGGGTAATTCTGTAAAATCAATTTGCCACTGTTGCCCAGGTCCGCAGCCTTTCCCAATTTGTCCAACTTTAGGTTTTGGAATATTCTTAGGATTAGTTTGGAAGCAAAGACTACACTGGTAAGTTACTTGTATCACTGCACTTTGCAATCTCCTAGCCATAATCCTATCTTTCAAATAATTGTACAAAGCATCCATTCCCCAGTGTGTTTTCTCATGTTCTTTCTGCACCAGTGACCACAACAAATAAGAAGGTACTATAAGCTTGTGATCCTTAGTTACAGCCCATCCCTACTGATTATAACTTGCATTTTCCCTTTTTTTATAAGTTTCTTATCTTTCCTGTTGTATTCTGGCCTACCTTCATGGCAAATCTTTCCATCTGGTATTAATGTTGCCTCTACCTTTTCATTGGGTACTTCACCTTTGGCTGCGTCTTTTGCCTCTCTGTCCGCCAGCATATTTCCCTCTTCCAATTCAGAGCTCTTTGGTGTGCTTTAATGTGCATGATAGCTACCTTCTCAGGTAACTGAACCGTGTCCAATAACTTCAGTATTTCTGGTGCATGCTTGATACTCTTCCCTTGTGAGTTTAACAGTCCTCTCTCCTTCCAAATGGCTCCATGTGCATGAATCACCCCAAATGCATACCTTGAATCAGTATAAATATTAATCTTCTTTCTTTTTACCAATTCTAAGGCTCGGGTTAGAGCAATTATTTCAGCCTTTTTTGCAGAGGTGTTTGTTGGCAATGGTCCAGAGTTTATTACCTCTCGGCTGGTGGTAACGGCATACCCAGCACGTCTTTTCCACTGATATCATAACTTCTTCCATCAGTGAACCAGGTCTCAGCACCCTCGAGAGGAGTGTCCTTCAGATCTGGGCCACTGGAGTAAGTGGCCTCGATGGTCTCCCGGCAGTCATAGATCACCGATTCTCCCGGGTTCCCACTGAGGAATGAAGCTGGGTTCACAATGTCAGTCACCACAATTTTAACATCATCTTGTTCTACCAGTATGGCCTGGTACTTCAGGAATCTCTGAGGGGAGAGCCAATGTCCCCCTTTGGCCTCCAGGACTGCAGATACTGTATGAGACACTAGCACAGTCATTTTCTGGCCCAGGGTGAATTTGCATGCCTCTTGGATGTTTATTGCTACTGCTGCAACAGCTCTGAGGCACCCTGGCCATCCCTTGGCTGCTGCGTCCAGCTGTTTGGAAAGGTAGGCTACTGCCTGCCAATACGGGCCCAAGTCTTGTGCCACTATTGCCAATGCAATCCCTTGCTTTTCATGAGAAAACAAAAAGAATGGTTTACTCACGTCTGGAAGTCTCAGGGCTGGAGCTGACATGAGGGCCGCCTTCAGTTGGTCGAAAGCCTGTGTTGCTTCCTTTGTCCATGGCAGGCTCTTGTTTCCTTCCGTAATCAATGCATATAAAGGTTTGGCAAGCAACCCATAATCATTAATCCACAGTCTGCACCACCTTGTCATATCTAGAAAAGTTCTCAGCTCTTTTGCTGTCTGGGGTTTCGGGGTCTGGTGTATTGTTTCTTTGTGCTCTTGTCCCAGGGTTCTTTATCCAGCATTTATTTCATAGCTCAGGTAAATGACTGTTTGCTTTACTATCTGGGCCTTCTTTTGGGACACCCGATACCCTTGCAAGCCTAAAAAGTTGAAGAGGCTTACCGTCCAGTTGATGCATGTCTCTTGGGTCTGGGTGGCTATCAAAAGGTCATCCACATACTGAAGCAGCTGTCCTTCTCCCGGTGGGGGTTCCCAGGATTCTAGATCCTTTGCAAGCTGTTCTCCAAATATAGTAGGAGAGTTCTTGTACCCTTGGGGTAATACACACCATGTGAGTTGAGTTTTGCGTCCACTCTTGGGGTTCTCCCATGCAAATGCAAAAATTTTCTGACTGGCTTCATGGAGAGGGAGGTAAAAGAAAGCATCCTTCAAATCTAAAACGGTAAACCAGGTAAGTTCAGGTGTTAAATGAGTTAACAAAGTATAAGGGTTAGCAACCACTGGGTATAAACCCTCAGTCACTTTATTGACTGCCCTCAAATCTTGTACTAACCTGTATGACCCATCAGGTTCCTTCACGGGTAAAATAGGAGAATTAAAATCAGATTGACACTCCCTTAACAATCCAATTTGCAAAAAAGCTCTTAATAATTGGCCTGATCCCTTCTCTGTCTTCCCTTTTCAAGGGATACTGCTTGGCTCTTATGGGCCGTTTCCCTTCTTTAAGCTTGATTTGAATTGGCAGGGCATTCTTTGCCCTCCCTGGGGTACCAGAGGCTCACACTCCAGGGAATACTTGATCTATTATCTTCTTAATAATTTCTTCTTCATTCACTATTTCAGTTTCTTTGGTTATTAGCATTAGGCTCAGCAACTCTAGATATTGTTGGTCTTTTACTTCCAAACTGATTTCCCCATTTTAAAATATTATTTTTGCCTCCAGCTGCCCTAGCAGATCTCTGCCCAAAAGTGCAGATGGAGTGTTAGGCATATATAAAAACTGGTGAATTCCCCACTGTTTTCCCAATTTATATTTCAGTGGTTTACAAAAGTATGCCTTTTCAGATTGGCCAGTTGACCCTGTCACTACAGCATAATCACTTGATATAGGTGTCAAAGCTTTATTCAACACTGAATATGTTGCTCGTGTATCTACTAAAAATTCCACTTTCTTTTCTTTGTTCCCTAGCTTAACTATAACCAGAGGGTCCCCTAGGGTAGGGCCCAGTCTTCTTTTACATGAGCAACCACCCCCACACCTCTCTGGTCATATTTCCTTTTTTTCATCACCCTTTCTTCTTTCTGGGCATTGGTTCTTCCAGTGCCTGGGGGTTTTTTTGCGTAAGGTGCACTGGTCTCTTCCCAGTCAGGGTGGTCCTTGTCTTGGTGGACCTTGCCCACGTCTTCCTTTTTCTTCTTCTTGTCACCCTTATTAATTTTTGCATCCCCTGTTTGTATCCCTCTTCCCGATTACTATAAACTCTCCATGCCACGTCAAGCAAAGTCTCTAGATTCTGGATTGTTGGACCTTGCATCTTCTGAAGCTTCCGCTGGATGTCTCCTGTGGATTGTCCTAAAAATAAGTTTACCAATTGCCGCACTCCTTCTTCCGATCCAGGATCCAAGGTGGTATGGCGACGCATCGCATCTCGCAAGTTGTCTAAAAATTCAGAAGGTGTTTGAGAGGGACCCTGCATACAGGGCTGACCAGTTTATGGCTTTAGGGATTGCTCTTTCTAGCCCTTTTATTATGAATCCCCAGTACCTTTTTAACTGTGCCATTTATTCTGGCTCATTAGGGTCCCACTCTGGATCCTGAAGAAGAAGTACCTTTTTAACATCCTCCTGTGTTATCCTGCAATCATCCTCAGCCATATTCGCAGCTGTCTTTATAACTAATTGCTTTTCTGATTCAGTTAGAGAATCAAGCAGTAACTGAATATCAGCCCAATCAGGATTGTGTTGCTGTACCATAAATTTAAATTTCTTAGCAGCCCCTATTGGGTCACTCCGGTAATTTCTGGCCACTTTTTCCCAGGCTTCTATATCTCTAATAGAAAAGGGGATTTTAACTAATATAGGAATCCCTTCATGATTTACTGCTTCCCTTAAAGGTGCTTGTATATTTCTTTTAGTTCGCCCCGGGGTCCTTAATGTTATAGGACCCTGTGGGGAGGATGGTTCATCCTCTTTGCTGTCACTACTTGGTAAAGGTGGGTACAGGTTAGTTGTTATCGATTTCCCAGAGGGGGATGAAATAGAAAGTGGAGCGGGGTTCGGGGATGGAGCTGATGGTAACTCTGATTCTGTATCATCTGCGACCCCTCCCCCATCTCCCTTTTTAGGGGGTGACTTAAGTAGATCGGCCAGTTCTTGTTCTTGTGCTTCTACCTGAAATACCTTGTCAGGATGGGTACATCTCTGGTTTATTGAACATGCACCGCAACATCGCTCAGGTTTTTCAATATTAACTTTGTTATCCTTTCAAAAACCAATAATAAGGGATTAGAGGGTGGTCTGACCCACACTCTTTTTGTCTCTCAGGTTGATTTCAAAGAGTGAAAAATAATTTAGCATAAACAATCTCTGGTCATTTTTGCTCATGTCTAAGAAAAAGCATTAGTTGCAGTAATGTTTCATAATCCAGTGTACCAAAAGGCAGCCACTTTCGCACCCCCTTCCAGTTTATAAAGCGGCCACCATTGGGTGCATAATATAATAAGCTCTCTCTTGGTCTCTGCACCACTATGATTCACCATCTTTTTCCAGTGTGTCAAAACACATCCCAGGGGGCTACTCTTAGGAACCACTTTGCTTTTGTTTGCCCCCATTTTTAAAGTTCACAAAAAAAGCTTGTTAATAAAATTCACAACACACACACTCTACCACTCAAAAAAACCCCTCCTTTTTATTCAAATCTAAAACAAATTCACACAGCACATAAAACTCACACCACACATTCAAATGCTTAAAACAATTCACTCAAAGCACTTAAACCAACAATTTTAAACTTATAAAACCCACCACAAGCCTTTCGCAACCCTGAGCAAACATTCTGCTGGGGTTTCGCAAGGCTACGCTGAACTCTGGCGAGCTGGCGAGTTACAGCTTGTGCCGCCACCTCACTCACTCACTCTGCTGAGAGGGGGGGTTTAGCCCCTGACGCTTCGCCTGCGCTGCTGAGCGAGCGGGGGGTTTAGTCTTGAACCCGCCCTACATGCTACGCCGTTCTGCCTCACTGCTAAGGTTAAAATTATTAGCCCTTCGTCTGGATGTTACCCCGCACCAAACTACCAAATTTAAACTCACTTGCAATCAAACTTTTCAAAATATACTAAAAACTTACAAAACAAAAATCCAAAGCTACAAACTCAAATCACTCCACTGGTTGCCAAAGTAATGCCGGGCATAGTTTCAGACTAGCTCCACTTGCTCCTTTAAACACAAATTTAACAACTTTCAAACACACAATCACCACTTTTTCACTAATACCTTAACCAAATTTCACCACCACCATTCACACAACTTAAAACTCACGCACACTCCTTAGTTCTTTTCTTGCAACCCACTCTCTAGACACAAAAAAACTCTCCACTTTCTCAAGCACAAAAATCCTTCCACCAACTCCACTAAACATAAACTTTGATAACTTTTTCACACAAATACATGGCTAATCTGCTCCAAATACACACAAATCAAAACACATACAATACAAACTCTCACAAACTAAACACACACACAACACACTGTTAATTCACAGTTCCAACAAACCCTTTTGGCATAACCCAGCCACCATACCCATACACTGTTTCCACAGCCTAGGGGGTCCGTACTCTTTCACCCAAAGAGCTCCCTGTAGACCTCTGGTGCGTCTCTAACGCATGCACACAGCACTCAAAATAGAGTTAGTCTCTCTCTCTGTTCACCACTCGTATCCCAAACTACAAGCCAATGCTGCTTTTAAGCCACTGACTGGGCCGGAACCGATGGCGCTCCCGCCGCTACCGCCCGTACTCCTCCAGTGGGCAACCCCATGGTCCTCGCTCCCCTCTACAGGAACGAACCAAGCCGGAGTTCTTGCAGCCACTTGAACTCCGCAGCCACACGCACCGCACGGCCACCCACACAGCACGCCCAGCTCTCCTCCACGAGAGACCAGGGCAGCACCCCTGTACCTTGTTCCCCTCCCTGGGAAACAGAGGCAGCTCTACTCCCCTTACGGAAGATGAAACTTTGGAGCCATTACCCGCTCCATTAAAAAATTACTATACTTTCTGCGGACACTTATAAACTCTCCCAGGCTTCCGCTTCGCACAGGGCATCCCGCTGTGTCTTACAAGCTGCCTTCTTTAAGGTACCCCTTTAATTTTAAAACATACCTCTTTGTCCGTGGTTCCGGCAGGTCCTGGTCTCTCCCCGGGGTGTCAGAGGATCAAGGAGCCCCGTCTCCCCAAAAATGCGGGGCAGGTGCCTGAGGAGGGGTCCCCAGACCCCTGGCCCCTCGTCCAGATAAAGCAGGGTCCCACCAGAGTCACCAAAATATGAATATCAATCTAATAGCGATATCCAACTGAGACGGACAAAAACTCTCTAACAGTTTAGAGTTAGAAAGTGTATGTTTTATTTGGCACCAGGCTCTGCGTGGGATAGCTCCCTAAGACACAGGACCCGATCCAAGCAAACACAAAGCTTTTTATTTACAAAAATTATGAATATCCAAAATACTAATGCATATTCATAACATTAACACCTCCCATTCTCCGCTTCGTATAGAAATGAGCTTAAATGTCATTAAGCATGCGTAGTGTGTGCTCTGAATTGAGTCGGTGGTCTTGAATTGGGTCAGTGGTCTTAAAAAGATGAAGTATGTTCATCTTCTTCATTTTGGCCTTTTTGCCTCTCTGAACTTTAACAATCCTAGTTACTTTAGTGACCTCTAAGTTTCCTCTTGCATGACTTTTGAACTGGTTCCCACCAAGGGAGGAAATTGGTAATTGGCCTTGTTCCCTACACCAACTTACCAATGTTTCTATTCCTCGTTCTAAGCACAGCTAAGCAAACATACAAATGACAGATCATCAGTAATTTGGTAATCAGTTACTAACATCTTAAAACCCATTTCAGATACAGCTCTTTTAACTCTTTTAATTAACTCTAGCTGGGCCCAAATTCCTTCCTATTCTAACTAATTTCAACACAGCTAACCTATAAATAAAATCTTTATGTTTCTTCTAACTCTATGTTTCAATAAAGGCTCAGTTTTGAGGACTAACCATTGTAAACGGGAGTCTACAAAATTTTTTCACTCAAGGTTTATCCTCTTTCAGTAACTCTCAAAGCTTATTGTGTATTCTGAAGTGAACCACAACAACCTAGTCATAGGCTAAACACATTGCTTTGACAGTTCTGTGACATACATGCTCTGATAATCAGCGAAGGGTAGTGTTCATCAAATTCTGAGGAGAAAAGTTTATGCAGAAGGACTTCTGCTTCACACTGCACTCCTTAACTGTGAATCTGCATAATTCTATATCCTGCCAACCTTGTTGCATCCGTACTACTACTCTGCAGTCACAAACTGACTTAATAGTTTTTATGTCCCAAAACTTTGTGCCCCACCAAGTGAATGTGCAAAAAGCACATGATGCACAGAATAAATCATGTAGTGAACCAAACTCCAAATAAAGGGTAAAAATAGATCACACCTGGATGGACTGAATAACAAGGAAGACACTGAAATGAATCTTGAAGGAAAGTAAAATAAGGTATTTCTTGGCTATGCAGACTCAAAGCATGACAGGAGAATCTCTTTTCAGATGTCTGATATTTGCCATAGTTCAGAGAACTGTGTTCCGTTCAGGAGCAAAACTGTGAAAAGGACTCATGTAAAAAGGTCTGTTCTGTAAATCAGTTCTCTTCCAATTATAAAACAGTTAATGGCCCACATGTTTGTAGTGCATGCATCATCTGAAAACCCTGAAGATAAACCACAGCCTAAACTACTTTCACTGTGACTAAATAGTTTTAATAATTAGTGTTCAGTAACCAATACAAGGTATTTTTTTACCTGTCAATAATTTACCAGACTGAGATATCTTTCCCCAATTCTTTATTTTACACCCTCATTATAACTGAGAACTAGAAAGAAGGAGGAAAAATTATAAAGTAATGGTTTCTTTGAAAGTGTGTGTGAACACCATTGTCTGCCAGGCTGCCACCTACTCTAGCTGTCTTTTGATCATTACTAGTCCAAATCTACAAGTGAAATTTGAAAAAATGCCATGACACACATTCATAATATTTATGTAGTTTATCCCTTACTAGTGTTTGTCAGAGCAATATCAAGTAACAAGACCTGTTATTTTTATATGTTTATCAAATACTGTGTGAGCTGTACAGTATCTATATTAGAATATCTCAGTGTCTGAGCAATAATACTGTAAAAAGCCAAAATTTTAAAGCACCAGGTTTGTATTTGTTTAGCTGTGCTTTGGGACAAGGGAGAGTTAAGCTATGTCTTAAAACACTGGAAGAGAATTTATTACCTTTATTATTTTATTGATGTGTCTTATGGACAGAAGTACAGCAGAAGAGAAAACAATTCCTCTGAGGAAATATTTTCTCAGGATAAACATGTGTGTCACGTGAAGCTGCATAGGGATAATATGCCACCAGTGAGATGATAAACTCAGACTGTTGCTGAAAATTCCAAATAATCTTTGTAAAATATTCACAGTGAGCTTTTTACACATTTACGATGGATATAAAGAAAACTTGACAATCAAAAAATGTTCTATTTGAGATCTAATTTTTGAAGGCCAGACTGTTCCATCTCATTCCTGCACAGGGAGCTATTTTCCTTCAGTTGTGTCACGTCTCACAGGGAAGTGTTCTGGTTATTGTCTCATCAGAAATAATGTTGTTAATGTGTTTCCAGGCTCTCCAGGCTGGCCTCTGCTTTCACAAATGGACACATTTATTTTCCATACTGGTAAAGGAGTGATACATTGTCCAGTGTAGCAAGTACCAGTGGTGCTGGTACTACTGCTAAGCTACTCCTGTTCTCCGCAAGTAGTTCTTGCAGGTCCTCTTTATCCCTCACCCTCCACTCTCCACTGACTCCCTGTGTTCTCTCAAAGCCACATACAACATCCCGATCCTCAGACTTGCAAAGCAATCACATACCACTGTACACTGATAACGAGCAAATCCTCCCAGAACCACAGGAAATAAAAGAGAAGGGTCTCCAAGGCATAGGCTATCACTTGCCAACACTGGGAAGAGTCAAATGACAGGATCTCGAACTGAAATGGAATATGTTTCCATTTGGTACCATGGCAACTGAACAAAACCCAGTAATTGCCTCTCCTCACCTCCCAGATTCAATGTAACTGGGCTGACTAGCTTTTAAGGATTGGAGCTTTATCTATGTCTTGGTGCCTGGAAAATGCAACAGAAGAGGGGAAAGGAAAAAAAAAAGAAAAGAAAATATCTTCAGAAAACTCTGAGCAGTCTTCACAAAAAAAAAGAGATATCCTGGACTGACAAGGGGAAGGACAGGGCTTCACTGCAAACTATAAAAAGAACCAGGAAATGCAAAGCTCATGAGCAGACAGATGTTTTTACTTGAAAATGTGCTGGAGCACAGTTGTTCTTATCTCTAAAGAGCTTGAGTGCACAAAACTACTTCACAGTTTGCAATCAGGCAATAGGCAAGTCTGAGAGACTGAATTTATACACAATTGTAAATTGATAGTAAAAAAAAAGATGCACAGTGCACTGTTAGAAGAGAGTTGGGCAGTCATTACTTCTGTGATTGGCCTCACAGCACTACTTCAGTGTATTGAGCTCTGTTTCCGCACTTCTCCTGTTGCTAATTGAAATATCACAGAACTTTCCCCTTCTATTTTAAAAAGTAAAACTATTTTTTAAAAAAATATTATTAAATTATCTAAAACATGATTAAAGGAAAGTGTAACTTTATGAAAACCATGCTTCCTAAATGAGGAAGGACAGTTTCAAAAAATACTGCAATTTCATAAATATTTCATAAGGGGCAATATGTTTTCATGAGTTTTTTGAATGTTGTATGAAATATTGCAGGAGAATTATATGAGCACTAGTGAATTATTAAATTCCATTTATATTTTAGGTAATGTCACAAAATATTTTTGTAATTCTGAATGCCTGTACATAAGACCACATACAATCTTCAGAAATTAACTTGATTTTTCTTTAGCTTAGAAGTTTTTTAACCTTGAAATGAAAATACAAAATTAACCTGGCCACATGACAGCAGAATGCATTTCTTGCATGTGTTGTTTTACCAGCTACTTTCATATAATTAGAAAATGCTTGTACATTTATCATCTCAGACAGATTACTTTAGGTATTGTGCAAGATACCATGCATTTGTAAAATAAAAGAGTCCCTAACCTTACTATCAGGAAAAATCATCATTTGAAGCCCACATATAGTTAGATATGATAACCAAGGACCCACATAAAAAGAAAAGTTTCAGTCCTGCTGGAGTTCATGTTCGTTGCTAATGAAAGTTAGTCTCTCTCTAGCTGTCCAATATTTAAATAGATTTAAAGTTCTCAGCTCCCCAGGTATAAGACATCTTTTCATATCTTTGTGTCTTGAAAACCTGTCAACACTGAAATATTGCACTGAAATGTTTCTTTCTACCCATTCAACCTAAGGCCCACTGCAGAAGGACTGAAAATGTTTCCCTAAGTCTCATTCTGCATGCAAATCTATGACTAACCCTCATCACTCCTGGGCCATGAAACATTATTTTGATAGCACAGCCTACCTACAATTAATCATCTGGGTAAACAGTTTGAACAAAAAACCCCTCTGCTGTCAAGGTTCTGTCACAGGAGCCAAGCTATGCACACATCCCAGAAAAGTGTCACTTTCCATCACCATATTTTTCAGCCAGTACTGGTCAGCAAAACCCTCTAGCTCAATCTTTTCTCATTAGTCAGCATGTACTGCAGAAGTGCAGAAATGGCTTTTCAGAGTACAAATGTGATCCAAGGAAATGTCAATCCACATTGTCCTCTTTTTTCTCCCACTCCTGATGCTACTGGCAGGGCAGATGCTTGTGCTTCTTTTCACATTCCAGCAAAAGCTTGCCAGCAGTGCCCCCAGTGACCTGTAAAGCTGTCATAAGACAATGGCACACTTGCAAGCCTCTGTTTCTCGTGACAGGAACTGAGCTACATCATCATCATCCTATTTACCAGCATAATCTGAAATTCTACTTTCCCGCCTACAGAAAACCATTCATAGAGCATCAGGGGAAGAACCTCAGTCTCATGAGACCAACCTGGAGTACTGCTCTGGGGTCCCCAGAACAGGAGGGGCATTCACCTGTTGGAGCAAGTCCATGGGCAGGATATGAAGATGATTAGAGGGATTAGTTTACTTGAGTAATGAGAGATTTTCTACAATGCAAGGAAAACTTAGAAAATTTATTATTTTACGATTATTCATATCTGATATGCTTGACAAAAACGACATGGTCTAAAAAATAATAATGTAGTCTTGTCTACAAACAAATACTTGTAACTGCAAACTGCTTTAAAACAAACTGTTTTAAAGTATAATCTTGTAATCTTTTGTGTGTTTTGTGTTTTGTGTTCTTGATCTGCTCCATTCCAGGTTTGATTTGCATACAGGTAAAATTTGAGGTAAATTTTCAATTCAGTTAATCATCACATCATATATTTACTATAAATTATTTATACATATCTATATCTCACTGATAGAAAAGATGAGCGATACAAGTTGCAATTCATTCATTCTGCATTCATCAACATACAAAATGTTTAGAAGGACAAAGAGAGACATTTAGAAAGAGGTTTTGACTAGCTTCTATCTTAGATGCTCATATTTCTTGTTCTTGCCTCTATTGCATGTTCTTGTCTTTTTCCCTACATTCCGTCGTTGCTGAAGTTCTCGTGGTACTCACAGCACACCATTCAGCTCCAGTACCCTTCCTGGTGTAACAGCATGGTATTATTTTTACACAACAGTCAGCACTCAGGGACTGCAAATGGCGAGGTGTTTGAAAGAAATAGACTGTAAAGTCTTCAGAGAGGAAGAACACCTCCTGTCCTACCTATTATATCGGAAGGTGAATGAAAAGCAGGACTTTTTCTCCTTTCTACAATAAAGCTGAAAAGAAAATAATTAAAGCCCAGATTTCAAAGACATTAAATAAAATACAATGGATGCTGAGTTTAGGCTTCTGCCAGGGGTCTGGAAGTACAATGCAGGAAGTCCCACAGATGATACACAGATCACATTTCCCAGCTTTAATCACTGTGGATCACACCTAGATGAAGAACAGAGCACAAACAGTGGGGAGGAAGGACATTTTACCTTTAACGTGACATTGTATTAGTCCCTTTACTCTAGTTTTGGAAGCCAAGCTCAGTTCTCTGAGCTGTATCACACTGTGTCATGAGCCAGAGTAACTTCTCAACTTGTGACTGTATTTCAGAGGCAGTTACACCACATTCCTCTCCTGCATCGTAAAATATTCAGTAAATGTCACCTGGCATCAGTGACCTTTTGAAGTCAATAAACCTTTTTCTAGCTCAATGGGAATTATTTTTCCAGTGAGAAAAAGTGTTGCTTGCAGTTAAACAGTTCCTTGTTGTGAGGAAAACCACCTGACTTCCCCCTGCCCCCCTCTGCTAATTTTTCTTACATTTTTAAAAACTGGTTATTTTTAATGCAAAAGGCTTTGGAAAACTACTTCCTTTTTTTCTTTTCTCCAGTTAGGAATATTTTAGCAACGATGTAAAACTTCTCAACACTCCACTCTTTGTAATATGTGCATGACTCATCTTTGGGCAATCTGTTAAAAAATGCTGCTGTTAGCATATTTCGATTGCTATCAATTTAAGGAACAACATTCTTCTGGCTACTTGCTAATAGGGTGGAAATTTGCATTCTGATGACCTTTAAACAATTTGTAGCAGAAGAAAAAATGTTTAGTATAATTGTTAGGAATTGCTACTAGATCTTTCTCAAACTTCTCTCTCCGCTCGATTAGGTACATTAACTGACTTTTTTCCACCCTCTGCTCTAAGCTGTTTCTTTCTATTCTTGTTTTGCATTTGTTTATTTATTTTGCAGTCAGGACAAATTATTTTACCCCAGACATAGAGCTAAGCACTCTCAGAACAACTGAATCATTTAGTGGTGCTTGGTTTCATGTGTTTGTCAGCTGAAAATGACATTTAGCACAGGCTTTATCTCAGATATGGCAATTACTGTACTGACATGAGCTCTCATACACAGCACAGACTGTTTTCAACAGACGCAACCAAGCAACTCTGACTTTTCTGAAAAAGTTTACCTGGCCTTCAGAGTGTGACAATTTTCAGACACAAATGCACACACCCCCTTATATGCAGAGAGATATATATAAAAAGCAGGACAGTGCTAGTTTTAAGGCAGTGTGTTCTTTCTTATTTCCAAGTCAATTCAATTACCCCATGCAAGGATAGAACAGAATCTCTGTTGTACATAGCTCTCACATTATGTGCTGGCTGTGCATCTTATTACACATGAAAGTTATTGTTATTGTAATGTATCTCAGTGGTATACCAAATGTTATTTTAATGATGTAATTAATATGCTTGGATTTACCATCTGATGTTCTTAGGCACCACTTGTGTTAGCATGTGATGCTAGCAATTTCAAACATGCTCAGAAACAGCAGTTTTTTGTTAAGGGACTTGGCAAAGAAGATAAAGGATTAATAACATAAGTCACATTCTCTAACAACATTTAAAAAAAATTTGTGTCAGATGTGTTCAACTGACAAATCAACTCAGAGTGATGCTGCCTCTGAAGCTTGTACAATATGCATTATTTATATATACCTGAGATTTTTCTTTTTTTTTTTTTTTAATTGAGTATAGTAGGGTTTAGCAGAAACAATCCTTCTAGAGTCTGAACCTTGTAATAAGTAGAGCTCATTTTATGATGGACTGATTTCAGTACTAAAAAGTTAACACTGCCTTGGTGGACAAATGATGCACACAAGCAAGAAAATGAGGGGGGTTTTTTTGTTTTTTTCTTTTTTGTTTGGTTTGTTTCGGTTTTGAGGAGCACTTCTTTCTTCTAGAAAAGATAACGATACACAGTTACCCTAACATAGCAAGGATGATGCTTGAAAATGTCGTTCATGTACATAAACAGAGTAAGAGTCCGAAGCAGATTCCAAATTAGTCTTTATCACCATTATTATTTATCACTCATCACTTGCTAGCCATAAATGACTTTTTTTATTAGAAAAACAGTTACAGGCCTAATAAAGAAATTGGATGAAGCCTAATGCATATTAATGGTGGGAAGGATTTAGGAACATCCAAGAATACAGCAAGAAATAAAAGTTTAAAAGATTTGTTTCATTCTTTACTCTCCATCAAGATTTTACATCTCCATTCTTTACTACATCTCCGCTGTGTTCTTCATATCACAGCCCAGATTGTTTATGGTATGATTTCCAATTTTCTTCTCAGTCTTCTAATCAAGGTATTAAAAACATAAATGAAGGGGTTTCTTTTCAAAAGGAAAAAAAATAAAAACAAACATAAATACAAAGGCTATGGAAAAATTTACACTGAAATATGCTTGATATAAATATCCACTACTAATGCATCAAATATTTGAGTAGACCTTGCACAAAATAAAGCATTCACTTAAAAATATTGTAATTGGAAAGTATAACACTGAGGATTTTAATTGTCAAATATGGAATTCATATGGAATTCACATTTTGTTATTCTTTGAAAAAAGTAGGGAGAAATTAGTTCTTATTCAAAACTCTATATTGAGCTAAATGTAATCACCAATGAGTAACAGAAGAGGCACAGTACAAGAAGGACACTATAAATTTCTGGATGCCAAATACATAATAGTGATATTTTTCTCCACTTCCTGTATTCTCCGTCACCATGGACTGTGGGACCATACCCGCTGGTCTGGCAGCTGGGTTTCTTTAACCAAATAATACTGAAATGAGATATCTGAATATTTCAAGTATGCTGTTGCCAGAAATACAGAATACATTTAGAACAGAAAGTATCTTTTCATCTCTGCCACGACTGGTTTGATCTTGAAAGCACTCTGTCTTTAAGTAGAGAGATACATTAGAAAGCATCATACCGCAGGAGAAAAGCGGAACTGGCCTTTTGAACTCTTCCCTCTGGTGAATGTTTTGCCTGTGGATTGGTGCCAGTTCACACCTCAGACTCATGGTGTGAGTAACTTGATACGGAGCCCTTGGAACAAAGGACTCTTTAGGTAAAGCATCTCTATAATGCTGAAGAAACAGATTTCAAGTATTTGATTTCAATAGTAAACCTCTCCAAGTGACATTTTAGTACCCTTGCTTTCTTCTGCCCTCCCTATACTCAACTTCACTAAAAAATACTTTTTCTAAAAGTTCTAACTCCTATGAAAAGCCAAACACCTGGAGCTCCCCATAAATTCAGTCCAACTAGCAAGAGGTTACAGCTGCTCATACAATTCAGCATTTAAGCCAAGACAAAGACCAGTGGTGGGAAAGCAGATATTTTTCATTTACATGCACGATCCCCTCATACTGTGGTTCTTTACTTGTACACTGACTTGAAAAGACCAGCACAATGGAGAGAAGTACCACAGTTTGACCTTCAATCTCATGATAATCAAGGTTTTTAAAGACATATTTATGTAATATCCAAACACAAGCAAGTTTCTATAACCTTGGTCTGACACAGTCCTGCAAAAACAGCTGTGTGAATTCTTAGTTACACAATTGCCTTAAAAGGACAAATCATCTTAGGAGGCTTCTCTCGGGTCAAGAAACATTGACATTTCTCCAGTCATACAGAAACAGAGCCTGCATATTAAAGAAAAAGACCTACTCAAAATAGATGTAGAGGTCAAAAGTGTTTTATGAGAAATCAAACATCTTTGTACTTATAAAACATTGCTGTTGAGTTGCGTGAGTCCTGTTTAAGACAAGCAGGTCAACTGAAAAATGACAGCAAGATGTCAAACACATGCACAATAAAATCACAGACCTTCTTCAACTTGCTAAAAACACTCAACACTTCAAAAATTTATAACTAATACATTCTTCTGTTAAATATAAAGTATGTCTTTTCTCTCAACCTATTTATTCAAGTGTTTAATAGCAGTAGATGAATGTAGTAATAATATTCTAGATACTTTTCCTATAGGATTTAAGAAATAACAAGAAGAACACTGTTATGGTGATAAGATTTAAGATGATAAATTTCCATTATTTTAGTATTTTTTAGAGGCAGCTCTGTAACAATGATAATTCACAAGAGAAAAGGGAGAGGACAATGTATTTCTAATAATAAAGAGTACTTAGTACATCAGAATTATTTCCTTCCAGGAACCTTATTTTTAATGCAGAATGAAAAACCTACAAAATAAAACCTAAATGCACATTACTACACATAATGTATCTATTTATCAAGGAGGCACCATGTATAAACTAATAATCTGTAGAAAGGCATGGCAATGAAATTCTATTACAGACCAGGCCAAAAAAAAGTTATTATAAATTTAGGATTTAATGGTTGTTTTGGGAGGTTTTCCATCTGAAGTTCTCTATTGTTCTTTAACAATCACTCCTTATAGAGTGTAATAGGTAATAGTTCATGATGACTTAATCTTCCTTGCAGAGAGACAGAGCAGCTGCTGAAACAGTATAGTTAAGAACTACACATTTTTCCTTGCTGCCTCCTTTGCCTCAGGAGGGAAATAGTCTGCTTTTGTCAATGTAAATGTAGGCTAGTAGCTGATTATTCCTCTTTATCACTCCTTCTTTACATGCCAACTCAGCAGTACCATGAGCTGTGCAGTTGGCAAGAAGGAGAGAGTTATTTTATTCAGAACATTTTATCCTGTATTACAATACATAAAACTAGCATTAAGTGGTAGATTCATTTGGGGACCAATCTTCCCTTTCCCACATGGAAATCAATGCCTGTTTTGCTACTTGCTTCGCTAAGAACTATATTGGATGTTTCATGCTTTGGGAAAGGAAGTTTGAATATATTCTCATAACAAAATACAAATCCCTGAGACCACAATATCCTCAAAAGATATGCATAGTGCTACTGAGACTCTCAATGTGCTCCAAACCCAGATTCGAGTTTTAATTTATTTATACATATGCAATGAGAATAGCAGCTCTGTGGACATATTTTTTGTCTCTATTTCCTACTTTGCAGTTTTTCTCTTGTCAAGGGTTTAATTATGCCTTAAAATTAGGAGATTATTGTAAAAAAATGGAATAAGAATTCAGTACTATAAAAGTTTCTGTAACCTGTATGTTTTAATAGTGGTTCAATACTTATTTTATAGGTGGACAATTTTATAGAAAGAAAAAACCCAGATATTCTTCCTTGCAAAACACTTTATTAGAGAGCCACTGAATAGACATATAATCTAATGCCAAAGTTTTGAAACTGGGGAAAGAAGTTAAGTGACATAACTAACCCCATAGGAAATATAATTCTGACATATTAACACTAGTGGTAAATTTGCAGTTGCACAAGATGAGCTGGGGAAGAAGGAAAGTGAGGGCAGATGAACAACACAATAAGCACACAGGCTTTTTCCTGAATGAATTTTCTTTAGACTTTGCTGTGATACTGGATTTTTTTACTTTTTCCGCTGTTAATGGAGGAGATCAGGAATAAAAAAAGAAACATGCACGACAATCTATTGGTGGCGGACATAAAGGGAATTACCTTGCCCATTGAATACCATTTAGGTTGGAATCAGATCCACTACTATTAATTTCTACCTTTTTAATGCACACTTTAGCTAGCACATGACCCATACTGTGTAACAGCAGTTACACCCCAGGGACTAGAGATTAACAGCATGTGCTACGACTGGTTTATTTTACAATTGCTGTGAAATAAAAGCTGATGGAAATGAGCTGGTGAATTACTCTGCCAGCAGAATCAACAATATTTTTCTCGACTTGGAAAAGCTCACTTCTGTCTTGATTTTTTTCCTCCCTAATATTGGTTTCATTGAAGAACACAGTAGTTAGGGGAAATCTGGGGGAGGGGAAAAATAGAAAAGCATAGTGTTACACTCAATTCTGCCATTTTCATTGTATGCTGCACCTCATCTGAATAAATTTTAGCAGCTAAATCTCTATGTCACAGTTAATTAAAACACAATTTGGGCATATAAAGCAACAGTCAAACGAAATGAAAATTATTTTTCTAGAAACTCCAGTCAGTTAGCTTTTCCTTCTGAATAAAGGAACATTAATTCAGTTGCTACACACTTATATTTTTTGAGTGCTAGGGAAGAAAAGTAATCTTACAGAAAGGTATCAAAGAAGCTTGTTGTTTTTCAGCCCATAACAAACAAAAAGGGCTGCAACAAGAAAAAGTTGTCTCCACAGCTTTTCTATTAAGCAGTAAATTCATTTCAATTTTAAAAAGAAGGCTATTGTAAAACAGTCTATATTGTTAATGAGCAGGCAGGAAGCGTGTGTGTTCTGACCTTTAGGGACAAACTGCACCGAACTGCGTTGGGTACCAGGCACACAAGGAGGTTTTCCCCTTCCCAGCATGCTTCCCTCCACAAGGGAAATTTATCACAAATAAATCTCATCAGCTACTACTTCTTTAGTGATAAAACATACTGAATTCAGCCTTTAAAGCTGCATCTTCTTAAAAGGAGTAATGCAAGAGTAATGGAGAAAAATAATATCAAAATTAGGCATCTCAAGAAGGAGTAAACATAACAGTCAGTCATAAATACATTTTGTCTACAATTAAATGGATGTTTTACCCCTTTATTGAGATTTCTTTTTTCCTCTTTCACTCTTTTCTGCATTTTACTTCAAGCAAGTCATTAGTCATCTTTGGTATTGCTCCAGGTTTCAGAGAAGTTTTGAATTTTTCATTTATTGTCTCCCTGTTAGTTCGTAACACACAGCAGTTATTGCTAAGAGATACAGCTGACTGCCTGGCCTGATATTTTAGTGCCCCAGCAGCCATGCGTGCCTTACTCAGCTCTATCAGGTAATGATATGTGACATGACTTACATGTGCAGAATTGAGAATTCATTGTGAACCTATTTATAATTACAACACAGTTGAAAAAGAAAGATGATTTAATAGGCACTAAAAAGATCCTTGACAAGGCACAGAGACATGACTCCACATGCTTATTTGTATTTGGAAATTGGTTTTTATCTGTAATTTTGTATGTAACAAGTATACTCAATCTTAGTCCTTTCTTCATCACAGAGGACCTAGGAAAGTTTTGCTGATACCTTTAGCTGTTAGAATGGAGTCAGTGTACAAAGAGACCCTGAAACTGATGCCATGAAGATTTTTGCCTTTTCTTTTATACCCCTGTTATACCTTTTACAACTTCTGTATTCCTAGTGCTTTTTGCCTACATTCTTGGACTTGTTTGTCAAGCTGAGAGACTAAACACTTTAGAAGCTTCGTAGCCAGGGATCAGTGTGCCCCAGACCCCAAGGTCCTCTCCAGAACACATTCTGTAAACCGAGATAGAACCATCCAGGGGAAGGTTCCTTGGGGAGGGGGGGCTCACTTGGGCCTCTCATTGGGGAATCTTTGATAGATATGCTAATTAGTAAAACCCATAATGTTATACCCAATGTTGGGGGGGGAGGAAGAAGGGGGACACAGAGACACAGAGAGAGAGACACAGAGATTGACTCGGCGGGGTGCATCTCGATGCATATGACCTAGACATGTACACCTAAGGATCCTTAAAATAAATACCAAGGTAAAATCCCTTTTCCCCTTCTAACCATGTATGCCTCTTGATTTTAAAACCAAGAGAAGGCATCAAAACAAAGTAACAGGAAAACAGATGCGGACAATTTTTTAGAGACCATTTGCTGGTGATCTCCAAAGGCACTTTAGGAAACACAGCTACAGCTTTTCTATCACTATTCCTGATCATTAAAAGAAATTTTTTAATGCCATAATTCAACACAACCAATCTCTCTTTCCCCAAAAGCAGGGTTTCCCTAGCAGCTCACCCTACAAAACATATTTAATATCACCCTGTGGAGCTTAGCTTTGCATTCATGAGACTGCTAAATTTTCTTATATAACCATTTCGCTGTAAATCTTCCCACAAAATACTGAGCTGCTCAGAGAATGAAAATCAAACTATAATTTATTCCACTGATCATCTGAATTCACTACAGTGTGGACAAGAGCTTATCAGAGTATGGCACCAAGAGTGACTGACTGTTAGTAAATCTTCATAAGGAATTAAAAAAAAAAACAAAACAAAACAAAATGGAATTAACACTTCAAGGTGAACACATAGGCTATTTTTTATTAGTTTTACACAGATGATCATTCTGTCCCCAAATGGCTCAGCTTCGTGTGCCATTTACTGATGAATAAGCATTTCATTATATTTAAGGTGTTTTCTTTGTCTGTTACTTCAGAATGCCTGTACACTCAAGTACAAGAAAATACTCTCTATAGGTGCTTATAGAAACCTTAAACTATAATAATGCAGGTTTTTCTTTTACCTCATGAGTTTACACAGTGAGATCTCAAATGCTACGATGTGAGCTTGGCATGTAAGATAGCTGGTACAGATAAAAAGTCAGATTTCAGCACCGCTGACTCCAATCTGCTCTAATGAGGACAGGTGCATGTGATAAACAAAGAGAAAGGTAGATCAAGGTCTCAATGACGAAGCAGAAGTGATGGGTAAGAATGCATTTTCCTCACTACTATGGTCCTTGATATAATAGAGGCACAAAAAAGCTCAAACCACAGACCATGAATAACCAAAAATAATTTTATTTATTTTCTACAGAAATCAGGGGTTTAAATTGAAGGGGATGGGGGCAGTAAAATAATGAGCAAAGTAAACAATAAAAAGAGTGTAGCATCTGGGCACACCACGGAGCCTTGATAAAACACAACACTGTCATTTTGCTGTTTGCCTGTTTCTCTCTATGTTCTGCTTGTGTACATCTGAATGTTATTATGTAATTTCAGTAATGCCAAGGGAACATGGATAAACACAAATAGGGTCATGCTAATTTTATTCTCTACCAGCACTGAGAGGGTAAATCTGAGCTTACTCATGTTACTTCTTAGATGGTGCATTTCCAAACCAGCGGCTTTGCTACAAAAAGATGTATAGTTCTACTAAAGGCAGTTCATATCAACTTTTCTAAGTGATTGAGGCAACAGTCCTTCTGGAGAAATTCTGAAAACTCAGGCAAACTGCATGTCATAACAGAAGAAACAAAATGTTTAAAATGTATGATACCAGTAATGGTTGCCAGGTGTCCAGTTCACACTGAAGTGCACAAGATGAAGTGCAAAATGATATTCCTTAAGTGAAGAGAGGACAGGGCAGCGAAGAACCCACAAACATTTTAATACACTGTCTTCAGGCAAGAAGACACTTGAAACTTCTATGGTTTGCAATCTGAAGAACACTCCAGGAATTGAAGCTCAATGGCTTCCACCAAATGTAATGAAAAAGGCTCTTATTGCAACAAAGATGAAATTTTTAACCACAAAAGTATCAAAATGCATATAACTGGAGAAAAGGAGTTAAATTATTAAATCCCCCTAAAAAAAATTAATTTGGGGAAGAGAGCATCATATGTTACAGCAAACAGAACCAGGCAAGGTATATTCCGGAGGGAAAAACATCTAAAACATAAAATATTACA
The DNA here is from genome assembly GCF_000738735.6 of Corvus cornix cornix. NCBI lineage: Eukaryota > Metazoa > Chordata > Aves > Passeriformes > Corvidae > Corvus > Corvus cornix. Next base: position 46,141,049 of record NC_046357.1, on the reverse strand, counting down.
GGTTTCACAATTTCACTCAATTTCTCTCAATTTTATGCTCAGTTATTTAATGCCAGTATTGATAAAAGTTGTCAAATCCCAGTTTTAGAACTGTGATAGGCACAAGCCACATATAAGAGAGATATGCTTCTTTACACAGCACTCAACTCTGATATTAATAGCTGAAACTCTAGCCCCCTTTTCCTTTTCTGGCATTCAAATATTGATGCATTTGTTCTTAGGCAATAAAGGTTTTATGATGTGGTGGACTTATTGGGTGGGAAACATAAATAAATATCACATTGATGATGTCCACAGTCCACAAATGTAATATTGTTTTCAAAGTAAAGCATCTGAAAGTGAAATTTAAAAAAGTATTCATAGGTGACACAATCACCTCGAAAATGTTACTGAAGGCTTACACATTCATCAGCTCCTGTAGGCAGCTGAGGAGCAAAGTAATCCTCAGATCTGTTGTCCCACTAAGATCCTTAAGATGGAATCCTTGTGGATGTAAATAAGGTACGAAAACAATTGCATGGCGGAGCCCTCAATACATCCATTCTTCACTTCTCTGTTTATGGGCAGTACTCTTCATTAATGACAAACGCCAAGTGGCTACCCCTTAGAATCCCTTTGCCCATGAGAATTTCAGTATTTGAAGCATGTGATCATACATCATGACACATTTATTGACACTTAAAAAAATCTGGAAAACATGGGGTTTCCTTTCACCTGGAGAGATACACACTGCAAGATATTCTACAGTTGCATTTGTACAGGAATTGATTTTATGGGAAACAGCTACAAGGGGTTTCTCAGGAAGATGTGTGTTGTGCAAAAGCCTGTTTTATACTTATTCTAATTTAAATATCAGAACCCCAATTTGTCTTAAGAGTAAAGGATGTTGTCACAAAAGCTTTTTAGCTAGCAATTAGGAGGTTTACAGTGAATAACATAAAGTACACAAAAGCAACATTACAGCTATAGACATATCCTGTCAAAGTAATTTACACAGATCTGGTGTTAATCTGTTCTGTAAGTCAAAACACCAAAATGTGCAAATGTGACACCTCATAGTATAACTATTCTGATTTAAAAGATTACATTTTTTAACATATAAACTACACGTAATTTTAGAATTCATGCAGTTCATGATAAGTGTATATTACATGTCTTCTAATTGAATATTTTATAAATGCATCTTGAGATAATGATTTAAAGATGTAACTAGAATATAATGACTATTTAAACTTAAGTTCTGCAGTTGTCAATATGCAAACCTGTTTCATGACTGCCACTTTTACATGACATATGCTCTCAGGTAAGTCTTGAGAACAAAATGAGTGTGACTTTCATTCTAGACCACCGATGTTCACACGACCAGTGTAAAGCAAGGGTTGAACCAACCACATCCAGCACCCAAATCTCCACAGCACAGATACTTCCTTACATGGTTGCTGTAACAAGCACTATATAACATATCCACAAGACAAAGAAAAAAAAAACAAAAAATCACCCAAAAACCCCCAAACAAATGGGATGGATCAGAATCTCCTAAAAACGCAGATAAATTTAACTTTCCATTCCAGAATAAATGGAGATGAAAATTTCCTGGGGCTAACAAAGCATTGGAATAGGATTAATTTTAACTGACCTCAGTAAACTGAAACTAGATTTTCTTTGGATCCCATAGACTTAATGTATGCTTTTGATGATCCAGAACCAAAGGCAGAGATTAATTACAGTTCTTTGACGCAATGTATATTTTAGAGATCTGATGAAAGCAATGTTCTCCCTGCCACAAACAAATGGGCTTGTTAAATTTGCGTAGCACAATAACCCTAAATTAAATGGCATCATTAAACCTGTTGTTACAGCACAACAGTTGGAGAGGGAAACAATCTGTCATGCACTTGCAGAGACATTGACGTTCTATTCCATAATAAATCACCTTCTGGAAGGAATCAGTCAGGCAGTGTTCTTCACAAAGAAACAATAATTTAAAGAAACAAACAAACAAAAGAAAATCCATTAAAATTGTTTGAAATATCCTTATTTTCACTAAAAGTTTATTTAGGAAAAACAAATAACAAAAATTAAAACCAACAAAGCCAAGCAAAAAAACCCCAAACCAAACCAGAGAGAAAAACCAAACCAAAACAAACGCACACACACATACACACAAAAAAAATCCTCAGTAGATTTTGAAATTTAACATCTTTTCCAACAATGGACTTATAATACATTCTTTCTTCAAAACATCTACTTTGGCTTCTGGAGGAGCTTTCTCTGAAAGGCAGTGGTGATCACAATGCTGCTTTGCATGCAAAAACCCTGGAGACAAGTCAAATTAAAACTTGCTTTCAAACAACACTTACAAGGAACCTATCCTCCTAAAAAGTTATACATTTTGTGTCTGCAGAAAAGTTTTGCCCCAACATCCCCATCAGAGAAATTTTTCTTTTGATTAAGAAATTCTAGGGGAAAAACCCATTACTAACATAAAAGTAACAGGCCTTGCAACATCCATGTATATGTACCAACAGAAACATCACAAACAAGTTTTTCTTGTTACATCATCATCATCATCCTTCTTCTTCCTCTTCCCTCTGTTTTTTGTCTAATTTTAGGTTCTGCAGTAATTTTCTGAATGTTTTTAGGACCTTTTTTAGATACTTATTTCTTTACATTTCATTGGACCTCTAAACACTTTAACTTTCTAAAGTCCAGGCTTCTTTACTTAGATGATTTCTCTGAAGGACAGGGAACATGATGGATTACACACAGTCAAATTGTCGCAAAGGGAAATTTGTCTTGGTTTAAGGAATTACTTTTTTCATTTCTTCAACGAAATTTTAATATGGTGGGCCAAAGAGAAAGAATTCCAAGCATTAGAATGGAGTTCAGACCTGTAAATTCAGCCCTGGGAATGTGTGAATTCCATCTGGGACAGAGATTTCCAAAATTTATGGAAATAGTCTTATCCTTTTGTGGAGTAGTTTCACACTTGTAGAAAACAATATTCCTCCCAACACTTTTGTCTCATTGATTTCTCTGTAAACTTGCTGGGACATGGCCAGCCATTTTCAGTGAAGCACCAAGCACACAGTAGAATGAATTTTAATTTAGCACCAGTTTGCAGGAAAAAAATTAATACTGCCTCAGTATTTTAAATAAAATGCAAGTTACACTCATAGACAGCTCCACAAACTCTTGGATAGTATTAATTGAAATTTCAATTTTTCCTATATTCTTCATTACCTGAAGATAATGAGATTTAAGGAGCATTGAATTTTAAGCTCAGCAGTAATGCCACTGCCTTTTATTAGCCCTTTTAAAACACATCACATTAGGTTGCTGTATTTTCCTCAGCCTTTTCATGAATTTCCATCGTAGCATTCACAGCATATTAAGCTGTACCATGGCTGAAATTTCAGGAGCAGTTATAGTTCCTCACATGGGCCAAATCCATTTTATGACTCTCATTATTACATGACTACCACAATACGTAAATTTATAATTAAGTTCATAGATGTCATTAAGGAGCATAGGTCCTTCAACTGTCCATGGGAAGAAAACAATACTGCTGATGTCAACTCTGACACCTGAATGAGGTGGTAACTTCTAAATCTGGGTATCGTAAGCACTGACCTGAAGATACTACCTCTCTGGACTCACTGGGCAGCAAAAAGATCTGTGTTGCAACACAGTTGTGTCTATACTTACAGAGAGTCTTTCTGTCATTGTAGATGTATGTGAAAGATCTCAAACTTCCATGAAATCATTGAGCAATTCATCAGAAAATCAAAAGAAAACTGTTAATATAGATTTTTAAAAATTTATACTATCTATCTGGAAAAAATCCCAGAAAAATAAAGTTACTTCTCTTCCAATATACCTTATATGAAAGAAATATGAAAGGTATAACAAATGTAGGAAAGTGTGCTTTCACTTTTTTCCAAGAAACAGAAATGTTTACATGCGTGTTTGAAGGTTTTCATAAAGGCCGTTGCAAGTGTAGCACTTTTCAAGAATCACATCACTTTAAGCAATTTAGTCTTATCCTGTTTGTCTTTGAGTTACATTTTTTTTCTTTAAGTTACTTTGACAAGTAATACAGCAATTAAATAAATAGACCTTCATTTGTCATAGACTTGTACGGCCATTCAAAAGCCCTGGAAGAGAAGAAAAGAGCATCAGCATACATCCTTTTGGAAAAAAAATGCATTAAATTTTCATCATTGAGATGTTTCCCAGGAACTCAGGAGAGGCTCAAACCAACCATATTTTTTTCCTCTCAGCTCAGAACACCCATGCTCTTAATATAGCCAAGTTTTTCTTATTATAATCAAGCACAAAAAAAAAGGTGTTATAGTTTTCAGGGTGTTTTATTGTTCATGCAAAGAAAATACGGCGTTGGTATTTGGAGATCATTACAGAGATGGATCTGTGGCAATATTTCATATGGCTGCCAAAGGACAAACAAGGATGCATGTTTTAGGGAACATAACAAGTATATAGGCCTACAACACAAAAATCCTACGGAGCTTGTAATATGAATTTTAACATACTAGATGCAGCACAGTGACAGATTATGAGAACATATAACTAAAAGTATAAAATTCTCTCATTCTTAGGGCAAACCAAATATCTCCATTGTAGGAGTTTTTAAGGTATGTTCCCAATATGTCTTTTCAATAAACTTAATGAGGTAGCTTGTTGAAAAACATAGTACTTGACTCCTACAGACTGCTCTGTGCAGTACTGCCCTTAAATTCAGTGGCATGCTACTGATCTAAATTAACTGTTTACTCATTCATGTGTGCAGCTGTAAAGTGAAATTATGACCTTCTGTTCAGTTCTAAGAGTTATTTCCAAGACATTTCATTTGTTTTTTACCTGATTTCCCAGTTGCTGAAGAGTCCATGATTTCAGAATTCTGTTTCATTGGGTATTTTATTACCTGGCCCATGCTGTAAAATTCTAGGATGGTTCAGGCACAAAAACCCCCCACAAAACTACTGAAGAAGTCTGTTCTCTCTCAGGCCAGTGCCATTCAGTCACCCAGTGACAACAGATGAGATGCAGCCTGAAATGTATTTCTTTTTCCTCATCTCTTTTGTTCTGAGGCTAAAGTGGAGAGTCATGTGGTGTGCAGTCCATTTGCAAGTTAGAGAGAACTGAGACTGAGCTCACCCAAAGATATCTCATTGGCAAAAGGTATCTCTGCCTGGAGGAGCAACCTTGAGAGGCATCCCAGCTCCAGGAGAGACCACCACCATGCAGCTGCACTGACCAGCAAGGAGAGCTCAAAGAAGGCTCACTTAGGTAATTTTATTTATGGGATAAAGTGTCTGGCTCATGGTCAAATTGCATACAATAGGAAGGGTGTGCATAAAACTCCCTGTACCCACAAATTTATTTGTTTCTTGATAAAGGAATCTTGGAAAAACCACCCCTTAGCTGTACGATTGGCATTCCAATCTCATTTGCATTGGTGTTCATAAGGTCACTGTGCTCCTCTTTAGGTTTCTTTGATGCTTTCTTGGCCCAGCTGCCACTCAGGACTGTACTGCCTTTGGAGCCTGTACCAGCTATTGCGGTTTAAGGAGTGGAGCCCTCAAGTCACACATCACCCCACAAATAATCTACTTTATTGTTTCATACAGGCATAGTACAACTACCTCTTGCCTCTATACCATAAATATGTGACAGATCAGTGGTAAGAGTCCAGTTACTTGATAAACTGTTTCATTTAAGTACCAAAATTAATGTTAATTATATACTATGTTTGCACACTTGCAGATCCAAAGTAAGCAAATAGCTCTTAGTATAAAATATTACTATTAATTATATTACAGGGGAATTCATCATAATGAATAAGGAGCATTTGCTTCATGATTTACCAGATGTTTGCATATAAAATTACTTTAAGTAATAAGCATAATGTTAGAGCTAACAAAAGCACAATTGAATGAAACATTAGACTCACAGTTCTTGTTGCTGACGTCTCACCAGTTATGTTCCCCATCCCTTTTCAGTCTTTCTAGGATGTGATGTATCTTCATTTTGTGAAGATAGATGTTAATCAGAGTACTCTGCTGTTCTGGATTCTTCTGAGCAATGTACTCAAGTGATCATATTGCAACAGTATTCTTACAAATGTAAGTTTCATTCCAATGGGGATAGGCAGGAACATTTGAAACAATCTATGGTTAGATTGTATCTATTGGTAAATTGTGACAGGAGCTCAACAGTTACAGTCACATCCCACAATTTCAGTAAGATCGCAATTACAGATATTTCAGTGATTACGTGTTTCTACAGTGGTGCTGTCTGTAAATATAGAATCACAAAAGGTTTTCATATAAACACATCCATTTCCAATATATAAAACTACAGTCTGAGGGGTTTCATCAGGATGTATTTCAAAGTGACAAATACATTGCTCAGTGTCAAGACAAATGTCTTGGCACTTAATGGTACTATTTTCACAAATAAATCCATGTTGTTCACGTTCAACCCCTGCATCAACACCAACAGTTTGTCATTTGCTCCCATTTAGTTGGGCCCATAATCTATGTACTAATGGATAGAGGACAATTCTACAGTGATTTTGTCCCAGCATAATTACAGGGTATATGCTGTATACTGAAGCATTATATACTGTCAAAACATCTCTCCTTGATAATTTTGGACAGGACAGAGTTTGTCCATGTATCCAGGCTAACCATCCTGTATAACATGTATTCAGCAATGATGAGCAGGTAGATTTAATTGCGGAGATATTGGTTAGTATTGATAGTGGCAGAAAGATTTCAATTTCTCCAATCAGAGTGTGTTCCAACACTCCAGGTGCACCTAACATGAGCTTTAGATCATGGCCACTCTAGGATTCTCTGATCACTGGTTTGAAGAAGCAGCATTGTCAGGGTTTGGACTAACACAAACATAGTATTTTTGCTTGCCGTCCTGTAGGGTGCTGCAAGGGAAAATAAAGAGGTTTTTTTGTAGGGGAGAGTACTAGCAGGTCACCCTATTAGAAAGAAGGAAAAATCCACTTACACTGACAACATCCTCTCCACTTCAGTCATCTGTTTGAAATATCAGCTGCAGTTTACAATCCTTTGGATTGACACTTTCTTTCACAATTTTTCTTTATGACTTTTTAAATCTTACTTTATAGGTTTTTATTTAGCAATTAATTCCACACCTCAGTAGCAACAATTCAGTTGATTTTTTATTGCATGCAGAGTAAGTTCACTGGATGTTGCATATATGTTGTAATGAAAAACAGGGAACAATAACTCCCTTTCACTCGGACCATACAATTTGTGATTACATGGACATATATCAAAATCACCTGCAGTCATCTCTTTTCTATAGTGAGAAGATTTAGATTGTTTTCCTTTCTCTGTAAAGTAACTATCTGACTACTTCTGATCATTCCCATTTCATTCTCTACCATCCCTAGTTTCATTAAAACCTTTCTAAGACTGAATATCTTGAAGTATGCTCATTTTAGAATGTCTACAGACTATAGGCCAGTTGTGTGATGTTTTGTTCTCTATTTCTGTTCTGCTCTAAACATCTTATGTACCTTTCTCACTGCTGTGAAGAACTGAGATGAGTATTTCGGAGTGTTGTTCACAGTGACTTCAAATATTGACTCAGGAATGGGGTACCACTACTTTCAAGATAATTAATTGTGTCTGCAGTCGAGATTGTCTTGGCATATGCATTGCTTCATATTTATTGACATTAGACATTAGCTGGCACTTTATTACTCACTTGATTATCGACAATCTTTTGCAACTCTTCTCTACCTTGTGTAGAGTTGTAATGTCGAAGCCTTGCCATCTCATTGTTCACCCCATTTCTAGATGTTTCCTGAAGATAAGCATCAAATAGGATTTTTGCCTGCAGAGGCAACCAAGGAATACCACTGACAGCATACACTCACAGTGAAAATTTACCACTGGTTTCCTTATTTTAACTCAATAATTAATCACCATTTTTCCGCAAATCCTGTGTTCTGTCAGCCAGCTGCCCTCATCTCTGTTTGCTGGTGTGACTTAAAGCACACCAGCAGAAATGCAAGACATGACTTGCCATATTTATTTCCCAGCTGACTAACTAAATCTATTCCTTCTTATCATTTCTGCCAATATGACTGATGTAGAAGTAAGGTGTAATGGCCTGTAGATCCCCAGATAGCCTTTGAAGCCCTTTTTGAAAACTTGTTCTCATTTGCTTCCTTACTCTCTTCAGGATTCAAGCAACAGGTTTTATATCATAAGGTTGGTAATGACTCACTCTAGACCCCTTGGGTAAAACCTTTTGCTCCGAAAATTCGTTGCTCTCATATTTTGCTCTAAATTTTTTTACAGTAACATACCTATTTAAGACTAATGGACACAAATATAAAGAAAACATTTAGATTTTATCACTATTAACCTGAATGCTCATTTTTATATGCCAGCCATCTATTAGCCCTATGGAGTCAAGCACTGGCTTCCAGTTTCTGATATGTTTGGCAACATTTTTATTATGTATTTTTATGCTTAGAGCAACTACCTATTCAAAAATCTTCATGACCTGCCTGATTAGATGTGATTTCAAATATAACTTTCTATAATTTGTATTCCTTCCATTGTCTATGGGCACAATTTTCAGAAAAAAAAGGCTTCTTGCTTTTTATGATAATTTTACTGTGCTTCTACATCTGTGACACTATAAAGCAGCTATATCAGTACATGACTGCAACCCAAACCCACCCCCCACTCTAAAGATTAGATCAAAACTTGTGGTCTTTTCACATAAAACAAACAATTTCCAAATGTTTGTGACATTATACTTCCCAATAAATTTGTAAGATTCAAATTCAGTTGTCTACCTTTCGCCCAAAAGTAGACATTCAAACACCAATTCAAGCTGTACTTTAACAAAAATCAGACAAAAACTTGAGAGTTTCCAAGGTGAAATTAATTTCTCCAAAACCACATATAGGCAGAATTTATATGTAACAGGCAAACAAATTTGAGAAATAAATAGAAATGGGAAAGATCCCTTCTCTTTTTAAGATATTAAAAAATCACTTGGCCTTGCCATAAGGAGCCTTATAACTTGGCTTATGCAGCAGATCCAGGTGACAGGCAATCAAAATGTCAGCTACTGCGGAAGGAAATAAATAAGCTGAAGTTTTTACCTTGACACCTTTTAGAGTGCTAACACCTAATTTTGTACTGTTCTGGGACAGTAATTACACAGAAAACAAATAATAAATGCATGCTAATGAGGTAAGGCAACAAGAGCTGTTCCCTTTCCTACTCCTATCCAAGGAGTATAGCACAGAAGAAGGCACATGCAGTAAGAACTATCAAAAAAATGTGTTAGGACTTAAAACCTAGTAAAATGTATGGATGTGTTTTATACACACTGTAGTGTTGCTCTAGGCTTGTTATTTATACAAAGTTTCCTCACAGAGGTAGAAAGCTGACTGAACAACAGCCTGTGTTCAGCTGAGCTGTTTGACCATGTACCTTCAGCCAATTTTGTTTATAAGCATGCCAGGTGATAAACATATGCTTAGTATCCTATGTTTTGATAAAAGGAACATTCAGATATATACATGAGAGTCAATATATAGAAGTGATCAAAAGTAGTATATTATTTATGTTATTTATTAGATTTATAACAACTAAAATTGGGGAAATCAAATAGGCTTACAGTTATACAGAACTGTAGTTTGTGACATGAAACTCATTATTCTCCAGCTAAAGTCAGCAACCAAATTTAAAGTGATTTCCATAAGGATCCTTAAAAGTGAAAAACAGCAAAGTCTTGAAAAACTGAAAAATGAATTATTTCATGTACAAAACTAATTTCATAGACAAATAATAGGGGAAAAAAACCAAACACATAACTCAAAGAAAAGAAAAATCTGAGGTCATGCCACTTTGCTGTCCTTCTGTATCCTGAAGTTCTGAAGTTCTATGTAGTCTTCAGGGAATATATTTCCGACAGCATTTTTCTAGTTGAAATACATCCTCTGTCATGAAGTCTTACCTAATAAGCAGTGTACACAAGGTAAATGCAACAGAGCTCACATTAATGACAGATAATATGAAGAAGCACCTCTGTTTTATCATTTGTATAAATCCAGCTCAACCAAAAACTGTTTCTTCCATTCAATACCTCAATTCAAGTTGTCCTAACATTCATTCCCCATACAGTGAAAACTCTCCCTCCTGTACAGAGTTATGCCTCCTGCCTCACCTGTCCCTTCTGAAGAGCTTACAACCATCCATTGCAGAGCTCCAGCCATGGAAGTTATCACATCATGTTTCCATGATGGCAGCTGTGCCATAGCTTTACTGCTGCACAATAGCTTCCAGCTTCTCCTGTTTGTTACCCTACCATGTGCATTGGCGTAGCACCTCAGCTGGGAAATGTGAGTATTTAGAGGAGTTCTACTCTTTCCAATGATATTTCAATATTTAACAGTCACAGGTTACCTTGAATTCAATACTACCACAATACTTAACAGACTGGGGACTCAGGTGCAGGGACAGATTGATAGAGAATTGTAAATAACCTCTTAAATGTGAATTAGTGTCTAATAAACCCAGCTCACTCCAGAAAAGAGTGCTTTTCTGTATTTGCAGCAGAGAATGCAAGAATTCATCCAGAAGGGAATGAAAGAACAAGGAAATTATAGCCTATGCTGAGAGCAGCTCCTTGGAGACATGAATACACGATACCTGTCCACACACCAAGGACTATTGATGCATCTTAAATTAAACTGCCAGAGGAGTTGTCTTTGTCTCTTATAAATCAGGACGTTTATGCAGCTTTCCATTCCAAGACACCTTCATGATTTTCTCTAACCTGTTACACTGTTAGGTGACCTAATCCTGAAGAGTCAGCAACATTCACAATACATTATTTTAATTTTTAATTTACTTGAATGACTACGCTGTAGCACCATAGGGAGATTCTGAACTGGAATGAAATTAATTTCTCTAAAGAGTGAAATCTGACTGCAAATCCAAGATCAATATTGACTTCCTATTTTGAGGCAGCAAAAAGAGATTTCAGGGCCCAAGGACCTTTTTACAACCTTTGCCTTTAGGCAGAAAATCCTTAGGAGTTACATGTTCAATTTTGAAAACTACTTTGCAGCCAGCAATAAGTATTTCTCCATGAGTCAACTGCTAACACATTCAGATAACAAGAATATCTCTAGAAAAGAAGCCTTGTCATTGCCAGCAAAGGTTACATTTGCAGTGTCTACTGCAAACCAAAACAATCTTGTTCTTTCTCAAATGCTGGGCAGAAACAATGTTGATTTGTCTAGGTGCAGCCTGAAGAAAAAAAAAGCTAAATGTCTGCATTCATATGATGTCAAACCCAAATTAATCATTAAAATATCCTGCTGATATGTAGGAGCTTTTAGTGGATCTAATTTAGCACTACATTAGCACTTCTTTGCCTATTCCTACCCTTAGCACTTTTGACTACTGTGGATCCCAGGAGACTATCAATCTCTGCTGAGCGGCAAACCATTGCTCAGTTAAAGTCAGGTGATGCTCTGGGCCTCTGTCATTCCCAAAAAATATACACACATTGTTCTAAAGAAAGGATAAAATACATTTTATTAATTCTCTACTACAGAAAAATTAGTTTCTAATAGATAGCATTCAAAGGAAGAGTTCTGGAAAGAGATTAAGTTTAAAGGAAAGAATGAACTGTAGTTTCTAATACCACCATTCCACCTACCCCCATATAGACAATCCCTGCAGGTCACTCTTGAAAAGAAGATTGGATATTGGTAGGATACAGGAACTTCGTGGTTCACCCTTATGGCTCAGGCATTTTTCTTCCTGCAGTGAGGTCCAAAGTACAGGGCTACTTCTGGATGAATAACAAAGGGTGCCAAAAATTTTACTGCCATCTAACTATTAACTTTTCTGTCAATCAAAACACTAAAATAAAAGAGCAAGACACTAAGTAAAAAAAATCTTAGATATTAAGATCCCTTTAAAATCAAAACCATACGTGTTTGGTGCCATTTCAGGTATACCAGTATAATTTTATCAGCCTTCAAATGCCAACCAGAGTAGCACTCTTCCTCTTAGTTCCAGTGTCTTATATGTAATCCCTGTACTGTTGTCTCAGAAAACTGTGACATTTCAAATGGTAGTAGGCATCATTTAAGGGCATTACTTTTACAGGGACACTTTAAGAAAATTTTATCTTCCTACCCTAGCATCTGGAAAACACCTGCTAGAATAGAGGAAAACTCTATTCTATTTCTCCCAAATAATCTATGTCTGTTTCTTTACACAACAGATGTATTAGGGGGGAAACGGTGATTACTGAAAAGGGACAGTCCTTAGTTTACAAATAAAATCATGCTCTTTGCCATTTGAACTTCTCTAAACTATCATTGCAAAAGACTTGAAGAAAAATGAAACAAATTTCAGTTAACCATCTTTACCCAGCCAATCACCCTTCCTTGTCATGGTTCTCATGGTTGAAAGTCTTTTATATCAAATCCATTTAATTCTTAAAACATGCAGTATTTCAGTCAATTAAACATTTCAATAATAGTATATGAGCTAAAATTAAAGCTGTCTGAAGCACTTAAACAACGCTGCGTAAAGTGACTAACTTACGGAAGCTGCCCGGGAATCATGGGGAAATTTCCACACTAGCACCAGGTGAAAGTGAAATGTGCAAGAATAGATGAAACAGAAAATGTAGAGACATTGCAAATAACAGAAAAGTTAGATGCATGAATTTTTATGACCACACTCTTTCTCTCATATAACTATTTACACACCAAGTTAAAAAAAAATAATCGTGAATCAAGCAAAAAAAAAAAAAGCCTATCTCACAGAATTACATTATAGTCAGTCATGTCCTGCTAGCCACATTCCTAAATGCAAACCAAGCTAATGCAGGTACTGCAAACACCAGAAACACTATGTTATCAGGAACCCACTGCTTCCTAACTGTCCTAGCAGTAATCAATAAAATTTCATCTAACTATACATAGCAAATATCAGTGGACAGAAAAATCTCATGGTGGATCATTAAATGTCAATGTAATCTTCTCTTGTAAATATTTAGATACCAAGGTGGGTGAAAAAAGCCTATACTCCAGGTCAGCAATTTTTAAATCCAGGTTAGTAAAGCTATTCAGGTAGTAGTCAAGTAATTTTCTACTTCAGAAACATATTACTTTGTCTAAAATAAAATGCTTTTTTGAAAACGTCCAGCTGTGAGTGAGTTTCCACTGGGAAAGCTTAATTCAGATGCAAAATGGCATTTCAGTATAGGAGAAAGTCAGGCATCTCAAGAAAGAAATAGCTTTGCTATCAGGACACCTTTTCAGAAAGTTGCTTCATGCATTTCTAAACACTGTGCTCCTGAATATACAAGTAATTGGTGAATTAAAGACTTTTCTCCTGCTCTCTCTCTTTTTTACTTCATCCCTTTTTATTTCCAAACCCTCAATTTCTTCAGTTGCACAGATTTTATCGCCATTTCATATGAAAATATGTGGAAAGTGCATAAAGATAGCTCATAACACTGGTGTACTCAGAAAATGTAATACTTTTAGCAATATTTGCATGGCAAAACACAGTAGTTTAATCAGATTTAGAAGAATGTTTCTGCGAAAATGCTCTGTCAATTCATTAATCTGTTTTCTTTAAGAGAAAAGAAACAAGTGTTTGTTGATGACAAAAGAGTTTGTTCAGCTTCAAATCCAGGCATGAATTTGATGCAAGAATAGAAAATGCAGGACAAAGTGATAGCCCTGGTCACCATCATTCAGCAAAAGGAAATTTTAAAAAAATGTAACAAGCATATAGTAAAACTGGGCAAACTCAATTTATTCTGGCTACATCTGAAAAAAAAAAACCCTCTTCTGAAGGAAAAACTCAGTGGACCACCACGGGGAACTTCCTATAAAAGAGGAAGGCTCTCTCTTGTTTGTAATAGCTCAACTGTATTTACAATGAAATTTAGACATTACTATTCTGAAGCAAAAAAATAATGTTCCACAGCCTGTTCAGAAGACTTACTGTTAGTCAGCAGTTGTTGCCACTAGCTCTAGAGGGCCACATTTTTCAAAATGCAGCTGCTTGGACGTGGTTTGATAAACACATCTAGGGAAGCATATCTTTTCAGTCCCAGTAGTGTGGATTTTTCCCTGAAACAGAAGCGTGGTGCCTTGTGCCATGAAAACAGACTTGTCTGCTGGAAAGACAGCAACAGAGAACTGCAAGAGGATCTATCTTGGTACTGCAGCCTACTGAATCACGCTAGGCAGCAGTCAGTTATTTGTTCTAAGATACAGGCAAGTACTTTTTGTTCCAGCAAGACATAGTTTGAAAGTGAAGGACCCATTTAGCCTTACGTAGGAAGAAAAACATATTTTTCAAATCCCCTTGAAAGTGGAACACTCTGTATTGCATCTTCCTGCAATCCAAACAATGTGTTTGCTTAACTCTGTTCTCCCCACACCACAAATCATTAACCTCTGAGTTGGAGAAAATAACTATAGGAATATCTCTGTCCCTAGCACCACTTTAATATGGAGTACACTCAGTAGTAAAGAATATGAATTCTTTACACAGGTACAAAGATAAGAAAAACATTAGGTTGCACCCTCCTCACTAGTCCTCAGGCCCTTTCAAAATCCTGACTAAATAAACATATACCTTGAAAAAGAAGCTTTCCAGGCTCAAGAGGTACCCCAGAAATTTTAATGTTAAAAAAATACTTGAGTATTACCATATCTGCAATTTAGAGAAGATCACAGATATTTCTATAAAAATCAAGTATGCACATAACCCTTTTAAGATAACAAACGTGGAGAGATAAAAAAAAAACCAGTGAAATATCTCTGAGGTTTCTAACTCGGGACTTTGGAAACCCTGCATTCAGAGGTCTTGCTTCCTCATTTCATACATTGGAAATAATACTTGCTAGTCTCATAATAGTATTTCTGAAAGTGGTCACTGAAAACATCATGAGAAGCTCTGGAATCATGGCAATGGAGGTCTCAGAGAGGAAACTTCAGGAAGAGAGGAGTGATAAACAGAGATATAAGGAATTTTTAACAAATAGCATTTATAATTTCAATAATGTCATTAAGTAAAGAATAAAACATAACTTTCAAAATGGGCTAAAAGGTTAAAAACAAATGGAGAATGAAAGTCAGGAGATTAATCTCAAAGCACACAGGTAAAAAAAATGCTTACTTTGGGGTTCATAATAGTTCAGGAAAAAAAACCTCCTAGGAGAGCTGTTTTTAGAAAATGGAGGATTACTAAATTTAAGAGACACATGAAAAGCTAGGAGGTTTTGTATGGTAATACTCCCTGACTTAAGATTATTTTTCCACTCTGCTGTATTAAATTAACACTTGTATTGCATTGACTTTAGAAAAAAACTCCAAAGAACAGAAAATCTTGAAGATCAAAGACTATCATTTCCTAAGTTTACATGCTGCTTCCAAAAATGTGTACCTAGCAAGTTTCAACAGCCTGGTGACAAAATATTTGCACAAAGTCATATTTAATTAAATAGCCAAAGACTGTAATCACCTAATTATATCACTAACCTTAGCCTTGCACTGATTCATTGGATAGGGACTCAGGCAGCAGCCAATAGGGAGATACTGGCTGTGTCCTGAGAAATGAGAACACTTACTCCGTTATTTGTTTCTCTTAGCAAATTAATTTGTAGAGATCAATCATTGCACAAAGTACTTGCTAGCTTGCAAAACCACATGCTCCTAAACAGTCACAGCTGCACTTACATTTAAAAGAACGTTCATGTATTTAGAGATTTCATCAGCTGGCTCTTACAGACATATGAATCTCATTTGTTTCGGTTCACTTTAAGTTCAGTGATCTCTGCTTTATTCATTTTTCTCTCAAGTCTGTTTTGAATTTCAGATATGAACAGCTCAAACAGGCTATCCTTCCATCCTGTGTGACTTCATCCCATTCCGCCTTGAACTAATCCTCCTGCCTTTATATATGTGGTCTGATTATAGCTACATTCTGTATTCATATGACTCTTGCACTGCCTCTCTGTTCTTATAAGGCTCTGTGAATTCCAGAAAAATCAGGTTCAAGTTAAACTGCATTTTTTGGACTATTTCACTAAAAGTAATCTAAGTTCTTTTTCCTTCGCTTTTGAATTATCTACCACAAAATTTCTGATTCACATGAGCACACAGCATCTACCCTATATTGTCTTTGAGGTTTTTAGTTTAGATTAGATTTATTCTGATCCCCTGAACCAAACTTGAATTATACAATGACTTCTACAACCGTCTCCCAGTGGCAGAGGTCACAGACAAAATTTTGCACAGCTATTGAATTGCACACAAGGGAAATGGCTCCTCATTAATGTTGCAAATCTTGCACTGAGTCAGCTCACAAATGCAAGTTCGATGCAAAACCAGTCAACAACCTGTTTTGTTCTCATGAAATACTTCTCAGGAATGTATATCAATTACACTGCATCATCAATGAAAGTCTATCATAATGCTTCATTCAGCAATGAAGCACTTATTAAATGGAAATCGCACATTTTTTAGCATTTGTAGCATGTTAAATGAAAAATGCAACATTGATATTTACCAACCTATACTTTTTTGTTTTAATTTTATTATAAAATGTAAAATTCTAGATTGCCACAACTTCTTAATACATGTATCTCTTCATACTGCATCTCAACAGCCAAATATGGACCATCCTCTTGGTGGGCATTTTTATCTCACAAGATTTGGATGTTTACTTCTCAAAGTAGAGCCCCTAACACAGGCTTTTGTAAGGTTGGTTGAACAAAATCATCCAAGCTGTTCACAAAATAAGAAGGTTGTTCAGATGAATACTGTTTGTAGTGTAGAGCTGAGCTCATGCTAGACTGCATTGCCAGCACCATGAAACACAGGGCTTAGGGCTCCCATGTTTTTAAGTCTGCAGCACAGCTGTCATAGGAAACCTGCCTAAGTATTCACCAGTCAGTTGCCAGGAGAAGTCAAGCATTTGTTCAAGGTACCTGATACCCTCAGAAGATGAAAGTAATGAGAGGAAACTAAGTGTGCACTTCTGATAGGCTTTTTATGTCTCGAGGTCAGAGGACTTCTCTATCTATACGAGACAAAGAGTAGAAGAAAAATTCATATTCAAATGGTAATTCAGAACTCAAATTTCATAGACTTTAACCAAGGCCTTTCTAATGGAAGCAGAAAGGCTTGGTTTACTGCCTTGGTTGCAACTGTAATTATGTACACTCTCTCCCATACTGGTAAACCTACAGCTGAGGAGCACAGCTGGAGGAACGAAGATCCTACACCTCTCACTGCCAAGGAAATACTGTGCTATGAGTCAGCCTGGGTGAAGGGATATTGACAGCATCAGCCAGAAAAATATTGTGTATTAGAGGAGGAACTGAACTTACTGAGCAAACACATCACTGCTGAAATGGAAGTGTAGCTTAACTGGGACTACACAAAACCCCCCTGGAAAATAGGAGACAGCTGAAGCATTGATGCAGTTTGGATTGTTGAGTTATTCTGAGAAGGGAGGAGTTCACTGTTTGATAGTTGGGGTTTTCCAAATGAACATGAAGTGTTTACCCTGAATTAGCAGGTGGGGTTTTTTCCCTTTCAGAAAATAGAAATTTTTATTTTCTCAGCTATATGTAAAAGGAGAGATACCTGTAGGATAGATATTTTAACATCAAAAAAACACAAACCTGTGGGATTGAGAATAATGCAAATCCTATGGAGGGAAGAATTTGTGTTTATAGATTGCTATCAGAAGGCCCAAATTTTAAGTTTGTGCAATTATATTTAGAATTATCTTTCAAATATTCAAAGTGATTTAAGAAAGCAAAAAGCCTGTGTAGAGCATGATGAAGGCCTGCAACAACCATAGCTTGTAAATATTGTCTTCTTATATTAGGAAATATGTGCATTACCTTTTTAGTAGAAAACTTTTGTTTTGGTTTCAGTGTGAGCATTCTCATTTTTGACAACTTCTGACAACAATAATATTTTCTTTTCTGTATTCCTATCACACGCACACCTTGTTTTTTTTTCCAAAATGTTATAAGACATTATAAGTATGACTGTGTGTTAGAGAAAGAAAAAACATTAAAAAAGAAGATCACACACATTCTTTTTGTGAACACAGTCTGCATATATTCCCCTCAAAAATCTGGTCCTAATTCATTGCTAAAAATACGTGGTTTCTTCTGTACGTGAAGACATTCCACCAGCTTGCAATCATCAAAATCAGCTTTCATCTTTTCACGTTTGTGACAGAAGTTCTGAGAAAAGCATAAGACATTATTTGCCCTCCCACTGATATCCAAAGTTGTTTGCTTTACTTCTGAGGTTGGTGGAGTTAGGCATGTGGCTCCAGACTACAGAGCTGGAGTATATTATTGTGTCCTTAACAATAGGCTGCATGGGGGAGCAGTTGAATCAAGAATAAGACTTCCTACCAGCAACAAAGCACTTTTAATGATTTCCAGTCAATTAAACATAGCACACTTATTACTCTGTTATGTTGGTATGGAAAATATTCAGTAACTATTTCCTTGCCATAAAAGGAACACATGAACTAACTTTTATACTATGCTCACATACCAACATTCACCATTTTGTTCCTCATGGAAGCTACAGAATGCTAAGTCATCTTTCTCACATTTGTTTTCAGTTTTCTTGGAACAAAGTGCAGACTACTAACATTGCAAACATGTGCTTTTAATACAGCAAGCTGCCTGGAAAACATCAGCTGGCAGAAATGAAGAAAATCCATGAGAAGCGGTAGTTTAATTCCTTTGAATACTTCTAGCAAATAGAGTTGTTGCAAAATGTACAGGTATTTTTCTTTCCTGATTCATCAAAATAATTCTTTTTACCACTGGAAAAAAATCATATGAGCCAAAGACACATATTTGAGTGTCATATGCTTGGGTAGAAGGAGGGAAAAGAATAAAGGGGTCTGAAGGGAGGCTAAGAACGAGACATATGTTTTCTAAATTTCATGTGAGAAGGATGTAAGAGAGTTGGAATCAGAAATATCTTGGAAATGTAAATAAGTGGATTTATCTCACACACAAACTCAAACTGCTGGTTTTTTAGATGTTACTACAGTAAATATACCCAAAGTAAGCCGTATAAACCACTAATTTGGCCTGAGTCACTCAAGTGTGCATTTACTTTTGCCTTTGCAGAGAATTCCTGTTCACATAAAAGCACTGGAAATTAACATTTCCTACTTATGTCAAATGCAAGCATGTTTTAAGAGGACTCTGGAAACATTTGAAGGATTCCTGCATCCTGAGATGATCTGCTATTATGGTTAGAGGTGTTGTTTCTTCATGAACTGTGAGACAAGCATAGGATAAGTGATTGTGGACTCTAACATAATTAAAAGTTCAGTATAAACTGAGCATCATGCTTGGTGATTTCTTTAAATATCAACTGCATGGATTGTCTGCTGAGATATTATTCTGTGAGCTGCACATTACCACATTTTTACACAGCCCTCTCTTCACAGATGTCACCACAGATCTAACACAGGAAAGGTAATAGCCTGAAGTAGCATTTACTTTCCTCTGCTGCTAAACACAGAAAAAGTGTACTACCAACCTCTGCTCTCCTCCTCACCAAAATGTCTCCTGCCAGATGTGAAGGAATCATCTGCTGGACCCGGTGTTTGCCCTGACCACTTTTTTTGTGCATCCTGGCTGAAATTGACAGCAAGTTTGTCAGCTCTGGCCATACCAGAAGGCAGAATCGGTTCTGAGATCTAGAGAATGAATTATCACTCCTTTCCATGCTAGTCATAAAGCTACACTAATTTTGTTAATGCTCAGAAGAATGCTTTCTTCCATGGAGGTAACACATCATCCAAAGCAAGAAAACACTGCAAAGAGCACTTATCTAATTTCTGCCATAGTCGAATCAGGGACATGTTTTTTAATTCTTGCAAGAAAAGCTGAAACAATGGTATAATTGAAAAATCACAGGTTTGACATTACAAAATGAATGAATCTGTGCCTTCAAATAAGCCACTCTGATTTATATCATTAAGGAATGCATATTCCCAGTCCTGGCTTAGAATACTGAACTTTTCAAAATTTCACAGAAGAAAATATTCTTGTTTTGGAATGCAGAAATGGTTTGTGGAGTGTTCAGCCAGGATACTCCATTAAGCAATGGACAAAAAAAGTAACTGCTCATTTGTGCTCAGTTTCTTTATCTGGGTGCAAAACTGATCTGGCTGAAAATGAAGTTCTGATTTATTTTCATACAGCAAGTAATTATTTCTAGGAAAGTTACTTTGACTTGGCAAAGTGTGAGGCTTTACACAATTTAAGAAAAAATATGACCTGTAAGTTTGCAGAATCTCACCTAAGTTCATACAAAATATTCTTTATCAGACTGCTTAATGATTTATATTAGCCTACAGTTCATGGGCATTTATCAGACTGCCTTTCCAGTATAAGCCGTCTCACTGAAACTAAGAAAATAAAATCAATTAGTTATCACATTACCCATGTAGTACATACAATACTCAGAGGGTAATAGGTTTTTTTGCAGAGGAGCTTTTATTTCCTAATAGAAAAAAATTTTGAATTCATTATTTAAAAGCTTTTTTTTTTTCCTAAAACTCAACTGAATTACTTCATGGTTCACTAAATTTTCCACTTTATAATAAAAAAGTGGTTTTATCTCTGTGGCAAGCCACAATGCAAACACACCACGGTGTTGTACTGTAACATTGTCAATAAAATACAAATTTCAATTATCTCACCAAACATACAGCCACTACTTAAAATATGTTGCTATGCATTACTTTTAGTTACTTGATCTTTCTCCTTCATTCTTCTTATGAATTTCTACTTGGAAAGTTTGAGTTCAGTTAAAATATATAACAATTCCCATATGCTGCCAGTACATAAACATAGTAATCCCATTAACTATTAATAGCTGAATAATGATGTTTTATGAAAATAAACACAGAAAAAAATTATTTAGTCACCATGACATATTGTCATTCCATTTCCCACACCAAACCAAATGTACAAGCCATTTGCACATACACTATGTGTACTAGCCCTACTTTGTGTACTACTTTAGTTCAGAGAGGAATGAAACCACACAGTAGAAAATCGTATAGAATTTAGTCTCTCCTTGCCAAAGACATACAATGAAGGAATACTATTCATGTTGTCCTTCTATTGCATTTGCAAATAATTAGTCTTTTATCAAAATTACATTACCCATTCTTCTTTCTTTATGTCAATCCTAATATTAAATGATGGCCTTACTAACATATTATTATAAATTAATCAGGCATAGCAAACCCTAATAGCAATTAGCTGGGTATATTTCCCTCTGGGCACAATTCTAGGTAAACATGTTTGAAATTGGTAAATGGCTGCTATTAAAAATGAAAGCATAAAAAAAGACCAAAAAATCTTCTGTCCACAAGCAGAAGTAACCATCTGAATGGAAAGTAATTGAACTAAACAAGATCATCAACTCTCAAGAACTTTAAAGCGCAGAAGTATCTTGAGTGGTTTAAGTAGGTTCAGATTCAGAGGTGGTTTGTGCTGCAATATTGTATTTCTAATGATGAAACTTTTTCTTTTTACCACTCAACCGTCTGATCCTGAGCAATAATTGCTGTCATGCACTGTTGTCTGTAGAGTTGCACATGAATTCAGTTTCATTAATGTTCCAGTCTGAAACATCCAGAAGTGCAGAAGAAGTGCCTGCAGTGCTGGACTTTGGGATGCCTAACTCCTAAATACCCTAATCTTAGATATGGCAAACCCCATCTCTCCTATTCATCATCATCAAGAGGCTTGGTAGGCACTGAAGTTGGGACCCCTGAAAAGCAGAACCCCCATCAGGATCTGGACTGAGATAACCAGAGTGAAGCAATAAGATATGGGTTAGCTGCATCTGAAATGTACCTCTTGCAACTCATCAATACTTTTCTCAAGCATTCAGGAATCACCTTAATCTGTCTTAGATTCACAGCACTAAATATTTTTCCCATGTCATGATTTATCTCAAGCCGACAACCACGTACCACACAGCCACTCACTCACCTCAGTGGGACTGGGGAGAGAATCAGAAGATTAAAAGTGAGAAAACTCACAGGTTGAGATAAAGACGGTTTAATAGGGAAACCAAAGCAAAACAAGGAATTATTTCACTGCTTCCCATGGCAGGCGGGTGTTCAGCCATCTCCAGGAGAGCAGGGCCCCATCATGCATAACGCTTGCTTGGGAAGACAAATGCCATCGCTACAAATGTTCCCTCCTCTTTCCTTCTTTCTTGTCCCCACAGCTTTATATGCTACATATGAACCATATGGTCTGGAATATCCCTTTGGTCAGTTGGGGTCATCTGTCCTGGCTGTGTTCCCTCCCAGCTACTCATGCACTCCCAGCCTGGTCACTGGTGGGGTTGGGTGAGGAGCAAAAACGGCCTTGGCTCTGTGCAAGCCCTGTTCAGCAGTAATGAAAACATTCCTGTATAATCAACACTGCTTTCAGCAAAAGTCCAAAACATAGCCCTGTACTAGCTACCATGAAGAAGATTAACTCTACATAAACAAAACCAGCACTTTATCTCACCCTTATTCCATACCACTTATGTTATGACCAGGTCCCACACTATTCAATACACCATCATTAACCATGCTCCCTCTTCCCATTCTTTAATACAGTACACAGATATCATTGCCTTAGCCTATGGACCACCCCTACAAACTGTCCGTAAAATACCCACAAATATTCACAAAATGTCTTTTGATTTCATTTAGTCCATGACTTTGGGCTCCACCAGTTAAAGTGGAGTGTTTAAAGCGGGAAAGGTGGAGTGTTTCTTGGAGTACATGGGCACCAAGGCCATCTCAGGTCACTGCTGTACTTGCACTGCTTTTTGTAAAGCTTGTCCTCCACTGGTTCAGGTTGTTCCTGTGAAACTAGTCCTGTAACACATAAGTCAAATCATGGCTTACAACAAGTTAGAGGTATTTCCATTACATTCTTCATTCCATTACATTCTTCAAACCTGATCCCTTTGGGCTAGGATACAGGATTTAACATTGCAGTGAACTTTTCCCTTTGCTCTTAGTCCAGCTGCAGCAAGGGTTTTCTGCTGTAGCAGCTTTCATAACATGTAACTCAAATCACTGGTTACAACAATTTAAAGATATTGCCATTACAATCTCCCCCAATAACCTGCGTGAGCTGCAGGACAGCCACTCTCACCATGGTCTTCACCATGAGCTGGAGGGGAACTTCTGCTCTGATGATTGAGGTCCTCTTCCCCCTCCTTATTCAAGTGATATGACTCCTCAGACTCTTCCCGTGCTCCAGCATAGGATCCCTCCCATGAGAGAAAGTCCTCCACAGCTTTTCCAGCACTGGTCCTTCCCATGGGCTGCAGTTCTTTACAAACTGCTTCAACATGGGTTAATTTTTATATCACTGATGTTGTTAGAAGTCATCACAGAAAGTTACTTCTATGTAATGTAGGCAATAAGTATATGCATTAATTTAAGAAAATAAATCCCACAAACTTTGGAAAAGAAGGACTATAAACATGGATAGAATTCAAAACTAAAAGAGTGAGGTGAAACAGTTTGTTCTCAGATTCTGCACTTTCAATCTTCAAGCAATACCTTTCTGCCCCTTCAGTGAACACAGAGAACAGTCTCTTATTTTCCAGAAAGGATTAAATCTGCTCACTTGGAGTATTAGATCAACTATTTAAAAATATTCTTTAAGCAAGAATGAGATGAGACCATACAGGATAACATTTGCTCCTGTTTAACTGCAGAAAGGAGGAGGAGGCAAAAGGAAGCGAGCAGGCAGAGGAAGTGACCTCATGAAAGCCTTTCTGTAAAGCACAATAGCATCAGTGACACCTTGAAGCATGACTTCGTTCCAAGAAAAACCTGTTGTGTGTACAGGAGAAAGTCTAACCTGTTTCTGTGACAATATGTTTTGACTGTGATGTTCAGAGAGGATAAATTATTTCAATTTATTCTGTCCAGTTAAAGCTGACAAGAAAGCAACAGTGAGCATCACTAGAGAAATCACAGCAATATGTATCTGTTTTGGGATCAAAGATCATCCAGAGGTGTCCTAATGCTATTTATAGAAAATCAAATTCTATTTAAATGATACAGATACATCTACCCGTGTCTCTTTAGTTTGTTTTTACAATTTGCTATGTGTTTGCATCTATTCATAAATGAGGCCTGACAGAGAGAGAAAAGCTTGAAATGAGGAGCTACAAGGTAACCTGCAGCGCTTTATGATATAGAAAGTTCTTTGATGTGTGTGATATGTAAAGTACAACACAAAATAACATCAGATATTGTAAATTTTATAGAGGTTTAGAGGATGGGATATTTTTCTGTCCTTTTCTAGTTTCCCACAATAAACTAGGTAATGAGTGCTTAGTTCATCTTCTAGATCATAGTTAAGCTTCAGTCTCACCTTCTTTCCTTCAAGCAGGACAGTAGATTACAACAATATTTCATAAATATCTGCTAGAAATCTTGCCACTTCTATGGCAAGTCATATTATCAAGCAAATCAGAAAAAAAATTGCTTTGCAATTAATTAATTGCTTCATTTTTGATGTAGTTTCCTAGAGTGGTATCATACAGCATATTTTTAATCCACCGTGTGTTTCTTTCTGTTCAAGATTTCTGCTGAAAAAGTTTTGGCAGCACTTAACTATTGGACAGGCTCTGTTGGCTCTACAATTCTTCACTGCTATGATTTACTTCTATATTTCTCAAGTTGTATCTTGTCGTTCTGAGGTAATGGGTTAAAGGCATTTCTGGATCACCTTTTGGGCAAGTCAGTACCTCCTGGATACATGACACAGGCAATCAGAGCAAACCTTCTTGCAAAGAGATTCACAGAATCACAGAATATTCTGAGTTGGAAGGGACCCACAAGGATAATTGAGTCTGACTCTTAAGTGAATGGCCCATACAGGAGTTGAACCCATGACCTTGGCATTATTAGCACATGGACTATTGCACAGACGTTTAAATTTACTCCATACTAGTGATGCACTGGGAAAAAATATTCAAATTCACTTAATATTTTTCACCTACAATGTTGTGTTAAATTAACGCACATGAAAATTCTTTTCTAAGTGGATGCACAGAGGATCCTTAATACTCTTTGAGATTCAGAGACAAAAGTGCAAACCTCTGTTTTGTCTAATGGAACTGCAAGAAAGCCCTGGTTGCTTGTCAGATGTGTGCAACAGGCAGCGCTAACACAGCAGTCAGTAAATGATTTCTGTGTGGTGACTCTCAGCAAATCCAAAGCTGAGGTTAAGACCAAGGGTGTAACAACGTGTTCACCACCTCTACTGATACAGACTCACAGCCAGCACCGACTCAGTATGATTTTCAGAATGTAGCTAAGGATCAAGTCTTGTTTCTCTGCAAGAAGAAATTGTTTCCTTCTGTCTACAATATATTTCTGCTCCCACTTTGTTTCATAATAATACAGTTAGTCTCACGACTTTTACACAAGGCTGTTGAAAATTTCTGCTACCATGCGTCCACATTTTTAAAAATAATTAAAGCTGTCTTTTTGTATATAGCATAAAAAGTTCAGAGTGAAACACAGGGACTTTTCTGTGCAGCCCAATCAGTGCTCAGTATTGCAAAAACCTCAACCCAGCTGACATGAAGTTACAGCAATTGCAATAAGAAATTCCAAGGACATGAAGTAGTATTTATATCATTCTGGTAACCAAGCTCAGATGCAGTTCTTCTAACACAGCTCTGAGGTTAAGGAAACCAACATGACACCTTTGCAATGAAAGGAGACTGCAACGTTAATATAATCCAAATGTTGAAAACACAAGATGTTTTCACTGTAGCAATATCCTGCCTTTCATTGTGTTATTTTTAGCCCGTCTTAAAATATGACATGATGGATAAAGGAAATGACTATTTTTATGGTCAAATCTTGTGTGTAAAGATAAGGTGTGATGAATTAGCAGCTGCAAAAGTAAAAGGGCTTTGTTTAATCTTTTTTAAATTTATAACGAAGCTGTTTTGATCTCAAAAAAATAAAAATTACCCTTTTTATCCTGATGGGAAAATTGCATCTATTTTCTTGGGGGAAAAAAAAATAGTAAATTCAATTTTGAAACCCTTACTAAATCTCCAATTTCATGTAAGACAAAAAACCATAATGCAAATCATTTTCTCCCTTAATGCTAAATATAGTTTGGACTTGGCAACAAAAATAATCCTGACTAAAATTTTCCATGATCAAACAAAGTAATAAATTGCTATTAAATATTATAGCTATTTTTTCAACTGTTGTTTTCTTTCTGTGTTTTAAAGTTTTGTGTTTGAGTTAATATTTTGAATTCTTTTTAACACAAAACAGACATCCAGAGAATATAGTAGGATTTTCTTGCTGTCTGGCAGTCAGATTCACATAAAACAGATACATCCAGAAAGTAATAACACTCTATTGCCATCAGTGAACACACAGCATGCTAACTTGCATTGATTTAATCCCACAAAGAACTGCAGTGGATATCTGTGACACTTTTTATGTCTACAAATGAATTTCATTCTAACAACTTCAGTTAGCTCCTCTAATCTGCACTCTTCACTAACATGGTTTTGCATACTCAGACTATAACACCTATTCTTAAAATATTTCAGTGCTAAAAAACAGCAATTGTCCAGATGAATGTGAAAACAGTCTTATTATAAAACACAAAAATTTTGAATAAACATAAGAATGTATAGGTACACGATGCTCAGACTAGTCTTTTCTAGTACCTGATCCCATGACTTTGTGGTTAAAACATTCTTTTTTGTATGGCTTATTTTAAGTGAACTAAGAGGGAAGATAATTTTGTAATAGCCAACAATCTTACAATAGTATACTGCCTTTCCATGGGAGCTTCAATAGAGCTCAAGATGTTCAAAATCACAGTAAGTCTTAAAGTTCTCTGCATTCTTGCTTTCCAAACATTTGGGAGGAGAAGGGCAAGGGGAGAGAACAACATCACAACACAGATCTTGCAGCACTTCCACATCCCCAAGAAAGGAGTCCAAATCACAGACTCCAAGATGATAGTTGTAAATTTCAGTTAGTTGATAAAACCTAGGATATTTTCAATGAACTGAAGAGGGGAAAGAAAAGGAACAAGGCAAAGAAGTTTTAGGATGCAGGTTCTAGCTTTGCAAATGGTGCAAAGATTGCCCCTTACTTGCTCAACTATCTGTACAATAAAAGATACAATTTACAGAAGACTGAATAATGTAAATAAGCAAATATCTCCAAAATAATTTGGGAAAAATAAGTTATCAGTGTTTTCTGCACACTTTTTCAATACAGAATCAACACCTGATTTTAAAAGCATTTCCTCCAAGTTGTATATAAACAAATCAAACAGCTTGCAGTCAAATACATTCCCTGTACCAAGGCTGCATTTCTAAAACCCCATCTTCATGAAAACATGAAAGAATTCTCCCACATTTACATTCCATCACCTACAGGCAAAAAGCACACAGAAATGTACATATGTAATTAATTTACAAAGAAGTGTTGAATGGGCACAAAAGAAAGGTCAAAAGTGCCCTTTTCAAAGTTCAGCTGGGAGAAAAAGAGGAAGTAGACAACTGAAGTCAATAAAAACTGAATTTCTAAATTAGTAGAATATGTCATGTTCAATATACTACTGTATTAAAATTTTTATTGTTGATCAATTTGTTGCCACCAGATTTGAATATGATAATGCAGTGGAAATACGTAAAAAATGTTAAGTTTCATTCAGATTTACATACATATGAGCACCATTAAAGGAGTTTTTTGCACATGTGGATGCTTTTTTTAAACATGTGTTTTTCATGTATTTCCATTTGATTGTTTGATGTTCCATCACATCTGACAAATGGCTGAGTTAAAGTTCTGAGCTGTTCCAAATGATGGAGGTTCAAAAGAATCCAGAACTAATGAGAATGGCCTTCAGACATTTGCAAACTAAGGAAAAATACTTTTATTTTGCAACTCTTCACTTACTCCCATGCAAAACGTCAACTTTTAAAAGAACAGAACTCCTAGCTAGTGATGGAAACAGATGTAATATTTACTTCATGCTTACCTTATGTGATATTCTGATGAAAGTAACTCCAAAGTTAACCTCTTATTAGAAAAACTTAAATTGTCAGTAAATTGATACCAGCGCTGTACAATGCAGTTCCACTCTCAATTAACTTCTCAACAAACTTTCTCTCATTTTCCCTCCCAGTAAAGCAAAAAAAGTCATAAGCGAATGTTCGTTTATCCCATGGCAGCTGTACAGGATCCACTAATCTAATTAACATAATAAATAAATTTATTGCTGTGTAAAGTAAACACACTCCCAGTACAAGATATCAAAGGTATCCTTTGAACACCTTCAGTTCCAATGACATACAAACCACCATGAATATTTTACATGTCCTTTGTGCTGAGCACTATGTTTTTATTACTATCTCCAGTATATTCATCTGTACTAGATTGACATTAAGTCAACATAAACCTAATAAATGTAAACCCTGACAGAAGTGAAAATGTCAGAGAGATGGTTGAACTATAGAGCCTAAGTCAGAAAAAAATACCCCAAGCATGGAAGAAATGATGCATACCAATCAGGTTTTCTTCCAGTTTAAACTGGTTTATAACACGTATATACATATATATAATATCTTACTGCTTCCTATTCATACTTGGGATCTATTTGTGTTCTCCAATGTTTCCTTCCTTACCGCACTCAAACACCCTGGGAAGGCAAGTAAAGGGAAGAGGAGGGGAGGGGAGTTGTGGTGGAACGATGAAAAAATACTCTGTTTCATTTATTGAATTCATCTTGAAAAACTAAAACCTGCTCCCAGGCCTCTCAACTCACTCTTCACTTATAGATAACATGCTTCAATACCAAAAGTTGAAGGAGATCATGAGTCAAAGTAGAATTTCAAGCTCAAAGATCTCTCTCAGCGTGGAAGCTACCAACAAATGCTGGACAAAGTGATAGACAAACAGAAGGTAAAAATCACACACTGAGTAGGGAATGCTTTGTATCATTTTCTGAAACACATCACAGTCTGTCACAATGTGCTTTGCAATTAGAAATGTTTCAAAAACCTCTCTTCCCCTCCTTTCTTCCCTTCTCTTCCTTTAACTGATTAGTCATTTGAGAACTTAAGAAGCTAAAACCTGGAAGCATTCAATTTTTCTCTTTCAAGGTGAGACAAGTGTATTTTGATTTAAAAATCAAATTCAAATCTATCTCTGCACAAACAAATTTTAATACAAGTATGTAAAATTTTTAGTCACTTCATTGTATGGAAACTAAAACTAAAAGAGTGATATTAATACCATGCAAAAAATAATTCAGAACAATGAGATGATCTATTACAGGCTGTGCACATTTGTATTAATTCCACTATCCCTAGAGTAGTCTTCAAATAGAGATCTATTACATTCAACACATTCCTAATTTAAGTAACTACCCTGGACCTATTGCCTCCTACTGGAGCCCAGATTTGTAGCAGTATTTTGGAGAATGACTCCATCATCACCATCATCATCAAAATAAAAAATATAAAATCTGGACAAGATCACAGATAACATTTTACTGCAATCAAGGCCCAAATATAAGTATTGTCCTGCACTACTTGAAAGAATTACTCAATGCTTTTTAGATCCAACTATCCTGTTTTTCATGTAATGGCAAAGAGAAACTTATTCCCTTTAAATTTATAATTCATTTTCATGAGCAATTACACTTTGACTGATGCGGGGGTCAGATTTTTTTCCTTTGAGCATGAAGTATGGGAAGAACAATGTGACTGTTACTTTTCAAGTCAGTTTGTTTGAAAATTTCATCCCAAAAGTGTCTTTCCCACTGGGGTTTTACATCATGTCAATTTCATAGCTGTGGTATATTACACTCTATAACCTCAAATGGGATGAGAAAAATTTAAGTAGATGAAAAGCAGACCACAATCAGTAAAGAAAATACAATTTTGTTTTGGTAGACTTTTCTTTCTTTCCTCTCTGCTCCTTCTCTCTCTTGTTTTCTGTGTAGAATTCTCCTGGTCATCATGCATGGACACATCTCAAGAGAGAATACTGGCATTTCTCAAAAAGGTTTGTGATTACAAATATTAAGCCAAAACAGATGCATTGATTTGGAATTCCTTTTTAACAAGGAAAACTGACAGAATCTTAAAATGCTCTTGTAGAGCTTCTTTAACAGTTAAAAACCCCCATATTCCTCCAATCAAACACATACTTTTTTTACTCTTGATATTTTTATTGATTGGAAAAAACCTACAGGCATTCATCGTAGTTGCCATTTCTGGTATTTTTCTGTTGCAATGTTCTGATGTACTTTGAACAATAGACCTGTAATATGCACGTCCTTTTGGGCTTGGGTGATTTTTGGACCTGGTGACGTTTGCTTTTTCCTTTGAGCTAAGAACAGAGGGATAAATTCTGAAAAGAAATAATTCCTACAGGGAAATATGTTTCAGATTATACAAAAGAAGACTTAATTTATTTTGAGAGGCTCCTAAAAAGTGGAACTCTGTCTGTTGCAGGAAAATCTCCTTATCAATGCCTGATTTGCTCGAGATCTTGTGAAATAGGGAGACAGCAAGGGAAGAAGTCAGCAGGTGCAACAGAAGGAGCAGAA
Organism: Corvus cornix cornix; assembly: GCF_000738735.6. Classification (NCBI taxonomy): domain Eukaryota; kingdom Metazoa; phylum Chordata; class Aves; order Passeriformes; family Corvidae; genus Corvus; species Corvus cornix. The sequence goes on along the minus strand of NC_046357.1, from coordinate 46,110,251 downwards.
ATTGCAGGCACTTCATTGAAGAGGGGAGATACATCTTGTCCTTTCAAGAAGGATCAACCACCACCTGTACTAGGAACGAAAACAGAAAAGCTGTAGCAAAAAAAAGGAATCAATCATGTAAACAGGTCAAGCAGTATTGTGCAAGCTGTCAATCTAATTATTGTCCCAGTACTGCAAGAAAATTCCAAAACAGGAGATTTCTAATGGGCTTTGCACAAAAAATACTTTTTAATTCTGGATGAGACTGTCCTTATCCATTTTGCACAATACAGTTAGTAAATCCATGAGAACACATCTAGTTGACCTCATTTTTTCTCCCTTCTCACAAGCATCAATTCCCACTTAAACTTCTTTTCCCATCAGTGAGTGAAAAACCTTTACTTTTACCTAGAGCTGACTGCACTTTCTTCTTCAGCATTTCATTCTGAATATCTGCTTAGATCCTTAAACCTCCATGTGACACCTGTCACTAAATAATTAAAGGAAAAAAATGTGGGTATTGTTTTGTAATTTGCATTAAATTGTTTCATATTTTCCTACTGAGTAATCGATAGTAATAGATTGGGAACAAATAATGAATCACACTGGTAATGTTTCACTCTATTTTACTAGTTAAAATTAGGTTATTACATAATTTATGTTCTGATGCATAGATAATATAAAGATATGTTATATATGTGTATATGATATATGTAAACTATATTCTAATATATAAATTGCTCATAATTTTTATTTTAGAGATGAACTTTGCACATCATTTTATCTTTATATACTAATGAGGTTTTGGCAAATGTATTTTTGTTCTCTGAGGATTTGTGCTGTCAGAAAAAGACTTTTTCCTTGATGCCCAGAGGCTTCATGCAACTGATTCTTAATATTTCCAGGTCAAGAAAAAGAACCTTGTCATAAGCTGTGCTACCAGCAGTGCTTTAAAAATTGCTGATTCTGGGAACAGTTTCAGATTTTTTCTTAAGCCCCTGACACTACAGAAAAAACAATTCCCAAGCTTGAACACCTTTGTTATCTGTGTTCCTTCAAGAAAATGAATCTTGTCCTGCCAGCCTTGAGAAATGTAGACAATGAAAACCAAGGCATATTTTGGCAGGCAGGAATCTACTGTTAAAGATATTAATTTTTCACAATTTTTCTTTTCACAAGATCTCATTTAAGACAGAACATTTCTATGCTCTGATTTTATGTTGTTGTGAAAGAAAGGGAGGAAGAATGGGGTGGAAGGAAGGCACGGCCCTAAGCAAGGTTTCCAAAGAGCACTTCAGTGTGGGTCTCACAACACTACACCAGAGGGAGGTGAAGCCATCAGAGAAAACCCAGAGTCAGTTGCCTTCACTACGGAACAGAAATGACCCTGCATCTCCTGGGATTACATCTTCCTCACAGATATAATTTGGCGAGAGGTGAGCACAACAAACCAGATAGGCTCTTTTCATTTTGCATGGAAGAGTTATACGACACCTGGTCTGTAATATCAGTGGGATGTTGCCATGAATGCCAAGCTGCTACATGCAGACCAGAGCGAGTCACATCTGGGCACACGCACAGGGCCAGAAGCACAGTGTCAGTGGAAATTCGCATCTGAATATACTGGCAGTTGCAAGGCTTGGCTCCACTAAACTGGCTGTTTTGAGAAATGAGTCGCTAGGCAGAGGCAGTTAATGTTTATTAGAAACGCTTTTTGATACACAGCACTTATCTTGATCTAGTCCTAATCAAATATGCCATCATCACACTGGGAGTTTCTGGAGGAGAAAAGAAATTACACCAGTTTAGCACCCTTCCCACTAGACCATCCTGACTTTATATGGACAAACATACTAGATTCGTACTTTTGTACCACAAATAATAAATTTCAAGTCAATCAAAGCCATAAGAACACACTGACTCCTCAGGGATGTATCTTAAGCCAGCAGCTTTTTAACACATAACTTGAAATAAAACCAGCAAATCTGAATATAATCTTACTTATTTTGCATGTAAGTTACTTTATTCAAGCACAATGCATACTTATTTCTGTGTTTTGATCGAGCCAGCAACCTTGAATCTGTTTTCCACTGTACCTGCAATTCTCCCTCCAGTCTACCCCTGATATCTATTTGGAATTCCTTATGATGGAAAACATCCCCACTTTCAAACTTCAGCTTGAAACAGGACATATATGGAGAAAATAATGCAACCACATTTCTTTCCTGTTTTATAGTAAGTTTATTTTGAAATCCGAGCATATCTTCATGAAAAATTGCTTCCAGAGGCCCAGTTCTATATGATTTTGATTATAACACCTCTGCTATTCTCATGTCCGCAAGATTGAATGCAATGTTCAGATTTTAAATAGCATACAAGCCAACCACGGGAAAGATGAAGTTGTGTTTAGCAGATAAAAACAAAGAACAAATGGGAGGCCAGATTAGATTACTGCCTGTCAGCAGACCTTATGAGGCAATTGGCTGGCAGCTTTGGTAATGCTAACTACAAACAGCTTGCAGCACCAAACCATTACATATATTCCTTGCCAAGACTGGCTGTCAGCTGTATGACTGGCCATTTCCTGCCAGCATAGTTGACATTCTCTCCTCATTTATTAGTGTGCGCCCTGTACTTGCTGACACAGTAAGTCAACCTACTGAATCAGGATGTCTAGATTATAAATAGCAAGGGATGTAAACTATTTTCATTGAGTCACAAAATAATATTGTTTTTTCCCAATGTTCAGACTATCATGTTTGTGGGCTAGTGAGTATGCATGTACTGGAAATCATCTTTTCTGCATCTTCTTTTCTAAAATAGCATTATGTGGTCATTTCTTATTTGTTGCTAGAGTCAGGCTTACCTTCACAGAAGTATAGAAAAGCTTTTTAAAAAAAATCAAATACATTCCATTTCCAAAAAGAATGGTCGGCAGACTAGAAAAAGAGTCTTGCCATATGATCAGAAAGCATGTCTAGTTCCAGTCTGGGTAATTGTGATGGAGAAACCCCAAGTGATTGCTTGGAACCCCATGCAGTATTAATGCAACCATGTAACCATTTCTTTGACTGTCTTCTTCTCACTGTGGTCTGTAAGTCCTTGACTTCAGCAGTCTTTTTCATCCCAAAAGCAGGGTGGGACAATACAGACAACAAGGGCTTTTAAGATAAACATTTGTGGAACTGTTGATGCTAAGTAGATTTCACCACTCCACCCCTGGAAAACACACAGCCTTTTGACAGTTTTCTCTGGTTAACCACTTTGTGCTATTTTAGGCCTTTAAGAGTTTGATGTGAGCACCAGTCCCAAAATAATATTCAGCCCATCCAAATAACTGTGTGTTATGGTTCCACATTCCAGATTATGAGTCAGTTCCCGTCTTAATGTGCAGTGTTCTTGGCAGACTTTGACTTACCCCCAAAAATTTACATTCTGAATATAGATTTCCACAAGCCTCCCAGGTAGCATGAACACAGGCAGCTTCTGTTTGTATTTAAAAGCTGCAGTCTCCCCTTCCTCTCACTAAACCCTGCACAAAAATTTACTGTAAGTCAAAATGACTAGAAAATGACATCATGTTTTGTGTCATTTAATATATAAAATAGACTATATGTATAAATTTCTCCACTAAGATTGTCCAATATCAAAACACTTGAAATTGAAATTACATAGCAAATGGACAGTATATCCAAGCACAGTGTAGCCAACTAGTGGATTTGTCTGTTGTCTTTACTTCAGAGCAGTTACAAAACAGAATGAAACTTAGTTTTATTTCTTAAAAAAATAATAAAATTGAAGTAAATAATTTCCTCTAAACAGTCTTAACAAAAAACCCCACTTAATTTTCCATTTTTTTATTGTGGCTTTCTTTTGAAACTTAACTACCACGCTTTATATGTAGAATCACTCAAAAATTTTACCTTATTTTTGGAGAAAACAGATCAGTAATGTTTGCAAATATCAATTATTTCCTTTCTAACCAGACAAAAATTGGCAATTTCCTTCAATATTTTCATTTGAGGAATAGACCACACTTTGTAATTTTACTGCTCTGGAAACTAAAACCCAAAAGTTGTTTTTAGTTAAAATTTAAGCAGTTTTTAAATAATTCTAATAGTCACATTTATGGACTTTGTTATGTATCAGTTTGCTATAACTGTGAAGTTACAGAATCATTCTCCTTGTTCTGCAGACCAACACACACACTTTTAGGTTAAAGTCTACTTTTCAATGCCTGGTTATGCTGGTTTTGGCTGGAGTAGAGACTATCCACTTCACAGTTTCTGGCATGGAGCTACATTTTGGATTTGTGTTAAACATAGGGTTGATAACACAGAGATGGTTTTGTTATTGCTGAGCAGGGCTTACACAGAGCCAAGGCCTTTTCTGATGTTTGTACTTCCACACTGGTGAGGAAGTCGGGAGTTCATGGGAGGCTGGGAGGAGACGCAGCTGGGACAGGTGACCCCAACTGACCAAAGGGATTTCCAGACCATCCAGACCATATGGCATCGTGCTCACTACATAAAGCTGTGGGGAAGAAAGAGGAAGGGGGGAGCATTTGGAGTGATGGCATTTGTCTATCCAAGTAAGCGTTACATGTGATGGGGCCCTGCTCTCCTGGAGATGGCTGAACACCTGCCTGCCACGGCAAGCAGTGAATTAATTCCTTACTTTGTGTGTGTGCGTGGCTTTTGCTTGCCCTATTAAATTGTCTTTATCTCAACCCATGAGTTTTCCAGCTTTTACCCTTCCCCCGATCCTGTTGGTGAGGGATGAACGAGTGGCTGCCTGGGGCTTGGCTGCTGGCTGGGGTCAAACCACAACAGAGTGGACTCCCTAGTTTATCAGCTCTGTTATTCCTATTACACATATGATCTGGAGGATAATGACATATAGATGAGAAATCAGAACCCATTAATTGCTCACATATTGAATTTTGTACATTCAAAAATGCGATGCTAAAAAGTAACTGGTATGTGTTTGCAGAAGTTTTTCAACAAGTGACCTAAGTTATGAAAACTGTACAGAAACATTCCACAGCCTGCTTGTTTATGGTTACTAACAGATAAGAAGATTGTAGTTCATGTCTAGGATATATAGCACAATTCCTGCTCATTTTGCATGGCAAAATGGTTTCTCCTGACAGCTGCCCTTGAAAACAGCAAGAAATAGACAAACTTCTTGTTGATAGTTCACTGGTAATGAAGGAAGAAAAACTCAGAATGCAAGTTATTTATAATCAATTTATTCAACCCCAGTGCCTGGAAATGTATTAAATTATTTTTATACAATAAAATGAAGGAAGAAAGCGCTGTATTCTTCTGTCTACATTAAGGAGTCAATTTTATTTGCCATCTAGTTAACTTCTTTATCCTTCCAACTCTTTCTGCCCTCCCACTTCAGCACAGACACATTTCAGACTCAATGGCTATTTCATTAAACAAATGTTTTTTTCACAGAATTCTTGATTTACTGTGCAATGTCTGGTTAGAGCAGACATACAATAAGAAAGGTGAAAATAAAGGAAGTAAGTATGTGTTATTGCATTGATATTCACTGTGAACTTCTATTGCGAACATTTTGGTTTAATATTTATGTTGGAGGACAACTCAGTACTGATGAAAGTGAGGCATGAGCATATCTGTTCAGACTCACTCTGCTGCACTAAGAATTTATTTTCTCTGTGAAATTAGTTTTACCACACGTCTGCTCAGACTCCCAGAAGTTTTGAGGATTCTGCTTTTTGCTGCTCAAGACCAGGCTGATGATCACACACAACAAACATTTCTCCTGAATACTCTACAATGTTCCAGCCTGGGCATGGGATGTTGGAGAAGAAGAAAATGCAGTGTTTTCTAGACATTTTAGAGAGGTTTCATGTGCATTAAAAATCTACCTAGAAACCTCATGCTTATGCTATTCAGCTGACAAAATATTCAGTTTTCCCACAACAAAACTGGAGTAATCTGAGAATGGGATTGCTCTACTGCCATTTTACTCAGCCCACATTTCTTCAATTACAATTATTTTTACACAGGCAGAAACACAGAAGATTGACAGCTCAGTAATTTACAGGAAGTGGTGGGCAGAACAGTATCTATTGTAGGTCATGCCAAAAGATGATTTAAAGTCCTGAATTATTCTTCAGTCCTGGGGTTTTTTTTGTTTTGATTTGGGTTTTGTTTGACGGGGGGAGGTGCATCTGTAAGAAAAGCCATTAACAAAAAGGTAAGTGAAAAGCAGATTAATTAATTTATCCTTCAGACTCATTTAAGAGACTCAGATAAATTAGGGCTAGAACATGAATCATCTTTTAGAGGATCAAATTCAGCTGATAATCTATAAACCCATTTTTGGTTTGGATGTCTTTACTTGAACAACATTCTGATGGATTGATGTGAGTTAATATTTTTTAAATTAGAAAAAGACCAGACAATAAAGTTTCTGAAACATTTTTCCAGTCATAAACTGCTGAGTTTTCTCTGTTTTCCAGCAATTCACAATACCACACTGCCTCAATTCAATTAGTTTGGTTAAAAGGCATTTTTCTTACTATAAATGCTTCTCAAATGTGGAAATATCTGTAACTAAAACAAGATTATACATGATTGGTATTTATAGGTGAGTCTTACAGTATTGGAAATTGAATTCAAAGAACCAGACTTTCATATTTTTTAAAGGTCTTTCTGTAGAAAAGGAGATTTGCTGACGGAAATAATTCTCAGCTAACAGCTGTTTAATAGCTCTAAGACTAAGCCCATTCCCAGAGGACAGATGTTTGCATCTTGAAAGCCAGCACCAGTACCAATAGGAGGAGTAAAGGCTCTATACATAAAGTCAAAACAGAAGACAGTGTAAAGGATAATGAATCACTGCATCAGCACAAGCAAAGTATTTTGAAAAGAACAACACAATCAGCCAGTACAAGCCAGTCATAAATGTCACATATTTACCTTTGTCCAGAGTGATTCCTTGACAATTGCCTCGTTTTCTCTTGTATTCATTCTTGTAAGTTCAAATTTTGTCAACATTACAAGAGACAAACACAAAAGCTATAAATAATATAAAATAAATTTCTTATAATACAGAACTGAGATCATATTGTAAACTTGCTATGTATATAAAAATGCCAAATCTATCATTTAGTGGCCAAGAAGGAGGAGGGTGGAAGAGAGTGACATTCTAAAGAATAATGACATGGTCTAGATAATACGGTCCAAATTTTGGTGTTTGAAGAGTGAAAAAGACTCTGCTGTCAGATTACGTCAAACAGACAAGAAAATAGGGAAGACTGGGCAGGCAGAATTGGTGTATTAACATAAGTCCAGGTGAAATTCTAAGAAGAAGATATTGTCTATTTTTCATATAAATGTATATTCCTTTTTTTTCCCAAGTGCTGCTACTAGAAGATTGGGTAAAAAATATATAACTTATTTGACAAGACTTACAGGATCAAAGAACAGAGTGTTGGAAAACTCACACATCCAGGGAGTTTTCACAAAAATGGTCCAAGCTTCCAGGTCTGAATGAGTTGGAAGACTTGAAAAGAAAAGCCTAAACTGCAGTTTTCTGTATAGGCAAGGCAGTTTTGGAAACATTCCTGGATTTTTCTAATACCAGGAGTATTTAGACAAAATTAGCAGCTGAATTCAATTATTTTATTCCCCTGACTGTTCAGTGCATAGGTCAGCTCATCCGTGTGACAGACATTGGTAGCTGGATGCCTTTGTCGCAACACAGTATACATAAGACATAAAAACATCACGCTTGAAGAGACTCTCATTTGCAAGTGCCAAGATCTCATTTCCAAGAAGGTGAAACCCCACAGTAGCTCCATGCTACAAAAGCTGAATGCACAAGGTATATTTAGCCCATTGAAAATTTTGATTATCAAATTAACCAAGAAAAAAAAATAGAAACCAAAGACATATAGAAAAGTGAAAGAACAAGTTCAAATGGCTGAAGGTGGAGTGCCATGAAGATGATTAGAGGGATGGAACACCACTGTTATGAAGAAAGACTGATAGGGTTGGGGCTGTTCCTATTGGAGAGAAGGCAGCTTCAGGGAAAACTCACAGCACACTCCAGTACCTGAACAGGGTTTATGAGAAAGATGGGGACAAACTTTTTAGCAGGGCCTATAGTAATAGGACAAGGAGTAATAGTTTTAAACCAAAATAGAGTAGATTTAGTCAAGAAATAAAGGAAAAAAAAATAATACCGAGGGTGGTGAAACACTGGCATAGGTTGCCCAGAGAGGTGTATTCAGGCTCTATCCCTGAAAACATTCAAGTTTAGGTTGGATAGGGCTCTGAGCAACCTCTGTAGGGATGGATTTACCTATTTATTTTTGGGCTACTCTTCTATTTAGATAAAATCAATATGTGGCAGTAAAACAACAAATATGCCTAAATTATGCTGATGCCCAAGAATGAAATAATGAGTTATGAGCAAGGTCTCCTTCATTGGTCAGAAAAACAAAGGTAAAATATTTACATCAGTCATCTCCTCCTACATTTTTATTATGAACTGATATTTTTGAAGGTCACTGTTAGTGGTATGATTAGCAGGTGTAAAAATTGACAGCTGAATTATATGCTCCTTAATTTGCATTAAAAATGAAATGTCACTGATTTTTGTCTTCGTGTGCCAGCTGTGTAGCAAATGATTCATCTTTTCATCAAACTGATCACTGATACAATTTTCTTATATTGATGGATATAGATTTTCAGAACTTTGCATAAATATTCTGAATCTCAATAGAAACAGAGATGTGGGTTTTCTGAGGCACTGCACCAGGTAGGTTATCTATTTTCATGTGCTGAAAACTCCAGTCCCATAAAATTATTGTGCATAAGTAGACTAGGACTCAAAAATACAGGGGAAAAATGAAGTGGAAAAGAAAAAAACAAAAACAAAACCAACCAAAACCCAAACAAACAAACAAAAACCAAAAAAAACCCCAAAGAGTTAGGTCCAGTTAGATTTGCTATTAATGTATTATTTTAGGTCCATGCATCAGCATCTAACCCACTTTATCATGTGTTATTTTGGCATGCAGTCTTCCAGCACAATCTCTGAACAAAGCAATTTTAAGGAAGATTACTTTAAGACTTCATGTGATGAAGATGTAAGCAACTGGAGAATCTAAACACATAGTACTATCAAGAGGAAAATGTTACAAGAAAAAGAATTTGTGCTGATTCTATCCACTGAATCTTGTTTTGTCTCTTGCTCCTATTTTAAGAGCTGCATGAGGACATGGTAACTTCTGAGTTTGGTTTTCAGTGCCCTCATTGCCTATTTTCCTTAACAGGTTTTCACACAGTCCAACAGAATTCCCTGTCTCCTCTATATATAGTCAAGTGAATTGACAGACAGATGAAGCTCAGTGCTTCCAACCAGGTGTAAGTCATCAAAAGACACTTTAATTATTATCTGCACTTGGGGTAGTAATGGATATGCTAAAGGTATTTTTGGCCTGAAGGATAGCCAGTTTATCCTGCTTCTCCAGAGGGACTCAGGAGCTAAAAAATGTTAATAGTATGTGTTTCCAATGTATACACTATAGCCCAAAAATTGACCCACTGGATAAACTTGCTGACAGACGTACACAAGACTGCAGTTAGATTTTGAGCTTGTATTAAGCTGCCCAGCTGGGATCACTGTATTCCACCACAGTCTGGAATGTAGTCATAACAGAAGTAAAAAGCTTAAGAAGAAAGGTGATTTGGATCGTTGGTTGTGGAAATCCAAGTTTGGAGCAGTGGGCAGGAAAATTAAACCAGAATGGAAGAGGATATAAAAAGCCCTGACCAAGTTTCTTCTGACACCTGAGTATCAAGGTATCTCCATGAAACATTTGTTTTTAGATCCTAACCCATCAAAATATTTGGAGATTCCTTTTAATGTGTGGTGACTTTAGCAGTTTAGGAGAACATCTGTGTCCAGCACGGAGCCCATAGTTGATAGACAGGCTGTTAGACCAGTTAAACAAGTTGGTAACCCCTTTGTGATGTACATATTTAAAGGAGGAAGTGCAGGAAGTACCTTTTTTCCTGCTTCCCTGCAGAGGGGTGGTGAGTGGGGGCCCCCAGCGGGCCCTTCCACACAGCCAGCACAGCTCACACCGAACTGGACAAAAAACACCATGCAGCCAGCAACGAGAAACATGGCAAGTATTCCCCAATGCAGAGCCCAGACAAGAGCAATTTCTGAGCAGCAGCTCAGAGACACTGACTTTCTTCCAAGTCAGAGAGGAAAGAAAAATAGTCACGTGAGGAAGAAGAACATGGTGACATCGAGGTCAGTGGGGGAAGGGAGAAAGAGGAGGCGTTCCTAGTGCCGGAGCTGAAATTCTCCTTGCAAGCCGTGGTGAAGACTATAATACAGCAATTTGTTTTCCCTATAATTCATGAGATGAGGTACATGGGGGATGCAGAAATCCACGCGCAGCCTGTGAAAGAAGGTGCCAGAGCCTATAGGTGTTGTGAAAGGCTTTTAGAGATTGAAGAAGAGAGCCTTTGCTTTCAGGCTGGAATAGCTCATCCTTAAATGACTAAAACCCCATGACTATTATGACTCATGAGGGCAGTGTGAGAAGACTGCAAGATTCATGGGAGGGATATTTTTCACTGCAGCAGATTTCAGGCAGACTGTTTTTTGTGACATTATGAACCACAGTAGAGAAGTTTGCGGAGAGCTATCTTCCATGGAAAGAATTCCACAACACAGCAGAAGAAACTCCTTCCCTTAAGCATAAAGAAAGACTCTTAAGAAATGAAACACTGACCAAAATCCCATGTTTGTTTCCGTTACGTGGTTTGGTGGAAAGAGGGAGGTACTGGAAGAGAAAGGTGCTCTGAAGGTTTGCTTTGGTTTCTCATTATTGTTTTTATTTTTAATTCTCTTAGTAATAAATTTTCTTTATTCTGTTTAAGTTTGAGCCTGTTTTGCCTTGAAGATTTTCCATTTTCCTCAATAACCCCTATTTCACCTCATAAAAATGAAGTTTCAACTTTCCCTTCTCTGCTTAGCTATGGCAGAGGCAAATAAATAAATAGTTTTCACGGTGTTTAGTGCCTAACCAGCGTCAAACCTTGACATAACGAATGACCCTTTTATTACATATATATCTATTATAATATTTAAACACTATCACAATCACTTCCCACACAAGAATACACATCCAGCTAGATTCCCCACACTAGCATCTTCCATAAAACCAAAATAGCTCCAAAAAGCAGAATAGATGAATTTACTTTCATGCCCTTCACCAAAAGGCTGGATGGGAAGGGGTATCTTTTTCACACCATTTTCCCATTGTTAAGTATGACAAAAAACAACAATGAAGACAAATGTCAATGCCTCTGGAAGGATTTGTGCTGTTGAAAAGAATCATGTGACTTCCGTTAATATCTGCCTTAGGGCATATTTCACATTAAGCTCCATGCTCTAATATTCCCTCATACCTTATTTTAAATCCTGCAGAGCTTGTACATAATGCATTTTTATCTTCTACTTTCCTCATTCATATGAACATATGCTTCTTTACATTTTGGCAGTCCTTTAAATGGGATCATTTGCAAAAGACTTATAGTTAATGACTTTAACCTTCCAAAACAAAATACACCACATCTTCAAAATTTGGAGCAGTTTTTCTAAGATTGACAAATCTTAGAATAATCTTCTGTTAGCCAGACCAGTCATTCAAATAGATCATAATTTTTTTAGGTAAATAAAATTCAAAAAACCTCCAAAACTGCCACAGATATGTATGCAACACAAAATTATATAGTTATACTTAAGAGAAATTCTTCTCTATGTATAAAAAACAAGGACTTAGAAAAGCTTTTTTCTTTAACATCAACATTCATTCTTTCCAATATATTGCCATTAACCATCAGAAAAGGGAACACTGAAAATATCTCAAATTCTGACTTTTAGCCAAATTTCATAATATAAGCACCTCCAAAGTACTGGTATAAATGAAATTATCAAATAACTTCAAAAAGATTGATGAACAAAGCAAAGGTAAGAAAACTTTTCTATACTGTATTCAAAAGTGTATGGATCAAACAGCTACCAGTTAAGACTAGAACAAGTAAAAGTGATATCAGTATTTGTATCCCTTCTATCTGTAAAATAAAAGCAAAACCATTAAATTCTTGCAATTTATGCACAATTGAAGAGATGATAAGGCATAATTTTGCCCTTTATACTTCAATGAAACTTCTGTATCTTATCTTTCATCCAGTGTCTTGTAGCCTTCATGTCAAACTGAAGCAGGAGAACTCTACTCAGAAATAATACAGGAGTGTTTGGATCTATTTCTCTTTTTTACTGACGCTAGGCTAGGAATCAAGAGCTAGCATAGCCTTTAGCATGAAAATTGGAAGCAGAACACGGGCTGTAGGAAACAGCATTTTTCCTTTGACTTAGGAAAAGAAATGAAAAAGAAATTGAGATAGCCACATTAGCCAAAATCTCTATTTCAATATATATAGTGAAAAGGCTATTCTCCAACAGATTTGTGATTAGAAAGACTTTAAATTATTCTGCTTAAAATACAAAGCAGCATTCAGGAAAGAAGAAAAGATTGTATCTCTTATCAGATGTTTGCCTAATTTTTAAAACTCTGGCCCCAAGCTTCTTTTCTTCCACCAATTGCAGTGGATTAGTGCCAAAAGTGATCTCCTTTTTGTCATCTCATGTATGCTTGCAAGCCCAGATATTCTTCTGTATTTCTGTTCTTGCACAGTAAACCACATTGCCATTTATAAAGGAGTTACAAAGCAATGACTTACTATCCCTCCCATCACTGTTTCAAATGGTCTGGTAGTTAGCTGAACTCCTTCTCCTCAAGCAGCCTTTTTTCAAGAAAATCCTTCAAGGTTCAGAAGTCAGCATACAAATAAAAGTAAAAGAGCAGAGGCTTGCAGGTCTAAGAAAAAAGGAGAGAAAAAAAGAAGGATCATTTAACTTTACAATGATCTCATTTGTAAATAAGTGCAATGATTTTGTCAGTAGATGTTCATCTTTCTGAGTGCAAATTTCCTTAGACACTTTTTCCCTGCACTCTGGATGACCTACTGAAGTCTAGAATAAACCTGAGCAGGGTACATCTGTCCTCATTTTCCTACATGTTTCTACTAAGAGATATAAAAATGATATATGCCTAATAGTATTTTAAATACATTTATTGAACCTGAATCTGATTCCCTTGCAGCATTTCACAGAGTCACCATTATCTCAACTCCTGGAAAAACATTGTAAGAGCTCAGCCTGGGGCTGAATGGCTAGAAATGGCAAATTCTTGTAGTAAAGCTTTCCTACAAACCTTCCATTTATTCCTGTTCCTGTTACAGAGCACCTGCTTTGAATCATCACCTCAAAGAATGCAATCTTTTCCTCATTTTTCTTCTCCCATTTTGCCTCAGCAAAATAAATTCAAAACTGAAACCTGGAAATCATGGCGAAGAATGAATATATTTCTTTCTTATTTCACAATAAAGTGGGACACAGGGACTTCTCCTGCTTGGAATCAGGAAGAGAGTGCCTTTGAAGTCCCCCACTCCTCACAATTTCCCTCTGATACAGGGTTGTTTATACTCAGGCAGGGGTCCTTGGAAAGGTAATTGTGCTTTGCAATTCTCTGTGATGTTTTTGAGGAGAAAGATATAAATTTAAACTTACTTTCACAAATGAGTTATTTGAACTTTTGTCTTTTATATCCAGATCTAGAGTGGACTGCTGGACAAAAAGGAGAGCTGTTCCCATCACTTTTGTATAGGTAATTAATTCTCCCTTACTGTGACATTCATATATTCTCCCTTTCAGCATCATTCCTGTTGAAATCCATCTGTCTGTCTGTCTGGTGCCCATCAGTCCTTTATGTAAATTACTAGCACAAATAATCGTATTAAAGAATAAAAAAAGGAAAAAAAATTCCAACGGGAGATAATTCTACTGGTGTTCTAGTCCAAACTACTGTATTCTGCAAGAAACTTACTGCATATTTTCCAGAATATTTTCTGAGAAATATTTTTCTGAAAGATGGTTTTCCTTCATTGGAAACATTTTATTTTTCTATATTCACTCAGAATACTCAAAACTACTATTCGCTAAGTCTGGCTAAAGGCCCAGTGTGTACCAACAAGTGTAAGTAAATTTACAGCTATAAACCCACAGATGTGATAAAACATACATGAACAAAGAGCACAGGTGGTAGGAAGATCAGAGTAACAAAACAGCCTTCCCTGGGAAATATTTAGCTACACCTTGTTGTCATTTTAGCTAGCCAGGTGGGAGATGTATACACACAGCAGGAGGAAAGATACTGCTATGGCACTGATAACACCACAAGAGGCAGTGAAAAGAGGATAAAAATCAACAGAAGAATGATGCAGATGAAGCTACCAACTTAAAAATCAATCAAGCTCAATAGACTTGGTTCAAATTAATATTATTGCATCAATGCATTGGTTTGCTGAAATCCATGGGAACACACTGATAACTGTGAATTTCCAATGGAAACCAAGCAGGGAAAACCCTCCTCAATCTCTCTGAAATTTCTCAGCAAATTCTGACATCACTTCTGACATAAATTTTTCAAGTCACATACAGAAATCCAAGCTCTATTTCATTCAGGGTAGCTAGTAACATCCATATATGATATATGACTAATATCACCACTTCATGCTATATGAAAAAACCTTTTCCTTAAAAAAAATGGGCTACTGTATTGTACTCTCTAAAAAGAGAATGATTCCAAGAGTCAGAGCAAAAGTACTCAAATCATCCCAAGCCTAAATTATGGAAGTTACAGAATCATTACTCTCCTCGAAAGCATGCAAGCCTCTCAGCCAAGTCCTTTGTCAGTGATTTTATGTCACCTTTACTACCACTGTGAAGCATCAGGACCTTGGAGTTTAGCATCATTACCCAGCTGAGGAACAGCTGAAGAATGTAGCCTTTCCTTACAAGAGCAAGCAAAAGTGCCTGAATTACACATAATATTAATATTCAAACCACAACCATTGAGAAACCATTGAAGAAAATATTTTACTACTTGAAGGTCAACAAGGCCAAAGGACTTCAGGGGACAAATAATTTCACAGGAGATTCAATTATTGAGGCAGACATAACAGAATAAAATCACTTACATAGCCTTTTGTTTAACCTTTCCAGGCACTTTGGAAATCTCTTCAATTCTTCCTGTCTGTGACAGATTTTATGTGCAGATATGAGAAGAGACTTGCCAAATTCTTCAGTAATTCCAGACACTGAAGTCTCTAGATATTTAAAATGATTTGTAATTGCTAATACAGATTTCAGTTATTTTACTCAATTCTGCAGAATTTTATTGACTTAACTGTCTCACTCAGACGAATTAAATACTACCCTTTGCTACTAGTAAAGGTTCCTTTTTTTCTTACAAACATTGAATTAACAGTGAAGGAATTGTTATGAGTAGTTCTTTTATTGCCCTGGTTCAGAAAATACCTCTCACAATAACCTCCTAATGCATAATTTCTTGGATATTGATGCTGGCTTTAGCAAATAACCTACAATCTGAGGTATACTTTTCCCAGTGCTTTCAGAAATATTTTTTGGATACTGCTGTAGAAAAGACAGAGTGTACTCACTAGCAATCACCTAAATATGATAGTAATTCCTCCTTTTGTTATGCCCCCATTTTATCATTAGCTATACCTAGATATAAAATTACAACCTGCTTATCTGAACAGTCTCTCTCTTTTCTCTCTCAGCTGATCTATTATTACTACTGCTCCTAGTTTTCACTTTCTGAGCGTTAGCAATTCATGGCTTTACTCACCAGTAAAACTATTGTTCTTTAGTAGTTCTAGACCTTAAAAATACAGGTGCATTGAACCTAGTCCTTTGGAACATTTTAAGGGTAGTAAGTAGCCATCAGGGAAAGAACTTCTACCTTATGTACAGAGTTATTTGCATAAATCAAAAACTAAAAGACTCTTGCCTCATAGCATTACTTTTATAACCAGTAAAAGAGACACAAGAGAATAGATTAGATATATCTTCAGATTATAAAGCAAAAGCATCGAGAAATCCTGCACAGAAGCACAGGAGTAAGCATGAAGGAATATATTTCAGTTTAAAAGCTTAATTGCTTCTTTAAAATACTAAGTTCTTGGTGGGGGAGGGGAACTAACATTTAAGCCATAGCAACTTAAAATGCTCTTCTATAACGCTGAAGACAGAATTACATTATTTCTCTGGACTGTGAAAAATAGCCATAGAGAGAAAATATTTTCTAACAATATTAAAAAATAAAATTAAATTTTGGTTACTTGGCTCCAGCTATACTCAAAATAAAAACTACAAGATAGCATAATTATACAAGTAATGACATAGAAGTAGACTTATTGCAAAATTAATAACAATAAACTAAAACTATGTATGGAAAGAGACAATATCACTACATATTTATCCCAGATCCCATATTCAACTATCCTTAATGACCTGAAGGAACAAATAAGCCATAGTTAAGATGACATCACAAAGGAAAATAGAAGTGGGTTAAAAAAGGAAATTGCAAATAATGAATAAAGAAAGAGCTTCTAAACCACAAAATAAATCACTTATCTAAAGTCAATTTAGAAGTGTTTTCCGTCATCAACAACAACAAAAAAAAGTGATAAAACCATGAAAGATATACAATTGTCCCATGAAAATAAATATGGGAATCTTAAAAAGCACAGAAAAGAGCTTTAGCAGAAATACATTGTTGGCTGATGTCGACAAGGCTAGAACAGCTTTTCTGAGCAGTATATTGGTTCTTTCTGATGCCTTTAACAAATGTGCATGTTTTTGTTTACCACAGGCCTGTATGCTTAATATAGGGCTTTTTCTAACTCTTCATCTTCTAACACTTTAGCTATAACCAGTATCATTAAAGGTGAGCCTTTGCAGAGATTTTCTTGAGTATTTTACCTCCTCAGAGAAGGAATTTTTTGATCATGCTTTTACTTAGTGGTGACAGGCTACTTACTTGATGGCAAGTCAGAAATATTCCTGTTTCAAACTGTGATTTAAATTCTTTCCCACTAATTGTTGCATTAGCAAACTGAACAATTTGATATAACTTATACTCACCTTTTTTTTGCCGGAGAAGAGTCTCAAATCTATTACAATAGCACAGCTAGAAAGGGTTACCTACAGATCAAGGGACTGCTTGCTATACTTTTATACTGATATTCTTAAGTGGTTCAACAGAGTCTCTGTGGATAATTAGATTCAGTCCCTCTCAAATAAAAACTGGGTTTCTAGAGGGGAAAAAGATATGTTCATTTCTTTTTATAATAAAATTGAAGAAGACACTGCATTTCATATTTAAAAAGACTCCTACTGGCAGGCGTTTCTTCTTGGAGATCAGCATTAATAGGGGACAATTATGTAAGTCACATAGACTACGAATCAAAACAGAGAGATCAGACCATTTTTCATTTCTGTATCATTTATCTGCATCATAAACCTGTCTTCGCTTTAAATATAAACAAACTTGCCCTTTTTTTTTTTCTTTGTCTTGTTAAATGAAGTGCAAAGTAGTGAAAAGGAAATGTTCATGGAGAAAAATATTCTCTTATGAAAATAAAAGAGCAGGAGAGGAAACACACTGAAAGCTAAAGTATATGAGAGTAAAATCCGTGGTCTCATAAACATCCTGTAGTCTCCCTGCACAAACACATTCTGGTAATGGTTCATCAAATGCTTATGTGCATGAGGAATTCCTACTGGATATAATGATTCCTACATGAAAAGCACTTACCTCTCTGACAAGAAAACGGTCACTGAATTGAGATGTAATGTTTAAACACGGGGAAAAAAAGAAAATAAACTTTGATGTAAGTATTGGGTCAACATTTTCGATAGATATTTAGCTAGTGCCAAAGAGCTGAAGCAGACTGAGCAAATAAAAATATAGAGAAAGACAAACACCATTAACTTGACTTGAACTCCATCTGCAGAGAGAATATTGTTAGCCTGGTTCTGACAGATTATGGGCAGATGCATAGGGCTGTATCCAATCCATCCCTAACTAACAGGTTTTAGAAGCTTCTCAGTTGAACCACTTCTTGTTGTTGAGACAAATACTTGAGTACATAATCTATTAGGAAAAAAATCAATTGCTTTTAGAATCAGCTGAAGAAAAATTTCCTTCCTCAGTTGATATGCAAGTTAGTTTTAGCCATAAGGGACCTTAAATCACAGCTATATACAGAGAAACCATTTCACTTATTCAATATTTAGCCCTATCTTTTCAAGGTTTTTCTGTGCTTCTTTCTTTATCAATGGTCAAGTGTTCTGATTTAATTCAGAGTATTTTTAATCTGTGTTTGGCATAAAATGTGTACTTTTGTAACAGTCAATTGCAATTAGTTTACCCATTCCTTAAAATGGCAGATGTTCAGTCTCATTTACTTAATTCTGTGGGACTTTGTGTATCCCACCTAAGGGTCTTTTAAAATTATGAAGATTCTGGGATGTATTCATTTTATTCATGGCAATTAGGTCACAGGCCAGACACCACAGCTCCTGAGCGCCGGAGTACAGTTGGCAGCTGTTTTGCAGCACAGAGTGGTTTCCTTCCTCTCCTGCATTGTATACCACACACATAAACAGCCTCCAAAATCAACAGGGTTGACTTTTCAGCTTGATTTTTGGGCAGTTTGATGGCATATCATGAATATGTAATTACCAGTATTCAACAGATGAATGCAATCACTAAATATCTCTCTCCATTTGAGCATACCTTCCATTGGAGGTAGCAAGATGAAACAATATTTTGTGGGTTTCCACGCCTCCCCATATGAACTGAGCAAGCACCCTGTGGTGACAGCAGCTGCTGCTCTCTGCTGTAATGGATATAGGCTTGGAAACATTGATGGAGACAGGACTATATCTGTGGTGTCTAGAATTTTTACAGCTTCAAACGCACATTCCCTTGCTCTACCAAAGGGAATGACTCTGTTACAAGTCTTTGGAAAAACTCTTGTGCTGTCCTCCAAGAACAGATCACCTGTACATTTGCACTGTGGCTCTGCTCACAATGAGGAACTGTATCAGTTCCGCTAGACTTTCAAGTGTTGAAGTGAGAACTATATTTCAGCAACCTGGCCCCCTAAAAAATGCACTCCTCTGCATTTTATTAAAAATTGTCAAGGAGAAGATCTACCCAGGTGTTAAAGTGCAGAGTTTCGTCTCAGACACAGGGTAGCTCCATCACAATGTTATTTGAGACACAGAACTGGAGCAGCACACACCCACTGTCCTTGGAGCTATCTCTCCAGCTTCTGTCTCAGGCATTTTCCAGGACTGGTTCCACTGTGTTGGAACACCTCCACCACTAGTCCTGTAATACAGTAACTTTATCTTTCATTTTCACCTGGTATCCTCAGCTTCCTTGTTGTCAAGTTTATCTTTCAAATTCCCCTACAATAAACAGTCTTCTGTATAAGCTTCCAGGCCTTGCCAAATCTTTAGTTTCCTTTGGAAGACTCCCAGGACACAAATAATGCTCAATGAGGAGCAGTGACGTCTGTGTTTACTGAAGGATATTATAAAAGACTGCAGTTTGACAATTCCAGAACTGGGTAAACAAAATGTACATATCCATGAAGCTGAATCTCTTTTTTATATATATTTTTATTATTTATATTTTCAATTGGTCACTTCACACATATTTTTCATAAAAAAGGGATTCCATTCCAAATGTTAGCTGGCTTCACCAAAATTATGTGGCTGCAAGATCCCAGAAACTGTTTTTGACGGTGTTCATGAGCCCCGCAGCAGCACAATACAGACTTTAACTTCAGACTGGTTTGCTAATTTGGTCACTGTGAGCAAAACACATTTCTTTCACTCCCTTTGGGAATGGGACTCATAAAGACATTGTTTAAGAAACAGTACAACCATCTTACAAAAATAACTCTTAAGTGTAAAAAACAGGGAGAGTAGGCTGTAAGGAAGAAAGACAAATGACACCAGACAGACATTGAAAATTTTCATTTGTCTTCACTTGACCAAAAGTACACCATGAAAAAACAACGCAAACTGTCTCAGCTATGTTCTTACTGCATCTGCTGCAGTAAAGCAGCTTTGCCTTTCGTCCATGTGTGCTGCTGTTTACATAATCAATTCTGACTAAGTTATTTAATGATGTGAAATACAAACATTTCTTTATCAACTCATTTTGCAAAATATTCTTCCTAATTAATCTCTCTCCAACACCACCTATTACTTTCTCTCTGCTTTTAACCACAAGTTTTCACAGCAAATGTTACAAGAGGATGACAAGGGCAATTATCACTAGAACAAAGCAGAACAAAGCTATGGTAATGAGAGGAACTGCAGTTCATTGACTGAGGTTCTGGCAGTGCTGAAAGGAGTAAACTAAGCCTACCTTTATTTTATAGATAACAAAGCAATTACAACATGTAAAGTAATACAGAGAAAATAATAATTTACAGGAAAACCAAGAGAACAGAAGACCGAGAAATACAAAGGAAACCACACTTGTATAAAAAATAATTCACTACATCAAAATTATTATGAATAGGTGACATATAAGAAGTGTTGGGATGCACAGTAAATAAAAACCACTTTTTCAAAAGGAAATACTGTTAATTGGGGGAAAACAAAACTAACCCCCAAAACTACAGGAACAGAACAAAAAAAAAGACATAAGGTGAAAAAAAAATAAAAACAAGATAACCAGGAAGAAACAGAAGTGTTTTACTGAATCCTGCAAAAGGGTAGCATATATTGTTATCATAAAATTTATCCACACAAAGCAAATGTTGTCTGAGTAGGGGAAACACCATGACCCAGGGGCAGCCCATGTCCACTGGGGGGAAAAAACAGCTTTCGAATGGTGCACTCAGGGCATTTTGGCAGGTTGGTGAAGATCATGATAAATTAGAAATACCATTGCACCTGTTCCATAGCTGGCACTCAGGACCTGTCTGAAAAGTAAATTAAAATTGCTTTCTTCTTCCTGCTCCACAGTGCCTTTGAAGCGCAGGAATGGAAAACTTCACAGTGTATGAGCTGGAAGGCTTAGATAGGGCTCATATGTTGCTCCTCCTGAAAGCTGGCCACCCACAGGCACCTCCACCAGATGGAAATGCTGGCAATAAAAATTGGTTACACATTCACATCATGTCATCTTGTCTTCTGATTTCAGCAATTTGGCCTGTCTTAGGAGCAGCAAGCAAATAAGTGAACGCCTTAGTTAGGAAAAAGCTTCTGCATTAGAAATTCACTGAGATTAATCTGAAAGCCATGAAACACCACACTAAAATCCAACATTTCCTAGGCTTATGTTTTGGCAGCACAGAATGACTTAAAAGCAAATTAAGAACACGTAAAAAGAAATCTGAGGCTCAAAAAGGATGAGTAACTGCCTCAGACTCATGCAGTGAGTAACCAAGACAGCCTTAGGTCCCTCTTGCGCAGTCAGTCTACTGCCCTGCTCTGCATCTGCTTCAAGTGTATTTGTGGCAACTTCTCTTAGATTTTCAATATCTGTTAAAATAAGGCATCATTTCATTTCGTTCTTCTGGGTTAAAATTTCCCATCTTTGCCTACAAGGAATTTCCTAAGAGTTCAAAGCAGGTCAGTTGTACCTTCCACAGACAGATGCCATAGATGTGTATCCTCCTTATCTCCCTGGCACACCGTTCAGCATGAGCATCTACAGACTGGAAAGCAGCATTAACCCCGTGTGCTAGGCTAAGGAGCTGAGGCTTTAAGCAGTACTCAGTAGATTAGGAGCAGGAGTAAGTGCCAAGTGACCCAAGTTTCCACTCTCTTTCTGAACTTGTTTTATTGCAGAGCATAACCTCTATGAGTCTCAATTCTCACACTTGAAAAAGTCAAATAATTACACCTCTGTACCTCACAGGGACTCTGTGAAGTTTAAATTAATAATGTTTGCCAAGTGCTATGTAAGTGCAAAGAATTATTAAGGTCATTCAGCATCAAAAAAGGGACCAGAGTCCAAGGTTTTATGCCTCTTGGCCCCATATATAAAACACAAGACTTTCCGCTCAAGCAGTTATATTAAATAAATCCAGGGCTTCAGTCCTTTACTATTTAATATGTGAAATGTCTAGACAGCTGTTCATTCCAAAACTGGTTTCTACAAAACACATACATTTTTACAAAGCAAAATTGGGCTTTTTTTGGGCTGCCTAACACCCTAAGAAATTTTCTGACAGGTTAAGTAAGAATTTTCCTCCAGCAGTTCTATCCCAAAAGAAAATTATTTTTTCTAAGACATTAAAAGAGAATAAACATGATGGGAAAAAATGGATAATTCTTATAAGTAGATAATAGATGGAAGCTTGTTTTTATTTACAAACCGTTTTAGGAATATACCATTTTTGTTTTTTTCTTTTTACTTTTAAGCTCAAAAAATGATGTTTTTTATTGGGTGGAAAGAAGAATGCAAGGTTTTTCTGTAGTTATGTTCGTGGAAGCACTTGATCATAGGAAAAAAAACAACACATTAACAATCCTTAACTTCAAATTATGCCATTATAAAGAAGATTTAAACACAGTATAAATATGCCCTTAATAACATCTTGGCCCATTCATTTGGGAGGCTCTTGGGGACACACAAAGCACAGGACTAATTTGTCATTCAAACTGGCTCACAGCTAAGGGGAGGTACTATAGGTAGCATCAGTATTACACGACAAGATGATGGAATCAGTTGCTGTTTCCATGCTTTCTCTTCCAGATACATTCAATGACAAGTAATTGTTCTCTGGAATATGGCTTAAGAATTGGTAAAAAGCTTATTATTATTCCTTCCAGTCACACTAAGAACAAAGGTCTCCAAAACATATTCAGTTCATTCCTTTCCTTGGGCTGGGTAGGGCAGATAAATCATGAATACACTTCAAAAAAAGTCTCTCATTGACAATGGATAATATTTTAAAACGGTAACTCTCTGTAATATGTTCCCCATCCCACAGGAATCCAGTAAAATTTTCAAATGTCAGACACCCAGGATAAAATTCCTGCAGAGTAAATTGATTTCATATTTTAGCATTTCTATTAGAGAAATAGGAAGCATTCCTGGAAGTTCACAAATGAGATTACCCTCAGAACTTCACCCAGACTCTGCAATATGCAAACCCAGGCTTTATTCTAACCTCTTTGTCTGCCATGGAACAATATATGACAGTGATTTTAAAATAAAAGACATCTCTTTTCTTTCCTTTGTTTGTTGGTTTGCTTGTTTGTTTCAGTGGGTGGGCCAGCATGAGGTTTGAGTGTTGCTTTCCCCAACTCTCAATGGCATTCCCACTTACAGTTTTAATTTTGAAGTTATAAGGTCATAAAAATGAAAAAAGAGCTGAGATTGACATTAGATAGGTCAATGTTATTTCTTCAGAATTTAAAGTTACAAAAGAAATCACACCAGTAATGTTAAAATATATGAAGACTTCTTAGATAAGACAGCTCATGAAAATTTCTGACATCACTGTAAGACCTAGATACTACAACTAAGATTTACTTTTACATTCCTGTCATTGCCAAAATTATGGAATGTTGGAAGGGCCCATAAAGATCATCTAGTCCCAACCCCACTGTGAAGGGTAGTGTCTCCCACTAGAAGGAAGGTTGCTTTCAAAGTGTTATCCAACCTGGCCTTGACCGTTGCCAGGGCTGGGACATCCACAGCCTCCCTGGGCAACCTGTTCCAGTGCCTCACCACCCTCACAGTAAAGAATTTCCTCCTAATATCTAGCCTCTTTCAATTCGTACCAATTACTTCTTGCGCTATCACTGCAGATCCTGAAGAAGAGTCCCTCTCCATTTTCCCTGTAGGCCCCTTTCTGATACTGGGAGGTTGCTGTGAGGTCTCCACACAACCTTCTCTTCTCCTGGCTGAGCCACCCCAACTTTCCCAGCCTGGCTTTGTAGGTGTGCTCCAGTCCTCTGAGCAACTTTGTGGACTCCTCTGGACTCAGTCCAAGAGGTCCATGTCCTTCTTGTGCTGGGGACCCCAGAGCTGGATGCAGTGTTCCAGGTGGGGTCTCACCAGAGCAGAGCAGAGGGGCAGAATCCCCTCCCTCCCCTGCTGCCCACGCTGCTTTGGATGCAGCCCAGGACACGTTTGGCTTTCTGGGCTGTGAGTGCACATGGCTGGGTCATGTTGAGTTTTCCATCAACCATCACCCCCAAGTCTTTCCCCACAGGGCTGCTCTCAGTCCCTTCTCCGCCCAGCCTGTGGGTGTGTCTGGGATTGCCATGACCCAGGTGTAGTACACTGTGCTTTAATTTAATAAATTAAAAACCATAGCTAATAAATATTTAAATAAAATACTCCATCTGGAAAACAATACTCTTGCTAACACTATTGGGCTAAATGTTTACTATAAAGAAAAATGCACAGAAATAAGGTTGCCCTGGACCTTGCTCTTTCACTGATAGTTTCATAAATGAATCAATAGCAGCTGTTGGAAAGCCTTAATTAATTTGAAAATGAGAATGTAAAAAAAACACATGTTGGCTTAAACCAACTCTACTGGAAGGAAAATTCTGCCAGCATTGTAGCCAGATTGTCCTTGCTGACGAAATATAAAGCTGTACTAATTTTTATGAAGCTGGAAGGAAGGACAATAATTTAAAGTGAAACCTTACATCCATCTTTGAAACAAACAGAGTTTCTGATGAAGATAGCAGTTTGAAATTTTTTGGCTTGCTAGAGTAAAATCATTAGATATCTAATATATTCCTGGTTATGAACAATAACCATTATTCAAAGGTTTAACTTCACATTTTTGTTCACTTTGTAAGACAGATTGGAAGGTTCTCAACCATAAAACCACAGTCCTCAGCCTTTGCAGACTGACGATGGATTAACATATTTCCCATAATGTAACTATCCCTTAAGAGGCAGAATGACCTGTTTCTGAAGCGGTGAGAGGGGAGAACCATTTAAGGTCTACCTGATTAACCAGATACTTTACAATGAATATTTTTCATCAGCTGCAGAGACAGAATGAAACTCAAAACTCCTTATGGTACATTTTTTTTTCCTGAACTTGCCCAAACAGGTATACTTCAACTCTGCAAGGTGAATGTAAATTATTTTGATAATGTCACAATACAGTAAAAGCTACATTCTTGAAATCATCTTGGTGAAAATAAAAAGAAGTGTCACATACAGCAATGCCTGCCATGTTGTGCTCATCACTCTATTAGTCCCAGAGAGACTGTATCTTTAAACGAGAAAGCGTTTCAGTTTCAGAGCATTGTCTGGTTCCTGTCTCCTTCCACATTCCATATGTCAGCTCTGTAACTATTACTTGAGCTAATCTAAAAGAAATAACCTACCTATTCAGGAGAAGTCTGAACATTTCACGTAAGATTACATTTCTTCCTTTCCATGTCAGAAGTGATAAGCAAAACCCAATACCCTGAGCAAAGAAATGATAATTCAAAGAGAAAGAAAATACTCTTGACATTTTAACAATAACAAGTTATTAATATAATTCACTTCAGTTGAAAGAAAGCAGAATACATTTACAATGCAACTGAATAAAGGTTAAGTGTATTTTGTGTTTTGCTCTGCATTAAATATAAATATCTGTCATATCAAATACTAGACTAGTTGTAAGCACCCTCTTAAAATCTATATTTCTAGAAGAAAAGAAAGCACTTTAAAATACCATTTCTACAAATGACAAAATCCAAATCAGGCAAACCCTATACGGAATAGCTCAAGAAACCTAACATAGCTATTCTGAGCAGAGTTCTCATACTGGGAACATCACAATCTCTTTAATACAATTTGTGCTATTGAGTTACAGTACCCTTGCAGCATCTCACTTAGGGCCACTTTCCCAAAATAAAGGAGTAAAAAGCAGACCTGTGTCTTCCTTTTCCTTGTTTGTTTCATGTTATCCCTTCCATACTCCCCTCTATGAAAACCATATATTTTTATATAAGTAAGCATTTGACCAATAAAAATAACACTGGAGATTTATTCATAAGATTTTTTAAAAGGTACATGCTGTATTATAAAACTACCAAACATAATTAGTAACAAATCCAATGTCATTCTCTCCCTCTTGTTAATTTATAAGAGCAGTCAGTCTGAAGAAAGCATTGGTTTCTGAAGGAAGCATTGGATTCTCTACACTTGGGATCAAAGACTGAAGCTACCAGAACTGTCCACTTTCATTAGCGGTATCTTTGCTCTTTCCTGGGATACTTCAAGTCAGCATTTGAAATGCCTTTTCTTTCCTATAAAGTTTAGGTCAAACATTGTCCCCCAAAGGGAAGAATCTCTGTAAGGAAAGGGAAGCAATGGGCTTTAGGCTGACTTCCCACTACAGTTTCTTTTTTAAATTGACCATGAGTGGTAGGACAGTTGTGTTCTAAAGCTAGGAGATATGACCTGTTATCACAAGCAAGAGTCTCATTATTTTGAGAGAAAATACAAACATACAATGAAAAACAAATGATCTAATTTTGAGGATTTTACACCATTCAGGATTTGGGGATACAACCCCCCACTTAGGGTGCATATTCCAGCCAGTAAAGGTCTTCACAGCCAAGGACCAAAATCCACTTGCTACGATTTGCTTTCCAAAGGTCAGAAATATGCACAAGGTTGCTTACATAGATACCAGCTACTAAATGTATGGCCTTTGTTCCCTATACCCTAACAGCCACTAACAAATGAGTGGGTGTAACAGAATAAAGGGTATGTGTCAGTAGCATTTCTGTTTCTCTAGCATGCTTTCCTTCAAAAGCTCAAAAGGTAAAGCACTTGGCAGATGTGGTGTGACAAAATTGCTTTAGAGAAGGTGGTAACCCTCAGTGTTAGAAGAAGGACACACGAAAGATACTCATGTGCAGAAATGTTCTTCACTTGAAAGGAGTTAAATGAAGAAAGCTGAGGAAGGAAATAGACAACAGGGAATAACACAAAAGGATACAGAGGGGAAAGAAGAATTAAAATTTTGAAAGAGAGTGTTAATGAGAAGTTCAGCTGCAAATTGATGCAGTATAAACTTATACAAAGGTAATTAGAAAAGCATGTTTAGTCTGCAAATGGAACCATGCATTAGAAAGGTCATTCCAGCATCAGTAACAGATACACATGTTTACCTACTCTACTGCTATGAGAAAAAACATCTTTATGATGAGGTGAAGGTTATATTTAAGAAGGCAAGGAATGCAGCCAGATCCTCCAAAGGACAGATGTATCTTTTGTGCTGCAGCTCTAAGCAAAGTAGAAACTTGTAACTCAGATGGTATTTGCAAGGTTTTAGAAGCCACTAGCTCTGTTCAGAAAACATCTGCAGAAACCAGCTGCGTATGGACAATGCCAAAGAGTAAAGAGAAAACAAGCCAGTAAATTTTTCCTTTAAAATCTGTGATGACAAACTCAAAGGCTGTTGAACAGTGACTTTTTACTGGGAAAAAGACACATAAACCTTCTGCAATGAGAGTAAAAGTGGATGGTGGAATGAATACAGAAGTCTACTAACATGAAAGGAAAGTTACATATAAGCAAAGTAACTTCAGTGAGGAATGGAACAAGTCAATTAAAATAGACACCAACTTAGAGGAAGGATCTTCAGCTCCATGTCTGCCTCTGCTACTTCCTCTGAAATAAAATAAAAAGATTGAAAACAAATCCAACATGTTTCCCTACCACAAAAGGAGGACAGCCTCCCTGTAAGTACAGCAAGTTTCCTGCATGGATGGCACAGGAGTAGTAGAACAGCAGGAAGTTTGCAAGAGAAGGGAGTGTGAAAAGTTCTACTTAGATATTCCTCACTCTTCAGGACACCTCCATAGGGAATGTCCTCTGTACCTTTTTGACCTCAAAGTAGGTATTAAATCCTGCATTTGTTAAAAGTCCTATGACTAAAAAAAATGATCAAACACTAACACATGTTAAGCAGCTGCAGCTGAGATAGCATATTTTCTTTTGAATTTGCCTACAAAGAGAATTTAAATAATATACAGTAAGCTGGCAGTTTAACTCTTGCCGTGAAGATTAAGGGGACGACCTCAATTTCCCTCCCACTCATCTGGGACTCTGGCCTTTGGGCTAGTTAGCTCTGTCACAGTCATGCTGTGAAGCTGCTTTCAACTCCATTGATAGATTTTGGTTGAAAGAAAATATCTTTAGGAATAAAATAGTTCTTTAAAATTAGTAAATATAAGGCTCTAATTAAAATGCACTCCCTTGGTTATTGCAAATCAATAGATAGAGCTCTCTTATGACTTTGCAAGGAACTTTGACATCTAAGAAATTACATATAAAACTGTTTTAAAGTATTTTTTCTTTAAAGAAGCATCTATAAAAGAATTCCAGAAACCATATTAATTAAAATATTTTTGCTATTTACATAATTTACCAGTGTATGGTCTTAATATATTCAAGAAAGACTTTCCTTCAAGTGCCTCATACCCAATTCAAGACATATTTTGGGTAAAGTACAACAGCATTCCAGTCCAAAATCTATTAAAGCTAGTGTTTTGTTGAGTGGGAGAAGTGGCAGTTAGTGTGCATAACTGGTGGCAGGAAAGACACCCAAGAAAGATGTTTCTGACTCAGAAAATAGTTAAAGTGTTTCCTGCCTCTTCATCAACTAAACAGGTTAAAAGTTCTGAAGTAAGCCTGCTGTACCAAAGCAGGTTTATAAGTATTTTGAATGATACAACTAAGAGCGACAATAACAAAAAAAACACCTGGTAACTAGAAAGGAGCTACTACTAACTCCTAAGAGAATTATGAAGAAAAGTAATCACAATTTTGCCATTTTTCTTATACAGAAATAATGGGGTGAAAGAACACAGAAAAAACAATGTTCACACTTTAATAAACTAAGATTATATTTAAAAATGCATTTTCCAGTTTAGAACCTCTGCATACTTTTGTTTAAGGGGTGGCAAGAGATCCAGAATATGGAAACACATCTTGAGTCTCCATTGTCAAAGCAACATATTTTCCTGAAAACACATTTATATGAAAACCCTAAAGCTAACATTCTAACTCTGATATATCAAAGTTACATAAAAGAGGACAGCATTTTTGCTACAAGTATAGCAGCTCACGCTTGCTGAATCATGTTAATGATGTTCTTTTAAGGTCACAAGAGGAATCCAACCAGCTGTCTGTATTTTACATAAGGGTTAAATCAGTGTTATCAGATTATAGTAAAGAGAATGGCCCAGACCTGAGCACAGAACAAGAAAAAAACCTGTTTCTTATTGTAGTTCTTTGTAAACCATTTGTTGACTTTTGTTGACTTCTGTTTGACAAGTTACCTCTAAGGCATGAAAGAGCTGAACCATGAATACTGCAAGCTCTACAAGCTTGTAATTTTTTTTTTTTAATCTCCAAAAGCATAAACAATTACACTGAAATCTTCTCATAATGTGGTAAAGATGCTCTACATGAGTCACTATTAACAAAGACACCACACTGCCACTAATGACTTTGACACTAACTAGTGTGGTATATTATCGTCATCCAGCACAGCGTCTTCTTATTTGTTAGGACATAGACTGCATCAGTTCACCCAGAAAGCATTCAACAAAAACCTTCTGGGTTCTCCCAGGAAAACTGGGTGTACACTTTGGTTTAGGGTGCTCATACCAGGGTTAGAGTGCAATAACTAAGGCTAGCATGTCACTGCTCACTTCAAACAAGTTAATTGACAGCTATACCAGGAAAATATTAACAGCTGGCCAAAAAAGTGAGCTGAAGACATGCCCTCCTAACACACATTGAACAAGAGCAAGCCTGTGCTTTGCCATGTAATGTTACAGGTAAGCTCCCTGGAGACAGTCAATTTTAAATTAGGATGGTGTCTGCAAGAGATGCGGTGATGCTTCTGACTACTCCAAAAGTGTATCCTACAAGATCACACCAACTTAAAACAGTTATGAGAGTGGACAATGTATCTGCTTAATTTTAAGAAATGAAACAAAACAAAGGGCAGCTAAATCTTGGGCATCAAAGAGAATGTGGACCCAGAGATTTTAGTGTCTCTGGGATACTACAATTGGTGGACACAATTGCTGGTACTTCTAGCAATAGGAAAGTTTCTGGACAGGGCAGTTTTGTGTAGGAAAGTAAGTTAATAAGTAAGACAGTTGCAGTAATTAAAATGGACTTGACATTTTACAGTATTTTCCCAATTCCAATTCAGCCTCAATCTGTAATTTTTCCCTCTCATTTCTTTCACTTGATATCCACTTCCATGTCCCTTGTGGAACTGGAATAAAATAACAAGGGGGCAATTATTTTTTTTATACTGAACTTCAGAGTTCAAAAGGGAAAAAAAATCTATGTAAAAATTCACAAACTAAACAACTGGCAAAGGAAATTAAATCTGTGGTGTACCTACAATATTGGCAGCAAGCTAAGATGCCTCATGAAACATCAATGATTTCTGCAGTGTCCTGTAGAGATAGCATGCATCAAAAGAGCCCTTTCAAACAGAAGGTAAATTTTACTGCATCCCTGAATGCTGGTAACATGCACACAGAGAAGGGTAACTAAATTAAGAATTTTATTTTATCCCTGAAGCTAGCAAGCAGTTTTAGCTGATACAGCACTTATTAAATAATTCCTATTTAAAACAATTATACATAATTTAACATATTCTAAATTCTCCTTTTGATTGGTAACTGGTACATCGAAATAAATAGTCCAGGTTTTTGCTTGTGTAGACATTCAAAATATAAATAATGTCTTTCTTTACCTCAAATAGTGTTTTGTTTCTTTTAAATGGGAGAAAACATACAAATTTTTGATTAATTAATAGCTATTTACACTCAGGAGACAGAATATTATGTACAGACAAGGGGTTTGTTGCTGTTAGGATTTGTGTTTTGTATTTTGTGGTGATTCTGACCTGAAAATTGAACTTGTACAAAAACCTATGAGGTTGTCCAAAGAGTAGCAATTTCTTTTTATATGTTGAGGCAGCAGGCTCATATTGCCCCTCTAATATCAACTTTTGCATTCACAGAGTATAATAATAGTTAAATAATTTATAATATCTGTTAGACATTCAGACAGGTATAGTGTGTGAAGCTTCACTAATTTTTAGACAATTTACATGATTCAACATAAAGACATATGGCAACGTAAGACGATTTAATACTCAGCCTGTGGGAAGACTGTATGATAGCTGTGATGTTACAAAGAGCAGGCTTCCTATTTCTCTCACCTCAGGTCAGTATTTATAGGGTGGTGAGAAGCCTTAACTTCATAAAATTTTGGTGCCTCAAAAAAGGACACTGAACAAAACCAGGGAAGAGTGCTATGCCACAGTGCAAATCCATGGGATGGAAGTGCTTTGATGTTGCACGTAATTCTGGACCTGTGTGCAAAAAGACTAAGTTAGAAGGTGCAGAGCAGATGATCAGGGGTACACAATATCTGCCTAAGGACTTACTAAATAAAAAAGGCCTCTTTAGTCTGGGGAAAAGTGGGGAAGCATTTGCTAGGAGGGACCTACAAGGTAGCATGCCACTTAGACAAATGAAAGAACAGTCTTTGCTTAACCTTTGAGATCCCAAGGCCTGGCAAAGCAAATGACACAACCGACGTGGTGCCTGTGTCCCCTGCTCTTCTCCACTCATTACCCTCTCAAACGGGCATTCATCACATTGGTTAAGCTTTGGAAACCCTTGCCATGGGACACTGTGACTTACAGGCATCCACGAAGCAACCGGACTACTCGATGGGAGAGTGAAAAACCACCTATGCTATTAAATAAAAAGACAGACATTCCCAAGCAACAGGCTGCTGTAAACTGAGACCTTGTTTTGGAGGAGGTGTACTTACTGTACTGCGACATCATGGTGCCCTCCATGTCCTGCAGGCACTTTGAGGCTTCTGCTCCCAAATCCTGGCCTGACAGAGTTTTGTCTCAGCCTAGAAAAACAATTCACCAGATTTTACAGAATGAACCAGTCCTCTGCTGCGTACCTCGAGGTGTTGAGGCTGTTTATCAGGTATGATACAACACTATTTACCCGAAAGCTTACAGTAACACTAATGAAGAGCACCACTGAACCCTAGGCAGGAGGTGTTATCAAAAATTTGATGTATCTTAATACATTTAATACATTTTAAGGAGTTCCTTTAAAATGCCCAAAATGTATTGCATGGAAGAAACAATGCACAGCTTAAGAAGCCACAATGTCAAGATCCATCAGGAAGAAGAAAAAGAGAGAAAGCGAGAAAAGGAGGAAGGAAAGTTGGGGGGGAGGGGTGTGGAGAGATAAAAGGATAGCTATAGAACCTGCTAGGTTAACTGAAAACCAAGTAAAAATCAAGAACATTTATGAAATACATAAATCACCTATGAGGTCTCCTGTTCAAACCCACCAAGTTTCGGAGCCCTACCTGAACAAGCCCCATGACTCTTGTTTTCTTGATATCTGATGAGTTGAACAGTACAATTTATCAAAATTCTGACAGACGTACTCCCCTGAGTGCGAGGACTGAGTCTACAAGAACTAAAATAACTAAAACAACCCCCACACTTAAAGAGAGAACACTCTTCACAACTTGTTAACTAGAAATAAAGAGTTCAAACCCTGTAAAAATCAGCAAATAACTGTTTTCCTGCTTTTCAAAAGCAGCCCCAGTATTACAGAATTTCCTATGTTGAAGTCACCAGTCAAAACAACTTTCTTAGCCAATTTTAGTCAAACTCCCAAGAAATCTCATTTTTCTTTCTTTCTCCAAGACCATCATTTTGGAATCTGTCAATGACAGATGCTGTAACCATCCTTCAGACCTAGTTAAGCACTGTTAGTTACATGGATTTAATATATAACCTATTCAGAAGCAATGTGTTGAAAACATTCTTCCAAATCATTGGCTGCTAATGAAATATCAGCTCTTCCGCATTATATTATATTATATTATGGTGCTGCTTCACCTCTTCACAATGTAATTCTCTGCTGAGAGATCAAGGATGCTGCCAATTCCGTGCCCTTTAATCAAATCCGAATGCTCAAATGTTTTATCTGGCTTCTACTTGCTACTCTGGCCTTGCACACGGTACTATTTAACTCCTGTGTGGTTTCTATAAAGTCTGACAGGATGTCTTGGCATGATTACAGTTCCTATAAGTGCTGAAGTTATTACTGTGGTATTAGAAAATGTGCTGTCAACCAGGAATTAACAAGTCAGCTAAGATAAAATAACTGTAATCCTGCACCTTCATTAAAACTGGATTCAAACTGTGATTATCAAAGAGAAGGAAATACGGGTTTGCAGCTAATGCCCCAGCCGTATGCTGAAGGTTTCAATTCCTGGTACTCTGAAAGATTTCTTGCTTGTTGTGGAGCTGTGCCTCTTGGAGCCATGAGATTGTAAGCACTTGTTAAAGCATCTAGTCACGTTTGCAGATCCTTCAAAAGGTCCTTGCATATCACTGACCCAGTACTACACAAGCATGAAAGCTAGCATTTTAAAACTTCAACACATACATATCTGGAACTCCAGAAGACAAGTCTATCTTGGAAACATTGACAGCTGTATGTCTTCACCACTTTTCAGCTGTAAATTTGGGATATTTTTGCTAAATCCATTTTATTGCAGTGTTCAGAAAGTAGTTTTACCTAATGATCAGGGTGGTTCATTATTTTATGGTCCTAAGATATGACTGCTCCACACATCCATCCGTTAGCAATTTTGACTTCCTTTGTTTAGGAAAAAAAAGGCTAGAAAAAAAATCTGAGTACAAAGTAAACAAAGCAGCTAACCTTGGAGGTAAATCTTAAAGACTAATGAACGAAACAGGGAGAAAGAATGACAGTAACACATGTTAAAAGGTCTGAAAAAGACATCAAAGGTACCTGAACTGATTATGTGGATTGACTGAAAAATCAGAAAGGCAAACAGAGCTCCAAAGGCATTTTCAATTTTGGACCTATCTCTAGAGTTGTCAATGAACAGAAGAAAGAATAAGGAAAGAATAAGGGAAGAATGGATATTGAATGAAATCAAAACATGAAACATCCACTCTTTACCGAATTTTGTTTTCAAATTATTACAGTAAAAACCTCATTAATTTTTCTTCTTGGGCAAGTAGACACAATTACATTGTATACCCAAATTCTACTGCATTTTTAGTGAAAACAATGGGTAGTCTCTTTCTTCTTTAACCTTTGTTAAAAGAAGTAGCATTAGAATTACCAGAGTCAGATGAATAGTACCTAGTTGTTTCAACATAACTTAGGATACTCCTTTGAAAAAGGACTTTTTATTATTATATTATATAAATTCATTACATTTATTGCATGAAACACTCTAAAATTCTTAAGGAAAATCAAGAGTTCCCAAAAAGCATTTTCCAAGAGAAAACTGCAGTTCTGTAGTAAAAGCAACTCAATCGGTTCTCCTATTCTATTTCATACCCAAGGCACAAAACATAATTCAACTTTTAATTCCACACTAGAAGTATAATGTGCAATGGTGGTGTTAATTTTCTTCACAGTGGCTAATATAGGGCTGTGTTTTGGATTTGTGCTGAACACAGGGTTGATAACACAGCAATGTTTTTGTTATTGCTGAGCAGGGCTTACACAGAGTCAAGGCCTTTTCTGCTGTTTGTACTTCCACACTGGTGAGGGAGTTGGGAGTGCATGGGAGGCTGGGAGGAGACACAGCTGGGACAGGTGACCCCAACTGACCAAAGGGATTTCCAGACCATCCAGACCATATGGCATCGTCCTCACTACATAAAGCTGTGGGGAAGAAAGAGGAAGGGGGGAGCATTTGGAGTGATGGCATTTGTCTATCCAAGTAAGCGTTACGCATGATGGGGCCCTGCTCTCCTGGAGATGGCTGAACACCTGCCTGCCATGGCAAGCAGTGAAATAATTCCTTGTTTTGTTTTGCCTGCGTACATAGATATTTTTTTTTCCCTGTTAAACTGCCTATATCTCAACCCAGGAATTTTCCAGCTTTTACCCTTCCCATTCTCTCCCCAGTTCCACCAGTAGGAGAGTGAGCAAGCAGCTGCCTGGGGGCTTGGCTACTGGCTGGGATGAAACAATGACATGGTTTCCACTAGAATGGTCATAATCCAATTAATAGAAAGTGGATATAGACATTAGCTTGTGACAATTCTAGACTCCATTATAAAACCCACATCCAGGAAAGATCCTGAAACTCCAGCTCTTTTTGGATGATCTTCTTTGTCAAAAGGAGGCAGATCTGCTGCCTTCAGATGCAAGATTTTCTTGGTGTACTGAATAACATCTGAAGAGACTACAGAAGGCACCAAAGTTCTAACTGAAAACTCTTGAGTGAGTGATGAGCTGGATAACTTTTCCACAACATAGAGAAAATGGCTATTTTTGCCAGAACTGAGTCCTTCAGATTCAGTGCTGGTTTTCCAAAAAAACCAAAAAGTAAACAGCATTCTGATCTTTCCCACTTGTAAGGCCTGATTGCAATTCCACAGTGAGATACGTGCCCGCACATTGATGGTGGCAGAGCACCAGAACAGACTGTCCAGGGTGGTAATGGAGCCTCCCTCTCAGGAGACATTCAAAACCCACCTGGATGCATTCCTGTGTAACCTGCCCTAGGTGACCCTGCCTTGACCCAGGGGGATGGACTGGATGATCTAACCCTAACAATTCTGTGATTCCATGATAATGCATGACTAAGTCTGATCTACATTTACAAACATTAAAAATTGGCATGTAAATATTCAAAGAAGGTGTGGGAGACGGTTTTATCCACTGACAACTCATTTCTATATTTTGCACTGAAGAGCTGAACTCTGTATTACATTAATGACTGCTTTGATTGTATGTAATCTTAAATTTTCTTACTTTTAAAAAATCTTTCTCTCCATAATCAAGCACAAGCCTGTATTTGCTTTTTATTTAAAGAGGTAAGATCAAATCTCTTGGTAAACAGAGTATATTGTTTTAATCTTGTTAACTGTATTTGAGTGTCTGTCTTACACAGTACCTTGCAGCCTATGAATATTCAAGAGATCTTCTGCTAAGCAATTTCAATTAATCTGTCTCTCATGTCATAATCAGAGAAACAGTTTGCATTTTTTACAGGAAATGGACAGAGTCCCAGATACAGACTGCCTGCCAGAATTTACACTTATCACTGTTCAGAGAAGAAATTGTGCAGGGTTTACTACCAATGTTACAATCAGGTTGCAATAAATGTTACTTTGAATTAGATGTGCTTTAATTTACCATGACTTTTGCATCTTTAAGCACCCTGTTGGAGTTCTGCTGTTAATATTAACTGAAGCACATGGTTCTTTTGTTACTCATTAATGGCCCTATTCAACAGAAATTTAATTTCTACATCTGCCAAGCACTGCAAGCTCCTAAGACTGGGTACCCGAAGGGCCTAATCCTGGTGCAACTGATAGATTGTCCTTTGTAGAGAGTTAGAGCTTTCTTCAGGCTTGCCATACCATCTCAAATGGCCTTCCACAGCCTTTTCATCCAGATCCAAGGAGAAGAACCATATCCAGGTAATGGATGGAACTGTTTCTGGAAGTGCTGACACACTTGTCCATTTTAAAAGGCATCCTCTGGACATTACAGGGCTTTCCAAGTATTTCAGGTCACAAGTGTTATACCAACCTGGAATGAAAATATTAAACACTATGGAACTTGATGAAAGCACACCTTTTATGTGGCTGCCAGGTAAAAGGAAAGTTGTAATGCTAGGTTTAGTTTAGCAAGCTGCAGCTTTCCTGAGAGCTCAGCAGAGCTGCTTAGGGCAGCGTGACTACTGTTGCCCTCCCATAGTCCTTTTCAGACGACTGCGGTTTTGCTCTGGCAGCTAGCAGCGTTACAACCAGTGATGGCAAACGAGGTGAGAAGGGTCCCTCCATGAGGGATTCAGAGAATCCTTTAATAGTTACATCTTGTCCCAGCGATCCCCAGAGGCAGAGAGACCTCATGACCCGGGCATAGGGGGGTTTTGTCAGGGGCCCAGGGGCGGCACCTGGGTGAAGTTGGGGTACAGGAACCAACAGGGAGAGCCCGAGGGAGTGGCCAGGGCTAAGGGCAAGGAACAGGGGGGGAATAATGTGGGATAGGAAAAGCAATGGGTAAACAGATCACCACAGAAAAGCACTGAAAATTCAATGCTTTCACTCTTCCATTTTGTCAAAGGCTATCAAAATTTGATTCTTACTGTTTCCACTGTATGTTTCTTAAGATACAAGTTTCCTACTTAACTGAAAATTCTCCAAAATTCAGAAAAAGCTGAAAATCTTCTCACAGGTACTTCATTTCCATAGCCATTTTACCATTTCATGTTTCATTGTTAATCTGGGGACGTGGTACTTGTTTCTTTATGCTAGGATTTCTAATGATGCAAGATATTTCTGCTAAATATAGGAGCTTAAGATAACATCATTTGTGTATTTTTTTCTCATGTAACCTGACCTTGACTAAAATTATCAGAACTTCAAAGAAAGCATTTTGATACAGCACTTGTCAAAGCATATCTGTAGATACAGCTCTTCATATCTGTTACTTTGTCAGTCAAGCAGCTTGTGTTGGGGTTAGAGGCATTAAATACCAGATGAACATCATAATTTATGGAGATGGAATACTATGATAAAAGCAGCACCACCAAGAGAGCCTTTCCAGCCTCCCCAACCTGTTTTCTGCCTGTAAATATGTCTTGAGCCTATCATAAAATCATTCAACCATAGAATGGTTTGGGTATATCATGTCATTTCAGCATCCCTGCCATGTGCAAGAACACCTTCCACTAAACCAAGTTTCTCACAGCCCCATCCAACCTGGCCTTAAACACCTACAGGGATGGGACATCCACAGCTTTTCTGGGCCTGTTCCAGTGCCTCACCACCCTCCCAGCTGAGGAATATCTCTGGAGCAGGTAGCTCACTTTGCAAGCTGC
The DNA here is from genome assembly GCF_000738735.6 of Corvus cornix cornix. Lineage (NCBI taxonomy): Eukaryota > Metazoa > Chordata > Aves > Passeriformes > Corvidae > Corvus > Corvus cornix. The sequence goes on along the minus strand of NC_046357.1, from coordinate 46,072,288 downwards.
AAACAGATGAAGTTTGAGATGCAGATTGAGCTCTGAGTGGGAGCCTGAACAAGAGGCTATGAAGTGCCAACCCTTTGGATAAAAGGGGGAACGAAAACAAGTGGTGCCAATCAGGTGAATGGACATTGAGAGACACAGCAGGAGCAGAGGAGTCAAGAGGAATACTTGTGTGTGGGTAGACTGTCAAAGTATAAAAGCCCAGGGGTTGCTTTGTTGGGGGTCCCTCTTCAGAGGCACCAATGCAGGCTGTTTCTGTTACTGCACTGTGAACAAACTGCTTTATGGAACGAGAAATGTGAGACTTTGCTAAGACGAAATCTGGTCTGACTGTGTGAGTGGGGTGTGTGGGGAGCAAAGAGGGACCTGTCAGGTCACTGGAGCCACTCACTGTGAGGGGCTTTGGTCCCATCAGTGAAAGTCTCTGGCCTTGGGAGTGTGACTACCAGAGAGGCTCATGAATGGTCAGACTGGGAAGTTTCCTTAACATTCACAGTATAGTATCTAATCTAATCCTACTGTCTTTTAGTTAGCCCCTTGTTCTGTCACTACATGCCCTTGTAAAAAGTCCCTCTCCAACTTTTCTGTAGATTCCTTTCAGGTACTGGGAGGCTGCAATTAGGTACCTCAAAGTCTTCTCTTTTCCAGGTTGACCGATCCGAACTCCCTCAGCTTTTCCTCATTGGAGACGTATTCCATCCCTCTAATGAACTTGGTAGCACTCCTCTGGACTTGTTCCAACAGGTCAATGCCCTCCCTCTGCTGCTCCTTACCTGACCCATATCCCTCAGGACTGTGAATTCCACCAGTGCATGATCACTGCAGTCCAGGCTGCCTCCCCTCCATCTTGATATCCCCAATTAGCTCACCTATGTTGGTGACCAACAGACTCAGTAACACAATGCCTTCAGTAGGACTGAGTATTACCTGAGTCAGGAAGCTATTTTCCATGCATTCCAGGGGTTTCCTGAACTGCCTAGAGCTTTCTCTGCTACTTTTCCAGCAGATATCGGGGTGGCTGAAGTCTCCCAGCAGGACGAGAGCCTGCAAGTGTGATCCTTCCTATAGCTGGAGCAAGCAGGTCTCATCAATAGGCTACCCTTGGTCAGGGACCTGTAGTGACACCAACACCAACAAGACTCCCTTTGTTGCCTCAGTCTCTGTTTCTTACCCACAGGCTTTTACCTGCTCATTGTTGTTGATCTTCAGTTCACAGGTTGTTCTTCAGAGATGGCTCGTCACACTCAATCCGCCTCTTGATGCAGGGGGCAACACCTCCTTCTCTCTCCCCTGTCCCTCCTGAACAGCCTCTAGCCATCAATAGCTGCACTCCAGTCAGGGGATTCATCCCACCAGGATGTAATGGCAGCTAGGACATCGCTGTCAAGCAGCATGGTGGCTTCCAGCTCCTCCTGTTTGCTCCCAACACTGCATGCAGTGCTGTACAGACACTTCAGCTGGGCCACTGGGCATGGTGTCTTCCTACAGAAACAACATTTAATTCCTGTCAGATCATTCTCTGGTGTTTCCCTGTTGGCTCCTGTTACCTCAGGAGTCCCTGGCTCATCTCCATAATACTGCAAGTGTGTCCAAGTGTGGTCAGCACCCTGTGACTTCAGAGTCAGCAGCACAGAGCCCTTGCTAGCACCCTGTCCCTCTAACCTTTGTTTCTCATCCCACAGCTGGCCAGGGACAAGTCTGATACTGTCCCTCTATCCCAACACATCTACCTCTGCAAGTGAGACACTCTAGTTCCCAAGAAAAAATGCTTCTCTCTCACTGAAAAAGGTGAGACCCATCTGATGCCAGCATGTCTGGTGCTGTGTAAGCCTTTCCACTGTCAAAGAACCCAAAATTTTTGCAGTGACACCAGCCATGGAGCCATATATCAATAGACTCAATCTGTCTGCTTCTTCCAGTGTTGCCGTCTTCAACTGGAAGAATAGAGGACAAGCTTGGACAAGCATTCCAGGAGCTTTTATTAGTTTATCAGTCTCACATACAGAGTTGAGACAAAGCTGGCACAGAGCTCACGCTGTCACAGAGACATCCCCCAATTTCCTGGTTGCAAAGCATTCTTAAAAGCTTTTTGGCCAGTAGTGTGCTTCTAAAAGTTACAGATATCTGTCTTAACCTATCTATAATAGCACACATACATCTATTGTACACAATAGTCACTTGTTATGCCTTGTATAATAACATACAACGCCCCATTATTGAACTTAAACTTATCTCTTTAACTAAATACACTTTTTGCAACTGCAACATCCATCTAGGCCAAGCCTAAGAACTAACCATTGTCTTTCAATGTCCTTGCTGCTTATAATTGTATCTTCTTCTAATTTTCCCAGGCAAAGCTGAATTCTAAATCCCTCGCTTTATTTCCTGATGCCTACTTCTATTTCTCACACCTAAAATCCTTTCCACCTTTTGTGATTCCCCACAGAGAATGTAACTTGTGCTCCAGAATCCCTTACCCACTCCTCCAAGACCCTGAAGTGGTTTTTGGTTACCCTCAGACTATGTGCTACCACTTCATCACTCCCTCCATGGAAGATCACTAAGAGGTAGTAGTCCAACACCCAGCAATTTTCAACCTGTTGTCTGCAGGTGTTTTACAGACCCTGACTACCTTAAGGAGAAAGAATCTGAAGTACAAATGTTTTATATCCATGCTAATAATTAACAGATAAAAGCCCCATTTTTTTTTTCTCAAAATGCCAAGCTATCAACATCATCAGGATGGCACGCAGGGCTCCTATTTATCTCCGAGATAGAAATTATACAATTTTTTGCTTGCTGCAATTTTGATTTTCTCTTTTTTCTAGATATATACAGCATTACAGTAGCTTTGTGAAGTCATGTCAAGAATGTACATTCAGATAATTGCAGCATTAAAATTACTAGCTATAGATTAAAACCTTAAAGTTATAAAATGTAATAAAATAAACTAAATGCAAGTTAAATACACCAGAGACTGTGGTTCTTAGCCAGCATGAAAATTCATTATATTTAGTGGGACTGCTTGTAAGCTCCAGGACTGGTCTTCAAAATTTCCAGACTCTACACCAATGTTAGTCTGCAGATCACAGAATGTGTGACTCTACAGTCTTTGTAATTAACGTGAATAAAAGGTTAGCAGCACTGGATATATTTTTTTTAATTCAAGTATAGCAGAAATCAATATAATTTAACAGCAAATTGCTGTTAAGTTTCATATTATCTCAATATGTAGGTGTGTTGTCTTCAAGCTCTATTTTGATTTCCTTGGGTAAGCCCTACATGTCATAGTTATAGACTTTTATATTAAACAAAAAATTTTAATTAAGACTAAATTCAGCTTCAGGAAAACAAAGTGTGGACTATCTACCATCAAGTTTCAAACAGGGAGTCCTTATAGCACCAGAAAACATTCCTACCTTTGCCATTTTCTTTACATTTTCTGGAGTAGCACCTGGCCCAATATAGTCTCAATTGCATATGTGTTGCTGTTGTACCGAGGACGGCGAGAAGAACGACACAGAATTCAAATCCAGGAGAAAATGGGCTTATTTAATTAATTAAAAATCCATTTATATAACTTGGTTCACAAGAGCGGCATGACATTATTGGTCCCTTGATCAACCACCCCCAGAATGATTGGCTGAGACTCCACAATACCCATTTCAAAATAACCTTCCAATGTACCATAACAAAACTGGAAAACAATTTAGCAGGTGTTAGATAAAGTCTTGGTTTACAAAACCCTCAAACTGTTTTCAGCTAGCTTGCATGAGAAAGGAAAACTTCACAGGATGCTGCAGAAAGCTGGAAAATTCCTCTGCTCCTAGCCTTTTAGTATCCACACATATGTAAGTTGCTGTTGGTAGTAGTTAATGCTTTTTGTTTCCCACTCTCAGAACGGTTCATACAACATACTTTACACTCTCTCAATGTGTTTTTATACTGGATTATAGCATCTCAAAATATCTCAAGTTGGAATAGACCCATTAGGGTCAGCAAGTCCAGCTCCTTGCTCTTCATGGGGCTATACAAAATTAAACCATAGGAAGATCATCCAGATGCTGCTTGAACTCTGTCAGACCTCTGACCAATTCCCTGGGTAGACTGTTCCAGTGACTGACCACTCTTTGGGCCAGAACCCTTCTCTCTACAAGTTCCCCTCTATCATCAAGGAAGTCCACAGTTCCTCCTAATTCAGAATCGTTGTCAAACTAACTTAATGTAAATTTTACTCCTGCATCCAGATAACTTATAAAAATACTAACAAGCACTGGCCATAAAATTGAGCCCTGTGGAATTATGATCAACTATTTCTTGATTTTTCTATCCATTTTAAGTTTTGCTTGCTGCATCTCTATTTAGGTTGCTTTCTTGCTTTGTGGATTTAAAAAAAAATCTTTAAACATTTGTGAAACATTTTCAAATGAAAGACAAACTTACATAAGGTAATTCTGGTTCCACAGAATCCTTTTTATTTAGGATGAAATTTCAAGAAAAATCAATTAAATGCTCAGAAGTGGTCACTATTCTACCCAAAATCCAGTTTAAATTATCAGTCACTTGTATTGCATGGTAGGTATACAGGCTGTTTTGCAGAAAATTTTTTTAAAAAGCAGAGTGAAGAAGGTTTCATTCATTCTTCTGTGGATCAAATATACCAGGTAATGCATCTATCAAAAGGAACATATATATCACCAGATCTTTAATATCAAAATCCATAATAACACCCGAGTCATGTACTCCAGTGTTTCAGTGGCCTTCCCATTGGAAAGGTTTTTTGCTGATTTCTACATTGCCCTTTTTTCCTTCTTGCAATCTGAGCTAATTAGCACTCTCCTCTCCATGGAAGGGAGAACATGTCATTCTTTTCCCTTTAGCAAGCACTCCTTTCTAATTATATCAATAATTGGCTCTCTGTGTTTTTCTAACCTTTTCTTGAAGATAAACATTTACAGAACTTTCAGTTCTTTCTTGCAGGTCACATTTGCTCACTCACTGTCCTTTTCTGGATTCACCTCAATTTATATCTGATTCTCCTTACATGCCCAAACCCACATGTTCTTCTGGTCGGAGATGACACATGCTACTCAGGAAGCAATATTGTTACCCATTCATGATTCTCTTGTATGAGATAATAACTAAATTTCCCTTAACAGCACCCACGCTGTACTTGTGGAGTTCCTCTGTCAACATTGTAGCTTGTCCTCTCTTAGGTTTCATCTTAATTTTTCCCCAGACCATAATACTTTTTCTCCTACAGTTAGTCATCTCCAAATGTAAAGAATAGTTTTTAATTTCCATTAAAATCTGAAGATCCTTAGACCCCTTATGGAACCACAAAAGATGCGTATATCCATTTCAACAGGTAATTTGTGGTGACAGATTCTCTAAATGCTGCAATTTACCTCTGTAATATTTTCAATTGAGACAGTGTTTCATTTTTTACCCTTTCAGGCTACTGTATTAACTGGTGTCAAAAGCAGGTGGCGTTTATTGTATCTCCCCTATCCAAGCATCTTTTCACCTTGTTATAACTTGTTTTGACTTATTTTGTTCTCAATAAATCCAGGCTAGTTATTACTCTGTTCCTTGTTATTTTTCGAAAGCTCAGTCTTGGAACTGAACTAGCTCATTAGTCCATGTTTCCTGGCTCTCCTGTTTCTACATAAAATTTAGTAGCAGGCACTACGCTTGCCATTTTTCTAGCACTTCTGTTGCACAGCAGTCTTCCATTGCTTATCACAGGCAACTTCCAACCATTCTGAAATTGCTTAGACCACGTCACTAAGCATAGTATTATGAAGTTTATCTGACCAGACAATTTGAAAATATCTAATTCATCTAAGTGGTCTCTTATCTGTCTTTTCCAGAGTTCAGCCTGAAACCTTTGTCATTGGCATCTTGTTAGCCATGTGCTTCTGACTGACCTTTTTGTGAAGACTAAATGTAACAAGGCTTGTATATCATGTGATGGTTTGGGAAGGGAAAGGGTTTCCTTTTCCCTTCAATTTCCTTTTGCCAGTAATAGTTTTGTGGAACTTATCATTAACTCACTTTTAAATGCTCTCCTTTTACCTTTGACATTTTCTGCTACTTAACCTCATTTCGTACCTTGACCTTCCAACTTTGTTACTACATATTGACATTATACATCTTTTCCATCAGACTATCGACTAGAAAATCAAGTTTGCATTTTGTGTTTAGTCACTCCTTGAAGTCAGTAAAGCTGCCATGGCTTCAGCTTATTTACTCGACCTAGCTGTCCTATTCTATCAAGTTTTCATCCTGTGTGACCTTAAGTAACAATTCTGAGGGCTAATTGAAATCTGTTTTCTGGAAGTTCATCATCTTTTTTTTGCTTTCTTCTTCTTCTCTTCCCAAAGATCACAAAATCTTATTTCAGTTTCAGTCATTTTCAGTTCAAAACCTCAGACATTTCATCTTTGATTTCCCTCTCTACTTGTTCTTTAGCAAAATAAATATTTCACCTGTCAGTTCCTGTATTCTGTGGGACAGCCTGGGTCTTCACTTGGATTTGTTATGATCTTCCATTGAACACATGTTTTTCACATGGTGCTTTCTACATTTTGTTTGTCATGTATTCAGGGCAGGCGTATTGCCTTCTTCATGTTCAAGATCACACTTTTTTTTGCCTGAGCAGAATATACACAGTAATACTAGCATTCCAGTAATGAGCAATGCCACAAAACCCATTATACAAATTAAACAATGTTTCTAAATGTGTATTAAGATTTGCAGCTTCTCCTGTTTATAACCCACATCGTTTCACTAATATGCTGACATGCAAGATTTTATTTTTTACTTTTATTAGCTTTTGTGAAGGAATTTACTTCATTTTGCTGTCTTATCTGAAGATTTATGATCACCCACTGTTTCTTCTTACATCCTGCTTCTTGATCTTCACTCAAGTAGTAGGTCAAAGTGCAGAGGTGGTTTCCCCTTATATTTAGGTAAATCCATTCTTGTCCAGTAGCCCATAAGTATCGCTGCAAGAAGTTTTATACTTATCTTTGAAAAATGCCAGTGTATCAATGTTACTCAAACATCTGAGTTCAAATTACTTTGGGTGTAAGGGGTGAGGGGTTTGCGCTTCCTTTTTTAAACCAGGGCTGGAGAAATTAAAGAAATGTTTCTGTTTATCTTCCAAGTAAATATAAGTAAACATTGAAGCTTAGTTCTCTATTCAGTTATGAGAAGGTGTTCTAGAAGCTCTTTTATTTTTTACTAAATTCAGTAATATCTGAGAATAATCATCTCTTTAATTTGATCGTTCCATAGTTGCCTATTTCATGACTTGTTAAGCCTTCTTTGAAGTGGCAGGTTTCTGAGATCCTTGGATATGGTGTAATAGAGTAGCCAGGAACCTGACACAGAAATCTGAACAATTCTTTTCTGATGCTCTTTAGCCTTTTTTGTCCATTTTTTCACTAGATGCCCAGCTGCTGCTCTTAAGACTGGATACCAAGCAATTAATTACTGTACATACATCAGTTTTCAGACAGGATGCTGAAGAACTCAAGTAGTGAGCAGATGAGTACCTAAGTACTATTCTTCTGATATGCAGACAACAAGGAAACTCCACTTCATCAAAAACTGGCAGCTATGCACCAACAGAGCTGATAGCACTACCCAGGTCCCAGTGACAGGAGGGGTAAGTGATAGGCACTCCACAAACCAGTAGTGCAGGAAGAAACCAAGACACTCACATGAAAAGCAGTTGAGACTGCAGGAAACACAGATGAAAACATCAAGTACTGGATATGATTACCCTAAACGACACAAGAGTCTCTTACCAAATGAACCAACATCTCATGGCATTTCAGAGTCCCTAAAGCACAGGACAGATGTCAACATCTGCACTGCTGAAATGATCAAAGTATTTGATTAAGATGACAGTGATGACAATGAAGAATAAGAACAAGAAGCGAACTGCCTCAGAGAAGACTGGGTGCTGTAAAATGTTTGCGTCCTAGTTGAAATTATAAAATCTCCTCTTCTCTGACAGTTCCAGAGGAGCATACAAGAATTGTTTACTATGAATGTTACTATATCACAGATTTAACTAAAACCCAAACATATCAATGTTTCCTGCAACAATTGAACATCAGTAACCTCTTAGCATATCCCTTTCTACATTATCTTAAGAAACCTACAGTTCTAGATTGGTACCTATGACTCTTGCATGAAGTCTGTTTTTCCTGAATTCCTCTTTTAACCTGATTTACACATTGTGTTGGGCCAAACAACACCTGAACAACACAGGCTCAGTAGCTGAAAAATTTTAAAACCAAAAGGTTTGCTTTTTCCCATAAAATTTTTAAAACCGGTACACTTTCAAGAACAAGCAGTAACAGATGTTACAGATGACAGGAAAAGAAATCTTTGTCCGAGGAAGCACAGGAATAGTTCTGTGACAAAATCCGGCTCATGTGTGTACCATCAAAACTAGACTATTAAGTTTTAAGAGAGTGTTTTCAGAAGCCTTATGAGCTGTTTTATGTATTGCTCTTTGTGCTTCATTCCTTCTCCCCAGCCCAAGATTTTACCCCTAGAATGCCTATGAAGGAAAAGGAAAATAAACCTCTTTTGTTTTTTAAAAACACTGAATACCTTATTCTATATTTGTGTGCTACTATTTGTATTGGTAACTGGTTTCTCTGTTAAAAGAATCAGGATGGTGTCTAACTTAGAGCAGTAGCAATGGCCAGCCTGAATGGAAGAACTTCATGGTGGAGTTGACAAAGATAAACAGGGGTAGAAGGCATGCCCTGTAAAGGACCTGGTGGCAATTAATATCAGGTATAACTGCCTGTGCTGAGGAATGGACATGTGAGCTTCATCTGGACCTTGCACAATTAATACAGGGAGCAAAACTGGTCTTATCTATGTTTTCAAGAAATACAGAACATCTGGTTTCCCAGCATAAACTGACTGAATTGGTATCAAACTCCATGTTAGTAATTACCGCATTAATTAAAAGATGTAATGGGCAGTGGCATGTACCCTAGAGAATTCTAGGGCAAGACAAGAGTAGGGATTGAAGCCTCTCAGACTCTGAAATGGAGTAAGAGACAGTGTCTAACCTCTAAGGAACTTCCATGCTCTTTGAATGGGACAGTTGCTACTTTCTAGAAATGTAACTCAAAATTTTCAAAGGGGCTGTAAACATGAATTCTCAAAAACCAGGGTTCTTAAACTTTTTATCTCAAAGGAATTATCTTGGTAGCTGCAGCACATTGCAAAAAAAGTCTCAGGTAAATAAAACTCTTCTTTATTCTCAAAACAGGTTTTAGAATTGGCAGACACTCTTATCACAGCCTATAATTTGCATGACATATCTTCTCATGTTGATGGGAAACAAATCAAACCTGCAAGTTTCTCTTTCACTGCCAGTTTGTCAAGAGCCAAATTTTGTTCTACTTTTCTTAAACTAAAATTGCCCTTCACTTTCCCAGTTTCCTTATTGGCAAGAGAGCTCAACGTAAACCACAGAATGAAAAACAGAGACCAACAGGTAAGCTCTGTGATGCAACCCAAACTGGGGAATGTCCACCCACCTCCATGTGACCTATAAGCAATTCCTTATAAAAATGGGGCAGAAAAGTAATTAAAAATGTAGGATTTTAGGATTTTCTTTAGGTGCTCTTTTCAGTAAGTGCAGCTTGACTGAAATTATACCTCTGAACTGTAGGAGGAAGTACCAATTAAGGGCAAATGCTCACTGGACTCCTGGAACATTGAGGAAGAAGTGCTGTGCAAGGTTTTCATGATCTCTGTGTGGATTGTCATCATGTCTATTGTCTGTTAGTAACAGCTCCTACAGACAGGTAAGAGACGAGTGAAGTTAGCCAGGCCACCCACTCTGGTCACCAGGCCTACAAATACCACCAGCTCATAACTCAAGAGTACCACGCAGGAGAGTTTTCCAATTCCAGCTGGAATTGCTCTGTCAGTACAGAGCAATTTGCTCGGAAAAGAACAGGTAAATTACCCATATCTTCTAGATCATTACATCAGCCCTTTCTTTTTTTTTTTTTTATTTTGACAATACAGGATGCTTCCCAACTGAGAATGGGTTTCATTAGCATCACACAACAAATAGAAATCATGACTTTTCCATCAGTTTTGTGACAGTAAATTAAATTAGTTCATGTCATTGTTCAGAGTTTAAAATGTTTCCTTGTGAAATTAACTCTTTTTCTTTAAAAAAATTAATTATATTTTTAAATCATTTTACATCCCAGGGAAGCTGGGATCTATTTTTATGAGAAGTCTATTACTAATTATGGCCAAAGACACTTCAAAACTTGTTTAAAAAAAAACCCAAATCCAAATACAGATGATTGACTCCATGAAGTTCAAACTGAGCAAGGTAAATCTTGATAAAAATGTCAGTAGGAATTAATTTATCAGTGGGGAAAAAAAATACATAATGTGGTAGAGCCTACAGGATTAGGGAGTAGAAAGTTTCCCCCACTTGAGATTTTAAATCTGTATCATTGAGTCTTTCAGGAAGGGAAAATATTCCTTTGTTCTTACTATGTCACTTTTTATTTTCCTTCCAGGAAAAAAAAATGAAATACAAGGCTTGAAACTTCCTTAGGAAAAAAAAAAAAAAAGGAAAAAAAAAAAAAAAAAAAAAAAAAAAAAAAGAAAAAAAAAAAAAAAGAGTGCATTGTGATAGTAATTCTACTGATGATTGCTGATTAAGAGTTTGTTGCTATTCAGGGGAGCCAAGAGTGGAAAACCCAGTGTTCCACGACCTCCTAGAAAGAGTGTTCTGCAGGAAACAGCTCTTTGAGAGGCGACAGCAGGCTTCCCTGGGCAGCAGGTGATTTCAGCAAGTGTAGCAACTTCTCTGCTACAAGTGATTCCAGCTCTTGTGGTTCAGCTCTTTGTGAAATCACCCAAGGCAAACTTGGGATAGAGAGACAGGAGCCTCATATAGCAGTTCCACAGGGGTAGCTTTTATTGTCCAGCAGCCTCTGTGAAGGGGAGGCCAGGGACAACAACTCCCTCTGAGGGGCACAAACAGGGGGCTTTTTTGGGAAAGGCAGGGGGTGGGGTAGAAACCAAGTGGCCAGCTGGGTACAGGCTATTACCATATAGAAACAAGGCATGCTGGGGGTGGTTCAGTTTCTCACCATGACCCTGAGGAAGGTTGCTCATCTCTGGGGAAGATCTTCTTGGCCTCAGGCCTCTCTCCTCCAAGGGAGTGCAGATGGCTCTTGTGCCAAGGGCTCACAGACCTCCGCAAGGGTTTTCCTTGAAACAGATTTTAATTTAGATGTCTAGAGGAGATTGTGTGAAATCCACTTCAAGTCTGATATCCATATCTCAAAAAAGAAGCAATTTTGCTGGACCCTGAAATTGCAGAGATTTTAATTTCTACCCATTAGACAATAATGCTATAATTAATCCTGTCATTCCAAATCTGCTTTAAAAGTTGCAATCTTCACATGTAGCCCTTCTTGTTCTATCAAAATTACCAGTGTGAAATTAGAAGGAAAAGTGTTGTCAAGGTGACAATAATTTGACATCTTACTGTACAGTGGTCTGGATAAGTGACTCAGCCTGAGTGAGCAAAACGAGTAATGGAATATCTTGCCATGTTTGCACACATGCAGTGCTTATTCAGCTCCAACACATAAAAAAACCATTTTACAACAAGACGTCGAACTACAGTTGCAATGACATTTTGCTTTCTAAAGAACTTCCTCACCAAGAGTGTAACAGAAGGAGAATAACACTCGAGTCACAACACTCCTGATGTGATGTGTGTGATGTGTAATTGAAGCAGTCCATACACACTCGAGCCCTCATTCTGGGCATAGCTGTAACTTGTATTCTCCCAAGCATCTCATCTGACATCAGGTTTCCCAGTATCTCAGTCCTCCTTCTCTAGGCTGAATGACGTCAGGTGCTGCCAATCGACCCTTAAAGATGTACAGACAGACATGGCAGTGAAAAGGTTGCCTCTGTGATAGAAGGAAACCTTGCAAAGGACACTGTGCTTCCAGGCAAGCAGAAACCAGCAGAGATATGGCTAAATTCACTGGCACCTGGTAGAGGATGCAAAACCAGGACAATCCGACCAGCATCCATCAGAAAAGACCTGCTCGAGAACAACAAAGCAAGGGAACCACTGCAAGGGGACTTTACCGCTACTGCATCGTGTCCAACAATTTGCTTACCAACCTTGTCTTAGGGTTTCACCCTGGGTGATAAACGTGAAGTTCAAGGTACAGACACATCCATCACTGGTGGCGCCCCAAACTATCAGTGAGGGACCACTGGAAATATGGCTGATAACCAGCCTCTGCTCTTTTCCTGCCTTCCACAGAAGGAGAAGGAGGAAAACACCGTAGAACAAGGATAGCTAATTTTATGGTGCAGCTTTAGGCCCAGATGCATTCTGTCTGTCTAAGTGCTTAATGAAGCCACTAAATCATCCTAGTTTTCCTCTGGAGTCAATATAGGAAAACTATGGGCAGAATTACCTGCTATATTAAAGGCATACCCAAGGGCAACAAGACCCCTATTGTCAGTATCTTGGCCAAGACAGAACTGATTGGGCCAAAACCCCTTACTACTTACTTCAAGAAAGTAATACACTCTATTCAGTTTATTAATCAGTGATCTACACAATCATGAATTTAAGCATATTCTTCAGGGTTTCTTCAACTCAGAAATAGCTAAAAAGGACATGAGACAGTTTAATAATACTATGAGTATTCCAGCTACATCTATGGGATGGACATAGTTTAAGGTTACTGGAAAGACAAAGGAACATTTTGTGCATTTGCAAGTACAGTTCAATTAAATGTGCCTCTATCAATTTGTGTTTCTTACTAAGAAAACCTTGAACTTTATATTTGTGTTTCCAATTAGATTTTGTCTAAAATATGTTCTCCTATTTCAATAAATTAAATTTCCACTTCAATTATTACAATTTTAGAAGTAGGGCATTTGACCATAATCTTAAGAGTAAATTCATTATGATGCATACCTTAAGCAGAATAAGTGAGCAGTCTTTTGGAATCACACAACGGAACATTCAATGCAAAGTATGTCCTGACAATATGATTTCTGCTCAAATAAAATTTTTGGGGAAAATGCTGGGTAGGCAGAGTTACATTAGAAAGTCATTTCAGAAGTAAGAAAAAAAGCTTACTAAAACTATGCATGCCACAACAGATACAGTCACCTGACACCTTAAAATTAGGAAAAACTGTAATTTCACAGCCTTGGGAACCATTCATACAAAAAAAAATACTTCTCACAGTTCCTTTCTGGGAACTGTCACTGGCAGTATTCTTGTGTAAAGTTAGTGTAACCTTGGAAATGTCTCTGGGTGTTAATTATTATAAAGAGCAATTGCAAAAAAAAAACAAAAAAAAAAAGGACAAAGAAGGGAAAGCATGTATTTCTTTAAGAAAGGTGTCCTTGATATTTTTACTTCAGCTGAATTTCATATGAACTTCCTTCCAGATTTTCTTTGCACTTGACGAAGTGGAATATTATCCTTTTTGACCTCCATTGTAGGTACTTTTAAAGGAGATAAAAGAGTTTTGACAATATGGCTGCTCATTCTCCCAAACAAATTGCACCACTTCCTTCCACCGGCCCTGCTGCCCCCCTGTGAGGAGGTGCAGGGGTTAGGCTCATGCAACATTGCCATCTGGTGATGAAGTGCTTTCATTACTCTGCGAGCACGTTAGGCAATGCTTTACAAAAAGAAAACTGGACAAGATGGCTGCTTTTCTCACCCATGACTGACCACCTTTGAATCTCAGAAGGTAAGATCAGGGATTATAGAAAAATGGGCAATGTCCCGTTAAAAAGGTACTGTCTTGTGTATAGTTCTTATCCTACACTACAAGAAATTGCTCTGTGTTCTTACGCTGTGAGAAGCTCCAGCTGCATCTTTTGCATTGTACTTCCAAGTAAACTGTAGAAAAAGTTCTGCTGGTTTTAAACTAATAAACACAATTTGCATTAGTGTTTTAGTGACATAGGGAAGAATGGAAAAGAGAAAGCACTGTCTTAAGAATCAGAATTCCAGTTAAAAAAAAAAAAGTAGTGGTTGTTATTGCACTAGAATGATTGCTAGAGACCTGAAAAGCAAGAAATTGCTTGCTTTTGGGGTTTTTTTTAATACCAAAAGAATCAATGTTCGTGAACTTCATAACTTGATATTATTAGGCCACTGTACAGAAAAATAAAAACATGACATTAACTTTTTTGCTTCTACATAAGTCACTAGAAATAAGGGTCAATGATCTATATCAACAGCTTGTCAGGCCTATAGCATCACTTGTTACATCCATGGAACAGTACAAAAAAGTACTAACAAGTATACAGATGTATGCATACAGTACAAAACCAATTTTAAAAATAAGCAACAAAAATTCGTACAGTCATGCAAAAAAGCATTTGAGCTTTAATTTCTGAGGTAAGATTAGGCTTTAGGTTCATATCTGCCAGTGTCCCACTAGTACTACAGCAATTCCAGCTAATTTTGATGGCAAGCTAGAATTCAGAAATAATCAAACTCATGCACATGAAAATCTTCTGAAGAAAAGACATGGCTTTTCTACCATTTATATGTTTTTTTTCTGGACAGACAACCAGCTAGGATACCAGCAGGGACCAGTTGTCATCACCCTACACACTGAAAAGAGCACAGGTGAGTGCAGTGAAGGAGAGAGAAACATTTGTGGTGAGGGTAAGCTTAGGAGAGAGATTCCCAGGTTACTTCCAGCTGATCACAGCTGTGGAATATAGGAAAGAAAGAACAATTTTTTTATCAAATTCTAGGAAAGGAACGAGAGTCACGCCTGGAGAAACTATCCAGTTAAGTTACAGAACCTTCTAATGATGGGAATGGAGAGCTTCTTTTATGGTCTGGTACAAAAAATCTATTTACACCAGCCAGTGTAAAAAAATCCTCCCTGGTGTACTTCTAACGAGAACCTTAATTCATCTCTATTTAAAATCATATGAAAATGTATATACTGAAAAGAAAGTGAAGAACTTGTCTTTCACCCTTGTGATGTAAAGACATCACAAGCAGACCTTAGAAGCTTGTTATCTTATGTCAGAACCATGGGGAATTTAAGTCGGGCCACTGCAGGAACATAAAATGCATTGTCATTTTATTGGTTTTAGAATTATAACAGCATATTACAAAAGTAATTCAAAAGGATAAATTAGGGTCCACAGGCCACAGAACTGACACTGAGACCAAGCGCACTGCTGCTAAATATCAGGTTTGCCTGGGCAAACAGAATACTACAGACAGCCTGTGAAGGAAAACTAGGGAAAAATATTGTGAAAGGGAAGTTCCTCAAAAGATTTCTAGTCTCCATTCTGCGGGATGAAATATCGGCCATATTAATGTAACACAGCAGCTTTCTTGGGAGCTGTAGGGCAACTTTGGGTACCACCAAACCTGAAGGGAAAGCATCTGTCTGCTGCTTCTTTGCCTTTGACAGCTATGGCAATAACAGGATGCTTTTTTCCTCATTTTAGCACACAGGAGAAAGTGAGAAGACTCATGTTTGCTCTTTTCACTGCAACTGTGGATCTTTGCTGATCTGGCTGCATTTTGACCCTCTATCTACAGTAGCTTTTGTGTATGTCCAGGCACTGCTCTTTCTCTGGAAAGCAGAGTCACTAACAGAAGCTTATGGAAAGTTATCTTAGTAAATTAACGTCAGGGGGAGACATTTCTGCTTTTTGATGAGCAGATCTAAATAGGGGAAATAAATACCATGGATATAGTTCTTGATTCATTTGTATATAAAATTATTCCATTTGTTCAGGCATGTTCTGAATCAGTAATTGGTGGGCTTAATCAAAAAGCTGGAAATGGGAAGAGCAAACTTTTTTGCTTGTGGTGTTTGGAAGCAGTGTTACAGAGGGACTGACACAGGCACATGCCAGGCAGAATACTTCTGCTTTTTTCTTCTCAGCTTTGTCATCCCAGCTTAAAACCAAGAAAGGAAGCAGAACAACAATGGAAAAAATCCCAAGAAGTGTGCTGCATGAAAAAAATTTAAAAAAAATTTTTTTTAAAGTGAGTCTTTTTGGTTTGTTTTTTTTTTTTTTTTTTTAATATGATGACATTAAGATTGTCAGGGAATTCTCTGAGTAAAGATTTCCTTTAAAAGTCAACACATCTCAGGTACAGATCCCAGAGGAAGTAACATTTCATCTCATGTTCAAGGTCACTAAAATCCTCTGAAAATAAATTATGAATGGGAGAGAGAGTGATCATGTCAAATAGCAAAGTGTAGAGCAACACTAAACAAAAGTCTTAGCTGCCTGAACATGTGTGCTTTTTATTCTCTTAAGGTAACACAAAGGCTTTGCACAGGGGACCAGTGGGGCTCTATAAGTGCCAGTGCTTCTTGTGCTAACAGAGGTCTTCCTGGAAAGAATGGAGACATGTCTATTATGTCAATGTTACCCTTTAATTCTTAATCATAGATTTAATTTCCATAATTCCTAGATCCATGAAACATAATGGAAGGTGCTATGCACTGTCCTGCCACCCTCAGACAGGATAATGTCAGAAGAGCAGCAACACAACCATTTAAATGATTCTGGAACAAGCTGTCTATTTCTTAATTCCTTTCATGACTTTACAGCCTACTGATACTCTGTTTCAGCATTTTGACATGGCTTTAGAAAAAGAGGATACCATTAAAAAACAAATGTTCAAATAGAAAATAATGCAAAAATGAGCCTTTAAAAATGGCAGCTCCACCTCACCAGGTGCAAGATCCAGCTTCAAATGACACTGTATGTAAGGAGTGCAAGCAAGCATTTAAAAGGAACCTAATTGAGAAAACTGACTGGCACTTGGTCTCATTGCTGGTCTTTTGGTGTAGGGAGAAATCAATCTAGCACAGAAGACTTGACAGCTGTATAACATAAAGGGCAAACTGCAAACTGGTGACTAGGTCCAGACTAAATTCTACATTACGCATTCAGAGAGGACTCTGCCAGCATTAAATCAGAGAAACAGTCGAATACAGGGAGCTTTTGAGCCCACAGAGTAGTTGACTTTAGCAGACCCACACGCAGTAATTTGCCCTGTGTTTCACCTGCAAAAAGAGTAGCAAGCTGTTGCTTTTAACGTAGTGCAAAAATAAGTATATTCTTCTCCAATGCACAGAATTTTTCATGGGAAAACTGTGAGGGAACAGTGACTTTTATTCCTCCGAGATTTGTTTTCAACAAGCAGAGGCATTCATGTGTACAGTAGTATGGAGCTTTCTTAATTCCTTTGCATTCACTATTTATCTGTGTGCATTTGAAAATCCAAGAGATTATCTACCGGAGAGGAAGTAAAAAGGCATAGTCACATACGCGTATACAGCATAAATGCAAAAGCAACATAAAAATAAAGATGACTGGGTTCATATTAAATAATGTGCAAGACAGTCAGTCATAGGAGATGGGGGTGGTAACACAGACACTTAAAAGAAACAAATACACAGGATGATGAAAAAACAGGGGCTTTTTAAGACAGAATTTTAAATTGCTTAAAAATTTTAACTTATGAGAAAGACACCTACTATATACTTCTTCTGTAGTGTCTTATACCACCTACTTAGAACAAAGCCTTAGAAAGCTTCCCACTATCTGGACAGAAATGTCACCTCCATGTGCCCATAAGGAAGGCACATTGGTACAGAACATCACAGCTTCTACAAAACCTTGAATAGTTGCCACCCACATGCCTAGAAATGTATTATTGCTAACCTAACAATATAACTGTACCAAGCTGGTACAACCAAGATAGGGCCTCTGATACTAGTGCCAATGAAAACTTTTGCAAAACACACATGATGAGATTCATTAGAGATATAGAAAAAAAGCTCATGCAGCAAGTCAGCTAAAACTGGGGGAAAAAAGGCTCAGCAGTATTTCATCACAGAGTTTTTGAGCTGAAAAACATAAAATTCCATCATTTTTTTGTCCTTATATTGCTACAAGCAGATGATGCAAAGCACTGCTGAGAAGTTAGCAACTCTTTTTGTCCCACACACTAAAGCTGCAGTTGCGAGGCCTCATGCTCTCATGTATAATGTGCTTAACACTAACACCTAAAGGTCCAAGTTAGATCTTTATTGCATCAGCACTCTAAAAATGAGGCAAACAGATACTTTCCTAAAAGCTTGTACCACCAATTAATAGAAAATAAGAAAAAAAAAAAATCAAGCCTTCTTTATAGTCAGCAATTGAACTTATTAGCTATTGATACCTCAAAAAGACCAGCCACTGAATTTCATTCTGCATTACCATCCCCAATCATTTTGGGTCATCTTTCCTTAAAGATGACACTCAGTCTCTGAATTGTGGGAATAAGAATCTAATATAGTCTTAAGGAAATAATTTCAGTGCTTAGTTCTAATGCTTTTAAGTGTGTGTTCTTTATTTCTGGAGACAGCTTTATTGCCAAACAGTTTTTGTGCTTTTGTTTCCTTTGGCTATCCAGACAGCACTAGTTTTACCTCTCAAGGACTGGTTTGTCAATGCAATTCATGTGGTAGTCTGAAGGCTGCCCCACACAGTGTCCTGTGGAACAGACAGACGCCAGTTAGCATCACTTACACCAGTCAATGGCACAGTACAATTCAGCAGGTATGAGTTAGCTCGGGTACAAAAGAAATGCAGCTACAGCCACACATTCTGTTAAACTGCCATGGAGGTGTATCAACATTACACCTAGTTCTGGGCATGGCTCAGACTCACTGGCTTCAGCAGAGGCGTGCATGTGGAAACGGGATCTGTGCCTGTCACACTGTGTGAGACAGCCAAACCATTTACGAGACTCCCTTCCTTTAACAAGGTGACAACAGCTGTTCATCATACTGCAGAAGAACCCAAAGCCTTGGTACAAAAAATTTAATCCACCACGATTTCATGTTGATTTCAGAACTCACCCACACACATACACCAAGCAAGGTCATATCTGCATGTTTAATTCTGTAGCATAGGAAGGGGGTGGCAGAAGTAGAGACATTTTGAAGCCTTTTTATTCTCTTGAATCTCAAGCACACCACTTTGCTATTAGTTACAGTAAAAATTGCTTTTTGTTTTGACCTCTGCTAAATGGAGAAGTCAGACATCTTACCATTCAGTCTCCCATTTAGGGATGTATTCCAGAAACACTAAGCAGCACCTAGTCCAAAAGATCAGAAGCGTTGATGAATTGTGAGATGCTTTTTAATCAAATAGGCTTTCACAAAGGGGCGGGCAGGAATCAGGCAATGTGAAAAGCATTTCAAACATCTTCTGATAGAAAAATTTGCAGATCAATGACAGTGGACAAAAGCTGAACTTAAAAAGACTTTTGATCACATCTCTTACAGTTTCTATTAGAAATGAACTTGATACAATAAATTTAAATTTAGACAGCCTGAAGAACAGAAGCATATAAATTTGAGGGTTCTGTTTCACTCATTAAGATGGTAAAAGCTGATTTGTAAAATTTAAAAAACCACTTGGATTTTACATTCTGGGATTGTCAAAACCTGCAGTTTTTAGGTCGGATCAAGATGAGCTTGAGAGGTCCAAAAGAGGCAAAGGAGTGCAAAGGCAAGGACACCTCTATGCTACCATCTTTCTGTTCACCAAATTCTGACAGTTCAGTAGGCCAAAGCTAGCACCTCCACCAGTCTCTCTCACTAGAACCAGCTTTCATAATTCACTTGCCAGGAGCAATGCTGTCACACAAGAACAGCGTGTATTACCACCTGCACATTGAGGGTAGGCAGCCAGTTCAGGCAGATTCTGTACCTTGTACTGGGCATCAGTGCTATCCCAGGCCCCTGTCAGTAAGAAAACCAGTTTTCTCAGGTACAGCTGAATGCTAGCAGAGGCAGGACTATCATTGGTTTATTCCATTTTCCTCATTTGTTCACTTAATCATGCTTCTTCTGAGGCCTTGGTTCTGCTGGATCAGGACTAATTCAGGTTCCACTTCAGGGAGTTTTCCAGGCTACTCAGTAATTCTTAGCATAAGAAGGTTTGACCCTAGCCCTAGCTTCAGATGTTTATACATCTTTGGCCCCAGAAACAAAGTATACTAATTCTGCAAGTCTGATGCAAACTAACCCTTATGTTAAAGACCTAATCACTGAATTCATGTCTTAGTCAAGAACCACAATTTTCAATTTTATTCTAATTTTTTTAAGAATACGCACATCTCAGAGAGGTGTGGGGGGAAAAAAAAAAAAAAGGGAAAAAAAAAAAGCATGATTCCAGAAAGCTCAAATACCAAAAGAGGAACAACATCAGACTACCACTAAAACCATTCAAGACTAAAACTGGGTGCATTTTTAACTAATTCAAACTGACATAATGATTCCCAAGTTTGAAAGCCTATGTAATAGCTTTTGAAATTATTATATAAGCCCATCTTTTTAATTTATAGACTGTAAAACAACATAGATTTAAAATATTGTGTTTATTTGTGTTAAAAGAGTCTTTTGAGTCTAAGTATAAGATGGAAGACCGGGAGGCTTTTGCCTCCAGGGTGTGAACAGCCCTGGAGTATATCTTGAGACAGGGGTGAAGTTGTGAAATGAAAGGAGAAAGAAACAGAGAAAGACAATTAATCTTTTCTTGTAAACATTGTTTTGACTTTTGAGTCATAAAAACTGGGAGGAAGCAGTGAAATTATCCTCTCAGAAGCCAAGAGGGAAAAAAATTCCTTGACTGTGAAACACAGACCGTTGTCTAATTACTTCAACAACTATGCATGGGTAAGGCTACATAAAGCTGCAGAGTACATTTGGAATGAAAATATATGCACTGATATCTGCATGGGATACAGAGCATTTGTTTATTCATAAAGTTTACTCTATTTGTCATGAGCAAGGCTTGATAAAATGGTTTTCCAAAGAGACATTTTGCTGGGGAAATTATGACAGTTCCCATTTGAGTTTTCTTTAAACCCTTCAGAGAAACAGCAATCAAAAAAATCATAATGCAATAAAAGAGATCATTTGTAAAAATGTGAAACCTTCTTCTAAAGCCAGCTGCCTGCTTTTCCTTGCAACCTATTTTTGCAGCTTTTTCTTTGCAATATCTATATGCCTGCCTTGTGCCAGGCTGAACCTGAAAAAAAAAAAAAAAAGAGTTAGTAGAGATGAAAAGAAGAAGAACATTTAGGAGCAGCTTAGTGTAGGATATTGCCAGGAATGGGAGAAAAGAAACTGGAGTTCTAGCATATTAGACAGCTTAGTTACATTCTTTAAACATGAAAGTGTTAAAAGCAACAAAAGGATCAATAAAGTCGAGATATGAGATGGTGCTTTGTGAAGGACTCATCTCATCCTTTTTTCCCAACCACAAACTCTTGAGTCAGTCATACACCACAAGAAAAACAGTTGAGTTACCTGCCCTGTTATATAGAGAATTTCCAGAGCTATTAGAATGCCACAATGAACTGGAATTTTTGGACTATGAAGAAAAAAGCCGGCTATCATTGATTTGTTTTCCTCAAGGCAAAGTTTCTGAGGAAACTAATTGAAGTACCATCCCCCTTTCCTTTTTGCAGCTTCTCTTAGAACTTCAATAATCCCAATTCTATGTGCAAGCAACAAACTCTCATGGCTGTGCAAACCTAAAGATAAACAATTTCCAAGACCTACTTGAATCTTGCACATCTGATGTACACTCCAAGACATGAATCATTGAAAGCATCAGCATCTTTTCTTGGGAAACACTCAAGGAGAGATAAAAGAAATAACTTTGCTGTTTGTACATGCAGTTAATTGACTTTAGTCTTTACTTTTCAGCCTCTACTACCTAGTGTGAACCTCTTTGGCACTCCCTTGCCTGGCCCAAAAGCACTTCTCAGTACCTGTTCTTTTAAACAGCTTTTAACATTGTGCTTAATTAATGCCTTGGGCCCCACATATATAATTTCTTGATTTTCCGCTAATTTAAATTCCTTGGTTCTTACTTCAAAATTCAAGAATATTCAACACATTCTATAATACTAGGATTAAATTTTGCATCATTCTAAAACAAAGAAGAGGTCTCTTTCAACACCTCTGTGACAGCTAAGTCCTGTTGACATTTTTAAGAACAGCAGCTTGGTATTTAGTAGTGAACTGAGCTTTTCTGTGAGCCCAAAATAATCCACTTAAGTTATTGAACCACTGCCCTTTGGGTGAAAACAGCCAAAACCATTTAAAATTTTTACAGCTCTACTCATTATCTATGTTGTGTAATTTTATTGTTTTCCTCCTGTATTTTTGTTTTCCAGCTCAGTTAAATGTTCAGATGCATATTAATACAGTTTAAAATTATGACCTTCTGGACTTACAGAATGCAAACATTTGCTATGGAGCTTTGAATATGCTCCCCATATCAGCATCAAAATAGAAAGGTGAGCCATAGTGTCCATAAGTATCTCAAAAGAGGTTTCTCTGAGTTACTTAACTGTTTCACTCGACCTGCATTTACATTGTTTCTCGCCTCTCTGTGTCATCTAATACAAGAATCTGCAGCTAGCTTGTTGGAAATCAATGAGAGTCAGAAGTGCTGCATCCTTCCCCATATGGGGAGTTCTGAAGCAAACCAAGTTTGGATTGCACAGGCCCACCAATCTTGCCAAACACATGTGGCCACCAATAGCGAGGACTGAATCTTGCTGGTAGCAATATTTATATGGCTCAAGAGCCAAAGCTTCCTTAGCATGGCTTTGGAACCAGATAGGTGAGGGCCTGCCAGACAGCAGTCCTCATTCAGTACCAAGTGATAAAATGCATTTGTCCCTGGCAGGCTGACACAGCCACAGTACAGGAGCTGCACAGCCCTCTGTCAGATCAGGGCCACGATTGCTGCTGCTTGTAGAGACCATGTTACAACACCAGCTGGGATCTGCTCTGACTCAGTTTTAGTCAGGTGTATTTACTGTTAACCTGTACGGGAGCTCTTAAAAACACCCCACACGTAACAGACCCTGTAGGTACACACAAAACCATACAGCTGCCATCGCCCAGGGAATCTGATCTCCGAATATGTTCTCTGAGTCCTCACATGGCAGTCAACACACAGGAATACCCAGGAATGTTGTTATAGTAATGGTACTGGCCATGGCAATGAATTTCAGGCGCAGGATTCCTTGTGGACTGCAGTGGTTTTAACATGGTCCTCCATCTCCAGTGCTGGCTCTTACAAATTTCTCATGTGCCTTTATTCAGAACAACTAGTGTCTTTCTCAGTGACTATGAATAGGTCAAAAAATAATTTATTTTCCTATTTCTAGACCATTTTCATAGTACTTTGTCACCTTTAAAAAATACAACACAAATTTGGGGTTTTTTTCCACAGAAATCAATTTTTTCACTTGACTTGTATATTGTTCTACTGTGAGCAGCTGTAACAAACAGGAGACAGAGAGAAGTCTCCATTCCCAAATTACTAAAAACTATGAAATAAAAAAAAATAGCAAAGTGGTTAATTCTTCTACAGTGAAGTAAAGGGTGTATCTTCTTGAGGACAATGGCTACATCCCAGAGCACCCTACCTGGGACTCTGAAAATGGCTCTGGCTGCTTCTTTTCTGCTTTACAATTAAACATGTAAAACTCACTATAGAGAAAGGGACTAGCTGATCATCCAGATGAAAGAACTCATCACTCAATGAAGCATCACAACCTTTTCAATGGCTGTTTAAGAATTTTATACATAACAGGAAAGCTTCACAGTACCTTTACCCCAAAATACACCGTGGTAGATTTCCTGGATGGTGAAAAGTACATAAATTACACCACAGCTAACTTGATACTGTTAAGCAAGCTGGGAGAAGATCAACAGCTTGAAATGAGAACTCATCCCAGGCAACATCGACAGCCTGCTACAGGTGGTGAGTTAGGTAATCCTTGCCCTTCTTTTAGGCAGATGGGATCAAATTTCACATCCTTGGTCAGAATGCTACTGATTTTTAAGACTGTCTACCTCAAAGAACGTGGCAGAGAGAAAATCACTGTAATGAATCTTTCCCCAGTCACAGTTACCCAAAGATTCTGAGCACCATGAAACTACACCTCTGGCTCAAGGTTGCTGCCTTCCTCAAGGCATTGTGGAAACAATGCAAACTTTTATACTTAAATACAATGAAGTTTTACTGCTTGCTCTTCATTTTAGGGGCCACTGTACTGGCCCCTAAAATCTTAGCAACAGAATTCAGATCTCAATGTAAAATATAAACTTCACACCCCTTTCCGTATCTGGTACTGCAGTATTATTTCAAATAGGCAGACTTGGAAAAAAACCAACCAAACAAACAAACAATATAAAACTTTTCCATCCCAGACCACCTAATTCTTTTTTTTTCTTTCATGTGAAAAAATATCAGGAGTAAGAATCCAGAGTTGGCTTAACACCTCCAAATCTCTGTTCTGCCCATTAAAATATAACTTATTTCCAGGAATGTCATGGTCAAGGAGAGGAATTTTGTATGGGCAAGATGTATGGTTCAAATTTGAAAAAATTCTTTTTAACCACTGATGGAACCTACAATAAAACTGACTAGATTACAACTAGAATTCATGAAAACATTATTTTAAAGACTTTTCTACAATCAGATTCCTCTAAGTCTATGAAACAAACACAAAAATATTCTCATAACTGTGACATCAAATTAAGAGTTTTATTTATTGAAGGAAAAAATTAATGAAGAAAGTAGAGGAATATTGTATATTTAGTTTTAAGGCAAACATATTGTCCTCATTAAAAAAAAAATTTGCCAAGGTTCAAGTACAAAGCCACACAATGTTGGCAAGCTGAAACTCAGACTATGTTTCAATCACATAGTTAGTATCACTGAGAATTTCTTGATGTTTATGGTTAGCATTTAAGTTCAGAGTGAAGATCTTTCTTGAGGACAAACACCTACATTTTTAGTTTCTTGTTGACATTGTACAGAATTTCATTGCAAGTGGTGCAGGACAGATTACAGCCCTTATTCAGACAAAAAAAAACCCACCACAATAAAATGCATAATTACCATTGAACTTGCTCTTAGATATTCCCTAAAAAGCAGTTTCTCCAAAGTCAGTACATTCCATCACACACTTGCTCTCAAACACTCTGAAGGACTTTAGAAAACAGTAATGTATAATGGGTTTTGCATATATGTCTTGAAAAAAAGATGGCATTCAGTTTAGTATTCTTATCAGACAGACTTTCATGAATGCTGCTTATAAAGATCTAAGAATGAGCACTTAGAAGTATTCAAAAACATACCACAATAGGCTCTGCACAGATAATATGACAAACAGTATTGTCTGGTTGAAAACGAGTTTATACAACATAAATTAACTCTTTTAATCCTCTTTCTTTTTGGTTCTGAAGTTTGTCACCAAGGCACACTACTTTTGTTTTAAATGAATATCAAAGAGATTATTTGAAAGAAATTCTAGTGAGACAATCATTAACACTACCTGCATTATATGAAAATACATATTATTCCAGCCAATGTCAGTAGCACCCACTAGGACACATTCTAAAAAGAACTAGTTAGAGAAAGATTGTAGGGAAAAGCGCCTGCCAGACAGCTCTCTCACACACCTACACCTCCCCTCATTTAAAATGTATGAAGATGAAGTGCTGCTTTTGTTTCCTGTCTCCAAGATGAGCCCTAACACTTGCCAAAAGCAAGCTAACACAGTGTAATTGTTTTTCATATAAATTGCATGTCCAGCCTGCTTAGTTTCCAAAGAACATTGATGAGGCTACTTTGATACCCAACTGCCATATGACAAAGTGCAGGGCACAGAGGCAGATGGGCATGATGAGAATTTTTAATCATTGTGTCTCTCAGTCATTTTACAGCATGTGGAATAGCACGGGAGAGACATAGGAGAGGAGAAAAATTATTTGTTAAGAACAAGATGTTTCTATTTTCATTAAGAATAATTTAGAAAAACAAATTAGAAAAGAAACAATTCAGAACAAAGATCCTCTGAGGCATTTTTAATGTTATATTCCATACAGCTAAAAGGGTTTTTTGAAAGGTCACAAAATCAAAGAGAATGGACAGAAGCACAAAAGGCAACTTCCTTTTTTAACAAAGACACTAGTCTTCATTCTGAGAGAAAAGTAGCTTCAGAGTTTGATATTGCCAGAAGATACTTGTAAATTGCTGACACCTTTCTCAAGTTCATAGACATACCTTAACTGTTGGCAATGATCTCCTATTTTTCCTCTCCATCTTATTTCATGTCATCTGTTTTCAGAGTGCAGAACCACATGGAAATATATAAAGAAAGCCATGAACAGTCAGATTCTCAAAATATATCCTCAGTGATGATCAGCCAGTGCCAAAAGACGTACAGCTTTTACCTTTGATCCATACACTTCATTCTGTTATCTGGAGCCAGAACAAAAAATTTGTTCTGTGTCTCATGCTTATCTGGCTTAATTTATTACCTTCCCAGGTTAAACTATTGCTCTCTAATTACATTCTCTAAGCTTTACAGTGCAGGGGTCAGGGAGTGTCTTGCTTTTCTTGTTGTGCATGTAAAGCACATGGCTTCAGCAGCTGCATCAATCCTGCTGGCTTTCTGTAAACTTCTCTTTATCATACCCAGTCACTGATGGTTCAAGGAGAAGCAGGGCATCCTGTAACACCTCCTTTACATGTGAGTGAACGTGTGTGAAGAACACTGTATGTGGAAAAGAATACCAGGAAAAGTCTGGCAGCACAATATCATCACAGTGTCAATCTAGACCTCACTGTGAATTAAGGAAGGAAAGTAGAGGTGAGGTTCTTTTGCCAAGATTTTTTTTTCTTTTTTTCAATTATTGCACCTACTGCCATTCTTCTGTTAAATGGGAGCACAAACATCAGTTTCATATTTAATACTTATCCTCTTCTTTTCTCAAAATTAGTCAAAGGACATTAGCTCTCACATGTCTTTCTTTTTCACAGATACTTTTCATCCACTTGTGCACACACGTATATTCCTTATTCCGGCTTAAAAGTGACAGACATCAAGAAAATAAGACTACTAACATTTCATGAAAACTATTCAAAGAGAAGCTGACTCAGGGCATACATACTCAATTCTAAATTTACCATCGTTTTGCCACCTGAATACCAGTTGTGACTCCCCCTTTTGATAGGTAGTACATCCATGGAATAGGAACAATCACACATACTTTCCTGTGCAATATCAAGGCACATTGTATTTTAAGTGTTATTTTGTCCAAGTGTTTAACATTTAGCTGCCCAGATATTTTCACTGTCACTAAGACATAGCTTTCCAGGTTGCTCACACATCAGTTCTGAACATTTAACCAAATGTTTGAACACATGCTTAACTTAGTCATATTTATCTTTTTAGATATTTGGCCTCTTAGCTCTGACATCATGATTAGCAAGGGCTATTGAGTAATGACTTGCTATTTAAAAATTACCAAGCATGTAATTTTACTTGTATAAATAGTCTTTAATAAGGGCTTGCAGAAAACCTTTAGAAGAAAGCACAATAAATGCCTTTATTGTTTAATTTTTTTCTCTTGTTAAAGAAGAAATAGTAGCGTGATTAAAAAAAAATCAGTATGAGGCATGAAATATCCTGCTTCAGAGTAATTGGTGTGCACAGAATGCATCCAGCTAGAGAAGTCCCACAGCCTATTAGCAGGACCATAGATTTTGCATGTACTAAAACCTGTCTGACCCTGTGAGAAGAGAGCAAGGAGAAGGGGAGAACAAACCAGAGACAGCCATAGCCTGAACTTCACGTGAGTGCTATTGATCTTATTGACTGGGGCACTGAAGTGCTGCTGTACATTTAGTAGGGAGAACAACAGAAAATTACATTAATTCAAATTGTTAAATCAATATTTAACAGTATAGTTAGTGGCAGTTGACCTTCAATGCACCTTTAATAAAACAATAGTGAACTAGAACTGCAAGAGTCATAGGCAAAATATTAATCTGAATTAGTGTGAAAGATGTGTTTTAACAGCCTGTTCAAATGTAGATATTTCCATGTAAGTGTAGATATTCCTTGCAGCTGCTCTATTTCTTGTAGCAAGTAAAATGCTCCTGTCACCATGTTGTGTTACACTTCGTGTTAAATGATCACTCAGAAAACCACTGAGGAAAATCCTAATATTTCACTGCCACATGTCTTTTCTGACATGTTTGTGGACCTTGAGAAGAAGAAAGAAAATGAAGAGTAACAATATTAAGGCAGGACTGTGCTATGGGCCAGCTTGTTTTAACCACTGCACATATATGGCATTCTTCTCTTAGATAAGGGAGCTGCATCCTGATCTGAGCCTCAGGGGTTGCTTTTGTGGGATGATTCCACTGAGAAAAAAAAATAAGTTGTAAAATTAATTTTTTGTCAAGCTAGCACTACAAAAATACAGAGTGGCAAAACAAACAAAAAGCAGATTTAGGTCATTGCACTTGAATCTCCCAATAACAGGTCCCAGGACACACCAAGGCTGCTGCTCACTTGTCAAGTCAGATTCTTAAGGCATCCCCTATGCAACCAGGATACCAGATCATAGTATATGACAAATGATTCCAAGAAATGCGGGGTAATGAACAGATTAATAGCATTGGAATAATGATTAATACACCAAATTCATTAAACATACATTAATCCATTCAATCTAAAATAAATATTAAAGAAAATCTTTTTCCCTGCCTAGTAACTTAGATCCCTAAGATCACTGCAGATCTAGGTTCAAATCCTTCCTTTTTCATAGGCATCTTTCACTGCTAGCAAGGTACATCAGCTGCCTTGACTTATACTCAATTCTGCATATCCAACAGAATGCTAATAATACTAAAAAAGAGATAGTGAGGTTTCTTGAGACCAGATATTTCATAGCCATAAACACAATTTATCCTATTCAAAGGGAGACTAAAAAACTTGTTAGGCTTAAAAGCTTTCATTAGTCTGGGATCTTTAAATGAGTAAAACTTGGGGGAACCATTTCTTCCCACAGACTGAAGCCTGAACATCTTTGTAATGCTTCATGTAATATTATCCACTACACTATTTAAGACAATCCTCTTCACCATTTCCATTTTATTTTGACTGGGAAGAGGAGGAGATCAGGCCTTCTGGATCAGCTATGAAAGGCCATGACCACCTGCCTTTTTACTGCCTAGTGATTCAGTACCACAAGGTTCGTGTGCAATCTTTTACAAGCAGCCTTCCTCATCATGTTCAATGCAATACAAGCAAAATGTAATACAATTTTAAAAAGCATATAGAGTAATAGTTCCTAAATTGACTACTTCTAGTCACAAAAGATTATGTGATTAAATTAGATGGGTTTATGAAAATATCAGGCCAACACCCAGTTCCCTGGCATGGGGTATTTTCCATGCTGGAAGTTTACAATTCAAAAGAAAAAGGAAATGAAATGAAACAAAACAAAAACAAACAAACAAAAAAACCTGTAATATCTGCCTACCAGGAAGTATTTAAACTTTATATATACTTCTTCTAGTTCACACAATTCCAGAATTACAAGTGTTACTGTATGCACATTTTCTTAACACAGTTAACTTACCTCACAGTACTACTAACACCATTTTAGAAAGGGCTGGTTAACTAAATATTAGATTTGTATAGCCTGGCACACAAGTTAATGAGGAATTTCCTTTTATACTGTCATAGCTGCTAAATTTTTGAAAGTATCCACTGTGGCTTAATTATTTTAATTCTAAAGGCTTCCTAAATCTTTCTTTTCATTATTTTTATCTTCATGGTTTGGGGAAGTTTTACATCTCCTTTGAAGATTTAAGTCAGAAATTTAGCAAGTAATGGAGGCATCATGTTTTCATAATGCCTGGGTCCAGGAGATCCTTGATAGCTGGAGTAACTGTGAATTAAGGAATAATAAGTTCCTCTGAAGTGAATTTTTAATTACTGCACTCCCTTAATGCAGTTCACTGGTGCCATGAATGTCATCCAGGATATATTTTCTAACAGTGCTTTTCCTTTAATGCACCTTTCTGTCAAAAATAGATGACATTTCATCGTTACTACAGCTGGGGTTGTGCAGGCATATCCATAGTGACTACACTTGAATTGTTTACTTGAATTGTAAAACACCTAGGAGATTTAGACTTAGTGTATTTATTACTTGGGTGAATTTTTTCAGGTGTTACTTCTCTTCTGATAACTGGATTTTAGACACCAAATATTTACTTTCCTTTTATTTCATCAATTAATAAATTTCACTGTCAAAATAACATTTTCTAGTCAAAGAATAGGTTTAAAAACCATTAGGAAAATAGGCTAGTCTTTGACAAAAGGACATTGACCATTTTTCTTTCTTTCATTCAAGGCAAATTCCTATTTATAATTGCCAAAAAACTTCAAATCAAGGTGATGCGCTCCCCAAAACATCCTGCACATGACACACTGACTTTCTTTTCACATAAGTTGTACAGATCTTTTACTACAATACTGATGTCATAGCAGAGAATCTGCTTAAGGCAATGTTATTTAAAGATTCTTAGTAGCAAGCTATAATTAATACTTCCTGTCAATTTTATGATTCCTCAGCAGCATACCATGCTCAATATTCTCACAAGTGACCTGTATTTGTCTTTTCGTGTCTATTACTTCCCAATACAAATGCTGCATTCATTCAAATGAAATTATATAAATCACAGTGACTTCTTTTTAACTAAAGGTAATAATAGACAGAAGTAACATGGTAGCTGGAAGTGTAATGCAGTGTTTTTGTTTGACAGCTTGTCATAGGTTAGCAAGCATAGTCCCGGAAGGGATGTCCTTGCTGAGGGGTGCTTACAGTTTCCTCTGGGACCTGATAGAACCTATCAGCTGGCCAGTTTGAATATGGACAATTCTCTAAGCCACTTAAAGTTGTGACCACCTCTGTGATCCACACTTAAGAATAGACAAACTCCCCCTCCAAGCTCTCTCTCGTTTCCGGCGCTGGGACAGGTGGCTGCGGGCCCCGAGTGGGGGCCAGTGGGCCCGGCCAGGCCCTGCTTGGGCCAGGCCGGGCCAGGCCACGGCCATCCTGGAGCCATGGACCTGTTCCAGCCATGGAACCCCCCCACTGCCTTGCCGTGGGCAGCCGGAGCGGCTCGGCTCTCCCCCCTCCCCACTGCGATAAGAAAAATTCAACATTCCAGCTGCAAAGCTGCAAGGCCGAGGTGAGATTAAC
Organism: Corvus cornix cornix; assembly: GCF_000738735.6. Classification (NCBI taxonomy): domain Eukaryota; kingdom Metazoa; phylum Chordata; class Aves; order Passeriformes; family Corvidae; genus Corvus; species Corvus cornix. The sequence goes on along the minus strand of NC_046357.1, from coordinate 46,041,056 downwards.
CCTTTTATTGCTGTGAAGAGCTGAAAACCTGAGGGAAGAGAGAGAGGAGATGCTTAAAGCTGAAATTCTGTTGTGAAGCTATGATATATCAGAGTATCCCGTTGTAATTTCATGAAGATCTGGGGGGGTGGAGTGTTCAACTCGTAAGCAAAAGCACCTGCACCGAGATAGGCAGATGCTGACGCAGCTGTAATTTCATGAGAAGTTTGGACAGGGAGAGATGGACCAGATGAGGACTTTTGCTCCAAATGGGAAAGGAGAAACCTCAGTTCCTAGAGATGCTCCCAGAGATAGTCCTAACAATGAAGATGAAGAAGACCCTTTGCCCCCAGGGAAGGAGAAGGGCCTCTGTTTTTGTTTCTGAATGGCTCAACCTTAAAACTGTACCCCAAAAAACTCAAGAGTGGACCCTCGAAAGCAGTTGCAGGAAAAGCTGCAAGTCGGGGGAAGGGACTCACACGCAGGCAGAGAGACTCCTCTTCCTAAATGGACTGAACAATATTTGGAAGTGGGCGGCTGTCTCGTTGTGATAATGTTTTCATAGCATGAGCAAGAAGAGACTTCTCTTTCTAAATGGACTGAACAAGGTTATTATGGAAGTGGTAAACAGACTGAACATCTTAAGGGTTGTCTTTTTACACTGTCAGTGGGAGAAGGGAGGAAGGTGGGGGGAGGAGGAGAGTTCTGAAGGTGGTATAACTTTTTTTCCTCTTTTAGGTCTGTTAATAAACTTCTTTATATTTCTTTCAAGTTTGGTGCCTGCTTTGTATTTCTCCTAATTCTTATCTCACAGAAGATAAACAGTAATGAGTATTTTGGACCAAACCACTACACAGCTTTTCCGTGTACAATGTAAACTTCAGCTGGTTTGATAAGAGAACTGCATTTGGAATTAAGTGTTATTTGGAGGAGAACAAGTTCTTTTCAATTGTCATTGGAGTGCTGCACCAGGGCTTTGATTTGCATAAAACCTGGTTATATTTAGTATCTGCTCATGTATCCATGCTAAATCAGCAGTGCTTCATCAGCACACAAAGATTATCCTTTTGCCCATATTTCTTCTAAGATCTTCCTTAGACGTCTTATTATTGGAAGGTATAATACTTCAGTTCAAAAATATTCATGAAGTCACAGCTATAATACTCATGGGTATCCAGAGGTCTCCTAATATCCCACCTTTCTGTTGAATTTCTTCTTCAACATGCAATAAATGTCTGCAACTGATATTCAATTGCTAAAGAACTCTTCACTGGAAGTTGTAATGACTTCTGAGGTGTACAGAATCTTGGTAAACATATGAAATTACAATCAAAATTATAGAATCACAGAATGTTAAGGTGTTGGAATGACCTTAAAGATCACATAACTTCAACCCCCTGCCAAGGGCAGGGACACCTCTCACCAGATCAGGTTGCTCAAAGCTTTATCCAACCTGGCTTTGAACACTGCCGGGGATGGGGCATCCACAACTTCCCTAGGCAACCTATTCCAGTGCATCACCACACTCACAGTAAAAAATTTCTTCCTAATACCCAGCCTAAATTTTCCCTCTTTCAATTTGTACCCATTACTCCTTGTCCTATCACTGCTAACTTAGTGATAGTCCCTAGTGTCCTGTACAATTTCCCTGTATTCTTCCTGTCCTTGTTTCCATTTCCTGAAAGCTTCTTGGTTTTGCTCTGTTTGCTCAGCAGCTCCTTATCTGCCCATGGAGGCCTCTTGGGACTTTTTCCAGATTTCCTCCTTGCTGGGCTTTATAAACCCTGAGCTCAGAGGAGGTGATCCTTGAAATTCAGCCAGAATTGTTGGGTCCCTCTGCCCTCCAGGGCTTTATCTCATGGGACTCTACCAAGCAGGTCTTTGAAGAGATCAGAATCTGCTCTCCTGAAGTCCAGGGCAGTGAGCTTGCTCTGTGCCATCCTCACTGCTCTGAGTATCTCAAATTCCACCATCTTGTGGTCACTGCAATCAAGTCTGCCTTGGAGCACTACATTCCCCACCAGCTCCTCCCCATTGGTGCGCACAAGGTTGAGCATGGCACCTCTCCTTGTTGGCTTCTCAATCACTTGTCTAAGGAAGTTCTCACTGACACATCTGAGGAACCTTCGGGACTGCTTGTGCCCTGCTGTTGTCCCTCCAACAGACATCCAGGTGGTTGAAATCCTCCATGAGGATCAGGGCTTGCGAGCATGAAGCCACTCCTATCTTCCTGTGGAGCACTTCATCCACACCATCCTCCTCAGCAGGTTGTCTGCAGCAGATCCACACTATAACATCCTCTGTCCCTGCAGTCTCCTTACTCTTGACCCACAAGCTCTCAGCTGGCCCCTCATCCTTCCTCAGGCAGAGTTCCATACTCTCCAGCTGGTCATCAATATAGGGGCTACACCCCTTCCTCATCTCCCTAGTGCGTCTTTCCTAAAAAGCCTAGAACCTTCCATTCCAATGCTCTAGTCATAGGAGCCATCCCACCTCCATGATGCCAATGATATACCCATGCAGGCATGCACATGCCTCTAATTCCTCTTGTTTGCTCCCCATAGCACATGTGTTTGTGTAGAGGGGTCTGCATCAGGCCCCAGGCTCTGGATAAAGCCAGCTCTCTGGCTGGAGTATCTGGAATGCCTTTGCACTTTTCTGGGCATACCTGACAGATGTCAGCATCCTACTGGCAGGGTTGGGATGGACAGGTGCCCTCCCCTGGCAAATCTAGTTTAAAGCCCCCTTCACTAGTCCAGCAAGCTGCCTACCAAAGGTAACTTTCCCCTTCTTTGTTAAGTGGACCCCAGCAGCCTCCAGTGAACCAGGCTTGGCAAAGCAAGTCCCATCATCTGAGTAACCAAAACCCTGACTACGGCACCATTGCTCTAACCATTTTTTTACCTGCCAGATTCATCTGGCCATTTGAGTCCCTCTCCTTCTGGGTCAGGGTTATTAAATTATCTGGTTTTGGTTTTTTAAAGGATGTAATACTTGATCTTACACACAGGTTTTTAATACACTGTCACATTACCTAGTCATATCTCTAATTTTGTCCAGGTGATAACAAAAAGCACATCACTGAGTTTGTGTACTCATGTGCGGTATGTGTTAGTGCAACAAAAATATGTCCTATGTCCTATTAGTGTTGGTGATTAGGACAACTTCTTTACACATAAATGCAAATGTTCATAGTAGACTTTGACATCAGTGCATAAAAATAGGACCAAACCACAAATACATGAAGAGGGCATAGGATCATTCCCTTCTATGGTATCTAGGAGGTTTGTAGTAGGCAAAAAGGAATGATATTCCTGTTCTCTTACTATAACAGATTTTCAGAGTTCTGTATCCAGCAGCTCCTAGCATTTCATTTTGTCCTACTGGCTGCAAAGCCCTTCTGAAAAGTGTCTGATTACCATGACACCAGTGTGGAAGTATAGTACATAACTCGCCCAAAGGAAAACCAACTTTCACTGCAACAATCAATATATTTATTAAATAAGAACCATGGCTTTGTCAAACTACAACTGCCTATGTTCCACATTTTGGATTTAGTTATAAGAAAAATGCATCTGAGAAAGCTTGGATTGCTCTTACCAAAGTTAGTCACAACTTGGTTTCTGTTACACAGGAAACTGAGGTGTGTTCTTATAAATAATGGAATGAAAACTGAGGCTGTTGCATTCTTCCTTATCCTCCCAGAAAAGAAAAGGTTTCTAAACATTTTAGTGTCATATTTACCATGTGAAAACATTCAGACACGAGTACTCAGGGGTTTTCTAGTGCAAAGCACAGAGATTTTAGTACCAAGAGCTCTGATCTCAAGGCACCTGGAATGAGTTTCAACAGGGGGAACCTTCACTGTATCCAAATCTGTAACCATCAAAGCACTGTAGGCCACTGCAGCCTTGGCAGCTTCAGCCTACATAATTGGGTTGCCTTCATCTTTATACTCTGCACACCTCCTGCAGTCAAGTATCACTGTATAAAAACAGCAGTCCCTGCTGAGTATTCTACCAAGTCCAGCCAGAAGGCAAATGTTAGAAAGGCCTTTATTCAAAACAAACTTTAAACAAACAAACAAACAAAAAATTTAAATAGGTATTTCCAGGAAAAAGGAAAGGTTTTATTTCTACCAAACAGTTTTTCCAGAAACTCATGGTACTTTCAGAGCATGTCAGACGCATCACTTTGAACTCACACTGTGCTTTCTTTAACACACAGCTCAGTTCTTCTCAACCAGAACTGAGTTACACAAAACATTTAGGCACAAATTCTCCAAGCATAAACACATATAACCCTGTTTAGTTCAGGTATGGATGCCGTGTTGAGTATAAGCGCAGCTCTTTTCAGGATCCACATCTAATCTAAATTACTAACACATACAACTGCCTTAATGTACATGTGGGGTGGTAAAATACACACACATATATGCAGAGCAAATATTACCCTTTCTTCATATGCAAACAGAGTGCCAGCCAGCAAGGAAGTAAACGTGGATTTGTTTTATTAGACTTCAGGAGAAGAAATTGTCCAGCTCTGATGAGAATATAGATTTTAAGTTTTAATTATTATTCTAATGGAGTCACTTTCATTTGCAATTACACGTTTCATTTTGCAATTTAATAAATCATCACAGTGGGAGATAAATCAGCAGACATTCATGCTACAGCCTGAAATTTCTGGTGTCATTTGCATAAAAGACAACATCTCAGAGAAAACACACTGCTGGTTACATTTTCACATAGTGGAAATAACTACAAAAAGCTAGAGAGATGCAGCAGGGACAGATTTATTTAAAAGAAAAGTCACACTGCCAATATTTAAATATGGAAACTTCATGATGATAGTGTGATTTTATATAGCTCAAAAGTAGAATAACTTTTTATTGAGACTCATGATCTTGAATGTTTTCTGTGATATATATCACCACAGCACTCTTTTTTCTTAAATAAATCCCGCACTCACTGAAGCCATCATTTTACTAACACTAATGCTAGGCATGCATAAGACAAATAACAGAAAAATTACAACTGGTTAACTAACAAGAGTTACGATCATGCATAATGAGTGTGCCACATGGAGGAGCCACATTTTGTCAATGACCTAGAGAAAGGACATGTTTTTGTACATCTTCACTCATAAAAACAATTACTTAAATTTCCGTATTTTTGCTTCAAGATTAAAAAATACAGCCACAGAAGAGGAAATTACCTTGATAGCAGTAGAGCTCCTTCCAGCTCTTAACTCCAGGCTGGATACCAAACAATTAGTTGATGATATAATGTAACATACTATAAAATGTTTCTTCAACTCCAGACAAAAAGATGTTGACACTGATTGAATTTACACTTCTTCCTGATCTTTATGTACTCCCTCATCTTTATTTTAATTATACATTAGAGAGCTTTCAAGTAAACTGATTTTTAAACACAAATACATGCAAATAAATTCTCAGGGAAGTGCATACTCTTACTGGAACAGTCTTCTCATTTCAGGAATTTAATAAAGAAGTTGAAACCTATATCAGCTTCTTTCTCCATAACACTTGTTTTTCTGCCTAAAAATAGCTCCCAAGAGCATCATTAAGTTGTATTGTTTCTTTCCTAGACATGCAAGTAAACCCGAAATTTTTCCAATTTGGAGGAAGTCATTGACATCTGAGGTCTCTATCTTGACCCACAAATACAATCCTAAGAATAATTTTAGTGCCTGTGATAGGAAAGGGGAAAAAAGCAGTACTGAAATTTTCTGGCAGCATAAGTTCCATGTGTTAAAATAAAGAGTTTTGAATAGCCGACATTAAGTAAAGATTTTACAGAAAAAAAAAAAGAGGGAGAGAGAAAAGTAATAAAGTCTCAATTGTTACAATATCTCTGATAGATTTTCATTTAAGTTTGAAGGCTGAGCAAGATTTCACAAATTAGAAATGACCCTGCATATTTTTAAAACTAGGAGAGTATTGAGACAAGAAGCAAGAGGGGAACACAGCTGGGTTGCAGAGTCTTTTCACCAGGAAAACAAATTTAAAGGGCCTATGGATTAAACAGTTTGAAATACTGCAGATTAAAACAATGTCAAAACTCCACTGAACTGGGGAAAAGAAGTGAAAGCAAACTAAAAGATATTCATAACTACAATATCTGCCTCAGACATGGGAGAAATACACAGACTATTAGGTTACCAACACTTTATTCCAAAACAAGGTGAAAGATACTTCTTTATAGCATGAAACACATAAGCAGAGGATATGCATTAATCATAGTGAGAAAGCAAAAAAATAAAGAAGCTATGTAAAAAGAAATGTATAAATGCAAAACTAGAGAGATGAACAAAATTAATGTCTTGAGCTGGTGTAAAGAAAATGAAAAATGCCATGCCTACTGAGCCACATGGTAGCTGTGTCAGTGTGCTAAAGCTTGCAGTAAAGGAAAAAAAATCACACACTGAAAGCAAAACAGCATCTGAGAGGAAAATTTCTGCATTTTATGACTGTAATGCAATGCAAAATAGCACAAATAAATGGTTTTTAGATCTCAGACTAGTACCAGATGCAAAGACAAGGCATCAGTATGCAAACAGTCAACTGAATGCCAAGCAGTCAGTGGGGCATGAGTAAAACCATGAAGCTAAAAAAAGCTATGGAAGAGGGAAGAAAATATAAAATTATTCAGTCTTACATATGCAGAATTAGGATAGTACAAATCCTACTCAAAATTCTGGTGAGGAAAAAGAATGCTAAAATTTCAGGCAGGACAAGGACATAAACCATACAGGACATAAACAGACATTCAGGCAAAGCCACCAGCAGTAAGCACATTCTGCCAGGGCCCACAGTATCCACGGGGATCTCTGCAAAAGTGGTACAGATTATTATGACAGACTTACAGGACCAGAGCCTTCTGCCCATAAGCACACTAAACCAGATAAAAACACTAAAATACAGCATCGAGATCACTGATTCCTTTTGTGATATGAGAGTAATGGAAAGACCAAACGGAAAAAGAAGGAATTATGGATAATTTCTGGTAAGTCATTTGTGCCAAAGAAATATTCAAAAAAAGGGGAATGAGAGTCTTGGACAGATTAGTCATCATTTGAAAGGTTAAGAACACACATTTTAAAGACTGATTCTAGTCACAAAAGAGTGCTCCAAATAAATCCTCTAGTAATGGTCTTAAAATGTGGTGTTCTCACTTCCCAAGGTTTGGACAGTAAGCAGTGCCAGAGGAGAAAACTATGCTTTTTGCCTGAAACTATCATTTTGGATCTAAAATGATTTTGCAGCAGGTCAAGAGGATCTGCACCACCCGGGAAAACAGAAATGAAGCAAATGAACTGAACTAGTTCCTGGGCTTCAGAGAGAACAAAAACAAAACAAAACAAAAAGATTAAACACAAACTAATATTCTAAGACTATTTGCATCTGATATTCTAAAAAGGATCAGCTACTGAATGTTCTGAACTATCCAAGATCATCAAGTGCAAGAACTGCCACTGTACATTAAAACATTGAAGTCCTTGAGATACGAAACCCTTCATGAAATTATTTTAAGTTGATTAGCCCTGGCTGGATTTGACTTTCAAGTCAAGTCTACTACAGACATTTGCCAAACATGACCAAAGATATTCAGCACACAGTTGTGACACATTCCAGGAAACACAGCAAAAGCAGCAAAAGCTAAATGTTTCTTGGAAATTGAGAGCATTCCCAGTTTTGGGGAGAGGGAAAGGGAGTACTTCATCGACTGACAGACTTGTTAAGGCTCTGCACGCCAGAACAGCACAGCAAATGAATAAAACAGAAACACAAACCTGCTTCTCAGCCATTAAATACATAATCACATGTTTTAACTTGCAACCTATTAAGTCAAAATATGAACCCAGAATGCTATGATAAAATACTGCTGGTCTGATTCCAGTGTGATTTGAAAGGGCATACACAGGCACCCAGAGCATTCAGAAACTGATTCATGTTGACTCAGTCTTGGGGCAGGAGCAGGGCAACACCAGGTGATATGGTCCCAGCCTTTGACACAAACAAATTATATTAACCATATGCCACTGCCTTAGAGGCAAAGACACAACTGAGATGAACATATATGTTTCTTGTATTGTTTCTGCTATGAGGGTAACAGCCTCTGTCTGAGAGCAAGGTTGATCGTGACCACCTTTATCCCTACCACAGCAAAAGCACTGCAGACACCACAACAGAGGCTTCATTCAAATTTTGAGGAAGACCATGACCTGCAGATGTTCTGCATAAACCCAAGACAAGTGTTTGCAACACTTTAGAAACCGGATGCTTTTGACAGCAGACGGCTGTTTGTTAGCAGCATGTTTATACCCCATAGCCAGGAACTCAGTCATATCATTCTATCACAGCACCACAGCCAGCCAAAATCCAAAACTTTTGAGTCAGCAACTAGAATTTTAACCTTTTAACAGCTGCATGAAGCAAATAAATATGTCAAGTCAGCCTTGAAAGAAATAACTACACAGGAAGTCTGATTTACAAAGTCTCAATAAAACAATCAGTGCCAAGGCACAAGCCTGGATATGTGCAGCAGGACAGAAAATCAGAGTCAGACATACTGCCCAGAGCTGCTGTGGACTCCCTCTCACCAGAGAAATACAGGAACCATCTGGACACAATCCTGTGCCATGTGCTCTGGGGCGGCCCTGCTTGAGGAGGACATTGGACTACATGACCCACTGTGGTCTCTTACAACCCATTCTGTGATTCTGTGATACAGTCTGTACTGATATGTGTTGGGGTCCCTCCCCTGCCGTGTAGCCCTGGGAGAGGGGCCCTGAGGGCACAGACACGGGGATTCCCTGCCCTGCTCAGCCTCGTTCCCATTGGTTGGTTTGTGTTCCCTGCGCGGGCAGAAGGACCCTTGGTCCCGTGACTGGAACAGTTCCTCGGCAGAGCCCCGGCCATGCGGCTGGAGAAATAAACATCTCTCTGAAACAGCTATCAAGAATCTGTCTGTCCATATATATTTCCTTTCCACGGGACTCCTGGTTTGATATATGCGTGTTGCAGTATCCCCACTGCAACAAATGGTGGAGAATGCGGGCAGAACGATCCCCGATCCCTAAGCGACTGATTTGTGTGAGTAAACCCTGGAAACTTTGGATTCCTCTTCTTGGTTTTGCTTTGCTATTCCATATCTAAACTATGGAGGAACGGTGGGAAGACTCTTGGCTCTCAGAGCCGCATATGGACATTTATCTTAAAATGATTCTTGAACAACGATTTGTAAATTTTAGCTTGATTCAAGCTCAAAAAGAACTGAAACACTTCCTGGCATGGTTGTTTAAGAACTTTTTCTATGTTTCTTGGGATTTAATTCTTACCAAGGGCTTTTGGAAAACCGTTTGGACACAGTTAATACTGGAGTCAAAATATATGCCGATGGAAGAATATTTTCGTGAATATTATTTAGTTACCGAGACTGTTGAGCAATGTCAGCTGTGTCCTGGCAAAGGGAAGCCTGGCGCAGGGACCATGCGGCCCAGGCCACGTGCACCGAGCGCTCTGCGAGCAGCAGCGAGGCAGTTCCCGCGTGCGGGCGGAGCCACGCGAGCCACAGTGTCGGTGGCGGAGCGAGGCGCGGCGGGAGCAGCGGGACCCGGCGGTGCCCGCCTGGCACAGCCCAGCGCGTGGTGGAGCGAGCCCCGTGAAAGCCCGACCGAGAGGGGCGGCGCGCGGGCGGCGGCTGGCGGCGATGGCGGTGGAACGGAGCCGCGCCCAGCCGAGACGCGCGCTGGAGCAGGGCGCGGGGGGGGTCATCGCTCGGGGGCCCGGCCGAGACGTGGGTACAGCGCCCGGCATCGGCAGCGAAGCTGCGACCAGAGGAGGCGACGCACGGAGAGCTGAGCGGCGCGGCCCAGCCCGGCCCGCGCAGCCCCGAACGCGACCCCGGGAAGAGCGCGCAGGCACCAGCAGCCCCGACAATTCCAACACGGGAGCGACTGAAGGAGAGAGCAAAGACGCAGCGAGACAGAAAACACCAGCCACTCGGAAAAAGGAAAAGATCATAGTAACTAAGACCTTAGGGATAGTAAAATGGTATAATGTTAAGCAAAATTATGGTTTTATAACAAGGTGTGACAACCAGCAAGACATATTCGTGCATAGAACTGCTATTAAAAAGAATAACCCTGAAAAATGCATCCCAAGCTTGGGAGATGGAGAGGTGGTGGAATTCAAAATTGTGCTAGGGAGAAAAGGGTTACAAGCATCGCAGGTCACTGGGCCTGATGGTGTTCCTGTAAAAGGCAGTATATATGCAAAAAATCGTAGTCATGTTAGACAATATCTCCATTGTAAACCCCCCTACAGTTTCCCTTTCCTAATCCCACTTTTCCCTTTTACCCTATGTCCTATTACCCCCAGTGTATTCCCAATCCGTTTTTTCATCCATGGTTTCCCTCACAAAACCATGCTTTTGCCAATTGTTTCCCCAAAAATCCCTTTCCAATGCCGAGTGGGGGATGAAAAGGGGAAGGGAAGAAGTTAAACCCTCTCCTGCCTCAGTTTCCCCACAAAGCATGCTCAGAGAGTTCTGTCTCCCTTCTGTCAGCCCTAAGATGTTCCACAGAATCTGATTGGACATTTAAAGACTCAGGAGGGTGGCTTGTTTTGTTTTGAAACTGTTCTTGTTATGTTTATCCAGTTGTTTTCATTCTCCTTTTATTAAAATAAAACGGGTGAGGTGTTGGGGTCCCTCCCCTGCCGTGTAGCCCTGGGAGAGGGGCCCTGAGGGCACAGACACGGGGTTTCCCTGCCCCTGCTCAGCCTCCTTCCCATGGGTTGGTTTGTGTTCCCTGCGCGGGCAGAAGGACCCTTGGGCCCGTGACTGGAACAGTTCCTCGGCAGAGCCCCGGCCATGCAGCTGGAGAAATAAACATCTCTGAAACATCTAGCAAGAATCTGTCTGTCCATATATATTTCCTTTCCACGGGACTCCTGGTTTGATATATGCGTGTTGCAGGATCCCCACTGCAACAGATATGGTGACACACAACCTTCCAGGGATCTTCTGAAGATAAATTATGCTCTGGAAAAGAACTGCATGTATGAAACAGAAAACTTCATGGGGTTTGATTTGTTCAGGTTTTGGGTTAAGTGAGTGAGTACGTATTTTTCCAAAAACATAAATATATCCACTCATTATGAACATATGCATCCGTGAAATACACTGAGAATCAGCCACCCAGAAAAAGCATCTGCACTAGTAAGTAGCCAGCATCAATAAAGACATCCTCAAAAACACTATGTATTCACAAAAAAAAAAAAAAAAAAAAACCACCAACAGGGAAGAAAAAGTCATTGAAAATTAAGTCAATTAAGTCCAACTTCAAATCTTCAAATCACCCACAAACCCCAATGTTTCATTCAATGCTAAAATAAAAGGAAAAGCTTTCCAATTCAGAGGAGAAAAGGTTAGTTGCCAAATAGAGAGGTAAAGTTAATTGTTGAGTTTAAAAGAATGAGGATGGGGATGACAAGTTTTACTATCATGAGCAAATACAAGAAATGTAAGCAATGTACAGTAGCTGCATCTAGTTGTGTTCTGTTGTGTAAAGAGAAAAGATATTACAATTATCAGCAACCTGACAATAAGGGCATGTACAAAGGACCTTAAAATAGCATTGGAAGGATATATATGAAAACCAGCACTGTTCAGCTAGGTTTGTACACTCATTTTACACTTCTGCAGTGAGTACATTTGCCTTAGGAGCACTGCTTCTGAATCACAGAATCAGAGAACCACAGAACAGCCTTAGTCGAACGGACTCATAAGGATCATCAAATCCACCTCCTGTTTGAAGCCAAACATGTTTTTGCTTTCAACACAGCTGCTACAAAGAATTACACTGCACCTTCCAAACCAGTCTACTTATAACCAGTCCAAGGGAAGGATGGACAATAAAAGAGTGAACTTCAAAATGGCAGAAATTAGTGAAAAAAGGATCCAATATTTTCAGCAGGATTTCAAAGCACTGAGTAAGAACAGAGGCTTGTCTTGTTCTATGCACAGATGTCAGCTCATGAAGACTTTGTTTCATGGAGAAGCTCATCCAGCAGCAGTTTCAGTTCCTTTTTTAATACTTAAGTCTACTTACTTTGTTTTATCTGAAGCATATAGTTAATTCTATAAAAATGACAGCCCTGACTTTTGAAACACCAAATTAAGTTTAGAGAGTTTGGTGGTAGAGATATTTACTTTGCAAGTTAAAATTAATTCAGGCTTGGGTTCTTTAAGAAATGCTTAGTCTCTTCGTAAAAATGTTTTCCTTACAAATAATCTGAACTTTAAACTCTTTTAGTTAAAAACCATTATCCCTTGTCCTATTGCTACAGGCCCTATTAAAAAGTCTGTCCCCATCTTTATTATAAGCCCACTTTACGGAAAGGTCAGGTGGATGTCCTTGGCCAAAAAACCACTTGCTTCCTTCAAGAAATCATTGCAGTCATGTTTTCAAGGTTTTCCCTAAAGATTGACAACTAAAAATACTTTTAGGATTAACAGGTAAAAGTTACATGTAACCACAAATCCAGGAACATAAGCTGTCAGTCAAAGTAATATAAGGAAACTGCCATATTTGAGATGTGAGATGCAGATGTGTTAGATTATTTGATTGTAATCTACATTCATTACACAATGCTGGCATCACAGGGATTTCAACTGCCTCAGGGTCATTCAGTTTTTGTTGTCTATTTGACATGCATGCACCAGGTATTAAACCTACTCATTTTTCATCACCACCTTACAATTTCTTAAACCTCTTATGTATTCCAGCTTATTTGAAAAAAGAATTTTTACATATGTTTATTTGGACTTCTGTTGTTACTCTCTGAGCAGATATGGGGGAAAATATTTTTTTAGTATCTACAGCTTTAGATAATCTTGGTATTTTTTTAAAAATCAACAAAATATCCCCATACTTTCTATCAACTTACTTCTTTCCCTAGGAAGGGCATATAAATACAAAAAAAAAAAAAACCAAAAAAACAACCCAAGGCCTTGACGACGCAAGAAAACACAGAATCCATATAATCAAATGTTACTGAATGGAAAATATTAAAGAAACTATAAAATATTTCCAGGGATTGATTACCCAGAATAAATAAGTTTTGACTGTGCTTGTGCATGAGCCCAGGCATGCAGAATACAGCACTGGTGTCTAAACAACTGATTTAAGCTTAATAAGAAATGAGACTAATTTGCTCCACACCCAATTAGTAGAAGCATTAAAAAAAAACCAAATCAGAATCCATAGTTCCATGTAATTTATTCCTCATTTTCATTTCTAAGATTTCTAGTGTACTTAGTAATAAAAATTTGAAGTGGATAAGATGGTAATTAGGTTTCGTATGGATTTTCTTTATCTAACAGTAATAGGAAGCTACACTGCCAGCACATGGAATACTACAAATTGTGTCTAAAATGCACAGTGAGAGGAAAGTGATCACTGTATGCCTGATTTAAACAAAAGACCCTTCTCATAGTTTTCTAGAACATAATAAACTGCAGTACAGCATGGCAGACTTTAGTCTGGTAGAGGAAGCAACAAATGAATCCAGGTTTTTTGTGTTAATAATTATTGGCTTCCAGCAACAGATTCACTTAGATACCTCACTGCCAGTAATAATAAACCATGTATTTAGTCCTTGTTTATGTTTATGGCAGAATTTTACTTTTAAAGCAATGTAAAAGAAAACATATGCCTCATCACATTAGTCTGTCTTGCTGTTTAACATCATCTGTAATGATCTTTTGAGAATCTGACTGAAAGCCTGGAGTTTCTCTACATGATGTCCCTTGGAACACATCACAGAATTCCTGCCGTGTAAAATTAGGCCTAATCTTAATTATCTTGCTGTCTATTTCCTGAGCTTAATTAACTTTTATGAGTGCTTTTCTACAGTGCAATGAGTACTAAACCCATTTCATCTTATTCAGCATTTCATAATTTCTTTTCCCTCAGTTCTAGGACAACAAAAAGCTCTTCACAGTCCTAATTGTTATGGCAAAAGCTAAGGTATGAAATTTGAAAGAGAGCTGTAACAAAAAAATTGAGAACATTCAGCCATGCATACAAATAGAAGGGCAGAAATCTGCAAACGTTGAGAGATAATCCATTCTATCCTCTAAATGAACTGACTTTAAATATTTAATTATCTTGTTAAGTAAATCCAGATTATAATATTCAAATCCTAGTCATTATAGGTCATGAGGCTGTTTTAGGTGAAGAACAAATTGTCTACAGTCCACACTACTCAAATAATTTTAGAATAATATAGTAGCTAATTTGCATGGCCAAGCCTTCTCCCTTAGTGCTTATTTAAATTTTCCTGTGATCTGGCCCCTTTTATCACAAGAGAGAACAACACAAAGAAGATTGAGCATGTATTGTAGCATCTCACTTTCCTACTGCTTGAATTTCACTCTGTTTTTATCCAATTATAAAAACCATCTCTATTCTTTGGTGAAAGAAGACACAAAGGCTATTTATTCCATTTTTTTGCCCATTCATGAGACAAAAGAGAAATTTTATTTAAAATGGCTCTCTAAAAATCCAATAGATTAATCTTAATTAAAAGAATACTTTCTTCTAAGATCAAACAATGTCCATTAGCTCTTACAGTGCATTTACTACCTATTACTCTCTTCACCTCTACCATGCCAGCAAGAACCAGGGTGGCTTTGTCTCTAGGCCTGATCAGATGAGGCACTCTGTGATTGATTAGCTGATATGCAGGTGTTCAGGTAAACTGCTTTTTAGTAATACCAAAGGCAGAATAGACAAGTGGAAAACAAGTGAAGGGACACCAGTCACTCTCTACTTAAAGGTCAAAGGGCTAACGGATTTTACAGAATATTTGTTTGACTTCTCAGGATTTAGTCCTGCCACTAGCTGACTTTCAGCATCAAAGACAGATTCAGATACTTAAAATAGCCAACACCAGAGAAAAAATAATCAATATCTATCCAGAAAATAGGGAAATCTAAACTATATTTCCATTTCCACTTTTCCCATGACAGGCACAAACAGCAAAAAAGCTTAGCAATAACTTTATCAAAGTGAACAAGAAATTGCGCTGATCATAAATAACTAACTGAAAGATAGCTCATGATGGGGCACTCTATCCACTTGGTCATCTCCTCTCTTACCCTGGACACCAACAAACTACCCCTTATACCAAAAAATAATGCACTGCATAAAGAATAAAGAGGGCCAAAGTTCAGCCATTTCACTTCATGAATTTGTTTCCATGTGTATTTCAGTCTTTTTCATTGATTAAAGCCTCGTGCTTGTGAGCTGAGAAGTCATACAGGGCCACTTTCAGCGTCTGTGGACCACAGCCTTACAAGCACTGCTATCCCAAGCTGTCCGTGTTTTTTTAGCGGCAGCTTTCAGAAGGAAGATACAATAAGGGTATCTGGATGTACGAACATCGTATTCTCTCCTTCAGCAGCAGGGAGAGAAATTAAGCACAAACATCATAGCTCCCTGCCATCACACAGGACTCACACTGTAGATCATCAGCACAGCACACAAGTGTGCAATTGCCCACCACAGGCTGCAACATCTCACCTACTCCTTGAACTTCATGCTAACGCTTTCCTACACAGACCAGGGTATGGTTATATAGGGCTTGATAAGCTAGTAGTGAATTGAGTTACAGACCAGAATGCTTGCAAAAGCAGGTCAAAAAAAGAGTCTTACTACAACCCATTATAATAAACAACAAAATAAAGAAAAAAACACCTAGAGCTCTACTAGAGTGGGTTTTACTTATTTTTTCCACATTAGCTTCCGTCACCATTAATACTTAAACAATGGGTAACTTCAGTCTATATCATCACTAATTTCCCCATTTTACTCTCCCTCCTCCAGAGCACCAGAAAAGATGTGAAGAAGGGCAAGTCCTACTTAACAGAACCAAAGGACAATCCCAGCTGGGCAAACTCAGCCTCAGAAGCAAGAAAACCAGGCTCCCAGGACTGGCACCAACACACCCAACTCTGACACCTGGGCAGTATATGGGAAAGGAAGGCCCACCAGGAAAGTGAGTAAGCAATTGCTGTCTCCCTCTCGTGAGGTGGCCCCAGAGCTGAAGCTAAAAACAGCTTTGAGCAAACTGTTTGCCTGTGTCACTAGTCCACAGCAAATGGGCATTTTTGACATGTGGCCTATAAACTTAGGAAGGTTGGCCATTTTAATTTTCAAGCTTCAAGCACAGTCTAAACTGGAACAGTTTCATCTGAATGCTTCAGAAATGAAAGTGCCTTTTCCTTCAAGGCAAATCCTTCTTAGGAACCAGAGCCCAGGGCAACTTACTGGTGACCAGTTCTAAAATGTTCTGTTAAGCCAGAACTGCTCACACTGCTGTGAACCCTATTGTGTCAACACAGAAACACCAAAAATTTAAACTTTAGGGCAGCAAAAAGGATTTATTTCTATTTAAGTGACAAGCTGGAGGTGAAAGCTTTGCCATATGAAGGTTAAAAGAAAAAGCAACAATCTTCTCCTTAAGCAGTTTAAGATTTGACTCACAGTTTCACCAGCTTGTGGACTTGTAAATTGTTTTTCAGCTCACAAAACAACTGTATTAATTTCCACTAAATTGGACAGCAGTTTGATTAAAAGATCAAGCAAAAATCCATTTCAAATTTGCTAGCCTTCTAGGACTAGTGTGATGGCGTAAGAAACCATTGCCTAGGCAAAAAGTCCATAAACCTATCATCTTATTGTACCTACTGTCTTTTGAAGTGAGCAACCTGCTCTGCAACTCAATTCTCATTGACAGATACAGACAAACATATCCACATGTAAACACTCTCAATGGCTATTTTAAAAATATGAGGGAGGGAAATATATATATCTGTACTAGTTTGAAAACAAACCAGTGGGAGGCACCAAGTCAGAATAACAATTTAATGGAAATTAAAGAAAAGGGAAAAAAAAAAGGTAAAAGAAAACACTGGTTCAAACTGACAGAGTCAAGATACAACCTGACACCCTGTTAGGCAGGGTGGTGGTAGCAGTCTGGTAGAATGGTGGCTGCAGTCCTCTGAAGCAGTGATCCTGTAGTAAAGGGTCTGCTCTTCCTCAGAAAGTCCAGTGGTGGCTGTGTAGCTCCTGTCCTCTGGAAATCCAGTGGAAAGGGTTGTCTCTGGTGGTCAGTCCCAGATTATATCCACGATGGGATGCTTGGTTCCTCCCTCTGGGTGGAGCATCTCACAATGGGGTAATGAGTCATGAGGCCAAGTGTTGATTAGGCTCATTAACAGAAGATAGTCCGGAGGGAGTTATCTCTGAGTCAGGCGGCAGGACAATGACGGGCAATTAACAGAAAGATAGTCTGGGGGGAGAAGGCAAGGAAACACTGCCCCACCTGATTACAACAGTTCATGAGGATGGTAATAGAATACACTGCAACCCAGGACAATATCCCTAGCTATTTTGAAATGAAGAGTCTGAACAACCAGAAAAACTCAAAACACATATTCATATCCTCATTTAATTGTGGAGAGCAATAGGCAAATAAATGAAGCAGAAGAAACAATCATAGAAGTTCAACAGGTTGCTTTTGCTCAAAGACAAAAAGTGGCTACATGTTAGAAGTGAGAATGTAGGTTTCACACCCATGCATGCTCACGTACGAAGCAGTATGTAATTTTCTGCTGTTTCTCTATATGAAGCAGGTGATTAAGAGTGAACAGATTGAGAGACAACTGTCATGTAGGCTAAGTGTTAAAATAAAGCAAGCTCATGTTATCCCAACTGCACCACCATAACACTTTCAACTACTACTTGTGTGCTAAAATGAACAACTAGAGAAACAAACAAAAACTGAAATAAACTCTCATAGTTAACCCTTGGTAACAGCAACTCAAAGATCTTTTACAAAAAAAAAAGTTTTCTAGCAAGTTTAAAAAAAACCTGCTCATGTCTGGATATGCAGTGAGTTTCCAGGCATGCTTCATGATTATTAGAAAATATATTAGAAATTTATTTGATTTAGATGAATGGGAAAAAGAATAATCCCTACATCTGCTGAAGCCACTAACAGCTTATTGATGGGTTCAACTGAGTCACTTCCATGTTTTCCCTACTTCCCTTAATTTATATCTTGGCAGTCAGCAGAGATGACAAAACACAGTATTTCAGAAGGTAGGGGAAAAGCCAATACATAGCTAAAGAAAAACATACATCAGCACTTCAGTCAACCTTCTTTCTGTGCTTTTGCTTTTTCCTCAGTGTGTGTCCTGACATTTTTCGAGTTATGTCTTTACAAAAGCTATCATTCAAGTTAGTATGAATTAAACATATTAACATAAGCACACACATCGCTGCTCTAGCAATTCACAGATTTCTTCCTGCATTTTATGGGGGTTTGAGATTATAGTTCCCAGAAGCACCCCTTGACACAAATATGAACATAATGCACAAACATATCCATGCATAATACACATAATACTCCCACGTCTATTCCTTGATTCTTCCCTTCCCACCTTGCTTCCATTGCTGCACAAGAGAATAACATTACAGATTTCTGTATGTTTTTGTTTACAGCATTTCTATGTAAAGATATTCCTAAGGTTTTGCAAGAAATTAAAATACTCTCAAAACAGGAAAGTTATTAGAAAGACATGTTTCTAAGAAATAAGCATTCTCTCTGAATTCTTACGCCCGTGGAGTTTCTTAAGATAGCTTTGTATCCAGATCCTGTGTATAAATGGCAAAGTGGCTGATAGAAATCAAAAGCAGAACCACCCTTTAATGTAGTGAGTACAGACATGTATATTTTTATATACACATAAATATACTTACATCTGTATATATCCGGATTATACTAAAAGATAGTGCTGTCTTTAGTTTATATCAGTTGGTTTGCCATATAGTAGATAGCAAGATCAGAGTGGCTCTTGTGACTCTCCTTTTTAATACTTGTTTCCAGCCCTGTATCTTCACTGTGACTTTTGCAGCCATAAGGACAGGTTTACCACATCTTGGTCTGGCAGAGCACTGAGCTTTCCAAAGTCTGCAAATTATACTCTTGCACTTGATACCAGTAGCTGAATTCAAAATCATGAAGAAGTGAATACCTGAATATTCCATTACTTCTTTTTCATTGTTTGTGTGGAATTTGCAAGAAACATGACTACCTATTTTTCGGCCCTTCTTACCTGCATAGTAATAACAAGATAGACATCCTTTAAACACTTTTTACAAACACAAGGAAATAATTCAGTCATATATTTTTTCCCCTTTTCCAGTGCAATATTCTTTTGTACTCTGTTACAAACAGATCTGACATTGGGACCTGAAAGAATGAAAGGACAATTCTATTCATATTATGTGGAGAATAAACACAATAGTGTAGAACATTACTATATAGATTATGATTTGATACCTGCTGGATGTGAAATCTAGAATAATACATCTTTTCTTCAGAAAAACAACCAATAAAAGGTGTTGCTTTATACTATCACAAATGTGCATACTTGCTTTTACATCCAAATTATGGAACAGGCCAAGTAACTGAAAATTGCTAAATAACACAAGCAGAAAACAAGAAAGGTGATACAGAACAAATTTAATATCAATTTGTCTGGGTCAGAAGTCACAGTGCTTCCTGTGAGCACTAGCAGTGTCACCCAGGCATGAATACGATGATAATGTGCAATTTACATGTTTAACAGTAGAACAGAGCAGGATATCGGCTAGTTCTTCCCAAACAAAGGGGGACCACTTAAATACAAATATGGGACAGAAACTCTGTTTGGAAGTGACAGACAATAAAGTAATTTATATGAGGATAAAAATAAAAATAACATTTCTGGTTCTTACGAAGAAAAGCATGGGAAAAAATCAATAGACTTCAGGTAAGCAGAGTTCTACAACCTTAGAGCCATGGTTGCTGAGGTCTAGTGGGATGGATGTCTAGAAAAGAGAAGGGAATGAAGAGAGCTGGTGACTTTTAAAGGGCATGGGTGCAAGTTATCACAGTTCAGTGGAAAGATAAGTAAGGTTTCAAAAACACTGACTTGGTTATTTCAAAAAGAGAACTCAAAGTAGAAATTGACTTAGATTATGCTTTATTACCACTAGTAATTAAAAAAACATGAGAAGGAAATGTAGAAAGACCAATCTTTGAATATTTAAACTTATTTGGTAAGTAATTCAGTAAGTAGACAAGCACAAAAAGAGCTGGCTTCATACACAGTGAAGAGGACGCAATGCTTTGCAGTTCTCAGTGACTGACACACTCGTTACCAGTTCACTCAGGATGTGATCAGTGTTCAATATGACCAGTTCAAGTGACAGAAAGGTAAAAACTCCAGCAGGGCAAAGAGCATGTTGGATGTTTTGAAGCTGGCAGTGCTGCTGAAATACACTATTAGCACAGACTGAGGCCAGTGCCTGCATGAGTGGCGGAGCCAATCTAACAGCACACTCAAGCTGAGAGCAGAGGAGAGGAATCCGCCTCCTTGCCAGCAGTGGGCAGTTTATTGGCCCACCTCGCAGTCCTAAAACAAGTATTTGCAAAAGGCCAAAGGAAGCATCTCAAGAACAGTCAGTAGTTATGCTTCAGAGTTCATAAAAGACCTGGACAAGCCTTGAAAACTGAGGACAGAAAAAACACCTGGTGACAACTTTTAAACAAGGGAAAAGAAAGGGTAGAACCTAGGACTCTGAGCCCTATGAGTTTAGCTCTGATTTCTAGAAAAGGAGAACAAGAAAGCTCAAGCACCATCAACGAGGTGCAAATAGCACCAAGTTATTTGCACTTCTCTTCCTTTCAGGGCATAGATTCTCCTGAATGGGGAGCAAAGTGTTAATACCTTGACTTTAACTTTTGAGTACAAAAACATTTCAGATTATCTTCTTGTAAGAATTAAGAAAGCAAGTTAAGAGAAAGCAACAAGTAGGACAAGCTAAATAGCAGAAGTATTATCAGCAGATTAATGATGAGCTGGATCAGGGTACGGAGTGAGGTTTTTCAAGAGTCAAGCTCAAAACTATTCAGTATTTCTTTACCAACCTGGATGAAAGAAACAGGTATGGTTACCATATTTATTACAGGTAGTATATATAAGGATCAGAGTTAGAATTCCAAATCATCATTAACTGAATTCCTACTCATTGCAACAGAGGTTAGGCACTGCTCAATAACAGCAAATGCAAAGCTCTACATTTAGAGGTAGTACAATTGCAGACAGGAAAGCACATTACTCTGTGCATATCTGCTCTGCAGAAAGAGGTCTAGGAGTTACCCAGTGTATTTTGTGATCCAAGGGGAAATGCATAATTAGAATAGGTTTTATCAACCATGTGAAGTTCTTCGCTCATTTAAGTGACTGAGTTGCCCTCAGCAAGAGAGTAATGCCCTGTTCTGGGCACTCATTCAAGAAAGACATGAAGCAGCTGGAAAAGGCAATAAGAATAATCAAAGGCTTGAAATTCAAGTTACTCAGTTTAGAAGGTGGAAGAAGAAAGTGGCCAAAAAACCCCAAATGTACATCAGAATAAACTGATGCCATTGTCAACAGAAAATAGTGATCCTAAAGGTTTAAAGCTCTACTTTACATGCCAACAAAAGAGTCTTAGCATCCAAGACTTTTAGAAATGCAAGACAGTGCCTAGAACTATTTCAGTTTGACAGCAGACTGGGCACTTCTCTATGGCAGACAGGTAGAAGCAGTATCACAAGGATCCTCTAATGAAATCCAAAGCAAAATATTCAAGTAAAAAGAGTTGGAGGTAGAGGTGAGTAGCTGTCCTACAGAAAGTGTTATGCAAATTATTTTAATTACATTTGTGTTTTGTTGGCATGGCAAGGTTTTGGTAGCAGGACTCTACAAGGGTGGTTTTCTTAAGAATCTGCTAGGAGCTCCACACACATCCAACAGAACAAGTGCCAGCTTGCTGTAAGACAAACCACCACAGGCAAAGGCCAAGGCCAAGTCCAACAGCTGCAATGGCAGCATCACTGTAATAATGTAGTGAAAAAGAGGTAAAAACTGCTCCTCAATAGCAGCTGGCAAAGATGACTGAGAACATGTGAAGGAAACAACCTTGCAGCCACTGAGGTCAGTGCAGGAGTGGCAGGAGGTGCTCCAGGTACCAGAGCAGATTCCCCTGCAGCCTGTGGTGCAGACTGTGGTGAGTCACACTGTGCCCCTGCAGCCCATGATGTTCATGGTGGGGCAGAGATCCACCTGCAGCCCCTGGAAGAGTCCAAGTCAGAGCAGTTAGATGGCTAAAGCTATGACCCCACAGGAAACTAGCATTGGAGCAGGGTCCTGGCAGGACCTGTGGTCCCATGGAGAGAGGAGCCTATGCTGGAGCAGGTGTGCTGGCAGGACGTGTGACCCAGAGCAGCAGTCTGTTCCTGAAGGACTACACCATGTGGAAACAGACCCACACTGGAGCAGCTCAGGAAGAACTGCAGCATGTGGAAAGGACTCACATTGGAAAAATTCATGGAGGTTCACAGCATCTCCTGAAGGAGGAACCCCACACCAGAGAAGGGGAAAAGTGATGGAGCTCTGCATGCTAGCTCAAAAGGGGCCCAGAGGTCTAGCCACAGTCCCATCCACGCTACGGCAGTCACACACCCACAAGTAAAGCAGGCAGACAGAGCTGAGCTCCTCACCCGAGGGAGCTTCCCTCTAAGCTGGTGGAGTAAGCACACAGCAGCAGAGGCAGAGAAGTAAGGAAAGAGGACTCTCCACCTGGGTTCCACACAGGCTTAACCCGGTGAAAAACAGGGACAAAGAAGCCAAATTGGTGGGAGAGTCCAGGGATCTTATAGTGGGCACGGAATAGGTGGGGAAAGGGATCTCAGCCAATGGGATACAGAAAAGCAGGTGGGATTGACAGGAAGGGAACCAATGGGAACAACACATAGGAGGGACTCAGGGAAGGATCCAATGGGGCGTCAAGGAACGAAGAACTTTTTAGAATGGATACATATTAAAGAAGGGAAATGAATATACATAACTTCGTACATAACACAGGGAGGGGAAAACATTAACCAATTGGGAGAAAACATGCAAAAGACAGAACAAGGGAATCATGGGTTCTCACCGTGTCTGGGCTAAACTTGGGTTGCTGACCGCCGCAGCTGCTTGTCTGAGTTCTCCTCAGGAGACAGAGCAGCTGGAGCCACTTGCACCGCCACAGAAAAGTGTGAGGAGTCCTCCCTCAGCAGAGGAAGAAGCAGCAGAGACACTGTGATGAACTGTAGTCTCTATTTCCTGTCCCTCTGCACCACTGGAGGGGAAGAGGTAGAGAGAATTGAGCTTAAAATTAAGCCCAGGAAAAAGAGAGGATTGTGGAGTAGGTGTTTTACAATTTAGTTTTTATTTCTCATTACTCTACTGATTTGCTTGGCAAGAATTTATATTAATTTCCTCAAGTCAAGTTGCTTTTGCCTGTGACTGTAATTGCTGAGTGATATCTCCCTGTTATTACCTTGACCCACAAGCCTTTTATTACTTTTTCTCTGCCTTGTTCAGCTGAGGAGGGGAGTGATGGAGCTGCTTGGTGGGAATCTGGTATCCAGTCAGGGTAAAAAGCACCACAGCAGTAAAGATGTGTCATACCACAGGCTCCCCTCTTTTCCTTTCTGATTCACAGTGCCTTCTACATCTAAACTGTGTTTTCCTAACGTTTAATCTCAGAAGATTGCCAATTTATGGCACATATTCTTTGAAAATCAGACATTACCCCTGCTTTCAGGAACTGAATCATGAAAAAGAAGAAAAACATGATCTAGTTCCATGTTAGTATTTGTGAGTTTGCCCCTGGAAGATGGGATTAAAGGAACAGAAAACACCTGATCAATGTTCAGTGTCTCACCTAAAGTTACGCATGACTTCAAGTACAACAATGCTTTCTCACGCCAAGCCTTTATCTCTGCTAAAATTATCTCTATGTATTGCCCATGGTGGTATTTCTCACTTAGGCAGACTATTCAAATGTGGTACCAGAAGTGCAGCAGTAGGTGGCGTGATTACACTGTGATCTGGGGGAAATTCCAGCTTCCCTGTTCTCTTTGTCTAAGTCAAGCAGACCAAATATTTTTTTTAAAAAGTGCTCTATACCCAAAACATTTTGCTCTCCAACCGAGGAAGTATGAAGCTGGCTCAACAACTATAAGAGCAGAAACAACACAGGGGAAACTGTTTTCTTGCAAGAAAGCTGAGCTCTAGGCTCAAATTCTTGTAACAGTGGTCAGAATCAAGCTGGAGTTCTGTGTTTATATTCCTTTCTTTTGACTGAAAGCAATACAATTTTCAGAAAAGAAATCCATTGAGTTTTTATGGATTTATGTAGATAATGTGGTTAACATTACTCACTCTTGCTTTAAGACTTTCATACAGATTTTAAGAGAAGGTTGGTTGGACATTACAGCTTTGGTGTTTTTTAAGGAATCATAACTCCATTTTGAATTAACTATATATCAGAATTTTTCCCTTGGACTTCTCCACTGTCATAGGTTTTCAAAAATTTCATGTGAAGTTATTTTAAGTTACAGTAAAATCCCTCACTGCTTTTCAGGCTATGATTTCAAAGTGATAAAGCATGTGAAAAATGACACCACAAACAACCTAATATAACAGCTTCTGAGCCACAGGCAACAGTAAAACGAAATTTTTGTTACCAGTAGGGGTTAGCAGTATGTTAAAGAAAACTGAATTGCATGGCGTCTGTTTCCTTCGTCCTTAAGAATGTTTTAAGGTACTCACTGTCTTGCAAAATACTTTGATTTTTCTAGAGTGCAGAATAAACTGTTGAGTAGATATCAGCATTAATCTGCTTATATATGGTTCTCATTCACTGAATTGTAATCTCAGAATGAATCAAAACATGTGAAGAAAATATGCTCAAAACCAGCTGTAGCATCAGTGTACCTAATAGTCCTAATACGTGACATAGCACCTGGAGTGCTCCAGAGGCAACAGCAATCCGTGTTAGAAACCCAGATTTCCTCCTTGGGATCACCACGTCCCCCTTCTTCAGCATCTTTACTGCTGCCTTTACGCATTTAGAGAAATAACACAGCAAGACATATTGTCTAGAAACTTTTCTATAACTTATGCATAAGTTTTGAAGACTGTAGGCTAATATGACATTCTTACAGGCAGGTTAGGCAGAGAGAAATATCATCACTTCCTCCCTATTTCATTGTCTCTCCTATCTCTTGCAAGCAAGAATAATTGGTTTCCAATTTGCACTCAGAATTTGGGTTATCTTCCGTGTGGCACACTGAGTACACACACTTTTCCTATCCCAGACAGCACTGCTGCAGTCGTCAAGGTGTTCCTCTGGCTTCTAGAACAGCCTCTTATAACACTTTTAAGCAAAAATACCCACAACAGAAGAAAGAGCTGGATCCCCTTATCTAAGACTTCACCAGCAAGGATTTGAGATCTGGAAAAAGAAAATATTCTTCCAGTTCAGGTTTTTGTTTATATCGGTTGTGATAGAAGCAAAGATGCTCATGTGGACAAGTTTTTTTCACCTTGTGCACTTCAGTACACCAATTACACAATCAAATTTCTTTCTACAAGATAATCATTGGAGTGGCTGGGGATGCTGATGCTTATTGAATAGAAGGTACTCAGCACTATCATGTTGCTCTTACTACTCAGTGCAGACTCACATTTTAGTATATTTCTCACACTTTATTCTGAATATTGACCCTGACATCAGCTCAGCTTGTTAGACTCTGGTGCTAAAAACACAAAGGTTGTGGGTTCAGTCCCTGTATGGGCCAAGAGTGGGACTTGATGGTCCTCATAGGTCCCTTCCAAGAGAATATTCTGTGATGCTGCGACCTACTAACTTCTGTGTGAAAGTCAAGTGTTTGTCACCCATCATACTGTCTTAGTGTGCTCCTCTAAATACTCCACAAGGTAAAGGACCATTATGATTCCTTTGCTTTTACTGATGATAAATGAAAGCATGGCAGCCAAAGTTAACATTATGATGACAAACTTTTTCAAGTCAGTAAATGTGATTTTTCAAGTTTTCAGGACAGAATTTCCATTTACTGAAGTTTAGTTGTGAAATCTCAACGTGTATGTGAACTGGGATGCTCAGGGTTGGAAGTGACATCCAAATAATTAATGAGGGGTTTGGCTTGGAGCTCTTGCTTTTTGGGTTGCTCCGTTTGGTTTATTTGCAGGAGTTTGGCTTCGGTGACCTATAAAATTTTCAGTAAGACTTTGTGCAATGGAAATTAAATTCTCAAGGACACATTTCATCTGTCTTATTTTTAAGACCTCTCTTCTCTACGTCAGTCATCAAATAGTCCTATCTACATATCATTCAATCTCCACAAACCATTGAAAGGTTTGATTTCATATTCCAAATGTTTATTATTATTTTCTTGTTAACACCATTACTGTTCAGTATACTGTGCAAACGTACTGACTGTTCAAAATACAGTAGGAAGAGCACCCTCTGAGAGAATGTCCATTTACTTACACATGAAGATGTGCTATGTCTTGCAGGAAATTGTAGTATTTCCAAATCTTCTTTTAAGAGTGCTTGGGAATAATCCACCCACCCCCTTATGCTACTGTATAGCATAAGCCTCTATGTTGCATGTCAGAAACTATGAAATGAACAGTTCCCCTGCATTTGTCTCCCAGCCCCAAACTGCATATTTCAAATGCATATATTCAAACTGACTAAATTCATCCATAATACTCGAACAATTGAGGGCATTATCAAAGTGAACAGTATTAATGCTGCCAGAGGGAAATATTTCAATGTGGCATGATTGCAAGGGACTCCAGATCTTACAGATTCTATTCTTATGCTCAAGTGAAATCAAGTTGCACCTTGCAAGGATTTACTTGTTTTTTAAACAAAACAACCTGCTTTGGAAAAAATGTTTCACAACAGAATGTGTTGTGTGAGTGTTTCTGTTCTTTCTCCTCTACCCTTACAGTCTATCCTGGAAGTTCAAAGAAGTTTCCTAAATTAAACAAATATTGATGATTAAGCTCTCTTCTCACAATTATTTCTCCTTTATAGGAAATGGAAACTGGACAAGTTTTTTTCCACACATAATGAGGAGACTATGGCCTTCTCCCACACTCTCGCAATATTCTCTCTTGGAAAATCCACTCAGTTACTTGCATTTCCTGCTGGTTTTTGGGGGGTTTGGTTTGTTGTTTGGGTTTTTTTAAGTGAAGCCACCTAGCTTGTAGCTTTTGTACTTTTATTTCTGTTACTGCCCTGGCTGAGTTCTTCTTTACCACAGGCAGATGTTCTCAAGCTCTCTCTTAAAAGTGTTTTCTGAAAGTTGTCAGGCACTTTTACATATTTGTCTAGTAACAGGTGTTTTCTTGCCCAGGGTTTTTTCATGTAACATCTGTCCCAATTCCCTATTTGCCCATAAGAGTTAAGTCCTGTGTGCCTCACAGGGCATAAAATTGTTCTCAGGAAACAAATAAATTTGTGTCACTGGATTCTCACAGTATTCTAAAACTACTGTTCTGTCAAGACACTAGACAATGCACAGCTGATATTAAAACAAAACCAACCAACTAAAACCCCAAACAAACAACAAAAAAGTTGACAAGTCAGTACATTACACACTACATTAGGCCTGAGGAATTCCTGTTACACTTAAAGAGTAACCTTATGACAGTTGTATTGTAGTTCCTGATCTTTGTCCATACTAGGCAAACTCTGCTAAGGTTTGCAAATGTAAGTATTGATGTAAGCTTTTTCCATCCTATAAGTAAAGGTGTGCCTCTCCTTCTACTAATTGTAAGGGCCAACACAGTTTTTTTCTGGACAACAGCTTGGATCTCCACATGTTCATACATTACAGTTTCTTTCACTGTAGTATTCCAAATTCTCAAGTAATCTCTACTGTTTCAGGCACTATCTACCTTCAGAAATGGACCAAACCCACTATCTGCCAAGTTTTGTGGTTTAGCTGTTTTGTGAAGCATACATGGCTTTTCAGAGTTTTCATTCAATATCTTTTATTTTATTGAATACATCTTGCAAATGAAATCAGCTCCTTAAGTTGTGCTGAAGCTCCCTCTGATCAGTAAAATCATATCCTCCAAGTTTATTTTTTTCAAAGAACACCAAATTCTTCAAGTTCCTTTGTTTACATACAGAGTTGACTCTACAGAACAGGTCCTTTCTTGTAACTGAAAGCCATTACAGGATAGGAAGCCCCTACCATGTAGGGAGGGTAGGAAGCCACCATGTCACTACAGCATGTAGTGCAGTAGTGTAGTTCTTCCTGGAAACCTGCGATATCATTTACTACTTATATTCACAGGGTGAAACATGAGTTAATTTTTCTAATCTCTTTTATTATTATTATTGTTGTTGTTGTTGTATGTCTTAGGGCACTACCATGTGCAGTAGGCAGTAGTTATTCAGAAATAAGATGGCTAATGCAGTTTTGATTTCAGATACTTCTAAGGTACAGAAAGCAAGCTTTCACACCACCCATTCCTCAGATGCCTGTGATCTGCAGCACTACTGCAGCAGCAGTCAAGGAATCGGCCTGCAAACACTCAAGAAGAAACACAAACCTCTCCTGAGGAGAGCACTGCCTCCCCAGAAAGCAAGACAACAGAGCTACAACTATTCAGTGTCTTTCATTTTTCAGTACCTGCTAATCAAGTATTGTGCTACCCAATACCACACATGCTGGACACTGACAGGCCTTTTTCTGTCTCAGGTTTGGGGCACCTGCAGTTTTAAAAGCACTTGAATGTCATGTCCAAGATTAATTCAACTGATGCTTCATAAATGCAAGAGAATGACTCCTTCATATTTTTGCAACAAACTGTAGCTCTCCTGTTTTGGAACCCAACTTTTCATCTTCAGTTTCTTTCCACCAAGCACAGAGGGCCTGGCCCTGGGCCAAGCCCCAGCTCCGAGGAGACCAAAGGGAGGACTCTAACACTTTCCCAGGTTTTTCTCCACAGTGAAAGGTTTTATTATTTAGCATTATTTTCCTTTTCCCGTGTGTTTGTTAAATAAATCGGTTTTATCTCTTTCATTTTCCTTCGAGGAAAATTTATTTTTTCCCAAACCTGGTGGGGGGAGGGATGGTTTGTAACCTGCCTTCTCTCAGAGGATATATTTCTAAATTTGGCCAAACCGGCACTCCATTCCAAAAAACTAGCACAAAAATAAAGTTTTACAGTCACTTTATTGAATCAAGAGTCTGTTGTTACAGTGCTAATTTGGGAAAAGTGTTTGAAAATACTATGTAGCAAAACAGACGCTGCACAGAAAATAATGAAATAATATAATACAGATGCACGTCATTGGCAGATCAGTTCAGAGCTACTGAGGCTTAATATGATTATTAAAATTAAATTATGGTTTGAAGTAATAAGTTTCAACACAGCATTAGGACTTACTCATGAAGTAGCAGCTGTCAGAAAAAAACACAGACTGTCAGAAAAAACTTCAGGATTGTGGCAAAGTGTGTACAGGTGTGTGTATGTTTCTGCATGTGTGAATGGTCCAAAATGAAAACATTCACAAATTGAGTTCTCCTGTAGGGAGTGGTTAATTTAAAATGTTTATAAGACATAACAGATTTTGTCGACTTGCTTCCTGAATTCTAAATATAAAATGAAAGCAAAGGATCCCATGCAAAGAAATTGGAGGCAGACATTACATGTCTCTCATTTGTATTGTTTGCAAAATGCACTTAGTGGTTTAATTCCAGTTGCTCCTACAGAGTAGACATGGGGAGCCTGCTGAAATCTGGGAGCATCCTAGTACAAAAGGAATGCTTCTGCAATCACAGAACTCTCATAAGGCTTGAGTAGAAGGAACGGGACACATGGCGCATGATAGCTGGGTCTTCCCACCTTTCTATGCCTGCAGCCAGGCACAGCAGCTCTGCAAGCCTCTGGGGCTGTCTTGCCTCCCTTTGGGCACACTTGTTTCCCATGGTTGTCCATTCTGGCAGCAGCCCCTGCTCTGGCTATGCCAGGGCCACCGCATGCCCAAGTACCAGATGCCCCTCCTAGCCTGACTTGCATGTGCAGCATAAATTCCAATGTCCAGGCTAGGAGCCACCCCACAACCCCAGCAGGCTGGGCACTGGCTGAAGCCCCAGACCTGTCCATCACCACTCTGACTCAAGAGGCTCTCAAGCAGAAGCTCCAAAGCCACCACTTCAGCAAAAATTACAAGGACACTTCTGCATGGCGGAAAGGTGCCCAGATGGCTAACCTGCACAGTGGGCCACTTGAGACCTAATGCTGCAGTCTTCTCTCTTTGTCCCTGGCCAACATCTCCTACAGACTCTGCGCTGCCCTGCCATTGCCTACAGCATTTCACAACAGTTGGATTTACTGCTTGACTCCTGAGTCCAAACACCTGCAGCTCTGGAAATGAAAAGTGAGAACTGCTATTTGTCATCTTCCCGTCTTGCTGCTGCAGCATGCCAGGGCACAGGCTCCAGGCTGCAATGTCACCACCGTGGAGTATCACGGTGACATTTGAGAACTTTCCCTCGGACCTTGCAGCCAGCCAGTGCCAGTTCCTTGGCATCTGCTGTCTGGCAGGACCAAGCCCAGCTGCCCAGGGAAATGCCTATGGCTAGGAATCATTCTGCTCTAACCCTGACAAGACAGTTTGAATGGGAGCCATCTCCAAGAAAAGCATAATCTGCTTCTGCTCAAGATGAATACCTTCAGCCGAAAGACTCAGCTTCTCCTGCCCCTCCAGGACAGGACAAGAAAGCAGCTTGTAATGCTGGTCTAGCATCCTTCAAGGAAGAAGAGCATCCCCACATGCACTGATGACCAAAGTACCAACAGAATCCGTCTCCTTTGGTCAGAGGAGTGCTCTAGTGAAGCTGATGACTTTACCTTTCCAAACAGGCATACACAGACACACACCCCTTCCTAGATTCATACACACACACACATTTGTGGATTCCCCAGGAACTAGCATGGACCCTCCTGTCTCACATACAGATTCACAGAATAGTTAAGTTGAAAGGGACCCGACAAGGATCACCAAGTCCAGCTCATAAGTAAATGGCCCATACAGGGATTGAACCCACAAACCTTGGTGTTATTAGCACCATGTTCTGACCAAATGAGCTAATCTCCTCTCAGTACCCCTAGGCAGATGTCAGCCTTCTTTTAATCCTGCATCACCTGAGGTACAAGGTGGAGTGTCTGGAAGTTGCAGTTCTGATGTGGCACAAGTATAGCCCTTTAACTGGTGCACAAAGTGGCCCAACCTCTTGCCCCCACATTTTCCCAACAGTACACCAAGACATGGGGCCTAACAGACTTTTAGTATCTCAACATCTTTTTGCAACAGTTGTTTCCTCTGCATGTTTACAAGGGCAGGCCTCCACTCTGTGAACTTACCTAAAATTACATACTGAAAGTTACAGCATTTAGGCATCTGATTAGGTCAACCTGGAAGTTTACAGATTGTTCCTGTGGTTTAGGGTGTGCACCTATAATGTGGTCTCCTTCTGCCTTCTTTTATTTTATTGAAATAATTTCCTAGAAATATTCAAGAATGAGAACAGTACTTTGCTAGCAAGCCTCTGTTTGCACCCTAATTTCAAATAAAAATGAAAGCCCATTCCTGATCATCCAAGGTAGAGAACTATTTGATTGAAAAAAGAACATATTTTGATTACACAAACCATACATTTGTATAGACTATTAAAAAACCTTCTTTCAAATTATTTACCTTTTCTTTGTCAGTATTAGCTGTATTTTCAGATACAGAAACATTTCATAGGTGTAGCCAGCCATTAGCTCAGTTTAGAATGGTGTTTCTAACTCTGTATTTGAAATTGAAGAGACTATTGCTCTTTTTAGTACAGCAAGAGCACATTTTTTATCCAAAGAACCAAAACAACTATACAGAGACTAAATGAGATATCAAGAATAAAAGCCGAAGCCTGACGGGGCAGGCATGCATTTTTGATACTACATAGCCCAAAATCAAAAAGCAACACAGGACTCAGTACAGCCTTTGCTGTGTACCCTCAATATAAGCAACACAGGCCAGGACAGCTTTGCCTTCTTCACTGCACTCCTTACACATTTCACCAACATATTCTTTAACCTTTTAAAGACTAGGTATTCTGAACCCTGGAATAAAAGCGAGGCATCATGAATTTCATATACCAGCTGAAGCTCCTCTGAGGATAAGTAAACACAGGCATGTTCAGCTAGCAGTTTTATCTAGCTTCATAACAGGCCTTGGAGATTACATATCACCATCTGCACACTTTGGATTTAATTTCCATGGTTTGGGATAAGCTGAAAGGCCAATTTGCCAACAGCACACAATTGCCTGCATTTTGATTGACTGGCAGATGAGGGAAGAGTTTTGTATTTATTACAATGAAGTCCATTCAATAAGTAACATTGGTAGCATTACCAAAATTAATAGTTCCTTCTTGCCAATGGTGTTCTTGCTGAAAGAAGTGTGCTGACACCTTTCTGCCTTTCTGCACACAAAGGCTTCATACAATAAAATCAAACATAATAGGAAATCAAAACACCTCCAAGTCTTTCCTAGTGCACACTAGCACATCCAGTTGTTACCATAACAACAACAACGAAAGATACAGTGGATGAGACTTTACTTTTAACACTGAAATATCTGAAAAACTACATTCCTCAGGAAAAAATACTAGATATTCTCTTCTTCAGTTGCAAAAGGACTGCAACCTCTTTGAGGCCGAAAAGCTGCTGGAAGAAGGAAACCTACAAGAATGAGGATGCAATTTAACAGAGGGAGAGAATATACTAGTAGTAAGATTTGGAAAATTTGAAGCAAAGTTTCTTCCAGCCTCAACACTCTAGCTGTGTGGAGGTCAAAGAAACCATGCCAAGACACTCAATGTCCACTAAAAAGGTACTTGATCATGTATCTATACAACTAAATCATGAAATTTATCACTTATGATGAAACAGAGCTAAAGCACATTCAATCCTTGTTTTAATTTCTGCAGTACTGTTTCTCAAGACCACAAAGCTTGTTCTTACAAGAAAAAAAGCACAAAATTTTCAATAGGATGCAAATATGGGCAATCAGCAATCTAGCTATGCAGAATCCTGACTATGGACTTTGTGACTATCTGTATGCAAGAGGCAGAACTACTCACTGCTTAGAGAAATTGGGCAGGAAAATTTAGTGTCCATATTAGTAAATAAAGTCAAACACTGCAGAAGCCTGCAGAAGTCATGAGTTCAGAAACAGATGTAGGTGAAAAGAAGGTAAAGTAGAACACTTCAGCATGTTTTATGGCAAAATTGATATTTCTGACCCCTCTTCTATCCATCTCCTTTGAGAAAGTGTCATTTATAAAATGTTGTTCAGATACTTTTGGTCCTAAAGAATCTAAAAGTAAGTTTGGGTCCTTTTTAACCAAGGGGTGAGGAGTTATTTTGAACATGCAAAAGCCAAACAAGCAAATCACACAAACACTTTTCCCCCCATAAATAATTCTAGTTAAGAGTTTGCTCTGTGTTTTCAGAATTTAAGAGTTACTTACTTCTACATATAATTTCAAGTACTCCATGAGTAGCATTTCTTGCTAATACCAATGAGCACTGTATGCACTTCCATACCAGCTTTTTGTGTGTGCTGGTTTCAGCTAGAAACTCTAGGGGTAGAGTTAATTTCCTTTCCTTCACAGCAGCTGGCAAGGGGCTGTGTTCTGGATTTGTGCTGAACACAGGGTTGATAACACAGAGTTGTATTTGTTATTGCTGAGCAGGGCTTACACAGAGTCAAGGCCTTTTCTGCTGTTTGTACTTCCACACTGGTGAGGAAGTTGGGGCTGAATGGGAGGCTGAGAGGAGACACAGCTGGGACAGGTGACCCCAACTGACCAAAGGGACATTACAGACCATGTGACATTGTGGTCACTACATAAAGCTGTGGGGAAGAAGCAGAAAGGAGGGAACATTTGGAGTGATGGTGTTTGTCTTCCCAAGCAAGTGTTACACGTGATGGGGCCCTGCTCTCCTGGAGATGGCTGAACTGCCTGCCATGGGAAGCAGTAAAATCATTTCATTTTTTGCTTTGCTTGTGTACATGGATATTTTTTTCACTATTAAACTGCCTTTATCTCAACCCACAATTTTTCTCACTTTTACCTTTCTGATTCTCTCTCCTCTGATGGGGCATGAGCGAGTGGCTGCCTGGGGTTGGTGGCTGGCTGAGATGAAACCACAACACTATGTCACTTCTATTTCTCCAACTTCAAGTGAGGTTTCACTTAGCTATGAAAGCTCTATGTTCCCAGCTGAATATTGCTGAAAGATTGTTACGCAGGTTTACATCCAGAGGTTCAGTCTGTCAACATGTTCTACCACTATCATACTCCTTTGTCTTTTAGTACTAAGGGGAACTAAAAAGGAAGGAAGAAATATCCAGAATACGAGTATCTGTGCATATGAAGAAATGTGAGACAGACATTTAATGGGAAACAGGTTAAGAGCTTCACACTATCAGGTATACCACTACAGGGGGGAAAAGCAAAAGTCAGATCCCTGAATTATTCCCAGAGATCTCTCAATTACCTAAGGAAGTTTCAGTGTCCTGATCGCATTTCTGTTTACCATCCTAGCAAAGGAAGGACTGTTCTCAACAGGCAATCAAAGCACAATCTCGGCAACAGATTTAAAACTAAGTTTGATGCACTGACAGACTACTGCACCATCTGCATCTGCAAGCTCGTATCATACATTAGGCAGTCTGGATTAGCTTTCATCGTGTTAACCAATGTATTGCAGAAAGCAGACAAGCTATACAGTTATCATGAAGGGTTTGTGACTAAGCATAAATTCCCTAGCATACACAAAAACAGTGCTTCTTTCAAAATCAAATTTCCAGAGCTAAACCTCCTTTGATTACACCTTTTTCCCAACTGTATTCAGAACATATTCAATTCTTGTGTTTCAAAAGCAGATCAGATTAGGACCTATTATGTGTTACTTTCCATAATTAATTTCAGATATATGATTTAATACACCAAACATGTAATATTTTAAAGCTCTTCCATATGAATTGGATTATGAGAAATATCCTAAGACCTGGAGGATGTGCTGGGAATGAACAGATCAAGAGCAGCCCTGCCAAGAAGGCCTTGGGGGTGGTGGTGGATGAGAGGCTGGACATGACCCAGCCATGAGCACTCGCCCACAGCCCAGAAAGCCAAACGTGTCCTGGGCTGCATCCAAGGCATTGTGGGTAGCAGGGGAGGGAGGGGATTCTGCCCCTCTGCTCTGCCCTGGTGAGACCCCACCTGGAACACTGCATCTAGCTCTGGGTTTCTCAGCACAAGAAGAATGTGGACCTGTTGGACCAAGTCCAGAGGAAGGCCAGGAAAATGATTAGAGGGTTGGAGCAGCTGTCATATGAGGAAAGGCTGAGAGAGTTGAGGTTGTTCTCTCTGGTGAAGGGAAGGCTCTGGGGAGATCTTATTGCAGCCTTCCAGTACCTGAAGGGAGCCTACGACAGATTTTTACAAGGGCGTCAGTGACGTGACAAGGGAGAATAGCTTTAAGGTGAAAGCAAGTAGGTTTAGGTTAGGTATTAGTAAGAAATTCTTTACTGTGGGGGTGGCCAAGGCACTGGAACAGGTTGCCTAGAGAAGATGTGAATGTCCCATCCCTGGAAGTGTTCAAGACCAGGTTGGAATGAGGCCCTGAGCAATCTATCTAGTGGAAGATACCCCTGCCTCTGACATGAGGGTTGGAAATAAATGGTCTTTAAGGCCCTCTCCAACTTTTCTATGATTCTGATTCTATGAGTTCTGTACCTTAACTTTTATAGCCTACCTTATACATAACAAACCACAAACAGCCCCATCACAAAATAAGATACAGGTTATGTATCAGGATCTCATAAATACTCTTACCTGGTGGACACATGTTATCTCTTATCCTGTAATCTCAAATGTAGAAAATGCAATATTGACACATAACATAGACAACATCGAGTAAAAAGCCGCATAATAAACATACTTTTTCTAGAAAGCAAAAATTTATGAAACATCCATTTATAAATTTCTTGATTTTGCACTAAAACTAACAACTCACAAAAAATAAATTATTAAGCACCTGTTTTGACATCTGGCTGCCTTCAGATATCAACTTCCTTGTTTGTTCCATCATTCTTGGCTCAAACACTTAAAGTAGCTCTAACTTAAATTCTTGTAAAAATAATCTACATTTAAGCCACTTTATGAGAGTCAGAAGGGTGAATGACTCACAGTGGAAAACGTTTTCTTTGAAAAAAAGACCATTGCTGAAGAGCTCTGTTAACTATTCATAAATGCACTGCAGAGATAATCAAGAGCGTTCTCAAATAGGGAACCTTTGTAAAGGATGCTTTTAACTGAAATGTTATCAGAATAGTTTTCAGAACAATTAAACCGATCAATGAATTCTTAGAGATCCTGAACTCACCCCAAGCTGTAGAAAAGTCATGCACTAAATTTCTGCGTAATGCTTTCAAAACTGACTGCAGGATCTGCAGCCTATCATTTGCATTGGGCGCCATCCCAAGCACATGGGAACTGGTAGCTGCAGCACCAGCGAGAGAAGTGCGAGTGTGGGGCCCCTGACTGCGGCTCCGCGGGAAGAGAAAGGCGAACGCCCCGCAGCACAGGCCACCACGGTGGCAGGGACCACTAGATGGTGCTGTTCGCCCACATATTTAGTACTTTTTTCTTTGAAAAATATAAAAAAAACAGGACGGGAAAATGACCCGCTGAGGGCAGCGATTTTTGTAAAAAAATAAGAAAACAGCATAAAGTTTCAGAAGATTTTTTTTATCAGCTTTCTCCTCATCACTCATGTGAATGGTACTGGCCTCCATCACATCCCTTTCTTGAAGCAACATTAGATCAGAAAACTAAACCTTGGCCTGGGGGGCTTAGAGATATGTTCTCTCTTTTTTAACGGTTGTTCTCTAAAATAATCCAATTCTTAGGCTGCTCTAGTGATACTATGTATTACTCAACCATATATTAAATTGTAGCCTGGAAGAGACTTCTGATTTTATTAATTCTACAAAATAGTCACATTTGAAAATAATTTACATTGCAAATTAAATAAAAAACAAAATCTAGATTGTAGGAAACAGAACATAACCTTTTGTTTTCCGAACCTTTTCCAGTTTTTCACTGATAAATATCATAAGTTCACTGCACACAAAGGGAATGTTTAGTTTTTCCAAATGGCTTATTCCATTTTATCTTCATTTCAAAGTAACAGTCTATACACTTCTATAAACCTTGAGGGCATAGCAGGGAGTGGCAAGGGGGAAATATATAGTATTTTTAGGAAGTTTTGGTGTAAAAATGGCAGCTTATCCACAAAATATGGTAATTTTGTCCTGGAAAAAGAAAGATACACACACATGTGCAAAAATGTATACACATAGGATTAGGTGGTGAGGAATAATGGGTTGAGTCACAGGGAAATTTTACTGAAGGGGCAGGGACAAATTGTGTAAAGCACTAAGCCATTAACATACAGCAGACTGCATCAGAAGAATAAGAGTTATAATGAAAGACGGTGGAGGTGTCTTTATTAGCAGACTCAGTGGAATTTAGAAAATAGGTTTCTTATTACTGGAGGCCTAAATAAAGTTTGCAGAGAAGAATTGAATATAGCAATTGTAGATGGTCATGGAAGAATCACATTACAACCTACCTTTCCTGGCTTCTCATGGAAAGCTCAGAAACAAGGCTGAAACCCAAAGTTAGCTTCAATATGTTAGGCAACTAACAAATTTGCCTGAGTAACAATACACAGATAGCAAATCTGCTGATGAAAACTGCTGTTATACGTGCAAACTTACCATCACACTTCTAGAACTTAGTACAAAACAGTGACTTTCAACGGTGTTTTTAAGGACATTGTTTTAGAGACAAGACAAGAGGATGTAGCCTCACGCTGTGCCAGGGGAGGTTCAGGATGGACATCAGAATGAAATTTTTCACTAGAACAGTTATTAAGCATTGGAATGGACTGACCAGGGAGGCAGTGGGGTCACTGTTCCTAGAGGTGTCCAAGAAGAGACTGGACGTGGCCCTCAGTGCCATGGTTTACTTGTCATGGTGGTGTTCAGCCACAAGTTGGACCTGATGATCTTGGAGGTCTTTTCCAACTGTTGTGATTCTACAGTTCTATCACAGGATTAATATAGCCTTAGAACGGTGGGCATAAAATACACAGTTCTTAAACTATGCAACAATTCTGATTATAAACCAAAATTGATTGAAAGTATGACTGCAGAGGTTTAATTTAATCTTTTGGATATAAAACTGACAAAAATGTTAAAGGTCACCAAGAAAACTTGCAAGTGAGAAAATAAAATGTTTCTGATATTTTCTTTCATTAACATGAATAACTTTCTACCAGATTACATTATTCAGCAAATTAATAGGCAATATTTATTATAATTTTTAATTGCTAGTAATTAAAAACAACATTAGTGAAGTTAAAGATATTAAAAGCCTTGAAGTATTGTTTCCAGTTTTACTGTGTCTTCTGTTTAAGCATAAACAGCCTTTGTTCACTTAGGGTATTACTATACTACCAATAACAAATTGACAGCTTGGCATAGCAAACTGACCTACAAAACATAGGTGTCAGCATAAAAGATTGTTCTGCACACATCAACAACTTCTTATGCTACTAGCTTACCAGGTAGCTTACAACATATTTTATTGTTCACTATAGAATACAGCATACTAGAGAGTAATGATGGGATGAAAATTTCAATTCCTCTAATTTTTAATTATAAACTATGTTAGCACTGAAAAGTAAAAAAGGGTTGTTGTATAATGTCAGATCTAGTAAACGTTTTTAAAGTGCTTCCTGATATTTTCAAACATGTTTCTAGATATACTAATTACTGATACAAATTTCTAGCTATACTAATACTGATACAAAGTTTTCAACTTTGCTGCACTAATCTGTTTTAAATTTGTTCACCCTCATTTAAGGGATAGGAAAATTTGCCATAAGAATATTAAAACAAATTTGTAAAAAACATTGCTAAAAACCTAAGCCCAGTTACCAACATCTGAAGAATGCATGCAGACATGGACTAACTAAAATTACCATGGTTCAGCTCCTTTAAGCAATACTATCTACTGCAAACTGATCCAAACCCTAGTTTTATGTAATTTGTCTAAAGTAGAAGGGTTTTCAAGGACATAGTCCTGTATTGCTGGTCAAATTGAAGAGCTGAAGTTTTGAAGGCTCTCCCTACCTCACTTATTTGAATGATATGGGCTGCTTGAACAGGCTTTTTAAGCACTCAGCATTAATTGGTAACAGAGACTAGATTGAAATCAGTCGAGTTCTTTTAACCTTCCCCAAATACCCTCACATCTTCAAGTTTCACTTAATGTAATTCTAAAAACAGGTCTACTGTTACTCAGCTCTCACGGGTGGCATTAACTTCATTAGGTGCTGTTTGTACAATGTGTTAAGCTCCTCATTAGAACATGCACAGAGGTATTTTAGACTAATGAGGCTCTATTGTTATAACCTATCCCTGCTTAATTGCAATTTCTTTATAAGTAGCTGATGTGGTGCAAACTCTCTTCAATGGCAAATACTGGTACAACAATCAGTTTTAATTGATGGGTACTTTAAAATAAATCTTCCCATTAGGCTCCAGGTTGTATGCCTATTAGCCTCAGAGAATAAAAAATATTTTTAAAAGAAAAAAGAAAAGTACATGTGTCCACCCATGGACCCCACCCATCTGCAGAAGAGTGCTGCAGACTCCTTCCTTTTCTGGACCCCTACCACAGCCAGACACACAGCACCAACAGATGGGCTCTACAGCTACCAATGAGATAGAAGCATGGAATCATTTAGGCTGGAAAAGACCATCACTAAACCATGTCCTCAAATGCCACATCTATGGGTCTTTTAAATACCTCCAGAGATGATAGATTTCAGCTCACCACATCTGTATTTTCCAGCAGCAACCTTCATCATCACCCTCAGTTCAGGTAATTCACTGCCTTCTCTCATGCTAGAACAGAAGCAGACCCAGAGGTCAGTATAGACAGGCTACTCCCACAAGTACACAGTCACAAGAGCTAAACTGTGGTATTGCAACAGTGCTTGTAGTGATAAAAGGGACAGATGAAATCACTGAACTTGCAAATGCCTCAGACAATGTTCTACACAGGACAAGTACATACAACAAATCACTTGGAATGAAAGAAATTAAGCAAATCAAGGGAAAAACAAAAGCAAAACCAAATAAAACAATATCCAGGTTGCAAACAGGAATTTTGTTTCTGAACAGTGTCAGTTCTGTGCTCTTCTGTGCCCTTCATGCAGGAAGGATGCGAGGCCTATGTAAATTTAAATCATACTAAATAGAATAGCTTCAAGGGAAAAGAAATGCACCTAAAGCTTTAGTTCTTCTTTTGCACTGACAAGGCTCCTTCTAATTGTCATGACTGGGCAAAAAGTCTTTTGCTTTTAACACAGTTGAATAGAGAAAGACAGCAGATAAAACCATTTCTGTATATTCAGGGATAGAAGTTTACCTCTGAAAAGGCATTCCAAAGGAAAAAGTTTCTTTTCAACAAAACATGTCTTTTTATTTTATTTTCAGGAAGTACTCTACTGCACAATCACATAAGATTAATCTTGTATCTCTAACCCTTCCTCCTATTGTTTGTGTTAAATAAAAATATATGGTTAAGAGCTAGGAAGAGACCATATAAACAAGTGCAGGCAAATTCTGCTTGGGACTACATGAAAGCAGTAAACTACCACCATTCTTATAAACAGAAAAACAGGTTTAAAGTGCTTAAATTTCATGGATGTGTTTACTTTCCTCATGGACCAGTCTAATCAATTCCTAAGAAAATCAAAGCAACCAAATCCATGGGTTGTTCAGATCATCTGAATTGATTACTGTAGGCAAGTTTCTATCCAGTGAGGGTTTTCCACGGTTCCTACCTGCAAATTAAGTTCAGTGTTGTAGCACAGGGTTGTCTGACAGTGATTGGATCAGAATTCTGATGAAGCTTTTGTTCACCTGGGTGGGGCTTTGTATAATACCTCAAATGCCATTCCTGTTTAAATTATTTGCTACAATGACACATTAAGCTGACCTTGTTGGCTTCCTATTACCACACTGTTGTTGGTTTGCTGACATCTGTATTACCAGCTGCTATCTCATTGATGTTATCATGGTCTTGTGCATCTTCTTGGTGCTGCTTCTCTAGCTGAACATTGCTGGAGTTTCCTATTTTATTCACTAATGCCTTTGCCCATGCACCTCTTGAGAGGGGTGTCACTATACAGTCAGCAGTGATATTTTACACTCTACATACCAATACCTCATTTACCAAATGAAGTGTTTAATAAAGCAGAGGTCTAGCCAGGAGGCAGCTAGCTCACCACAAAGATGGCAGTAGTATGGATAACGAGAAATTTCCAACATTTCACAGTGCTATTCATTGAATTTATTTCTTCCTTTCATGTCAGTAGCCACCAGCTTGGTAAAATATTGTTACTTCTCATTCCTAGCAACATTTTACTCCAGGCCTGTCCATAATCTTCATCATTAATACAGACAGTTTGAAAACATGACCTGGACAAACTCATCAGATTCAGCTGTGTAAATAAAGATATTAGTATTAGTATTACAGTCCTGAAGAGAATAGATCAATTCACATTTTTTAGTGCAGGGACTGATAGTACTGCAAGACTCAAGGTATCATTTAGAGAATAGGAAACACAGCCATTTACAAAGCTGAATTTATTTAACTTTTTATAGTATACCCTACAAACAGTCTTTATTAATAGCACTGGTCTTTCAGTCAACCAGATGAAGTATTTTTTTTTCTTCTTAATAACAAACCCAAGTCTCTCGCTCACAGAGGGCAACAAACCCAGGGTTTTTTTTCTCAGACACTTTTTGTCTTATATTTGCTTATCAGCCTCAGGTGCCCAAGGATTAAAGCTTGAATTTTTTAGACTTCAGTGTATCCTTATGTTAAAAGAAAATTTTGCAAAGTCTCATCTTCTAAGGTAAAGTTGCCTTTATTAACCCCACCACATTAGACTGTCTTCTCCACCCCAATGGCTTTCTTCCAAGTTCATTGGATGAGGGTTTGTTTCTTAAAAAAGCTTTTCCTGCCTGGAAGTAGAGGCTTCCAAACACAAATGTGCACCTCCAAATGTTAAGCATAAAGGAGTTCCAGGATGAGGAAGGGAATTGGAAGTTCATACACTGGAGTAAGCAAAACAGCATCTACTGAGGTACCACCATGCAAAGGAGCAGAAAAGACATAGTTTTTAAGAGCATGTTCCTACAGGATTACTGAAAATGGTCACTGGCTTCCACAAACATGGATGCCACACAATTCATTTCATTTCTATGTACCTCTAGGTGTAATTCTTCTATGCTACATATTCGTCTACCTCTCTCACTCCACCCCACCAGTTTTCTGCCCCTTGCTCCACAGATTTGTCTGTGGTTCTGGTCCCATGCAGCATTCAGAGTAGCACAGGAGAAGGCACAACAATCCTACATATCTGCCCATAGCATCCCACATACTCAACACAGCATTTGTGTAAGTTCAAGCAGAAACAGCACAACTGAGTGTATCTCACTATTGCATATCAAGCATTGAGTAGAACAGATCAAACCCCACTTCAAGAGGAAAACCAAGAAATCTAAGATCAGGAAAAGGAACAGAATATCAAAAACTAGATATAAAATTTATCTAAAAATGTCCAAACTGATTTTAGAGTGAACAACATGTGACCCATATTTCCTTCTGGAATTATCTGCAGAAAGGTGGACTTTTCACATGTCCAATTCAGAGGAAAAAAAATACTAGTTTTTGCACAGACTTGGTCCAAGCAGGAAAAGAAAAAATTGAGACAGTCCTAACCATGAAAGACAATGTCGGTTCAGAATCAGAGCAGCTGCTTCTGCATATACCTCAGAAAAATTATGCGAGTTAAACCCATAAAGAAGAACTCACCTCCCGATTATTCTAGGGATCATAACAGACTAATTATGCAGCCCAATTTACAGGCCAGTAAATTCTGAGACTCAGAACAAACTGATAAAATGACCACTCCCTGCTCCTTACTAAAAAAGCTGTGAGGTTATGTGGCCACACTCCAGCCAAGATGTAAACTCTTGTAAGATTGTACATAATAACATTCACTACTATCTCAAATCACTAGTATGACCTTCAGCCACAAGTTCAGCAGCTGATTTATTGTTCACTTGGTTCATTCCTGGATGGTAATAAAATTGAATGTTTTGTTCAAAAAATACTTCCTGACATCTCTTTACATACTTTGCGTAACAGCATCTCCCTGTGTCATCACTTCAACTTGCAATATTTAGGCAGTTTCTTAGCAGTCACCTATCACAAGGCACAAAGGCCTTCCTAGCATAAATGAAATCTCTTGCTCTGAATACCCAGATTTCATCACTTTTTTGTTCCTATATGATAACATAAGAACATTTACTAAAGACATAAGGACTTAAAATGGGTGTAACATTAACATGGCATTGTTAATATATTTCTGAGTATCTGTATCTTCAGAAGAAGTACTCCAGGGATTGAGAAAGTAAAAATAATCTATCATTTCTTTTCCTGGAGTAATTCACTTTATTGTAAATGAAAAAAAAAAAAAAAAGGAAAGACAAAAAATCACTGTAGTCATGAGGAAAAAAAAAAAGAAAAAGAAAATACATTTTTTCAGACAAGATCTAAACTTCTAGTGACAACTGCTGCAGCCTGAAAATGAAATTGTATGAGGTTCAAGGACACCAGCCACATTTTTTTCCCCCTCTGCCTGCCTGTCAGAAACAATTGCAACAGTCCTAGACTCCACAAGATATAGTCTAGCTGATAAGCGATAACAGAGTGTCAGTGACAAAGGTCAGCATTAAAGGGCATAGCTTGATAATTGAGAAAAATAAGGATACACTTGGCCAAATATGCATATGGTATACAAGAAAAGTAGATTAAAGGAAGAGGAACTCAAGAAATAAAGGGAAAAGTTGTTTTCATTGTATGAGACAGCAAGAGACAGAGTAAAAAAAAGGTACTCAAGCTTACAAGCCACTGAGCTACCAGTTTCTTCAGAACATGAAGAACAATTCTCTGGGGAGAAGTCCGTGTACAGCAGATAGCCACATCACCAGGAGTATCAACTTCTTCCCACACCTGATCCATCGCATCAGAA
The DNA here is from genome assembly GCF_000738735.6 of Corvus cornix cornix. Taxonomy (NCBI): domain Eukaryota; kingdom Metazoa; phylum Chordata; class Aves; order Passeriformes; family Corvidae; genus Corvus; species Corvus cornix. Next base: position 45,996,765 of record NC_046357.1, on the reverse strand, counting down.
AGAGAAAAGATACTGGTGTCTGTTAACTACTTCTAAGAGGTCTGAAGTTAGCAGCTCTGAAAATTAGTTCTGTATCTGCCCCACATCTCTACTGGTGACATTTCTGCAAGCATCTAAACCTTCCCTGAAAATGTTTATGGATACCAGGAATCAGAAAGACAGGGAGTGATCAATGCTTTAAAAATTTGCCTAGTGGTTATAAACTACAAGGTTTTCATATCCTTGCATCAAAATAGGGCAATCCCAAAGACGATAATACATCTTAGATACACTTGGAATAAAAATTGCATGATTTCAAGTCTTATACAGGCACCATCAGGTCAGCCCTTTTGGCCTTCTAACTGCAACCAACCATCTACTATTTTCCAGCCCTAAAAGGATCTCCAAAACAGCTCAAGATCACAGTTGTGCAGACACCAGAAATCAATAGTAAACTCAGTTTGTATGGGCCTGAGATTAAGGAGAGAAAATCGTCTCTTGAGCATATGATAACAGCACTAGCACCACTACCTCTCTGTTCCCTCTAGAAATGCATCTTGCAGGCCTGCTCCTCCTCTTTTCATCAATCCAGGCAGTTACTGAGGCAACATTCAAGACAGATAAGACCTCTTAATAAGCAGGAGGAATGAGAGTCTCAAGGCACTGTGACAAAAACCTGTTTTTCTTCACATGACCATACATAACACCAGTTGTCACTACAACAAAGCTCCTGAGGTGGAATTGGCAGTGTTAGATTTACAGATGGACTTGATTTAAATAATTCTGTGATTCTGTGTAGTCAGGCCTGAGCTGACCTAAACTAGCTCAATAACACCAGCTGTGTAGGCACAAGCACTTAACTCCCCAGCCTAGTACTTGACCTGGTTAGCACTGCACTAGCATGGCAAACCTAGAAACCTATCAGTACAGGCATATGCAAGTAGTCATAATTGCAGGCTGGAAAGCATAGAATTATCACTTACTATGGTGATATGGGATGGAAAACAGTAGTTTAGAAGCAGGCACTGTACCCTGTACAAAACTGCAAGACTTGACTGCTTTGTAGAACAACAGCAAAGATGCATAAATTTGAAGGAAGGAATTACGTCATAGTTGTTCCTTGCTAAGAATGTTCCTGCAATTACCCATTTGGGGAAAAATTCAATTGCCCTCTCACTGTAATTGCTCTTTAATATACAGAAAGAACACAGTTGCCATTCTGACTTTTAATAAAGGGATTGCATTACCTTTCACTGTACAAATAGATTGTTTTCAAAGATAAATACGTCATATTAATGATTTACAAGCTCACTACATCACTTAAGTTTTCTAAAGAGTATTACGAATGTTTCTTTCTTTGAAAAGAATAAAGACTTCCTATCCTAAGGGAATAGATATGAACAACACAACAGAGCCAAGGCAAATTCTTCTTGTGACTAGAGAAGGAAAAAGTTTCTGCATTTGTTGAACGTTATATCACTTGTTTTATGGAAGAGTAATAAAGTACAGAGATTTCTTTCTACTTAGGCACCCCTGGGTTTGTAGCGTATGATCACACAGGATCAAGCGCAGAGTAACAAAAAGGCTTAGATAGCAAGAAACCAAACATGTACAGCATCTCAAGGAGGCATTAATTCAGATTCCAAGTAGCTTAAATACACCTCCTTAAGTCCAAGTTTCATGGGGAATACTTAAGATGATGAAAAGCATGTATTTATTCCTGTTCTTCCTTTTTTCTTTAAAGTCTTCTCACATTTATTTGGAATTTTCACTTCCAAGGAAGTAGCTGTTTCATCTTTACCTTCCTTAGCTGTTATGTTAATCCTGTATTTCAATAGTTACTGTTTCACACATTTATAGATTTCATTACAATTTGCTTAACACTGATCACAAACAAATTTTATATTAAAAAAAAGACTAGGTATTTAGTTATGCAAAGAAACCCAAAACAAAAGAAATTTAAAAAGAGAGAAAGACATCAGTTTGCTTAGATGTCTTGTGTTTACAAAAAAAAACCTGTGAACAGTCCAAATGGATTTGTACTATTTCACAAGCTGTCTATAGATGCTGAGAACAGAAAGAGTGCATTACATTAAACATTTTTGGTCAGTCTCAGACAAATCTTCATTACCATGCAGGTCTGAGATGAAGTTTAACAGAATTTCTAAATGCCTTGGGTGCTAAATCAGTCTATAAGAGGATTTGCAATATAAAGAAAGATTGCCGATTGTTTCATTGACTAACCAAATCATTATAGTAATCTTCAACAAACAGCAACCCATGTAAGTTTGTAGTTAATGTTTGCCAATTCCTATAGAAAAACTGATTAGACAAACTGGTTTTGTCCAGTTGGGTTCCTGTGCATTGAGAATTAAAATACTACCTGTATTTAAATTGAACTGCAGTGAGTTTGACTTCACAGCAGCTACATGCACACATGTGGACCAATTTGTCACCAGAGAAGTGCAATATAATAATTTTGGCATGTCACAACACATGGATGTCACTTCTTAAACATATACAAGTATGTTATTCGGACTTGGATACTTAGTTAGGTAATTCACAAAGTAGAATTTATGATGGAACATGTAAGAGTTTTAGTTAGAAACCTGAAAACAAAACATCATTTGAAACAGAGTTCTTCTTTTACATTCCTCAATTCATTAAAACAAGTTATTGTTATTTATAATGAAATTTCAAAAACACAGTTCACCTAGATTTGATGAGTTTTGTTTACAAGTAAACTTATGAAGTCCTGCAGATAAAAAAGAAAACTCCCTTATGATGTCACAACACTGCGTTACTCATTAACTGGTTTTTAAACTTAGTTCGAGCTGGAGTTGCACCAAGACAGCACTTCCTAAAGCAGTGAAAAGTTGTGTGTTTCAAGGATCGCTCTAGAATTGAACTTCCCTAAGTCCAGCAGTTAGCTCCATTAAAATGCTGAAAAAAGGAAGCTCCTTGGAGGACTCAGTTTTTCATTCTGAAAGTCAGAACAGCTTCCGAAAGTCAAGTAATGACACCCCAGCCAGTCCTACGGAGAGCGTTGGATCCGTATTTATAAGGTAAATCCTAATATGTTTGAGTGTTTCACATGTGCTCGATGATGGGGGAACAGGGCAGCAACATGGGAGGGCACTGGAACAAAAGCACTAACAAAAATACCCAGATAAGGAAGCTTAATATGAGTATGCAATGCATGCAGAGAAGGTAATTTCGCATATGTTACTGATTCCACTGGGAAGGGGAGCACTACTGTAAAGGAGAAACTTGTAAGGCAGGACAAAAGGGTATTGTTTTCTCCTTCCTTATCTATTTACACTGAAATTGACTGAAACCAATGACGGTTTTCGTTTCCATTTTTGAATGTGTATAACACTATATACTAGTGAAACTCAAGTTTTAAAGTGACCTCTATGGGATCACCCAAATACCTACAATATTTAATCTCTGTACAAAACAAGTGTAAACTTTTTTAGATCAGGGAGTTTAACAAAATATTTTCGTGTGTGTTTTGGCCTAAAGGAACTTCATAATGTTCATTAAACTAATTTGCAAGATAAATGCCACTTTATTCACAAGAAATATTCATGGAAGTAGAACACTTGCTAAATGAATACTGGTAAAGGGTTTCCTGATAGAACATCACAAAAAAAAAAAATTAGGGAAAATCTGTTTTCCTACTTTGGAAGGGTGGACTTGTTAAATTCTCTCTCTGGTGGATTTCATTGCAATGCAGAGTTCTGGATAAATCATGCACATTTTAGACAGCACAGACAAATGAGGGAAGGCAATATCAGGGGGTTACTGGCACTTACCACTTATCCTTCCTCATCTACTGCGGGAGCAAGACAAGTAAACACCCATAATACTTATATCAACCCATCATGAATACAGGAGCTTAGAAAGCTATTCAAAATACCTTGAGACATTTATTGGTTCTTAATCTGCGTGAAAATTCTTTGCTAAAGTCTGGTCTTTAATTGTTGCATGGTGCCAAACAACTCTGAAGAGTGATTTGGAACCTCTACACAGCCTTTGTGTTGCTGAATTACATTTCTTTGTGGCTGTGCACAGATTCTTTATATGGGGTGACAGATCTTATCACTAATTGGGTCACTACTATAAATGAGTCTGTTGGCCTCATTTTTTCTCTTTTGAAATGTTATTAGGGCATTTTAATATTATATCTGCATACTATCCTTTCTTCCAACTTGAATGTCAGAGAGATAATGTCCAACAGTTTGAACAGATAATAGAGAATCAGAAATTTTAAGTTTTAATTAGAGGTTTTAAAGGCTCTTATCTAGAACTAATCACTTAGAGCTTGTTTAAAAAAATACATCTCTTTTCATATGCTTTTTGATCTCATCTTCCAGTTAGGTTTGGGACATACCGTGGTATTTGGAGGGTGCAACACAAGCTGGCAATGTTTAACCACTTCCTAATTTGGACAATATAAATTTTGTCCTCTTTCCTGTGTCTTGTCCAGAACACTGGGCAGACAGATTTACCTACTTTTTTATTTATCACTAGATAACCAGTACACAAAAAGCTGCCATATATGCTGTGGGGGCAATGTGACTGGCCCTTACAAAGAACAGAGTCCTTTACCCCAGATTTCTCAATAATCAACCTGCCTGCCAAGTATGGAGTGGTAGGGGCAGGCCTTCTAGAAATCCAGTTTACTCAGTTGCTGGTTCAGTAAGGATAACATGATCATAAAACCCTGCTGTGAAACCATACCTCTATCAATAGCAAAGATGGAGTAGAAGGCTGCAAATACAGACAATCTAATAAGAAGGATGCATGATAGCACAAAATGAGCTAGGAGATGGACTGAGCTCTCACCAAACTTGCTTTTCATGTGCTTGTCGCAGTCATGATACACTTATTGAAAATGAGCCACAAGAAAAATCAGGGAAAATGCTTTTGGGAAAAATAAATGCAGGCTCTGCATTTTTAGGTACTATTTTCAATACAGTCCTGTTTATTTGGAGCATATTTTCCATATATGAAGATACATCCACAGAGAAAATTTACTATATTAATGATTGTTCTTGTTCATACTAATTATTCATGCCTGAGGACAAAAACTGACTATACGCCTAAGTTTTTATATACGTCTGTTTTCACCTCACTGTAATTGGCACCATGTGGATGAGCATGAATTCGGCAGAAACCAGGGAGTTATTAACGTTTCATAAAGGGGAGCTCACAGTTTATCACCATGGCAGCATGTTATTCCTGACATAGAGCAAAACTGATTTCAGAAGCAAATTAAGACTCTGGAGCTAAAGCTGAGGTGTCAGCCATGCATTATAGATCAGAAATTCGTATTGATAAAAGTATTGGCCACATGTGTATACAGCATTTTATCAGCATGAATGTATAGAGTTGTTCTGACATTAGAACAAAACATATTCCATTATGCCAGATCAAAATATGGACTAAAATAATAGGGATCTCAAGCTCCCATTTGGAGCCCATCCCTGTAATATGAGTCTGTTATAACCCTGTTATCCACCTCTCCTAAAATTTAGAAAAATCTCAAGGCTTTTGGTTTTGAACAATCTTCAGAGTGATTCTAAAAAGAACCCCAAATATATTAAACACAAGAAAACTAGATTTTTCAGCAATTTAGATGAGGACTACAGACCACCAGCTCTGTGAATGTCATAATGCTATGTATGTTTATGCCAATCGTAGCAATAATCATGCTGGTTATATATTAAATGCTTGTAGAAAAAAAAAAAGATCCAGCATTTGTCAGTAACACTGATATTAGGCAAAAATTATAAACATTTTTTTTTTAATTACAGAAAAATGTACAGCATGGAGAAATTTGTTTGCTAAATGCAGTCTCATGAAAATAGGAGTCAAAAGGGTCCTCGACTCTAGTCCTGACCCAAAAGCTCATTTGGTGCTTTACAATATGCAAATAAATTAAATGCAGTTCTCCCTTATTGCACTTGTGATCTGGCATTAATATTTACCTATCTTTTGCTTACAACAAAATAACAGAAAAACTCTGTAACAACTACTAACATAAACTTTAAAGATGGTTTTCTTACAGATGGGTTTTTGTTTGGACAAAAAAAGGAACCCTACATCGAGATTTTCTCTCTGAAGATTTTTGACAGAAAACTTTTTTTTAAGGAAATTCTGCATTGAAATTATACTTCTCAGAATCTTCCAATGTACTGCTGTAAGACTGAGACTTAGTTCAGATTAATTTAAGAAGTCACATTAAAAAGATAGGCACATACTCCCTTCTAAAATGTGTGTTGTCTTTATAGCTGAATTATGAGCACCTGAAACACTGGCCACCCCTTTACTGCTCAATGGCTTGCATCTGGGATTTGGCATTCACTCTTTGTGGCCTGACTATGAAGACATATTTACACTTGTTTTAGTTTCTTTTTCCCCCAAAGTAATAGCTCTCCTAGTTCTAAATGAAACAGAAAAGTAACTGTATAAGCTCAGTCGAATAGCTTATTATTCACAACCCCATCTATGTAAAGATTGTGAGAAAACTGACAGTATGATTAACTCTTACACATTATCCTATGCTCCTCACTTTAACCTTCCTCTTCTAAAAGTAAGAATAAACATTTCCTAAGCTTCTGGAAAGTCTGGGCACTATATTTTCTTGTGGAAGATTCAATTTATCCTCAAAGAAGATGGTTTTCATTTTCTTGGTACTTAATGTACCATACTGCAGCACTTCAGAGACTGCCAGATGACCAAAGGTTTCTTTCAACAAAATGATCACTGTAGTTACAGATATCATGAATATTTGCATGCACTCAGGCACATCTGGTACCAAAAAAGATCCACATGTATTCCTTTATGACACACAGATTGAGTAATTACATATGTTGCATGCACATTATTCATTAGATGCAAATCACCTGTTTGATACCCTAAACATACAGCTGTAGCTGGATTGAAATTTCTGTCCAAGTCATCAGGATACAGAGATGTCACACTTGGATGTTGTCCAGGATTTCCTTGGACATTTATAATCAGAGGATGACAAACCAAGTTAATGTGACCCACCAGAGCAGAACAAGCAATATTTACACTTATATTTTTCAACATAGCTGGACAATATATTAAATGAGAACATACATTTCTTTTATTATAAATAGAAATATCTTTTTTTAATTATAAATGGAGAAAGCAGATTTCGCTGCCATGAGATTTAATACAACCATTTTAAATTACAAGATCTAGGCATCACCTTATTGTAATATGTTAGCATTGCCATCCATGACGCATCCAGGACAATATACTGCATGAAAATATGCCACAACTGCTCTTTATTTTTTTTTATCATGAGCTGAGAGGAGACACTGACTTGTGTGTTTTTCAGAAAAATGCCAGCTGGCTGAGTGCTTTCTCAAAGCTAGCAGAACCGAACTGTTACATATCACAAGGTTGTTTTTTCCAGAATGTAAGAAAGTTGCCATGGACAATTTGGAGGGAGATGAATATTCCTTTATTTCACCAGTTCCACTAAGTTTTGCCATTAATCCTCCTTCCCACACTGTTCTTTTGATCAACATGGCACCATAAGAGTGGTGAGGATCACAGCATGCAGTGTGTCTTCTATGACTCTAAACAGGTCATTGTGGAGGTCATTGGTACCAAAATGGCAGTAAATGTGGTGACAAGTACATGTGCAATGTGTTACATGTTCACTTAGAGGTGGGCTGACACCATATTATGAAATCCACAGAAGTTTTGTGTGGCAGTCTCTCTCCTTTTCCCTGCTGGGTGTTACAGCGCTATTGTAGCGCAGTCTAGTTCACCCAATTGTTTCAGTGTAGAGCCACAAGGAACAGCCCCGGCATGCCTCACCATTTGTGATAAGTGCTCCAACTAGCTTTCAGACCATCTTACTTCTTTTGCCTGATGCACTGCCCTGTCCAAAGGGAAGTTCAACCAATACAGTAATCCAGGCTAGCTTACACAAGAAAACAGGAATTGATAGGCAGATAAGACTTCCAGTAAACAGCTCAGAAAAAAAATATGACCTGATATGGGTATCTATAAAGTAATCTCAACTTTTAAAAACAAATAAATTACTAAACTCTTAATCCAGGCAAGGAACAAGACTCAACTGGCCAAAACTGCTTTTCACTCCTCACAAAATTGCACCATTCGCTGTGTTCTGTCCCTGGTTATCTTTCACAGACCATTTTGGACCTTGGCTCCATCTTTTGAGCATACTTGAGTAACTTGAACACTGTTTTTGAACATTCCTGCTTGAGTCAGGAGTATAATCAACACCAGATCAGATCAGGTATGGCTTTGTCTAATTGGGTCTTGTACCCTCCGAAGACAGAGACCATAGCCTCTCTGGGCAATTTCTTCCAAGGCTGCACCACCTTTTTTAGTCCAGTTACTTTGTTTTTTCTAGTGTGTATCTCCCAAGCTGTAAGCCTGGTTTCACTGTGATTTGTGGATGACTTGTCTATATTCTAGAAATTAGAACTTTTTCCCTGTTTTGACATCTTTCTAAATGTCTATTAGTTTGTGTCTCATACTATCAGAGCTCCTATTTCTGTAGTATCTAACATAAGACTGCTTTATTATCACATTTCAAATATAAGGACTTAGCAGGTCTTTCAACACTTAATGGCTTCCAAGGCATTTGCATAGCTTTCACAGAATCCTACCAATGCAGAATATCATATAGAAAACTGAAGACAAAACATATATAATGACCTATTATGCAAAAGTACCTGTATCCAGGTACTATTAAGGCTGTATTTCTTAATACATATTTGCACCTGCCAAGAAATACAGAAGAATTCTCTACTGAGGAGAAATGTGTTCCAAGTATATAGAATGCTTGTAATCACTCTACTCATTTTCTGCTTTGTTACTTTCCAAGGAAGTTTCCTCACATTCAGGCATGCTGATACTTGGCATATGAACTGAAAAATACTTTATGAACATACTCAATGACTGTACTGAAATAAACCTTGTTGATTAAGACAATCTTTAACACTGTTTTTCAGCGAGATTGGTTTTTTTATAATTCAACAGCAATATCCTGGCCATTAATCTCTAGGCATGGGTAGCAGTTTCACTGCTTTTTATACCGACCTTTCTAGTGTGTCTTATTAGGCTCTTTTACTCTTTCTTTCTTCATGTCCTTCAAGATACGATTCATAACTATTCTGATAAATTGAGGGAACAGATTGGAAAGAAAAAAAAACAGAGCAGAATGAGCAAAGGATATGTAGACCATCATACTTAGTCAAAGTCTTACAATTTGCTGCCAATGCACTAGAGAACATCTCAGCTGACCTTTATAAAAGCTTCATTAGGTCATAGTGGTTGAACACTAAACCTGAGCCAGCCTCACCCTGTTGTGAAACACAAACACTTTACTGCAAAATATGACCAGTGGTACTGTGTATAGGACAGATGACATAATCTTTTAAACTCCTCTCTACACAGCCTTCATAAGACTACTGGTGTCCAGCCTGGGGGATGACACTTCAGAAAATACCTGAATTTACGAGGGGCAGTTCATAGAAAAAGAGGCAGTCCAAACCCACAATTTATACGTTTTATCTCAGACTAAAGATAAGATGAAAATGAGGAGAAACAGGAGACAGGTTTTCACTGTTCTTCATAATGAATAAATTAAGAAGTAATGGCTTTAGATTTTAGCAACAAGGATTCAAAACCATGTTAAGCACAGACAACATCCCCTGGATGATAGCAAACACTGGAATTGGCTGCCTGGACACACTGATGGCTTTCAAGAACAACTTTTACAGGAGGCTTGTCAGGAGGGACGCAGGAATAGCTTGGGACAGGGAGTGAACTCAATGACCCAGTGAGTTTCTCCCCATTCTGCTTTTCTGTGATTTCAAATGTATCTTAAATCTTTTTATTTTGCAATGAAAGCTTTTTCCTATTGTTTCATCTCTAATTTTTTATCATTTGCTGTGTTATACATAATGTTGAAGGTCCTAATTACTGAAAACGCCAAATCCCCTCTGAGGTTTAATGTACTTTTCAGAGCAGGAACATGTGAATTTTTGTCTATATGGCATCACCAGTACTGCAGGCACTGAACAGTAATCAGTAACTTTATAGTACGCTGTCAGGGTCTCCCCCCCCCACCATGTAGCCGTGGGAGAGGGCCTCCGGGCAGGAGACACGGGGTTTACCTAGCCCCTGGTCAGCCTCGTTCCCCATTGGTTGAAGAATCTTCTAACTTACGAGAGGTGTAGGCAGGCCCATTATCCATTTTGATTTCTTCAGGGACTCCCAGGGTGGCAAAGGCAAGGAGAAAATGCTTGATGACGTGGATGGCATTTTCTTCTGCATGGGCTGACGCAAACACTGCCCCAGAAAATGTGTCGACTGACACGTGCACGTATTTGGATCTCCCAAAGGATGGGAAGTGGGTTACATCGGTTTGCCACAATTGGCAGCTGTTCAGATTGCGGGGGTTGACTCCGGTACCCATAGATGGTATTTGGTAGTTCTGGCAGTTCGGGCACGTTGCAATGATAGCTTTTGCTTGATCTTTTGAGAGCTTGAACATTCTGATGAGTGCAGGAATGTTTTGGTGAAAAAATGCATGTGACAACTTTGCCTGGGCAAAGATGTCAGGGACGTTTGCAGTCTCTGCTGGCATGGCCAGTGCATCTGCTCTCCTGTTCCCTTCAGCAATGGGACCAGGGAGGTCAGTGTGTGACCTCACATGCATAATGTAATAAGGCTGTTTTCTGTGGGAGATTAAATGGATTAATGTAGAAACCAATTGGTATAATTTTTGGTTGGAGACCTCCTTTAGAAAAGCATGTTCAGCCCTCATAGCTATGCCAGCGACATAAGCTGAATCTGTGACCAAATTAAAAGGTTCATCTTTAAACTTCTCAAAGGCTCTTTGAAGGGGACGGCTGCTAACTCGGCAATCTGTGAAGATCCCTCTACTATTTGAATATCAGACTCCCATTTTTGAGTATTGGGTTGTCTCCAAGTCATGACAGACTGATGTGACGAGCCAGACCCATTGGTAAAGACAGTCAGAGCTTTGAGAGGTTTTCTACTTTGGATTAATTTTGGAATCAATTTAAAGGCTGCTTCACGGTAGAAAAGTCTATGTTTTGGCATGTGAACGGAAATTTGGCCTGTGTAGCTATCTAGGGCTAACTGGAGGCTCTCATTGGTCTGGAGCAAATGCTTCAGATTTACAGTGATCAATGGCAAGTATATGCATGTGAACTCACACCCTGCAAGAGAGCGGAGACGAGTTCTGGCCTTTTTTATTAAATGTGCCATTATTTCTTGGAAGGTGGTTAATGTCTTTGTAGGTTGATGGCTTGTGAAGACCCATTCAAGTATCAGCAAAGGGTCTCTGAGTTGAGGGTCCCATTGGAAGATCAGTCTGTGTAAACGGGGAGCCTTACCCAAAACTGCAACTGGGGAGGCAGGCTGGGTTCAACGCAATGGGCTTGGCGTGAAGACAGGGCTTCCCGGACTGTGGTGATGGTACCTCGGACTTCAGGTGTGAGGGCACGTGGAGAGTCCAAGTCTTCGCTGCCACGGAGGAGGTTGAAGAGGGGAGTGAGGTCTTCTGTTGTGACTCCCAGTAGGGGGCGTATCCAATTTATGGATCTGCACAGGCTGTGTAAGTCCCTTAGGGTTTTGGGATCATCTTTGATGGCGAGTTGCTGGGGTACGATGGTTCTCTCACGGATCTGGAGGCTGAGGTAAGTCCATGGGCTGGAGTGCTGCACTTTGTCCTCACGGATCTCGAACCTGCTTCTTCTATGGCTTCAACTGTCTTTTTAAGAGTTCTGTCCAGATAAGTTTTTTCTGATGCACAGATTAGTATGTCATCCATATAGTGGTAAATGATTGCTTCCAGGAACAGGCTTCTGATGGGGGACAGAATGTGGGCGACGTACCACTGGCAGATGGTCGGGCTGTTCTTCATGCCTTGTTGGGAGGATGAGCCAATGGTATCTTCTGAGTGGGGCTTGTTCGTTAAGAGAGGGGACGGAGAAGGCGAACCATGGTGTGTCCTGGGGATGGAGTGGAATGTTAAAGAAACAGTCTTTTATGCCTATGATGGCAAGCAGCCAGTCTCGGGGCAGCATCGAAGGTGATGGCAGCCCAGGTTGGAGGGGGCCCATGTCTTCAATGACCTCACTGATCTTCCATAGGTCATGGAGTAGTCTCCATTTGTCTTTGCCGGGCTTTTTCAGCACAAAGACAGGGGAATTCCAGGGGCTTGTGGTCTCGGTGATGTGACCTTTGGTAAGTTGCTCTTCCACCAGGGCTTCCAATGTGCTGAGCTTTTCTTCTTCAAGGGGCCACTGTCTCACCCATTTTGGGTTGTCAGTCTTCCAGGTGAGTGGGGGAGTAGATGGTAGCGCACGTTTCTCAGTGGCCCCAGTCAGAAATCCTGGCTGGGAATGGTGAGGGTAGCCCCCCCACTGGGATAGAAGGTCTCTGCCCCATAAGGTGATGGGGGCTCTTACCACGAATGGTCGGGTGGTCGCTATCTTGCCCTCGGGTCCTTCGATGACAACATTTCATTTGCTTCTCATGGATACTGCAGCTCCACCAATCCCGGAGATCATACCTGCCACTGGCTCCAGTTCCCAATTCCCTGGCCACTCGGAGCAGGCAATGATGGTCACGTCTGCTCCAGTGTCCAGCATCCCTGGGCAGTAGACCCTCTCTTCTTCACAGAACAAGCTGCACTCAATGGTCGGTTTGTTTGAGCCCACAATCTCTATCCACATTGCTGTTGGATTGAGAGGGAGCTGTTCTCGGCGGGTCTGTGGAAGTAAAAAGGCTTGTGCAGTCAGTGTTCCCTGTGGGAGAAAGAAAGGTGTGTCCGTGCAGCAAAGCTGGACAAGAATCTCTTGTCCAGGGTGCACTGTTTGTATCTCAGGTAATACAAAGAGTTGTTCTGGGCCATGGAGGGTATCACTTAGGATAAGAATGTCCCATGGGCCATTCTGCGGTCTGTACTTTCCTGTGGGGATACGATAGAAACGCTTGTCAACAAAGTTAAATGGCAGTGATGTTACCAGTTGGTGTCTGGTACCCATCGGTAGTGCTCCATGTGTTGGGTCCTTCTCACGTGTTCTGGGATCGCCTGGGATGATGGTGCCAGGTGAGGTCCAGTTGTCTGCTCTTAGTCATCCAATGTGGAGTTTGCAGCCGGGGCGGGGTAGTATGGCCTTTGATTTGTTGTCTGGGCGCGGGGCCTTGACACTGCGCTCCGATAGAATTTTTTGGACGCTGCTGGTGCTGTTGCTGTCTCTGGTGCCTTTGGTAGGCAGCGCGATGGTCCTGGGTGGGTGACCTTTGTGGGCAGTCCTTTATAAAGTGTCCAAGTTCACCACAATAGAAACAGCACGCATTCTCCTTAGAGACTGCTGCAGCAAATGCACCGGAAACTCCCTCTGTGATGCCCTTTACAACTGCTTGGGTCATTGTGTTTTCTGTGGATGTGTGTCTGATACAGGTTCTATCATTTGTTCTATTGTGGGTTCTGTGTCCATAGGTAGGGCCCTCAAGATATTCTTACATTGTTTGTTAGCATTTGCCATGGCAAGTTTACCTAAAAGTTCTTTTCGCCCATCTGGGCTCTCTATCTGTTTCTCTAAGCTAGCTTTTAAACGATCAACAAACTGAATAAAACTTTCATTTGCTGACTGTTTGATGTTAGAGAAATATTGTGTAGGAACAGAATCATCTGGAGTAAGGAGCAGCGATGTCTTTGCTGCAATAGCTATGTCTTGTAATGCCACTTCAGGTAAGGTGGTAGCTTGATCTGAGGGTTTTTTGGAGGTCACCTTCTCCAGCCAGTTGTTCTATTGTCCAATCTGTCTGGTTTGCATCTTTAGTATAAGTGTCAGACAATGTTTTTAAATGTCTTTTCCAATGCCTTTCCCATAACATATATTCGGCAGGGGAAAGGATGCAGTTAATAATGTTTTTAATATCATGTGGCACTAATGTATAGGCAGAGAAGGTGGCTTCCAATAAGTTTCTAAAGAAATGTGACCCTCTCCCATGTTCTTTTGCTGCCTTGCAAAGCTCTTTGACTTCTTTGTATGGAATAGGTTTCCATGCTCTTGTAGTTGATGGACCACCCCTCCTCCCTTTCCCTATAATGACTGGGAAGGCTGAGATTTTCTGGGCTAGCTCCCAATCCCCCTCCCGGTTTACCTCCCTGCGTGTCTGTGCCCATCGATCCTCAGATTCAGAATCAGAGCTGCTACTACTGTCATCTGAAAATGAGGGATTGGCTGTTGCAGGGCGGGGCTGGGATACAGGGGGCGTAGCGCATCATTTTTGAAATGCTGACTTTGCTTTAGCCAGGGCAGGAGTAGCAGGGGGTCAGGGGTGTTTTGAGGGATGGGAAGGGGGTCTGTTGTGGCAGCATGGGGGTGGAGAGGTTGTACAGCAGCAGGTCATTTGGGGGGAGGTCAGGTTGCAGGTGGTGCCGGTTTCTCAATTCCATGTGGAGTCGGCATGGGCTGTAGGAAGGTGTGGGGGGGCGGTGGGCTCTAGGGCAGGAGGGGAGATGGGAATTGCGCAAGAACCCGTGGTAGGGGGAGGGGGGTGTAGGGAGAGAGGGATTAGTAGCAGGGATTGCGTTACGATGCAGCTGGGGGGGGAGAGAGGGGGGTCTGCTGGCATTTGCCAGGGTGGCAGGGCTATTGGCGGTGCGGGGGGAGGGAGATTCCACTCCTTGGGTGGCAGCCTGGGGCAGTGGCGTGGATAGCTGGGTCCCGCCAGCGGTGAGAGGGACAGACGCTGGCGGGGGGCGTGACGCCTGTTCCGTGCCCCTCAGTGCGTCCGTGGGGCTCTGCGGGACCGGTCCCGTGTTGTACCATGCTTGCTCCGTGGGTGCGCGGGGGGAGACAGTGGTGGCGGGGTGGCTTGCTGGGACGGGGCCGCCGCAGTGGTGCTGGGGTGGGGAGATAGGGCGCGACGCCGCGGGGAGCAGGGACACGGCAAGGTGGGGGCAGTCAGAGGCACCGGGAGCTGGTGCGAGAGGGGGAAGGGTGGTGTCGTGCGTGAAGGGTTGCGAAATACCAGGGAACAGCGAGATGGGGCTGGGGGCGGCTCAGAGGCATCCATCCCGGGGAGGGGGGATGGGTCTGGGATGGGTCCTGCGCACACTGCCTGGGGGGTGGCAGCGGGACCAAGGGGGCAAGCGGGGGGCTTTGGGTATGGGAGAACTGCTGGAAATAAGGGATCGGGGTAGGGAAGTGGGGGGGCCGGCACCCCAGCCTGGCCAGGGTCGGGGCAGCAGGCGGGGTCCGCGCTCTGGCTGGCCATTGCCGGAGGCGGAGAGGGGAAGTTGGAGGGGGGGAGGGCAGAGAACGGGTTTGGCTGAGGGGGGGTTGTCGCACAATACATTTTAACCATTAAATGAAATAAAAGAATGAATTTGGAAACAGAGAGGTTTCCCGTGGCTTGAAAGGAATAGTTTCTTCTCCACTTTGTCCCAGAATGGACCAGAAAGGACAGAGTCTGTGGTGGCATCAGGAAAATTTTGAGATATCCAATTAGTGAAAGATTTGAGATTTTTCTTAGAAAGAGCACCTGTAGAGAATTTAAAGTCGGATTTTAAGAGAAGGGTTAGAAGAAAGGGGTATAGGTCTCAGATTGGGAAAGGCTGGGTTTAGCTTGCCTATTTCCCATTTAAGTTCCTCCCTCAGCAGAAAAAAGAGAAAAAAAACCAAAAAGGACTTTAAAAGAATTGCGCGCAAGAAAAAGAGGAGAGCCCCAAATCTAAACTTATAAATCCCATTTTCTGGTGAGGCTGGCTCCTGTTGAAGTCCAAAAAAGGTCTGCTGGGGAGGTGGTCCGGCTAGTTCAATCTTCAGGGACTTCTGTCCTAGTTTGGAGAAGCGAGGGTCTCGAACTGTCCCCGTCCAAAAGGCCTGCTAAAACGTAGGTCTATTTTCAGAGGATCAGCATATGAACGGCTGGCTCTGTCTTAGCGTAGTCAAGATGCAGCTCAGGCCAGGAGTCCGAGGTCCAGGGTCCAGTGGCTGTTCAGGTGCCAGTTATGACAGCTCTGACCCAGGAAGAGGTGACCGGTCCGGAGAGATGGTCCCATAAGGAATCGCCTTCCCAAGACCCGGTGTCTTCCCTCAGCTGCTGGCAGGAGGGCCCTTGCAGAGGCTGTCAGCTCTTCAGTGATATCAGCTCGTGATTCCAGCTCAGCTCTGCAGGGCAGTCTCCACGCCAGACCAGAGAGACGAGAGGCTCGTGTAGTACACTACTTTCTCTCCCCGGACTGCCCTTCACCAATTAAAGAAAAACACAGCCCATATTTTCTCACAATGAGTCTCCATTGGAGACTGCTTGATCTTCAAATACTTGCTTTACAGTATATGTATATATGAGCAATTATCACAGTACAGTAAAAGGTCCTTTGTGCTTTTTTTTTCTTTTTCTGTAAGACTTGATCATAATAAAAGCATATGGTTTTCAAGTATATTCCACTCACATGAGCAGTTCCACATTTGCTTGTTTAATATAAAGCACTCCTCCATGAATATTACTAAGAATCCTGCTATTCAGAGCTTTTATCACTCATGACTGTGTCCTCTCACTCTGGAGTTGCTACACCATGTACAGTTTGACAGAGCTTGGCCACAGTTTCTTTTTCAAATCCTCCAAAAAACTCACAAGCTATATTTATATATATCATTGCTCATTGCTTATTACTACCACTGTCATTATCAGATAATAGCAAACTGGACTAAGGACATGTGTATTGGCAATTTGCCAGAAACGAGTCTCTGATAAAAGTTAAGATATTGTGATACGGAAGAAATTATTAAGCAAGGGTTCATTTTTTTAGTGTTGAGGCTTTAGGCATCAATTTATTTGAATGTAAGTTTCTTCTGTGTTAAAAAACAGATTTGTTCAAATCAGAGAGCTGTGCACACCTTGGGAACAGAGCCAGATGAAACTACAAGAGAAACTGAGCTCCAGGACCAAGGAACTCCTTTCTAGTTCTTGCACCACTGAGGTAAACGCAGAAACCTCTGGAGATGAATGAACAAAACAGGCAGTGGTAGCATTTCTCTCCTAAACAGGTAGCTAAACCTGCCAGACTGAAAACCTAAGCACTTGAAAGAAAGCAAATTTTATTTACTTAAATATCTAAAAGTCAGATTCTCACCTCCTAAAACCAGCACTTCTGATGAACTGCATATAGTTACACAGGACTTACTCAACAAGTCTGCCTCAAAATTAGTAGATACATTTTTAGTGCAATAAAAAGCCTCCAAAAACAAGATGAGGGGTAGGCAGTCACTTTTCCTACTGGTTCCAATCCTCCCATGCATGCCTTGTTAGTGCACACTTACACAAGAACAATCCCAAGATACCTAAAACCCCACACAGGTTGCTGCACCCAAGAAAAGGGTGCTGGGCCTGAACAGACACATGATGCCTTCCCCAGCCCTCTCAGTTCCAGCTCTACTCACAGTCCAGGCAGCTGAAATGGCTCCTATTCTGTTATGGTTGGATAAATGAGATGCTGTATATTACCACAGGTTGTGTCTGGTGTAAAGGGGTGGGAGAGGCTTTGCAAAGAAATGCCAAGTCTACTCAGCTGCTCCCCAGGGAAAAATAATGGAGCAATGTTTCACAGGTGCAGAGCCTAACAGGCTGAATAATCTCTCTTGTAAATTAAATCTCATTTCTTTTCCACATGTGCCTTGACTTAAATACTCCATGAATATTAGTTAATGGTGTCTCCCAGAAATACAGCCATTTTAAATGTCATCCTTTCTATGCAGCTTAGTGCAGAGTCTTCAAATTTTCCTGTACTGGAGCCAATTAAACCCACATGGTCTAGCTAAAATCATACAGCAATCTCACACTTTTTGCAGGATTTGCGTGCCCAACAGGTACGGCAGTCTTGAGCCAGTTCACCATTAACACCTCTTTCTTATCACTGATTTCCTGAACTTATTGCAACAATACCTAACACTTAGTTCTTGCACCTCCTAAAGACTAGGTATTCAAAAATAATTAATTCACTTCATACACTTTTTAATCTAAAACCTACCTTAGTATCTATCTCCTACACAGATATCCACTAAAAGAAACCACTCTACTTTACATATTCTCCCTTTAGCTCATGTGAGTAGTCAGCTGTTAGGAAGTTATTCTTTTATTAATTTTATTAATATGTTCTAGCTCATTCAAACATGAATATAGACCTTCGTCTAGACATGTAACTTTGAACTCTCATCCCAGGATTTTCTCTCCTTTCATTGTGTACTTACAACCACAGATTCCATCTTAGCTTTTGAAAACATTAGTTCACCAAACTGAAACCTAAGTTGGGTATTAACCAGGTAGTAAAAACATTTTCATATGCACGTTGACAGTTTGTGCCTGCCATGCAAGATGTCTTGTGCCAAATGCCACTTTAAATCTAACCTTCCTGAGGGCACTCAACTTGCCCCACAGCTCTGCCAGCACAAGCCCAGGGAAGGCCAGGGGTAAGTCATGCTTGCTGGCTTTTTGCACCATATTAGCTCATTTTGTCAGTTAGTAGAAATGAGACAAGGAAGGGCAAGGCCCATCTGGAATTAAACCTGGACAAGGATGTCAAGAACAACAAGAAGAATGTCTTTAAATACATCAATAACAAAAGGTAAATTAAGAAGACACAGAGAAGGCAAAGTTACTGAACGCCACCTTTCCATTGGTCTTTGCTGGGAAGACCAGCCCTAAGGAATCTCTGACCCAGGTGACCAGGGTAAAGGAATGTTGGAAGCAAGACTTTTCCTTGGTCAAGGAGGGTTGGGTTAGAGAATACCCAGGCAAACTCAACATACACAAGTCCATGGGCCCTGATAGGACACACCCAAAAGTGCTGAGAGTGCTGATAGACATCGTAGGTACGCTCCTTATGATCATCTTTGAAAGATCACGGAGATCAGGACTGGTGCCTGAGGACTGAAGAAAGCAAATATCACCCCAGTCTTCAAACATGGCAAGGAGGATGCAGGGAACTACCAAGCCAGTCAGCCTCACCTCAGTCCCTGGAGAGGTGATGGAGCACCTCATTCTGGAGGCCACCTCTATCCACAGGGAGGACAAGAAGGTGATCAGGAGTAGTCGGTATGGATTCACAAAAGGCAGATCATGCTTGACCAACCTGATTGCCTTCCACAATAAAATAACTACCTGGATGGATGAGGGGAGAGCAGTGGATCTTGTCTACCTCGACTTCAAGGCTTTCACACTGTCTCTAACAATGTCCTCACAGGCAAACTCAGGAAGAGTGGACTGGATGGATGGATTGAGAACGGGCTGAACAGGAGACCCCAGAGGTCATAATCAGTGGCACAGGCTCTAGCTGGAGGCCTGTCCACAGTGGTGCCTCCCAAGGGCCCAGTCTTGTTCAACTTACCCATCAATGACTTGGATGAAGGGGCAGAGGCCTCCTCAGCAGTGTCACTGGCAATGTAAAGCTGGGATGACTGGCCAATACCCCAGGGTACTGTGCAGCCCTTCAGAAGGACCTTGACAGGCTGGAGAGATGGGAGGGGAGGAACCTTCTGAAATTCAGCAAAGGCAAATGCAGGATCCTACACCTGGGGAAGAGTAATCCCATGCAGCAGCACAGACTGGGGGCCAACCTGCTGGGAAGCAGCCTTGCAGAGAAGGACCTGGGTGTCCTGGTGTCCTCTGTGAGCCAACAGCATGTCCTTATAGCCAAGCAGGCCAATGGTACCCTGGGCTGCATTCAGAAGAGCATTACTAGGAGGTCAGGGGAAGTGATCCTGCCCCTCTACTTGGCCCTGGTGAGGCTTCACCTGGAGTGCTCTGTCCAGTGTGGGGCTCCTCAGTACAAGACGTGGAGTTCCAGTAGGGAGTTACTAAGTTGATCTAGAGTTTGGGACATCTCTCTTATGAGGAAAGGCTGAGGGAGCTGGGCACGTTCAGCCACAAGAAGGGACAAGTGAGCAAGGACCTCATCAATGTCAGTAGGTATCTGAAGGGAGAGTGTTAAGGGGACAGAGACAGGCTATTTTCAGTGGTGCCCAGCAATAGGAAGAGAAGCAACAGGCAGAAACTGATGCACTAGAAGTTCCACCTGAACATGAGGAAGAATTTTTTACTGTGCGGGTTACCACACACTGGAAAGGTTGCCCAAAGAGGTTGTGGAGTCCCCCTTGCTGGAGATATTCAATAACTGTCTGGACACAATCCTGTGCCATTACTCCAAGATAGTCCTGCCTGAACCAGAAGTTTACACCAGGTGATCCACTGGTCCCTTCCAACATTACCCATTCTGTTGTTCTGTGATTCTTCTGTGCAGACAAGCCAGCCTGGGGTGCTGCTGATGAGAAATGAACCATAACCACCTGCTTGTCTGCTCAAGATGTAAAGCCACAGAAGGAAATATCGGCTAATCACCTCAGAAGTTCAGATTAGTAGAGCAGTCCAGGGACAGCATCAGTATTTGGACAACTGCCTGCTTCCACGAGTCACCAGGGAAACGCGCTGACAGAAACCGGCCAATGCCACCTTCCCCCCTGGGACCGCGTCTGTGTGAAACCGTGTATCTCCTGTACCCCCGCATAAAACATTAAGGACGGCTTTTGTTGGAGCCGGCGGGAGCCGGCGTCTCACGCGACAGCGTCGCGACTGAATAATTTAGGGCTCGTAAGGGATCGGCCTCCCGGGGAGCGCGGGGCCGCCTCGGTCACAAGCTCTGGGGCGCGGGCGGCGCCGGGCCCGGCCGGGCGGGCTCAACCGGTTTGCGGCGGCTCCGGCTCCAGCCGGCCCCGAGCGGCGGCGGCGGCGGCGGGTCCGCCCCAGGGCGGGGCGGCGAGGGCGGAGTGGGCGGCGCGGCTCGGCCCGCCGGTGGCGGAGTGCCTTGTGGTGGCGGGGCGAGCCGTGCTGCCCGTGCCGATGGTGCTCATGACCGAGCCGCGGTGCGATGCGGAGGAGCCGAGGGCAGCGCGGGCCGCTGGCCGGAGGGAGAACAGGGGCGCTCCGCGGCTGTGAGTAGTGCCCGCGCCGGGAGAGGGGCCCCGCGCGGGGCTGTGCCCGGGCCGCCCGCGGGGCAGCGCCGGGGCCGCGGGGAGCTGCGGGCAGGGGCGGAGGGGGAGCCCCGGAGCGGTGGGGCCGCGCTGGTGGGGGCGTCGGCCTGGAAGTTCCCCGGGAAGAGTGGCCAAGGGGCCTCCGCCTCCAGCCTTAAATTGAGCGCGAACACCCCCGCGCAGCCAAGACCCGCTCTCGAGTCCAGCGTTGAACTCCGAAGTTATACTTTTAGGAGCAAGGCGTATAAATACTGCTTCTAGTAATTTCACCCAATAGCATGGAAATCTTTCTGAGCCGTTTCACAGAAATAGAGTAGTTGTGCTTTATCGCTTAAGTTAAAGTATACGGGTTCCGGTGGGAATCTGTTGTCCTTTCCTCTGGGTGCCTGGAAAACCCAGAACTTTGTTAAAAGTTCACAGAGTCTGATACAGACAAGAGACATTAAAATGGGAGTTCAGTCTGATGTCCCAGACAGATGGGGTGCTCTGAAAGGATGGTGTTTGCTTGCCTGTCCTGGCATGGTTCCCCACTGGTCTCCTCGCCCAGCATGGCCATACCCATACTTGCACTCTTCCTTTTGACCTAAGAGGTACCATAAAAATTGAGCAGGTGAAGAGATCAAAAATACTGTTCATGAGAAAGAGGAGGCCCTGCTGGCTGGTAAAGGCTTTCTGCTTGGAGTAACTGGTGGAACGTAGGGAGGTCAGAGGGCTCAGAAGGGTGGGAGTACTCCCCTGAGGCTGCTGACCTTCCCAACCTCTGATGATGACTGGGAACATCAAGAGTTAAAGGTTCGTCTCCTGCATTGTTCTCTTGCTTGCTGCAGAGATCTCAAGTTGTTTAGGTGCTTGTGTGTCATGGCAATGACCATCCCGTGAAAACATTGCTGGAATCAAGCAGCTGTCTGTTTCCATACCAGGCTCCCAATTCACATGGGTCTTGGCAGTCCCAAGGACAGTGTTTGAGAAGTTAAGCATCTACAAAACAAGAAACTAAAACATGTGGGGCTTTCTCCTCAAAAGAAGTTAAATAGAGTTAACTTTCTCCTAATCTGAGATGATTCCTCTTCTCGAAGAACTTTCCTTCACGAAAATTTAATCTTAAACAGCTTGCAGGAGAAAGGAGAACAAGTTACTAGCAGCTAGCTCTTTCTCTTCAAAGAAATTCTGAGAAAGTCTGTGTTGGTTTTTGGTTTTTTTCCCCCGGCTGTTGTATGTGTGATCTCTAAGCAGGTGTACTCCTAAAGTGTTGCCAGAAATAACTTGCTTGTTGGAGAGCACTGGGAATCAAAGTGTCTTCTAAGTATCCTTTATCCTGTATGATGTAACCACATGAGTGACTTCACACTACAAATGAAACATAATTCCCAGACCTTCTCTAGAGTCTTCTGACTTCAAGCCTTGGATCCTGATTCCTGTGCAGAGTTATGCCAGTGAACCTAATGAAGTTCTTCAGGTATGCAAGATCTGTATCTGATTTTTCTCTTGAAAACAGAGCTTGGAGTCCAAGATAGTGTACGGAGAGCTTGATCTCGGAGACATTGCACATGCATGGGTAATGCCGTCTCCTTTTGCCACTAGGTGTTGAGTCTTTCAGTCCTTCATCAATTAACTGTTTTAGAAGCAGGGTCAGTCTTAGCCAGTGTGATAAATGGTGAAGTCTTACTATAACTCTCTAGGGTTTTTGCTGTTCTATGAATTTTTGCTGTTCTGTAGGTGTCATGCAGGGGAGAGCTAGACAGTCTTGCTGTACTTTAAGATACAGTGTTCAGCAATACTAGCCTGGGCAGTAGGAGAGTGAAAAGACTGGGAAAGACAAAAACCTAAAAAGCTTTGTCTTAAACTAGAAAACTGTTGAAGCATTTGCTCTTTGGAAACCAAGTTGGAATTAATTTTCCAGCCCCATTTAACTGAGAAACTATTGTGTTCATTTGATTGGGAGTTAACCTCACAAGCCAGGTGTCTTTGGTTTGACTAATGTGAAGTTACAGGGGAGATTGTTCAGCTCAAGACCAGAATCATGGCTTAAATTCAGCTAGAAGTGAGATTGCTACAAGCTGAATTGTTGAAGATTTGGTTTTAGAAAATGCATGTGGATTTGATGGAGTTTCATTCCCCTCATGTACTTGCAGGGAACTAACAGAGCTGATGATGACCTCTATTGGAAAAAAATGCTAGCAGGGTTATAGAGGTATATGGAACCTTTCAGTGTTTTCCAAAGCTCAAGGGGGAGAGAGATGTATCTGTGTAAAGAGATTTATGTGTATACAGTAACCTGTACTTCCTAGAGGTATGCTTAAAATGTTGTTCAGTTTAGAGATGGACTTCATAGCTTAATATGCTGCTTCTACTGTAAACGTTCCCTGGGGGATAGGTGCATCTGATGGATTGAAGTTGTAAGTCTTCTGGGTTGTTCTGGGGGTGTTTTTTGCAGGGGTTTCTTGGATTAGTTTTTCTTAAATATTTCAAGGTTGGAAACTAGGAAGTCTGTATTTATCCAACAGTGATTCAGAATAGTTAAGTACTTGCATACTGATTCAGAAAATGGGCTACTCTGGCATGATTAGTGATACTTACATATTTGCAAAGCTTGCAGTAGATCTCGGTGAGTTGTACAACCCCAGAGACAACACTGTGTGGAAGATGGGCACTGTTACTATGCAGAACCAAAATAGCAACGTGCCAAAAGTTTGTCATTACGTGGAGTTCCTTCCAAGCAAGTAAAAAATTTGTGGACAGAAAAAAAGCCTTCCAAGTGGAATTCCCTAACCATTACATCCTGATGTGGCCTTGGACCAAAAAGGAGTTAACCCTTGCATTGTGTTTAGAGGGTATTTATTTTTTTGACCAGAAAGTGGGATGTGTTTTATTTGTGGTGGCACTGGACCTCCTGTAGAAGCTGTCAGCTGTGCTGTAGGGACAGCTGGTGGAAACAGATGTTTTAGCACTTATTTAGAAAATAAGAGCCTGGCATATTAAGGAGAAATGGCAGAGGAGTAAGAGCAAGCAGTTCATATGCCTTGTCAGCATCCCTCTGCTTTTACCCATGCTTGCTTCTGACAAAGTCCATGTAGCACTTTCTGGAGCCACGGGTAGTATTTATCCTGGTATGATTCAATCTGTCTGTATAAGTGTGATGTGATGGGTTACTGTATGGCAAGATTCTGCTAACATTAAGTGGCACATCCTGTCCTTTATGGTTTACAGAATCAGGTAATGTCCAATTACCAAATGTAACTTTGTAACTTAAAGAAATGAAGACATTGGGACTTCAGAGTATGAAATATACGGAAGGTTTTAGTTGGGGGGTTTTGTTGGGTTTTTTGGGGGGTGGGGGAGGGTTGTTGGGGTGGGGGTTTTTTTTGTCTGGGGTTTTTTTTGGTTTTTTTATTTAGTTAAAATACATTGCAGATACTGGGAAAAATATGCTACTGCAAGCAATGGAAAACACTTGCAAGCAAATTGAGTACTTCTTGGCAGGAAGAATGTGATTTTTATGGGGTTTTTTTGTCTGGTATATTATTCTACCATAACAGATGTTTCTTAATAATGGTCTATCAGTTGATAAATTAAAACAAAATCAATTGACTGACTTGTGCTTAATCACGATTTACTATGGTTTTTTTCTTAAAATCTCTTACTTGAGAGAAACACAAAACACAGAGAAAAAAGGGGAAATTATTTATTACTGATTAAAAGTTTTATTTCAACTTTGATCTAGGTTAACTCATTTCCAGCAGCCAAACTTCTACTGTGAGGTTTTTTTTCGTGAAGGGAAAAAGGTGTAGGTATGTACTTTCAGAGGATGAAGATAGTAGCATACACTAAATATAATATTTTTTAATTCTTCCATAGTAGTTTTTCCTTATTTTTATAGCAAAAGTTATAACACATGATCTGTAAAGAAGGACACACTTGCAAATGAAACATTTAAATTTAAGATGTGGCAGGGGTTTTCCAGGCTAGATTTGAACCTTCATTTGCTCATGATGATGTTTTTTAGTCACTTCTGGTTTTTCCCTTTTTTCTCCCTGCCTTTCCTACTTTGTTCACTTTATGTGCATGCTTAAATTATAAAAGCAGCTTTTTAAAAATAATTGTTCCATGTGTAAATGCATGAAATGGATCTGAAGAGTTTTTTCATTCCACTCAGGTGCCTCAAGTGGCTAACCTGAAATATGCCCAAATTAATTATGGTTATATGCAGTCTGTGAGAAATGTTTGTTAGTCAACATAATAACTACAACTTTGGGCAACAGGATTTGTTGCTGGTATTTGACAGAGGATGCATAAACATCGTATCCCAGTATTGTCTTCTTGCTTCCATCTCCATAAATGTTGCAGTCATGTGGTTAGAAATTATGTGCTTATCTGATGATGCCACTGCTGGGACTAATGATCTTTTATGCTCTGTACACAGCAGCTGCCATGTCCATGCATATCCTTTCCAATGATCTTTTCAGACCTGTGTTACTTTAACTAAACTTCTACCTGGCACTGACCGTCTTTGCCTCTGTCCTTGAGAAATAGTGCACTAAGTTTAGGGAGGTTAATAAGATCCAGAAAGAGGGGCAGGAAATAATATGTAGGCTGCAGATAGGCAGCAGACAATTTCAGCAGGTAGGGAACATAGAGGCAGACTGAAGCCTTCGCCCTCTGTGGATAGAAGAGGGAAACCTTCTAGTTACCTGACTATGAAACAGCAGTTCTGTACATCCCCCATAAAACCAGCCATACCCTGGCATGTCCTACACGTGCCTCAGTTTAGCCCTCTGGTTATCGTTTTAGTCTGTTTGTGGAAGAGAGACCACCTAGGCGAAAGACTCTTGATGTATTTTGTAGCTGCCATCTGTGCTGTGCTAGTTCAAGAAGAGCTGTTTAGATTTGTTCAGTCTTTTTCTCAACAAGAAGGAAGTTTATAGAACAAAATACATATACAATTATATGTATTCCTATTTGGTTTTGAGAAATTCTAAAATATGTGTAAATATGCTATGGCCAGCATAGGAGAGAGTGTGTTTTGCCATGGAGGACAGCTCGTGGCTGGCGGAAGGGCTCAGATTGAAGAAGGAAGCTTTGAGAACATTCAGACTCAGTGTCCTGGTGACATAGAAAATAGAAAGTCCAGTTGGCCTTAGCAGGTGTCTGGCTACCATGTGTCACATCTGATTCTAATAAGACTACCTTTTCCCAGGACTCTGGAAGGAAAATGGTTCCTTTTATTCACCATCACAGTCAAAGGCACTGTTGTGACTAGTGTTGGTTAGACCCATTTTTGGAAGCTAGTATTTCCTAGTGTGAAATAGTAACTTTTGGATTCAATTATCCGCATTGTTCTGATCTTTTCCGTGAACACATAGGCAGGCCTGTAAGAGTAACCATAGGTTGAAAAGATAATAGTGGGAAATTCAAAATTGCCAGATCGTTGGTGAATGGTTCACTTCTGTCCTTGGTGAAATGTGTGATGAAACATCAAAAATGTACCTGGGTATTCCTTGAAACTAAAGATTTTGTCTCCGTGATTAGTGTTGTTTTAAACAAGGAAAGCATGAAAAAGCACAGTAGATAAACACAATGAGAAGTTCATTTTCATCTCGTTTTACATTTGGCTTTGTTGTACACTATTCTTGCTGGGGGACCTCACAAAAAAGTGTAAATAAGATATGTAGGAGCAGAATCTATCTTTAACACACTTTAAACAGGGAAATCTTATCAATGATTTTGGATTATCTTTTATCAATGCCAGTTTTCAAAGACACTGCTTTATGAGAAAATCCAGCTCTCCTTCTCTTTGTATATAATCTGTCAGAAGAATCAAAATTATTTTTTCTCATTTACATTGATAAAACACTTTGTGTAGCATAGTGAGTCATTATTTCTAAAAGTGCCATAGAGCAGAAGCTGCTGGTCGAGGTTTTCATGGCAGCTTCACTTTTTAACAGCAGAGAATGGAGTAAAAGTTTGGTAAGATAGTTCCCAAACCTCTGCTTTCATCTCTAACTGTTCTGCATTCTTAATAAGTTGTTAATACAATTGCAAGTGTCTGGGTTTTTTTTTTTTTTGGTTGGTTGGTTGGGGGTTTTTTTAAGTATTTGAGTCTGATATAACTACTTAGGTGGTTTTTTTTTTTTTCAAAAGCACAATTAATGCTGGCAAACTGGCATCCAAGTCTTGCATCATGTTGAGGTATGTTTCTCTGGAGTTCTTCCAGAAACAGAGGTGCAGCTTCAAGTAATGAGGCTATTTTATGCTTATTCTCTGGTGATTGGGCCTCATTTGTAAAGATGCTTGTGCCTTTTCATATAGATATGTGTTGTTTCTGCCTGAGTTAAGGAACAGTTCTGATTGATGTCTATATGGTGAACATATAAATTGTATATAGATGCAGTATTTATCTTTTTTATTTAATTTGGTATTGAACAATTCACTGAAGTGCCTTTTCCCTCTTTTTTGCACCCTGAACAAGTCATAAGTCAGGAATTTTTTCTTTTCCCTTTCTCCTGTCACCTCTGGAAGCTAAAGATAAAAATGTTGAGTTAAGACTGTACACTTCCTTTTCAATATGAATTGTGATCCTGTTTTTGTATTGCTTTGGGTTAGAAGATTAGGTAGTCTAGAACAAGGAGACATGAAAACATTTTCTTCTGAAGGATGTAAGCAGGTTGAAGAATGAGAAAAACACATGCTCCCTCCCAAAGTAGAGGTGAATGAGTGTATTTTGCTTAATTTTCTTTTTTTTCTCCCCCAGAAATGTGTCTGTGAAAGATTTCTGTTGTGTGCTAGATCTGACTGTGCCTATGGTCAGATAAATAGTTGTTGGTGATCCTACTGAAACTCCCATCCTACTGAAAACTGCATGATGGGAATTTTGTGGAGTTGAGCGAAGATACATATGAGAGGGCTTTTGCTTTTTGAAGTGGATATATGAAACGGAAACTCTTGAGAAGACAAGAGAGCTAAATGGCTTATGTTCCTGTTCTAGTGTTAACTTAGTAAAATATCTTGTTATAGTGTCTCTTGTTTCAGAGCGCAGGGAATTCTTCTGTGGTTTTTTTTTCCTATGGAATTTGATAGCAGTCTGGTTTTGATTAGACGGGGAATACAGACAGTTAATAATAGATGGTATTTAGAGCAGAAAATTTACATACTTGCTAATGACGTCTGCAGTGTCACAGTGATCTTGCTAATGTCCAAGTGGTAAGGCAGTGTGAAACTTGATCTAGTTATTATGTTAAATGTCTATTCAGTTAAGGAGAAAAACCTAACTTTCTCTGTCCTTAACAGTGTTGGAGGGGTTTCTGTTCAGTATTAACTCCAAAATTTCATAAATTTTTTAATAAAGACATTGCAACACAGACATATGAAACTACTCACAGGTGAGTAATTGTGTTCCAAGGGATAGGTGTGGAATAGAACACAGTAAGTATTTCTGCAGTTAATTGCCTTGATATATAAAATTAGATTCAGATTTTAAGGAAGTCCTAAACAGTTGGGTTAATTTCTCTTTTGGTGCTATCTGACATCAAGATTCTAGCTGTGCCTGCAGATGTGTTTCATCCTAGAAATGCTTAGAGAAGTGCGTGGTGTGTGTGCAAGTGTGCTCATCCATATGCATGTTTTACACAGTTAATGTGCAGCTGTGTAACTCTGCCTCCATTATGCTGTGTTTGACTCTGATTCTCTTCTGAGGAGAAGAGAATTAGCCTGCTCCTTGAGCAGCATGAGGAAGTTAAATCTCAGTCTGGTTCATACTTATTGATATTGACAAACTGGTCTTCTCCGTCATGCAGGGTTTCACATCTCTGTGCCGTGATTCATGCTTTGCTGCTCTCTCTGTTTGGTATAAATACATCTGCTGGCTGTAGATTTGCTATACAGAAGAATACAAAATCCTGCACTTCAGAATCAGCTGCTTTATTTCGTTCAGACTTCAGCCTTAAGTACAAGCTGTGCACAAAGTATATGGAATTATACAAATACCAAATGGATACATTATGTCTATCTTTAACATCTATTTTAGCAGTTGTTAAACAGTTTCTGCCCCTATGTAATTAGGGTAGCTGTAGCTCATTTTCTGCCTGTTTTGATAGTTTGGGAGTCTTAGTGATAGTCGATGTTTGGCTGTTCATTTGCATGGTAAAAATGGTATGTGATCTTAGAAGTAGATTAAATCTTGACGTTATTTCGAGGCATTGTTTCTGCATGATGTGTTATCTCACATAAGCGGTGCTGTGTGTAACACTAGAGCACGGCTGTAGAGTTACAGGAGGCATTTTGCTTCTGAGTGACCAGACTGTACAAACAGACAACACCTCAATCCTCAATTTGAGCACTATTGCTAATTTTTCCAATATGGAGACCATTCAAATCTTCTATGAAGAGGACAGCAGGAGAGTTTACAGTGGAAAGGTATTTTCTTCAGTCCAGGACTGAGGCAATTGAACTGTGTACAGTATGAAAGCAAGCTCATCAGATAAAACACTCCAGAATCTGATGACACATGCAAAAACAGTTTATTCAGACTGGTGTGGCATAGAAAAGACACTTAGTAGAATGATGGGATAGTCTTCTTAAAGAAAACTTCAAGACTTTAGACCTAGCAAAAGGTAGTTTGGGATGATTGCTTCTCTAGGACATGATAGGTCAAGGAGAGTAAGTGCTTAGGAGGACACCTCTGACGTGCAGCATGCTTAGCAATGTCCTTCCAAGCATTGGTACTTCCCCTCTGGCCCTCTTGTAGTCATCTCTGCTTGAAGTATGTTGCTGGTATGTCTTTCAGATAATGCATAGATAAATCTCTTCATCCTGCTCCATGTTCTCTGCTTTTAAAAACCTGCCAAACTCTGTCATCTTTATTTGGGATCCTTAAATGTTTGTAGTCTCTCCCTTTAAGTTTCTGTAGAAGTAACCCATTCCTTTACCTGAATAGACTCATGTCAGGGAGTAAGAGTAGCTTTAATAACATTGTCTCTTAGCATTAAGACCTTTCACAGTACTTTGATTCCTTTGTCAAATCCTGTCAGTCTGCCAATGACTACCCGATTAACCCAACAGAACCAAAACATACAGAATGTCATTGTATTTGTGATGGATATTTTCTCATGCACTTTACCAAGCATGGTTGTGGACATTAGGGGAGAAATTACTCCCCACCTATTTTGGTTGATCCTTTGCAGTAATGCAGCAGTCTAACTGCTGTTGAAAAAATTAATTCTTTTTGTTTAACGGAAGTGAAACAGGACCAACAGTGCTTCTAAGGTAACATGATGACCTAATATGTATGCTCCATCCAAGAAGGAACATTGCACCAGTGCTGAGTCACATTAAACCCTTAGGAAATATGCTTTGACTCCAATTTTGCAAACAATTGAAGATGTACCTAACATCTCTGATTATTCAACAGGCATTTCTGTCCTTCTACATAACTGATCTGCAATCTGTAGACTGGAGGACTGGTTTGTCACAACTTACTGTGGCTTCTGAACTTCTAGACCAGTTATCAGGTGGACCAAGTAGCGTGGGTGTCCTGAGGAAGCTTTGTAGAAGGATTTGTGTGGTTGCAGGGATTTAAAGACAGTAACCACCATATAGTTCTGGAATTTTGGTCTCTTTTGTGTATGCCTGAGAAGTGATGGTGTCTGGTTCAGTGCTGTGCTTGTCAAAGACAGCAGTTGTTCCTTGAGGGTCACTTTCCAAACTGTGGCCTATCAGCACTTCTCTCTCACATTGTTTTTGTTCAGTGCTTCTTAGTCAAACTAGTTTGACTAAGAACAGATGAAAAGTTGCTATTTTAGATTAATGTATTTAATCATTTTTTCATGAAAAACTCCCATAATGTGGTACTGTATAACTTCACAGGGAGTCTGAATTTTTCAGGTCCTGGTGAAGGTTACTGCCAAACAAGAAAGTTTGAAGTTCAGAGACGTTTATGCAATATGAGGAACTTGACACACGTCTGCCAGAAAATTTTGGTTTCCCAGAAACCATTCAGATCAGAAGAAGTGAAATTCCTCTGACTTTTGAAATGTATTGATGAATAATGTGCTTCTGAACTACATTAGAATGGAACTTAGTCCACTGCCTTGGTTTATGTAATTCATAGCACTTTCCCTTAAACACAACTAATGTTTATTTCAGCTTGCTTAGATGCAATGTATGATCTCACTGTAAGTGCAGGACTTGGCTTTGAAAATACTCCCTACGACAACTGTTCTTTATTTGGGAACTAGAGACAACTTCTCTCTTTATTTCTTTTAGCCATTATTTTAATAGGCTTGGTAGTAGTACCAAATATATGAGAATTTTTTCTTTCATTTCAATGGTTCCAGTGTCACAAAGTTCTTTTGCTTTGCCCTGACATTGCGAACCCAGTTCTTTTATGCGCATCTACTGCCAACAGTTGCGGTAGGAATCACTCATTTCTTAAGTGGTCTTAATCTAATTTGTTGTTGTTCCTGACTTTTGTGCTCTTTTTACAAAGCATTTATGAATACTGACTCACTCATAAGAATGTGAGGAGTGCTTTAATTTACTTGTGATTTGATAAACAGTATTTTACAAAGGGAGGGGGAAGGGAAGGTCAGCTAAGATGCTTCTGGTAGTTAGAAAACACCTACTAGTAACTTAGGTGCTGTGTGGAGCTATAATTATCCGAAATATAAGGTCAAATCCTTATGTAGTTTTTCTTTATGTGAAGGAGGCATAAGCAGGTAGGCTGAAGGACAGGCATGGCGAAACCTTATCAGCTAGTAGGAATACACCCTATATCTACTGTCAGTGTCATGTGTTCCATGGCTGAGTCTCCTCACACCTGTGCTGC
The DNA here is from genome assembly GCF_000738735.6 of Corvus cornix cornix. Taxonomy (NCBI): domain Eukaryota; kingdom Metazoa; phylum Chordata; class Aves; order Passeriformes; family Corvidae; genus Corvus; species Corvus cornix. The sequence continues at coordinate 45,964,869 of NC_046357.1, read as the reverse complement.
TGTTCTCAGGCCATCCTGGAGAAGTGAGCAGATTGGCACAGGTTAGCTCAGCATTCCCACACACAGCTGTCAGCAGGATTAGCGTTTTGGGATGCCTGAGCTCTCTGCCATCTGAAAGCATCTAGGTGAGAGATTCAGGAGTAGTAGAAGTTAGTAGGGAAGACAGACAGAATAGAACAGGCTCATAGGTTTAACTGCAAAGTACAGATTAACTTATGGATGAGGTAAAGGGAGTATGAGTAGTAAGTGAAAAAGGCAGCAGCAAAGCATCTAAGCATGCTGACAGGTGTGAGCGGTAGAACCTGTGTTATAGGTTTTTTTTAAAGGATATTTTTACTATAGAGGTATGAGACAGGCCTCCTTGATCAGTTGGTAGCATTGCCGTGTGAGAATAGCAGGCTGCCCAAGGCAGTGAGGGACGCCAGTCAGGCTTCAGGCTCAAGCAACTATATCTTAAAAACAGTGCTGTGTTATGTAGTTCTATTCACTTGGGAGTTTCCATGCTAAGCTGCTTTCTTGAAACGCAGGTGTGATTGAATCTGACAATTTTGCCTCACCCAGTTCCTCATCCCACACATTTCTGGTATTCTCTGGCCACCCTTGGAGCCCAAGGATTTGAGTAATAGAAATATAGCAAGACTGTGAATAAGACGTTTTCAGGGTTTGCAGACTTTTGGAATACAAACTCCCCTATGTTTGCAGGGAGCACCTGGAGTTGGTAGTCTGTCTCTCTGTTTAAAATCTCAAACAGCATAAAGCTGCTTATTTGGGTTTTTCAGGCAGATTGGATTCCACTTGAATCTCATTAATTGCCTATTTAATTGTAGTTTATGTCAACTGAAAATAAAAGCTGATGATGTGTGGTCAGGCAGAGCCGATACAAGAGTGAAGCTATGGGGAAATAATAGGGTTTTTTTCTTATTGGCTTTGTGTATAAATGAAAGGATTACGGCATTAATAAAGTCTGATTTAGGAAGTAGGAATTCAGTGTCCCTGTGGTGGGGAGTGCTAAGGGTGCTGAGGAAGGCTTAGATATGGAAATAGCTGTTCTATGTAAATATAAGATCCCTTGAGAATCTTGGCATTTGTCCTGTGACATAAGCTCTAGTTTAGCTGTCAGGTAGGATAACACCTCATTAGACTTCAATTAGGGTGTTGTGAGGCATATCTCCTGATCTTATTCATCAGAGCATAATAAAAGCAAAAGACCTTTTTGTGCCCTTCCTAAAAGAAGATTAAATCAGTTTGAGAACCTCTATTAGCAAAACTTCTGTAGTAGTAAGAAAAAAGCCTGTTCATAATAAAGACAGTGTCACATGATGGCTGTGGTATGCTGTAAAATTGCAGAAATTAAACATTATAGCGGAAAGCTTCTGTAAATGGGGTCATTCAGGCCAGACACGAAATTAGTGGGCAACATGGTTTGGCTTTCCTCTTTAATCCTAAGAGCATCTATGGTTTTTCTGAGGCTTCAGGTTTCTACGGGGAGGAGTATGTATATAGTTGTCATGTCATTTTAAAGTATTATCATTCTTCACACCCTATTATTATTAACAGCTCTTTTTCTCTAAATTTTCTGAGTTGTCATTTTGTTGGAAAATTATGGAAAGGTAAGCCAGGGGCAGACTCTAATGGCATATTGTTTAGCCTTCAGACTATGGGTCCATAACATACATTTCTGAAGCAGTGGCATATGCTGTGAAGAGACAATGCGCTGTGGCGGCGGTGCTGCTTTTATAAAATAAAACCAATGCTTTTTGTACTTGGAGAGAACCCTTTGTTGTGAAAATTCTGCCTGTGGACTCTCACAGAAGAGGAAAGTAAGAGGCAAGATAGGACCCATCTTCCTCTTGCAATATTGAGCACATATTATCTGCAAAGCACCAAGTGCTGTCATGCAAGATGTTTTTCTCCTGGCTTGCCAATCAAATTAATTTGCATTAGTCGTCTGAGTCCTGAACATGGAATGCATTTTTTCTTAAACGAGACATTCTCTTCAGAACGGAAGCTAGAGTTACAAATTTTATGAGTGGTGAAATATCCATGGCAGTATTTCAATTTTCCGCTCTTCGTTGCTGAAATTCCAGTACTGGAGCTCAGAGTACAGCTCACATGTATAATACTGTCAAGTCAGTAGACAAAGATTTTTTCAGGATCTCAGTAGAAATACATGTTACAATTTTGTTTTTTAATATATGCTGTATTGTCAACATGTTGCAGTGGCATTTGACGTTACTGTGAATCCTGTAAAACACACTTCTAGCTTTAGTTATTTATTTGTTTGTTTGTTTATTTATTTATTTATTTTTCCCCCCACAGTTCAGATGGAGAAAATGGAACTGATGAAAAAAGAAAGGCTGGAAAATCACCCACTGTGTGGCTGCAGACCTCTACCAGTGAAATGGAGTATTTTGATGACCGGAAAAAAGTTGATGTTGCTAGGTAATGTCAGAAATACTACCAGTTTTCTTCTAGTAGAGATAATAGAATGGCTGCAAAGCACTTCAAAAGCTAGACTGAGTAGCAATATTTATCAGATATCCTAGCTGAGGGTTAGCTTGCACACTATGCAAGTGAATTGGAATCAAGGCACCTTCCTTGGTTGCTCTGTTGCCCATTGCAAGCAGTCACAATAGAATTTAGACTTTGAGCTGGCTTAGTTTCCCTGTTCTAGGAAAAAATGTATTGCACTGTTTGGTGCCGCTGCTAGTTACATTCCTGTCACAATCAATTTGACAGGCAGTCAAACTGAGCTGCAGTTTTAGTCCTGGCTTGTTTCCAGAACTCTTTCATGCTGGAGTAGTGATTGTCCACGGTAAAACTATGACATAAGTTTTAATTTTGTACTCTGTGTTGTATATTGTATCAGATTTTTGTACTGTCCCCACAAAGACACTCATTCTTCTTTTGCTGGAGAACTGGAATGCATTTTAAGTGCTTATAAAAGAGGCTAAAATCCCACTTGGATGGCTTGAACATGACCTTTGCATCCCTTTCACTTTGTGAACTGAACAGTCAGTGCAAAAGTCAGTGGTCAGCCTGACACTGTTGTTTTGGTCAGAAGGCAAATATTTAAAAAAACATCACTTAATTTCATGAAGCATCTTTGAGGAAAAGGTATTTGAAGGAATACATTATCACTTTTTTTTTTTCAGAGGTTGCAGTCTTACTTCTCATACTGTAATTGACTACTTTTGGTGAAGGCTAAACATAACATTTTTGTCAGGCTTGCTGTTTGTTTCAGTTTCACCTGTACTCTACGTAAGCACACAAATACATGTACTCAGGTATTTTAGAGTTTTATGAGGGACCTCCTGAGATATGCAGCCAGGTCCTCTGCTGTCAAAGTCAGTGTCTAAGTCAGATTGCTATACAATCTCTTTCCAGTTATGTCTCCATAACACTCAGGGTTTCTCTTCCTGTCACTCTTACGGTATGTACTAGAAGCCCTGAACCTCTCAAGCTTAGGGAAGTAAAGAAGACTTGTTGTGCAGGATATGGTGCAGTAATGGAAACTTTTGTAGCACCTTTATTTTCCTACTGTATCTTCAGCACAACATGTTTTTCAGGTCATTCAGTATGAGTCCTGTGATATGGTTTTTTCTTCTGCTGTTCAGTTTACGTCTGAGGGCCTCTGAAAAAGAGCTACCTGATTTTTATAGTATGTTCCTAGGCATTTGTTCTGTGCCACATAGCTTTCAGAGAAAATGGTCTCTTTCTGATTTATGAAACAGTTATCCCACCTCTCTGTTTTTCTGAACAGTCCATGCCATTAATTCCTCTTGTGTAGAACAGGCATCCTAGTCATCCACAGAGAATTTGATCTACACTTGTTCTTTTCTAGAGTTGTTTGTGGTTTTGTTTGGTTTTCCAGTGTAAAGGGCTGGAGCTGTACAAGTACAGCTGCCTCTACAGCTGGCAGTCAGAATTCCATTTCATTTCCTGTAGGGTTGCTGGTTGCCTTAATGATTTCATTACACTACACTACACCATTCATAGCCATCCTCTGACTTGTGCACCTATTCTTCTCCTGTTGCATTTTTCAAAGGAACTCACATCTTGTATTACAAGTTCATAGCTTTCTGTACACTGCCTTCCACCTCATCTACTAAGTTTTATCTTGTTTTGTCTTTCATTAGTAAGGAATGTGCTTACTTAGTATTAGTATTTCACATGTTGCCCAGAAACGAATGTGAAGCTAAGCACTGTGATAATTCATTAAGCTGTAAAAATGTTTTGAACTTTTTCTACTTCCATACCAACTAGTCAGTTACTTAGAATACCCCTTCTAAATTAAAAGAAGACCTTTAGCAGACTGCCATAGTCAGCAGATCAACATGGTTTAAGAAAAAGATATACTCTTCTTTATCTCTGCATAATTCTTGATGAATTGGGTATGTTATCTAAAGGATTAATACATTCCGTGGAAAAGCACATCCTATTGGTAACTTACCAAGACCAGTGTGAGGCCAGGCTTACATCAAATGCTTTAAATCTTCAGGACCAAGAGCAGCACAGATAGTCCGGTCCTGACAACCAAGAGTGACTCCAAGACTGAAAGGAAAAAACGTGCCTCAAATCAGGTAAGGCAGAGACTCCTTGTTTGCTTACATATAGTAAGAGTAAACACATAACTACCATGAGAGGGCTTTTGTTTAGCAGCACTATAGTTCATGGTTGTAAAAAGGACAGAGGTTACTTTTTCATCAGTGTGTTAGAGTCTGGGTGAAGCACAATATGGAGTTAATAGGCACATAGAAAAATATGAGGATTTCTTGTAGAGCAAGTGGGCAAAATGGGAAGGTGTGGGGAGGACAGGAAGTGGAGCAGGTCACTTGACAGTTGTCAGACTGTCTAATAAAGTGTGTGTGTTTTGGGTGTGGGGCTTTTTGTTTTTCAGCTGAAGGCAAACGCACACTTTCATAAGCTGTTTCTAGATGTTCCTGTTGATGAGCCACTGAAACAAAGTAAGTATTAATCCCTGTGTTGTTGTTGGCTGTGGATCCTAAATAATGTTGTTACCCAACAAATGTGATGTACAAGAGGAACTACCTAAATTTTAAAAACCTTTAACTCCAGTTGCTTAGAGCTATTGGGCCTTGATCCACATGCTATGGGCATCTTATTGTTACCTTGGAAAACTTAAATCTCTTCATGTTTGGTATATTTGGAAATTGTAGCCCATTTTTCCATTCCTGGAGAGTAGCCTAATGCAATATTTTTTGGTACTGAATCTTCCTTACTAAAGGCACTACTTGAGACAGAATTGGTCAAGTGATTAGCTTGAGTTTTTGCTGTTGGTGATGTTTGAATATTTGAAAACACTAATAGGAAAAGGAATATTTAAATGTTTAAATATTTTACCGTTATCTGTGGTACTTATAAAAGGGAATTGTACATAGACATGTATAGCAAATGTTTCTTGAAAGGAATACAGGGAATGTGGTTCATGAGTGAGAAATGGTTTGCTCAATGTCTCTGAAGTAAAAACTTATTACTTTACATGTGTTGTACCTCTTTTGAACATCTAATTTAGACAACAGCCATAGAGCTAGGAGTTTTAAAGATAAAACCTCTTGTTAAACTCTTTACATTTATGTAATACAATTACCTAGAAGTTAATAAAAAGTTTATAGGAAGCTAGGTCATATTCTCTCAGAAAAGATTTTTTGACCTTTGGAGGCCAGTTGCATGTTACTATTAATTGTATTCATTTCAGTTGTTGTCCTTCAAATATTTTGAGTCTAAACTTAGGCCCGTGACATCATCTGAGCTTGTCAGTATTAGTTAAACTTACCAAAAATTTCAAGATTTGCCAATGTTAATCAAAAGGTTATTTCAAAACCTAAACATATAGGGGCTTTGAAAAAAAAAAAAACAAAACCAGAAGCCAAATTGGCTTGGCTTGGCTTGTAATTACCTTAAAGACTATAGAATATCTGTTTGTTTCAGGCTTTACCTGTGCTCTGCAGAAAGAAATTCTGTACCAAGGAAAGTTATTCCTTTCTGAAAACTGGATTTGCTTCCATTCCAAGGTTTTTGGTAAAGACACTAAGGTTAGTAAAATCTTTATGTACAGAACAGTACAGTTTGTTGGTTACCAGAAGTTCAAATTATTGTACAAGTCTAGAATACTAATACTTCTAAGTTTTATCTAATACAGTCACTATTCATAAGTGATGTTCAAAATTCACTCTAAACTGAGCACTATTATCATTAGTAGAAATTGAATCTCTTGCTTAAGGACTTCATGTCTGAAAGAAACAGATGAAGGGATCTGACAGGCAACAGTGAGGGCATTGTCAAATCCATGTAGCGTAACCTTCAAAAATGTTTCTCTTGGAGTAAGTACTTAAAAGAGGAGGAGGAGGAGGAGAAGGAGGAGCAGGAGGAAAGAAGGCTGAAAAGTATTAAGGACTCAAAGACTATAGTTAGGGAACTGGAGAGAAGGATCAAGCATATTAAGGCAGTTAAAGAGGAAGAAGTAAAACTGGCTTCTGCCTTGAGTAGCAAAGCTCTCTGAAGGATTCTTCTAGCAGTCCCATTTTACATAAACAGAGCATAGGATAAGAAAAAAGTTGACAAGGTTTTTACTTGTGGGCCTAGTATGCAGATCAGAAATGAGATGTGAGCTGCTGGGAATATCATAAATTAGTCTTTTTTGGTGATCCACCTAAAGCTTAGCACCCCTATGGTGAATGATACACATACAGAAAAATCACAGACTTTGCAAAAAGATTTGGATCTGTTGATTCGGAGCTTTTGAAGTGCACTTTGTTTACATAAACTCTGCTTTGTTTTTGACCTCTTTTGGGAAAACAGATGGATTTGCTTCAAGGATTTCTTTGGCTTCTTTCTTTCAGGTACATCCTTGAACAAGGTTCCTGGTTAGGTTCAGTGAATTGAATGCTGAAATCAGTTTAGGGGTTGAGATTATCTCACATCTCTGCGGTCAGCTGTTTTGATGGAGTACCATCTGTTTTTAAAGGGCTTTTTATGAGGTGTAATAGGTTTAAACAATGCTTAAAATTATTAACAGCACGTTGTCCATGGCGACCTTATGGGTTATTATATTTCACCACTTGGCCCAAGATGGTTGGTGATTTCTAGTTAATGGATTCTATTAGTCATAGACAGTGCATTAATGTGGATGGTGTATATGTTGGTGAAAGCTGTGTGACACAAAAGAAAAAAACAACTGGTTGAATACTGTCATTCAATATTAGTTACAGCAATCTTGGCAATTATTAATATTGAAGCTGCTGTACTAGCCATCTTCTCCAGTCACCATGAACAAATGTAACTACTTCAAGCTGTGGAACAGCTTTCTAATGCCAACTAGGCTAAATGTATACAAGAATATGGTAGAACTTTACTGAGTAGAAAAATCTGGAAAAAAAGATGCAGAGTGATGATGACGTAGTACTAGGAAATTATCTTTGTCAAAATGGTTATAAATGCAGGAGTATATACATACACATAAGTGTATGCTGAAAAGTGAAAACATTTTACAAAATAGGGTAGAATAAACACTGTTTGTAAATGTGATTATAGCAATATTGCAAATTATTTGGTTCTGGGTCTTATTTTCAAAAAACATTGTGGGGAGCATTAAGAGTGAAGGGGATAGTGCTTATCATTTATTTACAGCTTTGTTCAGCTTTTAGGAATACCATCAAGAAAAAAGCTGGAAAATCAGGGCTACGGCAAAAAATTATGTAGTGGGAGGGGAAGGAGGAAATCAAGCTGGACAGGAAGAGGAACATTCTTAGCAGTCATTCTTAGCACTGACAAAGCTTCCAAAGCTTCTATTGCTTAGAACTTGTAAAACAATTTAAGCTTAAGGATAAAGTGTTTTATTGAGTGAAACAGCAGATCTACACATTCCAGTAAATTTTTGACGAGAATTCTACCTGCAGATATTTTTTTACTGAAAGCTTTCATGCAGTGAACAGCTATGCAATTCAGGAGTTTTGAGTATGCAGTAAAGACACTGTGTACATTCGAAAATAAAAGATTGCTCCTAGAGGATTGAATAGGCATTGAAAGACATCACTTTCTTTCCAGGTGGCATGAATTTGGCTATATATTTTGGCCTTGGGTCTTTCTTGGATTTAGACATTATTTTACCCTTTTAAATTTCTTTCTAAGTTGCCTGCAGGTAAACCTTTTATTCTGAAATAATTAATATTCCAGATAGAAGTAGTTGTGATCAAATAGTGATTCCACCCTTTCAATCTAATGCTGTGGGAACAGAGCAATAAGCAAGTGCTGAATCCCACTGAAGGATAGTTTAGTTTTGATTACACTCATGTTATTCATCAAAACTACACACAGTAGAATGCCACTAGCGTCTCTGATTTAAAGTTCTTTGAGGTGAATTGTGAACTGAACCAACTAGAAAAATTGGAACCAACTAGAAAAAGCTGCTTTTTTGTAGCTTGTAGCAGGATTTCTGTTCAAACAGTATTTGGCAGACTTGCAACCAGACTGTTCTACACAAAGATTTTTTTTTTTTTTTTTTTTACCTGGAACAATTTTTCATTTAATGATTTCGTGTTACTGTTCTGAACAAAAGTTAACAAGAAACTACACAGAGTAAGTTCATTCTCCTCCAATGACATGTTTTAATTCAGATTGCTAACTGAACAGTTTATGGATACTTTCAAACTTGCTTCCAAATTTCTCAGGTAGTTGCGACAGCCTATGCCAAAGGTATTTTTAACAGGATCTGTTTCTTAATCATGTATATCCAGGATTATTATATTTGCCTAATTCGCTAAACCTCTAGGCTTTTCAACTGACTGTCTACAACCAGGGTTTTTTTTCCTTTGTAACATGGGGTTTACAGGAAGAGCCCATGCAGAGTATCTGAAGTGAAATACTCTGAAACTTAGCAGATGTTAAGCTAATGGGGTTGGATGTAAACACAAAGCAGGAAGGAAAACTGAGAACTTTTCAATGCAAATGTAGACTGCCTGGTTGGCACACATGGGAATCAGTTGAAGTCAGCAGGTATGTCAGTATTGAGTCTTTCAACATTGCTGAAGGACGAGCTGTTTACTCACCTGCTTGTTGCAGATCTGTAAGTGGTGAGAAGACTTTTATGTTCATGGTTCCAAAAGCTTGTCTTGTTTGATGTGTTCTGAAATATTTGGTTTCTAAACAAAGAAGCATAACTGTAAGATTGGTTTGTTTCGCTGATCTACACTGCATTGAGAATGTCGTCTTGTGAGAGCCAGGAGGGATCAGGAAAGGAGGACACAAACAAAAGCCTGGATCAGCTTTTTATAAAAGCAGAAGTAAAAGTAGTTAGGTATGGTTTCAGATTATTACAATTTCTTATGTCACATGAAATAATGGTGATCAGAAATGTAGTGGAGACATCTTTAAAAGGTGAGTGTTGAAGGTCTGGCTTATCCCAGTAGGTGGGCTGGCCCCTCAGGAGAGAGCGTGATGCAGATTTGTACATGAGTATTGGGATTTGAACGCTACGTTGATCTTGTTTCAGATTAGTATACCTGTGCTGTCAGTGACACTTCTGAAGAAAACCAAAACTGCCCTTCTTGTGCCAAATGCTCTGATCATAGCAACAGTGACAGATAGGGTAAGTACTGGTAGAGGACAATGGTACTTCTGTGAGAAAATAAAAAACAGAATCTGTTTGCCACCTGCTCTCTGTAGTCTTTCATTCTGTTTTCCAAAATTTCATAGCACCAGGGGCACTGAAAAAGCTGGGTCACGAGGTGCATGCACAGAGGGTTACCTGCTTTGTTGGCATCTCTGTCAGTGTTCTTCCATTTGCTTGTATCTCTTACCTGACCAGTCATACCTTAGACACACAAAAACCTATTGCTTACAGTGATACTCAGGAATAGTAATTGCATCAATCAGTAGGAAATGTGATTATCCTATGAGCAGCTTCAGAAACAACCCATTTTCATTGCATGAGTATTTTGTGGGTGCAGGAGACTGTACATAAGAGCAAGTTTGAGGTTTTGTTTGTTTGGGTTTTTTTTCAAGGGGTCGGTAAAACATAGCATGAAAAGTATTTTTAAAAGAAAGAGCAGATCTGGATTATGCTCTTGTTCCTGCATCAGAACATAGTAACTTTTGTGCCTATTCTGTGTTTGTGTGATTAAGCTCAAGTTGTAGGCTTAGAAGGACTGCAGGTTTTTCCTGCCATACTGAAGTTCTTGAAAATAGTTACTTGATCAGCAAAACCACCTGTCAGTTTTATTTAGATAAAAGGAAGCTTGTGCTGTATGTCTTTTTGTCAAACAGTTGTGGAACTTTTGTTTTCTAGTACATGTTTGTCTCGCTACTCTCCAGAGATACCACCTACAAGCTATTAAAATCTATCTGTAGACATCTTGAGGTAAGTACTAGTGGCAGTGAAGATGGTATGTAGCTTTGTGTTCATTATTACTGCTATCCTGCTGTGAAATGCTAGGTACTTTCTGCTTGTGTTCCTTGTTAACAGTGGTGATTTTTTTTAGGATGCAAGCATGGGCAACAGTCCAAATCCCTCTTCTGCAGAAAACAGCTTCAGGGCTGATCGCCCTAGAACTCTGCCCCTGGTAAATGTTTTAGAAGTTTGTTGTTTTGTTGCATGGCATCTTTCATTGCAAGTGCTATTTCTAATGCTTGAAGAAAGGAAACTGAAGGAAATCATGACATCTGTTTCTAAAATTTCCATGAGTTTTTAACACTAGAAAACAGTAGGAATAATTGGCATAATTATCTGGTGACATACAGTTTATATACGTGCATACGCTTTGGATTTATTCAAGGTCTGTATGTTCTTCAGGTCTCTGTCTAGCAGCCAGGTTTCACTGTACTGACGTAAAGTTGCTTTGTCCTCTGCCATGAGCAGTTTTGGAAGTGTTTCTAGTAGCAAACCTTCCTCTGTAAGCCAGTTCACTCATCTGAAAGAGCTGTGCAGCCACATGTGATGACCAGAGTCTAAGTCTATTAGTGCTTGTCCTGGATTCATAATTTGTCTGACTTTCTTACAGACAAGGCAGGGGATGAAGCTTGAATTCTGGTGATCTTATGGAGCTTATTTTTTAACTTCATCTCAACATCTTGATATCAGAGATTGGTCCTGATTGAACAGTTCTAATGCTTTGATATTTGGTTCAGATTCTAGACGAAGGTCAGAGGAAATTAGATCGTTTAGATTTAGAACAGGGCTGAGCCTTTTTGCGATTCATTCTCCCCATCAGGATTTCAATGAAGATTATTCTGATCTGGATGGAATAGTGCAGCAGCGAAGACAAGAGATGGAAGAGTCCAGCAGCACAGGCTCACAGACACCAGAGCTGGAATGCTTCCAAGGTGAGTGGGATCATGGAGCCCCAAGGGAAAGAAAAGGGACTAGTTTCATTTTGCTTCTGTATCCCCTTCTGATGCGGAATCTAGATTCTCCACAGTCCTGGAGAAGTACGTGGATTTTGAGGTCTTCCTCAAGGCCCCAGTACCTACATATCTGTTACTATATCCTTCTGCAATCCAGATTCAGGCAATGACTTGGTCATCAGCAGATCTAAATTGTCGCTACTGGTTCCAGTTGCCTAGTTGTGTGAGGAGAGATAGAATGTAGGAGCTGTTCGTGCTTTAAAACACAAAGGAGAACAATCAAAACCTATTCTAAAGTAGTTCAATTCACTTTGTAACTTCTGATCTATACAAATAACATTCTGTACCATGGTGGCTTTTGGTCATCAAGAAGATTATTTTTGACATGCATTTTTATGGGGGTTTTTTAAGCACTCATTTTATATTTGCAGCTGTTAAGACACTTGAAGATACTGTCCAAAGTTGTTCTTTCTTTACAATGCTGTTTGTAATCTATTGTCTCAAGTTCTTCACCTAATTAGCAGCTATTCTGATTGAAACTCACTACATATAACTTCATGAGTACAGGAATACTTGTTTTATGTAGCTCATGCTGAATGTCATTATGAAAACTTAGACTATTCTGTTGTGCAAGTCATATATATTAAGATATTAATATGTTGTTATGCTGTTAGTACTCTGGGTTCCATCTTGACTATAATTTGTATAAGAAACTGTTGAAAGAAACTGTCTTTTTTTATAGCAGTTTTCTGTCATGTTGTTTTTGATTAACTCTCCTTTTTGCTCTGTGTCTTCTTGTGTTCAGCAGGATGATTTGGGGCTATTTTCTTTCATTGGTATTTGTTATTTACTGTGCTTCTATCTTTAATTGTGGTGCCATAGCATGCCACAGAAGTGCTTCTGAATAATGATTTAACTTGCTGTCTTACTTTCTGATGGTTTGTAACTACTTCAAACCATTCCATTTTATTTTTCCACAAATGAAAACCAATATCCAGGTAAAGAACCATTCTAGGAAAAGGAATTGAAGGCAGGGGTGAAGGGTAGCACATCTATCACTCATGGTTGTTTCTTGTGCATCATTAGAGCAAGTCCAGGGTAAGCAAGTAGAGCATAAAACTGAATGTGATTAGATTTTTCTGTCCCTTTCCTTTCAAGATTCCATTGGCATTTTTAAAGAAAGTCAGGAAAGGGAGTTGTAATGTCCTTTTTAAAGTAACAATGCACTATCTCCATTTGATGTTGCTGTTAAAGTAATTTGGAATCATTACTCCAGCAAACTCAGGCCTTTTGAGAGACAACTTTTGTGACTTTAATCTTCTGCCTGGAAATTCAATAGTAGCCTTCAACATCTTCATGGGTTGCCATCTTTCAAAAGCTCTGGAAATATAAATGCAACATACATCTTCTTTCAATCCAGGTGCTTCTTTTTATTTTGTGTTGATGTGGAATTAGTATGTAAACTGTTTCAAGGATACTAAACCAACTGCTGCTTTTTACCCAAAAGTACAGAAATGCACCTTTTGAAATTCTGCTCTTAGTCTATTTCTTGACAAACATAAGCTATCAACAATTTCCTTTGACTTCATATTTCAACTTTATTAAAAATCTTTCTTTTGATAGATTATCATGTTGTTGAAACAGAGACTCACTTGAAAGTTTCCAAGCCTGAGGCCAAGTCTGTTCGTTCAGATGCACATAGTAAATGTGGGCCTGATGGAAAAGCTCGAAACAGTCCTCGAAATGGTAAGAAACCAAGGGCAGATCTTCAGCTGGAATAATCTGAGATACATTTGCATAATTATGTCAGTTCACATAATTTGGGAGATCTCTTTCTTGTTTATCCCTCTGTTTGCATTATCTGTTACATAGTTCAAAACACTGTTTATATTCTGTGGTCTGCTCTGGTCAAAGTAAGAGTTGGTTCTTTCCCTTGCAGGCCATTCTGAAGCCTTCAGGTTCCTCCACAGAGTGAAGTCCCAGAAGCTCTTCACTCTGAGCCATGTACTTGTGTTTTATGCAGTTCTGTAAGTTTGCAATAACAAGATTGTCAAAAACTAGGGGTTTCTTATGTTTATGTGATCAATATAATGTAAGCATGATTGATATAATCTAAGCTTTACTTGGAAAAAGGAAATTATTGGGAATTGCGGCCTTTACACTCTCCAGAAATGTGTATATACATACATACATATATATGTATATGTATGTACATATACATATATGTATATGTATATACACATTTCCTTAGGGCAGGTTTACTTAACAGGCCATTTACTTTCAAAAACAAAAGGTCTTTTGATTGAGAAAATGTTAAAAGCGTTTAAATACTTGCACGTTCCTTTTGCGTGTCACTTAGCAAACACATACTCAAGTCTGAGATTTTCATAACTGAAATTTCATAATCTGAATGCCACTGATGGTATTCCTGAAATGTTTCTAAGAATGATACCTTTATTATTGAACATGTACAAGTAACAATGTAAATGGATTTTAACAATAAATTTGTCAGGTACTGCTAAAGTTTCCTTAAGTGATATACTTTATTCTTCTCTCTTACAGTGTTTGTGTTTTAATACTTTCTACGTTCTACATGAGATATAAAATCAGTGTCCTGGAGGAACGCCTTATGTCCATGACAGCCTTTGATTCACATATTAAAGAGTAAGATAAACCCTGTAAAATGTTGGAGACTTAAAATCTTTTTCCGGAGTAATGATTCCATGAAAAAGGTTTAACTTCTGGCTTCAGTCTTAGTGTAACTTGATTAGTATGTAATTAGAAACATACTTCATACTCTGAGCTAATACATCTGTCTTGCTTATATAAAGCTTTGTGTTGTCTATATACCATTTAGAAATTGATATCCTGTCTTTGTAATATAAAAAACCCCACACCACAAAACCAAACCAAAACAAAATCCAAACACAGCAAGGGACAGGTGTCTCTCTATTTGAAGAGGAAATAGGGAAAGGGACCATAGTTACATAAATAATTCTTTTCTGTAGCTAGAGTCATGGCTGTCAGCTGCCTCTGTAGTTAGTTTTTTTGTTTCTTTGGATGTTGTTTTTTTGTCTCCACATTGCACAGATAGAAAATATGCAAACATTAAATGGAGAGGCAGTGCCGAGGTATGTATATTTTCCACAGTAGTTTGCCTCTATAAGTTGTATTGGCTCCCTGCATTTGTCTTAGGAGGGAAGGAAGTTAAACTGGATACTGCTGAGAATATTAATCAGTTTACTGAGCATTAGATTTTGCATTAACTCTTCTCCCCTTCTTATAATAGATTTTTTCCTGTGCTGCGCTGAAAAATATGGCTTCAAAAGTCATTTGTAAACTCAGTGCAAAACCTGCAGCCACATGCAGCATGAGTGGAAATGCTGACAGCTGGAGAAGCACCACATGAAAAAGGGAGGGGAAAAATAAAATTCAAGACAGAGCTGACTTGGGCATGGTGGAACTGTTTGCAAAGTGGTTCAAATTCAGCAAGCTCTTACATAAGTGTGCTTTTTCATTCAGCTTTCTTTGATTATCCATCCATGACAGAACAGGTCACTCTGACATTGCACTTGTGGTCATATCAAACAATGACTGTGCTGTTTATGATACAACTTGTCTCAGCTGTCATCTGTGGAAAGCAGTAGGACTTATATGCATGTGTCAGAATACAGAGCTAGGTTCTTCATAAAAAAGGGATAGTAAGGAAATGGTGCTCTATCTATGCAGACTTGAATTTATCTTTTACCAGAAATGGAAGAAGTGGGGTAAACCTGCTTTCACATAGTAGGCAATGTCAAAAGCCTTTTTCTCACTTCTGGCATATTTTTATTAGTGGGATGCTGTGTCCCTCTTCAGAAACACTAACACAAGAAAGTCCTGTTTCTGTTGCTCTGAGCCCAAATAGTACAAGATACAGGAAGGAAGACCTAATGTGCACTTCTGCAGCATCTAGGGCTTGGGCTTTCTGATTTCTTCCAAGTCACAGGATGTGGAACTTACGGAACTTTTCAGCGGAAATAGCTATAAATCCAAACTTTTGGAGAAAGAGATCACGTTAAAAATGTAGTCAAGAAGTGACTTAGCACTTTTTTTTCTGTAAACAAGTACAGGTTACAATTTTGCCACTCTGTTGCCATGTACATGTGTATCCAGTTCTGTTTTCCTGTTCTTTTGAGTCTGTCACACTTATTTTTTTCATTCTATTTGACAGACATCAAGTGCACCAAGATTTGGGATCTCATCTGCAAATTAATGCTGATGCCATTTGTGATGAGTTAACTGCTAATCTTAGAAAATTGGAAAAGGTAACATCTATGATATAATGCAAATGCTGATAGACCAGTCAGGTTCTTGCTTTGTTTCTATGATCTTTCACTTGAAAAGTGTCGAGTTACCCTCAGATGTGGTACCAAAAGGTGGCATGTTTTCCTAGACAAAGGACTAATTTTTGGACTACAAATTAACCCAAGTACAAACACCGGTATGTGTAAAAGTTTTGCTTTGAACTGAGGCTTATAACCAGGAAAAGTAACCCTGAAGCAGACACTTCAGGGGTGATTATTGCATTATGTAAGGATCTCAACCTTTTTTTTTTTCTTTCTTTTAATCCATCTGGGCTAAGGATTTTGAACTTAACTGTTCTTGGTATTTGATGAATTTGGTGTTTGCTTTCATATGTAGTCAGCTTCTTCACAAAAAGTGGCTGGAATCTGCCTGTTTTACTTCAGTAACATAAATGCTGCTGTACCAGTTGTGTAATTTGCTATACCTGACCCTTGATTTTTACCATTCTCTGATTGCAAAGCTTAAATGTATTTGGTGACTTAAATTGGAAACTATGCAAAATGATTGGGTGTGCAGACCTTACTTCCTTATTTGGTGTTTTTCCCCTTTCTAAAATACTTTACCAGAGGTTCCACCACTCTCATGGCTGGGGCTCACCTGTGCCCTGCGATGGGTCCGCTGGATGCTGCTGGAATGGCTGTGTCCAGCACAAGGCAGCCCCTGGTCCTGGCCACAGCTGCTGCCCCTGCACACCTTGCCCCACCTGCCCCCAAACCTTGACAAATGCACCCGGTACAGGTTGGTGAAATGTGTGTTGGAAACACGTACACAGGCCAAGCATGACAACAGCACTAGTGAAACAAAAGTTACTTGAATTCCTATGTGTTTAAGTCACATGGGATATTTTTGCCTCTCTTTCTAAACTGAGTCTGTGCCAAGGTCTTTCAACACCTTTTTTCCCCCCAAACCAAGTTTCTCAAATAGCATAAAGCTAAGAGTATATAATATCACTGTTTACACGTGTGGCATAGGTTTTAGAAATACTGCCAAATTTCTTCTCCTAAAAAAGGGTTTCTTTCCCCACATCTTCACCCCTCTTGGCTATGGAAATCTAGAGTAATGCTGGCTTAACCCCTCTGTATTTTCTGGATAATAGTGTGAATACAAGGGGGAAATGCTTACCAGATGGTTACCAGATACAATCTTCAGCCAAATTAGGTCATTTTAGAGGTTACTGCTTTCTGGCTGTCTGGGACAGGCTGGCAAGATGGTTCATGGGAGACCTCATTTCAGTGGGAAGCCAGCCAGCCAGCCCTTTGCAGCAAGGCTAGGCACTGTCCCACTCCCTTATATAGTCTCTGCTTGGAGACAGTAATAGACAGCTAGATGGTTAGATCATTCAGCTGTTCCCAGAGAGGTGACCTTCTATCCTGAATTAGAGTCTTAAGTGGTGTGCTTTCTTCGTTTAGTGTCTACAGGATTGGAGCTTTAAAGACTTAACTTTATCTGACAAGCATTCAAGCAATGAAGTGCTGTGTGTACAAGCTAAATCAGTAGTGCCTGTAGCTGCACATTGCCACATCCTGTTCGAATCTAGATGAGCAGTGCCTAGAAATCTAACAGCTTTTTGTTCTCTGAGCAAAGTTACTGCAGTTGCTTGACAGTTTCATACGCCTTAGTGAAAAGTGCTGGTAACTGGCTGCAGCAGCAAAGGTAGCATAAAAGTTCTGGTATAACTTGTCATCTCTCCCCTTACTTCCCCTGTGACCACAGCACTGTAAATGGGAGCACTGAGATAATCTAGATTAAAAACTGTAAATTATTCTGCAGTTAAAAAATGTTTAGTGCACAAATATGTTGCAATGATTTTTTCAGTGTGACCTTGTGATTTTTACAAGTTTTCCTTCATACTTGGAGCCAAGGAACTACCATGGTTTAGCAAAATTTTGCTAATTTGGCTTTTAATTGTATTTAGCAGCTTGTTAAAATGCACCATGTCTATCAAAGGATAAAGGATTAAATTGTGTGAGGGAAAATGTGGCCTAATATTACTTGTTCCCTTACACTAACTTAGCAGGCTAAAAGGAAATTCCTGTGTTAAGTGACTTTCATAAAACTAGCTCCTTCTTACTGTTTCCCTTTCCTCAAAATGCCCCTCTTGAGAAAGGTGTGCATCTGGGATAGAAATCATGAGGTAGGACTTAAAAGTGGTATCCTTGAACAGGAAGTGCAGTGGCTTCTCAAATTAAAGCCTAAAAGTAACTGTGACTAAACCTGTAACCAGGGCTGGCGAGTTACTAAGATGCTGAGGTATTGAGAACGTGTGTCTGGGGATGTGACCCACTATACTGCATTACTCTAGATTTTAAGGACAAGGAGACAAAAACTGGATATATAGGCTGTATAAAAATAGGCTGTTCAAATTATTCTCAAGGATGCAACTGGCTGACATTGCTTTCATTGTAACTAAAGGAAGGTAATCCACAATCAATTCACTAAATCTGGTAAATGGGACATGTCTGCTGATGGTTAGAAGACTATTTTGCTGTGCACACATCATGGCTGAAGCTGTTACAAAACTATTTGAGTTACCCTTTTTAGCGATAGAGCTGTGGAAGTTTGAGGCTTTTACTGGATTTTGATCAAGGTGAAAATAATTCAGTTTCTTGTCCCATTCCTTTTGCTCCAGTTTTTTATTTCTGTCTTATTTTCTTACTACTAATGGAGGAGACAGTCTATAGGAGAAAATTTCAGGGGCTACTCATCATTTTAAACTTAGATGTCCTGCTGGTTGATTGTCTAGGTGTTCCATTTGATGGACTTGATGATTACACTTATTATAAGGGAAGCATTTAACAGGAATACCATTGGTATGAAAAAGTGTGACAGAATTAACATGCACACAGAGTATATTGAAGAGTATGCCTTGATTTTATTTTTTATTTAAAATGCAGTGTAACACTTCTTGCCTCCCAACTCTTTCCCTCTCTTTTTCTAAGATACAGAACAACTTACAAAAACTACTTGAAGATGGTGAATGAAACATCAATGTTCTTGGACTGCTTCAGACCTCATTCTTGTGTCTTGACAAACCATTCCAAAGGAGCTCTGCTGGACAGAGTTCAAGCTTCTTTATTTTCAGTCCAAGCCAAGTTTAAACTACTGTAAAGTTCATGTCATCATGCAAAAAAGTCAGTTTATTCCTCAGCATGTATCTATATGTTTTGAAAACATATGTGGTTTGATCTACATGTATCTATATGTTTTAAAAATGTGGGGATTTTTCTTTCTCTATTGTGTGTGAATTAATGGATTTTATAGCTTGCTCGATTCTAGATTTGCTTACACCAGTGCAAACCTGGTGCATATCCTTTTACCTCAAGATTTACTTTATGCCTATTGTCATACAAATGTAAATGTGAAGAATGTCTGTCATGATTCATGTACTGAAGTGTTGTGTGAATGAGCAGGTATCTGTTTTAGCTGTGGTTATGGATTGGTGCTGTGCTCTTCATTTTTACTTCTCTGCACCCTGACATCCCAAAGATCAGAAAACAGACACCTCTGTGTTTGGGTATGCAATCATGAATGCTTGAGGTCTGCTTGGTTCTCCAGTGCTGTAAAAAGGCTCAATTCCACTTTCTGTGACACTGTTGTCACCACTGGGGGTAAGGTCTGTTTCTACTGGGCATTCAGGTTTCATTGAAGTCAAGCCTGAAATCTCTATGGACTTGCCAACTTACAATCAAGTTGCTTAGGAATAGCAATATGGGTGTGACACACCTGCACAACTTAGAAAAACTGCTTGTTTTCTATCCACTCATGTGGTCTCTGTCCTTTAAGTTAATCAATGTGAAGACCTCAGTGAGCTTTCCTTGGCGTTGTGTGGGGTTTTGGTTGGCTGAGCAAGTGCAATTTGTAGTCCAGTTAATGGAAATCTAGTCTTGGTATGTGACTCCAGGGACTGGGTATTTCCACATAATGAGAACTGGCAAATTAATGGTGCAGCAATACAGTCAGTAGAGTGAATGAAAAAGTGGACACCTGCTTTGTAATATCACATACTGTTTTTTTCCAGAGTGCCTAAGATGGGGATTTTTAGCTTTCTGATTCACCAAGCAGGCTCATTAGTTTTTAAAAAGCAATATTAGAATAATAACAACTAGTATCTGTAAAGTAACAGTATTGTTTATAATATGCTATGCATTTTATAACCATTTCTGTGAAATGTACCTACTTTGTTTAAATAAACTTTTTTAAAACAAGAGACTTAATACTATAATTTGGATGAACCCAAGTCCATCTCTCAGTTTTGATCAAATATGATATTCATGAGGCTTATACCTCACAGTACAAAGTTTGTGCAAAACCTATCACCCAACACAAGGGGTTGGGAACTGCATCCTGCTGCAGTCCTTCCTCTTACTTGGTTGTGTGTGACTTCTTCCCAGACCTCAAGGACAACAGTACAAGCAAATTTGGCCCCCAGAGTTTTGAGGACATGTTAATAGTTTTCTCAAGTTCCCCAAGTTTCTCAAGTTTCCTCCTTGGAGGATATTGGAGGAGTATTAGAATGTTGAGGCAGTTTAGAGAGCCCTGTGTGCTCTAACGTGCCTGCCTGGCTCAAGATTCCACCTGAGCACAGTATGTAAGAAATACGTGAGATTTGACTGTTCTCCCTATTGAAGTCTCTGCCTTCGCTGCCTCAGCTGTCCTGACTTTATTGGAAAACTCAGCTTCACAAGGAAACAATTGAATAAGTTACTTTTTAAATTATTTTTCCTTTGTTTTCCCTTCTTTCTTCTACAGTTGCACGGCTTATGTAATGTTTTGGACTCTCACCTCATCCCCTACCTTCTCTTATTCCCTCCCTTTAATTCTGCATCAGAAGTCTCTAGTTCTGTGGTTGCAAAATTGATGCCACGAGTCACTTCTATCAAAGGAACTACAAGAAAACTTGGTTATATCCAGCAGCTGAACTGAGTTAGCCTTTTACTTACATTACACCAAGTCTGTGCTTTGCTATGGAAGAACAAGGAGAGAGATAATATTTGATATTGAAATGCTTAAGTAAATCAGGCACGCTAAGCCCTTATCATTAGCAATACAGGAACAAAATAATTACTGGAGGGAATGAGCAGTCAGAGGTGGATGTGTGCCCTTTAGCCTGCTGCAGCAGCGTGCCAAGGGCGGCGGGTCCGGCCAAAGGTGTAACAGTGTCCTTCCAATGCCAGAAAGTGAACTATGCTCCAGAGAAGGGACTGGCTTGTGACACAGCAGCCACCTGAGCGCACTGGTGCAATTCAGTGTGACCTCTTCCCTGCCCCTCAGGTGCTACCCTCACTTCCCCTTTTCCTAGAGGAAGGAAAATGTCTCAAGGATGTCACACTGTTCAGGTGTGTAGTGGGCAGTGTGTAGTATTGAGGTACTTCAGGCAGTGCTGCAAGGCCCCATGTGGACAAAGCTTAGAAGTGAGTGGAGTGATTTAAATCCTGTGATTCAGGCTTGCAGCTGGAGAGGAGGGGGTTTGCCCCAGCCATGCTTGGGAGGGAAGTACCAGCAGCAGGGATAAGCAAGGAAAAGCTGCTTCCCCCAAGGCTGGGAGTCTGTTAAAGAGCAAGGAGACTTCTCCCCGCATCTGTGGTAGGTAGCGCATACAAAGGCTCCAAGGAGGGGGTTTGCCTTTTGGCAAAAATGCAAGTTTGCAGGTATAGGAGGGAAAGATGTGTGACTTCAGGGAAGTCAGAAATGCACACAGAATTCTTAGCACACAGTAAAATTCATAATTTGCTGCATAGGCTGCATGGAAGTCTGCTTTAAAAAGCATATTTTAAAATTTCTTGTGTGTTTGTTTTTCCAGTTTTGTCCACCTGTTGTCCTTCACAGCATAGAGGCTAGAAAAACACCTGAGTTCTACCAGCCTTGCAGGACCTAGTAGTAGTGCCAGGTGCTGGGAAGATGCTTTCAGTTTGCAGGTGAAAGGCAAGAGGGGCACCTCACTTGTGTTTTCTCTAGTTGCAGTATGTGAAAAAAGTAATGAGGGTTTGTATTGGCTGTTTGGATTGAGGGGTTGTTGAAGTAGTTTTCTGTCAAGGTACCAAGTCTGTGGTACTGCTGGTGCGAAGGATGCAACTAGCACTCTAGGCAGGAAGTACGATCTGCTGAAAGCCTCCCTCTCAGCGGAACATCAAAGGTAGTAACTCCCAGTATCACTTGCAGGAAAGACAAAGTTTTGTATGTGTTTTTGTCTGAGCATGTCTGAATTTAACACTATTAACTGCTATCATGTGAACCTTTGTACAGGTGTGTGGTAATGCTTTCTGCTTCCTGCTACACCTGCACCTTCATTTCCATGTTTCCACCTCATAGTCAGTTGACAAATGCTAAAGGAATCTCCAGGTTGGTGTTATCCAGGCCTTTGCAGGCTATTGCTCAGCTGGTTCAGCTGCAACTGCTAGTGAGTGAGGTGTTATTCCCAAATATGTAGGGGGTTTTGCATTTACAGAGCACGTGTGACATGCAGTAATGATCAGAAAAAGCTGGCTATTTATAGAGAAAACTGAGCAAACAGTTACACTGAGCAAACAGTTCCTTTTGTGTTCAGTGCATGTGTGTATGCTTCTATAAACAGCAGAGGAATAATGTCATTTGAAAGGATTTTACCAGCACCTGCTTTTCAGTTTGCCTGGTGAGGCTATCTGAGTCTGACAGGCAAATTTGCTCAAGAGGGAAAATTGACTCATCTCATTTGACACTTCTAGGTTTATGGTTTGAACCCAGTGGAGTGTTCTGCTAAACATGGTTCCATGTAATGAAACTTTACAAAAGGGATGGGTTTTTTGCTTTCTTGGGTTTTAAAGTCGGTGTAATATCATTTTATGAATGTAGAGCCTCATAATATCCTGTTGTTCACTGAACAGCCACAACACAATATATGTCAGTAAATGTCATTAATTGTCTCTGAAGTTACTCCCTGTTTATCACAAACCATCCTGGATTTTAACAAAGAATCAGTCAAATGTGAACAATAAAACAATGTATAATCTACACTAACTGCACAGCACTTGGGAGCGTTTATTCCCTGAGCTTCATGGAATGTTATGATGCCTGTCAGTATTCCTGTCCAAAGTACAGGCATTTCACTTATACAGTTGTTGTTTCAGACTTTCTGTTTTTCTTTGTGTTGACACCTACTGACCCTCGTTTCCGTTCAGTCAAACTGGCCAGTGAGACTGTACCTACTCTTGAATTAGATCTCAAATTATTTGGGTGACAAGGCCTAGATGTAGTGTTTGTAAGACCTTGACTATACCTGCTATAGTACCTTCAAAAGGGATGATCCCAAGAAGGAACTGATTAGAAGTGTGCTCTGAGAGGATACTAGCGGCGTTAGAATGATAATCAGAAGGTTTTGTCTTTCTCCCATACCTAGTTTCATATCTGTTACAATTTACAAAGAAGGGGTCAGGATGCAGCATCTTAGCAAGCAGACTTTGAGCAGGAATTCAAGGTATGTCAGCAAAGCCTTTCCCAAGACTGTGTTTCATGTACAAAATGTACAAGAATATTCCAGCTATCCCGTACTGAAGATACAAATGCTTTGCTTGAATCACTTTACCTATTTTCCCCACAATGGGCAGTATTTGAGCCAAAAAAGTCCACCCTGAGTGGGATGTCTGTTCACTAAGTAAACACCTGTGTCAAAAAACTTGGAAATTAGTTTGAAGAGAGTTGCCATAAAAATGATTGCCCTCCATATACATTTCATACTGACTAGGCTCACACTAGCTGCCAGCCTCTGTGTATTCAGTCAAGATAGCTCTTCCCTCTGATTGTTTTTTTAACTTTTGTCCATTGTGTGTAGAGCTTCTGCTAATGTATTTTACTGTCCAGTGACCTCCTTATCTATCCTTATCGCCAGTTTCTGTAGTGAAAACTGTTTAAAAGTTCGTTATGCTCTTAAATTTGAAAAGGTACCGTTCCCTGGCTTTACATAAACAGCAAGTTCAAGTCATGATGATGTAGTAGCCGCATCCTGTTCTGGAGGTGTGACATTTTACAATAAGCTTCATAACAAGGATTTGATAGTCTTTGGCAATGCAGGTAGTTTGGACTGTACAATAAAGGCCTCTTCAGCTGTTGTTATCACTTAATGGTATTGATAAGGTAATTTTCCACTGACCAGGCATTTTAGCAGTGCTTAGCAGGAGATTAAAGCAAAATCATTCCGATGTGCTGTCAAGGACAAAATTAAAAGTCAGCTCTTCATGCTATCTACAAATAGATGGATAAAGGCTCCCTCCAAGAAGAAAAGGTAATGAGTAACTTAAATATAACCTTACATGCTGGATCTGGCATGCAGGGCAAAAAATAGCTCTGAATTCTTCCGGCACTTAGAGCCTGCTATCGTGGCAATGTGCACACGTGGCCTCATTCCGGAGCAAGGGCAAGGTGGGAAGAAAGTCAGCTTATACTAACAGCTATTTCCACAACGTATGTAATGAACCACAAGCCTTCTCTCACAAGTGAATCATGAAACATAAATGCCTTGACACTGGCTTATGATACTTGCAGGAAGAGATGGCCTTTTCCCAAAAACTGAAGTGATGCCACTGACAGCACACATGAAGAAAACAATAAAATCTACATTAGCTGACTTGGAAATGGTCACACTTCTAAAGACTCTGATCAATAGTGATGGCTATAAGGAAGAATGCTGTGCAAAAGACCAAGTTCTTGATTGTATGGACACATCTTCCACACTTCTCTTCTAAGTCTCTTCATACATTTCTGATTCTGCAATCGCTCTGTGACCATCGCAGTAACTGCTACCACAAAAACAGTTTGTGGGTTGGGGTCTAATTGAAATAAGAAAGCACAAGGTCTTTGTTAGGTTTAGGACTAAGGAAATGAGACTGCTTGTAGCTGAATATTGACAGCTCCAGTATTTAGCTACTCCCTCCTTCTGCTTATAGACTGTCCTCTGCCTCCATTTCCCATCTTGTTCTACCGAAGGTAGCCTGGATCCAACAGCTGATATTCTAAATAGTAACCCATCCAAAACCAGTTAATTTTCTACCAAATGTGGATAAGAGCCTGTAAAAGAGCCCAGTATCAAATGCAGGCATGTTGAGCAATGCTTGAAATAATGCTTTAGGAGCTTTGCTGACATTACTCCTTTTCTCCGCTGTTGTTTCTGTAATTGTATTCTATGTAAAGTGAAGCAACACTGGAAACTGCAAGAATATTCTAAGCCAGGTTTTCTGCTCACCTGCCCTGTACCTCTGTGCTTCCCCAGGGAGCCACGGGCACAGGCTATTGACCAGATCTGTCAGCAGCAGTAAGTCAGGCTTCTACACAACTGGTGTCTTTGCTGAGATTAAAAATTAATTTAAAGAAATCAGCGCTGCCTGATCCTTAAGGTTTTAGTCCTTCATCTGCCTGAGTCACTTCAGATACAGGCACATGGCGATCCCCTCTGCCATTAAGCACTTCAGTGAAGCCAGCTGTGACAGTTGCCCCACCTGCCAGCAGCTGCTTTCCTTAAAGTATTACTGCCACTGTACCATCACCACCTTCCTGGTCATGTGCTGCTGCTTCCCATCTGTACCAGTGCCCCTGGGGTGCAGTATCCCTAATTTTCTTCTGGGAAAATCAACTGGGGTTATTTTGTGCAAAGTCCAAATTGCAAAGGTGTGTTGCATCACCTTTGCTGCATCAGCTTTGCTAAACAGATTAGACCATTTGAGTCGTCAGTTTGGTGGAGGAACGTGGAACTGGAAATGATGAGAGTCTGGGGTAATAACACATTCACATCTTATGGGTAGAGGTGGAAAATGCTGCTTTAAGTGTCTATTTCCCGTTTAGCAGCACTTTCCTATCTTTAAGGCCAAGGTTGGATAGGACCATCGTACACATCCCTGGACAGAAAAGAAGACAGTTACAACTACGTTTTGTTAGATTCCCTGTCCTGGCTCAGAGAAAACTTACCCAATCAGGCTGATAAATGCTTTGGGACAGCAACTGATGCAGACTTCGTGGTGGGCCACAGAGAGAACAGCATTGTCTCAGAGGCCAGCACATGTCCTGTGTGGGAAACAGCAGGATGAGGCAACAGTTTAACCAAGATCCTGCTCAGCCTCTGATTGCAGGCACAAGCCAGAATCTTACTTTGTAATGCTCTGACCATATCTGTGTAAAGGAACTCTCTTCCTATTGAAATCTGTCACCGGGCTGCATGGCTGTGGAACAATAATAATTCCTCTGGAAATCCTGTAGACAGGAGCAGACCTCTCTCAGCCCAAGATGCTCATAGATTGCTCTTGCCCTGCAGTCAGGATATGCTGAAGTTGAGCCATCACATTTGTGGCTCATGCAGTGTGAGGCCTTTATTTGGTACTCTGACCCCTGGCAGTCAGCCCTGCTGATGAGAAACTGGGAGGGTACCCAAGTGGGTGGGTGTAGGCTTCCACAGGGGGGCAGGAAGGGCAGCAGGAAAGCACGGACAGCTTTTTCTCTTGGATGAGTAGAACAGCAGAAAAGCATATTGGAGAAAAATGGAGATTCCAAAATACCAATATCTTGTCCCAGTTTCAAAAAAAAAAACCCAAAGAAACAAGCTAAGACTCTGAGGAATTACAAGCTTCTCACTTAATTAGGAAATTTGTGATGTGAAGAACTCAAAAAAGAATTGTGCAAAGTATTCTTCAAATTCACTGTTTCCCATAGGAATAACACAACATGGAATAACACAGGCTAAGTACAAGGAAGGGTTAGCCTTTCTGTGAACTTTCAGTATTTGTTGTTCATAAAGAAGGCAGTGAAAAGCCGGAAGAGAAAATGATACGATCAGCATGCAAGCCAGAGTACTTAGACAAACAATGGCTGACATAAATCTCACAGAGATTTGAAATGCATGGTCTGCAAGATCAGAGATGATTTTTAAAAACACAGAACAAAGAGACTGGTGTGGTGTTTTGGCTTGGGGCTTTTTTTCACAAAACATGCTTCATGACATTGGGGAAATTTTTACAGCAAAGAAAACATTAAGAGGAACACTACCATCAAAACAAGAATGTTTCTTCTGTTCTGTGGTGCCTTCCTTTGTGTTGTTGGTGGGTTTTTTCCTTAATCACAATAGATAGTTGTGACAGCCTGTTAGATTCATGCTCCAATCAATGAATTCTGAACAGATTTGGAGGTTTGGGGTGATACTGCACCCTAGTGAATATGTCTATCTATGCCTCATCTGCCATAAACGCAAACTTACGTGTTAGCTTAAACTACACCTGGCTCCTTTACCTGTATTTTCCTCATGCAGTAATCCTCTTATCCTTTTATATATTCAAAACCATGCTCTTTCAATTTATCCTATTTTGTGCACTCTGCTCCACCTCCCACTTGCAGCAGTCTGACCTTCTGCAGCATTCCCAATGTAATATCCAGCTGTTAAAATCCTAGTACTGGGTCCTATCTATCTACAATCCTGCCTGTGCCTTTCACATTGGTTTCCCCATCATCAGCATCTCATCATCTTTTCTGGTGATTTTGAGTTCCTCATTCTCACTTTCAAGGCCCCTTCATTTTCTGCAGCCAGGTTGCTGCCTTCCAACACATTCTCCAGCAAAACTAAGGTGCTTTTCAGACTTTGCAGGGAGTCACTTAAGCTTTAAGTTGGCAGAGGAAAAAAAAAATAAATCAGTAACACAGCTAGCCAAAAAATATGGGAAGAAAACAAGCAGGCAAAACAGAGTCACAGCAGCCAGTGTTGGTTAAGCCAAACTAAAGTCCTCACACTGTTTTTTGAACCTACAAGGATTTACTACAACAACAAAGCTTCAGAGGATAGTTTGACTTACTTTGTTTCATGAAACATCACCATAACCTTTTTCTGCTATTTGTTCTGCTTTAAACCAAGACCATAAATCAACTGCTGTCTAGGTCAAACTGAGAAGAGGAATGTGTCAAAGAGCCCCCATCTCTCAAACACATAATCATGAGCAAATACAGTTGTAAGTGAATACAGTCACATAGGAACTAGAAGGAGGTTTATGTTCTGGGATTCTACAGAAATCCTGCACACTTCTTGTGGTAAGTGTATTAATAAAAATATCAGCAACTGTGGTAAAAAATGTAGTTAAATACAACTCAAAGAAGAGGTATGTGCTACACTTTTGAGATATGTTTCTAGTACAGCTGCCACATTGGACTGAGTTTGTATTATAGGTCAGTCTAAATCACAGGCCAGTGAATGAGAGGCCTCACAAAATCCACAGAGGACAGGAGACAATAATCACTTAGCAACAGTTTGTGGATTAACTAAAAATCCTTAGAAGCAAGAGAGCTTATATCAATCTCCCATTTTTAAACTTGCACGCTGTCATTTCATTACCTCTGTAACACTCTGCTCAATAAGCAAGCAGGTGATGTTAACTTCACTATCACAGCTCAGGAGGTTTGGGACACCTGTAAGGAGAGTGTCAGGGAGGCATGAAACACAATTGCCACCTACTGCGAGCTTTCCAGACTTCAATGTATCGAAAGGTTGTGCCTTCCTCTGAAATTCAGAGATCTCACTTGAACTGTTTTTTCCTCATAAGTCCACCTTGAAATCAGGCTGCAGGAAAAGAGGTATAATGCCAGAGCACAGCAACATACTGGGTAAAGTATGTATTAAACCATTTGTTCTTCCTAGCTGAAACACTATTATTTTTAACCTTTGGCTTTTGGAGTTAATGTTTTATATAACAATTGCACTAATCAACTGAGGCTTTTGCAGAATAGAGTGTATTTCATTACTAGCTCAGAGGCAGCAGTCCCAGATGTACTGGAACATAAAAAACATTCAGACAAAGAGGTCTGTGTTCTACACAGCTGGCTAGCAAATGCAAAGAATGCCCTTGGGCAGGCTTTAGCCCGACCAACAGCGACACCGGGAGGAACACACAGGTTCTTAAAAAGGCTTTGCTATGCTCTGCTGAGTAAGTCCCTGTCCCAAAATGCACATGCATTTTCCTATTGTTTGGAGGAAAGTAATGAGCTGTATGGAAAATCAGTGCTAATAATTTAGCAGAAATGAGACTGCTAACCAGTATTTACCTTTGTACCAGCTATCCATAGGGCAACCATGTTTAAAATGTGAGAAAAGACACTTCTCACTGCAAGCAGCACTTCAGTGGCAGCAGATGTTTGCACACTGAAAACTAATGGATTGATTGCATTCAAACACCAAGCATGTACCACATGACAGCATGGCTTGCTGATTAAGGAATACCAAAGAGAAGACACTAAAAAAAATCCTTACAAAGACACTGTTTTTACTCAAGAATTTGATTCTATGTGATTAAGTCATTTTACCCCTATAATAAAAGCCTCAAAATATTTCTCTGCTTCCACCTAGGAAAATAAGAGGATACACTTGTGCAGTACATGACCAACACCTCAGTGCAGGACAAAATAGGCAGTGATTCACAAGAAAATAGAGGCATAGAAGTTTCTGTAATTTACACTTTTCCAAATAGTTACAAATGAGATTAATGCAGAGACACAAATGGATTAGTATACCTAATGAGACTTGAATGCAGCACCTGTACAGATGATTTTTCATACACAAACATAGCTGCCACAAATTAAGAGTTCTGGCAGCTGTGTTCTTTTGAACTCATCCAGCAACAACACAAACAGATTAACGGAAACACAAGAAAAGAACATGATATAACATGAATGGGCTGGTGCGTTACTGCTGAAATAAAATGGGGAATGCTTTCCCAGTTGTTTTAAACTCAGCACTGTGGGATCGCTTTTTGCAAAATTCCAAGCTGAGACCTACTACTGACAAGTAGTATTCTTGGTTCCTGAAAATCATCAACTCTGCAAGGAGAAGCTATGATAGGACACAATAAGATAGAAGAGAGGCAGCCTGCAGCTCACATTCTCACAATTCATTAAAAAAAGCAATTTCTCTGTTTTTCAGCAAAAATATTAGCAGAATTTTTATTTTTCTTCAGGTAATAATATGGCAAAAAGAAAGGAAGTTACTTGCAAGACTATTCCCATCAAGGTCATTTCACAGTAAGCAATACTGTGCTAACAAATGAATTATTGATCACGTGTCATTTAACACTTGTTATTCACTGGTGTTACACACTCAGTGGTAATTAAGTTTATGCAACAGTGGAAGACGCTGATAGAATTTGTATTAAAACTGCAAGTTCCATTATGTTGCACATACCAGTAGCTCCAAACACATTTTAGGAATTCTCAAAATTGGTTTCCTTGGGTGACATAACTGACTGACAGCTAATGCAGTTTACAATCTCCTGAGTGGACTTTCCAAATTAAAGCAGAAATTGAGAAGCTGGGTGCTTACCATATCTTTAAACCTCCTTAGTTTAATACTTCATCATAATCATAACTACTTACAGGGACCTAAATCCTTGCCAGAACATATTATAATCTGTACCAGTCCTTAAAAATCACTCTTCTCAGAGCCACTTCACTGGAAGTCACTTAGCAAGCCAGTTCTGGTAGGATTGTTCAGCACCACATGTACGGAATTCAAAGCTGTCCAAAAAGAGAAGCAGCATTTTGATTACCTGCTCTGATGCCACACTAGCAGTCCAGTGACAATGCAGATAACAGATCTTTGGAATAGTAATTCCCATACTCAGCACAAGTGGGGCTGAATTTGTAACCTACTTACAGAGAGCCCATTCTCTGCCTACATAATGTGGATCTAACCCACTTACTCGTAAAACACAGAGGTAGTGACAAGTACTTCATGCTGAGTTCTCTGTAAGGCTACCCAAAAGTTTCTGTTGAAGAAGAAATTATGTATCAAGACGTCAAGTTAACCTTCAACTGTTTAGCATGTTTGCTATGCAGTCACCTCTTCATCACATTTGTGTGTTTATTCCATTCATACTGGTTTTCAGATAATGATTTGAAGACCAAACAACACTCGCCATACCAGTTTTGTTCCATTCACGAGTTGACTTCCGGAATCTAAAGCCAGATGGCAGAATCAACCTTATTCCTGTAAATTAAACTGGACTTGTGAAATTATTTTACCCTAAAAGAGTACTTTACCCTACAAAGAGCTTCTGTTTTCAAGAAAAGCAGATGTGACATGAGGCTATCCAAAAACTATAGTAAGCAGCAAGAAAAGAGAATTCTTGAACTTATTTTGCCATTGTTAAGAGTTTCATAGTAACATGCAGTGCCACAGAACAGCATTAAAGAGTATTTTCTATAAACTGGTGCTATTTGCTGAACAATTAAATTTGGGAATTGAATTGTTTCTTTGCTCTATCTGCTAGTGATTATCTGCCTGCTTAGGGTATGTCAGTTCATTCTGTGTGCTAACATACAACACTCTGTAATGAAATGTCCAAACACAAAGAACTAGAGGAGAGAATACACCTGGCAGTGAGAGATTCAGTAGGAAAAAAGCTTTGCAAGCCTAATGTATCATCTACAGAACGTGACACCCAAAATACCTTCTATAACACAGATGTAAAATTCTAAACACTATGCACTGTAAAATTACAAACAAAGCCAAAAGGAGACCAACTAGCAGTGTGGTATGGTGGACTTTCAACCCAGTTTGTATGGCATTGCTATTAAAACATCAACAAAATAAATCAGTAGTCAAGTCAGACTCTTAGAATCTTAGCCCATAGTGAACAGTTCTGCCATGTTCAGAGATTGATTCTTCACTGAGAAGAAAAGAAATCCCCAAAACCAATACATTAAGAACCTCAGAAGTTCCTTTGTGAAAAGCTAAAATCAGTCTAGTAGCATGGTGTTTTTTCTCATCCTGAGTCCTGAGCAAGGCTCCTAAATGAGCTGCTGTTGCCTGTAGTCTCCAGTGGCCAAAAGAAATTCCCATTTGAGGTGAAATGCAAGAAAACAATGTGCCTTTTCCCTGGAAAAGTATGTCCTCTGACTGCATCTCCAGTTCTCATCTCTAGCCAGTTTGGTTGTAGGGTATCACAAGAGCTGTGACAACCTGAATTGGCTGTAATCCCTTCAAGTGTTAAAAGCCTATTCCAAGACACTACAGTAAACCTCTATCTCCCAACATGTGTGGTCAAAATCTCCTTTCTGAAGGAGAGACAGGAAAACTAAAGCAGTGCTTTTAGTCCAATGATCCTTCTCCCAACTAGCAGCTCAGTGTGTGAAAATGGGCAATCCACTGAATGTTCCTGCTCAAAAACAGTGAATAAAATAAATGAGAAGCCCAAGATATCTCACAAAATGTACTTTTATTTATGCATTGAAAATTAGCCCTGTACTGCAGCCCAAATATCCCCCACAGCACCAGTTACCTGCAGGAAACTTGGCACACAGTTTGAAACACAGACCTCATAGCTAGAAATATTAGCAAAAAAGTGGGGAGGGAATAGAGGCAGTGTTGGTACTGAAACACAGTGTTAAGGCAACAGGTTATCCAGGCCACCTGAATCCAAGCCTGTGAGTTTTAATCACCCTCCCTTCTTCCCAAAGACCACATACTTCTCATTTGAGGACTAAATTAGTAAATACATACATAGAAAGCGAAGCAATTTAAGAGTGGCTGATTTTCTGACAGAATTGGTTTCATATAATTAATTTTTATCCCCATAATGCTTAGGAGCTGCTTGATTCTGAAACACCAGGACGGTTCGTAGCACAGCCATTCATAAGGTTGTTACTGAAACTTGATTCCTTGAGCCAAAGGCAAATCTTTGCTGTAGTTGATTGTACTGAAAGAGAAACATGAATTTAGAGACCACACTTAATCACTGAGACAGATTATGCAGTCCACTTCCTACATACAAGCTTCTGATTCCTGTCACATCTAAATAAAAGACTTCTCAAAAGCAGTTTGCCTATTTAAAATTACGAACTAACTTAACTCCTGTTTTCAACATAGTAACCATGTACAGAGAAAAACCACATTTTCTATTATCTCTTCCTTTATGGTGAATCTTCTTTCTCTTCATCTATTTAATTTCTTACTAGGAAAACATCCAGATAGAAAAATCAAGGTGGGATTTCTCATGTTCATAAGCCTTTGGATGGAAAGCAAAGACAGCACAGGTAAAGGCTATGGAAGTCAGCAGAGGATACTAATGGTCATCCACTATGAGCTGTCAGATTTCTGGAGAGATAACCAATTCAGCTCAATCACCTACCAGAGGCAGTAGTGGTGCCCTCATGGTCCCCTCACTGTAGTAGCAACTTAGTGTATTTCCTGACAAGTTTCAGTAATTTTTCAGATGAGTTTAAAATCAAGAAAAAGGAGGGGAAAAAACCCAAAACCACCTTACTTTTTTTCCTTTGGAAAGTTAAGAAAAGATCTTTATAAAAACCCTCCAAATCTTCTACTATGAATGTGAAGAAAAGGCAATTACACTTATAGATGATTATCTCACATTCAGTAAAGATAGTAGCCTTGTAGTCAAGGATTCATATATTTTGAACTTTTGGAAGTTCATCTGTAATATAAATTTATTTGGTCTGTCTTACCAAGTAGATCGTCTCATATAAAGTTTCCATGAATCACTTCCAGATTCTCTTCCCCCACCAGTGTGCTTTTCACCACCTGTAGCAAAAACGTTATAAATTAAAACCTATTTTTTGACATGGGAATCTGGACTAAATCCAGGAGGTAAGACATTTTAATAAAAATACATGGGAAAAACTGTTCCTTTACCCTTGTCCTATATCTGAACTAAATTACCACCCCATACAACACACAGAGCTAGCACTCTCCTCATGCTTGATGCAAAAAAATATCTGCCTGGAGTTCAAAGTCGCATCATGCTGGCACCCAAGGACTTTGTTTGAAAAACATTTTGTCTTAACATGAGACAAGAGTACAAGAATGTGCTGGTTCTTGTAGTGTTTAAATGGTAATGTAAATACTTCTTCTTCTACCCCCTCACTTCCTTAAGTATACACAAAAAGGAGAAATAAAGGCAAAAATGTTCATTTAAAGACTTTCTCACAAAAATACTATACACTGTACATCTTATATAAACCTGCAAATATACAAAAAATTGCTCAAGATTGTTTAAATTAAAACTGTTTTAAACAGTTTTCCACCTGGTTATATCTTTAAACACCTCCAGAATATAACTCTGAGTTACATTCCTTTGATGGAGGGGAGGAAAGGAAATAACATGTGCAACTTTTAAAAACCAAATACAGGTATTTTTATAAGTTTAAACCCAACTACCTCTAATCAATATCCATTCTCTGCTAAAGCAGTATGATTCAAAATTAAATTCATTGATTTCTTCACATTTAGTCATTTAAATGACTAAACCTTGAAAAAGGAGACCTGAAAAAAGCACAAGTAACATACCAAAAGCACCTCCTATCTCAGCTCCACTGGTTGGGATGTTAACATTCACAATGCCACAGTCAGATCCCTTTGGCCTATAAACAAAGGTAAGACACAATTCCTCCTTAGGATCAGGAAAGGCTCTCTTCCTAAAATGAGGGCTATAAAATGCTCAACGAGCATTATGCATAGTTTTACGAAGGACATGAAAGACTGTGATCTTATGCCTCAGGAAAGTATAAAAGTAATTTAAATTATACCCGAGCCAGCGGAAAATCCTTCCCAAATCCTTGGTAAAGATACTGCTGGAAAGACCTTGTTTTACTTCATTATTCCAGGCAAAAACCTCCTCTTCCTCCTAAAGGGAGCATGTGTCAATGGTTAAGACATGGCTATCCAAAGCAAAGCAGTTACAAAGAAGCACTGTGAGAAAAAACCCAACATGCCACAGCCATAATGCAAATGTCCAGAATGGCAGTGGGCAAATACACATGTACCACGTCAGCAATACTTCCACTGCTGCACAAAACACAGTCTGCTTTTGAACAGATACAATCAGTATCAACAATGAACACTAACAATAGAAATCTATTCCTGTACAGATTCTCATCTTAACTCCAGTGCTCTTCGCATAAATGCAGCCACACAGCAAGGTGAACAGTGGATATGTCACAGTGCAGAATAAGAGCTACCACTTCTTGAAGTGCTGGGACAATTGCACGGATATGACACACACATCTGAGATCTCTCTCGTGACTCTACTGTTACCATCCTTGACACCTGTTTCCCCACTGTTATTTTACCTTAAATTTCAGCACATACAGTATGGGAGCAAATGTCTCAGTGTGGACAATGGGCGCGTTATGAGGAAGGCCAGTCACAATGGTTGGTTCAACATAGTTTCCAGGGCGGTTTATAACCTTCAAAATACATAAAAAATAACTAAGTAAGTTCCAGTCAGCATCCAGCTTGGTACTAGTGTAGGAAAGGAATCCATCATGGTCTGACTACTACAGCTGAGCAATCAGAAACAGAAGGCCAGGTAGTCTGAGTAACTTAAATTTTATTTATTTAAGTATTTAAAATACAGAAGCATAACTTATATCTACTAAGGATGTAATCAAATTGTAAAGTCTAGCAGATGAAACTTCCTTTCTCCTACTTGTAAGCTACTTATAGAATTTTAAAGGTATAAAAAAGTTGCCAATGAAAGACAAGAAGTCCCAGAATGACAAGTCAATGTAAATTAAACATCCTGTATGATGAAGATGCACAAGTAGTTGTCTTGAATCTCCAGTATTTCCTCAAGTTTGATATTGTGAGGGACAGAACTGCAATTTTCCTTTGTTACATGTTTGACATTTACCATTTAAATTGCTGTTTTTATTTTCACTATTGCTTGCAACTGGGGAGTGGTGTAAGAAACAGCCAAAAGCTCTTAACCATTTCTTGGAGGAGAGAGTAGCCTCCAAGTAGAACTGCCTTTACCCTGAAGACAGGATTCCAATTCAAACTGTCTCAGTCTGACTAAACTACCATCCTGTAGTGGCTGACAGGACAAACTGACATACAAGCTTGGCCTTAGTCATCATGTTATTGTATTTTTTTTTCCTAGAGCACAAAATGTAGCAGGGAAAATAAAAGTTAAGTCACCTTTCCACCACAGACCACAGAGCCTCCCTGTTGTTTTGCTTGTTCTACTGCATCAAGGAACATTTTCACTGCTTCTTTAGTATGAAGAGGCCCATACAGAGTGTCAGCTAAAAACAAAAGATTCAGAAGCATACTTTCAGCAAAACTGCATATGTTTGCCAATATTCCTATCACGACGTCTTGGGACTAACTGTTTAATCTGTCCAGGATAAGCAGTATTAGCCAGATTCTTCATCTTCCTTTCAGAGTTTGTATTCTAAATAAAAACAGCTATTTCCACCCCCTGGTAAAGTGCTAAAATTAGATAGTTTGGATGTATAATCCCATCAGAATTTAAACAGAAAGAAACCAACAGCAACTTGTTTCCTAAACCCATGATTTGGAAATAGCTACTTACAATCCCATGGATCACCGATGCGGACCTGGGCATAGGCCTTGGCAAGCTTTGCCACCACCTCATCATGGATGCTTTCATGGAGAAACTAAAATGTGGTAAGAAAGTTGTAAGACAGCGCAGTCTATGCAACTATTCCTGAGGTACTACTGCACTTTGAAGGGGGCTGAATGAAGAATAGAAATAGTGCTGTTCCTATTCAGCAAATCCCAAAGTTAAAAAGAGACAGAGGCCTTGGCCTCCAAACAGCAGCAACACCAGAAAATGAAGATGTAAAATCTTCACCATGAAGATTTAAAACAAGCCAAGAAACAAAAATCTGTTTTAATTTTACCCCATCTCAGATCAGTGTTATCGATGTGCTCTGTAAACATTTCAGTTTAGTGTTCTAGAACATTCAAGAAATTTTATTGCTACAGTTTGAGGAATCACTGCCCTTCCAATACACCCAAATCAATTAACCCACATCCATTTTGGCTAATATTTACCCAGTCAACCCAACTCTGAAAAGACTATACAGACACTGGCTGACACTCTAACACCGTTAAACTTGTTGAAAATGATTGGTTAAGAATTACTAACAAAGTAGGCAACACACACCCCCTTGCTTTGCTGAAATATAAACACTGCACCAAAATTTGCAGCAGTCACAAGCAAAGCTCTGGCAATGAAAACAGAGAGAAATTTCTGTATGCCAAGTAGCATTCTCCTGGCTTTTAGTATATTTAGAAATACATACAAACAAACTCTTTAGAGCTAGAATTATACTGGACTGAAACTATGTTCTTATTTTTCCACCATACTTATTTTTCACAAAACAAAAATGTGTTTCAAATATTATTTGTTGCTCTTCACAATATTAGGAATTGTTAGGCATTTTCTGAGCCTATTTGGAATTAAGATAAAATTCAGAGCTACCCAAACCAGACAATACACATTTATTTACTCACCAGCCTTCTAGCAGTTGTGCACCTCTGGCCTGCTGTTCCCACAGCAGCAAATAGAGCAGATGGGATGACTAGGTTCAGATCTGCATCTTCAAACACTTAAAAAAAATTAAAACATGATCATGTTACTGAAGTAAACAGGCCATTCACAACACTTAAGATGCTAAACAATATTAGAAACTGACAAGTCGGTCAAGAAGCATTAGGAAAAGTTGCACTAGCACAGCATGGTAAGATACAAAGAAACACCTTAAAGCTCCTACTATTTCTCTGCAGCTGGAATTAGACATATGCAATTAGACATAAATGTAGGTTTGAGCTACTGAAGAGAGCCTTCTGCAAGAGTCTGCAAATAATTTCAGCTTCCTTTTAATTCAAGAAACTACAAACAACTTCTTGACATTTCTCCACCTTGTCCATCTCTCACTGAGAAGTTTATCAGCATAAAGTAGCAATTGTAAAGTATATCCAGGTGGCCTTCCAGAAAGCATAGCTAAAACACACAGGTGTACAGTAATATAAAATGTACAATGAGCTGAACAAATTCATCTGGCTAGAAGACATTGAGATGTTTTATAAAGCTCAAAGGATTCCCAAAATACCACTGAGCTTAACCAGCCCCACAAAAGTCTCTTTAAGCATCCAAAACTACTATTAAGTTTGGGACAAAGTCCAACCAAACAATGATTATGCAATTGTTCAAAGTCAATTCCAGGCAAAGTAGGACTTTGATATGAAAAAAGAAACCACTTCCAAAGCATAAAACAAGTTTATACTACTGGCTACAAAGCAGCATAGGGAAAAAGAAGGACCTGCTCTAATGTGATTTTCAAAAGAGTAGATGAAATATACGTAAAAAGCACATTTGTCCAGAATATGAGAAAGGTGAAACAAAAGGCAACTGCATAAGAGGACAGCAATTTACATATTTATCAAAATTATATATTCTTTCCACCATGTTGCTCAGCTTTGTAGTATTTATGTTGTTCATCTAGGAACTGGATCATACCCTAAAGAACTTAAACCTGAAAAATGCGCTACTGAAATAAATGCCTGCGTGCTTTTCTTTCAAGTATCATAAGTATCTTAGACTTCATATAATATCTACTTTTACTCTAAAACCCTCGAAGTATAGTGCTCACGAGATTACATATAAAAGTGCAGTCAGGCATTGGAACAAGCTGCCCAGGGAAATGGTGGAGTCACCATCCATGGAAGTACTCAGAAGGTATGTGGATGTGGCACTTGGGGACATGGTTTAGTGGTAAATATGCTACTGCTGGGTTAAGACTTAAGAGTCAATCTTAGAGGTCTTTTCAAAACTTAATGATTCTACAACTAGAACTATCCTAAAATCAAGCTTACTTAGTTTAGCATTCTCCACAACCCATTACTGAAGCTTACTGCTTCTCTCATTCTGTTCTCCTCTTCAACACTGATTACTTAGAAGACCTTGGACTCTCACATTTTATTTTAAAACACTACCTCCTCCACAATACCAAAGACAGAAAAGCCCACAACATTCTACTATTCCATATGTACTACATGTACTTTTAAAAGTCCAGTGTGGCAGGGAAAAACAAACAAACATGCCAGAAAAAAGGGACAATTAGCTATAAATATTTGCAAACTAACTTCCAAATATCATCTATGGGACTAAATTTCTACAGTGCATATTACCAATAATGGCATTGTTTCCTCCCAGTTCCAGCAGGCTTCGACCTAATGAAAAAGACAAAATAAGTCATGCCATGCACACATGTATTGAATGCACCTCAGTCAGTGAGGTCACCTTTAACTAGAGCTAAGCTTCATTAAACGTATTTTTCCAGATAAACAAAAGATTTTAGAGACCACAGTCAACTCTTGCCAAAGCAGAAAATTACACCAAATACTACATCTATCACATGTTGTGAAGATACCTGCACAGCAGTTATGGCCCAGAGAAAGGCAAAAAATAGCATTGGAAAGAAAAGATGAAAACAGGAAAAATTTACAGCATAAACAGTGCAACATAGGTAAAGAATAAGGTCCTACAAAGATCAAAAGGCACATGAAATTTAAGTAAGCTCATTCATTTCCCCGGCAACTGTTTATCTACAATCTGAGGGAAAGAATCCTGACCTACATCTGCGTGAATATTTGCTATCTGTTCTGGTTTCTGGGGGGCTTTTTCACATTTATATGAACTTCAAATGTATAAAATGAAAAAAACATGTTTGCAAGGGGCTCTTCTTAAAACTAAGAAGTTAGAATCCAGCAGCTGAGATTCTTGCCTATACACTTTTAAATATGTAATAAAAAACCAGCACCTCAAAAATCACTTTTCTACTGTATTTATCAGGAGTAAAAGGTGAGGGCGAATTCATTCATGTACTCTATTCACACTGCAAAAAGATCATAAGCTCTGGTTGTTCACCCTGACAATCTCCATACAATCAAACACTAATGAACACCACCACACCCCCCCCCCTAAATTAATTTAGGACTATGGATTTGTGGGTAACATGGAAAAAAAATCTGAGTTGTAATAGAAGTAACTGAAAAATGCCATCTGTATCTCTGAGCAGTTTCAAACTCCCATTTATCCAAAACAAAAAAGAGATAGCACAGCTGAAACAAACTGTTACTTTAAAATCTTATGGGGCACCACTGCCTTCACCCAACATGGAAAGAAACAGAGAAGAACCCACACACTCACCAAATCTCTCCTGAACCATAAGCGCTACTTGCTTGCCCACTTTTGTGCTGCCAGTGAAGGACAAGAGGTCCATCCTCTCATCTCTTGCCATTGCTGTCCTGCACAATGGGACACAAAGCACTGTGGTCAACAAAAGACATGCGGACAGAAAAGCAGCTTGCACCTTCCACATACATCAGCTTCAGCCAGGGAGATCCTTAAAGCCAGAGCCACTTCTTTGAAACATCAGGTGACTGAGCTAATGGCAGGAAAGCTGCTTCTTGGCCAGAAAAGAGGAACAAGGCTGTTTCTCTATACTTTTTCAGGCCAAAAAAAGCATTTTGTAGTAATTTCAGTATTTCTGTAGTAATACTGAAACTCAGTCTAAAGTATATTGTGAGACTAGCTCCAATTGTTATGATCCATAAGAAAATATGCAAATCTATGACTTTTTTTAATGCTTGCCACATGTTTTGCTTTCTCTTAAAATGCTCAAAAGATATATTTGAATGTGTGTTTGTACTGGGAATTTCCACATTGTAAAAATCCAACTAAGTGATTTGGATTGTACAGCTTCCAAGCTGTACAAGATGT
Source organism: Corvus cornix cornix (assembly GCF_000738735.6). Taxonomy (NCBI): domain Eukaryota; kingdom Metazoa; phylum Chordata; class Aves; order Passeriformes; family Corvidae; genus Corvus; species Corvus cornix. The sequence continues at coordinate 45,924,622 of NC_046357.1, read as the reverse complement.
ATACATCTATGAGCAAGTGCAGAGTCCTGCATGAGCTCAGAAAAGGGGAATTATTCTTTTCCACAACTAATCTAAAAGGCTAATGCACTATACACTGAAAACTCTCAATAACATGGTAGGGGGACTTTAATATCAGCTGTATTCCTTGGGTGTGAGCATATGCAGAGGTAGAATATTAACATAGTCATGTCTCTTCATTAAGTATCTGATAAGTTCTTTGTTAGCTGCTGATCTCACACCAGCAAGTAGACATACGTAGTATATTTAGCACAGGGCCAGAGTTTCAGACCAGCTGATAAAAATCATGGCAACGTGTGCATGTACTGGGAACTCCTAGACACCAGAATAACTTTATGAGAAGTATCTCAAAGAATATACCTTACCTCCTATAAAGGTTCACAAAACACAAGAAATGTTACCTACCCAATGTCTGCTCCACCACAAACCAGAGAGCAGATTGCTCCAGGCAACTTGTTATCCTCCAAGACTTTGGCAATTATCCTGGAATCAAAGATGTAAAAATGTTAAAGATTTCTGGCAGGTGCAAATAGGGAATGAACCATTAGAACTGGCTGGAGGTTTTGGGGTAGTAGTGATTTGGTTTAATTGTTCTCAGGCATTAATATTCGATCACAAGACTTAGTAATTACCTATTTTAAGGAGCCTACTTTTATTTAGTATTTTAAAATAAATGTTACTGGTAATGCAGAATAAGTATTTAAAATGCTGATATAGAGTAACAATGAACCTAAAGTAAGTATCACTATGAAATTTATTCTTTGGAGAAGTTCTCCTTTATATTGAGATGAAGATCAAGGAAACCAGAACTCACTTTGTAACAGCAACACTAACAAGGGATGTTGTAGGAGCACCCTTCCTAAAAAGAAAAGAAAAAGAAAAAAGGGTTACATTATCTTCTTATTCTTTCCAATTCTTTAAGAATAAGAAATAATTCAAATAAGCAACTTTTATGGTCTCTGATCTACAGCACACTTTGATTAGGCTGGTTTTCAGGTACAAATGAAGACAGGAACTCAAGCATTTCCTTCTGCAGCTGAGCATTCAGAACTTCTACTGAAATCCATGTGGACAAGGGCTAGGCCAGACATTAGAGCGAAGCAGGTAGATGAAAGCAAAGCAGGAGATGGGAGAAAAAGTAAAGCTACTTATTTAAATTTTTAACCTTAGCTGTATCAACTCTGAATATATTAACTACCACTGTTGCAAGCTCTCAACCTGGGTTCTTTATTCACAGGCCATTTGGCTAAGTCCTGGATGCATCTGTACCTTAGTACCTCAAAAAAGAGGTTACCACAAAATAAAAAAAAAAAAACGCTCAGACTACAAACAGACCTAAAAATAAAGAGAATTTAAGCCCACATTAGACAGAATCAAATATCCCGAAACACCTGATACTCAACAGCAATTTCATGCCTGAGTTAATAGCTCTCTAATTTAAAAATACTGTTAGCTGGCTGGAGAGCCAGATCTTACCAGAGGCAAGCATTTCCACAAATCATTGCAATTGCACTGTTCCACCCATAAACTGCCACGGGGAAGTTGAAGGCTGTGATGACTCCTACTAACCCAACGGGATTCCACTGCTCTATAAGGGCATGGCCAGGTCCTGAAAGCAAAGCCACAAGAGAATGCATTCAGCCATTTCATGTTGAGGCTTTTTTATAAAGGGAAAATACATAAGCAAGAAACCTAGCACCACTCTTCAGTCCACCACAGCATTAGCTTGTGAAGAGCTGTATTATTTGTGCTCTGCAGCTTACCTGGATCAAGGTTAGCTAGACTGTGCAAAAACCTAGTGACCTCACAACATAAAGTTTTATTATTTTAGCTATTCAGTTAACATAATGATGACTGTGTGCTAATCAACAACTGACAAAGAGGTCTCTCCTTTATAAGTACGCTTCCAAACCCTTTACATACTTTCCTCTACCACCTTTCATCAATAAAGAAATCAAAGACAACCTAATGCTTCAAAGAACAGAGAAAATGGATGGACTGACCTGCTTATCTGTCACTTTATTCTTTACTTCATTAGCTGGCACTACTGCCCACCACATCTATTCCTAAATCTCCCTAAATGACACACAGAACAGAGATCTTGCTGCACTACCAGACCATATATTTAAGTTACACCTCCATATCTTCATTTCTTTAAGAAAAAAAAAAAGAAACAACAACAACAAAAAAAACCACAAACAAAAGCGAAAAAATAACACACATACTTACTTTCTGAAGGCAAAATAGGTCCACCAATCATTCGGGACAAACCAACAGCGTAGTCACAGACATCAACATACTCCTGCACTTCCCCAACACCCTCGACAAAAATCTTTCCCATTTCCAAAGAGACCTGAAAAAATTCATATTATGACAATTTTTTTTACAAAAATCCCTTGGATCCCAAATATATTTTGTATCCCACTAATGTCAGGTGTTTCTACTCACCAAGTAAGATTTTACCACACATTTTTTCATCAGAAAATCTTCCCACTTACTCACAACTTAAAGAAACAACACAATGGACAACTGGACAAGGGCCACATTCCAATACAACAGGAAGAAATAAGAAAAGGAAACAAATGAATAGAGAAAAATTTTAAAAAAAACTGCTGGAAGGAGTGTCCAACACTAATGAGATTCATATGTTTAGATCAACAAAACCTTGGATTTACTTCAGCACGCTTGCCTACATTGTGGGCCAGGCAAGGAACAAGTTGGGAAAAGCGGGATTACTCTGCTCCAGCAAAAGAAAAGGGCTACTCTTTCATAAGCAAACTACTCATTTTACAACATCTCACAGTGAATTTGAGAGATTTTGTTTGCAGATACTGCTGAAAATGTGTACACATGTTTAGTATTTTAGTAATCTGGGATGTTTAGGATCAATTTTTTTTTCCTGAAGTCAATCATAAACTACATCCTTCTCTTAAAAATATGTTAGACTTACTCAGTTGAAATATATCGAGAATAAGCTGGTATTTGAAGATATCTTCACCCAAAAGTGAGAAAATTTAGGAACTGAGAAATCACTTACTTATCTCCACTCAATTTTCTAGACATGCTCTGATAGCTAGGTGTGACCTTCATGCAGATATCACCTACCACTTTACACTGATGATTGTACTTTAAAAAGGCTGTTAAATGAGGAATCAGGTTCAAAGCACTTCCATGGGATTCTTCTCTCCACGTGAAGGTTAACATAAAGATGACTAACTGTATTTCTATGACCCCTGTGGTCATCTCAAGACAGAAGGAACAGCCCCTATCTGTGACCAAAAACAGAGGGGCATCAGACATATTTACTAAGAAACACAGCAGTGGATCTGTAAGTGCAGTAGAAAGACCTGGATACTTCACCAGGGCATGGCAAGGCAAGGCTGGAAATTTCCTACAGCGTATGAGAAAGATGAGTTTCTACATAGTTACTATTTACATATCCTTAAGCCAGGCAAGGTCCTAAAACTTGAATACTTACTGCACTTCTTTCACCCTGAAGTTCCTCTTCAATCCTAGCAGAGCTGAACAGACATATTATCTATTTGGGAAAACTAAGAAAATGTGGCAAGAAGCCTTAAGTTTTGGTCAAGGAATATAGAGCAAACTTCTATCTGTCCACACTCACCAGGGGAACTGTACTGTTTTTGAATACAGGAGCACGTTAGCACTCTAACTCCACCACAAAAACTGTGCTGAGGAAACAACATCAAGGGAAACAGCAGAACAAAGTTTTGAAGGTTAACAATATGGGCTTGACTACACATGGAGTTATTCACTGACAGCTGTTTCTGAACAGACAGGCAAGCCCTGTATAAAGAAAGTGGAAGTTCCCCACTTGTCTCCTTTTCTTCCCTAGCAACTAGCAAGAGTTTTAAAGGAGGGGTCCTTCAGCCTTGCACAGCACTGCAAGATCATCTCATTAAGACCATCTCAACTTCAGAAGCCTCATGTTTCCACATGTCACTTGGCAAATTCCTGCAGATCATGAGAAAGAGCTCAAGGTTAAGAGCTCTGTATTAAAAGAAGGTCTTTTTCAGGATACTTTTAGTATTAGAAAATGCCCTATCTGACAGACAAGAGAGAAAATAGCAGGGCAACAGTTGCACCACTCCTCCCAGACAGGCCCATAATAAATTAACTTTTTTTTTCCTATTATATATTGTCATTTCATAGAATCACAGAATCATAGAATGTCCTGAGCTGGAAGGGACCCATAGGGATCATCAAGTCCAGCTCCTGGCCCAGCACCATCACCATCATGTGCCTGAGAGCATTGCCCAAACACTTCTTGAACTCTATCAGGCTGCTGCTGTGACCACTTCTCTGGGGAGCCTGTTCAATGCCCAACCACCCTCTGGGTGAAGAACCTTTTCTTAATAACTAACCGAACTCTCCCCTCATACAGCTTCAAGCTGTTTCCATGACATAATACTTTTTAAAATTTTTTCCTTCTTTTCAAAATGAAAACTTAATTAGGCAAGCTAACAGAACTAACAGCAATTATTTAACCATTACCAAGGTTAGTATTGCAGAGAAAACTGTTAGTATCACTGAAAAAAAACCAGTTTTGACACACCCCTTACCCTCATTCCCCACTCCCCCCCAGCCAAAAAATTTAAGCTACTTCTGAAAATACCTTACCAAGCTTCCTAGAACTTTGATTTTTTGTCTCAGGGCATCACCAATCTGTCGCACTATTTCTCCACGTTTAGGTGCAGGGATCTAGTCAAAACAAAACAGAAGAATCTATGTGAGATTCAACATCTCTAACTTCTGCTGTATATATACTGCTAGTTTTCTGTCCTTGTACTAAGCAATCACTGACTGCTGTGTTTTTTCCTTTATCTTCCCAAGATAAAGGAAACTAACGCTGTTACTTGTTCATTTTTATCATGTGCACTGCTTTACAAGAAACTGTTTTCTGTCTCACAGAGACTGATAACATTGCACACATTTTGTCTGTTCAAAGCTTCAGTTCCACTGAATATTGCCAGAAGCATTCAGATTGTTAATTCTGTTACTTCTGTTCATCTACTTCACCCGCAATGCCACCAAACAACCAGCTGCACCTCAAGAAATGAGCTTTTTTCATAGAAGTGCATTTATTGGTTTCTGAGCCTTGAAGCATACTTAATGCCACATTTTCATACTTTCTTTCAGTATGATATTTAGTTTGTTAAAAGAAAAATTAAGACACACAGAAACCTCAATCATGAAAATATTGAGCTCATATACCAACCCTTAATAGATTTTTTTAATGTGGTATCAGTATGGTAAATAATAATCAATAGCCAGGATCAATTTGCAAACCATATGCAACAGGATTTACAGGATTAGAACAGGAGTTCTCTGTAAAAACAAGACTGCGGAGAAATACATAAACCATGCAAGCATATCTCTTTACAGACAAGTAAAGTAAGCTCATTACGAACAACAAAATTCACAAATTATTAACAAATAGCTTTGAGAAAAATTCTTCAAGAAACATTTGATGTGTTGATTTTGTATGTGTTGGATTGCTTTCAGATTATTACCAAAAACGTTACAAGTCACCAACATTAGACTCACAAACTGTAACAAAAGTACATGTACTAACATATCCTGAGAAAGCTGTTGTGTTTGTCCTAAACTTTGTTGTCTTCAGACAAGGCAAACTACTTTGATGGCTAAAACATAGAATGCTTTCAAAAATGCTCTCAAAATCCAGGTTTCAGGTTCTACCAAAGAAACACCAGATAGCTGTAAGAACCAAGCCTGGCACAGCCATCAACAGAGTGGGTGCTGGCTGGACACAGCTGGTGCAGCTGCACCAGGAACTACAGCCAGCTAAGGAAAAATAGCTTAGCTACTATACACAACATAATACTAACGCTTTTGAACAACACAGTTGTCCTGTGACATATCAAGTCAGTGGGTGAACAAAAAAACCCCACATTCATAACTAGCAGTCTTCCTCATGCCATGAGAACAAGATGATCAATACATGTTACACATCCAAATACTCCACAGAATTCTCCCAGAAGAAAGCAGGCGGTGACAGGAAGTGAAACATGCATAGGGATAGTTTACTTGCTACAAGGTTTCTGAACTTCACCAGACCTGTTGGGAACAGCTCACAGGCACAAGCCTCGGTAACTCTGCCAGGGTTTTCAAAACAAACATATCCCACAAGTCCATGTCCTCATCTTTGTACCCCAATGGTACCACACACAAACTGTCTGGGTTTGTTTCTTGAGGTCTCTATTGCAGATTTTTGCTTTAGAGCACCTCACACAGTATGAACATATTTTTACACCTCCCCCCAGACAGGGGAATTTAATAGCCTGGCTCTGCCAGAGGTCTGTAATAAAAGAAAAGTCTCCATTAACTTACATCAGCCCAGACCTTCCATGCCTCTTTAGCCTTCTTTACTGTTTCTTCATAATCCTCCAAATTACCCTACATGAAGAAGCACGTCAAAGTTAGGAAAATCAAAACCCCAACAGAAATGCCACAAAAAAGCTGCATCCAACTCAAGACATTTTTATAGAGTACTTGCACTACAGGACACCACTTTTACAGGATGTTTGTATCCTGACACAATTTGGCCCGAATGACAAGTTGTTTGAAGTCACTGTCAATGAAAAGAACATGTGCTGCCTAAATTAAAAAAAAACAAAACAACAAACCACCATTTTCATGTTAGAGGAAGTTCCATAAAAAATAATGGTTTTATACATGTTTGTATATATACACACACGCACACACATATATATACATCCTACTCCATCAGCCTCACTGGGCATCAAGGGCTAGTTGCGTCCTAATACACAAAAGGAGTAGGTTTATACAATAGTGCTATTCTTACACTAAAAACTTTCACAAATTTACTAATTGAATGCCACGTTGCTCTTCTTCCTACTTCCCCCGGAGCACTCAGCCACAATCTGCCCCTAATCTGCAACTCCCCTAGTAACAAACGAAAAGGGAAGGGAGGGACCCTTGCTCTTCCCTTTTCTGCTGGCAAGAGTGCGAGGCGGAGGGCTGGAGAGACAAGAAGAAAAGAAAATAAAAGAAGGCAAACAGCCTGTTTTTCTTCCCAGGAAAGCCGCAGGCATATTGCCAGCAGCAGGCCCTGGCTGCGACGAGCCCCGGCGGCCGCCCTGGACTCAACATCCCCGGGACCCCTGACGTGGTTTCGGGAGTTTCGTGCTCTTCGCCAGCGCGGTCGCGGGCAGGCGCAGCGCCCAAACCAACGCCCCAGGACGCCTCGCTCCGGCCACAGGGCCCGCGGAGCTCCTCCCGCCCCGGCCGCGCTCACCTGCCGGACGCTGGCGATGGGCTCGTTGTTGGCGGGGCAGTACGTGGTCACCACCTAGAGCAGGACGGCAGCGGTGAGCGGCGGGGCCCCTTCAACCGGCGAAGGGGGCGCGACCCCCGAGGCCCCGCCGCCCCTCGCTCCCGCGCCCCCCGCACCTGCCCGCGGCCGCCCCAGCGCCCGTTGTACACGCCCGGGTTCTCCTCCTGTAGCCCCAGCTCCCGCAGCCACGCGTAGCGCTCCTGGCTGATCAGCAGCGTGGACATGGCGGCGGCTGGCGGCAGCCCTGCCCGCGGCAGCAGCGCAGCGAAGGCGCGGCGGAGCCCCAGCATGGCCGGCGGCCGCCAGCGCGGGGGGACGGGGCAATGGCGGCCGCGCCCCGCCCGCCCGCGGCCATTGGCGGCGCCGCGCCCGCGCCCCCCGCCCCGCCCCGCCCCGCCTGGCACCGGCCCCTGTGACTGACCCCCGCCTGACCGGGCCCCTCTGACCCCGCCTGACCGGGCCCCCCCGACCCCGCCTGACCGAGCCCCTCTGACTGACGCCGCCTGACCGGGCCCCTCTGACACCGCCTGGCCCCGGCCCCTCTGACTGACACCGCCTGACCGGGCCCCTCTGACCCCGCCTGACCGAGCCCCCTTGACGGTCCCAGCCTGACCGGGCCCCCCTGACCGAGGCCCCCTGATCGGGCCCCCCGCACTGCCAGCGCTGCCCAGCCCGTGTCCCGTCCGAAATCCACCCACACTCTGCTTCTTTTCGAGAAGGTACGACTGAGATAGGACCTCATCCATGTCTATGAGTATCTGAATGGAGGGTGCCAAGAAGACAGAGCCAGGCTCTGCTCAGGGGTGTCAAGCAATAGGACGAGAGGCAACAGGCAGAAACTGATGAACGAAAAATTCCACCTGAACATGAGGACGAATTGACTGTGCAGGTGACTAAACACTAGGACAGATTGCCCAAAGAGAGTGTGGAGTCTCTTTTGCTGGAGACACTCAACAACCATCTGGACGCGAATCTGTGCCATGTGCCCTGGAATGACCCTGCTTGAGCAGTCAGGTTGAACCAGATGACCTGCTGTGGTCCCTTCCAGTGCGAGCCATTCTGTGATTCTGTGTGATTCCATATGCCCTTCAAGAGCTGCAGGGGCAGAGGAGTCCCCAAGTCAGGTGTTTCTAATTGCTGCAGAAAATGAGAGCACAGGAACAAGGGAAGCATATCCTTATGCAACAAATAACAATAGTAATATGCAGGAGTATGGACAACCCTTTCCATTCCATTGAATCTCAGTTAAAAATCTCAGTGTCTCTGGCTTCTAAGCCAGCCACTTTATCTACAAGCCAGTGTTTGTGGCGTTACATTTTTCTTTCCCATATGCAGGACTAAAGCCTTTACTTGATATGTGCTCACCTTGCAAAATTGGAAGTGATTTCTATCCCATATTTTTACTGTAATTACACTTCAGTGGCTTTGGAAATTTAGATGACTCACTGTGATAATGAAATATTGTTTGTTTTCAGGAATGCAATATTTTCTGAATGACCAAACCAATGAGGAATAAACTCTGATACTAAGATCTAAATGTCTCGCTACTTACTTATAGGACAGAAGAGAAATGCCACTGCTCTCAAGAATGCCATTATTTATTTTTTGGTTTTCTACAGCTACACACTTTTCCTTAATGTGAATTGCATTAACTATAAATAATAATCTGCTCTTTAATTAGTGGTTGTTCAAGCAATTTTGTCAAAAGAAAAATGTTTTTGGATGACGTAAACAGATTAGTAGTCTTGTCAAGGTTCAAGAACTGGCTTTGCCTTTGGCTTTGCTGCATGCAAGATCAAACTGTCTCTTTTACTTGGAAAATGAATTTGGATACTATAAAACTTGTATCCAAAAGGCAGCAATGTTTTCTTTCTGCAGACTTTCACCTTTTTTAGCCTTATGTGCCTTTACACGATCAAACAGGTGTTTCACAACCACATAGCTGCAACCCATGCATTGTGTTTGAGCAAAAACGTGTGACTCTCAAATGTTCAGGGCAGTATCTGAGGCATGGACAACTGAGTTTCAGTTCTGCAGTCTCTTCTCATCACCATAAGCAGGCAGCTCCTCTACCAACAACTGCACACAGCTATTGGTACAGTAGCTACTGGTTGAGCCACAGAAAAAATCTGAAACCCTGGCACTGTGCCTGACTTGGATCTGTTCACATTTTTTGCTCCAGAGTGTCCAAGCAGATGAAAATATCACTGCCATAGGTGGTGCCAAAGTCCTTTCCGGAGGGACCTGGGGCTGGCTTGTGTGCAAGTAGCCAGTGATCAGATATGCAGGACTAACTGTGCGAGTTGCATTGTTATTAACCATCCACCACAGTGAAGACGTGGTTAGACCTACATTCAACCGTAGTGTGGGGCCCAAGCTTTTTTTTCTCCCTGCTGTGTCCAGCTGCACATCTAAATCTAGGTATGTCTTCAGAGCTGACAAGCACAACAGCGGTGTGAATTCAGAGCAGTGTCTGAAATACAGCACAGACACAATCTGTGCTCTGTCCCACAACTGCAGAGCAAGGCTAATTGCAGGAGAGTTTGTAGGATAGAAAAACATTGTGCAACAGCCAGATATGTGGGGGTGGGAGTGGGAGGAGAAGCCCCATATCACACTACATACAGTATGTAGTTTTTTTCTATTTGTTCTACATGGGCATCCAGAGCTTTATATTTTTAATCTTTATTAGTCAGACTTTTAGAGAGAAATTATCTGTCTATGGTAAACTTACTTTGCTGTGCAATCACACTAACATGACAATTTGCATTCTCCTTGATTTAGATGTGTTGTATCCACTACTGAGAGCACACCTTGAAATTTATGATATTTAAGACTGGTCATGAAACATTATTCTGCTGTAAAGCTATAATTAAGGTTCCTAAAATGTCCACTTCTAACAAAGTTTTCAAACATATATGAAAAGATTAATTTCAGTGATGCTTGTGAAAGTTGGTAAAAATATGTCCTCATCTTGTCCATCAAAGTTTCCTTCTTTCCAGATCTAAGTCAGCTGGGCATTGTCACAGGCTCCATCTTAGGTTAAGAAACATGGTAGTCAAAGGGGCTTGGAAAGGGAGGCAGTTCAACAATATCCCAGTCATAAGCCAGACTTTGAATCCATGAAACTGTCCTCTTGGGTTCTGGAATCACTACAGGGCTTTTCAGATGTAGTTCTTCCTTGCTCTGCGCTTCATTTTCTCATCTGTGGGAAAAGGTACAAGTTCCTTGTATCTTTAAAGCAATATCCAAGGAACATTAGCTGGACATGAGGGTGGAGGGCAAGTGTCCATGTTCAGGAGATCCCCAAGATTTTATGTTGTTGTGAAGTTAGAACAGCTTCAACACAGTACAAGCAATTCAGACAAAGGGTGTGGGGAGGAAAAGGAGAAAAGCTTCCAAAAACATGGTTAAAATTTTCCTTCCTGTCACATATTTTTGCAGCATGACAGAGCCTTGCCTCAGAGCAGCAGGCTCCTCTGTCCTGTTCACATAACTGTTATTTCAGTTCATTTTCAGAAGGAACAGTGTATTTTTCTCAGTGGTAGTGCAAGAGGAATGCAAAGAACTATGGTGATTCATGCTCTCAAAACAGTCAAATCTACAGGGGGGAAAGCAAACAGCAAAATTTCTCTCTTGACATGCGGTGTTTCAAATCGGTGCTTTTTACTTCCCTAGTTTGTCAGTTACTCATATCTTAAAGTTTCCTATTTACACTGTAAATAAAAAAGTGGTAACTTCCAGGACTCACTTCAATCCTTAGAAATAGGCATATATGTTGTATAGTCCATAAAGACAGAAAATGGCTTGAGGTATTAGGAAACAACAACAATAACAACAACAATAACAACAACAAACACAACCAAACAAGGTATCTTGTCATGTGGACAATGCAAAAGGGAATTTAGCATGCTCAAAAACAGACTTTCCATATTTAGCTCCAAGTGACAGTGCAGCAGGCAACATTATACTATCTGGCAATAATCAATAGTGACTTAATACATAAGTGATCAGAAGATCACTTCAGTGAGATCTGAGGCTGAAAAGAAAGCTGGTTCAGCAACAACCTCTGCACTCTGGCTTGTTCTCTTTCCATGCTGACCATGCACCGATGACCAGAGAGTTGCAGTTATTCCTCCTAATCACACACCTCAGAAAGTAATCACTGCCCTGGAAGGAACATGCATTACCAGACATAAGGCAGCTAATAAACAGGTACTCTTGGGATTATGCAAATAAAAACATGTGAAATGAAAGCATCCTTGGATGCAGCTTGATGACCTATACTGTTGGGGTCTCCCCCCCTGCCACGGAGCCCTGGGAGAGGGGCCCTGGGGGGGAGACACGGGGTTTCCCTGCCCCTGCTCAGCCTCGTTCCCGATTGGTTGTTTTGTGTTCCCCTGTGTGGGAAGGACCCTCAGGTCCCATGACTGGGGGAGTTCCTGAGCAGAGCCCCGGCCATGCGGCTGGAGAAATAAACATCTCTGAAACATCTACCACGAATCTGTCCATATGTACTTCTTTTCCATGGGACACCTGGTTTGATATATGCGTGTTACAGTAATCCCCGCTGTAACAAACTGGTGGAGGAATGTGGGCACGACACCGATCCCTGAGGAAAATTCGTGAGTAAAAAACCACTCTAGACCTCTCTCTTCTCATCTTGGTTTGGATATTCTCTCTGGACTATGGAAGAATCGTGGGAAATGGGGCTCTCTGAGCCACAGAAAAAAAATGTATCTAGAAGTTAAAGGAATCCTTGAACAACAAAACAAAAGGTATTGGAAACTGGGAGATCTAGAACATTTTTTTTACTGGCTTTTCAAAAAGGTTCTCCTGTATTTCTCGAGACTTACTTTTTGATATCGAACCTCCTGGATCTTGTCATGGGTGTTTCTTGGACAAGATCTGGGATAAGGTAAGGGATTAAACAGAACATGGACTAGCGACAGAAGCTCTCCGTGCCATCCCGTATAATCAGTGAAGTCTTGAGGGAGCATTTGTGCGGTCCCATTTACCCGTATAGGCAGAAGATCATACTTAGCCTGTGGCCAAGACGGCGCAGCAGCCATCCCGGGAGCACGACTGCAGCCGTGCCGGCGGAGGTGCCTGCGCTGGATGCGCGCCCGGCCCCCTCGGGAGCGCGCACCTTATCGCGGACCCATCCCTGTCTCGGGTCCCCGGCCACGCAGCCGCGAGTGAGGGAGCGCTGCCGCAGGCGCCGCGGGTGCCGTGGGCCACGAGCAGCCAGGAACCGGGCATCGGCGTGGCAGGCCGCTCTGAGCACACGGCCGGAGAGCCCTGCGGAGGGAGAAGCGGCGGGTTTCCACAGCGACACGAGAAGCCGCGCAGCGCTGAGCCGGAACGGGGCCGCACTCAAAGCAGCCGTGGAGTTTGCGTGAGCGGAACCGCTCACAGGGCACGGAGCCAGCGGCGATGGCAACGCGGGGCCGCGCAGAGCCCGGACACACCGGAGCAGCGCCGCTCGGAGGGTGCGGAAGCAGCCGCAACGCGGGGGCCCGGCCGAGACGTCGAGTCGGCGAGGCGGCGGCCACGCGGGACCAGCAGCCACAACGAAACACGCAAAGCACGTGAAGGAGGAGTTGTAGCCACGAAAGTCACAGGAACTGTGAAATGGTACAATGTAAAAAACAACTATGGATTTATAACACGAGATGATACAGGGGAAGATCTATTCATCCATAGAACTGCCATTAAAAGGAATAACCCTAAAAATTACCTGCAAAGTGTAGGAGATGGGGAAGTTGTACAATTTGATATAGTGCAAGGAAAGAAGGGTTTTCAAGCAGCGAATGTTACTGGGCCTGGAGGTATTCCCGTCAAAGGCAGCCATTATGCACAAAATTATAAACAATATCCATCCCAGCAATTTCCCTACTCACAGCCTACTTCCCCCTTTTACCCTCTACCCAATATGAACCCTTTCCTAAGTTTACCCCATCCCCAGTTTATTCCTAATCCGTTTTTCACCCCATGGCTTCCCTATACAATTCCATTTCCCTACAATTCCTCTCGGATGCCGAGGGGGGGATGAAAAGGGGGAGGGAAGAAATTAAACCCTCTCCTGCCTCAGTTTCCCCACAAAGCATGCCCAGAGAGTTTTGTCTCCCTTCTGTCAGCCCTAAGATGTTCCACAGAATCTGTTTGGACATTTATGTTTATCCAGTTGTTTTCATTCTCCTTTTATTAAAATAAAACGGGTGAAATGTTGGGGTCTCCTCCCCTGCCACGGAGCCCTGGGAGAGGGGCCCTGGGGGGGAGACACGGGGTTTCCCTGCCCCTGCTCAGCCTCATTCCCCATTGGTTGTTTTGTGTTCCCCGGGGTGGCCAAGGACCCTCGGGTCCCGTGACTGGAGGAGTTCCTGAGCAGAGCCCCGGCCATGTGGCTGGAGAAATAAAGATCTCTGAAACATCTACCAAGAATCCGTCCATATATACTTCTTTTCCATGGGAACACCTGGTTTGATATATGCGTGTTACAGTAATCCCTGCTGTAACACTATACCATGACAAGGTCCTCTACCTCTTATACAGCCTTTTCCACCTGCAGAAAGCAGTTTAGAAAGTAAGCAACCACCATTAGAACCATTTCATCACTAAGGAAATGGAAATCCAGAGAAGTCACTTCACACACTAATGAGGGACATTCCTTTGGACTTAAGTTTCAGTCTGGTATTTAGCCTTAAAGCCTTGCTACTGTATCATTGTCAGTGTTCCACTTCTCATATAGACAATTGCTGTACTAAAAGAACCTGTAGAGCTTTTCTTCTTTGCAAATAACAGGCTCTTAGTAATATAAAAACTACTAGCAAACCCACCCTGCACACACTTGTCTTGTCATGGGAGTTTGTGTACATCTTTACACTGATGGGTGGAATAAATGGTGATCAATTATGTATTTTACTCAGGCTGGCAACCTGTACCCAGTTGGGCTCTGGCAGGGATCAATACTGGGCTCCACAGTGTTCAACATCTTCATAAAATATCTGGATGATGGGATTGAAAGCACCTTCACTAATGTCGCTGCTGATGCCAAACTGGGTAATGAGGTGGATCCACCAGAAGGGAGAGCCATCTTACAGAGAAACCCTGACAGGCTGGAGGAGTGGGCAGGAAAGAACAGAATGAAGACAACTGCAAAATCCATGAGGAAAGACCAAAGTAGTTAGGTCTCTTCTCCAAGGAGACGAGAAGGCTCAGAGGGGACCTAATCACATTATTCCAGTACTTATGGAGCATCTGCAAAGATGATGGAGTCTCTCTTCACGAAGTGCTACATGTAGGAGACAAGGGGCAGCAATACAAGTTGCACTGGGTGAGGTTTCATCTTGACATAAGAAAGACATCTCTTATAACAAGGTCAATCACTGGAACAATCTTCCTAGAGACTTGGAAGAGTTCCCATTGCTGGTGGTTTTCAAGGTGCAATCAGATGAGGTGCTAAATAATCTCCTGTAGGTTTCTTTTCCCACAAAATGACTTGGTGATCTTCCAAGGTCCCTTCCGTGATTCTCTGGCATATGTGGGGTGTGTTGTTCTAGAGTCCAATAGATGAGCAATGGAGAGAATGACAAAAAGAGGTGCAAAAGAATTTAGAACATACTTGAACAATTCTGATGTATTTGAGGTACATTTTGAATGATACTGAGAACTAGACAACATGGGAGGGGGAAAAAAGGGCAGTGTTTTATATACACGTGTGGATCTTTGAACAGTTTTGTTATCAGCACAGGGCAGGACTGTCCATATTAAGCAGGCATCCCAGAAAGAGTTTACTTGCCAAAGTTCATGTTACCACATGAAAAAAACCAAAAGAAAACACCAACCAAAAAAACCCACAAACAACAAGAAAACCAACCCAAAAAAACCAAACAAAAACCCCCCAGATCATAAATTACTTGGAAATGCGGGATCTAAAAAAAAGAAACTCCCCCTGCCCTTCCCTCCCCCCCATCCAGTATTTTTAAAGGGGCTTACCTGGAAGTTTAAACAGCCAGAGAGAAGCCAGCTTTTGTGCAGCTAATAGTGCTGAGGTCCCGAATTATACACTACATCTACCTGTTGCTTAGCAGTTGAGGATAGGAAGCAACAGGCCAAACAAATTCAACATTTTGCCCATGCCCATAACTTCTGTCTCTTCTCTTGTAGTGTTTATGGTATAACCATGACTATGAAGGAAGTTAAAGAAATGGGTGTTTGTGTAGCTATCATAACAATTTTTGCAAAGGTTTCTCTCAAGTGTAACGTAGCAGCTAAATGTCTACATGGGTGGTAAAGTTGTTGTGAAAATAGCCTCCCCACTGGGAATGTAATTATTCAGTGCTTTGCAGATTTGCATTTGTTGGCCTTTCAGTAGCATTGGTTGATGAGAAAGGTTGGCTGCGCAGCTGATACAAGCATTAGGCAGAGTTCTTTGTGAAAATGGCTATAAGAATATTAAGAAATGCAAAAACAAAAAAAAAGGATCATCCAAATGTTAGCTAAGGTGAATCTGGATTTCATTTTAACAACTTGCTTATTAGAATAACAGGGGTGAGAGAGTTAGGGAAGAGAACATACAAGAATGAAATGAGCAGATATTTGACACTAACTGTCTGTTGTAGAGGCATCATATATTTGAGATACGCATTTAAGCTCAAGGCCAGGAATATGTCCAGATAGCAAAAAAAAAAAATTCATTTATTTATGCTCCTATATCCAGTTGAATCAAAGCCTACAACCACTGGAGACTTGGCACACAATCAAAAGAGAAAGGAATTCAAGAAGGCTCAACCTTCCACAGGTTTTGAAGGGCAAAGATCACCTTGCCAGGTAACACGGCTCAGCAGCTATCAACACTCCCTCGTTCTGGATAATATTCCCATGAGTACTACAGAACGGAGGCAAAATGGGGCATGTCCGGAAGGGCTTTAGGGGGAGGTTCTGCTGTTTTTTAAGTTGTTGGTATGGAATAGTTCAGTGTTAATTCTTAAATCCAATCTGGAAAAAACCCAAGTCCTTCCCCTGCTTGTCTTGTTAGAGAGGAGAGGAGTTGTATTTGATCCAGTCAGCATCTTTACACGGCATGAACCTGGAAAGCCTAGTGCTGTGCATAAGTACAGTGGTTACTGATCTTTCCAGGCTGAGAAAAGCATTGCCAGGACTCAACTTTGTTTTCCAAAATGGAGGGAAATTATTTAACCCTCATTTTTAAAGCTGTTAAGTTGTGCAGTACTTTCTTTCCTTAATATATATACCCTCAAAAAGAAAATATCCACTTCTGTACAGTTATATCAAAGTCATTTTTCATTCAGGTGCTCAGCAAGACATCCAGGATTAACTAACATTTCATGGCAACCTTAAATTCCCTTAAGATTGCTGCCAACATAGAAACACCCGGGGGCTACTCAAACGCATTGTAAATATAACATTACCTTGATCAATGTATTCCACGTTATTGGTTACTATATAACATAGTCAATTTAGTGGGACCTGCCTGCAATTCGACTTTATGCACAATGTCAGTTTGTTCAGTCCAAACTACTGCAGCTGAAACACACCTCACATTTGGAATTCTGAGGAAGTCAGGAGGCAGTCTTAATGGATCAGTGCTTAAACTATACGAGAGTTGAGAAACCTGAACTTCCTAGGGAGACCTGTGAAGCAGATTGCCAAAATCAATCAGATCTGTGAGAAGCCAGGCTTGAAGGCAAGTACTTCCTAGGATGTTCAACATCCTTTACAATAGGATTCCTTTCTGAGCATCATGATCCTTGATCTGTCTTCTTGATCCTTGATCTATCATCCTTGTCTGTCTTCTCTGAGCCTTGTTCCATTGTGCAGGTGTGTAACCCAGACACAGGTAAGGAGAGCACGAGAGTAAGGGCACGTTACCTTCCTGCCGCCTTGCCATGGTGGTTTGTACGCCCAGTGAGCGGCAGGGACATCTTGGAGTGTTTCATACCTGATGGGAGCGGTTGCATGCTCTGCCTTGGACTGCCACTTTCTCCTCTCCTGCCTCATCTCCAGTCTGTGGTGCTGGCGAGCAGGCTTGGGAGCGCGGCTGATGGATATTTTGCCATCTGGTGGCAGCTCACAGGGGAAACATTTGTGTCACCAACACTCGCTGTTCCGGACGAGCATAACCAGAACAGATGAGTGTGGTTGTAGCAACTGCAAAATGGTTTTCAGAAGGTTCACAGCAGCACAGAACTACCCAAACCCTGCAGAGACCATTATCTACCCACCTGCTGCATCTCTTGCATGTTTTCTGCATGCCCATGGTAGCATCTGAAATGAAAACAGAGAAGTTCGCCAGATGTATTTCTAGAATGCTGTAGCTAGTCTGGGAAATGTAAAAAAAAAAAAAAAAAAGGAAAAGGGGGAAGGGAAAAGGGGGAAGGGAAGGGAAAATGGGAAGGGAGGGAAGGGAAGGAAGGGGAAGGGAAGGAAGGGAAGGGAAGGGAAGAAGGGAAGGGAAGGGAAGGGAAGGGAAGGGAAGGGAAGGAAGGGAAGGGAAGGAAGGGAAGGGAAAAGGGGGAAGGAAGGAAGGGAAGGGAAGGGAAGGGAAGGGAAGGGAAGGAAGGGAAGGGAAGGGAAGGGAAGGAAGGGAAGGGAAGGGAAGGGAAGGGAAGGGAGGGAAGGGAAGGGAAAAGGGGGAAGGGAAGGAAGGGAAGGAAGGGAAGGAAGGGAAGGGAAGGGAAAGGGAAGGGAAGGGAAGGGAAGGGAAGGGAAGGGAAGGGAAAAGGGGGAAGGGAGGAGGGAAGGAAGGAAGGGAAGGGAAGGAAGGAAGGGAAGGGAAGGAAGGGAAGGGAAGGGAAGGGAAGGGAAGGGAAGGGAAGGGAAGGGAAAAGGGGGAAGGGAAAAGGGGAAGGAAGGGAAGGGAAGGGAAGGGAAGGGAAGGGAAGGAAGGGAAGGAAGGGAAGGGAAGGGAAGGGAGGGAAGGGAAGGGAAGGGAAGGAAGGGAAGGGAAGGGAAGGGAAGGGAAGGGAAAAGGGGGAAGGGAAGGGAAGGGAAGGGAAGGGAAAAGGGGAAGGGAAGGAAGGGAAGGGAAGGGAAGGGAAAAGGGGGAAGGGAAGGAAGGGAAGGGAAGGGAAGGGAAGGGAAGGAAGGGAAGGAGGGAAGGGAAGGGAAGGGAAGGGAAGGGAAGGGAGGAAGGAAGGGAAGGAAGGGAAGGGAAGGAAGGGAGGGAAGGGAAGGGAAGGGAGGGAAGGGAAGGGAAGGAAGGGAAAAGGAAGGGAAGGGAAGGAAGGGAAGGAAGGGAAGGGAAGGGAAGGGAAGGGAAAGGGAGGAAGGAAGGGAAGGGAAGGGAAGGGAAGGGAAGGAAGGGAAGGGAAGGGGAAGGGAAGGGAGGGAAGGGAAGGGAAGGGAGAAGGGAAAAGGGGAAGGGGAAAGGGGGAAGGAAGGGAAGGGAAGGGAAGGGAAGGGAAGGAAGGGAAGGGGAAGGGAAGGGAAGGGAAGGGAAGGAAGGGAAGGGAAGGGGGAAGGGAAGGGAAGGGAAGGGAAGGGGAAAAAGACCCCCTAAACCCCAAATTGAAAGGCCTGAGTCTTCTGCTGCCTTCCTTCCTCAGAGGTGCTGTCACTGCCAAGCCTGAGAGGGCCTCCTCCCCAGTCCACGGCCTCCTGCTCACAGCATGTGCACAGGTGCCCTGTTGTGTAGTACATGTTTGTGTCGTGGAGCAGCAGGGAGGAGTGATGTCACATCTGGTGCCAGAGTGAGCCAGTGAGGGGGATGGGGTGGTTTCCCCCTAGGGACTGCAGGTCCCACTGCCAACAGCTTAGGCAGTGCCAGTGCTGTGGTTGCTGCTTAGCAGGATACAAGAGCAAAGATCCTCTGTTCTCTCCCCACAGACAGCTGCCATTTATTACCGCAGGCCTGGTTCCTACAGTATATCACCGTGTCCCGCAGCCATAGGGAGGAGGAGGAGGAGAAGATCCAGCAGGCAGGAATTGTGCAGCAAGATTGATTTATTTAATTATTTTACAAACTCTTTTATAGACTTTTTTCTTCATAGTCTAATTGGACAAAGGATCAGCCACCCCTTGGGGTGATTGGCCAAAATCCTAAAACATCTATTGTCAAATTTTTCTACTAATACCATATAACAGAGACTTTCCAAGGTTGCGGTGGCTTTGGTTGTTTACATTCCCTGCTACCTCTTCTGTGAGAGAGAAAAGTCTCTCACGGACTTAGAAAATAACAAGAAAATCCTCACTAACAGCATTTTTGTACCTACAGCCATTGGACAAAAACTCTTTGTAGTGAGGAATTCCAAAGGACAGGATGGCTCAGGGGAAGCAGACACAAACTTCCAGAGGGGAGGGCTCTTCCCCAGGTCAAGGAATTTTTTGGGTGGGATGAGGTGGAACTTATCTGTGTGGATTGTGGGAGAGGAGCCCTAGGGCTTCTTACTTTCCCAGCTCAATGGAGAAACAACTCCCAGAAAGATCTCTTTAGTTTCCAGACTTGCTTCTTTTCAATTCAAAAGTGAAAATCCTCATGTGTAGGAGCTTTGTAGCCTGCTTTTGATGGCCCAGGTCACTTGTGATGAGCATTGGTGAACGTACACTTGCCAGCTCTAGGCACAGATTCAGTTGGTTTGTATGGAGTATCTCTCAGGTAACATTGGCAGGATGATATCACAGATCCAAGTCTGAACTGCCAGGAGCCTTTGAAAGCCCCTGGCTCCCTTTTGCTGACCTTTTGGGCTGGCTCCCACCTCAAGGTCTACTTGTGTGCCTAGTAAAAGGCTGCAATAAACCAAAGATTTTCTTTCAGCACTGATGCCTACTTGTGAGAGCACATACACCGATAAGCAATTGGAGATAAAGAGCTCTTTAACACTGTGGTCCCACCACTGGGACACAACCAAGGATTCTGCGGAGGTCTGGCCCATGGAGTCCTCATGAGGAACTGGCCAGTTTGCTCTTCCCTCTTCTGCAGGCACTGGCTGTACATGAGCTTCCTCCTGTCTCATGCTTGAGTGTCCATGCTCTCAACCTATCCACAAAATCACAGACATGGGATGTGAGTCCCAAATCATGAAAGCTCTAGTGAGTGAAAGCCAGCAGCAAATTAGCATGAAAACACATGCCTAAGTAAACCAGAGGGAATTGAGGCTAGGGGCCACACATGTGCAGCTGAAAGCAGATGCAAGGAGAGACAGGGCTTCACCCTCCTGTGTATCTCAGAGAATCACAGAATGGATCAGGTTGGAAGAAACCACAGTGGGTAACCTGGTCCAACCTCCCTGCTCAAGCAGGGCCATCCTCAAGCACACTGTAAAGGATTAAGTCAAGATGGATCTTGATTATGTGTTGAGGGAAGAGTCAGGTCTGGCTTTCTGAGCAATATTATCCCAATTAAAAGCTGAAAAGAGAAGAAAAATATCCTTCAAATATAGAAAATTAGAAATTTCCTTCGGTTTTATTCTTATATTTTTCTTAAACACAGCTTTGAAATGTTCTAGGGATATATTTCTCATACTATGAGACTACAGGATGGCTTTCATAATGGGAATTTACAAACATCCTTCTGAGAAACCTTGGAAGTTATGTACCATTAATTCTCCATCTTCTTCATTTTTCAGAAATGTTCAGTGTAAAATATGATACATATTCTTTTCCTGGGGGATCAAACCAACCGGATCTGTTGGCAAGCCTGTTTGGCTTGCAGTGTTATTGCAAATGGTGGTCTCTCTGGATGCTCAAGGAAGGATGACCTGGAGGAAGGCAGCTGACTGGAGGATACTGTTTATGCTCCTTGGTCAAGGGTTTGTGTCAACATGCTCTTGTTGGCAGAAGGATGTTCTCAGGGTTGAAACTGCTACTATCCAGCAAGAATAGGAGGAATATTTCCTCCATGGGAGAACCTTCATTATCTGCATAGGTAAGATATCTATCTTTTGCATAGATGAGATACTGAACATGACAGACACAGAAGATTTGCATGTAGAAAAGTATTCCTCACTGGGTAGTCAGAAACCTGCTTGTTTACAACCTCCTAGAGTATGAATGGCCTGTGCGCATGGTCTGTGAACACATCGGGTCATAGCAAGATATGTGAGCATACAGAGAGTTGATAATAAACTGTTATGTGGCTTGCATTTCTTTATCTGCAAAGAGGATTCTGAATGGCATGGATTCCTCTTCTTGAAACTAGAGCTGGAAGATGACTTGTCATGAAAAGCAGATTTCATATTTGCTATAAAGGATCAGTACTATTCACAGGATCCAGTTTCTTTTAGCCTTTCTGACACTGATAACTAAAGATAAGTATATGTATACTGCAGATGGAAATCTTTATAGAAGGCAATTGAGGCCTTGGAAGTCTGCTCAAATATTATGCTAGAGACAGAAAAGGAAAAATCACTCTTCTTCAGAAACTTGCTTTCATGGAGGAAGAAGAGCAAGGTAGCTGGTAGCTGCTCACAATAATGCATAGGAAAGGACGATGTTTCTCTGTAATAGGCTCATCACCCAAATCAGTTCTCCTTTTCCTCCACACTTGTAGGTACAAAAATGCTGTTAGTGAGGATCTTCTTGTTATTTTTCTAAGTCCGTGAGAGACTTTTCTCTCTCACAGAAGAGGTAGCAGGGAATGTAAACAACCAAGCCACCTGCAACCTTGGAAAGTCTTGTTTATGGTATAGTAGAAAATATTTTGATAATGGATGTTTTAGGATTTGGCCAATCACCCCAGGGGGTGGCTGGTCCTTTGTCCAATTAGACTATGAAGAAAAAAGTCTATAAAAGAGTTTGTAAAATAATTAAATAAATCAATCTTGCTGCACAATTCCTGCCTGCTGGATCTTCTCTCTCCTCCTCCTCCCTATAGCTGCGGGACACGGTGATATACGTAGGAACCAGGCCTCGCGTAATATTTGGTGCTGCCTGACGTGATTTGCACTCTCTGACGTGTCCTGCTGGCTGTGAGCCAAGCCGAATTCCTGTAGAGGTCGCTGTTCCTTTTACCCCCCGGGACCGGAGGTCCGACAGAACTGAGAAATGGCGAACAGCGGCTCACAGAATGACGCTGTCGTACTGGTCTGGAAAGGTGTGTTTAGCATATTGGGCACACTCCATTCCTGAAAACTCAGTTCGGGAATTATTAGACTGGGCTTACTTTAAAAGGGATTTCCATGGACAGAGATACTGCCTGGACTTTGCCTTATGGCAGGAACTCGGCTCTGCTGTCCGACACGAGCTCCCGACTGGGGAGCCGGCAGCGTTAGGATTATACAAAACCTGGCGTTCATTATTTTTTCTGCTGACAGCCCTTGACTGTGATAGCAGGGCTGGATCCCTGTCTCGTGATAAGTGACGGAGGAATGTCGAGGGGGCCCCCGCTGACTGGCCTTCTGGGGCAAATGATGGTGGATTCGGAATAAACCCCCCCGGCTCCACAGGCAGAGCCCCGCACCGGCTCACCCTGCACAGTCTCAGGACTCCGCAGCCCCCAGGGACCCCGCGCCGCCAGAGGCGGGGGGGGTCAGGGCAGAGGCAGGGCGCACAGCCTGCCTTGCCGTTCGGCTGGACGGCAGCCACGGCTTATCCAGGGCCGCAGATCAGCGGCTTAGCCAACTGGACGCCCAGAGAGCGTCCTAGTTCGGTTCCGTATGCACCTGGATCTAACTTAGCGGGTAGCGCCGGGCGTGCCCCCCCGGAACTGCCTGGCTGTCTCCGCTGCCCTCCCTGGCGCTGGACTGTTCTGCGCAGTCGCAGAACCGAAGTATGGACCCTTTTATGCAGCATTTGCCCTTTCTGGCAGAGCTGCGAAACCTATCCCGAAGGATGGGGACTTGCTCAGCCTGTTAGAGCGGCGAATGCCCGAGCCCGCGCCGCAAGCGGCGCCAGGCCGGCCGTGCCGCCCGCCCGCCCGCGCCCCCCCGCCAGAAGCGGGAGACGCAGCTCCGAGCCGAGAAACGGCGCGGCCGGCGGCGAAACCGGGAACAGCGCTGCCGCGGGAAAACCGGAAGCGGCGGCGGCTGCTGAGCGGCGGGCAGAGCGGCGGCGCCGGGAGCGCCCGCAGAGAACGGACCGGCAGCGGCGCCGGGCGCGTCCGCAGAGCGCCGGCCAGAGACGGCGGCGCCGAGCGCGCCCGGGGAGCGCGAAACAGCAGCGGAAGCGGCAACCGCGCCGAACGTGGCTGCTGTGCGGGAGACAGCCGCGGCGCCGGGCGCAGCCGTAGCTCCAGAGTCGGCTGCAGCTTCAGTACCGGCTCGGTCGGATCTGGCCGAGACGGCCTCCCGTAAAGAGACTGCTGTAAA
This sequence comes from Corvus cornix cornix, assembly GCF_000738735.6. Taxonomy (NCBI): domain Eukaryota; kingdom Metazoa; phylum Chordata; class Aves; order Passeriformes; family Corvidae; genus Corvus; species Corvus cornix. The sequence continues at coordinate 45,900,997 of NC_046357.1, read as the reverse complement.
AACTGCCGCGCAGCCAGCTGCAGTCTGTCCTGTCTGTTCTGGCTCTGGCGAACTTAGCCAAAGTGCCTCCCCTCCCCGTACATTTCTGTTCCCTCCCAGCACCCCAAAGTTGCCTTTGCCTGATGATTCCTCGTCAGGCAGTGAGGCAGATGAGGTTCTGGCCCCAGGTCGTCAGGCGGCTGTAGCCGCGCGGCGAAGAAAAAGGCTGCGCCGGTCTCGCCCCTGGACCTTTCCGGACTGCACGGTAACAGTGCGTCCGACGCATCATAATCGCTTCCTAGAGTCTCTTAAGGTGCAAGCATTGGGGGAGGGTGACTGGAGGTTATTAGAAATCCTTGGACTGCCAAATAGATCTGAGGATTCTGGGGGTAACCGGGGAGCTGTTACACTCCATCCGCAGGCTGTGCCCGACGTTCAGGATGGTACTGGTTCCCCAAAAGAGATCCGAGCTTTCCCAGTGTATAAGGCTCTCCCAGATTCAGGAGAGCATGACAAGCATGAGGTAATTGCTTGGAAAGTTGCCCAGGACCTCCAATCCAAGGTGGCACAATATGGGCTGGGTTCTGCTGGGTTATGCAAATAATAAGGGTGATAAATACAGATTTGCTTTCTCCATTTGATATCAGACACTTAGGTCAAATTCTATTTCAACCTGTACAATTTACAGTTTTTGAGACAACCTGGAAGAAAGCTGGCCAAGAAGACTGCATTAGCAAATTTGCAGCTCCCTGCTGCTGATCCTAGACAGACAGCAGGAGTGGATGCTTTGATGGGGGAGCGGTCCCTTCTCTGATCCCAGCCTACAGGGTAACTTGCCCTCTAGCATCCTGCAGCAAGCACAACAGGTCGGCATGGCTGCCCTGTTGAAAACCATAGAGTTGTCAGCAACCCAGAAGCGATATACTGAAATAGTTCAAGGGAAATCAGAGTCATTCCTTTCTTTTGTAGAGAAAGTTGCTGCTTCTCTCGAGAAGCAGGTTGAAGATGACGGGTTAAGACAGTTGTTGTTAAGGCAGTTAGTGAGAGATAACGCAAACGAGGAGTGCAGAAAAATCATAGATGCCTTACCAGGGATCCTGAGGTAACAGACATGGTCGAAGCCTGCCGCTAAGGTGGGATCTGGGAACCAGAAAAGGTCTGCTTTGGCTGCGTTCCTGCAGCCCTGTTCGCGCATCTTCTGGTCGTGAACCAAAGCAACCAAAACAGGTGAAGAAACGGAAGCGGCCTAAGCCTAGCCAAAAAGAGAACACACCGATCCCCCAGTGCAAAAGGTGTGGCAGGCCAGGGCATTGCACGGGGCTACTGTAGATCCCGGACTCATGCCAATGGTCAGCCTTTGTCGGGAAACTTTCCGCCGGGGTGCAAGGAGGGGGAATTGCCTCTCCGATGCAGTCGCTCCCCCAGAGAGTGGCACAGGTACAGGCACAGGCCTACCCAGCCACCCTAGGACGGCACCCAGGGATCAGACGGCACCCGGATCTGACGGGAGTCCACCACCGCAGCCGCAGTGTCTTAGACTCTAGCGGTATTTATAAGGTTCCGGATGCATATGGACCCTTAGCCCAGGGATCCAGTGCGATGCTGGTGGGAAAACCTGATGTTGCCCATCAAGGAATCTTAGTGCACTCAGGAGTTATTGATGCTGACTTTAAAGGTCAGATTTGCGCTATGGTCTCCACGCAAAAACCCCCTGTAACTATTCCTGAAAAGACCTGCCTTGCTAAATTGGTGCCTTTTAAGTCTTGTGTCCCCAGGATAGAGCAACAAACTCACGAAGATAACGGCAGTGGATCTACGGGACTTCCGAGGCCTTTGGACTGCAGACATCTCTGACCAAAGGCCACAGATGACATGTACCCTGATCCTGCCGAACGCCCGTCTGCCCCGGATTCAGCTTCGAGGTTTGATTGATACGGGTGCTGATGTAACTATCATCTCCTTCTCTGCGTGGCCTCCCTCATGGCCTTTAGCCCCGGTGGGATCGGCCATCGCAGGATTAGGAGGATCCACACAGAGCTATCTAAGCGAACGGCCTGTGGTGGTGAAGGACTCAGAGGGGCACACAGCTACAATCAGGCCTTATGTTGCTACCACTTCCCTTAACCTTTGGGGGCGGGATGTGTTGGCAGCTTGGGGTGTACGGATTGGGACAAATTTTTAGCAGGGTCACTGTGTGTAAGGGCGCACAGCATCCTACACTGCCTTTGCGGTGGTTGACTGACACACCAGTCTTTGAGCCGCAGTGGCCCCTACCAAAAGAGAAGTTAGACGCCCTTCATCAGCTGGTTCAGGAACAGTTGCAACAGGGGCACCTTGAACCTTCTACTAGCCCCTTGGAACACTCCTGTTTTCGTAATTAAGAAGAAATCAGGGAAATGGAGTTATTGCAGGACCTCCGGAAAGTTAATGCAGTAATGGAAGGTATGGGGGCATTGCAACCTGGCATGCCCTCTCCCACCATGATTCCTACGGGGTGGGACATCCTGATCATTGATTTAAAGGATTGTTTTTTCACAATTCCTTTGCATCCTGATGACAAACCAAAATTTGCCTTTACTGTGCCTGCCATTAACAATGCTGAACCTGCTAAGAGATACCAATGGAAGGTCCTCCCTCAAGGGATGAGGAACAGCCCAATTATCTGTCAGTGGTATGTCGCCCAAGCTTTAGCCGGAGTTCGCAAGCAGTTTCCTGATGCACGCTGCTACCACTACATGGATGATATCCTGGTGGCAGCGTCCACTCGGGACGAGCTGCTGAGAATACAGCCTCAGCTGCTCGCTGCTCTGCATGCCTATGGATTAGAGGTAGCTCCGGAGAAAGTTCAACAGCATCCTCTTGGAAATATTTAGGAGTGAAAATTTTGGACCAAATTATCCAAACGCCAAGAGGTGCAATTCCCGGATTCAATTAAAACCTTGAATGATGCTCAAAAGCTGTTGGGTGTCATCAATTGGTTACGACCTTATTTAGGTCTAACTGCAGAACAGCTTTCCCCTCTTTTTAATATATTAAAAGGGGACCCTGGTCTGAATTCACCTCGGGAGTTGACTCCGGAAGCGCGGCAAGCGCTGCAGGAGGTCCAACGGGCTGTTTCCGCTCGTCAGGTTTATCGAGTGGATCCCTCCATTGCTATCACTGTTTACATTACTATTCCAGACCTCCATCCTACAGGTATCATTGGCCAGTGGAATGCACAATGGCCTGATCCTTTGCATATCCTAGAATGGGTCTTTTTGCCTCACCAGCCAAAAAGGACGGTGACCACAGTGTTTGAATTGGTCGCTTCTCTGATAATCAAATGCCGTCAACGGTGTTTGCAACTGATGGCTGCGGATCCTGCAGTAATTGTCATTCCGATCTCAAAGGAATACTTTGAGTGGAGCCTCATCCATAGTGCTCCTTTGCAAAGCGCGCTGCAAAACTTTTCAGGGCAGATCACTTACCATCTGCCCAGCCATAAATTACTGCAGCTGGCAAAATCGACCGTACTTTCCTTGCGGCCGAGAAATAGCCGAGTGCCGGTGCAAGGACCCACCGTCTTTACGGATGGTTCAGGGAAAAACTGGGAAAGCCATTGTTACCTGGAAGGAGGGATCGGAATGGCAGGTGCTGAAGGAACACGAGTCAGGCTCTGCTCAGTTAGTTGAATTAAGGGCTGTTACCATGGCTTTTCAGCGATTCTCACAGGAACCTTTGAATTTGGTTACTGACTCTGCTTATGTAGCAGATATAACTCAACGCTTAGATTGTTCACTTCTGAAGGAGGTGAACAATGCGGCTCTGTTTTCACTGTTGCAAACCTTGTGGTCTGCGATTCAGGCTCGAGTGCATCCGTATTACATTCTGCACATTCGAAGCCACACCAATTTACCAGGGTTTCTAACAGAAGGCAATGCCAGGGCTGACATGCTGGCCAACCCTGCGTGGGTAGGGCCTCAGCCTGACAAAATTGCACAAGCCAAGGCATCGCACGGTTTCTTCCATCAAAGTGCACATACCCTGCAGAAGCAGTTCCATTTAACGCCAACCGAGGCGCGCGACATTGTCAGCGCTTGTGCTGACTGTCACGGACTCGCTGCGCCTTTGCCAGCCGGGGTAAACCCCAGAGGGCTAAAAGCCTTGCAGATTTGGCAAACGGATGTAACTCACATCCCAGAATTTGGTCGGCTGAAATATGTGCACGTGTCTATTGACACTTTCTCCTCGGCTATGTGGGCTACTGCTCACACTGGAGAGAAGGGCCGTGATGTCATTGCCCATTGGAATTGGCTTTCTCAGTCCTGGGCGTGCCAGCTTCTGTGAAAACCGATAATGGTCCTGCCTACGCCTCGGAGAAGACGCGGCAGTTTTTACACCTATGGGGTGTAGACCATACCTTTGGTATCCCACATTCTCCTACTGGCCAAGCCATTGTCGAACGCGCTCATGGTACCTTGAAGCGTGTTTTGGACAAACAGAAAAGGGGAATGCATGGAGAAACCCCACAGAGCCGACTAGCAAAAGCTTTGTATACAATTAATCACCTTACAGTACCACAAAATTCAAATAATCCTGTTATTCTGAATCATTTTCTCTCATTGCAGTCTGCAGGCGACAGACAGCTGCCCCGGGCAAAAGTCTGGGTACGGAATTTACTCACTAACCAGTGGGAAGGCCCTCATGAGCTTATCGTTTGGGGTCGTGGGTATGCTTGCGTTTCCACAGATACTGGGTACGGTGGCTACCTTCAAAATGCGTTCGCCCTGACCTGCGGCACCAGAGGCAGAACAGGCAACCTCCAAATGATGACCAGAACGCCAACCATCCAAATGGCGACCAGAATGTAGATCATCAGCCTAATGACTCTTCTGATGATGACCAGGATGTCAACCATCAGGCAGATGGTCCTTCGACAAGCAGAGACTGGGATGGTCCTTCCACAAGCAGAGACTGAATTTTAAATTTCTTGTTATGGAGTCAGATAGTTAAAGCCTTAAGGACATTTTTAGAATTAATAACTGATGTAGATTTCTATTTAGGATTAATAGTAGAGTTGTTATCTTATAAAACAAAAAGGGGGAATTGTAGGTACAAAAATGCTGTTAGTGAGGATCTTTCTTGTTATTTTTCTAAGTCCGTGAGAGACTTTTCTCTCTCACAGAAGAGGTAGCAGGGAATGTAAACAACCAAGCCACCTGCAACCTTGGAAAGTCTTGTTTATGGTATAGTAGAAAATATTTGATAATGGATGTTTTAGGATTTTGGCCAATCACCCCAAGGGGTGGCTGGTCCTTTGTCCAATTAGACTATGAAGAAAAAAGTCTATAAAAGAGTTTGTAAAATAATTAAATAAATCAATCTTGCTGCACAATTCCTGCCTGCTGGATCTTCTCCTCCTCCTCCTCCCTATAGCTGCGGGACACGGTGATATACCGTAGGAACCAGGCCTGCGGTAATACACACTGAGTCAATGAACCTGAGAGAAGAGAGGAAATCTGACTCCTTAGATGTAATTAATTATTTTTCCAGTGTGTAAAAAGATGCAAATGTTTTGTTTTTCTTTGGTACAAACTATTTCATTCACTTCTCTAAATGAGTTTGCTTCGATACTTTGCTCTTCTCGACAGAAGCTTCAGTTTTCTCTCCCGGTGGCTGGTTATGTTGCCAAGAGAGGGCAGCAAAGAAGCACAGAAACTGCATGCCTGGCCCTATATTAGGTCACATGGGACTATAATTTGAGGAATCATTAGGACAGGAGATCTGTGCCTTACTCAATTACTGCCCACTGCACTTAACCTGCAAGTAGTTTGTTCCTACTGCAAAAGCAAACCTCTGAATTGCACTCTTTTCTTTCTGTTTTCTTTCAAGTAAAAGAAATAAGCACAAACTTCTGTGAAACATTTGAAAATAAATCTTGTGCCATGGGGAGCATGGCTGGACAAACGGCACACACAGCTCTGGGGATGCTGTGCAGAAGGCATGAATCCCACACCTGCCTTTTCATGGTTTTGCAGAGGATTAAATGTATGTAACAAAGTGCACAGCTACACTATAGCTTTGTTTCCATGTGCAATACATATTTACTGTTCGTGCTGTCAGCTTCCTACTGCTGGCTTCATTACACATAACACAGGCTCTGATCTCCAAAGGACAGCACTTTCTTTCAAATCCATCATTCTTTTAATATGCAGAGCCAGCTCCTTCATGTGTGCTGCTACCCAAGCTGATCACCACATAGCCTTAAAGACATGCTTATTACAATATTTGTTGAATTGATCTGGGCTGAACCTGCTTTAGAAAAAAACAAAGTAACCTGGTTGGTTTCAATACAATTGATTATTTTTACCCCAAAAGGACCTGCAGTGTTTTGAGCCCTGCCTCTGGAGGCAGCTGGTTCTACTGCCCATGTTTTTGAGCATTAAAACAAAACATTCACAGCAGATTTTCACTTAATGAGAAAAATGTCATGGCCTGACATGTAACATTGAGGTAGAGAGGGAAGGTCTGTGTGGGCTTTGTGTTAATGCAGGACAAGCTGCTGTTGCTCTCTGAGGTTTTGCCCTTCTAAGGTCAAACATGGATGCTGGCTCTTTACCCATTAACTGGAAAACACTTGAGCTCTCCTGATAAAATGAAACTAATATTTAAGGACTGGAGCACACTGTTCTAGCACAAGGCTAGAATTGTGGGAAAACACAAAGCGGTGGATGAATCCTGCCACCTGTTCTATACTTAGATTTGAACACATTAATGCCAGCTTAACCTTGTCTACAAAAAAAGAAAAGCCTTGGGTCAGATCAAGACCTAGTTGCGGAAGACCGTGGCAGAGGCTTCTCAGAGCAGGAGGTGCTGAGAGAGCATCAAACCCACAGGATAGGTATTCAGACAGTTCCAGACACAGAAGGCCTCTTGTAAGAAACTTCTCTGGCTGGTGAAGGGGAAAAACAATGATCCCACCAGTGGCCCAACTGATTTCTCCTAAGCCAGGATATTGTGACCAACCCGGATTTTAAGGGAAAAGAGACTAAAAGAGAGGAGGGGAAGGACAGGGAATGGGAGTGGTGGGGTTATGGCAGGCAAACACTCTTTGTAGGTACCACCACTCATACATACAAGACCTGGTTCTGCCTCACATGTCCTCTGTAGCCTGTGCAAAAGCACTGGAGTCCAGATTAATTTAAAGGCCAGTTCAGTTGTACGAATTACCTGGAGGGTGTGAGCCTTGGCTGCACTTTCATGCTACAGCTAAATTGGTTTGGCAGCTGCTGAAAGTGGCAGGACCCCTTCTGCTCCACTCTCCCCTGTGGGGTTTGCTCAGGTCTGCAAGCAGCCTTAGCAGAATTAAAAATTCCAGCTCCTGCAACATCTTTGCAGAAAGGGAGGAGACTCCTGTAAGTTCAGCTTGAGCTGTGCAAAAATGATTAAAGAAATAAACGGGAATGAGATAGCAAAAGGCTGACCACTTGGTTTCTGCAGGTGGGGTGCCTTATATCAACCCACTCTGAGCTGAGCATTGGCTTCACTGTGTTGTCAGCAGCTGAACTGACCCTCTGTCTGACCATCACTGATCTCATTCGAATGAGAGCACAGATCACACAGGGGATGGATGATCTTACATCCCGCCATCTCTATGCCAACATCTTCAGCACAATACCTCCCTTTTCATCATGGGAACTACAAGAAGAGCTCTACTCCTCTGGATGGACTTTCCTACTGGTGGTGGCTGATGGGTCTTCATGGTAAGTGGTTTTCCCTGTTGCAGGCCGGAGAGTGCTGAGCATTGAGTTCACCGGTGAAACAGTCTGAGAAATATAAATATCAGTTTTTCTTTCAGCATTTTTGCCTTCTTTCATTGGCACAAGTAATAGCTTCATCCAGTCAAACAAGTTTGTTTTTTAAAGAAAAGCAAAGAGTCCTTATTTCCACAGTGTCCCAGTAGTACTTCCGTTTTTTTCTTCTCTCACTTCTTTTTTTTTTTTCCTTTGTTTATTTTTCTTTTTTTTCCTTTTATTTTCCCCTTATGAATGGAGAAAGAGGACATTAGTCACCTGTTGGGGTCCCTTCCCCCCTGCCGTGTAGCCCTGGGAGAGGGGCCCTGAGGGCACAGACACGGGGTTTCCCTGCCCCTGCTCAGCCTCATTCCCCGTTGGTTGGTTTGTGTTCCCCTGCGTGGGCAAGGACCCTCGGGTCCCGGGATTGCCTCAGTTCCTCGGCAGAGCCCTGGCCATGCGGCTGGGGAAATAAACATCTCTGAAACATCCATCAAGAAGTGATCCATATCTATTTCTTTTCCATGGGCCTCATTGATTGATACACGTGTTGCAGTATCCACACTGTAACAAATCCCCGATCCCTAAGGACAGCAACTGATTTGTGAGTAAACTCTGGATTTCTCTTCTTGCTTTTGTTTTGCTGTTCCATCTCTAAACTACGGAGGAACCATGGAAAGACTCTTGGCTCTCAGAGCCGCATATGGATATCTATCTTAAACTTGAAAAGATTCTTGAACAACAATTTGTAAATTTTAGCTTAATTCAAGCTCAAAAGGAGCTGAAACATTTCCTTTCATGGTTGTTTAAGAACTTTTTCTACATTTCTCGGGATTTGATTCTTAACAAAGACTTTTGGAAGACCGTTTGCACACAGTTAATTTCTGAGTCAAAATATATGCTGATGGAAGAATATTTTTGTGAATATTATATAATTACCAAAACTGTTGAACAATGCCAGGTGTCCTTGCAGAGGTGAAACTCCTTCAGGGACCGTGCGACCCAGGCCATGTGGACCGAGCGCTCTCCGAGCAGCAGCGAGGCAGTTCCCGTGCGCGGGCGGAGTGACACGAGCCGCAGTGTCGGCAGTGGAGCGAGGCACGGCGGGAGCGGCACAACCCGGCGATGCCCGCCCGGCCCCGCGCAGCGCGTGGTGGAGCGAGCCCCGTGAGAGGACCGGCGCGCGGGCAGTGGCTGGCAATGAAGCGGAGCTGCACCCAGCTGAAACACACGCTGGAGCAGGGCACGGGGGGGTTGTCCCTCAGGGGCCCGGCCGAGACGTGGGTGCGGCCCCAGGCAGCAGCAGCGCAGCTGAGAGCAGAGGCGGCGGCGCGCAGGGAGCTGAGCAGTGCAGCACGGCCCGGCCCAGCCTGTGTGGCCCCGAATGCGACCCCAGGAAGAGCGCGCAGGCATGAGCAGCCCCGATGGCCCCAGCAACCCTGGCAGTTCCAATATGGGAGCGACCAAAAGAGAAAGCAAAAACACAACAAGACAGAAAACAGCAGCCACTTGGAAAAAGGAAAAAATTATCGTAGCTAAGGTTTTAGGAATAGTAAAATGGTATAATGTTAAAAAAATTATGGTTTTATAACGAGATGTGACAACCAGAAAGACATAGTCGTTCATAGAACTGCTATTAAAAAGAATAACCCTGAAAAATACATCCCAAGCTTGGGAGATGGAGAGGTGGTGGAGTTCCAAATTGTGCAAGGTAGAAAAGGGTTACAAGCAGCAGAGGTCACTGGGCCTGATGGTGTTTCTGTGAAAGGCAGTATATATGCTAAAAATCGTAGTCATGTTAGACAATATCTCCATTATAAGCCCCCCCTACAGTCTCCCTTTCCTAATCCCACCTTTCCCTTTTACCCTGTATCCTATTACCCCCAGTGTATTCTCAATCTGTTTTTTCACCCATGGTTTCCCAATTGTTTCCCCAAAAATCCCTTTCCAATGCCGAGTGGAGGATGAAGAGGGGGAGGGAAGAAATTAACTACTGTTGTTTAGAGTTCCAACAGGTACAAATGGAAGAAACCCTCTCCTGCCTCAGTTTCCCCACAAAGCACGCTCAGAAAGTCCTGTCTCCCTTCTGTCAGCCTTAAGATGTTCCAGAGAATCTGATTGGACATTTAAAGACTCAGGAGGGTGGCTTGTTTTGTTTTGAAACTGCCCTTGTTATCTCATGTTTATCCAGTTGTTTTCAATGTTAAGTTTAAATCTCTTTTTGTTAAAAATAAACGGGTGAAATGTTGGGGTCCCTCCCCCCTGCCATGTGGTCCTGGGAGAGGGTCCTGGGGGGAGGCACGGGGTTTCCCTGCCCCTGGTCAGCCTCGTTCCCCATTGGTTGTTTTGTGTTCCCCTGCGCGGGCAAGGACCCTCGGGTCCCGGGATTGCCGCAGTTCCTTGGCAGAGCCCGGCCATGCAGCTGGGGAAATAAACATCTCTCTGAAACATCTATCAAGAATCTGTCCATATAGATTTCTTTTCCATGGGCCTCGTTGTCTGATACACGTGTTGCAGTATCCGCACTGTAACAGTCACCATGAAAACATTTTTATCACAGAATCACAGAACCACAGAATAAACTGAGTTGGAAGAGACCCACAAGGATTACCAAATCCAACTCCTGTCCCTGCACAGCACCATCCCCAAGAATTACACCATGTGCCTGAGAGTGTTGTTCAATGCCTCTTGAGCTCCATCAGGCTGGTGCTGTGACCGCTTCCCTGAGGAGCCTGTTCCAGTGCCCAGCCAACCTTAGGGTGAAGAACCTTTTTCTAATATCCAACCTAAACCTCCTCTGACACAGCTTCACCCTTGGGTCCTGTCACTGGTCACTGCAGAGAAGAGATCAGTGCCTGCCCCTCCTCTTCCCCTCACAAGGAAGTTGTAACTGCAGTGAGGTCTCCCCTCAGTCTCCTCTTCTCCAGGCTGAACAGACCAAGTGACCTCAGCCACTCCTCACACGGCTTCCCCTCAAGGCCCTTCACCATCCTCGTGCCCTCCTTTGGACACTCTCTAACAGCTCAATGTCTTATATTGCAGTGACCAAATCGGTGCACAATATGGAAGGTGAGGCTGCCCCAGTGCAGAGCAGACTGGGATTATGTGTGTGTCATTTTTGTAATGGGCAGTAGTAACTCCAGATAAACCACTCTCAGCAGACAGCAGAAGCAGATTAATGACTTCACTACAGGTTTCGGAGTCTCCAAGCCAATTAGCAAACTATGGGGCTTCTCTGCTGAAATTACAGAGCCTATAAGCAGCATTTCAGAAGTTTGCAGCAGTAATGAGACTACGGCTGTTTGCTCTACTTTTGTGATTCTGCATGCTGACAGTTATGCAGATGGCGCCATCAACATTCAGAACCTGCTTCAGAATAAATTTTGTGCTAAATCTGGAATAATCTTTGCAGTGACACCTTGTAGTGAACCTGTCTTAGAAAACTTAAGTAATATTATGAATGGTTCAGCATGGACTATTATGCTATCAACAAAATTTTCTGAATTAATGCTTTTATCTGTTTCAGTCCTTCACCTCCCTTGTCAATGCTTTTAACTGTATAAATTACAACTCTTCTGAGGCCATTAAGCAACCCGCTTACCCAGAAAATTTTTGTTTTGCAGGCTGTTAATGCACTGTAAGAAGATAGCCCTGACCTTGCAAAACAAGGAGAGAAAATTTTCCATGACTCTACATACAGGCAACAGTGAGAGATACAGAGGGAGGAAAGGATGAAACAGAAACTCTAGCACTTTTCATGGTGGAAAATTGTTAAAGCAGACCATGTTTAGAATAAAGCAGAAATTATATTCCTTGCTTTTCCTTTATGAAGGAAGGGAAACTCTTACTTGACAAAACTAATGGTTAAGTTCTCTGTCAAGGCATGTTAATTAAGTACTGCTGAATGCATGCCATATATGAAGGCATGCCTGTCACTGTGTCTACTTAGAGGTACAGCATGCTGCCAAATTGAAACCTTAGCTATGATTGGCTTTATCTTGTGAGCTCTGGCAGACATGTATTGTTTTCCATTAGCAATGTACAGCTTTTCACATCTTGTAGCTGATATTGGAAAATACTAATAAAGGAGGAACTCCTGTCATCAAAATGAAATCAATGCATTATAAAAGCATTCTGTGAAATATATCACTGCTTTGGGAAATAGGCCTTTCAAGGTTATTTTGGTTTTGTGACATTTGAAGGTTTTGTCTATAAAGAAAACATTTGCTGATGTGCTTTGTTATATCAACAAACGTTTTCCGGGATCATTCTGACTAAACTTTGTTTGGCATATTCTTTACAGGAAAATATTAGACAATTATGTTGTAGAGAATAGTGAGAGAGACTCTATTTGTCTGCAAGGCAAGTGTTTTGATCAGAGGCTGGAACAGGAGAACAACAGAAATGGTATCAGTTTGAAATTTTTTTTTTTTTTTTTTTTTTTTTTGCATTTCATGTATTATAGTTCTCAAGCATATTTGAACAGATTTAAGACAATTCTTCAATGTTCTTTGCTCCTCCTGTACTTGATTTGTAGGACTGCTAGCAGTGAGTTAGTAAGCCAGCTTGCATTAGGTATGACTATAGTTTTGTATTGGTGATGTGAAATGTAATTACTAAAATAGCACTGGAAACCTTTGCTTTTTCTGGTAGAAATTAGATTAAACATGATGATTTATTATTTTCTGAACACCAAAAACTGGCTGTTCCAAATTTAAAGACAGTTAGCTCTGAGCAACAATTAGTTCCTTGCTGAAGACAAAAGGCAGTAAAAGGAGCTTTCGTGTCTGGATCAGCATCTGTGATGTTGCTCATGTTGTTCAGCACCATGCTTGTAGGAGGTAGCTGGTGTGCTAGATGTGACAGTGCTTTCATGTGGTGTGATTTTTGATACATTGTTTTGTGCCCTGACTGTTCCTTTTGTTGCAAATGAGGAGAACACCAGCTGCGTGTCTGTGTCAAAAATTTAGGCCAAGAATCATCTATGGACACGCCATGTGCTTCAGCCACATGCAGGCCGTGCCCTTGTGGTGCAGGAAAGTAAATTTGTGGAGTCGAGGGGCTGTTGGGTATCCACAGCCCTTGCAAAGTGCTCTCAGTGCAGCCAGTCTTGGTGCCTGGGATTGCAGAAAGACCTGAGCAGAGTAAGAGGCCTCCTCAATTAATCACCCCCAGTACTATGAGTGGTACCTATCAACAACAGACAGCTGCCTGCAGCAGTGCAGGGTCACCATAAGCAGGGTGGGGCTGGGCCTCTGCTCCCCTCTGCTCCTCTCTGCTCCCCGTGCCACAGTGGGGTGGCCGGAGCCACCCAAGCTCCTTGAGGAGAGCCACAAGCACTGTGAGCAAGGGTGGAGAGCTTCAGCTGTGGGAGGCTTTTGGCGTTCCTCTGCCAGTGCTGATTCATCGAAGTGCTGTCTACAGTATTTATACCCTTTTTTATTTTTCCCCACAGTATAAAAGTACTTTTTCCTGTGATATTTAAAATGGTAAATGCAAGACAACATGTCTATAGCATACAGTCTATAAATTACACCAATAGGAGGCTTATGTGAAGAAAACAGAAGGAAAAGAAAATGGGAAGGTATCTAAGAGAAACAGGGGTAGATGCAGCCTGTCCTGAAATCTTACGCAGATGAATGTTTACAGAGGGGAAAAACAGGCTTGAACCAAACCTCAGCAACCCAGAGACTCCTGTTCTTGAGCTCCTGAGCTGTTCCATTGTTGTTGCTACTTATTTGTTCCACCTCTATAAAATCATTCCCTCTGTGTGGTCTCAGAAAGTACCAGTTGCTTTGCTGGTGAGAAGCCCAGCATACTACTTGCAGGTAGTATCCTACTGTGTAGCTCTCAGCCAATGTTTGGCAGTTAAAGTCCTCAGGTCGTTTACACTTTAATCCTCTTTCAATAGCTAGTTCAGAAAAAAAGTGTTCCCACAAGTGTTACTGTCTGCTCATACTCCTGCATAGAGCCTTCAAGAACCACACAGACAGCTGTCTTGAACACTAGGTGCCTGCGAATAAAAATTACTGTCTCACTTCAATGCAGAGATGTGTTCCTTGTCACTACTAACCACTGCCCATCCTCCTGCCACACTTACCCCGATGCTTACTGTGCTGACCGGCTGGCTACTGCTGCAACTCCAGCCAAATGAAGCTCCTGTTACTCCTGCAGTCTGAGGCTGCACTCACTGCTGACTGCAGCTCTGCTGTACCTCTCCCAGGCAGCTGCCTTCATGCTACGTGCAGAGTTTCCTGAGCACTGCAGCAAAATGCAGCACTCAAAAGGGTATGCAGGGATACCCTGGCAAAGGGTGGAAATTTGTATCCTTCTATGAGAAAAGTCTAAGAAATGAGAATTTCATCCAGTTCTGACCTGATCCCGCTCACACAGTCACTGATGCTAGTGCTGGAAAAGCAAGCTGAGCAACCCTCCCCTGTGTTTGGAATGGTAAAAGAAAAAGAATTCCAGAGTTTTGACTACAAACCAAATATATGGAATTACAATAAAGCTGAATTACTGCTCTGAAGGAAAAGCTGAAGAAAACCGTTGCCATGACTATTGCATTTGCAAGGGAGACTCTCTTCTGCATCTCAGAGCACTCTGCAACCCTCAGCCTCCACATTGTCTCCTCTCTCTGGAGGTTCCAAATGTTACCTTGATAACACCTGTCCCATTTGTACACTTTATCCTGGCAGGAGTGAACAAACGTTCAGAGATGGGGAGAGACCTTGGGGATGCTGAGCATCATGTGGACTTGAGTGAAAGGATACTGGCCTGGGTGGCACAGACAAGGAATGATGGTCACCTGGTTCAACAGCAGTGTTTGAAGCAGGTGCTTTATTAATGGTTGGAAATCTGAAGTGCCCAAACAGATGAGGAAAGACTGTGGTGAGGATGAGGGATCAGACAGCAAGGCAACACACTGGAAAACTGCACTCTGGCATCAGTCTCAGCCCCCTCTCCCCAAAGGAGGTTACATGTCCAGAGATGGCCCCATGCTTTGCTATGTTCAGCTTTTAAATGAAGACAATGATCCTTATGTCACAGAAGGCTATATGTATTTTAGTAACAAAGTCTTGTAGGCATTGTACAATGGAAAACAGAGCTAACATATTTCATATGCCTAATGGCTTATTTGACTTTCTCTGCAGCTGAATATTTGTGATTTTAATTTTTTCTTTGTTCTGCCTGAAGGCCTTGTAAGGATTTCTGCAAAAGTGCTGAGACATATTAGCTGGAATAAGCCATTTTCTGGGAATTTTTTTTCTCTCTTAGAAGTATAATCCTATTGCAAAATTTCTGGCATTTATTTTACAAACAACTTGACCTGCGGAAAGTGTGAAGTCTTGAGGCTGCCACCTTGTCCCACACTGTATCCAACCCCTAGAGAAAGGGCGAGGTAAAAGCAGCAGCTCTTCGATCTCAGAAAACCATCAGTCTCATTTGATGTAACCACTAAATGGGAGGAAAAAAAGCAAAACTCGAAGCTGAGATAAGGCAGCTTCTTCTCAGATTTCGCTGCTGGGGATGGTCTGCCTGCACTCCCTGGCTGATAGGCAGAGTTCAGGGGTACCCAGGGTACCAAGGACAGTACCTCGGTACCCAAGGTACCAGTGGCATATATCCCAGAGATTTATAATTCTTAAATAAACTAAGGCAATCTGTGAAGAACAGCTTTAAAGACCTCAGCGCAGTTAGCATTAAAAGCCAAGCAAGCGTCTCCACTCTGCTCTGACTGAATCTTCTGAGGCATGCTTGCAAGAAGCCTCAGTAAAATGTGTATCAGTAATTCAGCTTGCAGAAGAAAATGGAGCAGAAGCTTATACGCTGCAGCAGTGGAACACACAGCCTAGATAAGGAAGGAATTGGTTACATGAGTGTCAGTTGTAGACTAATGCAGAAATGTGAAACCCATTGTCAAAGGGCAAGTGCTAAGAGCTTGTGGACTTTCCTCAAGCAGGCTGGTTGTCTGGATATGAGGATGTGGGACAATGCCAAGGGGATGGCTGTGATCAACAGCAGCTCCACAAAGAGAACTACTACTGAAATGAGACCAGTCCTTCTTATCAGAAAATCACCAGACAGGCAGAGACACCTCTGCACAAGGAACTGAGAAACTCAGTAGCTGAGCCTTATGTCATTTAAAAAAACCACTGACCCTCTGCTTCCTAACATAGACTTAAGCCAGGTTTGCAAATAGTTTTCCTGTTAGTCCACGCCCTGTCTTTCTTCAGGGTCAAGCTAGAGTCAGCAATCAGAGATAGACTAACAAAAGAGTCCCTAGTCATGATTTAGTAGGAAGGTACCTCCAGAGAACTCTTCACTAAAAGGCCACACACTTGACTCTGACCAGCTGCTTATGGAAACGGTTAGAAGGCAGAAAATAAGAGCAGAACTTTCCAAAGCATGTAAGCATGTGACAGTGTGCATGCATACTCACACACACACCCATGTGGCCAGAAACCACTGGGAGCTGGGATTCTTTCTGACAGACAGAATGGTTTCAGGATATATATGGCAGTGTAAAAGGTCATGGTTAGTCTGAACAGCTCGATGCCTTTGCAGATTTCCAGTGACAGTTACAGCTGCAGATGACTAAAATGTAGGGATGCTTACGGCACTTGCATCTGAAGCCAAGGACTGAAATACTACCCGTGTGCTCCCAGCCACTCAGCAGCTTCCGTGAGAGCTGCAGCGCGTGGCGTGCTGCAATCCAGACCGTTGCCTAGCACTCGTACTCTGTTTTGTTTGCTCTCTCCAGTTGTGCTGGCTGGGGCTTACGGTAAATGGAGTATTCATCCAGTTACCCCTGGGCACCCCTTTCTACTGCCATCTATTTGAGGAAAAGTAGCTTTACCACATGGATGTTTGCTCCCAACTATTTTGAACTCCCTGGAGCCTTTAGAACATGCTGTTAACCCAGAGTGCTTGCTGGCTGATCAGCTCTGTAGTTTTTCTCTGCAGTGAATTAGTGGAGGGGTCTGTAAAAATGCCTGGGAGTTAAGCATGCATATTCCCAAGTATCATGACTAGCCTAGTAGGTTTCGTTGTAGGTGAAATGTCTGTTCTATTCTTGGAAAGCAGAGGATGTAAAGTATTTTTTATTCCACCCACTATGGAAATCTTGTGAATTCAATAGCTAAAATTCTGTTTATCAACACTGTTGGGCCTATCTTTTCTTTGGCTTGGGAGATAAGAAAGGAAAATAACAGGGAAATAATTTGTGTAGTGTCAAAAAAGGGCAGCAAAGAGACTGTGAGCAGTCTGTTCTGAAAGTTTCACATCTATAATATACCTGAATGGGTACAGCCTGAGGGACACCAGGGGCTTCTGATGTCAGAAGGGCACAATCTGCAGTTTAACAGAGATTAAATATTAGTCAAACCAATCAATTGTAAACAAAATCACAGTGCACTCCCAAAATGTCTCTGGTAGAAGATCACACCATGTCAGAACACTGTTCAATCCCAGCATGACTAGCAAAATGAACACGCCTGACTTTACCTGATAATGGCCCAGTTAAAGTACCATGAGCTAAGGCAGCTTATTTGTAAGCCAAAACTATTTTTTTATGCTTGCTTTTTTTTTTCTTTTTTAAACTGTCTCTTAGACAACTGTCAACTTTAAACCACTGTTCTGGTGAATCTGAGGCTATCTCATATTTTGCAGATGTTACTTTGGTAGTGAATTTTACTCTGGTAGTTGATTTTGTTACATTTAAATCCTGCCCTGTAAATTTACAAGTCTTACTGCTCAAGATCTGCTATTAAGCCTAGGGCAGTTTCAACCAGAATGCCATACTGGTTAGCAGGAAGGTCTTTGGATATACGAGTTCAAACATGTGGGTCTTTTACAACGCGTGCTACGGATTGCCAGGAGAGGGAGAAAATTTTGTCTTCTGGGAGAGAAATTCAGCTTTCACAAGCTAGGCAAATACTGCCTTAAAAGTTAGGTGCACCACTGCCGCTGATTTTAAAGATATAAATGTTTGAATTTCTGAAAATTGCAATCTCTGTCAATGTACTTTCAACCTCTTGAAATAATATCAGGGCAATGGAGAGAGGAAAGGAAATTTTGCCGCTTGCACATCAAATACCAAAATAATGTGGAAAGCCATAGGTTAACTAGAATGTATAAAACCTCTGAATTGCTTTTATGAGGACAGTTGTAAATTTGCCTTATTTATGTCTGTTAGAAATTCTTGCATCATGTGGAATAGCACCTATGTCCTGTAGCATGTTTCCATTACTAAACTACTGTGTGTATTTGAGGGAAGTTAATCTATAAATTATTTCTATTATATGAAAATATATACATGGAGGCATACAGCTATACAAATAACTTGTAAAATTAGTATTCTTTGTAAAACTTTTTACATATTGTAAAAAAACATAGCTCATTATCTTCTTATTTCCGTTTTCACAGTACAGAAAAAATTAGTCAGCCAAATACTGTCATGGATAGTTGTGACAAAACCCTGACTCCCCTGGAAACAAAATGTCATTCTTACACTCCAGGGTGAATAGGCAGAGATCCTTATTTCCTCATAAGAAATGAGGCACCTCCAGAGACCAGACTTCTCTGTCTCAGTCTGTGTCCACAGGCAGACTGCAGACAGTTTCTGCTGTCACCTGTGAGTTAAATGCCAAGGGACAAGGAAAGCTCACAGCTTGCAGGGGTTCAGCAAACATGCCAAAACTTTTCAGATCCTGCCGACTCACATCTCCAGCCATCTCATAATTTCTCAGGATGTTAACACCAATCTGCACAAATCTATTTGCTTACATAACAACTAATGATTCAGCTCCCAGAATTTTATTGACAGGATGATAGAAAGAAGAGTTTCCAGTTAAAGGAAGAAACTTTGTCATCTGGCTTGTCCAGAGTGCACTTGCACATGAAGAGATGGGTTTTTAGACCAGAAGCTGAACATCTAGATCATTAATGTCACCTAATGTGTGCAAACACATTTTAGGAGATGAAGCCTATACATGCAACTACCTCATGTGTACAATCTCCCCTACGTGAGGGTGTGTCTAAGGCACATGGTGCTTGCTGCCCTGAGGGAGACAGGGATATTTTGTGATACAGCACACACAGACATTGCTCAGACTCAGGCAAGGTGAGCAAGTCCCTTGAGCCTTCATCCTGGCCCTGGCCCAGGGGTGCGGTTTGCATCCCTGGCCAGCCAATGTGGGGGTCTCCCTGCTGTGTCTCAGCCCCTGGCAGCAGACGTTTCCAACATGGGTGTCTCTGTTTGCCCTCAAAAGCTCTTCTGCTTTATATGAAAATACATAAATATTCATGGTTAAGGGCAAATTTCAGTGATTGCATGTAGCATCAGTGGTGGCATCTGTGACACCATGGGGTGTGCCAGAGGTGTGGGCAAGCACTGGCAGCCTGAAAGGGGCTTTACTAAGGTAAGTTTGGCAGCAGCTGACAGGTGTTGCAGTTTATTGAATCATTTGGCCTTAGCTCACATGCAGGCAGTTGCACAAATGCTTTACACCTCTCTCTGCTCAGCCTGCCACTTGCTCCAGCTCCCCTTTCTGGAAGCATTCTTGATCTAATATCCTATATTGCCTTCCTGACCTGACTGTCAGCCAGGTCTGTGTAGGCAACTAGGTGCCAGTTTAGGGAAGACACAGACTGCAGACATAATACAGAGCAGCTGGAGTGCCTGTCCATCTTGCAAAATGTAACACGTTTTTCTGAGTTAGCTCGGGGCCTGACAGAAGTATAGTTATGGTGGGGATACTAACTGTTGTATGAACAAAAGCAGGATAAAGAATTTGAGGAAATCACTGTATTAACACATATATATAGCTTCTAGTGGCAAAGCTAACAACTGAGATGTGGATTAGATTTCTCATTGCTGAGCATGACCTGACTTGAGGATGAAGAAATCTCTACAACTTGGGTCATAGGGATAAGGAGGTGAAGGGTTGAAACTAAATACAGCACTTTACAACCACATCTCTTGCTGAAATCAGAATCTGACTTCCAAAATATTATCAATAGCGATCTTTAAAACCCTTCAGCTGGTTCAGACCAAGCTCTGTCAAGAATTGTCTAGGGACCTGTGGCTTTTTCCTTATGGTATTAAATGAATATCTATTCTTCAATCTGGAATGAGGGACGTGAATGCACTGTGAATGTGTGTATGAGACACAATGCTACTGAGCTGTGACCCAGACACTGAGGGTGCAACTACTCCACAGCAAACCAGAGGTGTCTGCAAGGTGAGTAGCACGTTAGTCCCTTGCATGTGTGACAAATCCCTTCTGCTGTCTCATGCGAACAGCTGTGAGGACAAGAATACCCTGAGGTGAGAACTAAGTAATCACAACGCTATTATTTCCCTTAGCACCATTCTCCACTCATAGCTTTCAAAACCAGACGGTTTTGAGGAGTGTCTTGGTTTGAAAGACAGGTGTCTGCTAATGAAAGCAGGAGTCTCCCTTGAAATGAAAAAAAAAAAGGCAACCCCCCTTCCCTCCGAATTATTACAATTTTGAAATTAAGGGGCTTTCAGGCAAAGATATGAGGAATAGGAATAACAGTTCTTTATTATGACATTATCTATATGTGTATAACCAGTCAAAAAACAACAATAGCTATAGCAGTGACAGCAAACAATCACAAACCCAGTGCCAGCCTTCTCGGCTGTCAGGCTATTTCCCCTCGGGTGCAGTTCCGCTCGCAGCCGGCAGGGGCGCTGGCGGCTCCCGGTGAGCAGGCCGGGGGCGATGGTCCCCCCGCGTCTGCAGGGGGCGCTCCGGAGCGAGCTCGGGGAGCACGCGGCACCGGTGCCCTGGGATCCCGGGAAGGGATGGAACAAAGGCTTCACAAACCCCTGGGCAGCCGATCCTGGTGTCTGGCCGGACCCTCGGAAACAGCAGGCTGGAACGGCAGGGACGAGCACAAATCCCAGGTAGCAGACGAGATGTATTGAACTCTGGAGCTGCAGCGGAACCCCCGGAGGTCTGGGCAGGCAGGGCGTGCGGGGCTACAGAGTAGCAAAGGCTTGAAGCAACGGTGGGGGCAAGGCAGCCGCAGCTCAGCTCCCAGCTGGGCAGGGAAGGCGGGCTTGGGCGTCCCGGGGTTTCTCTGGTAGAAAGAAGGCAGCCAAAAAAGCAGAAGTCTTCAATGCTGACGAATTCCTTCCAGCCTCTCTCTCCGTCCAAATGCCAGGAACTCACAGCCCACAAGCCCAGGTGAAAGAGAGTAGCCAGATGGACCCCTCCCCTGTGGGGTATGCCCAGCCCCTGCCCTGGAGGGATCTCTGCTGAGATAAGAGATTTCACAATTGCCCAGCAATTGCCCCTGGAAAGGCAACCACTTCTTTGGTCACAGCGAGAAAAGACAAGCCCACAATCCTTTAGGAGACCCTATGCAGATCCTTTGTAACCCATTGGTCCCCACCCATCCCCTGTATCCCCACAAAAGCAAGCCCTCTGCCCCTGTGCAGAGAGGGTTCTCGTCCCTGGCTCTCCCCTTCGCCAGAGGGGACCCACAATAAAGCTCCCTTCGTGCAGAACCAGCCACACGAGCCTCTCGTCTCTCTCTCTGGTCTGGCTTGGCCTGGAGGCTGCCCTGCAGAGCTGAGCTGGAATCACGAGCTGATATCACTAAAGAGCTGACAGTCTCTGCAAGGGCCCTCCTGCCAGCAGCTGAGGGAAGGTGATTCCTTTCGGGACCATCTCCCCGGACCGGTCACCTCTTCCTGGGTCAGAGCCACTGACCCCATCACCAGCTGTAATACTCCCCCTATGGCCAGGTCTTTTGCTTTTCTTAAGCACCCAGTAATTTGTCCCCCTGGCAACATGTATGGGGAAAATTCTTTAAGAGAAAAAGAGAACAGAAGGAGAACTCCTAAAACCCCAGCAAGGAGGGAAACTTCAAAACTGAACAAGCATCAAGACCGATTTGCTCTTTTTAATGGCATGCATTGTGTTTGTGGCACCACCAAAGATCCCAGCCTGCCATCAACACTCTTCTTCCCCATGGGCATGGGGCCATTTTTCCCACATCTGGCATGGGGCCAAAGAGAGGGGGAGGTAAGACAAATAAAATTGTCACTGGAACTGTGTGCCCATAACAGATTGACTAGCTATGAATGACTGAAGTTGAAACCTTAAAGAATGGACTGGTATCTCTTATTTTTCATGGTGCTTCCGGTACACTGGGTCAAAATATTTGCTTTTTACCTCTGGTAAGTAGGGCTTAGGTTCATTCTGGGAGCCAGAAAATAACTGCAGTAAGGAAGTGCAGGCTGGGGCCATACCATGCTAGCTCTCAGTGCCCCCAGAGCCAAGTACTGCCAAGCAAATGCTCCCTCCACGAGGCAGTATGAAAGCGTGAAACTCATAGAACAGAAGTCAGGAGGCAGCCACATTGTTAGACCTCCTTAAGTCCACTTATGTAATCAGAATGGCCTTCTTAAAATATAAATATAATTAAATGATTCTTGAAGATGTATGTATAATGAGATAGGAAAGAAAGATGGCAGAGGGGCACTTAGAGAAGTATAACTCCTGTAAAATTTTCTTTAATAATTAATTTCTCTACTTGATTCATAGATGGCTACACCTAGTTACTCCAAGGTAAATTTCAGAAATATCCAGGCAGACTTATTATTTGCCACTGGAGTAAGATATTCTTACATAAAGAAGCCCAGTGGTCTGATAGGCAGTGCTTAAACTCCCCATCACTGTGCCTTGTGGTTGCATGCAAGGGTTTATATTCTGCCACAGTCCACAGATTACCTCTCTGCAGAAGCCACTCCTATTCCCCTCTGGCCTAGTTGACCAATATTCCTCCCCCAGACCCTGTCCCAGGACCTTGGCCTAATTCAGAGCTGGGAGGGAGTGAGGACAGGCTGTGTTTGACACCCACAGAAGCATTAGTGAGCCCACTGCCCTGCAGTTTGCAAGCCCATGAGTGCTGACTGCACTGCTTACTGCCTGCCTTGAAAACACCAGTGACTGACAAGGGGAAGGTCAGTCAGGTCATCATCTCCGTGTTCCCTCCAGCACAGAACTGTTCCCTAGAGCACCTTATTTATAGCTATACATGCTGTACATTCTACGATTTGGACAGCTCACCATGACTAACAATTAGCTCCAACAACTTTCAAATTATTTTTCTGGCTTGACAGAGCCTACCTACCAGGATATTATTTTTGATGCTAAGTATGCCTTTTCATCTGTTCATTTTGCTTCCAGCTGCTGTTGACTACACCTGGTAAATCTCTTCAAACAAATTCTCCATTGCACTCACATTTCTTGAAAAAGTTACTTTCTTCTTTCCCCCATTTTCTTTTAATTTAGCTTTTCCACACAGTTACATCTTTTAATCCCTCTCCATAAATTAATACCACCACTTCCATAAAATTTTTAATGGTCTTACTCTAAATTCCCATTAGTTTCTTATGATCTTTCTTCTTCTGAGTCTGGCAGACAAAATAATCAGCAGCTTATGCACCATCTTGCCAGCACTGGGTACAAAGGGACAAAGGGCCACCCAGTCTCTGATACATTGCTTTTGTACATAAAATTGCAAATAGAACTGTTTTCTCTCTCTCTTCTTCTTTTTTTTTCCTTTTTTTTTCCTTTTTTTTTGGAGTGAGGGAGCTACTAGATTGCATTTCAAATTGATATACAAATTACTGCCCATTAATGCTTATGGGCCTTCTCTGAGCTTGTTTCTGGATGTGGCTCCTTTCTAAAGCTTGCCGGTAACATCTTTGTTTGTGATAGAATTTACATTCCCTTGCTCAGGTGCAGCTTTTAGGAGTTTTTTTCCCTTTTAGGATTTTTTTCCCTTTCTATTGTCATAGGAACGAAGTAAATGCCACATCCTGAGCCTGTAGCAAGCCATGCGCAATCTCAATCAAGAAAAGCAAATTTTGCACCAAACAGAAACATTGTCCGGGGCCAGAACATCCTCTGAGCTGCAAAATTTGGACTTCTAACCCAATTTTTTTAGTTAGTGAAGCATATATGTACAGAATCACAGAATCATAAAATGGTTAGGGATGGAAGGGACCTCTGGAGATCGTCCAGTCCAATCCCCCTGCCAAAGCAGGTCATCTCCAGCAGGTTACACAGGAATGCATCCAGGTGGGTTTTGAATGTCTCCAGAGAGGGAGACCTCCCTGGGCAGCCTGTTCTAGTGCTCTGCCACCCTCAGTGTAAAGTTCTTCCTCAGGCTGAGTTGGAATTTCATGTGTTTTAGTTTATGGCCATACTCCTTACAGTATTACTGGGCACTACTGGAAAGAGTCTGGCACCATCCTCTTGGCACCCGCTTTTGAGATATTTGCGTGCATTGATGAGATCCCCTCTTAGTCTTCTCCAGACTGAACAGGCCCAGCTCCCGCAGTCTCTCCTCGTAAGAGAGATGCTCCTGACCCCAGCTCATCTTTGTGGCCCCCGCCGACCCTCTCCCGTAGCTCCTTGTCTCACTCGTGCTGCGGAGCACAGAACGGGACCCAGCAGTGCCGGTATAAAGCAAAGATATGTCCGTACAGAGTCCACGGCGTGTCCATGCAGTGCAATGTCCAAAGCCCCGCTGTGCGATCCCGGCGCCCTTCGGCCCCCCGGGCCTCCCCGCGCTGCTGCTCCCCGCCGCCCCCTAGCGGCCGACTGCGCCCGCCCTGCGCCCTCGAGCGGCGGCGTAGTCCCGCCCCCGGCCGCGCCGGGCGTGGCTCTGATTGGCCGCGGCGGGGCCGCGCCGCCCCCTGCAGAGGGCTGGCGCTGGCGGCGGGGCTCGGCTGTCATGGAGGCGCCGGACGGAGCGCGGGCAGCGGCGGCAGGCGCGTCCGTCTGAGGGCGGCGGAGGCGGTGGGAGACGGCCCGGAGCGCCGCGGGAAGGTAACTCGCGGCCTGGCGGGCCTTTCCGGCCGGCTCCGAGTACGGCGGCCGCGGGGGTTGGGTGCCGTGAGGGAAGGAGGGAGGGGGATGGGGCCGGCGGGCTCTGGGCGCCCGGGTCCGGTCGTGAGGCGAGCGGAGGGCTCTGGCTCTGGCTCTGGCTCTCGCTCTCTCCGCCGCTCGGAGCTTGGCCGGAGTGTGGCCGTCACCTTCCCCCCCGGCTCCCTTGGGGGTGCATGTCCGCGGGTCTTCTGGCGGGAGCCAGGCGCTCTGTACTTGGGATACGCCCCGAAACGACTCGGGGGTGCAGCTCACAGAGGAACGAGGGAGAAGAGGATCGTTCTGTGTCTGGTATGGATAACGCGCTGGTAGGATCAGCTTTCCTCAGGGGCCGCCGCGCGGCCCGGGAGAGTCCCAAGGAATGCAGCTGGACACCGGCGCGCCACAACAGCGAGTTGTTTGGGTGTAGCTGTGGGAAAATACAATGCGGTTACTTGTTTGCGAAGTAGGAGGTGAAAACATCGAGAATTCTCCTTTTGCAGATTTATGATAAGCATAGCCTGCCCTTCGTCAGGACCCTGTTCGGAGTCTCCATGTTGTCCTATCTGGATGAAACTGATCTGAGAAGAAGCTGGGGACATTCTATTTGGGCTAAGCAGTTCCAGTAAGCTCTTGACTGAAAAAATCAGGTGTGTATCTGTCAGGAAGCAGAGAGGTACAGACTAAATGGATCTAAAGACAGCAGTCTTCAACGCAGCTCGTGATGGCAAGCTGCGACTCCTTTCCAAGCTACTGGCAAGCAAAACAAGGGAAGAGGTGGCCCAACTGATGTCAGAAAAAACCAATGGTGCCACACCACTTCTGATGGCAGCCCGCTATGGTCACCTCGACATGGTGGAATACCTGTTGGACCATTGCTCTGCCTCGATAGAAGTTGGTGGCTCGGTAAATTTTGATGGTGAGACCATCGAGGGGGCTCCGCCGTTGTGGGCAGCGTCGGCCGCCGGCCACTTGAAGGTTGTTCAGTGTCTGTTGGATCATGGTGCATCTGTCAACAACACAACGCTGACAAATTCAACGCCGCTTAGAGCTGCCTGTTTCGATGGTCACCTGGAAATAGTCAAATACCTTGTGGAGCACAAAGCAGACCTGGAAGTATCAAACCGTCACGGGCATACGTGCTTGATGATCTCATGCTACAAAGGCCACAAAGAAATTGCTCAGTATTTACTTGAAAAAGGAGCTGATGTGAACAGAAAAAGTGTTAAAGGTAAGTTAGTTTTTTCACTTTCGTTGTGGTAAATAGGGGTAAAGTTACTAATTTACTTCTTCAGGACTTTGATATAAAATATTATTCTGCTCTCATAAAGCATAAGAGATAAAGTGTTCAAAGCTATGTTTTTACTTTTTAATGTACTCTTTTGTTAATATGGATTATAAAATTTGGTTTAAAATTGATACCTTTTAATCTTAAATTCTTAATTCTTGAAAGACTTAGTTATATGAAGTGTTGCATTTATGCATGTGTTAAAAGCTAATAAACTTGCTGAGAACTACTCTGTGTAGTAGGTTGGTCTAGCAACATACTCAAATACGTGAGCATGTGTTCTTGGATTTTGTACTATTTCTTAACAAATCAAATATGTTGTACATAAAACTGATCTGTGCCAGGAAGGCTGGTGTAGGAAATGCACATAAAGGAGAAAAATTACTTTCTGCATTGGAAAATGAATAACCACCCTTCACCCACTCCCTCCAAATTATTGAGTAATTTTGTACCTTTTTCAGTGTTAGTAAACAAAAATATATATTAGGATTAAAGAAGTGAAGATGCAGGTGACTGTGATCTCAACAGAAGGACTTCCAGTGGCTGACAGATCTCAAAGGACACCCGTTTGCCCTTACGTACAATTGCTCTTGTGTTACCACTCCAAGTGAAGATTTTTGGCTTTTTTTTCTGTGGTCATAATTACTTGGACATATAAATTTTTTATTACATAATAAACTTGTATTTGGTTGTAATATTAGCCTGGAAAGCACATCAGTTACTGCAAGTTAGAGTTAATTTTTTAGCTAACTGAGCCAGGATTATGTTTCATCAGGTTTTGGGTTTTTTAATATATATCTATATATAAAAAAACTAATCTGCTAACAATCCTTTTTGTAGCGTAGTACATCTACTGCCTTTTTCAGGCAAATTACATTTGTACCTGTATACTGTACCTTCCAGTTATTTGTGTTAAAATACCCTTTGTGTCTAGATTATTGTATGATACTGGTAAATACCAAATGTGAGAGTAATCTTTAGAAAAGCTGCTTGGTTAAATATGCCTTTTTTTCAGAAAATCATGCAGATATGTGGGTTTAGCGTAAAGAAAGCTAAACTACAGATTTGTCATAGAGGTGGGCAGAGCAAAATAAATCTTCCTTTGTAAGGGTTTGAGGTTGCTTATGAATCATCATGGACTTGTGGTAGGATAAAAATGTCATTTTTCTACATAACTTTCTTGGAATAGCAAGCTAAATATAAAGTGTGTAAGCAGCTAAAAACTTGGGTTTAGTTTTAAACCTATCCCTTTATATGATAGGTGTGAACCAAGCAGTGCTGTTAAATATTTGATGTAATAGGGAAAAAGATGTAACTGCAGCTCTTTTTCTCCCTCATTTTGTGTTGGTGGAGTAGGCTTTACCTTACTCGTCCTTTTTATTCACTTTATTAGTGCATTAGCATTATTTGTCTTTGTTTAAATGACTGAGGATTTTCTCAGGGCTGTCAATTATTATCTTAATTCCTTTCTGTCTCTACTTCCTTTAGTTTCTGTGTGGCTTGCATCTAGGTACATGAGCAAAGATTCTTAAGGTAGATAAATGATCCTTAATTAAAGAAGTTGGATTGGATATGGTTCAGCTCATTAAAACTCATTTTATACTTCAAATTGTCATGTGTGCAAATGGATGGGTGTACGTAATAGCCATCTATTGGTAATGTGTGGAAATCCCCTCTGGTAGGACAGGAGCATACTTTTTGGCATCTTAAAGAAGTCTGATATCTGAAGTTACTGGATAAGCAATGGTGAGGTAAAGCAAGCAAGAAAGTACTATAAACCCTGAAAGTCGTCTATGGAAAGGCAGGAGAACTGAGGAAAATAGGTAGCCATAAGTATTGTAACAGTGACTGAGATTGAGCAGGTAACCTCCTCAACTTTGTTTTGCAAAAATGCTATTAATTTTAAAATTAATTCAACAGGAATAATTCTACATTGTCACCCTCCCCCTCAAAGGGTCTTGTGTATTACTTTCAGTTTGTACTCCTCCTTGCTATGTACTAAATAGCTGACAGTGTGTCCTGTGCTTGTAGCAGGAAGGTAACAGAGCACCTTAGCGTTCTGCTCCTGAGTAGTAGAAGTTGTTGCTGCCCTTGTATGTGAGTTCTTTTTAGACAGGCTCCTTCTTGGGCCATGTATAGAGAAGCCTATTGTTCTGTGAAAGACGTAAAAAAAAAATTGTTGCATTTAAAATTGCAGTGCTCCTTATAAGAGCAGAGCTATGTAGCTTCAGTAGAGTTGCTGTTGTTGGAGACTACTATAGATCCTTTTTCAGATATTATTCTTAGAGCCTGTGCAAGGGTGGGGGGCAAAATTACTTGAACTATTTCTTGTGGTTTTCCACTGGATTTTCATAATACAGAATAGAACTTAGTACACATTTTAAGCCTCAGGAAAGTATAGATATGAAAATGTTTCAAAGTGTTGACAGTTCCAGGGAAAAATCTGAATACTTTGATACAAAAAAGTAGGTATGTGAACATACATGCATCTAAATGTATAAAAGAGTAGGTGAAAACGTGTGGCAAAATCCTGCTTCTAAAATGCAGAATCCCACAACTGTGTTTTGGACTATGGAAATTCAGAATGCAGAGGTCTTTGAAAAACGGTTCCAAAAGTACAGAAGTACAGCCAGGAAATTAAGATGTTCATAAAGATTTCAGAGTGTGTCAGGTAAGATGCTGCACTGAGGCGAATGAGGTGAAGTGCAGGTCTGGCAGTGTTGCGTGGTAGATGGTGCTGAAGAAGGAGGTTATAAGATACTTGGAGTAGATAAGTCCTCAACTGTGAAAGACGGCCAGTGGTTCTGAATTTAAAGTATGAGCACTTGTTTGTATTTGTTCCTACTGTTTTGCAGATCTGGACTTTCACAGTTTCCTTGAACTTCTGTGTAGGACATAGGCCACAGAACTGTAAGCAAAGGATTTTAAAAAAAATGTTCTGGTTTACGTGAACAGTGTAAGCAACGGGGACAAACTGATAGCTGGGGTAAGGAGGGTGGATGGGTTTTACTATTTTGTAGTTGTGGAAAACAGCAAAGATATCAGTAGATAGGAAGCAGCCAAAGCAATACTTTACATAGTGAATTAATTTACCACTGTCTCTGATGCATAGCTTTCTCAAGTGTACTACTGTCATGGTTTAACGCCAGCCAGCAGCCAAGCCCCAGGCAGCTGCTCGGTCACTCCTCCACCAGTGAGACCAGGGAGAGAATTGGAAGGACAAAGATGGAAAACTCACAGGTTGAAATATAGACAGTTTAATAGGGAAAACAAAAGCAGTGTACACAAGCAAAGCAAAACAAGGAATTATTTCGCTGCTTCCCATGGCAGGCAGGTGTTCAGCCATCTCCAGGAGAGCAGAGCCCCATCATGCGTAACGCTTGCTTGAGAAGACAAACAGCATCACTCCAAATGTTCCCTCCTTTCTCTTTCTTCCCCACAGCTTTATGTCACATGGTCTGTAATGTCCCTTTGGTCAGTTGGGGTCACCTGTCCCAGCTGTGTCTCCTCCCAGCCTCCCATGCAGCCCCAACTTCCTCACCAATGTGGAAGTACAAACAGCAGAAAAGGCCTTGACTCTGTGTAAGCCCTGCTCAGCAATAACAAAAACATTGCTGTGTTATCAACCCTGTATTCAGCACAAATCCAAAACATAGCCCCATGCCAGCCACTGTGAAGAAAAGCTCTGCCCCAGCTGAAACCAGCAGAACTACTTGTCGTTTAAGAAGCTGCAAATTAAAAATAAAGCTCAGTGAGTTTCACTTGTGGTTTATGATCTCTCAGATGGCAAAGTTTTGTGCTGTTCCTAGAAGTAGGAATAGTGTGGATAATGTTTGAGTAGCAGAAACGCAGTTTTTTCAGGAGGTAGAATCCTATACTAAACCTCAAGTGAAGCATAGCTTTGTCTCTGTGCCAGGTGAGGAACACGTTCTGTGTTGGCTGCATGCAGTTTTCTGTTCTGCTGCATTATGAAGACTGCCAGTGATTTGTTGTTACAGTGGTGCTCCCTTACTATTACCTTCAGAATAGACCACTGAATTCTCAAATACAGGGTTTTGCTGATGTGTTTCTGTGCAGTCTTCATTCGGCAATGTGTAGGCAGGGAAATGCTTACTCTCTTAATACAAGTGTCAGTCATCTTAGGGATTTCAGATTACATACATCTCTCTTTGGCTCTTTGGGGCTATGTTTCTTTGGTTTTATATTTAAAATACAATATTTCATGTAAATTCCCCAATAAAACTATTTTTTGCGCAGACTGATTGTAAAGAAATCTTATACATCCATTTTAATTACAGACAGGACGATTAAAGTCTTGCATTTTGAAAATTTGCTGTGTGTATTTTAATAGTTTGTGTTATATTTTATTCTCCTCTGCCAGATCTGCAGAAGGGAAGGGAAAAAAATATCCATTATTGCAGCAATTACTTAGTTAAATTATAGATAAAGCATACATGTGCTGGTAACCAGGATGGGCTGAATGCAAGGAAATAGCAACTTTTTTTCAAAATACCTGCTTGAAAGGCAGGTGTTTTAGCTGAACATAGCTGGTAAGTGTTTCCATTGCTTGGTGGCTTGGTACGTGGTCTCTCTCTTCAAAGTGTTTTTTGTGGTTTTGTTAGTGGTTTTCACCAACTCTGCATCCCTTCTGTAGCTAACAGACTCATCAGCTAGCCTAAAGACTGGTTTTTCTCCTCCAGAGTATTAGAAAACCTTGTAAGAAATGCTGGATTAGGCATTCTCTTAGGTGTCTCTGGAGATATACAAAGGAGTGTTTGATTGCATTTAAAAAAAAAGAATACTGTGATTCTTAAATTCCACTGGTACATTATTTGATAGTTTTGTAAAATAATAAGGGAAACAAGGTTTGTTGACTTTGCTTCCTCATTTTGGGAAGTATAGAAGCATACAAACCTCTGTCTCTATGGGTACTGTATCAAGGGCTAGTGCTATTTCAGTATTGTTGTTTTTAAGGGTACTGGAAGGTGTAATACTCAAACCTCCTGGTAAGGGAAAAAATCTTTTTTTTGGCAGACCGAGAAGTAGGGGGATTATAGAGTCATGCTCTTTCCTTTATGGTAAGTGTGGTTTAGTATGTGTTAAAAATAGTTAATTTTCTCTTGCCGTAAACATTAAGGAGTCTTGACAGGTTTGTTCTCTTCTGAAGGTGTTTGTCTTGTCTGCTTGACAAGGTTCATAGAATCATTGACGGGGCAGAGAGGGGGTAAAAAAATCACAGAACAAAGGTCCTTGGGTTTTATTTCTGCTTGTTTGTTTTACTTGCTGTTGTTGCTTTTTTTATATATTTTTTTTATTCTCGCTGTGAATAAACACTTGCTCTAAAAGTATACTGTTATCTTTTCGGGGGGGGTTGCTTTTTTTCCTTTTTTGGTAGGTATTACATGGTACAGGGCACTGAAACTTGTAGATATTTTGTGTTTGACCATGTGTGGAAACTGAACTTCAGAAGGAATGTCTGTAAGTTAAATAAGGAAGATGAAGATACAGTTTAAGTTTAATTCTAACTAAGAAGTTTTTGTTTAAATTAAATAATTAACAGCATATTGTTATTTATTTAATATTGATAATCTTGGTAATACAAGTTCTCATGAAGTACTTCAGTGAGCAAGACAGCAATTATTCTCTTACAGCATATGGAAATTAGGTTAAAATAAATTGTTGAGATTAGCAGTTAGTTGCATTGTTTAGTTTCTTGAAAGAAAGACATTTAGTTTTTATTCACTAGGCATACTATGCATAAGGATGTGTAACAGTTTTCTTGTGCACTGTCCATGTTTGTATCTATCAGGCAATACTTTTAAATGAGTAAAGACTCTTGGAAGACTGAATTATTTCTAGTGCTGTGATAGAAAAAGTAATGAATGTTACATGAAAAATTTCACTTCATGAAAGTGATCAATTCATCTGTAAGGCTGCAAAAATATGTACATGTGGTTAATTTTGCACATTGGTCAGTCATTTAACTGAAATACTTTTTTTTCTTTTATGTTTAATGATCTTGGGTATAAAATAAGATTGGCGTTAAGTTTTAATGTAAGTTTTACAGTGTGGAAATTTGATAAAGCATTTTACATGAATACATGAAGTATTAGGAAGTGGATGCACTTAATTGGTTGCAAATCAAGTCAAATCACTTTCTGTGTCATGGATTCGTTTTCTTTCATTCCCTTGTCACAAGCTATCAGTCTAATTTGGGAATTATTTGCTTCTGACATAGAAAGGCCTGTCCTCCTTATGAATTAGAATACCCACCCCCACTCCAGTAAGCTTTTGGAAACACTGGGTAGCTAGAAAACTAGTTCTGTGATACGTGAAGTGTTTCTGTAATGCTCATAACTACTTTTAAAGGAGTGCTGTTAAAAAAAGAGTAAAGTGTGAAGATGCGGTGCCAACTAGCCATACCTTTTTCCTGACTTTGCAAGATTTGGAAGGACTTGAGTTCGGGTTATTCTGTTTCTTTTTGCTATTTATACTAAGAGGAAGTTATTAGGTAATGTGAGTAGTAAAGTTTATACAGAGAGAAGCAGTTTGTAAGCAGTATTAGCAATACTATATAGTGACACTCGATTTTTAGCAGTGAAGTATTGGGACTACCAGAACATCTGAAGTCCAGTTTTTTGTCTGTGCAAGGAGGAGCCTTTCATGTTATGGTAACACTAGCTATCTGTGATACATGATTAAATTCCTGCTGGTCATTTTGCAATTAAAAATGGATTTAAAAAATTAAATGAAACCTACTTTGAAATAATCATTCCCACCTTTAAAAAAATACTTTAATTTGACCAACACCATCATATGTGCTGCTTGGAAAATTGCTTATCAAAGAAAATGACTTTCAAATTACTTTTACTTAGTTTTAGCCTTTTTTCTTCTTAATACAGCAATAGATATAATGATGGTTTTTAGTTTTTTACTGAATAGATAATGTTACAAAAATGGAATTAGCTGCTGAATTGTGTTCAGACACTATTTATCACTATGGACAATATAGTGACTATAGTGACACTATAGACAGTGTAGTGTTTTGAAATGGATGAGTTAATTCACAGAACAGTGGTTGATTTGCTGTATTTATTTGAGCTGTTCAATTCCTGGTCAATATGTGGCCAAGCCTTTGATTTACACATTAAAGCCACTGCCATGTTTTCTTTCAAATTCTTCCTCAAATTTAACACTTGATGCTTGCTAGGTGTAGATGAATGGCAGTGTTATTTCTTAAGGTTTGGGTTTGTGTTTGGGGTTTTTTTAAGTTGGCAGCTCTCAACTATCTGTCTACCCTAGGCACTTTTCTATGGAAACTTGTGTTTCTTACAGTGTATTCTTCCCACTGCTGTACCTGTACCATCCAGTCAAACTTCAGTGAGGTGCAGCCACTAAAAATTAGTGGTGATTGCCTTGTATTATTTGTTTATACCTGGCATACTATAAACTGTGGTTATTTTAATTCTAATTTAATTTATACTGCAGTATAAATAACTGAAAAATGTCACTATTCTGATAGGCTGTCAGTAGCAGCTGTCTAAACTGAAATTGGTAATTGTAATATCAATAAAAAGACTAAATTGTTTTAAGTTTAGAGCATCCAGTTGGAAAGAGCAGTGAAATTCCTTGGAGTCTTAAGCATATTTCCACATGTTCTACATAGCTGCATTGTAAATTAATGACATACAGACTTCTGGATTGAGTTTACCTGGACAATGGCCAAGCTTATTTTGTGTGGATTTATTTCAGTCATAGCATGTATGCCTAGCGATTGATAAAAGAGTGTCAAAAGCAGCATTACATGGTGGTGGATCTGCAGTATGTAACATGAATAGCTGGCACTGTTTCAGATGTCAAAACATGTATTATTAGTTGTGAAACACCAGTAAGAGCTTTGTTGTTACTGATACCTTTTGGCTTATTTGTCTTTAATATGCTTTTATGTTACATTTTTTAAAATATCTTAAAAATACTGACTTGAAGGTAGAAACAGCTGCCTTGCAGAGCTCTGCTGTGAAGGATGGTGTATGGAGTTGAGTACACCCTGAAACATCTGTGTTAACTGCTGGCTCAGCCAACACCCATGTGCATCTGGTTTTGCCTTTATCACTAAGTGCAGAATTGAAGATGTCTGAGGGACCAGCCATTCTTTAGTTCTGGATTGACTGCTGTAGTTTCATTTTAATTAGACTTTCGGCAGCATACCAAGAAGCATTAAAGTGTATATGTGTGTTGGTAAGTTTCTGTATTGATCTGCATTTGACATTGTCCTCTCTTAGGAATGTTAAGATCTTGTCCTTTTTTAGTTGGCGTATTGAAATTTTCTAGTCTGTGTTATCACATAAAGACAGAGGGAATTATAGTTGGTAAGCTATGTATGCCAAATTCACCAACTTTCAATCCACCTAAATTTGCTTAAATCTCTGCTCCTGGAATAGAAAATTTTGTTGGTCTCTGTAGTGATTGTAGTGTGGCCAGACCTATAACTGACTTAATGCTATTAATGTTAAAAATTGCCTGTGGTTTTAGAAAGGTGGAAAATCACTTCCCTTTGTATGAACTAGATTTAGCTTTATGAATCTTGATCTAACAGGTAGTTTCAGGAGCTAATTTCTGTTGGGATGTCTTCCTTAGCTTACTTGTTAGTAAATGCTTGTAAAATCACTGGCCACTATTCAGAAATGTTTCAGGAAAAGAATATTTTGCAAATTAAGTTCTCTGTCAATAAATGAAGCGATCTAATATTTTCTATTTTTTTTTTCCAAAAAGGTTTGAATTTTGCACTTAAAATGTGGTTCAGGGGACAAAATATGTTCATAACTCTGCTGTAATTGCAAAAACCTGAGTCAGAAGCTTTTGAAAATAACTTTTTATTCATCTTTTGTATGAATTTGATTAGCGTATCAGCTAAATTTTGTCATCTGCTGTGCCTGGACTGAGACTCAGTTTGTTCTGGATAACTCTGTTCTTATTCTGTTACTGGTATTTTTCTAGTTGCTGGAATTGAGAGCAACAAAGAGGCTTTAAAATGTGCTGTGAGTTCTTTTTCAGATAGTTCACAAAACAGTTTGAGGAAGAAGCAGGAGATCAATTTACATGTGAAGTTTTGGGAACTGAAAGATAAGGAGAGGAGTGAGGAGTGGATGTTTTGGATCCTAGGGATGAAACCACAGCAAAATGCCCAGGGCCTGTTAGCAAATACTCATCTAAACAATCTTTGAGTTGCTACGTTCTTCTTCTGCATACGAAAACTTGCAAAGCATTAGACAAACATTTTCTGTCTCGGTGGCTTGACAACAGAAGATAAAAACAAGCTGCTATGAGATAATCTGCTAATATAAAACACGGAATAGAGGTCTACATTGTGGACCTAAGGTGTCTGGATCTCCTGGTGAAAGAGGATATTAGAGGAGAGTAATTATTGTTTGACCAGATACTTCTGAATTTTGCTTTCCTATTTTTTTTTCCTTCAACTTTATTTACTCTTACTGTGCCTTGTTAGAAAGGAGATGTGTGCTATGAAGTCACATAGGTAAAAGCTACAAGATTTCAAAATTATTTGTGTAGATCTACATTGAATTCTTATAATTGATTTGTAAATGGGACATACTTACTATTTCTGAAGTGTATTTAGTAAGTATGAAATACTGTTTCTTATAAACTTAAATATGTATGAATTTCACGTTTGGTTTGGAATTTGACATATTTAAGCCAGTGTAAACAATACATTTTTGGCAGAAAGAATGTATTAGTAGAAAGACTTCACCTTTAGTTTTAATTTATTTCTATACACTGTTAGGCTTTTAAAACAGATCTCAGGCACGCTTTTGATTAGAGTTTCATTAATTAAATACTTTAGTACAAAGAGTGAAGTATGCATTCTAGGTATCAGAGCCTGGAAAAAAAAAATGAAAGTGTATGAAGATAAATAGGAGCTGTTTAGATCCATAGACTGTACAAATATGTTATCCCTCACATGACCTGAAGATTTCTGGTGCTTTCTTTCCTAACCCACCATAGTTTGCTTAGAGACTAGAAATACAACAGCAAGGTGCACCATGTACCTCTGTTTTGTCGGCATTTAAAACAAAAGCCTACTAAAAATAGAAATAAGGAAGTTTCCTGAAACTCTTAACTTTTAAAAGCCAATCTTATTACTAGGAATGGGCAGAGAACCATTAGAAAAGGAGGTGTCCTTTGTGAATGAGGAAACTTGCTAGCAGTGTAACAGAACCTGATGATTTGATGAGCAGTTAACTGAATTTGCAGGGCTAACAATATAGGATATCTTGATCAGGTTGGGGGGTAGATATTAACATGAACTTTCTGTTAATTAATTTTTTGTGAGGCTGAGAAGCTTCTATGCCTGAGTCTGTAATACGTATCATATAATATAAAGAAAAAGGTCGATGTAAATCATGTGGTTTTAAAAGCAGTCAACCACATAAGAGACTTTGTTATGTTAGGAGGGGGCCTGGAGAGTTTGTCTCCATTTTTTCCTTCTCCTCCAGTGAAGTGCACAAATTTGAAGTTAAGTAAAACCTTCATCTAGTTGCAGCCTAATAGTTATTTAGCTGTGGTGTCCAATACTTGATTTGTAATTTTCTGTGAATATTTTCAAACAGGTGGCACTAGTACTTACTAGAAATTTTCCCACATTGTATTGGAACCTGAATGTCATTAAATATAAAAGACTGTGCAATGTCATGCTAATGAAAAATAATCTGCGTGTAAATCATAAGTTGCTTATAACACAGATGTTTGCATGTTGTGTGTTGAGGGCATTTTTTTTCTTCTTGTCTTTGGGAATCCTAACAAAAAGAGCATAGGGGTTAAAGTGGGAGTTAAGCATAAAGGCCTAAGAATGTATTAAGAATAGTTTGTCTGGGTGTATACATTCCCTTGAGAAAATGTCCTACTCCTTTAGAATATACCAGCAGTCTCAAAGGTCCCAGCTGAGATAAAGGGTCTGTTGTGATGGATTGTGGTTTCCATTGTGTAAAGTCATTGCTTCAAAACATGAAAATCAAAAGATGTGGCAGGTGAAGAGAGGAAGAACTATGGGGTAGGTGAAAACAAAGCAAATACTGAGTTAGCCCAGCTTTACTTTTCATACAGATCCCACTATTTTTTAATAATTACTGGAGATTGAGAGGAAGGGAAATTTAACAATGGAAGTGGAAAAAGTGAAGTAATGTGGAGATAGCCAGCTTAAGTTTCTGTTTCATACTTAAAAGCAGATACAAAGTCCCTTATGGAATAGATTATTCCACTTGGAAGGGACTGGAATATGAACACTGATCATCTAGTCCAACTGCTTGACCAACTTTTAGCTAACTAAAAACTGAATCAAATTAGTAAGGACATTGACCAAAGGCATCTGAAACACTGGCAGGCTTGGGGAATCAAACACCTCTGGAGGAAGCCTCTCCAGTGTTTGAACACCTCTCAGCAAAGGAAAGTTTCCTCATGTCAAGTCTGAATGTCTCCGAGCACAGTTTTGAGCCATTCCCATGTATCCTGTCACTGGATACCGAGGCACCTCCCCCTCCACTTCTCCTCAGGAAGCTGTAGAGAGCAACAAGATGACCCTTCAGCATCCATTTC
This sequence comes from Corvus cornix cornix, assembly GCF_000738735.6. Lineage (NCBI taxonomy): Eukaryota > Metazoa > Chordata > Aves > Passeriformes > Corvidae > Corvus > Corvus cornix. The sequence goes on along the minus strand of NC_046357.1, from coordinate 45,863,432 downwards.
TTTAAACTTGACAGATCCAAAGTCAAGCAGCTCCTCACAGGACATTCCTTCTAGCCCTGTCACCAGCTTCATTACTTTCTTTTGGGTGCATCCAAAGACTTTCACATCCTTCTTAAATTGTGGGGCCCAGAACTGCTCACAGCACTCCAGGGGTGGTGGTGCCAAAGCGGAGAACAGAAGGATAATCACCTCCGTGGGCTGGCTGGCTGTGCTGTGTTTGATACACCTCTGGATGGGGTTTGCCCTGGCACGCTGGTGACTCACACTGAGCCTGCTGCCAACCAGCACCCCCAGGTCCTTTTCTGCAGGGCTGCTCTCCAGCCACTCCTCTCCCAATTTGTATTTGTGCCAGGTGCTGATCAATGCCAGGGACAAGGTCCAGTGTTTGTTGCTAGATTTCATGCCCTTTTGGAAGGCCTCTTGCCCCATGAGACAGTCAAGGCACCTCCCAGTTTGGAATGATCAGCAAGCTCTCTAACGATGCAGTCAACTCCTGCACCCAGGTCATTGATAAATACATTGAACAGCATTGGCCCTAGACTTGAGCCCTGAGGAACAGCTCTGGTGACCAGTCTCCAGCCACCTGTAGCCCCATTCACTGCAATCCTTTGAGCTCTGTCCTTCAGACAGTTCAACACCCAGTGCACCATGACCCTTCTCATTCCACAGCTGGACAGTTTGTCCAGAAGGATGTTGTGAGGGACAGTATAAAAGGCAAAAAAGGCAAAACTCACTAAAAGGCAAAAATCCTACATCCATTGTCTTCCCTTCATCTGGATGGGTGACCTTATTCTAGAAGGATATCAAACTAGTTAAAACAGAATTTATCCTTTGTGAACCCAAGTTGATGGTGCCCAGTGATTGCATTGTGCACCATTTAAATGCTTCACAGTAGCATTCAGTATAATCTTCGTAATTTTTCCACGTGTTGAGGTGAGACTAACAGGTCTGTGAGTTCCTGTGTCATCCCTCTTGCCCTTATTATATAATGCCGTAACACTGGTTAGCTTCTAGTCAGTGGGTACCTCCCCAGACATTTGGTAGCTGATGCAGAGAGGTACTGCCATATCATCCATCCGCTTCTTCAGTACTCTGGCGTAAATACCATCAGGTCCTGTGGACTTGTGAATAGTTAGCTGCTGCAGCTAGTCCCTGAGAAGTGTCTAAACAAATGGGGAGTCATTCCTGAAGTCAGGGGACTGGGCGGAAGACAGTTTATCTGTGTTATTAAATACTAAAGCAAAAGAAAGTATTGAATGTCTCCACACTTCTTCACCCTTAATAGTCAGATGACCATCTTCAACAAGTATCAATCTAGTATTTTCTGTAGACCTCCTCTTGCTGCTAGTGTACTTTAAAAAACCCTTCTTATTGTCTGACGTAATACTGATCAGCTTCAACTCTAATTGAGCTTTGGCCTTTTGCATCTTGGCCCCTGCATATATGAGTCACAGCTCTGTCAAATTCCTGCAAAGCCTGTCCTTGTTTCCAGAAAACATAAATTTTTTTTTTTCCTTCTGAGCTCTGTAAGGAGTTCTCTGCCCAGCCAAACTGATCTCCTGTCCCATTTGCTTGACTTTTGATACAATGGAATTGCCTGCTCCTGTGCTTTTATGTAGTGAAGAATTCCATTTTAGTTCTGGTTTGGTTGGGTTTTTTTTAATCTATTTATTTTTTTCAGGCAGTAATATGAAACATTTTGCTTTTTATAAGTGCCTGGCAGCCTTGCTTTCGTATTACATAAATGAGGAAACAAAAGCCATTTTGAATCTATTAGTATTTGATTTTTAAACTTTTTGTAGCTATTAGCATGGTGAGATTTTGACTATAATTTGATTTGTGTAATTGTATTTGTTCTCTTGCAGGAAATACAGCTTTACATGACTGTGCAGAATCTGGAAGTTTGGAGATCATGAAGATGCTTCTCAAGTATTGTGCTAAAATGGAAAAGGATGGTTATGGAATGACTCCCCTTCTGTCAGCCAGTGTGACAGGCCACACAAATATAGTGGACTTTCTGACCCAGCATGTACAGACTAGTAAGGCTGAGCGCATAAATGCCCTGGAACTTCTAGGAGCAACATTTGTGGACAAAAAGAGAGATCTGCTTGGTGCTTTGAAATACTGGAAGAGAGCTATGGAGATGAGATACAGTGATAGGACTAATATCCTCAGCAAACCTGTGCCACAAACACTAATTATGGCTTATGATTATGCTAAAGAGGTAAACAGCTCGGAAGAGCTAGAAAATCTTATTGCAGACCCAGATGAAATGAGAATGCAAGCATTATTAATTAGAGAACGTATTCTTGGCCCTTCTCACCCAGACACATCTTACTATATTAGATACAGAGGTGCTGTGTATGCAGACTCCGGAAACTTCAAGCGTTGCATCAACTTATGGAAGTATGCTTTGGACATGCAGCAGAGCAATCTTGACCCACTGAGCCCTATGACAGCCAGCAGTTTGCTATCATTTGCTGAACTTTTCTCCTTCATGCTTCAGGATAGGGCAAAAGGCCTTCTAGGTACTACTGTCACTTTTGATGATCTGATGGGTATACTGTGCAAAAGTGTTCTTGAAATAGAACGGGCCATGAAACAAGCCCAATGTCTGCCTGATCCAGTACAGCTGAACAAAGCCCTTTCGATCATTTTGCATTTAATTTGCTTGTTGGAGAAAGTACCTTGCAGCTCAGAACAGGAACATTTCAAGAAACAAACTATTTACAAGTTTCTTAAGCTTCAGCCTAGAGGAAAGAATAACTTCAGTCCACTTCACCTTGCTGTTGACAGTAATACTACATGTGTTGGTCGCTACCCAGTTTGTAAATTCCCCTCTCTCCAGGTTACTGCTATCCTGGTGGAATGTGGTGCTGATGTAAATGTCAGAGACTCTGATAACAACAGTCCATTACACATTGCTGCACTGAACAACCATCCGGACATCATGAATCTTCTTATCAAGTCAGGTTCACATTTCGATGCCACAAACTCATGTAAACAAACAGCTAGTGATTTGCTGGATGAGAAGGAAATAGCAAAGAATTTAATCCAGCCCATAAATCATACCACTTTGCAGTGTCTTGCTGCTCGTGTAATAGTGAATCATAACATATCCTATGCAGGGCATATCCCTGAAAAACTGGAGAACTTCGTTGTGCTCCATAGATGATAGTGTGGTGTCCCAGAGTACTGTTCCTGAAGCACGACATGGTGATATTTTCCTTGAGCACTGTTGTGATACACCAGCGTTCCCTTAGCTTGCTCCATTTCGCTCTCGTTGGCTAGTGTTGTTAGCATCAGATCTGCAGAGCTGGTTACCCAGTATTTAATATGAATATGCTATATAATATATTTTGTGGATTATTTAGAAATGTAATGCCATATTTAGACTTTTTAAATTGTCTGCCAAAGGCTTGTCTTTTCTGGTCTTATTTGCCTGTTGGGTGTTTGGGACTGAATTGAGTATTTTCCACTGATGTCTTTTTACTATAACTGTTATGTGGATTTTATATGTTTGGAAGGTCATCTTTTTTTGGTTTTGCTTGAGCGTTTCTACTCTTACTCTCTTCTTTTTCTATGAACTCATTGCTAAACTGTGCAAGTTGTATGGACTTGTTAACATTTGCAACTACCATAAGTGCTTTTACCTTCTCTATGCACTGGCTTAAACATGACTGTTGTGTGTGAGCATATTTCTATGCAGCACTTGGCCAATTTCAACTTAAATGCCAATCTTGTTTTGCAGTTTGTTCGGAGCTCTCTTGAGAATGCTGTCTTCATAGCATGATGAATTTTGGAGTTATTTATCAGCTCTCCAAACTTGGGTTTGACTTTTTTGACTGCTGTAACTGAGGTTGCTTTCATTTTGATCCTCTGGAAATTTGTCCTAAATTTGGGAGAAGAAAATCTTGCTTTTTCTGATTGTAGTCCACTTGAACTTTAAATCTGAAAATTGTTCTATTGCATCATGCAGCTGGGGGAAGAGTCCTCATTATGTACAACTGACATCTTCCCCTTTGCACTAACGTCTTGCTTGTGCCGGTTATGTGACTAGATGTGAAGTTTGCTCAAAGTTTAACCTCAAACCTTAATGATAAACTTTTAATGAGAAATAGGTCAAATATATGCTCTGCTTTAAAATCTGCAAATCAACTTTAGCTACAAAAGAAAACAAAAGCATGTTGATGGCATGGTGTTTATCAGTCCAGATCTAGACATCATCTAGTATAGTAAGTGGCTGTCTGCCAGGGTATCGAAAGTTCTATAGCAGTGTCCTTTTTTCTTCATTTTAAGTATCTTTATAAATACTTGCATGGATTTTTCATCTCTACTATGTCAGTTATACTTAACAAAAGCAGAAGTTCTGTTGTGTATATAGCTCCTAATTAAAGTACCTATTTTTTATAATATTTGCACAACAGCTTAGCTTTTACAACAGAAAGGGCTCTTTTGACTTGATAAGAAGTCTATTAATGAAGATCATAAATGTGAGTGCGATTCAGGTAATTAATATAATTCAGCACTTTACTGTTGCTTAATAGTAGGATTTATTATGGCACATTAGCCCTACAAATGTCTTAAAGTGAAATTAATTTCTGTTGGATAGGATACAGTTTACTTGCAGATTTAGTCGTCTAGCATATTGGGTATTTTTGACTCTGTGGTGGGCGGTAAGTGTATCTATGGGGTTCTTGCTCCAGAAATCCAACAACTTGTTTTATGCCTTTGTCAGAGATAAAAGATATTTAGAATCCAAATTAATTAGGTTAGGAGGGTCTTTTTAATACTTTAATTTTTAAGTTGATGTCAGAACATTTGTGTCATTTGTGATTGAACTTGAGGAAGAACATGTCTTGGGAGCACATAAGAATAGCCCTTCCTTGGTTTTGGTCTGTTTTGGCATTCCTGCCAGTGTACAGCAGTGTACAGGTGCCTACTAGCTTAGCATTCTTGCAAAAATTATGGGGATGTTTTTAAGCAAAGATCTGCTGAATGCAGTGCTGTTTGTGTGTTGTCACTATCAGACTTGCTGTTTTGAAACAATTTTCACCAGTTTGTCCCTTGCTGTGTCTATGTTGTATAACATGAGAATCATAGAATCATTTAGGTTGGAAAAGATCCTTAAGATCACTGAGTCCAACCCTTAACCCAGCACTGCCAAGTCCAGCACTAAACCATGTCCTTAAGTGCCACATCTACATGTCTTTCAAATACCTCCAGCCGCGGTGATTCAACTGCTTCCCTGGGCAGCCTGTTCCATTTTTTAACCACCCTTTCCATGAAAAAGTTTTTCCTAATATTCAATCTGTATCTCCCCTAATTCAGCCTGAGGCCATTTCTCCTTGTTGTATCACTTGCTACTGAGGAGAAGAGGCCAACCCCCACCTTGCCACAACCTCCTTTCGAGTAATTGTGGAGTTCTCCATTGAACCTCCTTTCTTCCAGGCTGAACAACCCCAGCTCCCTCAGCTGCTCCTCATCAGACTTGTGCTCCAAACCCTTCCCCAGCTCCACTGCCCTTCTCCGGACATGCTCCAGCACCTTGATATCTTTCTTATAGTGAAGGACCCAAAACTGAACACAGCACTCGAGGCATGGCTTCACTGGTGCGCAGTACAGGGGGACAGTCACTGCCCTGATCCTGCTGGCAATATTGCTGCTGATGCAGGCCAGGGTGCAGGTTTCTCTTGCATAACAGAAGACTAAATTCTACTCAATTGACTGAATTGCTGTGATTTGTAATGCTTAAGATGCATGCCACTCAGCTTTTCATTTGTGAGGACATGTAGTTTGGCTTTTGAATTTATATATTTTAATGCTTTTCTGCTACTCTGTAAATGGGGATAATCAACAAATCATACCATGCTAGAAATACATTATACATCAAGTTATAAAAGTAGTTCTTTTTGTATAGGTCACAGAGAAAGGGGATTTTAGAGTTTTTTACTTTGGAATCTGTTCTGCTTTTCAGTGGTTTTAGTTTAAATTTTTGTCTTTCTAACTGACAATTGCCCTGTTTAAATAGTTGGCTATTATAAGTTGGTTGTTCAGCCTGAGGAAGAGAAGGCTACAGGGAGACCTTATAGGACCTTCCAGTACCTAAAGGAAGCTACCAAAGAGCTGAAGAGGGACTTTTTACAAGATCGTGGGGTGAAAGGACAAGGGGGAATGGCTTTGAACTGAAAAGGGTTAGATTTAGCTTAGATGTAAGGCAGAAATTCTTTACTGTGAAGGTGGTGAGCCACTGGCGCAGGTTGTCCAGAGGAGTTGTGGATGCCCCGTCCCTGGAAGTATTCAAGCCCAGGCTGAATGGGGCTCTCAGCAACCTGGTCTGGTGGAAGGTGTCCCTGCCTATGGCAGAGAGGTTGGATCTAGATGATCTTTAAGGTCTCTTCCAACCAAAATCATTCTATGATTTATGATCGTTAGTCCAGAAATATAATGTAAAAATTGTTAATTTTTAGCAATTTTTTAAATGGAAAGCATTCCCAAAAGTGAAAGCATATCACTATTAGTTTTATGTAAATCTAGTGAATATTGCTACAAGAAAGGCTTACTGTGTTAGCTGCTCATCAGAAACAAACCAGTCTATTAGCACATGCTGATTTATTGCACGAATTTCTGTCTAAGTATTTACTGATGTGCATCAGTCCGAAGGATTTATCACCTTCATGCTGAGTGTAATTTTTCATGGTGATGAAGCTCTCTGCTGAAGAGAATACTTACCTTGCCAGATAACTTGGACTTAGGTGTCCTGGCAGAGGAGTTCATGCATATATGGCCACTTTGCATTTAGACAAGTGTGTTTACACTACTCTGTTTTGTTTATCTTAATTTTAATTTTGTAATATTTTTAACTCATTCTTTTACCATTGTTCTCTTTTTTTCCTATTTGGCCTTTTTTTCTGATGAAACATACTGCTTATAAGCTACTGACACAGAAAAATGCTAAGAACACTGCAGAAATAATTATATGCCCTGCAGGGATGAAACAGATTTTAAATTGATTAAACAACTTACAGGTATGGCTCCCTAGAGACAAAGCAACTGATAGCTCCTTGCTTGTTGAGACCTCTCAGTTACATTTTTTGGGGAAAGGGATAAATATGTAAAGCAGCTTTTCTTCTAATCGTTGTGGGTTTCAACTGAAGTCCTTCAACAAGGAAGATGAAAAATATTCTCATTTAAAAAAATCTAAAATTATATTCCTATTTTTGTATCACTGAGGCTGGTAACAAGATTCCAGCTGTCTGCAGTGTCTCTGTTCTGTTTGTTGAGTTTGTTAAGTGTTAAAGACACTTTCTGAAATGCAAGGCAATATTGTGGTTAATTTTCCATATATACTTCACAAGTGGAAAAGAAGTAGTTTTGTGTGTTTCCTAAGTCCACAAAGAGCTGTCTTTTAACAACTGTTTTGCAGCTGGTTAAAATTAACCTCTTTCCATTTTTACAAACACTACTTTAAAGAAAGGAATGCAGTGCTATAGCAAAATCCTTAAAGGAGGATTTGTAATTAGATAAAAACCTTTTGAGGAAAAGTGTGCCTCTCTTCAGTTTTGTATCAGCTGCAAGGTGACAGTGGCAGGATATGGCTGTTCTTTAAATAGCTTCCTCATGCTTTGAAATATAGAGTGGAATGACTGTTACACTCTAAAAAGTTGAGAAGCATGAAAAAGTAGACTAAACACTAATTTTACCTTCTGTGACTACAATGAAGCCAACTGGTATTTAAGACTGCAAAGTAATTTTGGTAATTTTGATGAAAGACATACTAGACTGCTCATATTTCTTGGCTTTGAGTGTAAAAGTAACTTTTGAGCCTTCACTGAGGGCAGAGCAAAAAGCTGTTGTTGGTTTGGTTTTAACTAACATTGTACTTGTGTTCCATTCTATCGCAAAGACTTCCTATGCAGGGCTACTAGCTCCGTGTATGGAAATATTGCAGTTTCTTTTTTACGTGAAGTAATTTAGCTTTAACAGTAATGTAAAAAAGGAATAACAAGCATATTTCTCTGCTCTTACTCTCTTTAGGCTCCAAATGCACATTACATTAAAAATATGTTTTGGAGAACACCTGTCCGAGTGTATATATCTGTTTTCTCTAGGGTACTGCAGTACTGGTTGGTAAACTACTTTTCTTGTTGAGTAGCTAAATGTGAATGCTGCAGCTTTGACCTTCATGTCATTAAGAATTGTACCTTAAGCAAAAGGTCATGTTTCATGCTCTTTCTTTCTGTGAAATGGTGGTCTGGCAAAGCCTTTAAATTTTGGTGGTGGGTAATAATAAAGAAAAGGCTTAAACTGGATGATGCAGGAGAAATTATTTTCCAACTTTCTAGAAAAAGTAATTAGTCATACTATTAACTGGGTGGAAACATTACTTTCAGTTCGTAACCTGAAAGTAGGTAGCAATGCCTTGTAAGATGTAAACAGCAGACAGTTTTCAAGAAAGTTGGATGAATTAGTTTCTTCTTCAAGCTTTTGAAGGATCTTCTGTATTGCATGAACGATTTGAAAAATAGAGGAATAGAATAACTCAAGAGTGAGAGAAGCAGAAGATCCTTATTAGAGGCAGGTAGAGAATTGAAGAATTTGAGTAACATTGCCATTGTAATTTCAAAATACCTTTGTAGTTAGGCACAGTAGTCACAGTCCAGCCTGTAAGGAAGTGTACATTTCAGAGAGCTGGAACTTTACATAAAGCCTGATCAGTAACAACAGGATCAAAAAAGATGAGGTTCTGGATGAAGAAAAACTGCTTCAGAGCTTTCACAGTAAGATAGTTGTCACACAGATGGCTTTAGTGAATCAAATATAGATTCTCTTAATTAGGAAAGGGAAAAACTGGAAAGGATCATTTACGTCGTTATTCATCCCTCTGCAGTTGCAGCTGATGAAAGATGTCTGCTGTTAACCTAAGCTGTGCAACCATGCAAAAATGATTCTTGGCAGTAGCAAATGCTGGCTGTCAGTTGAAGACCAAAACTCATCATACAAAGCAGTGCAGGATTAGGGTAAAAGAGACCAGGTGTGAGGTGTGTCAGTCTGTCAAAGGCAAGACTTTTGTTTGTTTCACACATAATATCCAGAGGGCTAAATGCCATCCACAGTGAACAGTAGAAGGCCCTTCTCCCTCACACCGCAGTCTTACCTTGCAGTTGATCTCCAGCATTCAGAAGAATTGAGAAGAGGCTATACTCAGAAGTTAAGGACAACAGTTTTATGCACAAAGGGGGAAAAAAGAATTGCTTTTGGATTCATGTAAGTGCCTGTCAGAAGCCAGTGAGTGTGAGGCAGTGTAAATTACGAAAATGGCAACCATGTCTCCCATTAGATCGTGAGACATGATCAGATTCCTCTGTGAAGTTCAAAGGATTGGTTCTATCATATCTCCTGAAGATTATCAAGTCATAAGTTCATTACGAAAATTTCTCCTTAGAAGGTTATTTGGAACTCCTGTCTGTCAGTAACTAGAAACCTAATTCCTGTTTGAAATACACGTTTTCATAGGTTTATATGTATTAACTTCTCATAGTTCCAGCACTTGTCTGTCCTTCAGAGAGAATTGTCCTCTCTCAGCCTTCATGTGGTTAGGCTAAACCAACCAAGCAAAAGAACCCCCATGCTGTAAGAATGAGCAAAAACCAGAATAATCCAGTCGAATAAGCTGACAGAATGGTTCGGTTTTCTCTTTTCCTCTCTCGATGATATGCTACCAAAAAACCCCCAGGATCCACTGATTCACTAAACACTTTTTGCTGCTGAACCTGCGATTTAAATTGCCAATTATTTCCTTTTTACAATGGGAGGGATTTTTTACAGTAAACAGTTGATTGTTTTCAGATTCTGTAGCTTGTATTGTGCTATCCTAATATTTTAGGTGCCTGGATGTCTTTTGTTCCATTCACATACAGCATTATCCTAACTGACATGTGAGGCAAAATGCTCAGTGAATGAGCCAGACTTGGATCATTTTTTGTTTCCATCCCATAGATTAAAAACAGTGAACTTGCTTTTTTCTCCTTTTCTTTCTTTTTTGCATGTGTGCTACCAGGCTTTCACTGTACTTTCTATTGGCTAGCTTGTAAGATGGGGTCCTCCTAAGATGACTGTGCTCTTTCTTGTTTTCTGGCTAAGGGAACCACATCTCCTGCTTTATCACGCTTTGTTTTCCTGTAGTGCATGAAGTGGAAACTTCAGGGAGTTGGAAACCAAAAGAAAAGAGCAAAAAATCCCAGAAAGAAAGCCCAACAAAAACCCAACAAAACAGCACCCAAACAACCAAAAAACAACAAAAAAATTTTCCAACAAAACCCTCAAAACCAAACCAGAAAACAGGACCTACTGTAAAGTAACAAAATAAGCTGTGTGAGGCAGATACCTCATGGGTTGCTACATGAGGAGCGTGGATGGCTCACTTGCAGTCCCACCTTGTGGTAACCTTAGGGCCAGACGGCGCGTAGTCTGTGGGAAGGCTGGTCTGTGCAGGGTGCACCCACCCCAGCACTGCTGTTCAGATCAGGGATGTGCTTTTCTAGTCTCCCCATTGTCCATCCTTAGCTTGTTTGGGTTCGTGTCACTGAATTTTCTTAATGCACAACTTGTGTTACTTTTGAATGCACCTGAGCTTGAAAAAGTGCTCCAAAATCTCACCTAACAGGCTTTGACCACTAAGGGGTGTCCAGTTCATGGGAGCAGACTATGAGTTGTTCCAAAATAACGCCTTTATCTTCTCCTATTCCTCCTTGACTCTCACAGAGTGTCACAGACTTTCGATCCTTGGCATCAAGTCCTCCATGCTACAAATCTCCTTTCTAATACAAGTGTAACCATAGTTTTCAGATTCTCTTGTGATGTTAAACATAAGTTGACACATACACTGGCTTGTTTTTCCTCTTGCTTGCAGGTGGTTACTGCCTATCCAGCATAACATCCCGTAACCCATGTTCTGCTTTGAGCTGGGTCATGAAAATGAGATAATGTAGTTGATTGCTAAAGGTGGATCTGCCACATCATTAACTATTGGAAAATGAGTCAGCTGTGTCACATGCATCGCTGATACTTCCTCCTGACACCATGACTGACTTTAGTACAAAGTGCTGTTGATGTGTTGCAAAGAAATACTTGCTCCATTATGCAAAAGCAGAAACTAAGGCACAGACTCAGTGAGCTCTTAAAATGACCACAGGAAGTATGGGCTGTAGCAAGGAACAGGCTTCAGATCATCTGGCTCCTGGGGCTTTAATTTTGAGACTCTGCTCCAGGTATGGTTTGACATTCGTAATTTCATAAATGAAGACTCTGCTATCAAACAAAACAAAACCACCAAGAATTTCTTAGGGAAATCAGGCTAATGTTATTGCACAGTTTTAATGTATGTGTCTATCCTTCCTCTCCCTAATTTTTGAACATGTTAGGCCAGTTTGATAAACTCAACAGAAATAGAGCAGCCTGTGTGTGTCTGTAACTTCCTTGAGAACACATAGAGTGAGCAGATGGCAGTGTCTGTACTAACAGTTCCCACTGAAGAAGAGGATTTGGCAGGAGCTTGACTCTTACTAGGCATGAGAGAATCCACACAGGAATTAAAATACTTAGGACCATGAAAAAGTCTTTGATCACAGCCCAGGCTTTACTAGAGAGCAGCAGATCTGGTCACTGTTCAGGATGTGCCGTGTTTGCACTGCATCAGATACAGTCCCTGAACCTGTTCATCAAGGTGATAGCATCTGACCAACAGATTATCCTGGTTTGTACAGTCTCCCTCAATAGGCACTCAGTGTCCTGAGTTTGCTGTAATGGCACAGAATGTAAATGAAAATTGGCCCAGCTGCACAAAAATGAGAAACTCTAGGCTATTCTATGGCTGTGTACTGAGTATATTACTGTACTTGCCAAAAATGGTCTGAAGTTAATTCTGTTGAGTAGTTACTATTGCCTGCTAAGAAGGTTGGGGGAAACCATGACTCCCAGTTTCATCTCTAAGAGTTCTGACCTTGTTTGCATCATGATTTCTGTTGACCTAGGTACAAGTAATGAGCGAGACCAGACTCCATGATCACCCTTTTTCAAAATCCTTCATTTCAGTTCTCAAGTATGGAAACTCTGGTATTAAAAAGCTCAAAGTGACATGAAATCTGTAATAGAAAACATGTATCTGGTGAAGAACTTTTCTGTGGAAGAAGGGATCTGGCACTTCTGCCCAGTGATGTCTGTTCTCTGCCACACCTCCAGCAGAAATTTTCAGGAGATCCCTGCTTCTGACCATGCCTTCATGAATTCTTGGTGCAGCAGTGTTTTTCCAGCTGTGGTGCCTTGCCATCATGCCCCTTTGAATGCTGCAGTGCGCAGGGACTGCCCCTCCCCTGGGCTGCCACTGAGAGCCAGCTGCTGAACCAGTCAGCCCTTCTGTGACAGTGATGCCTGGTAAAGTCCAGTGTAGGTGGTGCACAATGGCAGCTATTTAAAAATAAAAACCGAAACCAAATGCTCTGATTTCCCTTCATCCTTTGTGACCCTTTCTAGACGTGTCATCATTGCTTATCATCATCATCATCATCATCACCACTGTGTTCCCTGCTTCCTCCCTTTATTGTTCCCAGTTGCTCTGTGGAGCTTCTTACCTTCCACTGTTCCCCTGCTGCCATTGTGGCTGAGTCAAGCCTGCATTGAAGTGGGAAATGCTTGGGGAGATTTGGCACTTGCTATGCCTTCAGCAGCTTGTGCTGTTTCTAAGCTGTGTCAGTTGGGAAGCAGGAAGGCTGGAAGAAATGCAGGATTCAGCTTGCTTGTCCTTTCTTCATATGCCTGGTGGGGGTGCGTAGCCTCCTGTCATGGTTACACCCCAGCCAGCAGCCGCTCACTTACTCCCCCACCACCGGTGTTCAGGAGAGAACTGGAAGGGTAAAGGCCAGAAAACCCATGGGTTGAGATAAAGACAGGTTAATAGGGAAAGCAAAATCCACACACGCAAGCAAAACTAAACAAGGAATTAATTCACTGCTTCCCATGGGCAGATGGGTGTTCAGCCACCTCCAGGACAGCAGAGCCCCATCATGTGCAGTGGTGACTTGGGAGGATAAACACCATTACTCCTAGTGTCCACCCCCTTCCTCCTTCCCCACAGCTTTATGTCCTGGTCATATGGTCTGGAATATCCCTTTGGTCAGTTTAGGTCACCTGTCCCAGCTGTGTCTCCCCCCAGTCTCCCATGTAGCCCCAGTTTCCTCACCAGTGTGGCAGGACAAAAAGCAGAAAAGGCCTTGGCTTGGTGTAAGCCCTGCTCAGCAATAACAAAAACATCTCTGTGTTATTAACCCTGTGTTCAGCACAAATTCAAAACACAGCTCCATACTAGCCACTGAAGAAAACTCTACCTCATCTGAAACTAGCACACCTCCTCATTAGTAGGAAACGTAGGCTCTGTTAATCACACTGCACAGTGGGTTTTGTTTCACATGTTGCAGATGTAGTCTGCAGGTATTGCTGGTGTAAGCTGTTAAAGATTACATAAGCAGATCTCATCCTGGAATCAGTAATAACTGGATTTCCTCCCATGCAGAAGGTACTTGAAAAGCTTTGCGCCTATTTAAACACCTCTACTGCTTCCGAACTTGCTGATTTTTTGCTCTTGAAAATCTGCCTTTAAAATTGTCATTCTCTCAGTGTCTTTCCAGATCCCACTACTTTGTCCACTGGGTTCCTGCTTCATGACTCTTTCGCCATTCTCTGCCATAGAAATATGTGGTAGTATTAGGAATGTGACATTTCATGTATTTCTTCTGAAGATTTTTGTTTATTGACTCTGCAGAAGTGGAAAGTGCATTAAAATTTCCACTTACAGGGTGTTCTTCTCATTCTGTCCTGCCATTAACAAGGCCAGGGGTCATCTACCTCAGAGGATAAGTTCTAGTAGACTAAAAAGAAAATTTTAAATTGGTGATAATGAAAACTCGTAAATTCCTACTGTAGAAGCATGTTTTAAGAACCTGAATTGAATATGGAACTGTTTTCTTAAACCCAAAAAGGGGAAAATAAAAGGATGCTGGGCATACTTCTACTAAATGAAAAACCAAATGTGCTATGCTACTGCTGGAACTGGAGAAGCAAGTGGATTCACTTCTGGCCCTGTCACACTCAGGCTGCTGATAACTTAGATAATTAGACCCTCCTGTACTTAAATGCACAGATCTAGCTGAAAGCTTCTTGGCAAAGTAGGCAAAAGAAAATCTAATCTTGCATTGACACAGGATTGTATTTTGCAGCAGAAGAGGAAGAAAGGCCAGAAAGGGTTTTACAGAAGGAGGAAGATGTAGTGGCCAGTTGGCCACTACATTCCAGGCTATATGTAACTTAATGGTGCCTCAGAGGGATGTGTGTCAACCCCTGCATTCACCAGCTCCTCATAGCTATTTTTCCTCTCCATCTTGCATGATGGGCAAAGGTTTGAGCTCATTCCTGTTGCAGCGAGTTGAGTGATAAGGCTGAAGAGTGTACATTCTGCTCTTGCTCTGGCAGCCAGCATTGATGCAACACAGATAGCGATGGCTACTGCTAGAAGTCCCTTTCACTGAAAAGTTCACTGAACACAGCAGCTGTCCCTCAGTTCTCCAGAACAGGGAGAAGTGAAAGAGTTGATCTAGGCAGCCCCCTTCTTTGAATTGGGCTGTGTGATCTGGAGTTGGATGACATTACTAGTCAAGGTGTCTGAACATACTGCTCTAAAAGCAGTGTGACAAAAAGCTGGGGCAGTACCACTCTTTCCTAATAAATCCTTACACCCTGCTTTATTCAGTCTTTGGCTGTGTGACATTGATCTTACACCAGCAGAAAACAGCCGAGAAAAAAAGTGAAAGAAGGACACACAGCTACTACAAAGCCAGTCTGATTTAGCAGGCAATAGTAAATTTTATTTGGGGCATGAGAAGGTGCTGGAACACTCAGTGAGAAAATGAAGTATTGCTACTTGTACTAATAGTGCAAGGCACTAGACACAGAACACTACAGAGAGAACAGGGTCTGTGCTCACATATTGTGAACTGCCAGGCTTGAAATCTGGAATATCACCTCAGTAATTTTAGCAAGGTTTGATCCCAGAAAAAGAAATATGAGTAGAAATGTAGCTTCCTGTCTTTTCTAAGCAGTTAAGATTTTGTGTGTAGTCATAGAACCATTCTCTGACATGATGCTAAAAATTCCTTACATTTCCACTGTGACTGATGCAAAGTGACTGCAGTGTCTTCTGTAAAGGACTTCTCAGACACAAGCACTTTACCTTCTAGGCAAAGTTGTGTACATAGTCAACTGTTCAGCAATCTGCTCAGCTGAAACAACACTTTTGAAATGAGGAAATACTCCATGAGACACAGAGACAGAAATGTTCTAAGCATTGTGTAAAAGCATTCGAAACCTAAAAAGCCCCTCAGTCCTGAATAAGTTCTTGTTCAAAAGAGAAATTTCAGAAGGTGGATAGAAATGTACAAATTTTCTTTAATTCAGGGAATCTGTCTATTCACAGCTAACCCAACATTTGTCTTACCTGTAAAAATTGGACAAAGACCTCTAAAAGAAAAAGATTAAGTAATGTTACCTAGATCCTTTTTATTAGTTCTCTGGAGGATGGCTGATGATTCTTCTTCCAAGAAGAACTTACTTTTATTCAAATCAGCAAAATATTTGCTTTCATACAGAAGTGGGATTTTTAGTTAATCACGGGTATCGGAAAGACGTACAGATCAAACAATTTCACAGAATTTTTACTCCCTGTTTCCACCCTGAGTATTTGAACCACGCACACTGCTGAAAGGTGTCTTGAAACTCCTGGACTCAGCACCTGGAGTTGAGTACCTCTGTGATGAACAACAGGATGAGAGAGGGTCAGACATTCCATCCTTGTTAACCAGGCAAGGCCCAGCAAGCATGCCTGCATTACATCAATGTATGTGTGTATAGTTCATGGCATAAATATGCATGTGCATGTGTAGCAAAACGCTGAGTTCATGGGCATGCACGTACTCATAGACAGAGAGCTGTGAACCTTCTTTAGTCGTTAGCTGTGCTTTTAATGTGTCTCTTCATTTGACCGAAGTAGCAAGGACAAAGTAGAGTGACTTAGTCTTTGAGGCCAGTGCAGAGGTACTGGATGGCAAAACTGAGGCTTTAAGAAAACCACAAGTGTTAACCACAATCAGTGGTTTATGGCCTATGTGGCTTGATGTGATACTGGCCTTGGGAAAAACATGCACGTGGGCAATAATTAAGTTAAATTGGGCATTAATTAAAGCACTAATTTTTATATCTATTGCCATATTCTGTATACTTGGTGGCATATGATGCAACTGCATATATGGATAAGGAGATACTATTTTTTCTGGTTTGGCATGGTTAGAAAAATGTGTCATAACCTAGTGTAGAAGGGAAAAGAAATCCCAAACTGCTGTTGTTTCATTTTGTGCTGTGAGCATTTTACAGTCAATTGCAAGCCTCCACATATACTTTTGCCCTGATGCCCCTGCAGGTATCCTTTGGATTAAATCTGTCAGGTATTCACAAAACATCTCCATTGAGGCTGCTTATTGAATGGAAGGAGGAAGAAGGGTGTTTTCCAATATTGATAAAATAAAGATGTTTTTAAGAGGAACACCTACAGACTCAAGTTCTGTAGGATTTTTTTCTTACAATCTTTTGTCAGGTTTTTTTCGAGTTACTGCAAGTAAAAGAGAGCTACAACAAAACAACTGTGTTTTACCTCAAAATGGTCATACTATCTGAAAAGTGGAAATGCTGTTTGCTTAAGTATCTCACTTGCAAAACAGTTTAACTAGGAACTTGCCTGGTTCTACACAGAAATGAAGATGAACAATATCTTTGTCTTGCCTGCAGTGTCTGAGAGAGGTCAAAGCACAGTAATTCTTTATCATGCCCAGAGAGATGCTGCAATAGAGAGAGCATCATTTAGTTGGCATTTATCTCAGTATGTAATTGCTATTGCCAAAGTATGTCCCTAGCTGTGATTTGTGCTGCAGAACATGTACTGGGAAGAGGCATGTCTGAAACTGTGCAAATTGCAAGTGTGAATTATCAACAGCAGGAAAGAACAGAGGCAGCAGGTTGCAGAAGTAACAACTATCCCTTTTACTCCCTCCCTAACTCCTGACCTGTGTGTTTTAAAATGAAATGAAGAATGTTGTTGTTAGTGGTTGTGATGCTAGCATTAAGGTAGAATTCTCCTGTTCTTATGTCTCTGAAGCTTTGGCATTTGGAAGCAAGTGGTTTTCCAGCTTTCTCTCCAGGATGACGATGGTGAAAGCTCACAATGATACACAGCATCATTAGCTATACAAATACCAGCTAAAGCTCCTAGGAAAGACAAAGAAATGTCAAGATTATTAGTAGTGTTGCACTGGCTCCCAAGACTTAGTGAAGCTTAGCAGGTTGCCATCACATTCCTAGTTTTTCCTGATTCCTGCTGTCTCCCTCCTGGTGCTGTGAGCATGCCCACATGCAGTTGCCACAGCAGTCTGCACATGGCTCACATGCAGTCCCTCTGCAGTATTTCTTCAGATTTCCTTCAGCTTGCACCATTAAAGATGAGCTGTGAGGGTAACGTCTCCCTTGGAAGGGTAACACCTGCTGTGGAAGGGTACTTGGGCTGCTTTCTTCTTCCTTTTTGGAACAAAAGTCACTGGTTTGCTGGTGGCAATGTGGTTGTCCATCTGACATAGCCATTTTGCTGCCCTTTGAGGCTGAGAGTCTTCTCTGGGAGGAAGTCTAAGTTGTGCTAAGGGCTTGCCAACACAGGAAGTTTGTGCCATCAAAACACTCATGCGTATAAAGCACTACCATGGCAGGCTGCTGGGACTCTCCCCATCCTCCTGGAATTCAAGGTATTTCTTAATGTTTCAAGGCACTCCAGCATCTGATTTGATAGATTTTGCCCGCTAGAATACAGACAGCATTCAAAACTGTAATGACGTAGCCTAACTGCTGAAGGGCAGAGAAGGAAAGAGATGCAGTGCCTTAGCGGAAGGGAATCCTTATGTCTTCCATCGGTGGGATTCAGGCTTCATGAATCAGGGACGGACCTTTGTGGTAGCTGTTTGGCACAGATCCCCTGGAAAGTTAAAATTTTCCCAAGTCAGAATGGGTGGGAAGCAGCTGAATTGGCTTTTTTTCTGACTGTATTGCACCTTGTGTATGAGGTGTATAATGGAGACAGTAATAGCATCACCATGGACATGGGAAATGGGGTAAATGTGTCTACAGGAGTCTTCCTGTTCTCAGCCCCAAAGAGTGTTCTTGTAAAGTGCACAGGGGTGAGGCCATGTGATTACTTTGCTCCTTTCTTGTTCCTGGGAAGATTTTACATCCAGTAGGTGCTGAATTATTGGTGTTCCCACATCTTATCAAGCTACAATATGTTGAAATAGGATTAAACTGTTCATACAGAGGTAAGAGTTCACTGTGTACGCAGCTGTGCAAAGTGAAATTTTGCCAGGCATGTTAAGACATGTAATATTACTAAAATTTTCATGGGGTACAGGGCACTTCTGATTAAGCTAACGGCAGTTGCATTTTCAAACATGTTTGATGTTTCAAAACCTTTCAAAAATGTATTTGCAACATGCTTTGGCGAATCCGTGGGTTTGATGGTCTCATGCTTTTCAGCCAACTTTCATTCTTGTTATGCTCTTGGAAGCTCACAAATCAGAGTGGTTTTGGAACAGTGTATTTTAGAGCATCACAGCCCATCAAACCAGACAGATATCTAAGCATGAGCTCCTGCTCAGCTTCTTCCTGTGAGTAGCTTCGCTGCTGTCAAGGAGACTGGAAATATACTTCATGTGTGACTGTCAGCCAAATTCTAAGCATGCATAAGACACTGTGTTTTTTCTAGCTGTTACTGCCATTAGTTAGTCTTTCATAGGGTCATGCAGGCTGGATGGGCGCTTAGGATGTCTCTTATCCAACCTCCATCTGAAAGCATGACCAGCTATTAATCTGGGTCATGTTGCCTCAGTGCTTTATCCAGTTGGATCTTGAAAATCTTGATGGTAAGTGTTTCTCATAGAATCATCTAACTTCTCTGCTGCTTATTTGGAGAAAAAGACTTCTGTTTCAGGAGTCAGACCAGTGTATGGGGTATTTTTGCTTTTTGACCTGCTTGGCTCAGTGCACCAGCCTCTGGAAAGTAAGCTCCATGAATGCATCATCTGTAAATTGCATGCATTTTTTGAGAGAACAGAAGTATAGAATAGAGTGGATTGGGTTGGAAAGGACCTTAAAGATCATCTAGTTCCAAACTTCCTACCATGGGCAGGGATGCCACCCACTAGATCAGGTTGAACAGGCCACATCATCTATGTGGATTTGTGGCTTTCTTACCCTAATATTAATTTAATAGACCATCAAACTGCAGGTTTCCTTCCTCTACATTTTCCAATTGTCCGTAGTGGTCTCATTTCTCTTTTGTGCATCCTCGTTGCAGACTATTCTTCAGCCGCCAGCTGTATTCCAAATACCCTTGTCCTCACCTCTCTGATTCTACACTTCTCCCAGCGTATTCTAGTCACTGTCTCTGTTCAGCTTCTTCTGTGTAATTTTTCCATGTGGTAAGACAAGGGTATATATAATTATGCAGAAGAGCAAAGTTAACAGAAAAACACAATGACAAAGTCAAACAAAAATTTAGTAAGGGCTGGCAGCAGTCTCACTCTCTGTTCCCACATGCACATGGCTGATCAAGCTGATGATAATTATATGATCATGCTATTTTATTCCCAAAACCCTTCCTTGTTCCTTGGACAGGATGTGATTCTGGGTGTGAGTCAGGGCTGTGCATTGAAGGAAGCTGTTTGCTGTTACAGGAGCTGAGATATTTGTAGCAAAAAGGCCCAACAATTGCAGGAAAAGCAAAAGTATAGCCTTGTGTTTAAGGGGACTGACCCCTGCCCCTGCCATTTGGATGACTCTGGTCCAAGATTTTGGTGATGCAAAGCAAGTGACTTCCACCTAAATTCTGAAAGGCAGTAACAGCAGGCATTTCACGTTTTCCAAGTGCTTACCTGCTTGATACCTGGTGTTGGAAACTCTCTTCACAGATATAATTGAAGTAAGTGGGAAAGGTTTGCTTTAAATGTATAAAGATGTTTTCTGTATTCTGTTAAAAATTTTCTGTATTCTTAAAAAATCGGCTCCTTCACATTTCAAGTAGGAAATCAAAAGCTTAAAAGAAAGTATGGCACAGCTAGTTTAACACAGCATTAGGAATGTTTCTCAAGCTCTAAAATTAAAAGAAGGTCACAATCAGATATGATAGGCATGCTAAGAGGTCTCTATTAATTTTCATTTTGTTAAGCTTGGGGCCTTTTATGTTTTGTGGGTGACAAGCTGAGGCAAGGACAGGATGTGACCATGGGTATCAGTGACTCTTAAGTTCCCGTCCTTCTGGTGTCATTCCCTCTGTTATTACAGATACTTGAAGCCTTATTACATAAGTCTGTTACTCATTTAGTATTTACTGGCACTTCAGCTAATTTTGGAGTTGAGTGTAAGAGAAATAAGCCAGTATACTTGGACCCATTGTCTACCCCAGAGCTTGCAGTGTCTGCCACACACCTCCAACCTCCACACACAACCCTTGAGTGCACCATGTAACCTCCAGCCACGGAATATGAAGTGCGACTTTTTCAGGACAGAGCCCTTCCACTACATGAGTGGGACTTCAGTGTTCAGCCCCTCTTGTGGGTGTCTGGGGTGATCTGACAGTGCAGGGCAACTTGCTGGTGGGAAGCACTCTCCTCAGATACTGTCTCATGTCCTTGTTCACATGCAACTGAGTGATCTATTTTGATAGGAAGTGTGCAATATACCTTCAGCTTTCACCAGGGATGGACAAACAAGAAACAAATGTATCAGCTGCCATGTGTCTGGGGAAGGTAGTGCTTTACTGACTCTCGCCTCTGCAGTCAGTCTGACGGCTTGGACGTTAAAGTGTGATTTAACCATCGCTGGTGTGAGATGAGTCAGAGAGGATTGCACACATGTTGCACGACTTCCTTGTAAAAAAGTGTTAACCAGCTGGAGTACAACATCAAGCCTGTCATTTCAGGACAGAAATTGCAAGCATGCAAGAAACAGGTGTCCCCACAAAATGCTGCACCCTTCAGGAAAGGCTGCTCTTTAAATACACAAGTGAATGCATTTGTTTTGGTGTCAGGTCACTAAGCAACCTGCACTGCACCAAGAAAATACAACCTCTGCAGTGCTTCTCAGTACAGTCGGCATCTCTGGCATTGAATCACCGTACCATGAATTAGCACTGACAGTAGCTGCGGGGCCCTGTCCACAGCAAAATACTGGGGGCAGATACTCAGCTACACCAGTGATTTCAAATACTAATTAAAAAGCAGATATGCAGGTTTAGAGTAAAGTAGTGGTTGGTGTTTAAATCTTACAGAGTATTGTCAGTTCTTCTAGGTAGTATAAAAGTGTATTAATAGTTACAAAAGTCCATAATCAAATGTGGTGGTTTGAGCGTGAAAATTACTCTTACCTAAACACTGTCAAAGAACAAGTTTTTGTTGCAAAAATTGGGGGCAACTAAATAGGCTGAAAGAGTGTTGGAGAGGGGAAAGAGGGACATGATCCTTCAGAGGTTGGGTGTATGTGAAGTACAGTAGTGCATACCCCTGCGACTGAAACACAAACAAACTAGATGGCCTCACCCAGTTGTTCTTCAGTGAACTCATCATCCTCACCTGTCATACCTAACCATGGCAGTCAGTCACATGAAATTTAGTTCAGTGAAGCTAACAAGTGGGTTATTTGTCATTGAGAATATACATCTTTTTTCAACTTCTTGTAGGGCTTTATGTGACATGCCCCCTAAAATAAAAATTTTCATAGCCTCTGCCCCAGATATGAGAGAGGTATGTCTGTGGATTGGGACAGGACATAGAGGATGTAGTTACAGCTTGCCTATATCTTACAAACATCTTTATGATCAATGAAACCTGTAGCTAGCTAATCTATAGCACAGCTTAGTGCCAGACTGCCAGAGGAGACACAGGAACCGCTTGCTGTCCTTAGAGGAGCCACTTTCTTGGGAAACCAGCGGCTACAGGGTGCTCCAGCATGCTGTAATGCAGATGGGGCCATGCCCTTACTTTTGTTGATATAACACTTGTCAATGCTTCTAGAAAGCAAAGTAGTGAGAAGTGTGAGGTCTGCATAATACAAAGCTCTCCTTTGCTGATGGGAGTGAGCTACCTCAGGGTCTGGTTTGGTTTGAAGCTATATGAGAAACTGAGGGAGGGAGTAAACCATAACATTGAAAATTATCCTAGGAAACTAGGTGACAAAGCATTACACAGCCACTAAATAGAACTTACACAGTGAAATGAACTGGCATGAGTGGGAAGTCTGTGTGTTGGGACTGATGGTATGCTCAGTCATGGTCTCAGGGTTTTCTTTTGTAACAGGAGGAGTGGCCTGTGTGTAATCCTTCATGGTGAATTTACTATTTCACTTCCTCTATTTCACCACTTCAGTGTTGCCATAGCATTTTAGCACGTCTGCATTTACTAAAATGTAAGTTGCTTGAGCATGGAGACATTTAAATGGGAAATATTTACTTGATGCTCCCTGCTCCCTGTGGACAATGGCAGGACACAAGCCCCCAGTGAAGTGTGTGATTGATGTGAAATGAGTGTGATGCTAATCTTGTCCAAAGGCTTGTGAGGAAGCAATGCATGTTTCATTTTCAAAGAATACTGGTTTCAAAGGAGGTTAAAGTCAGATATTAACTGGAAGTGACACTGCAGTTTTATAAGAAGACTCCAGAAGGCTGAATTTGTTAGACAGACAGCTGTTTATCTTGCATTTCAATATTTTTTTAAGACCAGTTCCTAAAATGTATTTCTTACTGCTCACCTCATCTTCTAGCATCACAGTCACAACTTGATGAGAAGGACTAACATTTGTGGGATGATACAAGGGAACAAAGATTATTATAAACTTCTGAGAGTGCAGCTGCTTGATTATGTCACCTGCCTCTCCCTCCTACCATGATTATATTTATATGAGCTCTCTGGTTTATGGCTCTATACATTTGTTAATACCAAATATCTTAATATTGCCAACAGCCCACTTGACTAATCTCTGTGGGTTGTGCTGCAGTTCATTTGTCTGGTCACGACTGAATCAATACTCATCCTCAGGAGGAAAATAATGCAACTAACTGCAACAAATACAAAACACAGAGAGGTTTTCTCTTTGTCCCCTTCTCTTTTCCCTATCTCTCTCCCCTTTTTAAATTTCCTTAGTTTTAAAAAGGTTTGGGAACAAGGACTCACCATAGGTAGGGAAAAAGCAGATCCCCGTTTTTCTCTGAGACCAGCAGACACTGCTTATAACATGACATGTAAAGGGAACTTATCTTCCAGGCTGTCTGCCACTATAGAATGCTGGCTGAGTAGTGGCTGTGACTGAAATGACTTGATGGAAGATCTGGATGCCTCCTGCCTGCCACCTGCTCAGCAGACAGGTCTGGTGGACCAAACTGCCCAGCTGGGGCTATTTTGAGGGAGGTTGTTTATTCTGGGGAGATGTTGATGAAAGGAACTGCTGGTGTGCTCCTCTGGCGACTGACCTGCAGTGGGAGATGCCAAGTGGCAGCAGGATCTCCACATGTGAGTCCCCTCTGGTGCCTGCTGAAGTGGCTGGTGAGGTGTCAGTGCTCCTCCACTACTAGGTAATGGCAAGGGATGAAATGGCACCTCCGTAGCAGCAGCAGCAGCAGCTCAGCTGGGAGGATTTGGCTAAGCAATGTACATATGGATACTGGCAGCACCTGTGCAATTCACAGTCTCTCGCCTGTAGAGGCAAAGGTGGTCTCAGCTGCCCTCCTGGACACTTCTCAGAGGGCTGCAATCTGAGAACTACTGATTTAGTATGACATGGAGTGCTGAGGCCACGGGAGGGAACCACCCACACATTGAAAATATCATTTATGTTTATAATTATCTTTACTGAAATACCTGTGAGGCGAAGTGGCTATCTTGCTAGCACCAAGACCCATCAGCTTCTAAGAAGTTACTCAAGTCTATTCATTTCAAATGCATCTACTTATTTTTCGTGTCTCAGTTTCTGCATCCTCAGGTTGGAAAAGTGAAGCACTCAGGATGCAGCAGTGGGAACTGTGTGTTCAACAGCTGTGCAAGGAGAGCCTCAGACATTGCAAGCTGGGCAGAGGGAAAAAGGAGATCCTTGAGAATGATAAACTGAGTTGATGCCTTGCAAAAACTCAAAGATATTAGGAGTTAGAAAAATTCTGGTGTTCGCTTTGCTTACTCTTGATGCTATTCTTTGATTAATAGTGCTAAGGGTTAATAATCCTTGGTGTCATTGTTCTTCATAGATAGAAATAGAATAACTGACTTTTAAAATAAATATGATTCAAGGTCCATTTGCTGAACAAATCAAAATAGTATTTTTCAAGTTTGACATGATCTTTTCTTCAAATTCCTTGCAAATCTGTTTGCATTTCTTTAATAGAAGTGTTTGTTAGATAGTCTTACAAGGAATAATGCTGAGAATGAGATGAGAAAACATTTTATTTCCTTCAGCATGTATAAGCTTTCCTCTAAAGAAAAAATCCCACCATTAATGCTCATTTGATGTTCTGCTAAGTGTAGCAAAGTAGCAGAGATTAGTGAGTGAAATATGACAAGGGCTGAGGAGCACACCTGTAGCTGTGTGGCTTTGATTGTTTCTGTAGAGGTGCCATTACCTATTTGTAGCAGGTGCTGAACTGTGTGGATTAAGTTACACCCAGGCAAAATACACCAAAATGCTCAGCTGCTGCAGATCCCCGCTATTTTCCCCAGGTCTGTGCCTCCTCCTCTTTGTGCGAGGTGGGTGCTGGTGTGAGAAGGTTAGTGGTATTGCCCTGTTCGTCACTTCTCCTTGCATGCCCTGCTCTGCGAGGGGCAGCAGCCAGACCTTGTGTGGCCTGTGGGACCTGGAGGGATGTAAGTGAGGCTTCAGTGCTCCTGGGGCTTAGCTTTGAGGGACCCAGCTGCAGCCTTTGGGATCCCTGAGAAGGCTGCTCCTGGTTTGTTGGGTGTCTCAAATCAGCTCTGGAGTCTCAAGCAAAGGAGCATCTGGTCCATATGACATGCATGTGCCAGAGGGGGCAAGGCTTGAGATGGTAGCACCTGGCATGGCAGGGTGGGAGTGGCTGTGCTCTGCTGGGGGACAGTTAGGATGTGGGAATCCTTGACAGCTGCCCAAAGCAGGGGCTGAGGTCCCATGGAGAGAAATATTAATATGATTCTGAGTATTGGGTTCCAGTTGCCTTAAGTGTGGTGTCTCGACAGAAGGAAAATCTAGTTACTTCTCTCATGTAATATGTGTTCAAAGGTGCTACAGAAAAGAGATCTGAAACTAAAACGGGAAGGAACTAGTGCATATTTGGTCAGTCCTGTTTTCTCTGTGCTACTGTTACTTTGCAATGTAGACGATTTTCCACTTGCAAATTCACTTCTGAGGAGCTCAGTTACTTTTCCTAAAGAAGTGTACTAGGAAATTACTTAAGTTCTTGTTTATTTGGATAAAATATTGCATTGTAAAAACTTTTACTAAAGCATTTCTGGAACTTAAAGCAAGAAAGGATCTTTCAGCAAGATGTGATCTTCTAGAAACTAAAGTTTTTGTTTTTCAGGTTGAAATTGCCCACTCTTCCAAGGTGGAAACAAGTGGTTTTAACCCAGAGGAAAGTGGCTTTGGTAGCAGAATCTTGATTTTAGGCCAGGCATAGAAGCCTGCTGATATATGAAAACAGATGAAATACCGCCAAGACTTGTTACACTTCTACCAATGAAGCTTCTGAATGTAGCCACTGAAGTGAGAAATAATAGCAGCTCAGCATACAGTATGAGCAAGTATGGCACTGCTTTGTTGCCTTTTAGAAGTTAATTTAACATCTTGATGAGAAGAAAACAAGCCAACAATCCAACCAAGAACTCCCAAAGAAACTGTTAGTTGGATTACTCTTTGTTTTACTATTTAACACCAACTGACTGTAAACCAAAAGAATTACTTCAACTAAACTAAGCAATTTATGTTTTTAGGGGCCTCAGAATGAACAAATTAAATTGAAACTGAGGGCTGCATTATTGGAAGATGTTTGTTTAGGTACACTGATTCAGTGCGAAAAAAGTATTCATTTCAGAAGAGCTGAGTGTTGGAAACTCTCCAGGAAAGTGTATGCTTCTGCTGTGTTCAAGAGCAGAATGCACTTGCTCAAAGTCAGATCAAGACAGCTGGAGTCCCAACACTGGCTAGGAGAGGGATACTAAAGCTGTTGCTGTGGCTGCTCCATCACTAGGAAGCAACAGTAAGGTCCCACTGTAAGTACCAGTGCTGGCTGCCGCCTACCTGTGCTATTTTGCCTGCAGTTTGCAGTCTTTGTTGCAACTTTGCCACAGGGCAGAAATGACTAAAAGTACCAGTAGATCTAGAAAGGGATTAGATTGTTAAACTAGCACTTCAAGGAAACACTGCCTAGTCTGCATTCACCTGAGCCCCTCAGCTGGGTGGGAACCTATTGATTTCCAGATTGCATGTTAGGGAAAGGATTGCTTTATATTTGTCCTTTCTGCTCCTGCTGTAAGCAGTTATTGCTGGTTGATGTCTGACTGAAATATGGGACCAGACTGATCTCACACTAGTGAGCTCTTCCTGTTTTGCTTCATCTTGTCTTGTATTGCTGAGTGCATGCTGCCATTCTGCAGCTCTGCCTTTGGCACTCAGCATCCCAAACCTACAACCTGTGTGTCCTTCTGCCTGACAGCAGGGATCTGTCAGGGTCTGACCCGTGTCACTCTACATACTGCTTGCTTAAGTGCCGAAAAATGGGCTTTTTCACCCCATGTTCCTTTTTGTAAAACCAGGACCAGCAAAATCCCTCCCTGGGCTTGTGTATTTTCTTCCTGCTGTACCTCTTAGAACACAGTTTGCAGCTGTCTGGGTTGGTACTGAAAAGTGCCGATAACATCTGTGGATAATGAGCCTGAGAAGAGCAGTTAATGAAGATCTTGTTTCAGAGACTGTGCTTCTCTCAACCCTAGAATAGCCAGAGACATGTAGTACATGAGCACGATGTTCATTGCACAGTGCTATTTTCATCCCTTTCCCTTCTAACC
The DNA here is from genome assembly GCF_000738735.6 of Corvus cornix cornix. Lineage (NCBI taxonomy): Eukaryota > Metazoa > Chordata > Aves > Passeriformes > Corvidae > Corvus > Corvus cornix. The sequence goes on along the minus strand of NC_046357.1, from coordinate 45,836,220 downwards.
ACCTTTCAACAGCTTGCTGTGTGGAACCCCCACCTCGTCTTGGTCTGGTGGGGTGCAACACTAGTCTTCAAAGTGGAGGGGCATGAACTCCAGGTGGTGTGCAAGACAACCCACTAGGGTACAGGAAGAAAATATCTTCTGTACCATTAATCAACAAGGTAAAATTATAGTTTTAAACCAGTGTTTACTTCAACTTTTTTAAATTTCTATTTTTATGTAGGTTTTATAATGTATGTAATATTTAGCTCAAATATTTTTTTACTGAGCGGGGTGAGCAACCAAAAAAATTTGGAGGCCACAGGCTTAAAAGACATCTCAGAAGGCTGACATCTGCAAACTCTTCTGTTCCACGATCTAATCTGGTTTTTCTCTCCAAATCAATCAGCCCCACCAGGGCTATCATTTCCCTGATTGTCACCTACACAGGTATTTCAAGACTTCCTGCCATGTAATTTTCAGTCCCACCTGGAGTCTGTACAAACAGTGGTGTAATCACCAGTTCAGCTGGGATGAATTCATTGCATGTCACCAGCAGAGCAGGAAGTCAAACCAACTAATCTGTCAGACTTATGGGGGCCTGCAAAAGCCAGGATGTAGAGATATGTAATCATTCTGCACAGAAAGAGCAACTAAATCTCAACTACCAATCTGCCAGCTGGAGATTTGGCCAGGAAATCAAAATCTATGTTAGAAAATGATACTGATAGCTAAGTGGTAAAACCAATACAGTGCTGGAGCAGGCCTGGTGTACTGGCTGAGGACAGACTGTCCTTAGCCACAGGCTTGGGATGGACGTGTTCTCTCCTTTTTATTTTGTGCAATGAGGATCACCTTTCTTTTACATGCTTCTTTGTGGCAGCCTTACGGCTGTTGACAACAACTGTAGCTTGCTGAGAGGTCAGTGAGATTGATCTCGTCCTCCTTAGGCTGACAGTGATCTTGGGTGGAAGGTTTAGACCCTACAGCAGTTCTCCCCGGGTAAGCATAGCTCAGCGTAGCCACAGGCACTTAACAAGGTTGGATTTGTACAGAAGGAGGGCAGTAACTAAATTCAGAATGACCTACTTAGACTGTGTGTATTGAGTTAGTAGGTACTGATGAAATTCAGTGTAAGAGCTACCAGGCAGTAAGAAAAGAAAATTATGGTGACCTGTGTAGGGTCACCTTCAGCTGTACTCTTTCAGAGCAAGCAAGTTAATGGCTAAAGGTTTGGAAATTGATGTATCTGAACAATGTGTGTGAAATTTAAAATTGATACATGCAGGGTTTATGCCTGCCTTTAAAAACCTGACTGTAAAAGTGCAGGAGGAAATCGTCCTCATTTGGTAACAATAAAGAAGTTCTCCCCTGCCCCCAATTTCAAAGTGTTCATCTCTGCCAACTCACGTACCACTAGGAAGGAGGAATCAGAAGGGGGTTAATGTGCTCCCCTTAGTAACATGTATGTGGATTTTTCTGGCTATCATTTGGCATTTGATGCACTTTGACACGATGGCAGTCATACTGGGACATAAACACATCTCCTTGGAAGGATATGCAAAATTTGGGTTCTGTACTCAGAAGTTTCTTCTCCACCCTTTGAGAACAAAAACTTCGATGTGGATGTTTAGTATGAACTGTGGCTGGCAAGGGCTGCTATGAAGAGATGGGCTGGGGCCCAAGTAGTATACCATGTCTTGAGCCCCTAAGAGCTTTGCAGTTGAAGACCTTGATTGATTTTATGAAGTAAATTAGTAGGTGATAGGAGCCTGCAGACCAGAGGTGATTTATAGGGTTGGGATGGCCTCCACATGTGAAACCTGAATGATGCAGGGTCTTGGAGCTGCTAGAAAGTTAGTTACTGTAAAAAGATGAAAGTATGAAAACTGAAAAATAACAGAGTGATGTGTGTTCATATGGAAGGGTTTTATGTAGCAAGTAACAATGTGATCAACACATTGTTGACACAGGTTGATTTATTTCAAGAGGAAAGAAACCCTACTACTGTTTGTGTTTCTAAGCTTGAAATCAACAGCTCCTGGTGTGGATAGAGCCTGGCTCTCAGTAAAGGAGGCTCTTGACATTGCACACGTCCTTGGACCAGCAAGGACTGTGCTGCACAAAGCACTTCAGTGTCTGAGGCCTGCTGTAAATATTTAGGACATCCCGAACAAAAAACAAGAGCCTCATCAAAATTAATTAAACTACCATTAGTAGGCAGAAAATTATTTAAAATCAAAGATTTTCATGTTCCCTAGTATATTCCCAGCCTCTTGGTTCTTATCTATAATTTCTAATATAACTAGAAAGACCTCTCGAAGTGAAACATGGCTATCTCCTCACAATGTGCCTTTGCTACTCTTCAAAGACATTTTTTCCTGAGGAAATAACCAGCCATTCTTTTTATCTAAGCCAGCATTTGATAGGGCTGTCTTTGAAGAGAGGTCACTGTGGGGAATTTTGGTCATTCCTCCCTAATCTCAGACATCATCATCTCCAGAGGGGAGAGGCACTAGAGTAGCAGGCAGCCAGAACACGGCAGCTGTTGTTAGTGATCCAGGCTGTGTGACCTGTTTGTTGGTCGAGGGGTGAAACTCCTGAACTCAAGCCTTTTTTTCTCATTTTTGATCAAGTGAGCAGTGAAGCCAATCAATGTAAGATGAGTCACTGTGCCCATGGATTTGCCATGAGCCAAAAGCCACTCCTCGTCCGTGCATTAGTGCTGGGCAGTGCAACGTGTAAATGGTACATCACAGTATGCATGGACACAGCTTTGCCCTGCACTGAGAACAGTGCTGCACGTGGTCACTGTCTTCTGAATTATAATTCTAGGGCAACTCACACAGAACAACATGTTTAGGACCATATATATAATAATGAGCACAGAACTATTCAAGGCATTTATTTTAATCTTTAACTTGGATGTAAAAACTTCTCAAATCAAAAGCAGTATGGCCAGCAGGTAGAGTGAAGCTTTTCTGCCCCTCTGCTCTGGAGAGCTGAGCCCACTTGGAGTGCTGCATCCAGTTCTGAGGTCCCCAACACAAGGAAGACATGGATCTGTTGGAGCAAGCTGGGAGGAGGGCCATGAAGGTGATCAGAGGGATGGAATACCTCTCCTATGAAGACAGGTTGAGAGAGTTGGGAATTGTTCAGCCTGAAGAAGAGAAAGCTCCAGGGAGATGTTATTACATCAATACTTAAAGTGGGCCTACAAGAGAGCTGGAGAAGGCCTTTTTTATCAGGCGATGCAGTGATAGGACAAGGGATGATGGCTTTAAACTGAAAGAGGAAAGATTTAGATTGGATACTAGAATTCTTTACTACAAATGTAGTGGAGCACTGGAGCAGGTTGCCTGGAGGTGCTGTAGGTGCCCCATCCCTGGAAGTGTCCCAGGCCAGGCTGGAGGGAGCTCTGAGTTACCTGGTCTAGTGGAAGGTGTTCCTGCCCATGGCAGGAGGATTGCAACTAGATGACCTCTGAGGTGTCTTCCAACCCAAACCATTCCGTGAGTTTACGTTTCTCCCTTCTGTCCCTACGATGCACACCCTCCTCCATGACTGGATTACATTTTAAAGAAGGTGGTTTAAATGCATCGTTCCATGGGCTGAATAACAAGTGAATGGTGATATCTATTCCAGAGAAAACATCAGTAGGTTTGGTTGTTTTTTTTTTTTTTTTTGTTTATGTCAATATCTTTTCAATAAAGCTGTGGGTCTGAAGAAAATAATTCACACAGCTGTTAAGTACTGCTATTATGGATTTCTTTCCAACAGGGGATGCAAGAAGAGACTTAAAGCTGAAAAAAACTTCCCAGGAACACAGAATCTTGCTAATTTATTGACAGAAATTTCAAAAAGACTGCAAAGAACATCTGGCAGCTTCTGGTTTATATTTCTTCTTCCCTAAATAATTGGAGCACTTTAATTAAATTGCAGTCTTGACTGTATTTATTGCCGGACTTTTATGGTACCTTTCATCCTAGGGCCTATGGCAAATGATTTAGGTCACAAAACATTCCAAAGAGACACACTTTCATTTTACTATTAGGCAAAGAAACAAAACCCCCGAAACAGTCCACTGACAAGACAACACAGGAAACTTGTAGCAGAGGGAGGAAGGAAGCCTGGGGTCTCTTGGGGTCTCAGGCAGTGTACTCTAAACCAAGCTTGACCAAAAGATAATATTTCTGCTTTTTATTACTTCAAAGCCCTTTTACAGGAAAAGATGATTTATAATATAGGAACTAATAGCTAAAATATGTATGTACCTTTCCAAGGGCAAAAGTACTTCTCTAACCTTCTGCTGATGTGGTGCTTTCATGAGGCAAGGTCACTGCACAGTTCCTTCTGCTCTGCTTAAAAATATCTCAAGGTAAACATATTGCCAGATCCTAGAATGAGCCTCTTGAGTGCTCTTGACATCACAAATAAAGTTGCCTCTAAATAAATAAACGAGTAAGTAATGTCATGTTGACCCTCCTGAATATTAAAAGCTTGCATTTTCCCCATCTCTCTCATTGAAATTATCATAATTTTATTTCAGCAGTTTTCAGAGAGCTGTGCTCTGTGTAAGATCTACTCTAACAAGGCCCCTAGTGAAGCTATCTCCATAAGAAACTCTAAAAATCATCCTAGCCCTATTATGAGCCTCCCACAATGCTGTCTGTGCTACCCTCCTCAGCTCCACTGAACTAATTGCTTACCTTTGTGACTGGCATTTTCCTGCCTTAGAGTTGCTTCATGCAGATACACAGCTGCACTTCAAGTGGCATGACTGTACTATTGCTTTGCAAAGAGCACATCTATGTTTGATTAAGTTCAGAGTGAAATTTGATGTTAGTGGTGCTTAAAGCAGGCTAGTTTTTACCCAAAGTGAAACTTTCTCAAAGTGGAAGGTCAACAGCTTCGTCAGATCCATCTCCAAAATGCTTTTCTTAATGAAAGGGGGAAAATATGCCCCTTTCCTACTTAGAAGTCAATTATACTTTGGATTAAAAAAAAAGGAAAAAAGCCGTTCCTCACCTGCCTGCCCATGAGACATTAATAATCCATGTAGTATGCAAAATACTCCTGAGCATGGAATTGCATCTGTTATTGAGCGCTATGTATCATTTCATGACTAACATGATTATACTTGCAGGGAGGGGGTCTAGTATAGCACACATATTAATACACCCACATGCAAGAGCTATTCCAACAGGTACTGCAGGGACTTGCTATGCTATGTTTTGATTAACTCTCCGCTATCCACTGTTCCTCTCTTGGAGTCTGTTGAAACTCAAAATCTCTTTAAACTAATCTGAGATAAAAAGCCAGCTTGAGAAATGTCATGCCTTTCTCCTTCAAAGTGCCATACTTTTGTGTATTTGTTGTGGTGCCTCAGGCACTAGCAAAAGTGCTCCCAAGGGATATTAGTCCTGGGCTACAGCCAGAGCAGTGGTGTGACAGTACTTTCAGAGCACTGGTGCTGGTGGCAGGGGTACCCTCCCTCAGAGGAGGGAGAATCTGGGCCTTCTGTGAGGATCCAAACTTCCTCCAGCCATTGTCAGTGATCACCATGTCGCCATGGCAGTGGTCACCATGGCATCCTGTGCCCAAGAAAGCCATTTAAAAGTCCTGTTGTCCCTTTTAAACTCCAACTTTTAAAGCAAGAGATGCAAGTCTGGAAGTGTCTTGTTTCCTCCCTGCTCTCCCCCTAGGGACTCAGGGACATTTTATACCTGTTGTTGCTTTATAATTGATTTTTCCTCTGGTTCCTCATAATCTGAAGCCAATTTCTGTTGTATGTGTTTCAGCAGTTTTTGCTGGGAGAGGCATTGATGTCCAGGGGACAGATGATGTGTTGAAGGTGGCTTTGCCATGTGTGCCTCATGGGACACAGAGTACTGGGTCCGTGCAGTCTTTCTTTTCTGATCATGGTCTGTAACCAAGCAATCATCTCACATGTATGGAATGGGAAATCTGAGCTGTAGTGCACTTATATTGAGAGTATGTGGGTATAGCACAGCACATATCTAGACAGATAGATGTGCATTCACACATGTACACGCAGCTCTTCATCTGTGTGGAAGAGAAAAACCTTTAGCTTTAGAAAAGTCGCTGAACATGCAAAAGGCAAACTGACCTTTGTGCGTAACATCAGTTGTGTTAGGAACTGCAGCTCAGAAAGTTTGGTTGTGCTGCTGGAAACTGCTACATAGAGTGACTTACCACAAGAAATAGACTTTATTTTCTACAAAGGGGCATGTAAGAAAGGAGGAAAAAAAAAGTAAAAACACTAGAAAGGAGCATGTTTTGCTCTATCATTTCACATAATAGCATGGCAAGAGGTTTTTTCTGGCAAGCAGTGTAAAGGACTTCAATTAAAAACCCTCAGGTCGTGACTGAAATGTAACATTTTTGTTCATAAATGAATCCCAAATAACAAAACTATGCATGTATCAGAGAGGAAAAAACAATGGAACAATAGGTGGATGGAGGAAAGAGACTGGTATTGTTAAGCTAATATCAGACATTTTTCCTATTCCTTTTAGTTGTCTGAGCCAGTGTCAAAAACCTAAATAATCAAAACTGAGAACAACTTCAGCAATAGGGGTCATAACTGAATAAGTGTAACTTGCACCTGTGACTGTCCCAGGATTATTTAAAATAACTTGATGAACAGATGTTAAGGAACACTAGTGAGAAGCATGAATGTTAAATGGCTCTGTCTCCTGTGCTGGATGTGGGGGCAGTGGCAGTGCCAGATCACATCTTCCACCTCCACACCACTACTTGCTACAATTAACAACAATCACTGCTTTATCCCTTTCAAAGTATAGCCAGGGACATATGTGAAATCACTTAGTTGCTAATGAGGGATAATTTAATGACTGGTCCATTTAAGCCCCAGTGGAGCACTTTTATTTCCTGTCACCTGCATGCTGTGACCAGTGGCTGGTGGCCTCAGCAGAAAGACTTCTCACTGAACAGAGGAGAGCTAACTCAAGTTCTGAGCCCCTCTCCACCAGTGCTGGTCAGCACAGAGGTAGAAGGAGCAGAGGTTGCCCCTGCTGTGATATTGTTCCTGTCTGCCCCTCCTGTAATGGAGCAGGATCTCACAGTCCCTTCCAGCGAGCTGCCAGCATCACTTCTCCCAGCCACTTGTGAGCAGTCACCTCTCCCACAGTGTCTGGCTGGGCAGCCCAGCTCGTCCTGATATGGATGTGGCAGGGCTGCAGCAGCCAGTCCTATGGGGCTGGCGTCCAGAGGAGCCCACTGGTGATGTGTGAGGAGACAAAGCTGTCTGTGGTCCCCTCCTGGGAGCCTGCCATGCTCTGTGCAGAGCTGCTGCTGACAGCTGGGTGCCAGAGAGTGTCTGTGAATCTGGGGAGGGGACAATGTGTCCCAGGACAGCATGGGGTGCCAGGCTTGCAGAGCTGGCTTTGAGGAGCAGCTCTTCTCTCACTTAAGCTGCTGGTGTCTAAAACCTCACCAGCGCAGAAACAAATGCAGAACCAGCCCTTTGTTCACACCCACATTATCAAGAAAGAGCTCTTCCAGAGGGACCTTGACAGGCTTGAGGAGCAGCCATTTGTATCAATACAGACTGGGGGATGAAGGGTTTGAGAGCAGAGAAGGATTTGAGGGTACTGGTGCATGGAAAGCTGGGCATGTCTCAGCCATGTGCACTGGCAGCCCAAAACACCAACCATATCCTGGGCTTCATCAAAAGCACCATGACCAGCAGGCTGAGGGAGGGGATTTTGTCCGTCTTCTCCTCTCTGGTGAGACCCCACCTGGAGTGCTGTGTCCAGTCCTGGGGTCCCCAGCACAGAAAGGATGTGATCCTTCTGCAGTGAGTTCAGAGGAGGGACACAAAGATGATCAGGGGACTGGAGCACCTCTCCTAAGAGGAAAGGCTGACGAAGTTCGGGTTTTTCCATGTAAAGAGAAGGCTCTGGGGAGACATTACAGCACATTCCAGTACCTAAAGAGAGCCTATAAGAAAGCTGGAGAGGTGTGTTTTACAGGGTCATGTAGTGATAGGATAAGGGGAGATGGCTTCAAACTGAAAGAGGGTAGATTTAGATTAGCTATTAGGAAGAAATTCTTTACTTTGCGGGTAGTGAGGCACTGGAACATGTTGCTCAGAGAAGCTGTGGATGCACTGTCCCTGGAAGTGTTCCAGACTAGGTTGCACAGGGCTTGGAGCAACCTGGTCTAGTGGGAGATGTCCCTGACCATGACAGGTGAATTGCAACTGGATGATCTTTAAGGTCCCTTCCTGCCCAAACCATTCTGTTATTCAGGTTGAAGACTGCCTTAAGTGCTAATTCTTGGCTCTATTCAATAAACGATTTTGAAGTGCATAGAAGGACTTGTTTCTCCCACCAGTGCCTACACAGCAGCTTCCTTCTGCTGATGTGTGTAGCACCCTGATGTGGGTGCTACTACATCCAGATCACTCAAACCACCCCATCAGCTTGCACTGGATTTGTGTCAGGTCAAAGCTCGCTTTTCTACGGCCGGCAGTGTCAGTGCTGATCTCTTGAGCAAACTGACAGGCTGGGGAAGTTTGGCTGGATACAGCCTGTGAAAAAGCCCAGCCAGCAGCGGACCTCTGCCTGAGCTGCTGATAATCCCATTCCTTTAGTTCTCCTTAATGCAAGTTAAAGCATAGAAACAAATTTGCAAATTGCAAAAAGGCAGTTTCTCATAAGATACTCAGTTACTATGCTAAAACAGCAAGAACAGGCTGTAATAGTTATTTCAGTAAGCAATGGAAGCATCAGTTACAGTGGGTTGGCCATTAAGAGCTCAGCTGAATTTCTGGTCAGTGCAGGACAGTGTGTTCCTGGGATAGTGGCTGATTGCTGCAGATGATTCCAGCTTTCCCAAATTGCTAAGCTGTCAGTAGAGCACATGATGTAACAACGCTTCTCACTACCTGTGACAGCAGAGGTGAAGTTCTGCGTGGAAATGCAGCACTCGCACAGCAAAGACACAACTGATGCTTGGTGGGGAAACTGAGTGCCTGGGGCATATGTGGGTGGGTGTCAGGGGCCTGAGATGCCCCTTGCACTGGCCAGGTAGTGCTGGCATGTGGATGGAGGGCAGCTAATGCTGCACTTGTTTACTGCGTGCATGCTATTTCCAACTGTGTGACTCCGTCTGTGTTCCTCAGGGAGATTAAGGCTGCCCTTATTTCTGTGAGTCCTCAGCTGAGATCATCCACAGCTTTAGTATTTGTGCTTTAGTAGGGCTGAATCCCATCTTGCAAACAGGTTTATAATCAGTGCTGCCACAGTGGCAATCATCTACGGTAAGGACACCCAAGGATATGCTGGGCACTAACACAGACAAAACTGTGTTTCTTACCCAACCACTTTGCTGAGCAGAAGCATGCACTAGACAGTTGTTTCCTCTCCAGGCAGGCATCAAAGGGTAATAGCTGTAATAGCCGTGCTCTCTGACTGCAGCCCTGGCTTGGTTGGAGCTTCCAGCCAAGGTTCCCCGACATGGTGAGATCACATGTGCAAAAGGCTTGGTGGCCTCCTTGGTGATGCTGTCACTGGGGTGACACATGGCATGGAAGCAGCTGGTGCTAATCCAGCTAGAAAGTCAAACATAAAGGTAAAAAGTTCTAGTTACTTTTGAGAGCATAGAGGATGGCCTTCAGGAGGCTTCAGTAAATGGGGCTGTGATGCCTGAGATCAGCTGTTCAGTGTGTGATGGCAATGTCAGCTCACGGAACCACCTGGATCTGGGTGTCGGTGCTTCTCATGGTGCTCAGAGCACAGCATCTGCCTGGGGTGCCAGAGGCCTCTCCACCAGGCACATGTGGAAAGGGATGCTGTGGAAAGTGCTGCAGGTGTTTCTTGTTTACCACTCCTGTGGAGCAAAAAGATAAAGGCAGCATGTGTCTCTGCTCTTTTCCACTAGCCTTTAATAGGGCATTTTCCTTGTACTTTCAAAACCATACTATGCAATACTTGGAAAGCACTGTCCTCCCCTACTCTCAAATATATGCATTTATAGACTATGAATGATTATAGTCTATGCATTTTTGTCTCATTGTATTCCATTTTTTTTTTTTTCGTCCTGTAGAAAACTTTCAAAACTTGTATTTAGGTCTCCCGTTAAGTGTTGAGTATTCAAGGTACTGCGTCAGCTTGACCCAGGGTGATGACTTTCCTGCTGCTGGGTCATGCATTATGGTGGAAGGACAGGCTGCAACTGAACTGAAACACATCTGTGTTTGCTGGTTTTTTTCTGAGACTTTTTTTTGTCTTCCTAGGACCAAAAATTTTAAGACTTTAAATTTTGACTTGAAATGTCATTTTTGGCAAGCAGTTTTAGAACTACACTTTGGCAGACCTCCTGTGCCTTTTGCAAAAGAGCAAAACTGGCATAATCCTGTGTGGCTGGAAAAGTACGCTTGCTAACCCAGATTGCTTTTGACCTAGATGGCAAGCTCCTGCTGCCTGTCTGGCTTGGTTTTTAACAAGTCAGCTCCCACAGTTTGGTCAGCTGCTGTAACCCCCGTTCTCCAGAAAGATATTAGGCACTTAGGTGAAATCTAGGTCAGCCAAATTGGGGGAATAAAAAATCAAAACTTGTGTCTGAATAAAAATGTGGAAACACTGCATTTAAAAATGAAATTTCTCTGTTTAAGAAGTTTCTGTTGTGACAATACTGTTAAAACAGGGCTGATGCTATTTCCAAAATTTTCAAGTTGTTTAAATTTCCTTATTTCTTCGTTGAATTGACTAAGCAGTTTGCCAAATGTCATGCCATTCAGGGCTGGTAAGTGTTTCTTGTGTATAAAACTTTCTTTACCCATTTCCAGTGGATCACATTTTGAAGTTTCAAGAAGAGAAGTTGTTTGTGGAGAGTCACAAAGGTGCTTTCTTTGATGACTTCTGGGATTTTTTTAATTGCCCTACACAGATGCACAAAAATAAATTTCCATCAGTACTTTGTTTATTTGCCTTAGTACAGAAAAGTAGTACCATCAGATCTTCACATAGGCCATGTTTGCTTGTTGCCCTGAGTGTTGTTCTGTAAATAATAATGCTACTTTTATAAAACCATAGGACAAGTCCTCTGCCCATCAGGTATGTTTCAGTGATGCTAAAACAGAAAACAATGAAGATTTCCTTGGACTGAAATCCAGTCCAATGGACTCACTGTCTCAGCATCTTAACATAATTTAACCAACAGGATATGACAAGAAGATGCAGCTGAGTTCTCTCAGTATGTGACATCTTTAAGCCTGCAGCTGATTTGTGTAAACAGTTATTTACTCAACAATCTCTTATATGAGAAGACTTCCTGTGAATTGTGTAATTTGAGGCAGAAAAAACACAGTGAACAAAAATATCACTGGGAGAGCCAGGAGCATGAAAGGAAAACAATAAGTGCTTTTCTCTCCTCTGATCCCCAGCAGCAATATGTATTGGGAATATTCACCACATGAGTTTGGTCTCCCAAGGCTATGGCTGCAAATTCAGTTGCTTCCCCACTGCTGCCTTCAAGCTTAGCACCTCCCCTCACCACTAATTCAGCATGAGGTGTACACAGAAACCGGGACAGGTGATTGGGAAAAGCAGCAGGGACAAGTGACAGTGATGGAGCTGTTAACTCTGCACATTCCTGAGCAGTGGAGAAAGAGCTTGAGGGCAAAGGAGGGAGGAAAGGTGGAAGAGGAAACAGGAAAGTATCAGAAAAAGAAAACTGTCTGAGGAGTCCATAGCAAAGATTGACAAGATTCGGAGTATGGCACTCCCATAAGGGGCAAAGTCACTGGTTACAGGGAAATGAGGTGTGTTGTCTCCATAATCTGGAGGAGACCTTTATTTTTCCTTCACATGTATACATTCATTTGATTTCAGGTATCTGGGGATAAAGATGTTTCTCTGTCATTTCTATAGAAGGAATAAATCAGAATATATGTATTAATAATTAGTAGCATCATCACTACATTTCCTGCAAACTGATCTGTAGATTTCACGGTACCATAATCATGTACACAAAAATTACCTCTAATCTCTGGTAGAGCTACCAGTTGGGAAGCAAGAAGCCCACAGATAAACCCACCAAATTAAAGGGTGCAGGGGGGCTATCCACCTCTCCACTGAGATGTCCCTGTAAGAAGGGCTGGTGCTGGGGATGGGTCTCCACACCTCCCACCCCACCACAGCACCATGAGCAGGTACATTCCCAATGATACAGCAAGCCTTGTGTCTCTTAGAAAGACAGGGCAACAACTTAAAAAATAAGTTAGTGAGGATGGCTGCAGGTTTAACATCAGTCTGTAATTTGGATTTGCTGGCTTGCTCAGGGGCTGCTGCCTGTCTCCACTCTGAAGCCTTGCAGCACCGAGCAGCACGCTGCACTCTGGTCATGCCCAGCACCACTCGGCGCAGGCCATGCTGCAGTCAAAGTAACAGCAGCTAAGTGGTTTTACAGGTTCCTGACCCTATCTCACACACAGCTGAGGCAATGATTTTTCTGCAAGGAGCTGTAGGCCTGCTTCCAGTGACTCCTCTCTTCCTGCAGTTATCTGTCCTGCAGAAGGCCGTGGTTTCAGCCCAGATACACCACCTTTGGAGACATGACCTGACTGGGTCTGTTTTGGCTTACTTTTTTTAGTTTTCTACTCCTACCCACATCCTGTGTGCTTGCTCCTAGCTTGCTAAACCTTCATACTGGTTGCAAAGAACTTCATATCCTGAGAGGATCCATTTCTTCACACTCCTACGTAACTTTAAAGATGAACTTTTTATGGGACATTCCAAATAACAAGAAATCCCCACAATGAATGTACTGACTTCTATTTTAGAGCTGTGCTATCAAAATCACCCTAGCTACATGCCACCACAAGCAGAGTGGTGCATTTCATGGGACTGATGAGTTCAGTTGTGTTTAAGAGGAAGACATGTGTTTTGCCAATAGCATATTCTGGGGCATTTTTTGCCCATAGCATTTTCTGGCTTTCTCCCAAGGGCCTCTTTCAGTACACTGACAACTTCTTCAATAAGACAAGCACTAAGACACAAAAACTTAAGGACATGTCCATATCCCACTTTGGCTTCTTTTACATGCCCTATGGGAAATCCTTTTGGTGTACGTGGCTGGCACTGCAGCCCAGCTTATATCAACCTCTAAAATGATGATATTTAATTGAATAAAAGGTGAGCTGGTATAGAAATGTGTGGGTAAACAGAAAGAGATGCACCATACAGACGTTCATGAAACAGTTACATACAGTCAGCAAATGTCTTTATGTGAACATGACAGTGATGAAATAAAAAGTGTTTCATCATGCTAATGCTGTGGCAAGGTCATGTGTAGCTCAAACACATCAGGAAAGAATACTAAGAAGATTTAATTGCATTGGTGAGTTTTAAGAACAACCTGCAGATTTAAGCCTGCAGTATTAAGCCCCTGGCCATCGCATTTATTTTATAGACCCTAGTTTTGAAATTATGATCTTCTGATGGGGGTGGTAGATAAGCAATTAACAGATCCTCTGCACAGAATAAGCTACTTGTTCTGCAGTAGTGCTCAGAGGCACAGAGTGTATCGCCATTTTTCCGTAGGGTGTCTGTGTTTAATTGATATTCCCTAAAGGTGACAGACTCTACTGCTTGCCTTTTCCTTCTTGCTAACCCTTTTATTTCATTCTTGATTTTTCCGCTGTAATCCCCCAGAACTGCTAAGGAGGAGGAAGTATTCTCTGCCCATAGCTTGCCTGTTTCTGCCATAAGTCTCTTGGGTGTAATCAAATGTGTGATTGAGGTGTGAAACTGTGATACTCATAAATGAATATTGTCATATTTCAGAAGTGTCCAAAGTGAAAAAAGAGATTGTTTTTATGGAGAATGTCATCATATTTCATTCTTCTTCCCAAAGAACAGTCTGAGTTCCACCTTTCAAACCCTCTCCATGTCATGAGAGATGCTTGTGCAGTTGCCCTGATGGTGTGGCCCAGGTATGCAGTCACATGTGGGTGAGGGAATGAAGTCAGATCGAGTGCATTGCAGAAAGTCTGTTATAAGCAGTGTGTCTCCCTGATCAGATTCTGTTTTACCACAGTGTTGGAAACTGTTTTGTGCTGCTCAACATCTTTTTAACTCTGTCTCATAGTTGCTGGGGAAGCAAGGACAGTTCCCATGCTGCATCAATGCACAATGCAAGCTTAATTAGGCAACCTGCTTCTAGCTACTGCCTCCAAACTCCTGCTTTGGGGCAAGTTATTTCTGTGCCTAAAATGGCAGCTGTGTCATGATGCCCTTGATCTGCTTCTGACTGGGACAGCTGGACTGCCAGCCACGTTTTGGAGACAACAGGACAGACAGAGTCCTGATTTGAGCTCAGAAATCTCTTTTCTGCACCATAAGGAGTGCAGAGAGCTGCCAAGCTCCCTATGAGGGAAAAATCAGTGGATGAGAGGAAAAATCGTTTTGGATCATTGTTCTGTCTCAGACATACCCCTCTTTTACAAAATCTTCTGCTTTCATTCGCAATCCATGCCCTGTTTCTTTGTCTACCAGTTAAAGATTCAGGCAAGACAGAACGACTGCTTTGATTTTTGTGAAAGCTCTTGTCAGACACCACATGGCTGTGTCCTAGTTGCCCCAATTTGTTCTAGTTTGGGGCTAGGTTCTGTGAGTTACCTTATGTGCTTCTTAGCAGTTCTGGACAGGGACCTGCATTTTGGTTGAATTGGCCTTGAAAAAAATCCTCACTCTTACGAATATTTTGACCTGCTGCTGGGCTATAGAAATCTATTCTTAGAGCGAATGATGCTATGGCAACTGTCCCTGCAATATGACACAGTAGCAAGAATTCTGTCTTCTTTTAATCTGTAGCTCCCAAAATACCTTCTGCACATCCCAAGCCACCTGGCTTTCCCCACCCTCTTCCCCACCCTCTTCAGAGCCAGGAAAGCAGCTCCTTCCCAATTTATTTTTCTAGTTCAGTCTGAGGCAAAACCATCTTAAACCAATTTAAGTAGATCTGAAATAACATACTCAGTCCCAGCTGTCATAACCTATATTGCAGGATATCCCCCTTACTTTTCTATGACACTTTCCCAGTTGCTCTTATGATCTCATTTCCCCTCGGGACTTCCTAAAAAATCCTTTGACATGGGATTTATCATACCCTATATTCCTCTTTGTATATCCCACAAAAGGTGAGTTGTCAACTTGAAATCTTCTGTTTGCACATTTTTCAATCAATAGAGCATAGCATTTATTCAGAGGCTAACATTTTTATACACAGCTTTCTGTGACAAGACTAGCCTGTGTTTAATTTATTGATTAATGTCCACTACAATAGCTAGATTTTTGGGAGCCCATATATGTCAAGATCGTGCTTTAGTTGGAATGTACCTATGCCCATCCTAAGAGATAGGCACTTCCTTAAAGAGCTGAAGACCTGGTGTTATAAACATGCTCGGAGCAAACCATTACACATTCAGGACATATTCAGGATATAGAAAAATCCGAAATTTTTCACCTCTCCTGATCCATGCTTAGTACCTACTAATTTCCCAAATACACTGTGGACTTGTACATGGCATCCTGCTAGTAATTGTGAGCTGCAAGTGCTGTTTGCTTGAATACTGAGCCACCTACAAGTTTCCCAGCATTTGGTGAATAATTAGAGGATTTCTGTGTTCAGTACATCCCATATGCCATGATTGTCTTCAAGTGGTAATAAATAAAGTGATAGCAGCAATGTGGCTATTGAAAAGTTCTGTAGATAGCAGATAAATTCACCCCTGGTGTTGCCCCACTGACAACTGACCTGCAGCTGGAAAAGTAACACACAAAGCTGTAGGATATAAAGGGTTCTTCCTGCTATCCTGCTTGGGCTCTCTTTGTTCTGCTGCCCTGCCAGGATGCCACTCGTGTGTGTGTGTGTGTGTGGCATTGATGCGCTGAGGCATGGCTGATAATATCATTTACAGCTCTTCAGCGGGGTCCCATGGGCATTAGAAAAGTAAATTGTCATTGCTAAAATGTGGGCATGAATAAAAATACTTGCCCTGATTTCTCTACTATAGTAATCGTAATTTCTAGGATAAATTATATTAACTTTCTTCATCTCATAAAAGGCGTTTTAACCCTTTAGGGAGAAAGAACAGGGTAACAGACTAAGTATAATGTATTGCGTTTTAAAATTTTTCACTGTGCCTCAATTCCTTCTTACTGTATTTTACTGAAAGTAAAAGGTCACTATCCTTTTATGAAATGCAGTGTACTGGTACTTTTGTGTCTGATGCAAGTTTTCCTTACTAGAATGTAAATCCTCTAGAATACATGCTGTTCACCTTCTTCCAGCTTTTCAGTTGTCTTCCTGCACGACAGGAGAATGGACCACCAAACATTAAAGTTTGACAGGGAAAAGGGAGGGAAGGGTGAGCAGATGGCAGTGCAGAGTCCTTCTCTGCCCCAGCTGCAGAATGAGGGATATAGACCAGAGCAGTTTCACTCTCTGTTGGCACCTGTTAATTGGGGCGCAGCTTTGAACTCGATGCTCGTGCCTCAGGTGAACACCCAGAGCCATCTGTCCCCCAGCCTGCCATGCTGCCATCTGGAGGTACTGAATCATCCAGGCAGCGAGGAACATCTCCAGGAGGAAAGGAAGCAACAGCCTAACACATTCACTGCAAGAATTTGGACCTTCAGCCCCCAGAACCAGCAGTCTGTCTGCTAGGGTCTGGAGAAAACCTCCTTGCTCCAACACCTTTGGGGTTAATCAGCTATACACTTTTTTTCCCCCCTCCCCAAAGACAAAGCTACATCCCTGGCAACAAACACCCTATCTCTTTAGTATGGCCTAAGCCCATATTTTTGCCAAGATCCCCACATGCAGGCTACAGCACCCCTGTACATGACATGGCTGTGCCCTGGCAGCTCTGACTCTGACAGCAGAGCTCGTGTCATTGAAAAACTTCTCTTCTGCTGTGCCTGCATAAATAATTCTTTGTTGTCCATGTGTGTTTTTGTAGTCAGTCTGAGTTTTCTGGAGTTTCTAGGGGTGAAGGAGTGGGAAGAAGCATAAGCCCCACTGGGATTAACCCTGTCTGGCTGTGAACAGCTCTGCCTTTGTGTGTTTTTCCAACTCAGTCCTCCCTTCCCTCCTCTCACACCCCCTGGCAGAATGAGCTGTCCCAGCAGTGACTAATTGTACCAGGTCAATGGCAGGGCAGCGGCTCCCTCCCCTCCCCTGCACCCCCTTTCCCCTCCCTGTCCACCCGAGGTGCTTTCAGGAGGAGATACTCAAGGCTGCATGGCTTTGAGGTTTTTTTGGATGAGCTCCTGCATGCCTACCAAAGATGCAAGGAACCAGCTGCCTGGGCACTGGGTACTGCCGTCCTGCCACATCTGAGCAACCTGCAGCACCTGGGTTTTGGTGAAGGAGGCGAATGCCACAGAGGCAGGTGACAACACTGGCTCCCCAGGACTTGGGTTTATTCAATTCTTGATAGTTTGCATCATGCCTTTTTGTTGTTACCATCTAGCATGCATTTAGCATGTGTTTTTAACCAGGTAATTATTTTATCCTTAGGTGAAGCATATACTCCAGCACCTGTCATTAGCAGCACCATGTGTTCAGTTTATGCTGTAGACCTTCAAGTGCTATATTTGGATATCTTTGTCATAAAATACCTCAGACAGCCCTTTGATGGACTCCAGACATCCTCCTGATTGGCCCATTATCTAGTTGTTTACAAGCTGCATTCTCAGCCACCTATTTTATTAATTCCAACGTTCCAATAATTAGATTTCCTGTTTTTCAAGCCTATATGCAATTATTTCAGGCATCCACAAAACACAGACCTGGAATGAAGGCTGCCAATTTGCATTCATACTAACCAAGTGCAAACAGAGCAAACTTCCTTAGAGCTGGGAAGGACACAGATGTCTGCAAGGACACCAGGCACTGAGCAGCAGCTTCAACTTCCCTGCACAGATTTCTCCACTGGAGAGAAAATTTGACCCCCAGTTCCACTTTAACCTGCCAGAATTGAGATTCCCCAAACCACTACGCAACTGCATAATGACTACGAGCAGTGGTGTTTTCATGTCTTCTTTAGCATCTTTGGCTTTTATTTTCTAAATACAACAAGCTACTCAGTCTTTCTCACACAAGATCTCCTAGCAACTTCCTTTTTTTTTCTTCCCCTTTAATAAATCTTGCCATTCAAAATCAGTTGCTCTATGTGTGATTTCCCATGGAAAATATTTGCAATACCATTTTATTTCTATAGAAAGGCACTTATTTCCTATAGGAATAGTATGCAGTAAACACATTTTATTCCACTGCATTTGTCACATTGAAAAGACTGTCTTGCGTTTAGGCATTTTCCTGTCTTTCTATGAAAATGCATTAACTTGTTCAGGTTCCGAAAATATTGAAGGACCTGCTTGACTATTTACTTCCAGACAACACCCCAATCCCACCCTGCTACTCCCCCTTCCTTACCCTCTCCATTACAAGGCTTCCTACACCTTCAGTGTTTATGCCAATGAAGTTGGTGGAGGAATCCTTTCTGCCAAATGAAGTCTTACTCATTAAGCAGCAATTTGTTGTTATATTTAGCACGGGTTTCCTCACTGAGCAGACTCTACAATGTATCCCAGAAAGTACCTTTGGTTTCTGTGGGAGCTTTGTGTGGGTTGCTCGTGAAATTCTACCTGTTGTGCTTATTCTCCACTGAGGACTGAGCTGGAGCAGAGACGCTTCAGTGAAGCTTTTGAGTCAGCTAGGACTGAAATTATTCCAGCTCTGGCAAATAAACAGCAGCATAGTAAGCAGTCTGGGAAATTTAACGTAGCTGACTATAGAAAACACCACGGACACTGCAATGGGAGCAGGAGTTAGAGACCACGGGGCACTCACTGGGTGCACTGAAAGAGATGGCATGCAATGGTCTGCACAGGGCTGTGAGAGGCAGTGGAGGGTCCAGGACCCTCCACACCTAGGCAGTTTAGCTGGGGCTAATCATCAGACTGTCCAGAAAAGTTCTTTTCCTGGCTCAGTGTCTCAATGAGACGCTGTGTTTTGGCATAAGAAAGAATGTGTGAACAACACACAGTGGGGGTTGGAGGGCTGGGGTTAGCACGGAGCAACAGTGTGTGAAGGAGAGATAGAAGAGGCTGTGCTTGCACTCTGAAGTCATTCCTCATAGGAGATGACAGTTTTATAGTTATTTCAGTCTTTAGAAATACATATTTACTCAGTACTAACAAGAGTTAAACCCTATTAGTAGCGCCTGCTTTAATCCTTCTGGGAAAATAAAAGATTGGATGGTTCTTTAGGCTAAATACATCATTCCCTGTTCTTATCAAATATGCAGCATGTTTCCTACTCCCCATACCTTCTACACTGTCTTTTAGTTCTTTTTAAAATATTCCTCTTCCTAAGAGCAGAGAGATACATCTGATAATTGTATCCCAGTAACATTCCTCAATGGCTACACAAATAGTTCCTTTTTCTTCTTCTCCTCCTCCTCCTTCTTCTCCTCCTACTTTCCCAGCTTAACTGACATCTACTTTAATGCATTGCTGGATTTGAGGTCCAAGTACCAGTGAGGGCTCAGCTGAGACCTAATGCCACATTTTCCCTCTTCTGAGAAACTGGGAGTGAGAATTTAATGTTTCTCCTTTGTTCCACAGGGGACAACACTAAATGGAGGGGAGCTGCCAGCCGTAAACTACTCCTTGCCTGCAATATGAGTCATGTTTCTAAGCAGATATTTTTTTCCTAGTAAAAAATAATAAAGCAAGTCTTCAGTATCAGTAGAAAATACCATGCATTTCCATTTTTCTTAACCAGAAAAAGTATTTATCTTTTTCCTGCAGGGCAGGTTGGATCCAATATACTCACACAGCTGGGGGAAGACTCAGTTGGTGGAACACTAGAAAGATAGCAGAAAACAGACAATTATCACAGCTACTTGGGAACCAGTTCCTAAATCCTTTTCTAAAATAAAAGGAACATATATGTACATTGGGACTGAACACAGAGCAATTCCTTTTTTCAAAATGGTATTGCTGCATAAAAGACCAGAATAAGCATTTTATTAATGGATTGTTTTTAATATAACAATTTTACAGCGTAATTGCATTCCAGAAGGAATTATCTCTTCTAATATGTGCTCTGGATATAATGGAGATGGAAAAACTGTCTCTGTAATTAATGACAACTTTAAATCTTTGCATCAAAAGCCCTTTGCATGCCAGACTTTTCACACGCAGCTGTGTCTGCGAGGCTGGTTTGGCTGGTGAGCATGGCTGCTGGCTTTCAGGGCTGAACTCCAGGACTGTAGTGGCAGGGGCTGGTGGCTGGGTCATCTCCCCTTCCTGCAGATCAGGTGCTTTGCAAATCGGAGCAACACTGCATGGTTTTCCACCAAGGTCTGGAGGCTGCCACAAAGCCTTTGTCCTCAGAAGTGCTCTAGACCAGGAAAGCTTTGATTTCAAGCCCCACTCCCACCCTTCCAGGACAGGAACCATCAAAGTTATGTTTTTGTTTACATGCTCTTGTTATCAAATCCTTGTCCAACTGAGTTCTAGACCTGCCATGTAATTGCACGTTGTATTTTAATCACCACGTAACCACATTCTTTAAGTACTTTTTTCCCCTAGGGCAGAGGCCCTGAGTGTGCTGTGGTAGAGAAGGCTGGTGGGTATAAGTTTCCGTGCTTTTCTAGACACTCCAATCTGTGTGTGGAGTCTGATTTATGATATACTTGGCTAACCAAGGTGAAGGGTGTGGGAAAATCTAGGCCCTTTATGGCCAGCTTAACCTGGTGTCAAGCATCCCAGCTTCCTTACAAGCTTTTATTAAGTGTTAGGACTGCTTCTGCCATAACTGCACAGAGCTAGCATGGCTGGAAAAACACACCCCTTTTGGCTATCATGGGAACACACCTAGTGAATCACAGAATACTAGAATCACTGAATGGTTTGGGTTGGAAGTGATCTTAAAGGTCATCTAGTTCCAAACCCCAACACAGCAGGTTGCTCAAAGGCCCATCCAGCCTGGCCTTGGACACTTTCAGGGATGGAGCAACCACAGCTTCTCTGGGCAGCCTGTGCCAGTGTCTCTCCACTCTGAGTAATGAATCTCTTCTTAGCCCTCACTCTAAATCTCTCCTCTTTTAGTTTAAAAATGTCCCCCCTTGTCCTACCATTACCTGCCCTTGCAAAAAGTCTGTCTCCCTCTTTTTTAATAAGCCCCTTTTAAGTACTGAAAGGCCACAAGGAAAATTTAGAATCAACTAATATATATATATATATATATATATATATATATATATATATATAAAATATACTTTTTTTTTTAAGATTGTGGCTCCATATGTGCTAAAAGTGCTCTCTATTCCTACACACCAGGTAAGAAACAGTGACTTTTTTTTCTCTGTGGACCAGCAAAAGGCATGAAACTTTCTTAGGTGATATAGATGGGGTTCCTAATCTGCTGATCTCCACTAACAGTTTGCTAGCTAACATCCTAGTTTGAAAACACCATCCATGTCTACTGCCCAGCACACATGTCCACCAGAGTTCAAAGCCAGATTGCTGCTTGAACATCATTCAGGACCTCTAGGTAACTCAGGCTGGGTAATTACACCCAGCCAACTTTGCACTGAGTTCACCATTTCTTGTCTGTGTAGAATGTAACTAGTGTAGAATATATCTAGATTATATCTGAATTGGTGTGCTAAATTTGGGGGCTGCACAGAGACTGTGTGTCCCACACACTGTGCAGTTGGACAGCCACATGTACCTGTCACACAAGGTGTGCAAAGGGTCCTCAGCTAATTTTGAGGATTGTTACATAGGCATATAGAAACTTTCTTTTCGGAAAAAGTAGAACTGACAATTTTGGGGGTTTTTCTTCTAAAGCTGTTGATTGGGAAGTTATTCTACACAAGAGCGGGCATCAAGGCCCTGCTTTTACAAAACCACAATGTTACACTTCAGGCTATTTTATGTTGGAGCATGTCTTGTTAACCAAAGTAGTGGCTGCAAGCACAAGAGAGGAATGCAATGGGCTCTGATGTAACAAAAATCCACTAGAGCTGGAATAACCTGCTTTGATCTATAACACTCCTACAGGAAAGCTGTAAAAGTTGCAAAGCTCTCAGCTACTTACTGAGGGAAATATTGGGTCACCATGTATTTAGCAATATATGATAACATAAAACCTCAGAAAAATACAGTGTATGAAAGAAAGTTCCTACAGATAACTATGGAGGTGGAAACAGGAAGGGGTTTGCCTGAAGCTATTCTCAGTTGCTCCTCTTTGTAAAGATAAATAAGTGAATGTTCTGTGGTATTTTTTTATTCTATGACGTAAAAATGCTCAGAGGTGGTCTGTAATTATTTTACTCATTCTTCCCTCTATAGAGGGAGCTGAGAAACAACCACAGCATTCACATTTGAAAGCTGGACTTTGAGGTCAGAAAAAAATTCTGTCTTCTTCTTCTTCCTCCTCTCTTTCTGTATTCCACCTTGTTGGTGAAATAATATTGTGTTGCTTACAGGTATCTGTAAAATAATAAGGTGGTACTCCAAAATTAGATCAGTTGGGCATTTACCTGGTAGCAGTGGATCATACTGTAATGATAAGGATAAATCAGAACAGATGCCTCTTGGAGATTTCCTGCGGGCCTCTTTGATGATGGCACACTCTCACTTCATTCACACAGAAGGAAGGTCCAGGCCAGGTGCTTTCTGAAGGCAAACAAGTGGTTCTGTTATTCTGCCTGCTCTGTACCATACAGCTGTGAGCCCTAGTTGCTTGCACAGATCAGTTCATGGCTGGTGTCTCTGTAGATATTTTCTCATGGTAAACAGGGCTCCAAGGCCTTGGGTAGCCCGGGAGTAAAAAGCTTCAGGCACTTCCATTACATGCTCACATAGCTGGGGATGATTTCTAGTTGCTTGACAGCTTGCCTTCTGGGTGCTTTAGATAGGTGTGTGGTGCTCTTTTCCTCTTCTTTCCAAGAAATTGCCTGTCCCACACAGTGTTCAGGCTGTGCAATTTTCTAATGTGTTGGCCTTACTGCAGCACCATAGCAGAGCTCCTCTGACAGGTGAGGATTTTTTGTCAGTGAAGCCTTTTCCTGATGACATGCAACACTTCATGAAACCCATCTGGTACTAGTACTGCAGCCAGTAATGAAAAGAACATCAGAGGTAAATTATAAATGAGCAGAAACCTCAGGTTTTGCTGAGCATCATGGTTTGATCAGGTACACCAGTCAGAGCTCACCTGAAATCTTCATTCAGGAGGCAGCTTGCCAAAAAGAAGGGACAAGCAGTGAGTCCACACGAAATGTGCAGATCTGGTACATCATCATGTACCTCTTGACACCCAAAGCACTGGAACATCCATGTCCTGAATGGGTCCCTGCTGAACAGAGAGGAGGAGCTCTGAACAGAGGTAGGTATTTCCATACTGGGCCAATTTTGCATGGGATAGAGTTAAATTTCTTCCCAGTAGGGCTGTGTTTTGCATTTGTTCTGAGCACAGTATCAATACCACAGAGATGTTTTAGTTACTGCTGAGCAGGGCTTACACAGAGCCAAGGCCTTTTCTGCTTCTCAACCAACCAACCAGAAGCCAGGCTGGGGTGCACAAGGAGTTGGGACAGGACACAGCTGGGATAGCTGACCCCAGCTGACCAAAGGGACATGCCAGACCATCATGCTCAGTAGATAAAGTGGGGTGGAAGTAGGAGGAAGGAGGGAGCATTTGGAGTGATGGCGTTTGTCTTCCCAAGCAAGTGTTACATGTGATGGGCCCCTGCTCTCCTGGAGATGGCTGAACACCTGCCTGCCATGGGAAGCAGTGAAATAATTCCTTGTTTTGCTTTGCTTTTGTGGGCAGCTTTTGCTTTTTCTATTAACCTTTGTCTCAACCCACAGGTTTTCTAGCTTTTAACCTTCCCATTCTCTCCCCAGTCCCACAGGTGGGGAGTGATCAAGCAGCTGTGTGGGGTTTAGTTGCTGACTAGAGTTAAACCATAACCCATACTCCTGGATGGTGTATTTCCATATTGAAATATTTAACTTTTCTTAACTGCATCACATGGTTAGAAGTACAGTGCTCAACCTTTTATTTTTTTTCTCTCAGCTCTTACCAGCTTCTGTGACCTGTACATTGTGTAGATTTATCTTTCTCTGGATCTATTCATTCCCTCTAATTATTGGGGTTTCGGGTCTGTTGTTTTGTTTGGGGTTTGTGTGTGTTGTGGGGGGAGGGTTTGCCTGGTTTTTTGTTGTTGTGACGTGTCACTCCCCTCTGCCAAAGTCCTCCACACAGTATTCCAATGGGGTTTCTTTCCTCAGAAGCTCTAGCACCTTTCAATCACTGTTTTGGAACTTTGGCTCAATTCTTGTTCAATCTGTTTGTTTGTTTGTTTGATTGTTAATATTGCCAAGCATGACAGTGCAGCAATGAAAGCTCTTTCATCTCTCACATTCTTCTCAGTTGTGACGCTCTCTGAGTTTTAGAGATCTGTTGTTTTCTTTATCCATTGAACTGTATTTAATAAATTGATCTTCTATCACTGGTGTGTCAAAATATGTCCTAAAGCTCATACAGTGGAAATCTTTTCATTTTTTTTCTTTTGAAACAGTTTTTTCAATTTTTTTTAGAAATGAATCATTAGGATAATAGTTCTGATACTGTATCTATACTAACTTTAGCATTCTTCCCCCTTTTCCTGATCAGTGATTTCACTCCTTTCCCCACCATTAAGGCATACTCTGCAGAAAGCTGGAGGTAATGCTTCCTGTCCCTTCATCTACTCTCATGCTCAAAACTGCATCTGATGACTAATTATGTCAACATGCTCTAACTTTCTGTGATATTCCCCCAGTCTACTTCTGTGATGAAGCTCCTCTGAGTAAACATCTCCTGTAAATGAGCCTTTGTATCTTGGGCAAAATGTTGCAGCATGCACTGACTTTGCACAGTTTGCGGCAGTGCACAGTTCCATCCAAGCAGCACTAACAACCATTAAAATCTGGAAGCTGACCATTACACGGACCGTCCTGAGCACAACGATGACTTCAAGAAATGAAATAAGGGTGAAGATCCCTTCCACCTGGAAAGACTCACTCTCCAGCTGTCGAGTTCTGATTCAGCCTTGCTGTGATGCTCCTGCTGGGCACTCCTCAAATGGTTACTCAGTGAAATGTTCTGTTTTGTGCGGTTTTGCTTCCTTTAGTCTACTGACGGATTTCGATTGCAAGGTGGGTTGATTTCTAGATGAACTGTAGATTAGGGAGCTGCAGACTTTAAACACTGACCTTTAGCTTTCCTACCACCTCCACTGATGCACAATTTAGTTTGATTCATAGTGAAATTTGAAGAATTACTTTCGGTAAAAACAGAAAACACTTCCGTAAGTCAGTAATGTACAGCCTGATTTGATCTGTTTTGCTTGATTTATTTTAATAGGAATAAGCCTCACTGCAGCCAGTTTGGGGAAAATCTGTCAGCTATTCTTTTTTTAAAAGATACAAGTTGCTCCCTAAGAAGCTTTATGAATTTGAGTTATTAGATGTCTTTGCTGAAGTTCACATTATTTCTTCTCAATTTATGGAAAACATAAATGATAAGACTGTTACAACAAAATGTCTTGATCTTTGGGTGTTTCACAATAAAAGACATATTTAGTGTACAACTAACCTTAATCTATTTTATGTGGTATAGAGGAAAGAGAGTAAATTGCAGGTGAGGCAGACATTTGACTAATTAAAATAAAGCTCCATAGGTGAGGTGGTACTTTGGTGCTGTGATGTTTGTACTCTGAGAATCTGGGTATGAATGGTAACTACAGTTTCGGATCTGACTCCAAAAATCCTTATTAATAGTGCAGGTGGCTACACAAATTTCTAGCACATGAGAGTGGGGAAAGTTACTAATGCTTTGTGAATATGTGTGATGAGTTTATCAGTTTTACTAAACTGAACCTCTCCTTATCTGCTTTTTGACAATCCCTTCTTCCAAATGCCAATATTTGTGTATCAGAGGAAGTATGGAAACTGTGCAGTTGTTCATTTGCAGCATGGTGATCAACCAGTGCTGTTGGCTTGCTGCCACTCATTCCTTCCCTACTGTGTGGGTGTCAAGCTGCCAGTCCCTGAGCACAAGTCATAGTGAGCCTTGAGGAAGCAATGCCACGGGAAAAGGGATAGCCAAAGGGATAGCCAAAGACACTACTCAAGAGCAATGCACAGGATAAATCAGCTTTAATGAATGTGCTGAGAGAAGAGCAGAACTAATTCCTACATCTTGAATCTGAATAACATGTCAGTTCACTACACAGGATATAAACAAGTAAGTAATTCAAATAGGATCTGTCTATTAGTGGGAAAAAAATTCCAGCATTATTTCTGTGTCTGAGCAGTCCAGACAGGATTGACAAAATCCATTGTGCAGATCTCCTGAACTGCTCTGATAGTTGTAATTTTTATATTTGTTAATATTTTGACAACTTCCTCCACACATGGTTAACCCTGACATTATTTGTCATCTGAACTCTTTATAATATTGTACCGTTGTTTCATCAACTGCTTAAAAATGAGGACGAGCTATTATATTTAAGTAAATACCTTTGAACTTGTCATTGCTTTGAAATGCTTTTCATCTTGTAGATCAAAGCCTTGTGGCTGGATCTGACTTTTATCATGTCTTTCTTAGGGCAAATCTCAAACTGACATCACACATTGTCCCTCTCATTTCCTTATACACACAGTGGACTCATAAATCTCAAAGTTGTGGAAGCACTGTTTCTCATGTTACAGCAAACTAAAAGCTGTCTCCCGTTCCTCTAGATGCACAGCTATGCCACAGAGGTCCACATTTAGTGTCCCACAGGCTTGCAATGCCTTGCACCTGGAAATGAGCCCCCTGGATGGTGTGCTATGCAGCACACTTTGATTTCAGCCACTGGGAGCAACATGGGAGTATCAGCTAGGTGCTCAGTTTCTGTAAAACTAAAGCCTAAATCTAGATTCCCAAGGCCTGTAAGGTTTGTCTTGAGGTGTTGAGGGGGCTGATACTGACAATTGAAATATCCAGTCTCCTGGGTTTGGATGACAACTTTCTTCTGGTTCTTGGTCAGCCGGCAGGCTGTATTCTTTTATGAAAGAATATTCCCATAAAACAGTTTCTGAATTCTCCTTGCTTAGGAGAGCCAAACTAACTAAGCAGTCTGATGACTGGTTGTGAGATGGCATTGATGTCTTGGGATATGCCACATGGTACAGCCTGGCTGTGGCTCCAGGTTGCCATGTGCTGGGACAGACTGAAAAGCAGATATGTCCTCAGAGAATGAATCCAGTGAATCCAAATCTCCTCGGCGCACTGGTTCCCATCTGTCTGCTGTGAAATGCATTCCTCCTGCTAGACCTTTCTGCTGTATGTTTAGCAAAGTGAGACCTTTTTGGCTAAGTGTGCAACAAATTTCAGAAAAAACTGGCAGCCTAGAAGCACAGTTTATCAATCAATCAATCAATCAATCAGTAATGCAGAAATAAATAAATAAGCACACATGTCTTTTTTACTACTTTAGAAGAGCTCTGGGACCACATTAGCCTGGGTGAAGTAGGAAAGAATGAACAATAAAGGTGAAAAACAAGCTGATGTATGTAGGTAGCTAAATGGAATTAAATGTGTAATTATGTGACATGGGGGTATGGTTATGAATCACAAACTGGGCTACCATTTTTAAAATGAGTGCTGTGGTGAAATAGACCACGCTATCATTTTAAATGATATAAGTGGGACTTAACCTTATTTGTTTCTATCAATCTTGGTTGACTGTAACTTTTCTTTAAGAAGTATGTAATTGTTAGGAACGCATTATGCTCTGTTTTTCAGAGCACACTACAGCTGAAGTGTATGATGAGTCACCTAATTGAACAGGGATGTGTGTCATTACATAAGGAGAAAAATAGATTAAAAGTACCACCCAAATGCCAATGTGTATTCTGATTTTGATTGCAGTAAATAGACTTGGAAATATTTTATTTTATTGTTTAAAAAAATTAAATATGTTGAAAATTGATTAGGGCTGGAAATTTAGGGGGACATTAGTTTAAAAATAATAAAAGAAAATCCCAGGAACAATATTCTTGTATTGATTGATCAACTGAAAATTTCAATGTCTTCTGGCATTTATGACAAAGAAGAAAATTCTCCTCTTTACTCAGCCACAAAAGAAGCTGGTATTTTCATAAAACCCATTAGGAAGAAGGTGCCTGGAGAGCACGTGATGTTTCCAGTACAAGTTAGAGACACTAGAGCTGAGGCTGATTTTAAAAATGTGGACTGTAACCCTAAGGTAAAGATGGAGGCTCTGTAATTGCTTACGCTTCATGGCTGGGTGTGCCCACACTGTGGGGTTAATGCTAAAGGCAGTGGCAAACAACAGCCCATTATCCTTGTGGTAAGCCCATGACTGATAATGATGTCAGAGCTATTAAAAATAATGAGCTGCTCAGATCTCACAAAGCACTAGGGTAGATGTAAATCCCTTATGCAACACTACCTGGGTGGTGGAGGGGCAAGAAAACCTTTCTCCATGTGGGAATGGTGGCCACGCTGGCACAGGGACTCAGCCCTGACTGCCACCACTTCTCCAAGCATGGCCTTACAGCTGCACCACTGGCTCTTAGGAAGGTCACCAGCACAATCAAGATTAGCAATTTCCTTCAATGAAGCTGTCCCAGCAGAAAGCTCAGCCTGCCATTACTTAAAGCCTGAATTTTCCATGCTGGACCGCAGTGCCGTAGCATTGCCCAGCATGCTGCACATCTGATGCAGATGGAAGGCATCCAGAGGTTTAGGACAGCTATATATAGCTCAGCTTGGAGCTAGGTCTGTATAAGGTGGGCTCAAATCCCTGCTAATGGTCACCTTCCTAACCATTCCTTTCTTGGGGTGGCTCCTCACTCCCTAGCTGCAGCTTCTTAGGATGAAAAACTGTGTAAACCCCACAGTTTTTAGTCTACAATTGATTATCCCTGCTTCCCACTCCTCAAAACAATATTAGTGGCTTTTGTAGGTTTTTAAGGCTGCTTTACACCCTGGTGGCACTTAAAACACCAAAGTCCTTTCAGGACCCTGCTGGAGCACAATTGAGTAAGTGGTGGCATATTGCCCTGACAGCAGACTAGAGTCTGCATGTCAGATGGGTTGAGCAGGCAGGGGACACATGAGGATAGACAGGCAAGAAAAGGTTATTGAGAAAGGAGATTACTCCATTTTTCAGCTGCCCTCCATCTCCTCTGGCTGATCTCTGGGCTCTGGAGGAGAGCCTGCCCCAGTCCTCCAGCACCTCTGAGCACTCTGCGGGTGACAGGTACCTCCCTCCCTTTTCTCCCAGCCTCAGGAGACATCTGAACGGCAAAAGGCTAGAGGAAATGAAAGCAAATGGTAGACAGGGCTAGTTTTTTGCCTCATATCCCTGTTTCTCTAAAATTTGTTTATTCTATTCTCATCCTTCTGATGAGGGACCCAGTCCTGCTTCTCCTCTGGTTGCTCTTTCCTCCACAGGAATAAATCCCCCAGAACATTTTCACTTGCCAGGTTTCAGGTGGACTTGGACTTGGTCTAATATAGCTTGGCTGCTGTAGACCACTCTACTATTAATAACTCTTCAGTGGCTCGAGGACGTAAGGTCCCTCATACTTCTCAGTAAGTTATATTTGTGTGGTACTTAGATGACACAGCAAGTTTGTAAAACGCCACAGCTGCAAAAACAGAGTGTGTGGGGATCAACAGATTAAATGCAATCAAGATCCTCACGCTGCTTTCAAATCAGACTGCGCCTGTTGACACAGATTGCTGTTCATGTGCCATAAAGCAAACCTTACCTTAGAGAGTTTCACATTTAACAAACAGGTGAGGAGAACACACAGACATTTCTGGGCACAGCTGTAGCCATAGACAGATTTATAGCTACATAGACACTGAACCACCTGAAAGAAACATTCATAAAATCCATGAGCTGAAAACCATGCTGAAAAATGCACATATGAACCCGTGCGTGTGTTGTGTGCAGATCAGCAGTGTCAGGGTGAAGGAATTTGCACACCAACACTTGCATGCAAACACAGATGGACGGTCTGTGGTGCACAGGCTTTGCACAGCTCTGGAGGGCTTGCCTTTTGTGTTAGCTGGGCATAACATAAATGTCAAGAACTAACTTTTATATTTATAATAAAGAGTTGCTAGTTTCAGAATGAGCCTCGGTGGATGAGTTAATTAAAAATAATAATAGTTTGCCAGCTGCTAATTAGGAAATTAATTAGTCATACAGTAAAGTGTTACTTCTGCATGTAAACAAGCTGACTTCAAGTTGTCTCAGAGGAGACTGGCTTTCAACCAACATCATTAAGTATATTCACAGAAAAAAATAAAAGCTGATTATTGATGAGTATTTTCCTTTGATTAAGAGGAGATCTGTTCCCTCAACAAAATAAAATCCTGTTCATAGAAGAGATGTATGTTATCTCTTTTGGCAGAAAAGAGCTTCTGCTAGCTTCTAATGGTCAAAACGAAAAAGGAAATGTATTGATGTAAGGTTTGTTTAATCTACTTGGTCCTGTGGTGTAACAAGCAGTTGCATGAAACTACTGCTCTTCAAATGGTAAATGAAACACTAAAATGGGAAATTCTGTCAGTAACTTCTCACCTTTATCATCACAACAGCAAGCTGCATTTAATGTCAACACCCTTAGAGCCTCCTCCTCAAAGTCTTTGCTGTTCTCTAAGTCCACCCTGGTACTCACAGCATAATGAGGAAAGCAAACACTGTACATGTGGGTTAAAGCATGTGTCGGAAGATGTTAAATATTGGGAAGAGACTACCTCAGTATCAGTACAATTATAGGCAGTCCCAATTTAATTTCCTAAGAGCCAACACAACCTCAAAAAAAGCCATGCTACCATGAAAATCACTCTTGACAGCTGTGGGGTGCAAGATATGAAGTACAGCCTGTGTGTAAGGATAGGTGTGTTAATTACAAGAGAGAACACAATTAAAAAGACCATCAGGTTGAAGGCCCAGGAAAGCAGGTGTCCCCTTGTATCTAGAGCTGAAATTATGTTAGATTTATGAGATCTGATGCCAGTGCACCTGGATGGGCAGCAAGCATACATGTATGGTGCAAGGGAATACCTCAGAGGAGCTGCTGTGCCTGACACACTGCCCATGGCCTCCTCCGATTTCCATAGGGAAATGCTGCAGTTCCATCCCCATGGACAGCAGACCCAGCTTAACTACTGGGACAGGAGAAGGAATATCGTATCTAACTAGAACAGTAGAAGCCAGGATTTTGGCAGAATGTAATCCTTCAGTCCAGGATTACAGATAACAGTGAGGGTTCCTTCTCCATCTTCATGGAGCGTCTCAAGGAACAGTGATGTGGCCAGCATCTCCCATGCCAGCTCTCAGGGGGAAGCCCATGCTACAGGGTGGTGTGGTGGGTGCAGAGTCAGGACTGGATGGGAGGGGATATACACAGTTTGCCACAGCTCCAGACTGTTTTTGAAGCACACATGCTTAAAGCAAACACAGTCCTGGTTTTAGATGGCATATGCTGAGACAATCAATCCATGCAGGCATCAAAACGGGTCCCTCTTTGACAACAAATGTGTTTAAAAGTCATGTTTAACAAATAGGAAGGGCCTACGCTTACCTCAGTGATTATTGTTAGAAGAATATTGCTTTTAAAATCAAATTTAAGAACACAAATTGTGACCAAGTTTCAAACAATCATCCTACAGGATATTTCAAAGGCAAATCCTACTGATGGTTCAGGGACTCCAAGCCTTTGGCCATCAAGGAACAAAATATTTACCTTATGAGCATTTTGATACCTGGGATTGGTATATTCCTGTTCTTTGAAGACACAAGTGTGTACTGTGAAAGCACCAGCCAGTGCCACCTCTCTTTCTCCTCTACTTCTGGCATAAACTCCTGAGCAGTAGCAGGGGATGTTCCAAGTATTTTAGTCACTAGGATGATAACAGAAAATGTTACATAATTGTCTAATTTTATCTCTAATTTAATCCTCTAATAATGTATCCTCTAATTTTAACAAAAGAAGAGAGATACTGTCAAACAAAATAAAATGAAACACTCAATGAATTGTGTTTCATGTGGTATCTTCTGTAATGTTGACAAAAACATACTAACGTGTTATTGCAGCTGAAAGGAAATACTTCATTTCCAAGTTCTTACCCAATGCTGGCACCAGCTCATTAGGAGACAGACTGGTCCCCTGCCCTTTATTTGAGTTGTCCTGTCTTTTTTCCTCTAGTAAAAGAGGAAGAGAACCTGTATTAAAAATAAAAGAAGAGCAGATTCCCAGCTATCACAAGCCAGAAGCAACAGTAGTGGACTGGTGAAGAGGCACAGAGACTGTGCCATGACAGGTGTGAATTTGCATCAGCCTGGCACATTCCTGCTATCCGAGGTTCACCCCTCCTCAAAGTGGCAGGCAGAGAGCAGCTTCTGGTTATTCAATAAGTTTATTTTAATAAGTGGTTATTTTAAGATGAGCAGTTTTCTGTCCCAGGATTGATAAACGTTCAGATCATCATACCTATGACTGGGACGGCAGCAGTTGCTTGTTTGCACCCACCAAGCAAAATGGAAAAATTCTGTGTCAGAGTCCCCGGGTAGAAATTGAACCTCTTTGCCAAGCAGGCACTGCCTGAACTGCTCTAGTAACATGGCAACAAGAGGAAGCATCTCTGAAAGTTGGTGATGGAAGATCAAAGTGAGGAAACATGAAGTAATAGCAGTCTCACAGGTGAAAGGGTTATGAGATTATGTTTTGTAATTTGTAATTTTTATATTCTCAGTTGTGACTGAGTCCTGGGAGGCTGTAGAACAGAGCTCAGAGAGGTTTCTTCCATGAACAGACCTCCCCTTCCTTCTGGACAGCATGGTGTCTTCATGAGCATATCTGACTTGGAGGGTATGCCAATTTTGGATGGACAAAATTGGTGCTAAGGATCTTCTAAAATCCGTGCCAAAGTGGAGAGAGAAGTTGTGTTGGCCTCATTAATACTCTCAGGCTCACTTGACACCTTATGTGAATAAAGCCTTGAAATGCTTCTTTTCTAGTCCATCCTCATGGGTAAAGCTGCACCTGACCAGTCTCGACTCCACAGCATTTTGTACCCCTGTGAGGTCTCTGCCCAGACCTGAGAGGAAAAGGAAGGGCCTGTGCACTCTGCAGTGGAGCCCTGGGAGTGGGCTGTGGAGAACACAGTGTCTTTCTGTTGATGGTATTTTGTGATCACTTTGGGGTTACAGTATCTTAGCAAATATTCCTTTAACTGTGTAGCTCTCCAGTTCTGTCCGCAAAACAAGGGAGCCCCAACTAAAATCACTGCCCAAAGCCTGGTGTAGAACAAGGAAGACATCCCAAGGCAGAGTTGTGTGTCAGCACTGAGACTCCAGTGAAATTAGCCACCCTATTTTGAGCTGAAACATGGTTTCAACCACCTTTGAATGGTATGCTGGCTTTTTGTTTTCCCTGTATGCAAATAAATTTTTTCCTAAAATCACAAGCTAGCTAGACAAAGACAACTTTATTCTAATGTGCTTCCAATACCTTTTGTGCAGGTTCATAGGAGATTATGATGAATAAGTGATTTCAGCTTTTGCAAAGTCTCCTACCATGCAGGAGCCCAAGGTAATTTCCTTGTCATTCTCTTTGTAACAAAGAAACCATACAGAAGACAAGAACATCTCCCACATACTAAAACAAAACAAAACAAAACAAAACCCAAACCAAACCAAAAAACAAAGAAAGAAAATGAATATGTAGTGGAACTAGGAGCGATAGACAGGATCTTCTCAGACATGCAACAGCTTCAAGAACCCTGGGCCCCAGCTGCAATGCAGAATGCAGGTGCAGGCAGGGTCTGTTCCCAGCAGAACAGCAAGAGCAGCCTCTGGGAAAAGGGATAGAGCCTTCTGCTCTATCTGAAGGCCTGTAACTATGCCATAAGTTCATAAAATCATAGAACTATAATGTGACAGAATGATTTGGCTTTTGGCTTGAGAAGGGACCTTGAAAACCCTCTAGTTCCAACTCCCCTGTCATGGACAGGGACACCTTCCACTAGACCAGGTTCTTCTGAGCCCTATCCAACCTGGCTTTGAACACTTCCAGGGATGGGGCATTCACAGATTCTCTGGCAACCTGTTCACTGCCCACCAGGCTGAGGAAACTGGCCATGCTTTCAAGTGAGGTATCTGGGCCAACTGCCCCTGACCTACCAAGGCCACCACAAGGAAGCAGTGGCGGCAGCCGGGGACTCCCTGCTGCAGGGGACAGTGGCACCACCTGCCAACCTGACCTGTTGTCTGCAGAAGTTTGCTGCATGCTGGAGACCTGGATCTGGGTGTTGGGGAGGCCTGCCAAAGCTTGCCTGACCCCCTGACTACTACTCCATTGTGTTCTTAAATGTAGGCACCAATGACAGTGCTGGAAAACCTGAGAGTATCCAAAGTGACTACAGAGCTCTGGGGGTGGCAGTCGGGGACCCAAGTGATGTTCTAATTCCTGACAGAGAGGGTTGAAAGTGTAAGGAGGAGGATGGTACTGGTAGTGTCTGTCAACAAATGTGTGAGCAGCAGGATATAGTTTTGGACTATGGAACCCTGAAGGTCAGTGTCTGCTTGGGAAACACACAATCCAGCCCATTAAATGGGGAAAATATATCTTTACCAGGAGGATGGTTGCCTTCCTGAGGAGAAAATATATACATGTATATGTGTGTGTATATATATATATATATATATATATATATGCAATTTAAATCTTTGTTCATAGGCATAAATATCTACTTAA
The DNA here is from genome assembly GCF_000738735.6 of Corvus cornix cornix. NCBI lineage: Eukaryota > Metazoa > Chordata > Aves > Passeriformes > Corvidae > Corvus > Corvus cornix. The sequence continues at coordinate 45,801,331 of NC_046357.1, read as the reverse complement.
ACTCATACATATTATTTCAGGGAAAGAAGAGGAACTTTTTTTTCAGGGCAGAGGGCTGAATGCTAAACTAAACACCAAGAAAAACAAAGTCCACTGTTACTAAATCTGGTGGAAGCTCCCCAGACACACCAGAGTATATATTGTGTGGTGTGACATCGGAGGACTGATTTGATCTAGTGTTTCAAAGGCTGAGCTCTGGGTGTATGCAGGTCCCGGTTCCACCCGTGGTGGCTGCCTGGGGCAATCACCTTCTGTCCAGGCACAAGACATCTCACTGCCTGAGCAGTGGGTGCCAAACCAGGGTCTGTCTCTGTCTCTGTCTCTGTCTCTGTCTCTTTCTCTGTGACTTTCTCCATTGCACACGTCCTGCACTGGGGGCTTGCAACTTGCCAAAAAACAACAGGAGCAAGTAGATGACTGTGCCCTCACAGGATGCTCTTGAAAGGTGTGACTCACATCCGACAGCCTCAGGGCACAGCCTCTGGCATCTCCGTCCTGTCCATCACTCTGCAGCAGCATGAGCAAGCCAGCGCACCCGAGGAGCCAGGCGTGTCAGCCGGCACCCTCCTGCCAGTGCAACAGCTTTCCAGCCCAGCACCACCACCCTCTCTGCAGCTAAACTGGTTGATTACTTAATAAAGAAAACAACAGCTACTGCAAGCACTGCCCTTTTTCAGGGATCAGCACCAAAAAATGGTACTTGCAAATTACCATCTTTGAGGAAACACCAGCACCTGTGCTCAGTGCTCTCCAGCCAGTGTGGGGTTCTCACCTGGCATCTCAATTCCTGACAGGATTTCTGCTCCTTACTGCTCCTCTAGCATAAGTACACTTGTACCTTCACATATAAGAGGTAAAATTGAAAAAAAATAAAGTTTACATGACAAATTATTGTTTGATGAAATTGTGGTCTAGCGATAAAAAAAAAAAAAGATAACACAACCAGTATCTAGTATTTTGCATAATATTAATAACATAGCACAAGCCAAGTAATGCTATTATTACTCTCAAGTGTGACTAATTAAATACGTAAAAATAGCTTTTCTCATCTCTAGAATATATTTGTCTTTCTAAAACACCCCTTTTATTTAAGATTTTTAATTTTCAGTGCTGAACATGTGAGGCAGAGTTTGACAGCTAAGAGGATTGCTTGTCAGTGAAGACTGGATAATTTTTGCAGAGCAGTGGGTATGACAGAGAAGGTTATTTTGCAACTTGAGTCCCCAGTCCATGTTTGAGCAGTGCCTAGGGTATTGAACCCACCTGGCTTAAGGTTTGCTGCTGCTGTCAAAATGCAAGTATGAAGTCTTTAATCTATATGAGCCCCTCAGGAGCAACGGCCTCAGGGCCCACACACAAGGGCACTGTACAAGCGGGCAGTGACACCTGCACCAAAATCAATGGGCTTGGGGTTAATCGTTAGCAGTGGGAGCTCTCTCTTATTGTGCTTCTGTTTGCAGGGTCTCCCAGAGCAAACCCGAAAATCCCCCTGCTTTCACTTTCTGTGGGAGATATGACATGAGAGAGTGATTTCTAGAGAAGAAAAAGGCTCAGCAGATGTGAACTGACACAGGTCCATTGGTTTATGCAGAAAAGCACCAGTTTGTACCAGCAGAACAATTCTCTCATCATCACATCCAGTTTATCCCTGCTAGGCTGATGTTGCTAGCAGTGCTGTTGAAATGTCTGATAACAGACAGAAGAAAGTGCATGTTTTAAAATATGTGCATATATTGCTGTAAAGTGATGGGGGAGGTGTGGGGGGTGGGGGTGTGGAAAAGAAAGAAGACATAACAAAAACTCTCAGGCTTCAAATTTCCTTGCCTTTCTTTTCTTACTTTTATTGACAATGATTTTCTGATGCCTTTCTTTTTAAAGCGGCAGTAAATTTATTACGGCTGCCACCACAACAGGTACTTGGCATGCTGTGTGCACTGGGGGAAGTGGGGGGTGACAAAATTTTACTGCTGTGGATAACTGTGGACTGGAGCAGAGCACACTGCTGGGAGAGCTGCAGTGGGTCTGAAAACACCCTGCCCTTCCCCCTCCCCCACAGTCTTCTAGTCTTCGTGTTAGTTTGAGGGTGATTCAGGATTCCCCAAACCCCTCATCAAAGCTCTGCCTAAAGAGCCACTTTCACATCATATCCTTCACTGTATAAAAATGAAAACCCTCCTAAACCATGTGCTAAGAGGGGCAATTATTTCCTTGGTGCATAATGGTAATTATTAATGGTTAAACCCACTCAGCACTTCGGATAAGCTGAGCACAGATATCAATTTCTGTTCCTTTCCCACTGCATCCACTAGTTTTATTCAGGGGAGCTATCACATGCTGTGGCAGAGTGAAAAATCAATAGCGGCTTTTTTCCTCATTCCTTCTTGTTTTTCAGTGCTGGTTAAAGTTATCTTCCCCAAGCGCACAACACACTGCTATTGGCTGACACAGCCATGACTGACTGCAGGAGCTGTCAGAAAGCTTTTAATCCTTTAGATTTTAAAGTTCTGTCAAACGTATTCAATGTAATTAAAGTTACTGCATTTTTGTATAACAAATAGGAGCCTGTTTTGTATATTCCATGAGCATGCAATATCATCTCTCATCTCCCTCTCCTTTCAGTGTACAAAAATTGTTTTACTGAAAGGGAGGTAGCAAAATATTATCTAAACTTTAACTACTATCTGCCAGTCTCTTTCTGTACAAGGGTAAAGTTTATTCTTGCAAGGTGTCATGCTGACTTCAATAATGTTTATTTGCCTGGGCAAAAAGCACCTAGTTCAGTAAGGATGAACAGGACTGTGTCCCTGGGTTACAGCTTCTTTGCAGCTTCTGGATATTTGAAGGACGTGTTGCAGGATCAGGAGTAGACATTTAATTATTGCCCTTTCTTAATGTTTTTTCACAGCCCCAAGCAAAGTAATAGGATTTATTTTCCCTTGGCATATTAAAAAAAATTAAGGACCACCCATGACTTGCCAGTGCTCACCTTTGCACATCTGCTGTACTAAAAGAAACGCATTTTGGCTTTATGTAGTGTTTTTCTTCTTTTCTCTTCACAAAATGTTAACAAATAAGTTAAGTGCAATGGTTCTCAAGGTGAAAAGGAGGCAGACACTGTGTACTCAATACTGTTTACGCTCATCAGGGTGATGCAGGCTGTTTCATTGAATAGGGGAGAGTTGGATGACAAGCAGCATCCTCTTGTAACAAAATCAAGAATTGTTGGCCTTCATGTTGCTTCCCACTGTGGGTTTCTTTCTCTAGTGCCACAGAGGTCACATACTCAGGGGTGCTGTGTGCCCACATGAAAGAGCCTGAGACCCCCAAGCCCTCTCTCCTTTCACATGGGCAGCCTAAAGTCTAGAGAAAAAGAAAAAGTGAAGCTTTTTCTGTTTCTTACCCCAAATCATGCTATAATGAAGGAGCTGCACTGCCTTCTTTATAGTGCTTAGGCCAGGCTGGACTACTCCCTGGGCTTGGACCTGGACCTGGAGATGAAGACAGCACATTCTCCACCCCACAGAGAGTCTCTGGCATCAGCTCCAGGTGCATCCCTCTGAAGCTGTGCCCTATTCCATGGGCTGCCAGCAAGCCAGCCTCAGAGCTGCTCAGCTGGAATGCCTTTCTGGAACACCACAGGCATGTGGGAGCAACTAGCAAAGCTAGTTCCTTTTTGCTTCTCCCATAGTAATGAGCATCCTTTGCCTGCCTTCAGTGCAGGTACAGGCTGATCCTCAGCAGTGCCAACAGCTCCCCATCCTATAAATTCTCTGTTGCTGAAGCTGCCTGAGCAAGTCTTACTGTCAGCTGAAAATAGCCATTCCTGTATCCATGATGCCACAGATTACCACAGCTTTGGAAGCCTCTTGCTTAGATAGCTCTCATCTGCACCAAACCCTGCCTCTGGCTGAGCATCTCTGTCAGCCCCCATTCTGTGACACTTCTGGTCACAGACATCACTGCTCTAAAACTTCCAGCACAACTTGTTGTCAAGCAGGAAGAGAACACATACATTTGTCTTTGGTCCACAAACTTCTTTGGCAGGTTCAGCAATGCCAGCTTACAATGCCAGTAATGCAAGTAAAGCCAGCATTTCTCTCTCTGGGACCACTGCAATACATCGTATCAGTGTCCCCTCCAATGCCCCATTCTGCAGTGGAAGGTCCCAACTAAATGCCACAGCATGGTTCAGAAGCCTAAAAAAGGAGGGATTTCAGTGAAGTCCTTTAGAACTTCCCTATACATATAATTTCTGGTGTGCTTGACATGTCTCAGTTTGGTCCCCAAGCTTAAGGACAGGTAACATCATAGAGTGAAATATGTGGTAGCTTTATTTTTGGTGGCCTTAATCACAACCACTCTAAATATACTGAGCAGCATATAAGGATGATGTTTAAAAGGAAAGTGCAGTCCTCTGAGTCTGAGAGCACATTTACCTCACTACACATCCTATTTGGGTGTCCTGTAATGGCAGTGAAGCCCTGGTGGAAAAGGTCAGCAAATAACTGCCCAACTCAGAAAATTCACACATTATAATCAGCACTTCAACTTCCCTCTTCCTCACGCTGTGCACTGTTCATCGCCAGACAAGAGCATTTTCAGCTCTCCACCTCCTGTTCTCTTCCTGCTGTTCTCAAATCAAGAAAAACAGCCTCCCTTTTAATTAATTAAACTTGGTTCCTGTGATGCTGAGCATATCACATTTTATAGTTATAGACGTTAATTTTCTTAGGAAGAAACCTTCAAACTAAAATCAATGCATTGCTCATGCAAGAAGCAGTAAAATCTCTTTGGACAGTGGGGTGTTTCTGTCTGCAGCCCACATGTCTATCCAGCTGTGAAAGCTCATTTGGATGCTGAAGACTCTTGAAGGGGTAGTCAGTGAGGAGTGGGGAGAGAAAGGAAAAAAAAACCTCTGCAGAAAGGGCCCTGGAGTTCCTGGTCAATGACAAGTTGAACATGAGTGAGCAGTGCCCTGGCAGCCAGGAGGGCCACCCGTGTCCTGGGGTGCATCAGGCACAGCATCACCAGCCGGGCAAGGGAGGGGATTGTCCCGCTCTGCTCTGCACTGGGGCAGGCTCACCTTGAGTGCTGGGGGCAGGTCTGAGTCCACCATCAGCAAATTTGCAGATGACACCAAGCTGGGTGGGAGCATTGGTCTGCTGGAGGGTAGGAGAGTTCTGCAGAGGGACCTGGACAGGCTGGAGACAGGGGCCATATCCAACGATATGAGGATGAACAAGACCAGGTGCTGGGTCTTGCACTTTGGCCACAACAACGCCTGCAGCCCTGCAGGCTGGGGACAGAGTGGCTGGACAGTGGCCAGGCAGAAAGGGACCCGTGGGCACTGACTGGCAGCAGGCTGAACATGAGCCAGCAGTGTGCTCACATGGCCGTGAAAGCCAATGGCATCCTGGCCTGTGTCAGGAGTAGCGTGGCCAGCAGGACCAGGGAAGTCCTTCTTCCCCTGTGCTTGGCACTGGTGAGGCTGCACCTTGAGTTCTGCGTCCAGTGCTGGGCACCCCAGTTTGGAAGGATGTTGAGATGCTGGAGTGTGTCCAGAGAAGGGCAGCAAGGCTGGTGAGGGGTCTGGAGCACAAGTCCTATGAGGAGCAGCTCAGGGAGCTGGGGTTGTTTAGCCTGGAGAAAAGGAGAGTCAGGGGAGACCTTATCACTCTCTACAACTGCCTGAAAGGAAAGTGCAGCCAGGTGGGGGTCAGTCTCTTCTCCTGGGCAGCCAGTGACAGGATGAGAGGACACAGTCTTAAACTGTGCCAGGGGAGGTTTAGGCTGGACAGTAGAAAAAAAATCTATATAGAAAGAGTGGCTGGGCATTGGAATGAACTGCCCGGGGAGGTGGTGGAGTCACTGTCCCTGGAGGTGTTTAAGAAAAGATTGGACGTGCACTCAGTGCCATGCTTTAGTTGATAAGGGGGTGTTAGGTCAGAGGTTGGAGCTGATGATCTCCAAGGTCTTTTCCAATCTAGTTCATTCTGTGATTCTGTGATCATAAAATACAAGATGAGAAATGTTTCCCTTCTGTTATGTGGATTGCCCATCATCTCAGTTCATGCGACCACAGTGCTTGGCTTTTTACTTGGGAAGGTGAGGAGCTGTAGGAAGAGTGTGAGAGCACAGGTGATCATGCTCTGCTGCAAGGGTGGCCTGCAGGCATGTCAGGTGAGAATAGCATTTCCTATCCCTCTCATTCATAATGAAGCAGGGGACTAAATAATGACAGAGTAGTTTTCTTCCCTTTTTTTTAAAAGGAGAAAATAAGTGTATATTTCTACTTGTCAGAGATGTGAGTAAAGCTGGAAAATACAACATAAATGCTGCTCTAAATGTCAAAAAAACCCAACCAACCAACCAAACAAAAACCAGCAACTAAAAAGAATCTAAGCTTTATTTTTATCTCTAGATATTTTTTCTAGCTAATTTTATTATTATTCTGGGTCCTGCAATTTATAAACATCTGGGATCAGCATCAGTCACAACACTATGATACCATTCATCCCCTATGAAGTCCTGTGAAGATACTCATGTCAGGGTGGAAAGTGAGGCAACCCTGTTCACATGAAGCTTCTGTCTCTGCTCACACCTCTTGGGGTACCAGTTGAGGAGAGATGTGTCAAGAAGAATGATGTAGAAGGAATCTTGACTCCCTGGCTTCTTCTCTCCTGCTGCCACAGGGACAGCCTTGAAGCAGTACTGATTCTATGTCTTTGCACGGTGCAAAGTTTCCTGCCAGCACCCGCAGGGGCATTTCTGACTGGTTTCCTTCTTGGCTCCCATGTTCAAGAGCTGACAGACTAGTACTTTGTGGGCTGAGGGGCTGCACTTCACACTGGGTTCTCACAGCTACACCATCAGATGTGGCAAATTGTTGAAACAGATAAATGACGACATAGCTGAGACTACCCGTGATTCATTTGCCCTTTCTCCTGGCTACAGAAATTAAAAAAACAGCTGAACTAAGTCAAGAAATAGTTGGAAATGCCCTGAAAATGAGGGAAATAATCTTCAATAGAGGTGAGGCCTCTTACCATATCTTTTAAAAGTGTTCTGGGACACAGAAAGCCATCCCTCAGTGAAATCACTCATCTGGAGACAAGTGCCAGGATGGTCTGTTCTAAAATGAACTCTTGTTGGCCACATCAGGTTGCACCTGATACTCTTCTCAGAAATGCACGACCTCTTCTCTGCAATACAGTAAACACTAACAGGAATTTCTCAGTCACACCATTCCCTGGGTATTACTGTTTTAAGAGCAGAGCTTGCCCAGGAGGAGAATTGGCCCCAGCACAAGCTATAAAGTACATCTTCACAACAAGTCATTTTTGACTCTTTGGTACAGGGATTAAACCAAGCAAACTATTAATTTGTTCCTTTTAATTGCACATATTGGTGTAGCTGATAGGTGTCAGTGTCCACAGCTGCTGGAGCTGGAGCTGTTTCTGGTCTGAATATTGTCCAAGGAAGTCCTGTCTATGCAGTGTGGACCCCTGATTTGTTCTTTTGCAAGTAAGTTGAACCTAGCCAAGATCAGCAAAAATCCAATCAGTTAGACCCTCCCCCTCCTAGAATCGTTGGATTCACTTTGAAGTCATTAAAGTTGCAAAGTTTTAATCTATCTCCTTTTGCATTTGCACACCTCCGTAGATGCTACATTTTCTGTCACACCAGGGACATCCAGAAATTAATTGCTTTAATGTGCAAGCAGAGAGTCAGACTGCTACCTCATCACAGCTGTGGTTTCTCTGTAAGACTGCAGCTTTCTTAGCGGTCTGCATGACACCTCAGTCTGATGGACTGCACACTGCTCCAGCACCACTGTTAGAGGGTTCTGACTTCCCTCCCACTGAAACACAGTGCAATTTTTATGCCTGTGTAGAGACTACATTTATATTCAGATTCATTTAACCTTGTCTTCTGCTCTCTGCTTGAGGAGTGTACACTTATAGGTGTACACACAGGTATGCGTGTGCATTTAGACTGGCTGGGACTGTCTAGACTGAGGACTGGGCAGCTCTACCCTGTCTGCTTTTCACCTAATACATGATACAACAACAAGTCGTGAGGTATTTGGGCAATTTGGACTTCCAGTAGACTGTAGTCTCTCTCTCTGGGATCTGAAAATCCACAGCAAATGAGAACTCTCCCGCAGGCAGCCCATCAGGCTCAGGAGCGTGTGCATGCCATGGGGAAATACCAAAGTGCAACACTTTAAACCAAGGAATACACCTCTCTCTTGAACTGACTATCATGGAGATCTTACATTTGTTCTTGTTTCCTTTTGTCCCTGACTCTAAAAATAAGCCATGGAAACTTGCACACAGTTTCTGTGCCACATCATGGCCCCTTTCCATTATGCCTGAGGGTTTGTCCGCGTCTGGTTATTCATTGAAACAGCAGCTCTGGATAATGACACTGGCTTTATATCTATATATCTATCTAAAAGCATGTAACAGAACTGAAAAGCATTACATGGCTTTTGCTTGGATACACAAGCAGATCCAAAGGGCCAGTTACCCATACCACTTGCCTAAAAATTTCTTCTCATTTCACTCATATTGTGAGTGCCCTCCTGCAATGGAAAGCTCCAGACAGAACCATTTTTCCTAGCACTTCAGCAGTTCTCATTTCTGGGCAACAGTAGATAAACGGTAGTGAATATATGAGGGGACATTTTCTTTTGTGGTTCTTTTGAGATTACTGCATAGTATTTTAGTATTTTCCCTACAGTACGTCTCAGTTTTTGCTTAATCACCTCATTACTATATCCTTCTTTTTACAGGCAGGCATAAACTAGCAAGCTGTGGGAAAATATGTCCAGTTTCAAGCTGTCTGCAATCAGCATCTCATTTTGATAGAAGATCCAGGGTTTTGAAGACAAAAAATTATCTGTGATTCATCTTTGTGATTTTAATAGGCCAAAATTACACCCACAGATGAAAACCCTGTTAAGAACTAGGGTGCTTGAGACTAGGATCTATATTTTGCAGTGAGTTCCATTTTGACATTTAAAATATTTTTGCACTGGCTTGTCTGAGCAAGATAGTCCCTTGGACAAGTAAAATGATACAGATAATTTGGTTTAACTTTCACAAGAGGAGTTGCTTATGTGTTTTCTCTGTTTCCTTGGATACTAGAGATTTCATGTCACAGTTCAGCCACACATGCATTTTCTATTCCATTACAGCACCTGGAAGATGCATGAAAAATTCCCATAAATTGTTAAGACATGAACAAGACTGCAGGAGTAACCTCAAGCAGGAACATCCTGGTCAGGATCAGGTAGAAGTGGAAAGGGAAAGCAGAAAGCTTGTTATCTCCACAGGCTTCTTAATGGTGCTCCTGCTTTTCTAAGAAGTCAGGACTTGCATGGGAATATTCTCTTCCCTTCCCATTCTGAAGCTGAAGTTGCTTTTGCTTTGGGAATGCATCTGATTAAGCTCAAAAGATAATGAATTAGACCATGTGCATAGTTTGGACAGAAAGCCAATCCAGTGCATTTTAAAACCAGTTTTCATAAGCCTTTGCACAATCATGTGTGACCCTGATCAAAACCTCCACCCTCAAAGCTACACTTAGGTGCACAGATCAATTTACTAATCTTACTAACCATTCCACAGACAAATTCAAATTCTTTCCATTCAGTTACGAATATTTGCCTAGCAATTTTAAGCATTTTGCAAGTCATAAATATTTTCATAGGAGTAGACAGATTACTGACTAGCTCTAAGGGCACTGATATTATTAACAGAAAAGCTGGTTTAAATAGTCTTATAAAATCTGACCAGACAACTTTTAATGAGACTCCTTTAGTCTGGATAAAAGGGCAGGGAAGACCTAGAAAAACCTGGTGAGTCACTCTAATTTGTCGTGGTGGTTTCTTTGTGTTTAGTAAACCTAGATGGACTTTTCCCATCAATGTATTGAGTTATTTTGAAAATCCAAATTTTTTTATCATTTACCTAAAAAAAAACCCTTTTCTCATTTATCCCTTGTCTTGGAGCAAGGAGTAATTCAATTTAATTGTCATTTGTGAAGACCCACCTCTTGTGCTTGTCAGGATCTTCCTATGTTTATTTCAGTCAGTGTTCCTGAGGTATTGTGCTGGAAGAGTCCATGAAAAACAGCCATCTCCTTCAAATCACTCAACATTTTACAGTTAATAAAGTTGGGGGTTTTTAAAGGTTTTTTTTCTGTAAAATCAGCACAGTTGGGTTCTGCCCCTTTCCAGTCTGAGGAGTCTTAAATTGTTCAAATTTTTTTCATAGGAAAGCTCTTCTCTATCTTCAGAAATTTTGCCTTTTTTCCTGGGATTTCTCAATTCTTTCACTTTTTGTGAACTATTTCAAACAAAATACAGTGTCCAAGATGGAGATATATCGTAGCTAAACATACAGTGGGATAATGGCATTCACTGCTTAGTCCCTTACCATTTTATGAACAATTCGCCTCTTCCTCCATTTTCTGAAAGTTGCTGAGAACCAATATTCCTTGCAGAGCAGATCTGGAGCCACTTTGCAATGGCAACTTTTGCCTAGTGGTGAAAAAAATCAGTATGAATCAAGTCAGTGTAGTGGCAGGCACTGGTAAAACTTCCCACCTGGATTCCTAGGCGTGTCCTTGCCCATGATGTAGGAAGGTGGGCTGGGAGGGACCTACCAGCCACTAGGCCCGGTCTTTTGTTTCCAAAAGGTGTCAAGGGGTTTTAATACCCCAAGGCTTGTGGAGTAGTAATATTCTAGAACTGCATTAGAAATCACATTTTAACTAGGCTTGCAAACTTTATTTTCATCGGATACACCCCAGTAGAAGTCCCAACAAGGATGATGGGCCCCGCTGCAAAAGAAGACTGCAGGCTTGCGATTGGAGAGGGTTCCTGCATTGTGAAGCCTCTTTAAAGGCAGGATCATTAACTCCAATTCCCTCCCAGCAGGGTGGCTTGCTTCATGACTAATGCTCAGCACAGTTAAGTGGCACAGCTAGAGTTCTTGGCAAAGCAACATATGGTGTTTTCAAGCATTGTAGATGTTTCATTGCATATGTTTCCCACTCCGTTACCTCGCGACACTTCAGGGCACTGCTTGTCTCTGCTTATTATTGTTGTGTTAGTCCTTTAGACCTTTGTTTTCAAATGTTAATTATTTAGAGTACTGACAGCAGAAATTCATGATACAAAGATAGATATACCCATATATACACCTTTTTGGGGGTTTCTTGTAATTGAGACTCCAAACTATGCAAAATCTTTTTGATGACAGACTCTGTCTCTGCTTTCCGTCAAACTGCGCACTCACAAGCTGGGGACTCTTTGTGCAAAGCACCAAGGCCTTGGTTTTATGCCAACTAGAAACTCAATACGCTGTTTGACTGCTTGCCTGTGTTCTTTGGAACAACAGCATTTTCATTTGCACAAGTAGCCTTTACATAAATAAGCTTGGTTCAGAGGCAGGCAGAAAGATACATATGCACACAGAGCAATAAAGCCCAGGCACACTGAGCGGGACATGGAGCTAGTACACTGTGTTTATTCAGGGAAATCTCTGGAAATGCCATCGTGATGCTTTCTGTAGAGTCTAAAGAGAAAGTCCCAGAACAATCCTTCTGAGTCACCAGTTTCCATTTGCAGAAACCTGGTCTTAAATGAAATGATAGAGAGGCAAATAATGATTAATCCAGGGAAGAGACAAAACCCATCAGATTAAATTAAACAATGATCAAATTCCAATGGAAAATGCCTCCCCCCAGTCCACTAAAAAGAAAAAGGGAAAGTGGATTACTTACTACTAAAACTCTTTGTCACAGCTAATTTTCTTACAAATACACATTGCAACCAATTCAATTAAAAGTGTTAGGATAGATATAGCAGATTAAAGGTGAAATTGCTTGCCTTGCTTTATCTCAAAATCTCACCTGAAAGCAGATCTAATTAGCATAATTGTAGCTCTAAAATCTATGAACTGTACAGGTAGAGGATGGGGATTGTGTGTTGCCTATATGATCTATATAACAGATGCATACTGTAGAGAAGTGAGGCACCAGAACAGGATGCCTAGTAAAGCCGTGTGTACCTCATGCCTGGAATTGTTCAAAGACAGGTTGGATAGAACTTGGAGCAGCCTGGTCTAGTGGAAAGTGTCCCTGCCCATCACAGGTGGGTTGAAGAAGATGATCTTTAAGGTCTTTTCCAACCCAAACCATTCTATGCTACTATGATAAATTGTTCACATTCACAGGACTGATGCTAGAGTGAAATTGATTGCTTGAGAGAGGGTCTGTGGGGGCAAACTGCACTAGCCTGGACTGCTGAGAATGGAGCAGCTTTCTTCACCAAATAAGCCAGGTGGTTGCAACATTGGTTCTCTTCCCAAATCTGCATCCCATTTATTTCTTGAGTATACACTGAGGAACAAGGAAGGAGGATTTTTTTGCTAGGGAATCCTCGAATTTCTAAACTTTCTGTCCTTGGTACATTTAAGAGACCAGCTTGTCATATAAACCAAACAGGAATCTGCAGCAGCAGTACTAATGTTAAGAGGCATCCTGCCCTCGGAGAAAATGAGGACCTTTGATTTCTTTCAGTAGGCCAAACCACTGAAAAGTGATTCATGCACAGTAAGAAATCTGGCATGAAAAATGTAAATAAATACATGTAGGGCACCACTCTGCACTGTGGCTGCTCCGCCCTGGCTCAGCAGTGTCACCAGCAGCAATGTACACCTCTCTGTACACCAGCACCAATGTACAGCTCTCTGTACTGGCACCTCCAGTACAGAGAGCTTGTCACTGCCTTTGCCTCGACATTCTTGCTCCCTGCAGAGAGAGTTCTTCCCTGAAGTCTTGAAGCTGCTGAAAGAGTCCCCAGATGGCCCTGCTACCATCCGTAATGGACAGAGACCATCAGTCTGATCTACACTGTGGTTGGGGTGAGACCTACCCTGGAATGAGCAGAAAGCAAAATTGGCCCAGCATAATTTTGATCCCTGAGTTTTGCAGTGTGTATCCTGGATAGGAAACCGTAAGACTTTTTTGGGAGAGCACAGAAAACCCAGGAGCCTCATGACCTTTGAGAAGTTGGGATGTTGACTGTCTTAAGTCCTAAGGCCCAATGGCTGTGGCGTGAAAAGAGCTGGGGTTCTTCTCTAAGCTCTGTAAGGGACTGGGTGGACATGACCCCAACCCCACAGAAATCCAGGTGCTTTTCAACCCGTCTTCTGATGACTTTTAAATCCCTTGTGATAAAATAAAGCAAGCAACACTCAAAATTGAGATAAACTAGAAAATAATTTTGTCACATTGCAATGGGTCACCCAAGCCACATATTGATGTCTATGAATGAGAAAACAGCTGAAAGAGTAAACCATAGCCAGCTAAATCAAATGGCACCAAATTCAGTAAGATAGCAATCTTGCAGGTTCAAAATCAAACTGACATGTAACTTTTGACTGCTCAAAAATCTTCATGTAGGCCTCTTCCTCTACACTGCTGACTTTCTTTCCAACAACCACTTTTTTTGAATTTTGACGTATAGAAAACACATAATCTAGAGTGTTTAGTCACTGCAGTATGTGTTTCTGGAGTTTATTTTTCTTTTTTATGTCTATGTTTGCAATGTTTTGTGAGTTTAAATAATACTGTATCTCTTAATTTGAGTGTGATATGGACTCTGTCAGGTCACCTCACAAGAAATTAAATGTAGATAATTTATTTTGCTTTAAGATGATACGAACAAATCCAGTAACTTACTTGTGTTCCCTGATAACTGACGGCAGTTCATTTTCTGCTTGGGCAACACTTTATGCCAACCACTTGTTTCACCCACTAGATAAGCTTGGTAAATGATATGATATGACCAAAGCAAAGCAAATTGAGCAATGATGCTGGTGGGTGAACATTCTATCTGATAAACATTCTATCTGATGCTTTTGTACTGACACAAAGCTAATTTTCTGCAAAGCTGGGCTTTGTAGCCTAGTGGTATTTCATTCTCTCACCTGACAAATTGCAGGACTTCTGTCCTACCTTTTAGATGCATAAAAAGGGAATGCATATGGGATGTAAACAAGATCAGGAATCAAGTCAAGAGCATCTTCATTTGTACCCCATGGTCCTCCTCATTTTGGCTTCAGAGTAGGAAGCTTAGAGTAGCAGGTCTGCAGGGAGCATATTGATTAGCTGCATGTGTTCCTATCTTAGACCATAAATGCACCTATGGTTTACTAAATATCAGGTGTTGGAATATTACCCTGTAATAACAATACCATAGTCCTAATAATGCTACCATATTAATAATAGCACATAGAACAGTAACAGCACATAATGATAGTAATACCACAAAATTAAGAGATCCTGGAAAAAATCAATACAAAGCTGGATCCCCGTGAAAAAGGAACTGACACTGGTTGAATGTGTAACACATATTTGCACACACATATTCACCCCATGTGGGCTTTCCTAGCTGGTCTGTTCATTCTATTAACAACATGACTGACCTTCTCATTAATCATTCAACCCAAACTCCCATCATTCACCCCTAACAATTCCCCCTCTAACAAAACCCTCACAACTGCAAAAAATACCCCTTGAACCTGACCATGAACTTTGACCAATTCACAAGCCCATCCCTCCTAGGAATCCCCCTAATCCTTCTTTCAGTAATATTTCCTGCCCTACTACTTCCCACAACACCGATGACAACTGGTGAACTGCCAAACACCTTTTTACCCTCCAACTGCAATTCTTCTACTTAATTACAAAACAGTAATGATCTCACTATACAAGGGAGGACACATATGATTTTTAATCCTAACATCACTAATAACACTCCTACTGATAATCAACCTTCTAGGCCTACTAGAGTATACATTCACCCAAAGCACTTAATCAGATTTTCCTGTTATGTATTTTACTGTCAAAGTCTACAGCTCTACGGTGCACAAATTCCTGCAAGATCCTTCCGTGAGACTCCTAACCACCTTTCCTTTTTCCAGATAAGAACATCAGCCTTTCAATCTGGCCCAAGCCATACTCAGCAACCCCTACACCGTTTCAGAAAAAGTCCTCTTCTGGACAGAGATGTAGGAAAACACGCAAACACTAAATACATGCTTTGGATTTTCTCTTGTGGCAAGCAACCATGGTTTCCCCGTTGGCCGAGGATGTTTCTTTTCTGAGAAAATTAGTTTTTAGTTCTTCCCTTTTGCTGTACAAAACAAATATATCTAGCGATGAGTAAATATGTAGCCACCCTGGGCCTGTGAAATGTTCTTGATGGTGCTGTAAGCCTGTTCAGAACAGGTGTAGGTGAAATTGCAGGGCAGTACCTGACAACTTGCTCTCATGGGCATGACCTGTGGGCTCTCAGAGACAAACTGTGCACTGCCAGCCCTCTGACAGCCATGCAGTCACAACCTCTGGGCACAGCAAACACCCAGCCTGCTCCTACAGCTTCACTACCATTTCAGAATCACCAGAAACTGATGACTCAGGAAATTTCAGAACTTTCAGAAGATGACGTCTTTCTACCTCTGTGACTTTTTCCATGGCAGGCAGTAATTTCACAGTACTTACATGATATTAAAGGTGCATTGGAAACACAGTATATATCTCTTTGATTTTAAGTAGTAAGATGGTGATCCTTTATTATCAAAGAGGCATTCCAGCACAGTCTGGAACCTCAGAGGCAGCTCTAACTGGTGAGACCATGTCTGGAGCACTCTTGGCTTCCCTGTGTGTAATTTCAAAGCTATGTCATGAAACTGCTCTTCTAAAGAGGTGTCAAGATTCAGAAATGTTGCAAGACTAAAGTTCTAATGCAGTTATACTCCTAGCAATTGCTTATTTATTGTATTTTCAGGTTCATTTTAAAGTGTCCTCCCAATAAGAACGGGAGAGAACTGCATGCTGTTTTGCATTCAGGTCCAGGTATCTGAAAGAAAACTTCATTTATATTTATGTTATCTTCTCCTGTTCTAATAAATGGGATAGCTATACACTTTTTATGAAGAAGTGAAATTTTCTAAGATAAAAAGTATCATGCATGATCAGGAAAGAAATTACCATCATAATAGTAATTTGCATTTGCAAATACCTTTCATTTCAAGCGGCTTTACAAACCCTAGCTTTTGCTCAGGCTTAGTCTTTGTATGGGCAGGTCTAAAGCTGATATTACATATTTCCAGTAAGGCCCCATGAATTTATTTGCACAGAATATGCAAAATCACAGGTACATTTAGTGAGCAGTGAAGTCACAATTGTATAAAGGAAAGCCTCCTATGAGAAAGAAGGGATTATAATATTATTGTTGTTTGTCAAAGTAATGTTTTCAAACACTTTCCAGCTATTACTTGTACCCAAGGCTCTGTTTCAGTAGAGCCATGAAAGGACCATCCCTGAGTCCAGAAGGTGTTGGATTAGGCCTTCCTGTATATTCTCCCATATCACAACATTTGAATCACCACTTAAATAGCTTTTTTTGTCTCATTGACATGGCATATGCCTCTATAATCAGCTCTCTTTGTGGCAGCAGTCTATTCATTCCCCAGAACATTAAACTACCTCTAACTAACCAGAAAGAAAGTAAAATTAGTGTAACCCTTCAGGCTTCAGCAGCTGGGTCTTTACATAGAATTCCTGGCAAATCTGTGCTTGTCTGTAGCACATTCTGCTGCAGATGCACTGCTGTAGGTAGAAGAGTCCTTTATTGCACAGTTTCTAGTTGGATTTACTAGATCAACTGTTTTAAAGTCAACAGAACACCAGCCAGAAAAGGTGCTGATTAAATCAGAGTTATCCCGCTACACGCAGAAAATGCTGGTAGACAAGAGAAGCTGAATATATACCCAAAAATTAAAACTCTGATACCGCTTGGTCAAGATGGAGGAAGATACTTGGCACATTTGCAGCTTCCTAAGCCAGCAGAAAGATTGACCTGAAGTAAATAATTTTATGTCTGCTGTGAACTGTACTCAATCAAAAGAAATAAAAATTATCCATATTAAACTAATGACCCTTTTTATTTGCCGTAACAAATTTATACTTTACTGAGGTCAGGTTTGTCCTCTAACATCTAAAAGGCTTGTCCTCTGCTGGCAAAGTAAAATAGAAAAACACCAAGTAAGATAAAATCTAAATATTTTTCTGTTAAAGAAATAAACCCCCTAAATTTAGAAGATGTCATTCATAGCAAGAGCTATATGATGCAGAGAACAACACTAGAGTCCTTTTCTGGAAATATCTGTCAGATGCCTGACAGGGGACCCCTGGCAAACACGTGCATTTGGGAGGTGTGCAGTCTGTTCACCACCCTTGGAAGCTATTTTGGGACAGCCATGTGTCTCCACGTGGTCACCATCCCAAGAGCAGATTTCCACCACAACTGCAACATTTCAGCCCTTCATCAGCCTCTGGAGGCAGCCACTGGATGTGTCCCAATGGGAGCCTCCAGGTGATGGTGGGCATCCTGCTGCAGGGGGGTTATTCCCTTGTGAGCTGTGGCTGTGGTTTTCCAGCAGCCTTTGCCTTTCCTGTTTCCTTCCCAGGTTGCCCCTCAGAAGCTCATGGGTTACCACCGAGGAATTTGCCACACACCAGAGCAGAAGGCAGGGCTTGTTTCCTCCTATGAACTGCCTCCTGTGACCCTGATGTCATGTTCATTGGGACGCCAACTTCTGGTGTCAACTCATTTAATGCATCTAACATTTAGTGTATGTTTAAATTTATGTTAGAGTACCTTCAAACTGCAAGAGTAAAAACCAAAGAAAAGCTAGAAAACAGAGGTCTGTATATTTATTTAGATCATTTGAGCTCCTGCTCAAGCATTGTGATGTTAGATGCACTTTAGCACACACATAGCAACATATTGATTTTGTCTAGGTATTGTGAAAGGGTGCTAGCATTTTTCTGCAAGATAAATTTCTGGAAGACCTTTAATATACTGACAAAAGACAAGAAAAATGAAAATGCCCTTAAGACTAAAGAAACAGACACCTTGGACAGCAGGTTTAATGTTTCTCTTTCTAATTCACATTGTAGTAGTCCAGGTGTTACATTCTTACTTATCCACAGACAGAAGTTTACAAGGTATTTAGAAATCAAACTTCTACCATTATCATCAAAAGTCAGAGACCAGTACATTTCTGGATTGTGCATAAAACTTTCAAAAAGTGAGCGTGCATTCTGTAGGAGTAATTCAACATATTGTTTGATGAATTTCTATATCAATATTTTTTTCTGTATCAACTTTTTTTTTTTCCCCAAAAAACAGTTAAGACTACTTTTTTTTTTTTTTTAATGCTAGTGTTTATATTGGATTGGATTGTATTCAAAACATAAACACCACTAACCTCTGGTCTGCTAACAATTTAGGCAATTAAGAAAACAACAGCAGTTCAGCCCTTCAATTCAACAAGCACCAAAAGTGTTTACTGCCTGTTTTCTGGCTATGTCATGAATATTTTCAGACTACGCAGCTTTCTGGAGCAGTTCTGCAAACAATGCACTAAATTTGTAATACTGACCCATCTCTGGCTTTTAGACAACTGGCTTTTGCTCAGCAATTTAAAATGAAAGTGGTAACTGCTTTAAACCAGCTTTTCAACTACATCCACTGGGGTTACTAATGCATATGCAGTGAAATTTATCAATTTACTATTGCTAGTCTTTATAATCAGGGGAACATCTGATTTAGTCCAAGTGGAGAGCATTTGGCTTTGAAACAAAAGAGCCTAAGGTGGGTCTATTCTCCATGGTACAGGTTTCTGTAGAAATGACATCTGATTTAAATGATTTAACCCCGGAGATTTTCAAAAGACTCGTGCATGACAGTGTGTCCAAACCAACTTAGAAACTGTATTTCTCTAGGGATAAGGTATTAATTGTTTAAGAAAAAGAAATTTTATCCTCATACACTATTAGCATAGCACAGCGTATCTGAGACTCAGTGGGCATTGTCTACATTTCTCAAGGAAATAGTGAATACTTCTATTTCAAGTAAAGTACAAGATTTTACTTCCCAATGGTCCTTAATCACCATAATGAAAGGTATTTCAATTTAATTATGTCTTTAAGAAGCAGGCCAGTTTTGTAAAATAATGTAACACACTGAAATGTAGGTGAGTATAACGCACAGAGATGTTTGTAAAGACAGAGGTTACTGCCACTATCTAGGTACATACACAGATACTGTGGGGAAGGGTGGGTTTTTTTGTTGGTTGTTTGTTTGTTTGTCTGGGGTTTTCTGGAGGTTTTGGGGGAGGGTTGAGTCCTTTCAACATTCTTTTACAATCTGGTACAGGAAATATGTCTGAACATTCAGGACGTCCATCCCTGGACACCCAGCAGTTGTGTGACCGCACCAGCTGTGCACAGGGCTGCCCCAAAGCAGGACAGCATGGGGGAACTGCACAGGCACCATTCATGTCTCCCAGTCAACACTCAGCAGATGGCAAACAAGTGTGCAGTTGGAACGAAATTGCCCTCAGAACTGGAGCATGAGAGAAAATGGCATTTACTGTTAATACTTCTTGGTGAGCTCTGACAGCAGCTGCCATCTCAGGTGCATCCCACAGAAAGCTTTCCACACATCAGGAGAAATGCTTAGACATCTCAGGCGTAGGTCTGGGGTTTAGTCACTCTTTACAATTTTCTATCACATTTTCTTCTGGACATGATGTTTTAGGCAACATTTTTTTGGTCAGAAGGGGCCTAACTCAGAAAAAGTGCCTATGGAGCACCATGGCCTGACTCACTAAAAAGCACATTATGACTGAAATGTTCAAAGCTTTGCTATTATAAATGAAAAGTACCTGGAAGAATTTGATATATGTGTTTTGGATTAATATTAATTGCTGTGCATTAAGTCTCAGGAGTTGCACTGGGGTTCAAAAGCACCTGTACATTCCCTTGCCATTGTTCTTTCCTCTAATTGCTGATTGTGGTCCTAGCAGTTATCTTTCTTTTCATTTCCTTGCTCTTCTGTGACCTTTACAAAGAGCACTTCAACCTTTCTGGCAAACTAGACATAGCAAAATAAGAAAACATTTTGAAGATATACTTTAAAGAGAGATAAGATACAGCTGTTAGACAAGGAATATAGCTAATCTTATTTTTAGAAGTTTTTAAAACCAGAACACATATACCTATCAGTAGGTTCCCACAAGAATATGAGGTGAGGCTACCAATCAGTACTGTCATGGGGATTGTGTAACATATTCCTTAGTACCTTGGAATCCGAGACCACAAATATTTGTTTTATGGGAGACCTGCTCAACCATGTCAAGTTATCTGTGCATGTACCTGGTTACAGGCTTTGGCACTTGGGTGCCAAAGGATTTGACACCAACAGACACTACATGTGACATGACAGAGCTGACAGGCACAGGCTCAGTCTGAATGGGTGTCTCCACAGCCAAGGAGCCACTCTTATTTCCTGCAGATGGTCCAGCAGCAGTGCTAGAGAGGGCTCTGACAGCATCCGCCTCTTCATCCACCCGAGTATAATCTCATTGGATAAAAGCCAAGCTATGTAAAAGCTGTACCAAATGAAAGGGTTAAAATACATTCTGGTCACTTCTCAATTGCATATTCCTGGGAGTAAGTTGAGATATGACATGTAACAGTCAGATTTGAAATGCCCAGCATTTCCTTTTGACTTGATGGCTGTGGACTGTGTCTGTCCCTTCACCCTTGCCGGAACCTGCATAAGTGCAAACACAACAGGAGCAGTTGTGATGTGAAACATAATCTGGCAGTCAGACACTCACATCACATTGACTGCACCCAGAAGGAGACTGAGGGCAGGATGGAAGAGAAAACCACAGATGCTGGTCTGCAGGTAAACCACATATTGTATGGTGGGACTCATTGTCCCAGATCCCCATCAAACTCAGCCCTTTCCAGGTATGTGGCCTCCTATTTCAGAACAAGCTTCGACCCTGGCTGTGGGCCCGGAGCCCTCAGCTGGGGAACAGAATACAAAACACGTCAGGTCCTTCCCACCTGGGACATGGGTGCATTGGGAAAGTCCTTCTGGGCCATTTTAGCCAGCTTTGGAAAATGACACAAAGTGACCTTTAATGCATAGCAGGGTCTGGTGCCATGGGCACGAAAACAGAGTGTCAGAAGCATTGCTTTTGTTTGAAAGAGGTAGTGAAATGCTAGTGTGTATAGCTGATGTGTTAGTAGAAGCCTCTGACACAAAGATCATGCTAAAGCCATGCATCTCACTGCAGTGTAGTTCCCCAAGCATTACATCAGCATTGTCAGAGCAGGAGCGTGCCTCAGCTCATGTCCATGAGTCCTAGCAAATGGTACTCATTTGAGTGCTCTGTGTATTGGTGTGACAAAACCCCGCCAGTTTGCAAACAAAAACCTTAAAAGGTCAATAGAGGCAGGAAAAAAAAAAAAAGAATTCCTCTTATGCACAGCAGGGGTCAGATAACTCACAGTACCTTGTCATAAACTTTTATTATCATCAGTGTTGCAGGATACAATTGAGATACTAAAGGTTCTCATTAGAGTGGCATGCTCTGATTTTGTAATCTGACTAGCAGGAATGGTCAGGATCCAGATTTGCTCTCCCTAAAAGAAAGCATAATGGAAATAGCTCTTGACAGATGTCAGAATGAGAGACAGAAGGAGAGAGAGAGAATTCCTACTGGAATTCTCCAATAAATAAAATGACACAGGAGGAAAAAAAGAAGGATGAACTTCACTTGGAAATGGAGCAAATTGCCTGAGAAGTTCTGTCAGAGTATATAACATTTTGCTTAATGGTAGAATTTCTCAGTGAAATAGTTTCCAAGGGGAATGTTGAACTTGAGGCATGTTTTCCAGCGTTATCATGTACCAATCTAGAATATGCTTCCAAATGGACTGTTGTATGTTCAGGGGTTTAATATCTCTCTCAACACAGCTTCAGCTAAATATCTGTAAAGGGTGCACATCTGTCTTTTCTTTGGCTTTAGTAATAACTGCTATTTGTTTATTTATCTGGCACTCACAGTGTGTATTCATCAATTTACAGAAGTGTGCCTTCTGACAAGGGAAAAGTCCTGGCATCCTCCTGCTCATTTTTGGTTCCCTGTCCTGTGGGTACTGAAGTGACCACTCAGCCAGAAGGCAAGGAGGGAGTGGCAAGGGCAAAAGCATCTTTAAACTATCTTTTGTGCTGCCTTAGCTCTGGGTGTAACTCATCTGAGTGGAGCTCAGAAGTATCCTGTGAAGATTTATGTGGGAAGTAGATGGTGCCTGTGATTACTACCCATGGAACACAGGAAAAAGTGGAAACCTGTGGATGTTATTTTTAGCAATGCTACAGAACAGCCTACACTGAAAACCACCCATTTGGCAGCTGGCTTTGTGAACATACTACTCTTACCAGCATTAAAACCACTTGTAATCTCAACCTGACCTTTAGATTTTAGGCAATACACAGCTAAAATCATCTAATTATCCCAGGCTGTCTGCAAATTCCCCTACCAACAGTCAGTAACTATGAAATATACTGTGATACATATTTTTTCCCAATCTGTCAGAAAGTTCTGTAACATACAGTCAAGCCTCTCACCTTCCTCATGCAGGCTATTTTCTCTCAGACATGTAATCAGCAGCATTAGTCTTATTAAA
The DNA here is from genome assembly GCF_000738735.6 of Corvus cornix cornix. NCBI lineage: Eukaryota > Metazoa > Chordata > Aves > Passeriformes > Corvidae > Corvus > Corvus cornix. The sequence goes on along the minus strand of NC_046357.1, from coordinate 45,778,693 downwards.
GACTTCATTAAGGGAAAAAATCTCATTGTATGACTTGCAGCAAGCATTTCCTTATCAGTGCCTGCAGCATGGCTCAGCCTGGTACAAGAGCTTGTTTGAGGAGAAATCAAGCAAGTGTCCCTCACTTCCTCTGTGGTGCCCCACAGTGCAGTTTTTTCCAACCAAATATACTTCTGGTCCTTACAGGATTATCTAACTAAAGGCCACTGTGACCTCCAGGCTTGGTGTCCATGTTACCAAGGATAGCATACTATACCAACACTCTATGTTTGCATGGGGTTTTTTCCTAAATCATGTATTTTATAGTTGTGTCTAGCAGCAGGCCCAGTGCAAATGCAGATGTAATTTTTATTTGGTCTTGTGTGCTGCAGAGTGAACGGTTAAAGAAATGCTGACATGCAATTCTCAACACAGTCATTCCTGTGTGCGTGGTAGTTCCTCAGCACCATCCACACAAGCTCCCAAGCACTGGAGTGCATGTTCCAGTGCAGGGCTGAATGGTGTCTCTGTGACTTGCCTCAGACCCCCGAGCAGCTGTGCTGGGGGCAGGACTGACATCCTCTGAATCCCTGCCACTGCTCCAGACTCACTGCACCACTGTGTCTCCACTGTGAGCTATTTTGCCCCAGCCGTCTCCAGCACCTTGCATATTTGATATCACATTATGCATGTAAAGATTTTCTTCACTTAGACACAAGTGACTGTGTTTCGTACATCTTGATAGCCCATTCATTTTCACTGAAAACAGCTTGATATTTTGCAGTTCTGCCAACAGGCAGGAACTAATCAAAAATGCTCCGCTTTCATTTTCTGCTTTAAAAGGGACAAAACCCTGATATCTCAAGAAAAGCAAAAAACATGAATAGGAAAGAATAAAAATTACAAAAATGTACTGACCTCAGTTTGGCTGTGAATTGCTTACTAATTATATCATTTTCAATCCCTGTCAGCACAACCCTTACCTGACACTGAAGGTTTCCAACAGATGATTAAAACTAATGTTCCTTGGATCTATTTTGACTTTTTTGCTCATTTCAAACGTTTTCTGATTTCTGTCTACTGCAGATAGGAATCAAAAATGGCTATGCAGATTCTTCTAAGGTAGCTATGCAGGAGTAGCAATACAAGAGAAAAAAAACTCTATGCCACTTCATGCTTCTTGTTGACTGAATATGTAAGAAGAGATCATTGTCTTGAAACACATCTGCAAATCATCAATACAGAGTATTTGTCAGGTTGTTATTACAGTGTCAGCTTCCTGGGGCTATGCTAGGAGCCACAAGACTGGTGTCATGAGTCACCAAGAGGTACTGCTACAGGCACGGTTTTGTGGGAATGGCAGCAGGCTACCAGATCAGTCCCTGCATATGTAAGAGGTGGTCTCTCTCCTTGACCTGTAGCCGATCTGTTTCCACTTTTAAGTTTTTTTAATGGATGGCTTCTTGCTCTAAGTACTGTTTTAAAATCAAGGAAAATTACAGATTAAGACAATAGCTTAAATGAAGGCCTTTAAAGCCTCCTGAGCTCTGTTTCCTATCTCACTGCTTGTCAATGCTGCTTCTGTAGTATTTGGGGTTGAAAAACTTATCCAAAACCTTATCAAAAGCATCAAGCACTGTTTGTGTCAACTTGTTCATACAGCAACATTCCTACTGACTTCACTGGGACATTGTCAGGACAGAAACCAGGAGTACTTATCCCAGCATCACGTGACTTTCTGAGAATGTATACTCCACAAGGGAAAGACCATGAAAGATCAAGGGAACAGACAATATGATAAATCCCTTCCTCTAAAACAGTACCAAGATCCTATTTAACACCCACAGAATTTTACCACGTCTTTTGTGCAAATATTTACTTGACTTAATATTGGCACAGACTGGTATATTCTTGCACATGTACTATCACATTTTCCAGCAAACTGTTCTGAGGCCAGGTGTAAAATTAGAGTCAATATTTAATATGGTCTGGATAGTGCTTCTCTTTGATAAATGAATGGTCAAATAAAACTCAGTGAATGTGAGTAAAACTGGCTATTTTTCATTGCAAGAGTAAATCTGTGAAAATCACAATGTTTAACTCTGTGCTACTGACATCCAGAATAATCTGTGAAACTGATGTAGCCTTATGGTGGCCATGAAAATAGTAAATGTTGTCCTCATTTCAAGTTTATTTTTCAATCAGCATTTAGGCAATACTAGGGATTTTTTGCTGTAAATGGACTGTGTTTATGTGTTCCCTTTTTAAACTACAAAGACACATTAAATAGCAGTGACTGTGTCTTGCATCTTTCAGCCATATATCCAGAACAATGGAGGTGAAAACTGTGGCTGTGATTGAGATTTGTGTGTTGCTGTGCTGGTTGTGCAGTTACAGTCCCAACTCACACACATGCTCTTTCAGCTGCTCAAGTATAAGGACTGAGGGTAACTACAAAGAAAAAATGTAGAAGTACAACATTCTAAATTCCACCTTTTAATTCTGATCACTAATTTAATCACTTAACTCTCATAGCTACCATAGCAAGCCGGTAGGGATCAGAACTGAGAAAAAGAAAAGCAATCATAAAAATTAAGGGGTTTAATGTGCCAGTTAGGAATGCAGTGCCAAAACTCTTGAACACTTCCAATTGCAGCAATGCTAGGCTGCACACTTGTGACAGACTAGGTGATTCTCTTTATCTGTGTATGTCAGGTTTGCTTTTTTTCACCAATATCCTTGCACTTGCACCCAGTACAGGTCATCTTTCTATCCAGCCATTTTCTTCAGGCACCCAGGAACCCTCTCTCTTTTCTGCAGCACACACTTCCCTAGAGAACCTTCATTACATTGGTAACACATTCTCATTTATTTGCCTCTGATGTATTTGAGGTTTTTGGAGTGCTGCTGAGTGTGGCTTGAGTTAGTCAACTCTTGGCCTTTAGGTCACAGGAGGAAGAAAAACTCGCAACAGCCCAAAGCAGGCAGTCGGTTTTTTGCAGAAGCAGCAGAGAAGGGCAACAAAAGGCCGTAAGAAAGTCAATCACACTTGATTGCATTAATGACCAGTTACAGAAAAGCAGTATAGGAGCTGATAAATTAAAAACTTGTGATGAAAAAGTGGCAGAGACAGCTGCTGAGTAAGGTCTTAAAGCCCCAGCATGACTGATGTAATAGTGTGACCTATACAGTCTGCCAGTTCCCAACACAGGCAGCTGCTAAGGTTGTTGATTGAATGTACAAATGTGTACCAGGGACAGCATCCAACTTTTTGCTGTGTTGAGGTTTGGCCAAGATTAAAATCTTCTGTAATTTTGCCAGAGCACATTTCTGTCCTCTGCTTGCCAGACCTAAGAAGGGTGGTATTTTGGAACACTGGGACTTGAACTTAGAACTAACGCCTTCATCACATCCAGAATGATTTTCAAGAAAACCTTCAAGACTTCAGACACATTAGGAATTGTTTGTTTATTGGCATCCCTGCTATCTCTTTTCGTTAGTTTCAAGTACAGTTGTGGGAAATATTTTCTTTCTCCTTTTTGTAACAGGAAAGGAAGATGAAGGAGAAAATTACAAAAGAGGCAAGAATGAGAAATGATGTGAAAATAAATTCAAAATTCTAGAGAATGGGAAAAAAAAGAAGGAAAGAATTGGAGGGGAAAAGGAATGAATAGGATGAATAATTATTCAGTTGTCTTTTACATAGTTATAAAACAGGAGAAAGTGAGTGTCTTGGGGTGACTTTATGATGTTGTATCCCATATCGCTGCCCTATGCCCAGAAATTAATTTTGTGGCTTTCTATGCCTTTAAACTGAGCCTGAGAGGGGGGAGAGAAAAAAAAAAATGAGCAAACTCTTCAAAGCAGTTTTGCAGTTTGTTTTCATGTTTCAAGGACACACTGAGATACAGACGGCTCTCTGCGTTCAGCAGCGGTGGGAGCGGGAGGAAGCAGCTTGATTTTCAGCCAGCTTTTGGCTACATTTTCTCTTGAGAGAGACAGAGAGTTGAACCTTTGTTTTCCTGGGACTTTGGTGGGTTGTTTTTTGTGGGTTTTTTTTTTCCCCTTCTTCTTTTTTGGACTGTTTCAACATCAGAACACATCGGGACTTTTTTCACCGAGGTGGAGGCCCTGGAGGAGGGGGCCCATCCCGTCCCAGCTCCAAGGGAAAGAGAGGAGAGAGAGATCTACGGAAGGACTCTGAAATTTCCCCAGGTTTCTCTCAGCAGATCGAGAAGTTTTATCATTTAGCATCATTATCCCTTTTCCTGTGTGTTTGTTAAATAAATAGTTTTTATCTCTTTCACTTTCCTCTGAGGAAAATTCATTTTTTCCCGAACCTGGTGGGGGAGGGTTGGTTGTAACCTGCCTTCTATCAGAGGATATATTTCCAAATTTGCCCAAACCGGCACAGTGAGGAACACTAAAATGATGTGCTCCTGTTCACTTGGGACCCATGGAATTTTCCAGGGCTTTTTCTTTTCCCCTTTGGTTTCCATTTCAATTTTACTGTGAAATCTAGATTTCACGGGAGGGGAGGGGAGGGACTTTATGCGAAAATGATTTTGCGTGAGTGCAATAGGCATTCATCTGGGGAACAAAAAATGAATCTTCTATAATGCCATTGTCTACTCTGGAGATCCTTGACTTCGAGGGCAAGTTAGGCACTGGCAGGAGAAGGTACTGGGGGACACTGACACTGGGCTGCAGCTGCAGAGCCACAAACATGTCTGTGTCCAGGCTGTCGGGTCTGCCAGCGCTCCAGGTCAGGACTCACAGGAAAAAGTGATGACCACTCAGTCCTCATCAAACAAATGGGGAGCTGATAGTATCAATGTGGGGCCAGATAATCCCCTACAGAGGGATAGAGACAGGCAAAGCACTGAATGCAGGCGCTGCCATCTACAGACACCAAAAGCTTGCCGTTGGTTTCTTAAAAAAAAAAAACAAAAACAAAACAAAAAAAGCGCCTTTAGTAGCTATCATGTGCTTCTCAGATGACACCTGGTGGACAAAAGCTAGAGAGATGAAAGCAGCCTGCCTTCATAGTGCAGAGCCTTGATCCTTGCTCACATTTGCACTACTGCAGGTGCACCTATCAGCTTTCCTCCATACTCTGCTTATCCACCTCACCTCCCCAGCCCATTATTACAGTTGCCCAGAATAAGCACATATCATCCATGTACCTGCAAGAGCTTTCTTTTCAGCACTCATATCCATTTTATTTATTCTTTAATTCTTACACTGACTCATGTCCTGAGTTTGTTTAATTCTGACTTGCATGTCTGAAAATAGGCTAGAGTGGACACACCATTTCCAAAAATAAAAATACAGGGAAAGCCCAGGATAGCAGCAACAGGGTCCTTTTATGGTGGGATAACTAGACAATTTTATGAATGCCTTCACAAGTAGATAGTTACACTCAGAGGGTTAAAGACTTTGATTTCTTCTGTTTATTAATTTACTCTTCCTCTTTTAAACTAATTCCAGTCTGCTTCTGTTATCGTGTCTGTCTTTTCTGCTTGATACTTTACAACTGCCCTTATGCATTCCTGTTGAGGTCTCAGAAATAAGTCACCAATATAAAAGAAAAAAAAAGGCACTTTGAAGAGAAACTACTCAGAAAAGTGTTTCTTCTGGGGATGCTTATATCTCATGGTGAAATAGGTGGTTTCCTCAAAGATCTCATGGATAGGAATATTAAGTTCTGGTGCAGTCCTGTTTCTCTATTTGGCTTGAAGGATTTCAGAAAATGTCAGATACTGCTGAACCAATGCTGTGACATATGAGGCTTCTGCCATAAATAAGGTGACCAAGATCGATTCTTTGATTGCATCTTCCAGGTTAACAGCTTTTTTTCATGTTCTATGTATACTCCATTCCTTTAAATCTTAACAGTTTTAATTTTTTCTTGCTGTATTTCCATGCCTTATTTTTGTGCCAAATCTTCAAAGATTTCATGAAGCAAAACACAGAGAGAAGTCAGGGATTCGTTGACTTCAAATACCAAACTAAGCTGAAAACGAATGCGGTAGAGGTTAGAAGGAAATTACGTAATTATCTAGATTGTTTCTTCTGGATTCAGATTACCTGTTTACCTGTCTGGCAAAGAGGCCATCCAAGAGTTGTGGCATCATATTTGGTCTGGCTGAAATAGAGCGAATATTCCCTGTTGCAGTCTGAAAACAGCTGTGCTTTGTGTTTGTGGCCACAACAGTTGAGACCACTCCAGGGCTGGGCTCCTGCTGGGCCGTGTGGTCATCAGGGCACACTCAGGTGGAATCAGGGCTGTCTTCAACACCTCCCACAAAGGCCAGCAAGCTTGGAGTGTGCAAGAGGTTGGGAGGGGAGAAACAGCTGGGACAGCTGACCAAAGGGACATTCCATACCATGTGATGTTGTAAAAATAAAAGCTAAGGGGTGGTGAATTTTTTTATTAAGGTGTTTGTCTTGTACTACATGTACTGGGGACGTATTCCCAGAAGTGGCTGGACATTACCTGCTAAGAGCAATTAGAGAATAAATCTTTTTGCTTCCCAGTGTGGCCTTTGCCTTGATGTCAACCAATGAGTTTTTCATCTTATTTTCTTCCCCTGTCCTGCTGAGCAGAACAAGTGATGGAGCATCTTTGTGGAGTCCTGGTGCCCAGTAAAAATGAACCCACTGCAGGCATATGCTGGCTGAAATGAGTTCTGCTCTGTAGAGGGAATGAAGTAAGGTCCTGGCACAGCTGAAACCCAAGGTTCATCTTTATACCAGCATCACAACTTGATGTGCGAATCCCTGGTGCCCAAAGCCAGAAGTAACCAAGCCTAACTATGCTCCGACAGCTGAAATATCCCTGCATATGGTTTCCAGAACACCTGTGTAAAGTCCTCAGGATTTTGAATAACTCACAAGTAAAGTAAAACAGTCCTAGAGATTCACCATCCAGAAACTGGTGAACTACTGAACACATCTGAGTTACACTATGAGTGGAGACACCTTATTAAAGCACTTTCTGAAAACAGGTGCTTCCTGTGGAGTAGTCCCTGACCAGTGACCAATTTGCTGCTCGTAGTAACAGGGAACTTGGAAGGCCTGACAGTCACCAACAGAAAGCAAATGCTAACACAACTTACTTTTTTCTCTTACATCCAATAGTGAAGGACAAGACAAAAAAGACTTTGAAACACTGCTGTGAAGAGAATACTTCTACAAGCCTTTCAAGTAGCAGTCTGTGAGAACAATCTTCTTTATTTTATGCTGAAGAATATTTTCAGGTTTGAAATGTTCTCCTTTCAATTCCTATTCAGCAAATACAAAGAGAACAAGTATAGTCATAAAATAGAAAGAGGAAAAATGTATCTGGAAAGTGCTGTTAAAAACATCAATTAGGCAACAAAATGTCTTCAGCAAGCCCTTCGGGCAGCATCTGTGGATGTGTTTGTGTCCAGCAGCTGGGAAAACACCGGTTCCAAAAATCTCTTTAGCAGGAAAGCCACTGCATGAGTGTTATTTCTATTCCACAGAAATGCTAAGTGGCAACTCATTTGAAAGTTTGATTCGTACACGAGTGAGAAACAAGATCTTGAGCCCCCCCAAAATTTATTGAATAATGGGGAACTCTTTAGATTGTGACAGGATAATGTGCGTATATCCCAGTTTTCCTGAAAGAAGCAATCACTACAAACCCTTGAATCCCCACATAACTGAAACCAAGGCCAGTAAGAAGAGCCCTCCGGCAGCAGATGAAGGGAAGAAAAGAGTTAAATGGAGTCAGCGAGAGGCGCGGCCGCCCTTCCCCTCAGCGGGCCGGCGGCAACATGGCCGCGCTGGCCCCGGCGCTGGCGGCGGCGGCCGGGCGGCTGCAGGTAAAGGCCGCCGGCACCCGGGCCCGGCGGGGCCGAGCCTCCCGGAGGAGCCCCGGGGCTGCGCGGGCGTGTGGGGCTGGCCGCGGGTCCGCAGCCCGCGACACCGCGCCGCTGTGGCGGAACCGGCTGTCTCTGCCGAGCAGGGCATTTCTGTGTGTGCGCCGGTGCGTCACGCCTCACTTCAGTTTCCGCTTAAAATTACTTGAATCGCGGCAGTAGAAAAGCGAACTCTGCGCTGTGGTGTTGTTTGCTTGAAATTAACCAACGAGCATTAAAAAAAAAAAAAAAAAAAAAAAAAAATTGGTTGTAAATAACAGTTGATTTTGTTATCTACAGAATGAGAGCTGTTCCAGTACTGCAGGTGCTGGCCGACAATTTCAGAGCTGGAGGATGAAAGCTGAACGAGCTAAGAAAGTTGAATTCATAAGAACTGCAGAAAAGCTAAAAGCTCAGTAAGTTAAACACTTCATCATGTTTTCGTTCTGTTCTGGAGGTAACAATAACTCGAGGTTCAAATTAAGAATATATGGTAATGAAGTCTTTAGGCTAAAGGTTTCCTTTTCAGGAGCTCAGATTATTGTGGTTGTTACAGAAGTTCAGGATAGGCTTACGACCTCCAAAATGTCCCATTGTTCCAATTACAATTTGGACTTAGGCCAGTCATGTTCTTTAGTAAGAACTGATACTCTTAGGTGCAAAGAAAAGGAAGTGTGTGTGTGTGGCACAATTGAGTTCTCAGTTTTCCTACTTAGCTGTGCTGATCCTCGAAGCACCTAAAGCCCTTAAGACATCCCAACAAAAGGGGAATTGCAGTAGCAGAATATTGAAAGACTTCATCTAAAATATCTAGGCCACTGTTTTGGAAAACAAGGGGTCAAGACAGCTGAGGCACAGAAGTGATTTAAATCTGTTTCCCCACGTCTTGACCAAGTGCTGATTACAACTACACTGGCATCTGAAAGAACAGGGAGATTTCTTCTCAAACAGGTGAGCTTTATGGGGAACAGCTAATGTAGCCATCTGACTGAAGGAGAGGTTTGCAGTTGTGAATCCTGATTAAACAGGGTACTTAAATCTCACAGCAGTGTTTTACACTATGTGACTGAATCGAATTCATCTTGATTACCCTGGATCCTGGGTTGTGGCTCAAAATTTGACTGCTGGGTAATGTTCTTGATCAAGCAGCTTGAAATGAGGCATCCCATTTAACTGAGGCTCAGCGTCCCTCTGTAGTGTTGTCTGTGCTGGGGCTCCATCTAGGTGTGCCACTGCGTTAATACAGCCTGTCTGCCTGCGCGTTTCCAGGGAAAATCCTCATAGGCTTCCAGAGAATAAGCATGCACATAGAATTTCAGTGCGTAAACCACTGCTTGCCAGTGAGGTGATTTCCCTGTTAATTTCTTTCTCTTGTTCAAGTGCTTGAGTGGTGTGTAGTGTTACAGCTGCAGAAAGATTTTCTTTGAAAACAGTTGTAGGAACAAACCATGGATTTGTATAAAATCTAAGATATTCCTGTTAACACAGCCTTGGCTGCACAATAACCTTGGAAAATCTTGGGGCTTTGCTAAGTGTTTGTGCCTTACTCAGTGTGGCACCCTTTCTTCCTAGGCTTGCAAATATAGAAAAAGACAGAAATGGACACCTTTATAATAGGAAGAGTGATTTCAGGGTAGAATACAGATTACTAGAGGAACTGGAACGCAGCATGACTGTCAGCAGGAAAACGGAAAGTAAGTGGGGTTTTATTTGGGCTTGTTTGGTTTTTTTTCCCCCCTTTTATATGGTGTTGTTTTTGTAAATGGTTTAAAAACCGGTAGTACAGAGAGATGAGTTAGGTGGAAGATAGATCCTAGTAAGTGTAGTGTTTCACCATGTGCTTATAAACACACAATTCACTTGCAAAATTCAGGAGCATAAAAATTTTGGGCCCCCTATGTTATTAACTGTTCTCTTTTAATCTTCAATGTAAAATGACTGTGGTGAAAAGGTACTGTTAAAAACACTTTGAATCAATTTTGGGTGTATACTGCAAAATATAATGTAGTCCAGCTAAGGTACAATAAAAATATTCTTACCTCAGCATTCACATACTGATTGCTGCCTTTAAATATACTTTTAAACTGTTCTGTGTTTGCAGTTTTTTAGTTTTTGAATATTCCTAGTTCAGATAGTGCTGTGAGATGTTACACAGTCCTACAGTATCTGTTCCACTTACAGGTGATAATGTAACTCAAGAAAAAAATTACTCTCTTTACTTACAGTACTTGAATGCTTTCAAAAGTAATCACATAAATCATGCTATGCCATCTGATATAGATCAAAATAAGTTGAAGAAAGGAAAGGAATGTAGAAACAATTAAAAGTATCCTCATCTTACAAATTTGCGTGTGTTCTGATGTACGTTTTTTATTTAAGGAATCTTAGAATATCCTTTGCATCTTGCAGTCCTTAAGAAATATAAATGTTTCTGAGGAATGACTAAGCTAATAAGTTCAGAATTTTTTCCATGATTAAGAAGGGAGCATGGAACATGGATGGAGATGATGCTATGAGATAATAAAGAGGACAGTGATGTGAAGTGTCAGGCACTACATGTCAGATGTGAAGGAGTATATCCTAAAAGATGCAAAAGTGTACAACAGCCCCCAATTCCCATTTACTGCATTCAGGTCTTTCAGCATGATCTGTGTGCTTTTAGATTTTCTGTGGTCTCAGCAGGAATGTGTACCTTCCTTATACCTTCCTTAATCCAAATCTTTTAGGATAGAAGATACAGCTCCTTAATATCTAAGGTGTATCCAGAACTTCATCCTCTTCAGTACTGTATGGTCTCATGAGGAACCAAGTGGTAACAATGCAAATAAGTCCACACATACTTGGAGGGCAAGAAAACATTGATTCTTCTCTATTTAACACAACAAATTAATTAATCTTACTGAAGTAGTACATTCATATACACTTTCAAAGTTTGTTTTCTCTTCATAAATGAGTGTTTTGAAGCCTAAGTCAAAGTTTGCCTCAAAACCCTAGAAGCTATCACCTACATAGGCAATATTCTCCAAGCTTCCCTTTAGGAATCTCCCCTCTAAAATACTAAGCATTTTAACTGTTAACTGCATGGTCAGCTACATGCAGTTACCAGTTAAAATGTTCAGTATTATGGCAGTTTCTTATCATCAAACAGAATTTTGTCCCTGCTTAGATCAAACCCCTGGTTTATTTTGGACACTTCATTGCTCTTGTTCTTGTACTGAATTTAATGCAAAAGAAACTTAGAATTATCAGCACCTTATTTTGTTTAACAGAAGCTAAAATCCTGCAGCAGCTATTAAAAATACAGAACAGTGTGAAGAGACTTCAGCAACAATTAAAAGATGTGAAGCCTACACCAGAGTGTAAGTCATGATGTCAGATTTAAAAACATTTTCCTCTACAGACAGATTTCTTGCATAGTTGTCTTTCTCCTGCAGAGTTGGGATACTCCTCCAGTCTTTATGATTTTGCAGGAATCTGGAAAGGGAAGACTAAACCTAGAAATTGCAGAAACCTAAGAAATGGTGAAAGACTCTGCAGTTCTGTGTTATCAGAAACTTACTTTATCTTACAAGTGGTGTGTGTTTGTTCCTTGAGGCTGTTGAAAGCTAGATTTCCCATCTGTAACATTTGCCTTATGTAAAACAAAGTTGGTATTCTACTACCCTGTAACTCCCTTTGATCTGGTAAGAGGTCACAGGGTAGGTTCTTCACGGAACTCATTTCTAGCCACCACATGGTTTGAAATGTAAATTGGAATATTCTACAGAAAATATTGCAGCAGTTTGTTCAGTTTGGATGTTTTAAAGCTTTAGGGAAATAGGCTCTGAAAGAACCATTCTCATGTGGTATCTACTATTTTGCAGAGCTCAGGTAGAGGCCTTCCTACTAGCTGAGGGCTTGCTGATGCTGGATAAAATGCATCCCATTTCATTTATTCAGTGTTTTATCTAAAAAAAATCATTATCTTCTTAAACTGTCAGTGAAGATACTAAGAACTAACAAGGCATGAAAGCTGAAATAAGAGGTTTAGATTATATAGCTTTACTAAAATACAGGTTATTTAAACTACACATTCAGTGCGTCCATAGAGATGTTGTGCTGATGTAAAACAGATTCTAATCTAATAATATAATGTAATCTAATGGATGGATTTTGTACCAGTGCAAAATAGATCTTCCCTGGACAGCAGTATTACCCTCTTAAAGTCAGGACTACAGCACGCTGACAGTACAGGACTAAGTCTTACTTTGATGTTTCTTTGTCAGCTTTGTAAAAGCAGTGGCAATAGGATTCAGGTTCAATAGGATTGCTACAATCTGGTATAAACCAGAGTTGAGTGTGCTTAAGTCACTAACTGTATTGTTATAAAAAACAAACGTGGAACTCTAGGATAAGGCTGTCTTATTCTGGGAATCAGTTGAAGCTCAGTCAAGATGAGACTTCTTTAATGGAAATAAACATTTATATCGGGATTTGCATCCAGTTACCTAAGTCACTTCTTAAACACACCTTTTGAATAAATAAGAGTTTCTCTTTTAAGGCTGTGCGAGATGGAAATGCATGCTTTTTTGTACACAGAAATATGTGTCCTGAAAGTCTCCACAAGTCCTGCATTTCTGGACAGTGCTGATAAACACTGTAGACTTCTTAAGTTAAATAATTTTTTCTTCTTTTCCTTTTTTAGTTGTTGACAAGATCAAGGAAATGATGGAAGAAATTGAAAATGCAATCAATGCTTTTAAAGAGGAACAGAGGCAAATGTATGTTTATCCATGCTTCAGCTACTAGAAAAAGTGCTTTCATAAGACACAATGAAAACTTTGCATTAATCTAGCAAACTGTTCTTATGATTTACTCTTTTGGTAGTGATTCTCATGGTATGTATATCAAAGCACAAGCTATCAGCATTAGAATCTTGGTAAGCTGCCTTTTAGGGAGGCTGTTTATACAGCTATTGCAGCATTCCAATGTAACAACGATTTGCCTATGAATAACCTTTCTAGGGAAAGGCTGAAGAAGAGATTAGATTGTAGGGGTTTTGTTGTTGCTGTTGTGTTGTCTAAGCCGGTTTGGGGGGGTTCCTTTTCTCTCCACTGGTGTCAGGAGGGGATTGAGTTAATTGTATGCATGCCATAAATGTGTTCTTTCAGTAAAAGGGTAACTTAATTCTCATTGTGTAGTGCTTTATTATCGGATCATTATAACTGTGCTGTTACCACTTCAGTTCTTAATCTTTGAAGAATAGCTTTTGTGTGGCATTGAACAATTACAAAATTCATTTTTGGTGAATGGACAATGAATACTGTTTTTTTTTCCTTACATTTCAGTGCTTGTCTCTTTTCAGATATCAACAGCTTTTGAAAGAGGAAAAAGCTGCCATTAATGAGCTCAGTCTCTTTGAGAGAAAAGTGGAACTGTGGGTATTAGGGAGCTCAACAGCAGAAAAAGTTTTGAAATTACCATCAGCCAGGGTCACAGTTGATAAAACACTGGAAAATCATCTACCCAAAGAAGTAATAGAGTTTGAAAGATTTCTTCAGCGAACAGGAGGGCGGCAAGGAGGCTGGGATGATTATGATCATCAAAATTTTCTGAAGATACGGACAAAATACAGAGGAAGGCTGTCTTACATGGATGAAGCCCTTGAGTATCTCAATGGAAGAACAAAAGAAGATATAGAACAGCATGACAAATGGTATCAAGAATTTGTAATTTTACATGAAAGAAAGAAAGAGGTAAAATAACCCCTCTAGGGCTTTTGGAGATTTAAGAAAAAGCACTTATTTTCAAAATGCATACTGTCTTATTTTTGTATCTGCCTCTCTGGTAGTAGTGCTAGGCAGATTTGTCTTACAGTTGATGGTATATAACTGAGGTCTTTAGCATCCCAAACTTGCCAAAGTATTTGTCTTTAAAAAATAATTACAAACGAGCATAGAGCTAACAACACAGAGAAGTGGGATGTGTACTGCCAAAGTATATTATAAATGCTTTTGATGTCAGTGATTAGCAGGTTAGGTGCCAAGCCCAGAGCTGTAAGTGATCCTGTCTTCCTGTTACATTTGTCCCTAAGAATGTCTGTCCCACCTATAAGCAATACACATACGACAGACTGACATACAGAATTATGATTCCCTCAAGAACTATCCAGTAATAAAAGATATACTCACATAAGAACTACTATAAAACAGTGGGTTAATTGGAAAAAAAGTAAGAACTGTAATATGTTTGCATTTAAAAAAGCATATTATATCGACATTCATAACTACCCAGAGTTATTATGATTGCCATATCTGAAACAGTTTTAGCAGACATCTGTTAAACCTGCTTGTGTGATCCATAAAATAGAAAAAATAAAGTGAGAAAACAGATACAGGTACTTCTTGGCTTTAAGTTTTGCCTTCAACAGACTTTTAATTCCTCTGTGTAGTGTGTGTCCTTGGAACATAAGTCTTCATCAGACTGAATCAATGTGAATGTGTAAGATTTTCATGGAAACCTTGGATTTTTTTCCCTATGGTCTCTTGTAGTCAATTAAAAAGTGGAAAGAAAAGCAACAGCAAGAAAAAGAAAGAAACTTGAAGGAGAAAGAGAAATCAGAAAAAATGCTCAAGGAAAGATGGCTACAGCGTGAAGAAGCTCAGAAGCAAAAAGTAGAAGAAAGAAAAAGAAAACAAGCAGCAGTTGAAGTCTGGAAGAAACAGCAAGAAGTAGCATTTGCAATGGATCAAGCATCACAACTAAAACTAGAAGAGAAAAAGCAACAACAAGAGTGCCAAAGCCACTTGAAGTTACTGTTGGAAAGGAATACCTTGCAAAAAAAAGTAAAGGAGGAACTTGAAAAGCTTGAAAATGAGACGAGAGAGGAAACTGAAAAGGAGGAAAGGAAGCAAATTGCTGCACAAGAAATTTCTAAGTTTCAAGAGCATGTGCGTAATTTCATCTCCATTTTTGCATGTTGTTGTTTTAAATTTGCGACTTCCTCCTACAATATAATCAGTTAAACAGGTTTTAAAATCCAAATTTCATTAATGTAAATCCATTATTGATACAAGTAACAGCATCTATTGCAGACAAACAGTATGAAACTTGATTTCAAACAAAGATGCTCATTTTCTTCAATATCTAAATTCTGCAGGATTACTCAAGCTCATATTTCTTTATCCATATAGAAGTGGTTTTATTTCTTCAGTAAATAATTTACTTGGGAAAAACTGCTTGGGCTGTGTTGCCTAAGAAGATGTCAGAGGACCTGAGTGTTGTATTCAGATAGGAGATAGAAAGAGTTGTTTGAATATCCTGCGGGTTTCAGTACCTGTTAGGTAAAGTCAGATCCCATACCAATGTAAATGCAATTACTGGAGAACTGATATTATTATCTGTATTCACACTAAAGTTTTTATAAATAGCTGAAACTACTGGGGGTTTTTTTCAAGCCATGTAACTATAATGTCTTTGTGCAGGACAAGCTATCACATGTAGCTAGTGAAACTTTACTATTATGATAATTTCAAAACAAGAAAAAAAAAAGCTGTAGAAAGGCTGCATGTGTAGTTTTGTATCATTTGTTTTACTTCCAAAGAGAAGTTTGCTTTTCCACTCATTATGTTTCAGGATCTACATAAACTGGAACTAAGGGTTTTACAGAAACACGCTAAAGAGACAGAGAAACAAGAAGAAGAAAAAAGATTGGCAAAATTAAGAGAGAAGGTAACTTTTTCTTTGTTCTAATTGGAGATGTGTGCAGCTTGGTGATTTAAGCAGACTTTTCTTCATTCATCTAAAAAGCAGTAGTTTTCAATTATCTAAATGGTTCATAAAGGAAAACAAAAAGTCATGCCCCGTTATCAGGAGACTAAATTGCAGCAGGCATAGTTGTTCCAGTGTTCAAAAAAGTAGGAAAAAATCCTGAGAATTTATGTATCTCATTGCAGTATTTCACTGGGTAAGGCCTACAGGTCATAAAAGCGAGCTGCAGTATGGGTGGTGGCTTTTTTTTTTTTTTTTTCGAAATTGTTTTTACCATTGGTTAAATAAGTAGGCTGGCTCCCAGAAGCATTTTACATACACTGGGTTTTACAAGAGTTTAATCTTTTAAATTATTAAAATTCAACGACAGCAAGCAGCTGCTGCCACCCTTAGTTTTCACCCTTCTCCTGTTCCCTGTGGTAGCGTGGAGGGAAGTGTCTCTTTCTGGCTGGCCAGCTGTGTTGTTTATTCTGCACCTGCTACTACGATAAAGACCCAGTGAGCATAACAGAACTCCTTTTGTGATGAACGAAAAAGACTTATTAGAGTTTTGGTTGTTTGTTTCACTCTGAGGTCGAGATTCGGGTCACCAAAGACCGATCCAGGTTGAACAGACCTACCAAAGGCTGGGAAGAACGTAGGCAAGAGACGACACCAGGAGCTGCAGAACCGCAGCTGGGCGTTCCTCAGAGGTGAGGAGGGGACCGGTGGATGTGCAGCACGACAGAAGTGCACTTCTGTACTTCATGCCTTTTTGCTTTGTTGTCAGAGCTGTCCCAGCCTGGAGAGGAGGGTTGTAGCCGCGCACCAGCCTGTCCCTGTCGCAGGACGAAGCAGCAGCCAGCGCTTCCCGGGAGCCGGCACAGAGTTCCTTGACCCATGACGTGTATTACCTCTGTATTTTGCGAGTGTCGGGTTTGACATGCCGGCTATCAGACCGGCCAGCTATGATGTCCCTTGGCATTAAAAGCGCATCTTCCCTGCAGCCGGTTGTGACGGCTCCTTAAGCGGACGGTTGCCACCCGCGGTGAACTGAAGCGCTCCTCCCTTTCCCCCTTGCCTTTTCCCGCTCCTTCCCCTTCCCTTTCCCTTCCCTTTCCCCGCCCCGGGGCGGGCGCCGCGGGTGACGCGATCCGGGCGCGCCGGGCGCGGGCAGCAGCGGCGAGATGGAGATGGCGGCGGCGGCCGCGCCGTGCTCGGGGGAGCCGGAGCGGCTGGACTTCCTGCGGGAGCGGCACGTGCGCTTCTTCCAGCGGGTGCCTCCAGATCCTGCCCGAGCGCTACTCGTCCTTGGAGACCAGCAGGTAGCAGCGGGCCGGGCTCCTCCGGCGGGCCCGCGCGGTGGGAGGCGGGACGGGCGCCGCCGTGTCCGCCCGGCGCCCCCCGGCCGTCCGGGGCCCGGCCGCGCTCCCCTCCCGTCGGGCGGTGGCGGTGACAGGAAACCCCTCCCGGAGCGCTGCCGCCTCCCGCGGCCGGGAGCAGCGCCCCGCGGCCGGAAAGGAAGCGGATCCCTATAAATCTGCCCACCAGCAGACGGCTCCCAGAAAATGTGTTAATGTAGGGGTGTAGTCACTGCTCGCGTAAAGTGCTTGACATCCACGAGGGAAGACTTGTTGATCTTCTAATCTGTTTTAAATCCAGTGCTTCACTCTCTTAATCCACTCTGGAAGCCATTTTAAAGTAAATCACTTAAGCTTCACTTCAGCACGCAGAAGACTCTTGTTCATGTAACAAATATTTTTAAGTCTTCATTAGTTAGTATAAAAGAAAATACTAGTGAAGTATGTTCCTCACTTTGAATTAGAGAGGCATTTGTTCCTCTTACGGCTTCAGAATGTACTTATTTGATCCTCTTCAAGTCTTCACCTAAGATAGTTACATCTGAAGTGTAAGAAGACCAGTAATGCGATTATCAAGCTGCACTTGATAAAATGTTGGAGACACGTAGATAGTTTGATAATCTTATTCAGGCAATAAAATAGTAAGATTCTTTCCATTTTGTAATGTCCTGCAGGTCATGCTATGAGGAATGCTCAATGGCTTTGATGCCTTTTCCTGGTCTTAAAATCAAGAGTCATACACAGTTAGAAGGGGAAAAGGGATTTTACCTTGGTATTTATTTTAAGGATCCTTAGGTGCACACATCCAGGTCAAATGCACCGAAATGCACCCTGCGAAAATGCACCCCCCCAAAAGATCGGGTATAACATTATAGGTTTTCCTAATTAGCATATCTATCAAAGATTCCCCAATGAGAGGCTCGAGTGAGCCCCCCTCCCCAAGGAACCTTCCCCTGGATGGTTCTATCTTGGTTTACAGGATGTGTTCTGGAGAGGACCTTGGGGTCTGGGGCACACTGATCCCTGGCTACGAAGCTTCTAAAATGTTTAGTCTCTCAGCTTGACAAACAAGTCCAAGAATGTAGGCAAAAAGCACTAGGAATACAGAAGTTGTAAAAAAAGGTATAACAGGGGTATAAAAGAAAAGGCAAAAAATCTTCATGGCATCATCTTTGGTCAGGTCATCCTGCTTTATTTCATTTGAGAGCACAAACACTTGGCATAAAGATGTAAGGACTAGTACAGATAGTGCTGAGCTGTGTGTAGAATAACACAACTTTATATTAAAAAGGGAAGTTAGAAACGGAACTCCTGGAGAGGGGCCAACAGAGAGCTTCAAGGATGGTTAAGGAACTGGAGTATCTGTCCTGTGAGGAAAGGTTGAGGGAGCTAGGTCTGTTTAGCCTCAAGAAGAGATCACTGAGAGAGGATCTTACCAATGCATTCAAGTATGTTAAAGGGTAGGTGGCAGGAGGATGGGGCCAGACTCTTTAAGTGGTGCCTGTGACAGGGCAAAGGGCAGCAGACACAAACACAAGAAGGTTCATCTCAATATGAGAAAAAACTTTCTTAGATTGGGGGTGACTGATCACTGAAACAGATTGCCCAGAGGGGCTGTGGAATTTCTTCCCTGGAGATGTTCAAAACCTGCCTGGACATGATCCTGTGCAAACTGCTCTGGGTGAACCTGTATTAGGATAGGGGGGTTGTGCTAGATGATCTCCAGGGGTCCTTTCCAACCCCAGCTATTCTGTAATTTTGTGAAATTTTGATTGCAGAGCTGTAAACCATTTATTCATTAAAAATTAGCTGTTGTTTCAGTCTACTTTCTCATTTATTTTAGATGACAGCAAGAGGAAGTCTAGGTATCCTATGCTCAACTTTTTATAGGTCTTAAAATTACAACAGCATGCAAATGTATTAGAGTGATAACACAAATAGCTAACCTTAGCCCCACTGACATCTGAAAATAGCTAAAGAAATGGGATGTTTTCAGCCTAGAGGAGGAGGGATCTAATCAGTCTTCCATTAGTGAGAGGTATTACTTCTCACTGAAGAAAGATGGAGGTGTACTCTTTGCAAGGGACCATAGTGACGGGGCAGGAGGCTGTGGGAATGAGGTACTTTGGGGAGAATTGTGTGGCTGTAGGAAAAACGTTTTTCGCTGTTAGAACAGTTAACCGTGAAAAGTTTGCCTGTTGAAGTGATGGAGTTACCTTTGAGGACATGGCTTGTCAGGGTCCTGGGTCATCTCCTCTGAGGCCCTGTGTTCTGCAAAAGATGGGACCAGTGAGCTTCAGAGGCCCTTGGCAACATGGACATGTTCTGCAGGGATGCGCACCTGTCTGTCGACAAATGCGAAGTGGGGGATTGAACCATAAATGCATCTTCTCCAGTTTGACCTCAAGGGTATTAAGTTTGCCTTTTTGCCAAGTTCAAGGTCACAGAGTTCAGCAAACCTTCAGCAAACCTCTGGAGCTTATACAGCTGCAGAAAGAAATGCTGTTACCCTTTTGTTCTTATTTCCCCTGTTCCTGAATTTGAGTGGTTCCATTGTGAGTTAGATGGGGAAACTCAACTAAATTAAAGAAAAATTTGTCAAATAAATAAAGTCGTTTTTCAGATTGTTTTTTTCACTGCACTGCAGTAGAAAAATGTATTTGTTGTCACCAGACAAGGGTAGTAGAGAGTGAGATTTTCCTTACTGTGCTGGTGCATTCCAACTTAAGCTGTAGATTGTCAAACAATAATGGGGAATAAAGAGAATTCATTTCATGTTCTCTACTCAACTTCTTTGCTCAAAGCCTTTGTAATTATTTTTATCTGTAGCTATTGCATGCAACAGTAGTTGCAGCAAGAGTAGTTTTTAAGCATTCTGATTGATAGTGTTTCATACACAATGATTGTCAGCACTGAGGTTTTGCAGGAGAATGCAACTCTGCTGGTCTCTGAAGTCTTTAAGATTCAGGTCCTTCATGGTGCTCTTTGTAGTGCACTTAATCAGTTTCTCAATTTGTCACTTCAAATGCTTTCTGAATTCTTCAGTGAAATTGTAGTCTTTGTCCACGATTGAAGACAAAGGGGTCTGGATCTGTCATCAGAAGTGTTCTGTTGGCCATCCTGTGTGGAAGTAGCTGTAGATAAAGTTTTTACACTTCTTGGCATGTGTCACCTAAGGTGCTGCTAAGAGTTGTTTTTGTTAGGACATATGTCTGTTAATTTTCTGTGAGGCAGCGTAGCATATGAAGTAAGGATTCAGTGCCTAAATGGCTGCGTTGTAACCTCTGTATGACCAGTGGTGCCGGCTGTTCTTGCCCACCGTACATAAATTCCAACACAGTACAGGCTGTTCCTTAGTAATGCTGGAGACACAGTCAACTCTGAATAAGTGAACTGAACCCTAACTATATGTAAAACCACTTTTTAAATTCATATATCTGACATATGCATTTTTAACTGTAGATGAGATTTACTGTCTGTATTGTATGTATCACCTTGTGGTTTTGGAGCTACTTTGTAGCAGTTTCTAGTGCTGATGTTGGCATGCTGTTTGTGCCTCTCTGGAAGTAACTTAGCTGGGTAAAATAGAGTGAAAATGTATTTTAAATAGTTCTAGTAAAAGACTGTCAGTGTTTGTGAATATCAGAACGTACAGGCAATGTTTCAAATAAATAGTTTATTGTAACTGCACAATAAATTTCTTGGGGCTTTTTAGTGAAATTAGTGATTTTTTTTATTTTTTTTTTTTTAATTAGTTAGTTATCCAGGGTCAGATTTTGGGTTAAACAGAGGTCTGATAGATGGTAAAAGTGGATATAAGCCTTGAAGTGTTAATTTTGCACTTTGAAAGACAATTTCCTAGTCATTGGAAGGGTTAAAATTTGCTCTTGTTCCAGATAGAAATACTTCTGTGTGCAACATACTTTTTTGGCTTTCTCTACTCAGATAATTATTGGAAATAATAATAGTAAAGATACATATTTTACCAGCCCACTGGTAGGAATGTCACCCTAGGACGTTGTGCCACTTTATTGAGATTAGCATCTGCTGCATTGTCATTTGGCTGCTGTGCTTTAATTAGAGTAATTATTTTGGTTGTGTGCTTTGGGCTGGATCACATCACCATTTTTTCCATGGTCTTACTGTTTGTGGTTCTGATGCAGAACCTCATGCAGAAATTAAGTGGCTCTGGAGGCTTCTGTCTGCATCTGTCTCTTCAGAGGTGCCAACTACTGGTGGCCAAGGTGGCTCACCAGTTTGTGAGGTAAATACAAATTACAGCTTCATTTCCTAAGGAAAGCTGTTATTAACTGTTGGTTTTCCTTGGCATGCTGAATTGTAGTTTCTGCATGTGTAGCAGTTGTTTCACAATCCATCATCTTATCTGGTGTAAGGAGAACAAGAATTTCTAGAAAGATCAGCAGACAAGTGTGGGTGGCAAAATATACATCCAGCTAATTTTAGTCTGAGTCAGAACATCCAAGGTACCATTACATGAGCATTTTCTCTCATAGCAAGTTCTCCCAGGTTCCTAACCCAGTGCAGTTGCTCAGGTGCTCTGTCAGAGTGAGTAATCCCTGTTGGAGGGCCATGCCGTGGGTGGCTGCAATAGTTTAAGTTAAGACACACCTAGCAAAGAAGGTGTTAGTTAGCAGGTATGATAGCCCATGTTCATGGAAGCAAGCTGTAGGAAATAAGGACATTCAGCATGCTAGCTACTTCACTGCTCTGTTGGAGACTTGAATGTGACATGCTTAATTTTAGATGTTTAAGTAAGGTAGTCATGTAGCCTGCTTTACACCCAAGGACCAGAAATAAGTACCTCTAGATGTTAATTCATCCTATATGCCTGTTCATACATTGTTTGCTTACAAAATAGGCTTTGCTGTTTGACACTGACATCTAAGCATCCGAAGTTGGGTTTGGGGCACAATGAGAGGCAGCTTACTATAGTTAAGGGTTACCTTGCATATGCACCTAATGCATGTTTAGGGGATTGTTTGTGTAAGAATTCTTCACAGAGAGCTAGTGCTCGATATGTTAATACCATAACCTAGTTTACTTTGTAGTGGGTTGTTTTGTTGGGGTTTTTTTTTTCAGGTAGACAGGCCCTTAGGTAAATTTTGAATTGACATGTCATTATTATATAAAAGGAGGGGCAGCTTATATGAAAAACCTTGTTGAGACAGAGAAATGTTTTCAGTACAAAGAACATTATTTTGTCCAGTAGATAAATTTCATGTACTCTGAGCTAGGCTCTGTGTTGCACCACTGTCAAAGGCTGAGAATTCATAGAGGTATCTGTTGCTGCAACCATTTGTTAATTTCCCCATGATATGTATGGTGGGAAGTGTAAGTCTTATCTTTTTCTTTTAGGTTGACAATTGCATTTTTCGCACTCTCTGGTCTGGATATGTTGGATTCCTTAGATGTGGTGAACAAAGATGATATAATAGAATGGATTTATTCCCTGCAGGTCCTTCCCACAGAAGACAGTGAGTGAGTTTTTAGTTTTTTTATTGATATTAACATCTTTACTTTTGCTTTTTACTTGGGGAATAGTGGATGGCTCTTGTTTTTATAAAATACAAGGTTGACCTTCCTGAAGTGCTGTCCTGATAATTTCAGGTAGTGATGTTGAGCAGATCTTGGAAATAGCTCCCTCGCAAATAATAAAGCTAGAAAAACCAGAAATTAATTTGAACATAAGCCAGTTTAAAATAGTATAATGAAGTTGCACTTTTAGGCATCTCAGAGGAATGTTTCACCTGGTTCTAAAAGAAATGGATATGTTGTGAAAGTATTACAAGTCTAATAGGAATACTATTAATACTAGGATTATATTGACTTCCACTCCAATGCCAGGAGCTCTGATCTTAGGTGTGGTTATTTACAACAGCTTTTGGAAAATTGGAGGTTTAAGGGTAAGAAGCAAAAAAGATAAACACAGTCCCTGCTTGAGAAAGAAAGATCTGTTCCTTAGATCTGTGAAGGTTGAATTCACCCAAGGTTTTGAGAAGGAATAGTGCTGCTGCTGAATCCCAGTTTTCCTCAGATTGCACAGCAGATTCAAGCTGGTGAGGGAACACACAGGAAACATTCCTTTCCTGGTGACTTGACAAGAAGTTAGGGGGTGCTGTTCCTGTAGGCTAGTTGGTGGTGGCGGTTTTTTCTGTGGCAGCCCAGGTGAATGGCTGGTAGCAGTAGAAGGGGTTGGAAGGAGGGAGGGAGATGTGGGCAAGGCACTGCTGCTTTATGACAGAAGGTGCTGGGATGTTAAATGCTGGTGTGGGCATAGCTCCAGGCTGGTGGTCTCCAGAGCAAAGACAATTCCAGGTGCCTGTCTGTAAAATCGTGAACATGCACTTTGGATGGATGTAGAAAGAAAATTGTGTGTTTCCTTTATATTATCTTGTCTAATTATATACTACAAATTAGGTCTCTAAAATCAGTTTTATGAAGTAAGCATATGGAAATCAAGACTGCTGATGCTTTATTTTTACAGTAATAAAAAAACCCTTTTTCTTACTCTGGAGGTTTAGAAACCATCAGATCCACGACAGAAATTAGTTCTAATAGATTTCTTTTTTCTTGTGTTGTATTCCAGGATTGATTCTTGAAAATTTGGATTACATAATTATTCCTGCAAAGTTTATTAATGATTAGAAGGTTCCTGTGCCTTACTGTTAAAAAATCTTTCCACTGTGTACATGCTTTGTTTTTAGGAGTAGCTCACTTTGTGACTTTTATCGCAGTCTTCAGGACTTCATTCCAAAAGAACAGGGAAGTTTGCAAGAAGAGAGATCAGAACGGGCATTTCTGTTTGTTTGTCTTTGACAGTAAGCAGTAATTCTCTGAGGGTTTCTACGTGGCCAAAGTTCAGAATATTGCTCTTGTCTAGAGCCTCCTAGGGAGGGCAGTCAAAATCTCAGCATGCAGATGTGGAGACTAACGGTTCAGTGGAGATGTGCTCCTTCTTTTTCTAGCTATCATCCCCTTATTAAACTGAGGGGAGTTTTGGGGAGCGCACTTTTGGCAGTGCACTCTGTGCTTTCTTCTTTTCACTAGAAGACCAAGCTTCCCTTCAGTCTTGCATTTTTGTATCATACTGTAATAACTTCTTACGCTTTTGGTAATAGCACTGCTCTTATCTGGTCGCTTGACTACTGAAACTTTAGCATTATTTGTATTTCATTTTTGCTTTTTCTGTTGGACGATAGAAAGTGCAAAATGTAAATGATGATGATAGCAGCAGGTTGGAAATTGGATGACTAAATGTGAAGAAGGAAACACCTACGCTCCTGTAATATCTCCTTTCAGTAAAATGCATTGGCTCTCTGTTTTTTAATCCTTGGTGGGTGCAGTGCTTGTTAATTGGCAGCCTCCCAGCAGCAGAGCTCCTGCTCCCTCTTTCGGTCTCTTTGAAGAAGTAACTGAACTGTGGTAGGTAGGCTAGGGCACTGAAGTTTCTGGTTTCAAAGTGCTCCTGCATCTCTAGTTAAAGAGGCGATTGCTAACTTGATGGGTTGGAATCTGTCCAGGTTAAAAAAAAAAAAAAGACCAAGAAAGCACAACATTTTACTTTTAAAGAAACATGCTATTGCAGCATTTTTTTCATGCATTCTAATAAATCTTTCTTTCCAGGGAATATTGGTTTTTAAACATTTAAATTAGAATACTTTTTATAATGATGAATTCCACCAGTCTAAAGTAACTCTATTGTACTTGATAGAACTCTTCACTAAGTTTGACTCTGGGACTGAAAACCAGTTTAAAAGCTACATTTTAAATGGGAATATGTTTTTACAGAATCTTGGGGTTTGTTCTTGATTGCATCAGTGGTTGAATTTCTAAAGTTCAGTATCAGTCAAAAAGAGAATTCCTGAAATACTTATTAGAAAAATAAATTTTTCTGCACTTCACATTTGTCCCTCCAAAGATTCCTTTATGCACAGCACTTAAATTGATTTTTATTTAAAGCATTGTTTTTAAGATGGTAAACTCAAATTATTTTGAGAACTACTGCTGCCTTACAGTCTTTTTTCCAGTGGATGGGAGACAGAACAGTTGATGCTTTGCAAACTTAGTGTCTGTTTATTTTTATCAAAAACTGTTATAGTAAGTGTACTGGCTGGGCTGGAATTCCTTTTTTTTCATAGTAGCCTCTAAGCTGCTGTGTTTTGAGCCTGATACTGAAAGAGTGTTGGCAACCACCAGTCTTTCAGCTATTGCCGAGCAGTGCCAGTCAAGGCTGGCTCTTTTTGCCTCCTCTGCACTCCTTTTCCCATGGCAGATATATCAGGGGACACAGTCAGGACAGCTGACCCAGGCTAACCTCAGGACTGACTGGAGGGACACTCCACACCATCTGACATCATTTTCAGCAATAAAAGCTTTTGGGAAAAGAGGGAGAAAGGGGGAAGTGTTTGTCACTCTGGCATTTGTCTTCCTGAGTAACCCTTACACCTGCTGAGACCCTGCTTTCTGGGAAGTGGCTATACACGTGCTTGGCTGATGGGATGTAGTAAATTAATTCCCACTTTGCTTTGCTGGGTGCCCAGAACTTTGGCTTCACCTGTCAAACTGTCTCTGTCTCGCTCTGTGAGTCTTCTCTCCATCTCTATTTTCTTGCCTCAGCTGCTGTTTGGAGTCAACCCAACAGCAGTGTTACAGAACCTTCTAGAAAATTTAGAATTTCATGGTTTAGAGCACTTCTTAGATGAAGTCTCACAATACGCTGTGATAGTTTTAGGTGCCATGTTTGTATTTAGTGATAGATGTAATATATCTGATGGCTAATGATAGCTTCACTTCAGAGGTTTGTAGCCTTTGAAATGTTATGTGAAACTAAAGTTCACTGATACTTAAGTGGTGAGATCTTGATCTACTGAGTAAGAAAACAAATAAATGGTCTGTCAGCCTAATCAAAATGCACTTAAGGAAACTGAAGATTAAGGTCTGTCAGGATAGACTGTATTCTTCTGTGGGTTTATTGTAGCTGTGATACAAACAGATAATGTCCTTTAGGTACCATAATTTTAGCTCAAGTCTTCCAGAGACTGGCTCAATACCATTTCTTACTCGGAGGGAATGGCATGTCACATGTGCAAACTGACCCTCAAACGGAAACATATTTTTAGCTGAATGCTTCAACTTACTGCTGCCTTCTGCTTGTTTGAAGGGCCCCTGTCTTCTGTAACTCACACTAAATAGTTTGGCTTTATCTTGCATAGACTTTGGCCACTGTTACCTTTCCTTCCCTTTTAGTAAATGCTTTGCTTAGGTGCATAACTAATATTTGTTTCGGTTTTGTTTGTGTGCTCACTGCAAGAAGACCTCATTCTGTTTCCTTTTAGAAAGAAGTTGAAATCTTAAAAAGTGCTTTTTTTTTCTCATTTTGAGGAGGGTGTTCTTTTACAAGCCTTACCAGAAATGATACGTTTTTAGATTAAAACGTATTTTTTGAAGTGTTAGTGAAATTGGAAAAGGGACAAAAGACCCTCTTTTAACTAGTTGCTTGTTCTTAAGATCCTTACCATATCAGTATTTTGCTGTTTTTCCTCTCATAGTGCAGCTTCTTGACAGAATTTCAAGTTTACCTACCTAAAGTGCAACTCGTAGCAATTTAAGGAAGATGTATTCCAGTTTCTTGCAAGTCACATTCAAAGCCAGTTCAGCACTTTTAAAAGAGAGTGAATCCAGAGAGTACTTTGTACTCAAGTAATCTAAATTACACAGTGGAAGCACACTGCTTGGCCATATTCATCCACCATCCTCCCCCATAGGAACAGTGGCATTTGTTTGACCCTGCTTGAGAGATTGCTGAAGTGGCAGAAAAACATGCATTTATTTATCTAACAGAAGGTTAGCTTTGTGTTGCATTGGTGAACTGTGTTGATTAGGAGTCCCAGTGCCAGCCCACTGAGGGCGAGGGAAGAAAATTGTACTTTTTGACAGCTGGATGCTTCACTAGCTTGATGTACTAGGAAATGGAACTGAAAGGAACACTGAAACGTATTTTATTTGTTGGTCTGAATCCCCAGGACCCATGGATAACAGACTGAAAACCAATATGTTACACGACAGACTTAAAACTTAGTTCTATCAAAGTCTAAATTTAGATTTGTATTAATGATTCTTTTTTCTAATGTGGCAGTACCAAAAAAAAATGTATAAAATGACATTGACTTTGTTCAAATCATTGATACATCTGAGCTTTCTGATCCTGAGTTTCTTGAGCAAAAATACAAATTTTCCTCCAACATAACTTTCTTTAATGGCTACATTTGAAGTATTTATCTGGATGTATAATGGACTTCCATTTCAGAGAATTCAACTTTGCATTTGGTGACATACTGTAGTGCTTTGATTTACAGGAACAATTACAAGCTCTAGTTCAGTGAGAAGAGCTTATGCTTACTTTTATCTGGATGTACTGACTGAATCAGCCTATGTTAAAGCTATGATTTTTTAATATATTATAAGATTTTAATAATGTATGTAAACTCCTGTACTTAGCAAAAGGAGAGAACCCTTGCAGCCAGAGGAATGCATGGATAATCTGAATGTGAAAAAGTAGTGGTAAAAGTTTATCAATCCTTCCCTGCAAGAGAAATCATGAAAAATAACGAAAATGCTCTGTCTGTAAAAAAAGAGCTCTTAGGATAAGTTTTCTGTGGTCATCACGTGAAGCTCTTTTACATATCTTAAGGACTTTCTGGCTTAAGGATACATAAGTAACCTCTTTTTCTTCGCAGGAAAGTTGCAGCTCTTGATTTAAGCATGAAGTCTTTTGGTTTTGGAAAGGGTCGGTTTTCTTTAGTTGTCAAATGAGGAGAGTTTTTCCAGATGTGTTTTGTTCAGCTTGCAGTAGTTACACAGCAGTTTATGAAATATTTATTACTTTTTGCTCTGTCTTAAGCTCCTGCAGAAAGTGGCTGAGTAAGGTTAATGGTGGAAGTGAACAGCAGGTGGTACCATTTCATAGCTGCAGTTGGACTGATGCACAGCAAACTGCTGGAGCTGAACTGGTCACTCTAGCAGGTTTTTCCCAGGGGACATAAGCTGTGATCATATCCTTTTAATTTGAGTGTATTTCATTTTTAATTCTATTTCTGATTCTCACAGCCCATTTTTGTTTCAAGAAAGTAAAGAGTTGGATTAGCAATACTAAACTATTACATAAAACGAGAAGTATGAGTGCTTTGCAATAAAATAGTAAAACCAACTTCACAGAAAATTCTATTTCACATTATCAGGTTTCTTTCATAAACTGAAAGACAGTAATTTCCTGTAACTCTCCTTTGGTTCCCATTTGATTTTGAGCTTGTATGTTCACAGGATGCTAAAAAACCATTTTGAGACACAACATCAGTGTTGTAGAGTCATGTGGTAAAAACAAGCTGTTTTCACTTCCTATTTTAATGCTTCCTTTATCAACTAAGAATTCTATTTTTTAATGCATGTATTGTGACTAGAGATTTAGCAACTCACTTGTAATACCAAACGTCTAGGAAGCATCTATTGCAGGCAGATTAATGCATTTGAGGACAGGATAAAATTCCCTGCGAAGTTTGCCCTAAAGGGCATGCTGGTCTTCTGTTTTTTTCTTAGGAGCCAGTGTGAGAAGTTTAGAATGGGAGATCAGAAGTACTGACAGAAAGAGTCAAAATAGATTTTAAATTGACAGCAATGCATTTAAAACTCCAACATTTTAAAATTGCAAATGCTGTTTTCTAGTTGATAGAAGTTTAGTAGCACAGAAAAGATTTTCAAATACTACATGAAAATTTAACATCTAAAGGGAGTAATAGGGCATGATTTCACTAATGTACTTCATTTTTAATCTATTTGTATATTATCTGTGAATTCAGAAGACAATCAAAGCGACCCACTGACAGCATACAAAACACTAGTAGCATGAAACTTGTGGTTCACGCTGTCATTTCTACTATGATAATAACTATGTGCTACACTCCAAAAGGCCAGTGATGGGGATCAGTATTTCTGGGATGAATCCTTCCATCTAGCAACTATCAGCTGAGTTCTGTTCAACTGCAGCGCTGTCTTGGTTGTAGCATGTTTCCCTTTGCAGCAGGCCTGGATAGCTGTGTGTTAGTAGCATAGCAGCTCTCTTCTGGATGAAGGGTTTCTGCACTAGTATCATTTCAAAGTGAGTGTTCTAGTTTGTTTAAGTACTTAAGACGCAGATTCATTTTTACTGAAAATGAAAGTGAATGGTGATTTTTTTTCCCATGATGTCACCTAGGAAATCTGGGAATTACCAGGCAGGAATTCTAGGTCTTCCCTTACTGATTAATTCACATTGTGGCATTTTTGAAATTGTGATTTTTTTTGGGCAGTGTCCTTCAAGACCTTAGATTGGTCTTTAAAACTCGTTCAATTTTTTTGTGCTTTCCAGAGGCTGATGCAACATGAAATGCAAGTTTTTGACTCTGGGAGTGAACAGACAAATGTTCTCTTATGAGAATGTTTAGTTTATAATAAAAAAAACAGTTATGAAATTTTTTTTTGTCTACAAATACAGATACTCTTTCTTTTTCCTCTTTGTGGATCTGACTATGGCACACCAGCTTTTCAGCAGGCTGAAGTTGCTTTTGTTACGTGTGTAGCATCATTTAAAAGTACTTTTGTCTGAACTGTGGAGGAAGTGGAGAATTGTAGGTGTTTTGCTCCATGTCAGTTAGATCCAAAGACTTGTCTTGCAGAGAAAGTTGCGTACTTTAGGCCAAGTAGAAATTCTTAGGCTAATAAAACCTTTCTAGTTTGAAGTTTGCATATATACAGACTATATTTAGAATTAGAAGGTAATATGCTGCTAAGTTATACCAGAGCTTGTAGGCCATATTGCATAGTGATGTTACTTAGAGTTTCAGCTTTATAACTATTAATTCTTATTTATTCTGGTGCAATTTTCCCTAATATCCGTGAGGATTTTTTAGATTAATGGCTGTATAACTTAGAAAACATGGAGAGGATTTAAGAACAGCCAGCTGCTGTTTAACTGTGGCATTCATTAGGTTTTTACTTTCAGACACCGAGCAGTAAACAACCGAGGTTTTGCCATGCAAAAGCAAGTTTGAGCCCTGCAAAGCTGTACTTAACTGTTGACAGTGTGTGGTTCACACTTCTATGTGCTACATGTTCAGGTATTGTGACACATTTGAAACAAATTACACTGAATCACTGACAGAAATGTTTGATAGCTACAATGTACTTAAAACTGCGAATTGTTTGTCCTTGAACATGTTGCGAAGTATCTTGAAACAGTTCTGCTTGGGAACAGACGGTATTACCAGGCAGGAATCCAGAGAGGAATAAAAAAATATGTTAACTCTGGCCATTTTCCCAGGGGAGCAGTCCTTTTCTTCTTTTTTTCTTGTGAG
This sequence comes from Corvus cornix cornix, assembly GCF_000738735.6. NCBI lineage: Eukaryota > Metazoa > Chordata > Aves > Passeriformes > Corvidae > Corvus > Corvus cornix. Next base: position 45,748,330 of record NC_046357.1, on the reverse strand, counting down.
CATAGAAGACAAGTCTGTGGTGATACAAACTGTGTTTCCAACAAATTAAAAGAAAATCTGATGCTTTGTGTTTTGTCACTGCAGCAGTAAGTAAGTTAAGTTTGCTTGTGATTTTATTTGTTTAATTTTTTGTTAATCAGAGAGATAACAAACTAAGGTTGAGAACTGCGAAACACATGCACACTGTATTAAGGCTGTGGATAGTGTTGAACTAGCAGATCTTGATCTCATTAGAGAATTATGGTTTATAATGATTGTTTCAACAAAACAAGTTAGTTGAGTGTTGTTTAATCTTTTCCAGGATCAAACATGAATCGCTGTGGATTCAGAGGCTCTTCATATTTAGGGATGCCATTCAATCCCTCCAAGGTCAGTTAAGAATGTATATGTGAAATGTTTTAAATTAGGCAATAAATGATCTTGTGTCTTTTTTATAATATTTACTGCATGATTACAGAATGTCTGGAAGGCAGGGAATTTTGTACTGTTAATAGTGAAATGTTTGCAGAACTTTTAAGAAATGTGCCTGAGAAACATACGAAAATGATACCTAGAACTTCAGTTCTCACAGCAGTGAAGAAATTGACATACAAATTGTGGCTTATCTCAGTGCAGTTTCCTCCTTTTCTGGTCTTTTACTAATGAATGAAGACTTCTCTAGCTGAGGAGCTGTCATGAGGTAGAGAAGGGCAGAATAGCCCTAATTAAGTGGTGCAGAATGTGCTGTTCTTTGGTATCATAGAATGGTTCAGGCTGGAAGGGGCCCTTAAGATCATCTAGCTCCTATCCCCTTGCCACTGGCAGGGACACCTTCCACTAGACCAGATTGCTCAGGACCTCATCCAGCTTGGCCTTGGACAATTCCAGGGGTGTGGATTACACAGCTCTGGACAATCTAATCCAATGTCTTGCCATCCTCACAGTAAAGAGTTTCTTTCTAATACATAATCTAAACCTGCCCTCTTTCAGTTTGAAGCCATTCCCCCTTGTCCTGTCAGTACATGCTCTTGTCAAAAGTCTCTCTCCATCTTTCTTGTAGGGTCCCTTCAGGAACTGGAAGGCCACAAAGGTCACCTCAAAGCCTTCTCTTTTCCAGGCTGACAAATCCCAACTCTTGTAGCCTTTTCTTATAGGAGAGGTGCTCCAGCCCTCTGGTGAACTTAGTGGCCTCCTCTGGATGTGTTCCAACAAGTTCCCATCCTTCCTGTGCTGAGGACCCCAGGGCGGATACAGCATTCCATATGGGGTCTCAGCAGGGAGGAGCAGAGGGGCAGAATCCCCTCCTTCCCCTTCTGCCCACGCTGCTTTGGATGCAGCCCAGGACATGTTTGGCTTTCTGGGCAGAGTGCACATGGCTGGGTCACATCCAGCCTCTCATCCACCAACACCTCCCTGGTCCTTTGCTCTCAATGGCTTCTCTTCTTCTCACGCTCTGGGGTTGTCCTATGCCAGGTGTAGCACCTTGCACTTGGTCTTGCTAAATCTCATGAGGTTCCCACGACCCACTTCCAGAGCTTGTCCAGGTCCTTTGAGAAGGGTGAATCCCATCTGATGCCAATGTGTCTGGTGCCATGTAGGCCATCGCATTGTCAAAAAAACACCTAAAATCTTGGCAGTGACATGAGCCAGGGAGCCATGTATTAATAGGCTGGGCCTGACTGTTTCTTCCAAAGTCAGTGCTGCAAGTGCGACTGGTATTTCTCTTCCTGTGTTGAATCATGTGTATTTGATTGTACCTGGTACCCCCGGAGACTTAGGCAAGGCTCTGTTCATCCCTGTTTGTCATGACTGTAAGAGAGGATGCTTTGAAGCCCAATGAACTGAGGTTCAAGAGAGTTAAACTTTCATATGAAAAGAAAGTGCCTTTAATAAAAGAGAGGAAGGAGGTTAGCAGAGGCTAGTTTAGTGCTCTCATGGATTTTTCATCCAATTTTCAGTGAGATTTGATTCTTCACTCTCAAACACAGGACAGAGCTACTGTACTTTCGCAGTCCTTCCTGCACACTGGACTCTACATTTCTTTTCCAGCTGTATCCCACCTTTAGCAGCTCTACAGTGTAGTACATTGTATCAGTGCATACTTTTGGAAACCTTTTTCACATCCTCCCCAGTGTATGATGCTAGAAGGGTTTATTCTGGATATAGTTCTGAGATCTTGTAAAGGGCCATGAAAACAGAAAGTGTGTAATATTGGCAAAGCATTGTTTTCCCCTCCCAACACTTGGTGGTGTTTTAATTCTCAACTTCCTATAGTATATGCTTCATACTGAAATACTATCTTTACTGGAAATATGTTGCAATCCATTAGTGTCTTAGAATGTGTTGGCCAATATACAGTTGGGATAAAGGGGTGGAATTGTGTAACCTGTGGAAATTAGCTACAAGGTCACTATCTCTAGAAAGTTGTTTGCATGTGGATGTGGTTTTTATTTAAGCATTGCAGTGCTTTATTCATTGTATCTGCATTTGAAGGATTGTATCCGCTTGATTTATTGGCCAAGAAAGGTTTAAAGCATTTCCAGTACTGTTGCCTGAAATGTTCTGAAATAACTCAGAAAAAAAGGCTTGGAAATTCACTGCTATGACTCTGAGATTTGTTTACAGTCACATCGTTTTTCTTTATTCATTATTTAAAAACATTCTGTTAAATCTGCCTTGAAAAATATTTTTTGAAAAGCCTGTAAGTATTTTGGATTTGCATTGACATTTGCTGTTTATTACATGCTGCTAGAGTGATTTCATTCTTGAACTCTGAGTCAGTGGTATCAGAGATAGCCAAATCTATTTGGTCAGTAGGGACCTTTCAAAACAGTAGAAAAGAGCAAGGGTTATGTTGGAATATCCAACTTTACTAAAGGATAGGTTGTTTGGGTTTGGTTTGGGAGTTGAGGTGTTACGGCTGTTGCATTTGTGGTGTTTGATGGTAATGTCTTTTCAGCTTTTTTGGGACAGAAGCAAAAGTAAAATTAAAGCATATCCACTTCACCAACTCAGAACACAGCCCTCACAAACTGTAACAGTCTTAAGTGTGAATGAGGGCTACGAGTTACTCCTCTGTCATCACATTTAAAACATGATTAATTTTAGAATTAGAAAATAATTATATACTGAAGTGGCTCCAGATTTTGCACTCTCTCTGATTTGGTGTTATTGAAGTTTAAACTAGCTTTTTAATTTAGGGGTGAACAGTCTCCTCAAAGTTTCAGATGGGCCTAAGTCTTTTCAGTCTGTTTAAAGTGTTGTGAATCAGTTTTAGAGCTAAATTGAAAGCCAGTAGCTGCAAGTAAGCTGCATGTAAGATTGTGGTAATTAACATAGCTTTCACTTGGGGAAAAAATATTTCTTTTGTATTCCTCACACAACATTGTAAGGCTGCAACACTCATACTGGTGAGAGATGAATAGTTAAAAATATTTTGCAGAGTGAATCACAGAGAAGATAACAATAAGTAGAATACAAAAGTAAATTTAAGATAAAAATAAATACTATAAAGACCCTGGTAAGCCTGGGCTAAAATATCTCTGTATTATGTATTTTTTTTATTTTAAGCAGACATCTCTATAATATATTTTGAGGGGTCCTGTACAACATGGTCTACGAAAAAGTGTCTTTGCCCATGGCAGGGGAGTTACAGCTAGATGACCTTAAGGTCCCTTACAACCCAGGCCATTCTGTGGTTCTGTGAAGTGAGAAATGGCAAGATCTTGCAGAACAGTTTTGAAACAAGTAAAGAGATCACAAAAGCAGAGATATCTTGAATTAGCGACTAGACACTGCGTTTGGCAACGTACCGTAAATTTTACTCAAATTAGCTAAATCAGCTAAAATCGTGTGCTTTAAATGAACTCAAATCATCATAATGTGAAAAACACACCTCTAAGGCTTAGGCTACCCAGCTCCAAGTGAAGACCCCTACCCACTGAACATCTGCAATAAACATAAATTACATTGTACCTTTACATCAAAGTATGCAAAAAATTGTCCAACAGCTATTAAGTAGGCATGTATTTAGAAATTAGATAACTGCATACTTACATATTCTGAAAGTATAATCAATGCTTCTTGGCTGTAACCAGGTGTGTTGGCTTTGTGTACTTAGCACCCAGCACACACCTCTGTGCAAACATGTCAAATCTAATAAACTCCATGTGTGGATTGGCATCCTGGGCGAAAGAATCCTGTCTTGGGGCAACAGTGCCAGGTGTGAGAAGAAAGTTTCTTGAAAGTGGGACTGCGCCAGTGCAAGTGTATGTTCAGTAGCATTCTTTATTAGTGTTTGACGAGATCTTGCCCATGCTTCTACAGTAGAGAGAGTTTCTTAGCTCTCTCTGCAGTGGACAGTGGGAATTCTTGGTGGCTGTGAGTTACATTTTAATAGCTGTTCTAAATTATATAGTGGGGAACACTGTCACATCGATGAGCCAAGTGTTTGAAAGCTTCCCCTCACCTTACATCTTTAAGTGTTAATCCTTTTAAAGAAGGCTGAGATTGTGGAGAACATGATGGTAATGCCAATAGAGTAGAACTCTTTACTCCATCTCTGAGATTCAAGTAAATCTGTTTCCTGTGGGACCTACAGAGTAGTTACCACAAAAGGCAAAGTGCATAGAGAAGAGGCCCTGGCCATACTTCCTTTATTGTCTTTTCAGAGTATGTCTGCACCAGTGCATTAGCTCAGGTCAGTCAGCGAATTTGTAAATTCCTTACAAAAGGAATTTAATGTGCCCTATATGTCTGTTTAACGTGCAGGGTAGGAGGCAGTGATGGGGGCACTTGCAGCACAGGGGTGGGAGTGGGAGCTGTTGAGATTTGTGTCCCCTTCTCAAGAGAGGGTCCAGGACCAGGAATAAGGGAGAGGAGGTGCAGGTCTCAGCACTCCCTCTCCTCTTCTCCTTCTCTGTTACATAGCTTTTTCAGTGCTGCTGAAGCCATTTCACCTTGTTTTCTGCCTCCCTTTCTCAACCGTCTTTGATTCCCTTGTGCAAGAGCAGTCTGTTGCTGTCTGGTGGCTAGTAACAATTTTTCTCCCAGTTTCTTACTAGAAGCAAAACCTTTTGGCTTTGGAAATAATAACTTGCCTGAAAAATGCCAGTTACACATAACATAATATTAAATTTTGGTTTTATGCTGCTTTTTTCTTGTGTTTTTAGGATGAGTTGCAAAATAAGAATTACAACTGATTAGACAATAATGCTAGTAAAATATCATTTGAAAATCTATCTCTACTACTCAGCATTGAAATAGCTTTTATTCTGTTGAAATAGTTACCTTGCAGTTGCTCCCAACTGAACCATCCCAAGTATCCAAAGTCATCTTGTTACATGTGGTCTCTGTTTTCATGAAGTGGTACAGTCCAGGATGGGCCTATAAAATACCATAAAGAAAAATAATAATTTTAGCACAGCTGTATCAATCCCTTGCTCATTTCTGTTATTTGTATTGTGGGACTAGTCAGCATTTAGCTATCATTTTAGGTTCTCAGTTGACATTCAGTGATCTTTGTGAGTTCCTTCCAACTCAGGATATTTTATGTTTTTGTGATTATTTGGTGTATAAATACTTTGTTTTAACTCTGATTATTATTTTAAAATAGATGAAAGTAGATAAGTGGCTAATTTGGTATTGCTTCAGTTGACAGAGAGATTATTAATAATCTCTCACACTGCTTTCTCCTTGTAGATCATTGTGTTGTAAAATCTTTGCTGGAGGGAGGGGCCCTCCAGAGGTTTGACTGTTTTAAGAGTGCTTACCCAGCTGCCAGGAAGCTAGTGCCCAGTGGTGTGTCAGGACAAACTTAGGCACAGTTGAAGAGATCCCATCTTTTTGCTTAACTGTTGCACAAATATAGCTCTTGGCAAAGCTTTTTTCCAAAGCTTCCTGCTGACCAAGTATTTAGAAGGTTAGCAGAGTTATGCAGTAGCTCAGTTTGACGAGGAAAGCTGAGCAGGATGCCTTCAGTTTAACCGTAATGAGTGAAGGGAAAAGTCATTTGTTTGCCTCTTGACTAAAAAAAAAAAAAAAAAAAATTGCTGTAGTATAAGATCTTGTGATGTTTCAGTATTTCTATTTTTTTCCTCTTTTTTTAGGGTCCAGGTATATCTCATCCCTATGATAGTGGACACATAGCAATGACTTACACAGGACTATCATGTCTGGTTATTCTTGGGGATGATTTAAGTCGAGTAAATAAAGATGCCATACTGGCAGGACTGAGAGCTCTCCAGCTGGAGGATGGAAGGTAAAAGATATTTTATATTCTGCAGCTTTCACAACCCACATGTGGAATGAAACATAAGAAACATGTTATTTTAAAAAGTAGCTATAATCTTTTTGTTCTATAAGCAAATAGTTTGGTTGGCAACTGTATCAGTCATAGAAGATATGCCAATATGTATGCTGGCTTCTTGCAAGTTGTTAAGTCATCAGAGGATACTGACTGACTAGTTCTTTGAACCAAATGGAGGCTTGCCAAGCAGAAGAAACAATTAAAGGTTTATTTATTGTCACAGGTAATTCAACCTTTTACCTATTTTTGTATATCTTAGAATCATCTAGGTTGAAAAAGACCCTAAGATCATGAAGTCCAGCTATTAACCCAGCACTGCCAAATCCAGCACTAAACCATGTCCCTAAACACCACATCTACATGTCTTTTAAATACCTCCAGCCATGGTGACTCCACCATTTCCCTGGGCAGCCACTTCCAGTGCTAGACAACCCTTCTGATGAAGAAATTTTTCCTTATACCTAGTCTAAACCTCCCCTGGTGCAACTTGAGGCCACTTCCTCTGTCCCACTTGGGAGAGGAGACCAACCCTTCCCACAGCCTCCTTTCAAGTAGTTGTAGAGAGTGATAAGGTGTTCTCTCAGTGTTCTTTTCTCCAGGCTGAACACTCAAAGGTGCCTCAGCTGCTCCTCATCAGACTTGTGCTTCAGACCCTTTCCCAGCTCCACTGCCCTTCCCTGGACATGCTCCAGCACCTCAGTGTCTTCTTTGTTGTAAGGGGCCCAAACTGAACACAGCACTCGAGGTGTGGCTTCACCAGTGCCTGATACAGGCGGATGGTCACTTCCCTGGTCCTGGTGGCCACTTTCTGATACAAGCATCCAAATCAGGGCATCCTTCATCATCTTAGGAGTATCTGAGATTGTGCCAAAAGAGCCCAGGTGCAATAATTGTAAAATGTTCATAGAGTTTGGTGAGATTGTGACAATAAGAAATGAAACGCTCATTTACCATTTGTATTAGAAATGGTAGTATTAGCAATTACTTTTATACATACCTGGGAAACTGGTCCTGAAGTTGCAGTACGGAAGGAAAGCCTTGTGAGCTATTAGGATTTCTAGAAAGTCAAAGAATTCTGCCCAAAAGAGTAAATGGTAAAATGCTGAGTCATATATCTGTATCTACACTAATAGGAGAAAGACTGTAAGCATAAACATCTTGGAATAAATAAACACCAGTGTCATTACATTGCTGGAAATAGTTACCCAGGCCCCTAAATGTTAATAGTTCTATTCATTTTCCTTGGCTTAGAATCACATCTTCTATGAAGAAAATCTAGTGTAGCTTTGGGTTATATTTATGAGACTACTGGAAACTAATCTTCAAAGAAAACACTGCGCAATTCCTTGAACTGCATTTCATATTTTCTGGTGTAACAGCCGAAACAGTGTCTAAAGACAGAAATGTTTCTTTCAGTTTCTGTGCAGTGCTGGAAGGAAGTGAGAATGATATGAGGTTTGTGTACTGTGCTTCCTGCATCTGCTACATGCTTGATAACTGGTCAGGCATGGATATGAAGAAAGCGATAGACTACATTAGAAGAAGTATGGTGAGTGTTCACAAAATGTTATTTCTTTCTATGCTTTAAGGCTTATAGCTTTTCTTCTTAACTATGGCTAAAATAATCTCTGTCCAAACTGAAGTATTCTGGTAATTTCTTTATTTTTCCTTCCTGCTCTAGCAAGTTGAGAATTACAAAGTACATTTTTTTTTGCATATGTATTTTCATGAAATGTGTGTGCTAGCAAGATAATTTTATTTGCTGTGTTTGCTCACTGCAAATTAAATTTAAAATCCTCTTTATTTTAAATAATTAAAAAATCAAAAGCAAGTTTTTGGAAACTGAGGTGTGATGTTTGCATAACTTAGAGAAGGTGCGTAAAGCACTGTATCAGTAAAATCCTCATGTTTCATTGAGCTGTAGTTCTGCTTTTTAAAAGATGTACTGATTCAAATAAGCTAATTATTGACACCAGTTCATGCTTAAGTGTTTCCAGTCATGCACTCCATTATTTATTTATTAGATAACTTGGAGTGAAGAAAAATATTCATGAGTATGTACACATCTTTTTTTCTGTGTCTGTGCAAGTTGTCTTCATATTTGGTTGGAGTAAAGGAGCTTTCCATTTTTTTTAATGTCGTTTCATTAGTTTGAGTTACATTTTCCAACATTGAAATACAATTTTTTAAAGAAGCTGAGCAAGCTTGAAAATTGCAGTTCCCTGAGTGTCAGTAAACATAGGGTAAAGACCCAAATTTATGATGACACACAACTTCTGTTGTAAATGAGTATTTTCAGTAGTTGCTGCCAGCAGCAAGATTGTAAAATATATGTGAGAAACAAGCTTAAAAAAAGACTTTAAAATCTCCTGCTTCAGACCAAATTGTTTTTTATTTGTTGTTTATTTTTAAAGGAGGTAGTTGGATGCCTTAATATTTCTTAGTGTTCACCTCAAGAAGCTTTCTGGCACACTGCCATGGTCCTGGACAGACAAAGGTGATCAAGGCCAGGGCTCAGTCATACAAGGATATGGACCTGCAGTCTGCTCACACCCTAGTGACACTTTTTATCCCCTTTTCCCCTCTGTTTTCACTTACTTGTTCTTCCCCAGTCTACTTTGATTTTCGCTTTCTTACCGTTGGTCCTTTCCCTAGCCATGCCATAGTAAGTCGTGCACACCCCTACATTCCCCAGAGAACAGTCCATAACAAGGGCATTTTCTGTACAATCCTTGAATCTTCCTCCCCTGCATCCCATAAGAGCCCTTCTCCTGTAGTTGGTAGCTCACCTTACTCAGCACGGGTTCTCAGGATGAGAATATCCCTACTGAATCCTCTCAGTGGGTTTCACCCAAGGACAGTGATTTATCCATTCTCTTTTCACAGTCTGAGGGAGGAGCTTAGGCAGACTGCTTGCTCAAACTGATTAGGTCAGGAGAATTCTTCCTCCTCTGACCCTTTCTGGACCTTTGTGTTTACTGAGATGAGTCTTTAGTCAGATAGCTTTGCAGAGATACAAAAGGAGAATCAAGTATTACAAAAGAATACAAAAGAAAACACAGGAGCAAAATCCTCATTGTAGTTCTGTACATCACTGTTTGTTAGTTAACCTTGTGAATATCTGAGTGCAGTTTTCATCGCAAAGGAAATGGTGGAACTAGGAAGGGGCAAAGAAAGTTGAGTTGAATGGTGAAAGGTATGAACCAGATTGTGTAAAAGGAGTATTTAATGTACTAGGAGTCTTTGTTCTGGACATGAGATTGTTAAGTAGAGTGTGACAGAGGTGTGTAAGGTAACAAGTAGCACTGAAAAAATAAAGGGAGCAAGAAGCAACTATTTCTTTCTAAGACAGAACTAGAGAGCATCAGGTGAGGCCTTTAATAGCGCAGGCAAGTGGAGATTTTTAAAGTTTAGATCTTTGAAATGATACTGGAGATTTATTGTGTAGTGTGATCTTGAACTAGATTTATACTTTGCTTCTAGATCTTAGCATTAATTGTTGTACCTGCACATTCCAATCATTATGCCCTTATTGGAAAAATTGATACCACTTAAAAAAAAATGAGTAATTGAAGCCTGAACAGGGCAAGACATCTTGGAAGGCCTCATATTAATATTTCAGTTCACCAGTAAAGTAGACCTGGAGTCATGGCATGGTCAAAGTTCGGAAGACACTGATCACAAAGATTGTGTCTTTTCCTGGCTAGCTCAGAGAGTAACTTAGATCCTATAAGCAGTGTTCTGCAGGCAGCAGTCATCCTAGCATTTAGAAATGTGCAGCAAGACATGCTGTATTTTTGTCCAGGTTTACTGTGAATTTGTAGGTTAACTATACACTCTGTTCAGTAGAACTTCTTTAAACCACTAGTGTGCTTTGAATTCACTGCAGAGTTGGCATGCACATGTATACTAGTTCTGTCTGTGTTTTCTGGGTTTGCACTCCTTGGTCAGACCAGTATTTCTGTGAATTAACTCAGTTGCAAGGTGTCTGGCAATTCTAGGAAAAGACACAAAACCTTTGCATCTGGCTTGGTCACATTTAGAGCTGCAGATGTGTCTGAAGAAGTCTCAGACATTCAGGGACTAGCCCATTGTGAAAATCATTTCACAGCAGTGCTTATTCCTTCCTTTCATTCATCTCTTCACCACTTTCCTTGAGATGTATTTCGGTTCAATTACCTATCACAGGAGCCAAGTATTTCTTAAAGTGTATCTCATAAATAAATACAATGAATGTGACATGTGACATCCAAGAATGTTAGCTTGATTTCTCCCATTAAGATTTTGTAGATGGTGCTAAAACTAACCTATAAAATGGAACAATACAAAGTAAATTCTATTTGAGATTATTTTGTTACTCCTTGTGTAACTAATTATACAATGAATATAGCTATAGGCTTTATTTTAAATGCTTATACCTGTTTTGCTACAATGTCTCCGCATTCTGGCACTTTTGTTATGGAATTATTATTGTTACTGTGGAACAAAAGAGATTGCACTGCTCAGTACTAAACTGCTTTGACAGAAAGGTGTGGTTTTGATTTGCTGTTGTCTGTCACTCATTTGCACCTAGATGAAGCATGTGGCAGTTAACAGAACTCTTCTCAGTTTTTCAAATTGGCATACATGTGAAGTGCAACTAATCTGGATTGAGAGTAGCATGACTGGTTAAACACAGTAATCTTTGTAATAAGATTGTGGATTTTTTAGCTTATTCTTTGGAATTTGTTGCCTTTAGTGATACAGTATAAGAATTGTGACATACAATTCAATACAGATGAATGAGAGAGTGTATTTGTGTAGTTGGGTGTGTCAAGGACAGCAGAAGATTGGAACATAAACAACGTTTAAAATGTTAAAAGGAATTGAATCTTGATACAGAATAAATAGCCCTGTTGTTGTCATTGGACTAAAATGTGTTTATACAATGCTGATCACAAAAATAGTGCTGGGCCACTTTTATTCTCAGTAAAATACACACGATTTTTATCAGTGTAGGTTGAGTCTTGTCTTTCAAAACTCAGATATATCACTAATCAAAAGGCAACTAGGATGCTGAGATTTTGAATGACTTCCGGAGACTCAATAACACTGCTTTTTACAACAATGCTTGGTTTTCTTAAAGTAGAGAAATTGCAAAAAGCTTTAAAAATATCATCTGCTTTTTCTAGTATAGTCTTCTTCAAATGCAGTTATATTGGTCTGTTGATATATTTAAGCTGGTTGTAAAACTTGTAGACTGTGAAGTGAATTTTGCTCAACTGGGTTTACACGTTTCCTGAGGATAGTATTTAATTATGCAGTTCTCATGTTGCAGTAATCAAGAGCTCCTTTTGCATACGACTTCTTGAGTCTTTTCAAAAGGACAAAGAAATAAAAGTATTCCCTAGTTCTTTAGTGCACACAAGTCCCCAAAGAGCAGCTGCTGTCTGTAAATAAATAGGCATCAGTTAGCCAAGGGTCAGCTACTATCTATAAGAATTTGAAGCTAATTGTACAGCCCAACATAGTAGTGTCTGGGATGCACACTTAACAGCTTTTCTCCAGAGCTAATTACTTTGTCATACATAAAGCAAGACACCTCCTTTTACAATTGCTGTTTGTAGAGTTAATTAGCTTTGCCAGCATAGCTTTGCTAATCAGCTTGCCTTTTCTTAGCAATTAATGCGTCTGTGGAGTGTGGCAGCACATTTGTATTGCATTCTCAAAAGGCAGTGCAAAAGGAAGAGCTCACACTGTGTGCTTTAACATTCAGAAATTCATAGACATTACTTAAAATTTACTAGTTCAAGCTTGAGAAATCAAGCTGTAGCTTGAAGTGTGTGTATCAGATATTAGTCTTTTTAGTTGCTTCAGCTTGCAGCAACAACTCAAAACTAGGAATACAGTTTTAATGTAGCTTCTGTGTCTACTTCTGCTTACTTTTTTCTTAATGTCAGCTTTAAAAGCAGATACACAAAGTAATCCTTAGGTAATTTCTAAAGACAGGATAGTCCTGTAGCCATTCTTTGGTAAGGACTGTGGGAATCATTAGTGGTTTGTCAAGGTGTCCTGTATCTACTAGCCACTGCTTTAGAGAAAACATGAGAAATTCATAGTCAGCACCTGGAGGATGGGGGGGGAAAGATTTTTGCTGCTTTTTAACTGCCTGATCAGATATTGATCCAATCATTAATTGAGCAGTTGACTTAGAATATGTAAGACCTATGTAATTTAACTTCAAAAGTTATACCTCATTGCTCCTACTAAACCATTTGGTATTTGTTCAGAGATAATTTATTAAGTATTCTATGAACTCTTGTAAAATAAACATTTTCCACTTTATGAATAACTTCTGATATGATCCTTTGTTTCTTTTGAAGTAAAATGATTTAATGGATTTTTAGGGAAGAAAGATTATTGTTCTTACATATACAGCTGTTCCTGGATTACTCATGACAGACGTGAACTGTCATATTCTCGGTGCTTTGTCAGACTTGAGTTTCTCCTTATGTTGCACATAACAGAGTGATTTTTCAGCACTGTAACGGTTCTTTTTAACAGTAATATTTTATAGGCAAATTTAAGCTTATTCCAATGTATGTTATAATTTTCTTCTTGCTTCTAATTCCCTTCTCATTTTTTTAAAAGCCTGATGTACATGCTTCTTACTAAAGTGTTGCTTGGATTTGAGTATTCTACAGCAGTAGTACCTTGCATTTTGCCTTTTTTAATGTTAAACTGCTCTTAGATTAGAGAGAGATTAAATTATCTATTTAATTTCGTTTTGTTTTGATTACACATCCTTTTTTTTTTTATACCTGCATTACATGCTTTTTTTTTTTTTGGCAAAGATATGTTTTTCCACTTTCAGGTTTCTAACACATGTCACAACTAAAATTCCATGAAAGGCATAAAAACTGCCTGCATTGAAACAGGGCTGATTTGTTAACTGTTTTGTGCCAAGAACTTTGGAGGTTCAGAATTTAATGAGATTAAATTGTGGCTATGATCTGATGATAATTTTGTTAGTAAAGTAAGAAATTGTAATGTCTGTCAAAGTGACGTGGTTCTAAAGTAACTGGTTTGTGGGATTTTTTTTCTTCAGTCATATGATAATGGCCTGGCACAGGGAGCTGGACTGGAATCTCATGGTAAGAATGTTAAAAGTGTTCTACACCTTTCAGACCGGTATTGAAAATGCTGTAGAGGTGCAGGGTATGCCATACCTCTCCTTCTTTTCTGATTTTTAAGTAAGTGATATGAGGAGGAGCACATCCAAAACATGCCTCTAAATATCACTTCTTCTTCTTCCTTTAGCTAGCTTAATATCTGAATAGATGGGCTCTTAATATATCACCTCCATTAATCTTACCTCATGAGTGTTTTGTTGAAAGGTGTTGGCTGTAGATCTCAGCTGTTGCTGACAGAGCAAACTTTTTCCACACGTGTCATTGTTACTCTGACGGTTTTGTCTGCAAGAGATTTTGTGCAATGCAACTGATTATTTCCAATTTCAACAGCTTTGGTAAAACCTAGAAAGATTTCCTGTGATACATACAGCATCTGTTGTGGGCTCAAATCTTGAAGCAACAATTAATTTTTGTAAAAAGTTGGTAGATCTGAAGACAGGAATCCCTAAGAGACTTAAAATACTAAGAAGGTATTTTTCAGCAAAATGTTTCTATGTTACGAAGCAGCAGTTTGCTTGTGACAGAGGAACTATTGACTTTCATGTGACTGATACTAAATCTAGTGCTGTGGTCTATTTGACAAGATGGTGATTGGTCAAAAGTTGGACTCAATGATCTTGGATGTCTTTTCCAACCTAAATGATTCTATGATTCTACAAAATATTTACTATCTTTATCCTTAGTATTGAGCTTTAATAGGATTTTGTGTGTTTCCTTCCTGCTGGATCAATAAAGCTGAAAAATTTAAATTACACCCCTTGGTATTAAAACAATTGGTTAACTAACTTTCTGTAGAGTGTTAGTGATAACAGATAGCAGTACTCCAGCAGCCTTTTTGTACTGCATTTCAGCATCAGAATGAAAATAACCTTACAGCTCCAGAGGTCTTCCAGCACCAGGGTATTATAAGGAATTCTGGGGCCAAAGTCATGTGTTAGCAGCTTGCTTATGGTCTTTCCCAGCCTCTAATTTTATCATATCAAAGTATTAGTATTAGACTCAAAATAAATTTTGATGGGCTTTAAAAAGTGATGGCCGGCCTACACAAAGAACATGAGTTTATGTTCTAATATACCATGCAGTTTCCTTGACAGCAAAAAATTCCTTGGAAGCACAGTTTGTATATATTACAACCATGAGAGTCCAGGAGTCTTTTCACTGTTAACTCTGATTTTTTTTTTAAGTTTTATTTTTAATTTTTTTTCTCCTTCTGCTCACCAGACACTTCTGTCTGTTTATATCCTCTGAGGGATGGTGTCTGAGACTGTCTTTGGCATCTCTGCTTCAGTCTGATTGCTGGCATCCCAACGGCTTTCTTTTTTAAGTTACAAATGAAGAAATGTTTCTGTTCCAATGCCATTTACTTATTTCTGGACTGCTGTGTAATGTAAATTGCACAGCATTGAGAGAAAAAACAGCTTTAAGAAAATGATCTGGTTTATTTCTACAAGAGCTAGGCTGAGGGTTTTTTTCCCCCCTTTTGACATACCTGCTGAACTAGAGTCTTCTTACTTACTTGAGTTTTAGACTTGAAGTTAATTTTTTCATACTTCTGAAAGTCCACTGATTTAATTGCTAATAACTTAGTTAAAGTTCTGACTGAGATCATACAGTCTTCAGTGAAAATCTCTGCATCAAAGCATTGCAAACCCTGCTCTCTCTTCACAGGTGGCTCTACATTTTGTGGTATTGCATCTCTGTGTTTGATGGGCAAACTGGAGGAAGTTTTTTCAGAAAAAGAACTGAACAGAATAAGAAGATGGTGTATAATGAGACAACAGAATGGCTACCATGGACGTCCCAACAAACCTGTAGACACTTGCTATTCCTTCTGGGTGGGAGCAACATTGAAGGTAGTGTACAGAACAGCTATTAAGTATAGTTATTCACTTGTTTTGATTTCTTTAAGCACCATTTTCTCTGCTTGAAAGAGTTAGATATTTGACACAAGTGCACCAATATGCGCCAATGTCTTTCATCTTGCAAAAATGCAGGAAATGGAGGTTTACCAGATTAGTGCTGTCTGTGCTGTCACTGCTTATCTCAAAAATAGGCACTAAATTCTAGTATTAAAAATATGCTAAGACTTAGTATATTACTGTAACGATCTAATTTCTTTTCAGCTCTTGAACGTATTCCAGTATACAAATTTTGAGAAAAACCGAAATTACATCCTGTCAACTCAAGATCGCCTTGTTGGTGGATTTGCCAAGTGGCCAGATAGCCATCCAGGTAATACAACTTTTCAAAATTACTGTGAGTGTGTTCTAAGTAAGAAATGCATTCCAGCAGTCAGACATGTGAGAGGTGTAAGGGAAATCGTACTCTTCCATAAAAGAAAAAAGATAAAAAAAGCCCTCAAAGTATAATAAGGTTTTCATTTTTGAAGTAGAAAGAGGGAGATGAAGTTTTTCCCTGTACAGCCGCAGAGGAAGTGAACTGTTGTCGTTTAGATTACTATTAAAAGAGTATCACTGTCTATTTAGTATGTGTTTAACTGTTCTGCTTAAAGGGAATATTGTGCTGTAGGTATCTCTGTAAATTGAGTTTAATATATTAAAACATTTGTTTCTTTAGTAAATTAATCATTTCAGCTTATTGAGAAGTCATTGATATATGTAAAAACAGTCAAAATTTACATAGTTCCGTACTGTCATTTGCAGATTGTGGTTGTACGTATATATCTGAAAGTTAATTATTATGCTTTTGGAAGTGGATAATTTGAAGGAAAAATTCAAAAGGATGTTAAAATCTCTTCATTTTAAAAGTTGTTGGAATTCAGTTTGGGTATTACAAACTTGTGAAAACAAAGCTTGTGCCAGTAGTGTTGCCCATGGGATTTTGTACAGGGAAGATAAACTGACCAAATAAGACAAAAATTTAGTCATGATAAAGGAAGAGTCTGTTCAGAATCTGTGCCCTGTTATTTAATCTTTTCATAATTTCATTTTGAACAACAGTTCAGAATTTTTTGAGGTGAAACCACACTGACAACACCATGCTTTTGATAGGTTTGCTTCTGCCACTTGCCTGAAAATCAGTTTAGGATTTCAGAGGAATTTCGGAGGAATTTTTGGAGGGAGTGTTTTGGTTTATCTTAATGAAACAGTTACCTTGTGAGTTGGAGATCAGAAAAGTCTGTTTCAAACGCCTGTTGTGTGTGAAGTGCCTTATCCTGTCTTAAACTTAATTTCCTTTTATGACAAGGTTGCCTGCCTAGTTGACCAAGGGAAGCCAGTTGTGACCTAAGGCTTTCAATACTGTCCCTTCCAGGATCCTTCTGGACAAACTGTCCAGCACATGGCTGGGTAAACACATCATGTGATGGGTGACCAACTGGCTCATGCATTGGGCAAAAAGGGTTTAGTGACACCAGACTGGTGACCTGTTACTAGTGGGGTTCCGCAGGGGTCTGTCCTCAGTTACGTGCTCTTCAACATTTTCATTAATGCCTTGGACACAGGACTGGAAGGAATACTAAATAAGTTCACAAACAACACTAAATTGGGAGTAGCTGTTGGCTACTCAAGGGCAGAGAAGTCTTGCAGAGTGTACAAATTGGAGATGAACAATCACCAATCGTATGAAGTTGAACAAGGGCGAGTCCAGGGTGTGCATCTGGATAGACTGGGAAACAAGAGGCTGGAGAGCACCATTGCAAAAAGGGCCTTGGGTCTGGGTGTTCTGGTCAACGGAAAGTTGAACATGAGCCAGCAGTGTCCCTGGCAGCCAGGAGAGCCACCCACGTCCTGGGGTGCATCAGGCACAGCATCACCAGCCGGGCAAGGGAGGGGATTGTCCCGCTCTGCTCTGCACTGGGGCGGCCTCACCTCGAGTGCTGGGGGCAGGTCTGGGTGCCACATGTAACCCTGGTGTAAGGTGGACATCAGGAGCAGCATGGGATAGGAGAGTAAGAGTATCCCATTTTGGTAGCAGTCATCTCTTGATCAAGCTGCATGAATTCCTATCCTTAGGGTATCTCTCAGGAAGGAGGGAAGCTAGGAAAAGTAATGGCTTCTTCAATTTCTCTAAGTCTTGCTGTTGGCAGCTATTGGCACTAATTTTGTTGTTTCAGTAGTTAGCTGCTCATGGAGTAACCAGCCAAAAAATGCTTGCAAGAAAAAAAATTTGCTTTCTGGACTGGTTATTTTCAGATGCTTAAATCCTTTTGCTTTTTTGGCTGTGGCACTCAGAAAAAATCAAGTAGTGCACAAGTTGTTACAAAAGAAATCTGGACTTTAGTTCATGCTGGTAGCTTTGGGCAGAAGTGTTTTCCTTCCATCAAAACTCAAGTTTAAAATAGCAGTTGATTATTTGTTTTCCTTGGCTATAATTACTTGGGGGTGTTTGAGTATAGGAACACTTGGCTGTTACAGACTGAAATTTTATCTTTTTTTTTCTTTTCTGTCCTTCTTTCAGATGCTCTACATGCCTACTTTGGGATCTGTGGTTTGTCATTAATTGGAGAAGCTGGTATTTGCAAAGTTCATCCCGCCCTGAATGTAAGCACAAGAGCATCAGAGCGTCTTCAGCACCTTCATCAGATCTGGAACACACGGACTTTAAACAGCGTTCAGACGACACACGCCTCTCTACATGACTGATTTAGACTTGAATTTAGTTCTGGTAGCATAATTGTAGCCCAGGGTTAAAAGCCATGTATAACCAATGTGCTCTTTTAAGTGCTGGAGTCATACAATCAGATCTGTGTTGCTGGCATCACTTTGATAGGGAGTTGCCTTCAGCAGGTTATTCTGCATTGTGAAAAGGGAAATGATTATATAGAAGTTTGTCACCGCAGACTGTAAATGGCTTTTCAGATGGCTTTACTGATAAGAAATCCCTTGAGGCATTTAAACTTCATTTTAATTTTATTTTTTTAAATTTGTGCATACTGTGTCAAAATATATAATGGGGAAGTATTTTCAAAATTGTTTACATATCATACAGTATAGCACAGAACGTTGAAGTTCTTTATAATCTTACTGTTTGACATATTTTTGGGTAGAGAATCTCCCATATTAAGTCTCAGTTAAAAGTTACCTATTATCATCAGCTTTCAGATTCCATAAACTTTGTTTTTCACAAACAAATTAATTAAATACAAATAAAATTATTTTATTCAATATACTGGACTTTTAAAGTTGTGTGGCCTTACTAAATGGATTTCAGAATTCTTCTGAGTAGGTTTTACACAGATGCAGTGGGTTGTTAGCCAGATAAAGAGTTTTCATCTGAAATAGTTTCTTCATGTGAAGCTTGCTAGGAGTGAAGGGATATTGATGTGTGTCAATAAGAGATACTCAACCCAGTCTTTTGGAAGCATAGCTGTGTGCAAGAGTAGCATTAGAACCCGCTTCCAAAGACAAACCTTTGCAATACATTGAAGTTGTTCAGCTTAGAGTAATGATGAACATTCTCAGCTTCTTTAGTGCTTTACTAGTGCCTTAATTTGTATGCTTGAAGTGCTGTTCAGAGTTGAAGCAAGTAACTTTGCAGCTGGTGTATTTGTGGCTGGTCAGTTTGTGCATTCACTAGATACCATGACATCTTTCTACTTGCCAGTCATTACCAGCACTTTTTTTTTCTAAAGGTTCCAAAGACAGCTGAAGACTTCTTAAAACAGATTAAGTGCACCATTTGCCACTGCTGAGCCCAAAGAGACAGGATCGTAGACCATTTTGGTCAGCAAAAAGAGCTTTGGGGATAAACACGATTCCTGTTTTGCAATGCAGGGCAAGAGAAAAGGGTAGTGTAGTTGTACCCCTAGCACACATGTTGTAGAGATCCAATAGGTATCTTTAGGCTACCAGAACAATCTCAGTGTCCAAACCTGTAGAAGCCTTCTTACCTAAATAAATAGTTTTTATTTCTATAGCAGATTAATTTACATGGCAGCATTGGGAGCATAACTAGCGATAGTGATCTGCTTGGAAAAGCAGAGGAGGAGCAGGGGACAGTAAGATGTATGATGTAGACATGTCCCAGGAGACACTTTATTTGGAGGAGGAGAGACTAAATAGTTGGAAAAACTAGGAAGTCTGACGGGGTGGAACCAAGAGAACTGTAGGGCTGTTACTGGGGAGGAGGAATGAGGTACTTGAGTAGGACTGTTGTAGAGTAAGAGAACTGGAAACTGGGAGATACTGAGGCTGGAAGCAAGAGCAAAGAATGTGGAGTAATAATGGAACCAAACTGGTTGAAAGGATCTGAGCTGCCTAGGGTAAGATTGGGGCGTGAAAGAAAGGTAATGACTCAAGGAACATGAGGGAGTTAAAGAGAGGAAGACAGAGCTTGGGAATTAGTTTTGCTGCTCACATGCTGAGATGACCAGAAATCCAGCCACAAGTAAAAAGAACTAGTGAGATACCTAAAAGAGGATCTCCCAGGCAGGGGGCTCACTACAGCAGTTCCTGTGGGAATCCCATTTTCCTGGAGGGGCTTAACCAGATATTGGTCAGCAAAGGCTGAAGTAGCTTCCCTGAGCAGAAGTCTCTTGGGTCATGGGGGTCTACCTAGATGAAAACCCGTTTAAAACCAAACAAGAAAAATCTTGAAGTCAAAATTGTTCAAAATAGCACAGTATTTGCTTGTCTTTGCATCAGATGGTGGCCACAAGTTGACTCAAGGTAGGGTAGGATGGGTTTCTGGAACACGGTGTAGTTGCAATGAAGATGAGATGTAATTGTAGCTACCCATCCCCACTACTGCTCTGCCTTGCTGGTGAACTATCTTTGAGATTTTTAGCATTTACTACATGCCCTAGTAGAGGGAGTAGCTTTGAATTTCAGAAGAGTTGAATAAGGTGTTCTTAGTCTCTGCTGGGAAACAGCCTAAATATTTGTTCTTACTTAGCTTCATAAAAAATGATGTATTTGATTGTCGTGAGGCAAATCCATGCTTGCAAAATCCTAAACTATGGTTCCTGAGTTGCCCTACATGTGACCAGGTTCTCATCTGTGAGGGACATCTGGATCCCTCAGCAGAAAATAAGGGGGTAACAGTGAAAAATCATATTATGTGAATAAGAATTTAAATTCTCATGGCAAGTAATTTAACAGTTTTCTGCCTCAAAAAGCAGATAATATTTCTTGCTTTGCTTTCTGTATCTGTAAGCTACCCTGGGTTCTTTATATGGATTTTACATTTCATGTCTCCTTGGCCCCCAGTTATTCTACATCTTTTCAGGCTGCATGTTGGCTAGCAGAGCTAGCCTTTCCTAAAGGTTGCACGAGGTGTATTTGTTTCTCATTAACTCCCAAAGTTTGATGAAGGCAGCAAAATATGTATGCCTTCGCCTCAAGCTGAGTGTCTAATTACTCTAATTGGTTTGAAATCTTTAATCTTTTTTAAGTTGACAAAAATCTGTATTAATAACCAACTCTGCATTCATGATTAGCCATTCTAAATTCCCCAACTGATGTCAGGCAAACAAATGATGAATATTGAATGTTCCTGTGTAGCAGACATCTGGATTCTGACTGTGTTGAATTGCTTCTCTGATTTTTGTGGGTTTTTGTGTCTTCTGACTGGAAAAATGTTAAATGAGAAGACAATGGACAAGAGTTTCACAGAAGTCCGTAACCTAAAATCACTTTTAAAGGGGATACATCAAAATACAGCTAAAATTTAAATGTGAACTGTGAAGTTTAAATGTAGCTAGAAAAAGCAAACCATGTGATTATTACCTACCTCTAATAATTTTGTGTTAACCACAACTTTACATTGCTGAAACTGAACTTACATAAGAAATTAATGCATTAAATCGCTTTACCATGTGCTTGAGGATGTAAAACCTCTTGGCTATCAGGCTGACAAACGTGTGTGCCTCTATCCTATCTGAAACACTCCCAAACTCTATGTGTGGCCCAAGTTTCTCTTCCAGAAAAATGGGTTTAAAATGGTATGTTGAACAAAGGAAGTCAAATGTGTGTTTTCCATAGGATCTGAGGATTGGGGATATAAACATTGTCACTAAGGCTTTCAGGGCCGCTTGATTTGTACATAGCTGCTGGCAGATATGATAACACCATTTTGGAAGGCTGCTGCTAAGTATGTTTGTATTTATGAATTTTCATCTTGAGAACTGTTTTTTCTAAATGGAACAATCATTATCACTGAAAAAAAACTAGCAAGTAAGTTGGGCATTGCAGAAATATGTGTTCTGAAGCACATAGTAAGAGTACCTTGCTCCATGCTCTAATGCCCAAGGTAAAAAAACAACCTGAGAGGAGCAGAAGAAGCTACATCAAATGTGCTTTCTCCATGGATGGCAGTATAAAAATTAAATACTTTGTAGAAACTGTTGTGTTCCCTGAAAAATACATTTCAACTTTGTACCGAGTAAGCCATTCAGTATGGGTTTGCCTAGTGTAGAAGGGGAGAAACAGTGATTTCCAAAGTCAAAGCCTTTGTGGACAGCCCATCTCCTGGCATTTTGGAGAAACCTTGCTATCAGTGTCCCTGTGGGGGTGAAAGAGATGTCAGGACATGCATGAGAAGCAGAGAGAGCCTAGGTAAGAAGATGCTATTGCTGCAACCAAAATTTGAGACATCTCCAAAATTTGTCAGTTGAATGAGATTATTGGTCTGTTTAGGTTGATGTTTAATATTGTGGTGGTTCTGAAAAGCTCTTTTTTTGCTGTTGCAAGAAAAGGCTACTTAACAAGTTTTCCTCATTTCAGACAGTATCGGGTGAAAAAGAAGAAAGTCTCAACATCTTTATACTAAATGGTTATTAAATTACTCCACTGAGTGGTTACAGTGTGTTGTAGATTTACACTTTCCATTCACCATTTTAAAGCTTTTGTGTTCCTGGTCTCTATTTGCCTGATTGGTTTCTGAGTTTAATAAAATTCAATGAACTGTTGGGAAACCAAGGGAAAACTGTAATTTCTTTTGAACTGTAGCTCTTGTCATGTCTTTTTTTCCAAATTACATGTTCTGGGTGAGGAGCTGTCTTCCTGAGGGCACAGAGAATGATAACCTCCAAAGGTTTTCAAGCTGAACCCACTAAAGGCAGCAAACCCTGACACTACTACTTTATTTTTGAGGCTCTGGAAAAGTGCCTTATTTGATTACTACATTGTAAGGACATAGAATCGTAGAGTGGTTTGGGTTGGAAGGGACCTTAAAGATCATTCGTTCCACCCCCCCTGCCATGGGCAGGGAGACCTCCCACCAGATCAGGTTGCTCAGAGCCTAGTCCAGCCTGGGTTTGAAGACTTCCAGGGATGGGGCATTCACAACTTCTCTGGGCAAACCAGTTCCCAGTGCCTCACCACCCTCACAGTGAAGAATTTCTTCCTCATGTCTAATCTAAATCTACTCTCTCAGTTTTAAGCCATTCCCCCTTGTCCTGTCATTACATGCCCTTGCAAAAAGTCCCTCTCTGATGTTTTTGTAGGGTCCCTTCAGATACTGGAAGGTGCTAGAAGGTATCTCTGGAGCCTTCTCCTTCCCAGGTTGAACAACCTCCTCTCAGCCTGTTTCCATAGGAGGGATTTTCCAGCCCTCTGATCATCTTCATGGCCTCCTCTGGATGCACTCCAAAAGGTCCATGTCCTACTTATGTTGAGGATCCCAGAGCTGGACACAGCAATCCACATAGGATCTCACCAGAGCAGAGCAGAGGGGCAGAAGCTGCCCACGCTGCTTTGGATGCAGCCCAGGACACGTTTGGCTTTCTGGGCTGTGGGTGAGTGCTTATGGCTGAGTGATGTCCAGACTCTCACCCACCAGCACTCCCAAGGCCTTCTCACAGGGCTGCTCTGAATCCAGTCATTGCCCAGCCTGTACTCATGTCTGCAGGACCTTGCACTTGGCTGTACTAAACTTCATGAGGTTTCCACAAGGCCCCTTCTCAAGCGTGTCCAGGTCCCTCTGGATGCCATTCCTTCCTTCCAGTGTGTGGACAGCACCACGCAGCTCGGTGTCATTGGCACGCTTGCTGAGGGTGCACTCAGTCCCACTGTCCCTGCTGCCCACAAGGATGTGGAGCAGTGCCAGTCCCAATACCAGCCCCTGAGTAAGGCTGCTCATCACTGGTTCCTGTTTGGACGTTTAGTGTTGACCACAACCCTTTTGAGTGAGACCATTCCTTATCCATCAAATGGTCCACCCTCTCCAGTTTAGAGCAAGGATGTCATATGGGACAGTGTCAAAGGCTTTACACAGGTCCACGTATATGGTGTCAGTTTCCCTTTCTACACCCATCAATGTAAGCCCATTTCAGAAGGGCACCAAAATTGTCAGGTGCAATTTGCCCTTACTGAAGCCATGCTGGCTGTCACAAATCACCTACTTATTTCCACATGCCTTAGCATAGTTTCTAGGAGAATTTGCTCCTTGGTCTTGCTTTCCACCAAGGTAAGACTGGCATCCGTTAAAATGTCTATCTGCAGGTACAGGCTCTGTACTTGGGAATAGGACTGGACAGGCCACTATCACTGGAGAACAAGTAGAATTCTGAGGAAGAATATGGTCCTGACTTGAAGTAAAAAGAGAAAGTTCATAGAGGAAGAGAAAATCTGTGTGATAACAATCTGTATGCTCTCACTTTGAGAATTAAAAATGTTAAGGAAAGAGCTTTCAACTTGCCAGGTAAGTTGTTTATATTAAATTCACTAATGCAAGGAGAGAGATGTGAATGTGGTAGCTGTGTTTTGATAATTTTAGCCTGCTTGTGAAGGTGGCTTCCATGTTAACTCGTAACAGTGATGATAACCAGGCCGTAGTTCGAGGACCAGGAGCCACCCTGTTGTATTGAGTCTGTCTGAGTTCATTTTCCCCTAGCAGCCCTCACAGTGCTGTGCTTTGCCCTGGTAGCTGCAAAGGTGCTCATAACTGGTGCTCTGGTTGCTGCTGGGCAGTGCTGGCACAGCATCAGCACTGTCCCCCTGGCATTCTTGCTCACCCCATCAGTAGGCTGGGGCTGGGCAAGATTCTGGGAGAGGACACAACCAGGTCAACTGACCCAAGGGATATTCCATAGCATGTGACATCCGCTCAGATATAAAAGCTAAGAAAAGGATGAGGAAGGGGACATTTTTTATTTACAATGTTTGCCTTCTGGAGGAACCACTCCAGGTGCTGAAGCCCCGTTCCCAGGAAGTTGCTGAACATCACTTGCCAATGTGAAGTAGAGAATAAACCTGTTACAGTGCGGATACTGCAACACGTGTATCAGACAAGGAGTCCCGTGGAAAAGAAATCTATATGGGCTGATTCTTGATGGATGTTTCAGAGATGTTTATTTCCCCAGCCGCATGGCCGGGCTCTGCCAAGGAACTGCAGCAATCCCGGGACCCGAGGGTCCTTGCCCGCGCAGGGGAACACAAAACAACCAATGGGAACGAGGCTGACCAGGGGCAGGGAAACCCCGTGCCTCCCACCAGGGCCCCTCTCCCAGGACCACAGGGCAGGGGGAGGGACCCAACATAAACCTATTTTTTTCTCTTTGCTTGTGCATGTGCAAACTTTCACTTTTGCTTTAGTAAACTGTCTTATATGAACCTATGAGTCCTTTTCAATCTTATTTTTCTCTCCTGTCCAGCTGGGAAGGAGAGTGATAGAGCGGCTCAGTAGGCACCTGGTGCCCAGCCCAGATGAACCACCACATCTGTGCACCAGTTAAGCAGCTGCTTTGGATGCTCAGTCTGGGAGAGCATGGAGGCTTTTGCGGGGTTGTATCTGCAAGATCCACCCTAGGCTTCCATCCAGGGCTCTCTCGATGTTCCCTTTGCTCCAGCACGAGACAAAGGCTCTGCCTCACTCTGGGAGGGAGGATCCCACCTTATCCTTTTATGTGAAAGCTGCAAAAGGAAAATTTGAAGTAAAAATGACAAAAGTCAAAACAAGTTTTTCTGTGGTTTATCACCCTTACTGAGTGCTTGTGGGACAGGAGTGGTGCCTATGCTGCCTAGAAAGCTAAATATTCAAGACTGCTATTGAAATTGCATGCTGCCTTTGGTTAATTTAAAGGTTACCCTAAGCAGAGAGGTATATTTATTTGCTGTTGTGCTGTCCAGCAGTCTATGTTTAACAACCTTCTTTAAATTACAGCCAAGCCTTACTAAAATAAGCTCACTTGACCAAATTGCATTTTAATCTTTGTCCCAACATCCATTCTGTTTATTTTATTATTAAAGCCTCCTTTGAATTCAGACTCATTTTGGAGAAGTATTGTGTGGAAAGGCATCATCTGTGTAAACCTGCTGCCCAGGGAGCATTTGTCAGGGGTGCTCTTTCACAGCAGCTTAAGAACTGTTGGACATGGTGTAGGGACAGTTCATCCTGCCTTGGGGCACTTTGGTGGGCTCTTAAGGACCCTCCTGGACTATTTCTTACAGTTCTTTAGTTCCACTTCAATATTTTTTTTAACACCACCCCCACTTCCCCCAAAATCCCAGCCTGTGAATTTTTAAACCAATGAGAGTTTTGCTCTGGTTTATCCTACAGCTAGCCTGTGAGGTACATAGATGGGAAAGCGGGGCAAGGGGAAGGTTTCTATAAATAGCCCAAAAATACTTCAGAGGAAATCAGAAATCTTAGATAGACTGGGCATACATGCACTCTGGTCTTGTACTTTACACATCAACTGTCCTTGGGAGGTACTCGCTGTCCAGCATCCTTCCAAAATATCCTCTGAAATATGCAGTTCTCTGGTGAGGCCAAGGACAGGAGTCTGCTCAAGAGAAGTTCTGATGAGACTTTCCAACACAGGCACAGGGCTCTTCTATATTTTTGTGTACGGCTCTATATATAACTCCATGTATGTGGCCAGAATGAGACCTGCAGGGTGGTGATAACGTGCCCTCTGTGACTTCACAGTTGCTATAGATAGCTTCCTGTGCACACCATGCAAACTGCTACTACCACCAATTTTTTCTGATGGCTCCCTGCCTTGACATCTGTTTTTGGCCTAAAAAACCTCCAGCCTCGAACAACTTCCTTCTACAGAATGAGGAGCTGCTGGTACAAGTAGGACTGGGATAGTGGGCATCTAAAGAAAAGGTGTTAACTGTGTTAACAAGGTGAGCTTCCCTGGCCATAAGACAAGTCCTGTCGCCTTCCCTTCTGCCAGCGCTGGTTTATCCTAGTTTTTATTAAACACAGGAGTGAGGGAACAGCAGAGGCACACGTTTCTCCTGCTGAGGGGCATTGCCAGCTTTGAGCACGACTTGGGAATGACAGCTATTAGTGGGAAAGCTGTTCCCCAGCCCTGTGAAGCTGCGGGCATGTTCCTGAGCTCAGTGGCCACCAGCACAAACCCAGGCAGGCACCCGAGCCCGTGCTCTGCCCCATGGGGCCCCTTGCATAGCAGCAGGTAGGCTTCTGGCACATTTCTCCTTCTGCCCCTGGACGGTCCTAACACTGCATTTCCCTTACCATCTGCCTGTAACCTCTCAGGACTTTCTCATCTCCTGTAACTCAAGTCATGGTCCAGAAGCCAGGGAAAAGGGATGCTTCACAGGTCCCTGCATAAAACAAACACAAGCACACTGTTTTTAGCTGTGGCAGAAACCTGAGCAAACACGCAGGCATTCGAGATGTTACATAGCATCTGTTCCCCAGGGAGGGCAGTTTTTTAAGCCAAAGGTTCCACCGACTGCAGAGAGCCACAGTTCCCACAGTTTCCCTTCTATAAAAGGAAATTAAACTCTGCAGCAGCTGTTGATCTGATAGCCAGTCTGGACTGGACCCCCCTCCCATTCCCTTACTGGCTGCCCCAGCCTACTCCAGCTACCCACAGACCACTTGTCCTGTCAGAACGAACTGAGCTTTCCAGTGCTTTTTGATGCTAGCCAGATTTGGAGTGAACAGGGATGTAAAGAAAACTCTTTTTTTGTTTTTTTAGTAAGTAAATATCAGTCACTCCAGTGAAGTTCTGTGCTCTGGAAACACTGGCAAATGAAGATTCAGGCACTTTAGATGTGGTTTTTTTATGGGTTGAGACAGCTCTAGCCTAAACACTTCTGCTCATCTACTGCTGTCAGTCAGGAGCAGATTATTCTTGTTTGTTTTAAAGTAATGGTAAAAAAAAAAAGCCCTAAAAAAACCAGGCTAAAATGTCCATTTTGCCAACATTTTACACACCTCAGTTCAACATAAATGCAGTAAAAATGTAATAAATAGTGCAATATTCCAAACTAGTAGGAGTTAGTCTATCTTTAGCCTCTTTGAAATCCTTGTCTGACAAGTTATTTGGGGAGGACACTGAGAGGGGTCACCCTTGACACACTAACATGCATTTGACTTTCCTCTCCACAGCAGGGCAAAGTGAGTGTGCCTCTGTGGATTTAGTGTCTTGTAACTGAATTGGAGGGAAGTCTGTTCCACTCAGGCTGCTGCATCAGGGAGGCCTTTTCAAGTATGCTGATGACAACTGCTGAAGTTGTGGTCTGTAGAAGCCAAAGGAATGAAAAGAACTTTGCATGGGAATCCAGGGAGATTTCATTTTCTAGAAGCTCCAGAATAGTGCATAAGTGCTTGTGGGCCCATGGCAGGGACTCACATCACGGGGGACTGTGCTTCTGCCTGTGACCCATAAAATGAAGGCGACCAAGCTCACCCAGCCAGGATGGCAACAGCTTACTTTGCACTGTGGTGTCTGTGGGACAACACTCAGGGCTGTGGCTCTCTGCTTCTGCACCCTGTGGTTCTGCACCCCGTGGTGCTCTGGTTCCCCTGCACTGCAACACACAGGGGGAGCCAGGCAGAGCCATGACTTGGGGGTTTGGACCCCAAATACTGCTGGCCAGCTGTGGTGATGCGATACCTTTATTGTATTTTTACAGAAGTTTTCTGTACCCCAATGGTTCATCCCTACCTTCCCCACTCCTATTCCCAGTTGGTTTCCCCCAGACCCAAGCTGCTCCCCCGGTGCTCCCTACATGGTCGTTCTCCTCCCCTTGTTCTAGCTCTTTCCCTATCAATCACCCAAACCCCTCCTGTTGTTCCCGAAGGTCCAGTGTCCATCATCTGAAACCTCCCAATTTACCCTTATCCCCCGAGACCCTACCCCTCTAGATACCTCCCCCTTTGGAAATCCGCTAAATCTCGATGCCCCATTGGGGCATGTGATCCCTTTCCCTCCTCCCCTTGAGGCTATTGGCCCAAGGAAGTGTCTATCCTCGTCCATATCCCTCCCTTAGAGATTGTCCTGGGTTGCAGTGTATTCTATTACCATCCCCATCAGCTGTTGAAATCAGGTGGGGCAGTGTTTCCTTGCCTCCTCCCCCCAGACTATCTTTCTGTTAATGGCCCATCATTGTCCTGCCGCCTGACTCAGAGATAACTCCCCCCGGACTATCTTCTGTTAATGAGCCTAATCAACACTTGGCCTCATGACTCATTACCCCATTGTGAGATGCTCCACCCAGAGGGAGGAACCAAGCATCCCATCGTGGATATAATCTGAGGCTGAAGACCAGAGACACTGGCTTCCCACTGGATTTCCAGAGGACAGGAGCTACACAGCCACCACTGGACTTCCTGAGGAAGAGCAGACTGTTTTACTACAGGATCACCGCTTCAGAGGACTGCAGCCACCATTCTACCAGACTGCTACCACCACCCTGCCTAACAGGGTGTCAGGTTGTATCTTGACTCTGTCAGTTTGACAGTGTTTTCTTTTACCTTTTTTTTTCCTTTTCTTTAATTGCCATTAAATTGTTATTCTGACTTGGTGCCTCCCACTGGTTTGTTTTCAACCTAGTACAGAGATTTCTATTGGTCCCCAGTTAAGCCATCCCCATTGTAACACCTCTCTTTATAAGAGGTTCCCTGGAGCTGCTCGAGGCTTGTCTGCTGGGAGTTGCCTCCAATAAACTTGGATTATCCCGTGTGGCAAGCCTCCTTGCTACTTTTGATCCTCTCCCTTGTCGGGGACTGCTGACAGCTGCTGTGCCTGGAGCTTCAGCTCCCGTGGGCAGAGCTGAGCTCCTGAGGAGCAGCTTTAAAGCCAAGAGCCTCCAGCTGCTCCGCGCTCCTGTTGCACACCGCAGGAGCTAGCCTGGGCAGTGGTCAGTGGCGGTCATTGCGACAGCCAGCCTTAGCATCCATCTCAGATCCAGGACAAATTTATGCCCCAGATCCTTTCCACACTCCACACAACAGGACCAAGGAGCAGGAGTGTCATGGTGCTCCACCCTTGGATCTTTACTAACACTAGAAGGAACAATTTGCTGTGTAGTGATTTCAGACAAGCTGCTCTAAGTGACATTTCTGGCCTTTTGCTCTGTGGTGCACATCCCTTTATATACATAAGCCAACTTTGTTTGAGCCAGTTGTTCTTTGACAGGTCACCAGCGCCTTTGTCATCCTTCTGAGGAGGAAGGAGGCACAGGAACTCTCATCAATGCTGTGCTCCCTTCCAGGAGGCTGCAAAGTCAGTGCTCCTGCAGGCAGGTGACAGATGTCATGACTTGTGCAGCAGCATGACGGATGCCTAAATGCTGATCCCAGCTGGATACTGGTGTTAAATGGAGTTACTGGTGTGGAGGTTCTGGAGAGCCTCAGATGCCCAGGGGACACACGGGTAAAGGGGCAGGCTCGTTCTGGCGCTGTGAGACACTGGGAGGGTCAGCCCTTGGGCACAGCAGGGTCTGCATCCACCTTGCTCTGTGCAAAGCCAATCTGCAGGGAGCTAAATCCACTTTCAGAGGGGATTAAAGACTTCATTAACCCATGGGTAAATGCAGGGGATGAATTTCATTGCAGGAGCACAGCATGCCGTTTTGAAAAAGGAAAGTTAAGTCAAATGTAATCCTGGTATAGTTAAGCTGAAAGAAAAGTACCGGAGCCCAGCTGACGCATTTAAACCTTGAAGGTGTGAATTGGACAGGCTTTGTAGAAGGGTGTAACAGTCTCTGAAGGCCAGCTGAGCCTAAAAAGCTTTCATGTCTATGCTTCATTCTTCAGAGCCTTCACAGTTACAGACCTGCCTCTTTTGCAAAACACACAAAATTACTAAAACATACATGACAACAATTTGCATGCAGATCTCAGCAGTGCTCATCTTTCCCTTATCTTTCTCTGATTTGCATGTCTCTGATTTCTTCATTAGACACATTCTTTTAAGTAACTGAATAGAATCAGTAAATTAATAGACACAAGCTTTCTGTGTTTTGCTCAATTAATAATTGTTAAAACTCTAGATACCCCAAATTTTCTTTGTATTGTCAAGCTTGATTAACTGTAGTTGCAACAAAAAATGGCAATTACATGATATATTCATGGTATGCATAATTATGTACTTTAGCTTATTCCTCATAAATATCTAATAACATACTCAATACATTAAATATTAATAGTAGTCTACATACTTAACCCATATTTTTTAAATGAGCTTGTTCCCAGGGGCATGTGATACTCTGCTAGTGTCATATGGGACAGGCTAGGAGGAAATCATACATAAAGGTAATTTTTCAAACAGTGCAGATGCAGTTTTCTCTCTGAACTTTCTTTTGTGTGTTTGCGTCTCAAAAATACTGAATACATGTATTAATGGAACTTGAACAGAGGTCCTTAAAGGGAGCACGACAAAAAGTCTAGAGATAGGTATCTCAAGTGTCAAAAAGGTCTCAGCACAGTAGAACAAAATATCTGGCTCCAATATATCGTGGATTTGGAGTTCACTTTTTAATTCTCTTTTTTGGCTTGTGCCCGAGGACTTGCAGCCAGAAGAAAGGGAAGCAAGAAGTACAGGGAAAGGGTGAGAATCTTTCATCTGGCCATTAGCAGCCAAGTATCTTGTGTTAGCTATAGAGCAGCAGCAGAACTGCTTCAGTATCTCCTGTTGTTTATTTGCCATATTAAGTCTTGTATGTTCAGTGACCTTCATGTTTTTGCCAGTTTCTATTAGGATAAAGTATATAAAAATAAATAAAACCCTGTTTCAGTCTGTGGTGATGGTGGGTAAAAATTAGATCACTAAGGAAGTTTAGAGACTTTGAAAGGGTAAAAATCAAATTCTCCAGCAGAAAATGAAGATGTGATTTGGCAGCTGCATCATGAGAGAGATCTGGGGATCCCGGGCTAAGGCTGAATCCCGAGTGGAATTTATTAACATGGCTGTCAGGGGGAAGGTACAGGAGTTGGCCATTTTGAGAAGGATCTCAGTTAAAATGTGGAAGAGAAACAGAAGCAGACGGTTTTCTAACTGCTTGTGAAGAGAGTCCAGAGACTTTTGCTCCTCTGTTTACCCCAGAGCAGCACAGGCGGGGAAAAAAATGGGGGGGAAAATGCCCCTGTGGTGCCTAGAAAAACTATAGAGATGGGGTTTAGGTCTGCATGCAGGTACTGTGATCTCTGAAATAGTTTGGTCTCATTTGTCCTGCTTGCAACACCTTTCCAGCCATCAGATCTTCTGTTTCAAGGCAATTTTTATTCTGCCAGTGACAGTTCACATCTACATCACTCCCTGCGGAAGGAAGGAGTTTATACAAAATTCATAAAGTATTCACATGGATTCTCTTTCATATTACTCGAGCTGGATGCAGGCCTGTGAATGCTGATCAGAGAATAAAAGCAGGTCACAGTCTTTACCAGAGGCATGCACACTGACATTTCAGAGGTGGTTTTTTTTCATTATTTCAAATGTTTGCTCGTGTGTACAATTCAAGAGTGAAGCATTTCATGCTGAATACCAGCACAGTTTTCTACTATCTTTAACATCACCTTTCTTGCATCTCCATTGCTCAATGATAGAGTTGTCTGAGATGCAAGTACATCTGCACAGATCCATTTGCCCCCTGGCATACTATAAAATGGAAATGCCCTTTCTCTCCTCTCTACTGAATTATTTGTGCTTGCCCTTAACCATATCACTCCCTGCCACTAGATTCAAACACTCTTTAAGTATATTTCCTCAGGTGATGATGGCCAACGAGTTCAAGTGTGGTGTTCAGGAGCACAGTGGGAGAAGACCCGCCTCACCATGGTGCTAGACAGCTGTCGAGGGTGTGTGCTTGACTGGATTCCCTGTGCAATGGGAATGGGAAAATATCTCACAGTCCTAGGGGAACAGAAAGACAAAAACATCTGAATAGGCTTCGCTGCTCAGATTTAGTTTAGAAGTCAACTAAGACAGAGAAGGAGATCAAAGAGAAAATCTAGAGCTGTCATCGTTGTCCTGGGAGAATCAACATAATTCAGAGGTCAGGGAACACAAATTTCCTTTGTGTTTTTATTTGTCTACCAGCGTGCCCACAACAGAATCCTGTGTTTCATGACATCTCAGGATTGCAATACAGGACCCGTTTTTCCACTGATATGAAATTATACCAATTAGCTTATATAACTTGGTAATCTGACTGAGATCCTTATTTTTTTGGAGACCTGCTTCAAGTTTAAGTAACAGAAAACAAATATGATGCTATACATTTCATTTTAATGTAATATGACATACTCTTAGATGATTTCATGACAACAGAAGGTTTGAATTGATTTTCGGACATCCTGGTTCCTCAGAAAGAAACTGATGTAGAGGTGAAACAAAAGAAGGAAAAGTATGAAAAGTAATTTCATATCTTGAATTTATGTGGAACAAGTGAGGAGCTCCCAGCTATTTCTGACATGCAGCCCACCTCAGCAAAGGTTGTGTAAAACACAGCCATCAGTTACCAAGAGGGGTGAAAGTCCCTGGGCCACCAGCTGCAGAGTGAAGCTTCTCCATCTGTCTACGGCCTTCCAAGTACACATTCCACTGTCAGCCTTCTGCCTCTCAAGACAAAGGCTAGCACAAACTGTCTACTATCCACAGGGAAGTAAACAGGACCCCTCAGAATGGCTACAGGAATTGGTATCTTCTGCAGAGGATAGTCCCAAATTCCTAGCTAGTTGGGATATACGGAGAGAGCTTGTGTTAATTATGCTGAGCTGTCCACAATGCTCTGCTCAGGCTTGCTGGACTTGCAGAAAAACACTTTCCTGCAGGGCTGATGGCAGAGAGCGCTGTCATACATGGGCCAGGATCATCCTAGCTAGAGCTGCTTGGGAGGATGCCATTGCTGAAGCTGTGAAATCAATGCAAAAGTGGTCTGTGGCTTCCTTATGCTTAACTATCACTGGCAGCCATCTGAACCTGGAGTGCTAACAGATCTAATCCTGAAACAAAACCACTCCAGGAAGAGATCATGAAAGAACCATCAGCTTCTTCCATCTTCTCCTGTATCCTTCTTGCCCTGGCTGATTTCATGACTTGAGCTACATTTACATCTCTTTACATTTACATTTACATTTATCAATTTATGGAAGTGGGACATGAGGAGTTGAAGGAAGAGGAACAAGGAATCATCCTTTTTTGTCCTAAGTAATTGCAGCTCAAGCTGGCCATAATCTACAACTTTTGGCAGAAACAGAAGTAAAAAACCAAACCCACAACCTAAATCCAGCTAACTGTTGAAGAAGAAAAAAAAAAAAAAAGAGATACCAGCCAGAAATTCAGGAGCCTGTAGTACAAAATACTGGTGTGGTTTGTGACTGAAGAACACAAGACAAAACTGATTTGGAGCAGATCCACAGTGCATGCACCAGAGGAGACTCTTTGTCTCACAGATTTTGGCAGATGGCTGTTGGGAGTTGCCTAACATACACATGACAAAGCTGTGGTGACATCCAGGTGCAGGCCTGCCTTCTGCTGAAAGGGTTCCAGTGGAGTACACAGCTTGCACTGTGAAGCACAAAGGGTTGTAAATTCCCCAGCTGTTCATACAGCCTGTCATTACAGAGTCGTAGGGTTAAAGGTATGTTTGCTCTTGGTCCTGGTTATCATCTGGAGGTTCACGCTGATATCACGGTAAACCTTCCTTGATGCAGGAGTGCTGCTGTTGCTGAGGCCACCACCAGCATGGTCTCCTGCAGATGACTGCTGGACTTGAGCAGCTTGGGAGAAGCAAAGGATTCCTTCAAGCAGACCCTCATCCCAGCCTCAGCCAGCCTTGCTCTCTGCCAGCACTCAACACTGACACAAAGAAATTACAGTAGTGAAAATTTCCTACATGACTGCCATTTGGTGAGCTGAAATCAGACCAGGAAGCAAAATACCTCACACTGAGTTAAATTATATACGGAAGACTTCTCAGCTGTGTGGGTAATGACATCTGACTGTCCCCAGTGCCACTGCCTATTGTATATTCCTGGGCTGCTTGCACAAAAGCAAGAAGTGGAGCACTGAAAGACTGTCTATATCATAATAATGAGCTATTTGATTAATGAGTCATTTAATACATATAATTGTACAATATCTAGTAACAGAAAAGTCTCGAGCTATTCATGAGTCCCCTTTCCTGAGAAAGGAAGGATATACCGTTTCAGTGAGTAACCTGGAGAGAGAATTTGAGATAACATTACTACTATATCAATATCTTAGGAAATGCAGCCTCTGAGGGGATACATTATACTGTTATAAAATACTCTTTGCTGTGTTTTCACCACACAGGGGTGATGTGCTCCGTGGGCTACCTGATAGCTATGGCATAAGAAGGGCTTGTCACCTTCCACCTCTCCGTTTGGAACAGAACTGAGAGGTGGAGCAGTGGGCTGTCCTCCATCCCCAGGTCTTGGAGGCAGCTGGGACCTTTGGGTTTGGGGAAGTTTGACTCCAAAATAGGAAGAAATGAGCCAGATGCTGGCTGAAGTGAACTCCAGTTCCTCTACCAGAAGCAAGCTGTATATAAGGCTTGGAGTGGGGACAGGCATGGAGCAGAAATGTGATGTCTGCCATGCCTCAAACACCATTACCCAGCCATCCTGTGGAACCCCGTTGCCCACAGTGTCTGGGTGCAGTGCCTCACCTGATAACTGGTCTTCCTGCCTGGTGTCAACATTTCAGTGGGACTGAGGGTAGCCTTCATCAAGCAGAGGAGAGTACATGAGTGGCTGGGACCAGTTTTTCTGCCACAGATGTATACAGGCATGTTGTATCCATCTCATCCCTAGAGGGATGAAGAAAAAGAGATGATAGGAAGATTTCCTCCTGTTTGAGTTACCCCACAAACATACCACCACTCAAGTGCAAACACATGAAGCAGATCATACATGCAATTATGTACATTAGTAGGTGTTCTCTGTTTAGACACAATTTTTCATCTAAACAACAGCTTAGAATTCAAGAAAACCAGATGGAGCCTGGGAACAAATGCATCATGCTGTTCCTCAGCATACATCCACTACAAGCTGTGCTTCGAAAAGAGGCATGCCCACCTTGGGTGTTGCCCTGATGGACATGCACCAGCATCAGCCCAGTCCCATGGCTCAGTGATTGATACAGTACCACCCAGATTTGACGAGACCACCAGTAGGTATAACTTTGTCAGCTTTAACAGGCTCTCGCCGCTGCAGCATCTGAGCAGAGGAGGTCCTGGGCACCTCCAGGTGTCTGGCAGTCCTGCCGCGACCCTGCAGGATGAGAGGTTTTCACGAGCATCCTGTGTCCCGTGAGTGGGTGGGCGGGCAGAGCGTCTGTCGCGCCAGGACGGCCCTCCCTCGGAGCGCACCGGCACCGGAGCCGCGGGCGCGACGGGAGCGCAGGGCTGGCGTGATCCCGCCGGGAGCGAGCGGCATGGAGGGGGCCGCGGATAGCGCCCGGTTCGGCTACATCTTGGAGCTGCTGAAGCGGGACAAGGTAGGCACGGCGCCGGGACGGCACCCCCGGGACACGGCGGGGCGGGGAGGCAGCCCCGCGGGGAGAGACGGCTCCCTTCGCAAATGGTTTGTCGGGCTCCTTTAGGGGAACCTGCGGGCAGGAACGGCTCGTCTTTACCGCTAATGTACACTGGAGATTCGATTCTTATTTGCTGCGCACTTCCGAGGCTACGAGGTGAAAAAGTTAAAAAGCTAATTTCTCTGCGAAGTGTCCCTCAGCCCAGCACAGCTGGGCGGGCGCCTGTGGCCCTTGCAGCCCTGCTCCTGCTCCGTGTGCTGCGGAATGCCCCGCTCCAGCGCGCCGGGATGCGCCCTGCCGCTAGCCACCGGCTGCGGGCAACGCTGGAGAGGGAAGTGTCTCCCCCAGGAACTGATTCAGAGTTGGCAAGTATTTTGAGGAAAACTTGCGTGCGCGCTTCGTAGAGAAAAAAAAAAAAAAAAACGGGAAACTCAACTTCTTGTGCTGTTGAGCTACTGATACCTATGAAAACCAGGTAGCATCAAAGATTCAGATGTCGTGTTTTTCCGAAAAAATGAAACAGCCACAATATTTTTAAACTTAAAAATAAGTGTGGCAAATAATGGTGCTATTGGAAATATTGTTTGTTCCAGACTCATCCGGATGACTTTCCCGCATATCTCCAAAGGCTGCCTTCACAACCAGCTCTTTGGATGCATCTTTTTGCCCCTCCCTCTCCTCCACTCCCTCTTCTAAAAGTTCTGGAAGAACCTTTAGAGCAGGTGAGTGAGGAGTTTCCTGGGTGATTTTCTGCTTCTCCTTGCTTAGGAGTAATCATGCCGGGGCTTTAAAGGAAAATTCAGTCTTGTTCTGTCCATTTTATACAACAAACAAAATCATAAAGTGTTTCAGGCCAGAAACTCCTTCTGGCTGGGATGTCCCTGCAATGGGGTGTTACATCCATCCCTTATCCCACAGTTAAGCAGTTGATCTGACACCCTCTGCAAGAGCATATGGCTTGTGCAGAGCTGGCACAGTACTGTGAAATACGCATGTTTATTACAAACAGTGCTGTTGTTTATACATAGACAGTGACACTGCCAAGTCCCATCATCACAGATGCTTGATGTACATGAGGAAAAGGGGAGCAGCATCAGTTGTGTGACCGCCACAGACTTTCCACAGTGGTGATCACTGCTCTACAGCGCCCAGCTCCGAGACCTCTTGCTCTCCACATTTTCCTTTTGCATTTTTTTGAACCTTCAGACCAGGGTTTTAGATTACAGCCTCTTTGTAATTTATTGATGTTATCCAGCAGCTTGGAGGTGTTTTGCTGGGATAATTAAACTGCTTTCTCAGATTACATAAATCATGCCAGCAAAAGGACTCTTCTGCAAGGTAAACTGTATTTGCTTGGGGTCAGGGTATTGCTGCTTAGAGGTTCCAGCACTCCAGTTTTGCCTTTCCCATTTCCCCCCATCAATAAAGCTTTTGCAATAAAGCCTGGAAGCATTAACGTTCTCTGAGTTAACTGCCAAGCATCTGGCTTTCACTGAACAAAGAACTATTAGAAAATCAGGATGCAATAAGAATACTTGACACTTGCACACTCAGCTCTCAATATGTAGGGTCCCTGCAAGTATGATGCATCAGCCCTTGGACCCTGGGCACATGACCCCTTTTGGCAAGCATGCTGTTTTTCCACTTAGCTGGCAACCTCCATCAGACCTCTCAAACAGGGCAAATCATTATATATCACTTTTCCCCGGGGGAATGTCACTTCAAAAACCTGTTATCTCTTTTAATGATCTGTACTCATTATTCTCCTGTGACTCCCCTTCACACACACAACTTGCACATCATACCTAGAACAGAAAGATGCATGTAGCACTTTCAGTTCCAATAAGACAGTCCTTGTGTAACCCATATATCCACAACATCTGTTTAGGCTCACTACAATACTCTCTGAGATATTCTGGGCCTCCATGGCACCTGTCACAAATGTCACAGCGGCATCTGAGAATTCCAAAATACCCGAGAGACAGATTAACAACTAACTGCATTTTTTATCAGAGGCACTGGCACAGGAGATTGTATGACCTTCTTTCAGGATTCTGAACTCTCAGTTCAAACCACAGCAAGGACACTCGTTTGTCTCAAAATGATATATTATTCCAGAACCAGTCTCAGGCTTCTTCCCTGTAAGTTTACTTTTGCAGTAGTCAAAACACACACATTCCTACCCCAGTAATTCACCCAAACTCCAGTTCAAACTGTTTTACTTGCATAGGTGTTTTTTGAAATGCGTATGATTCTCTTGTAGTATTAACTTCAAAGAATTTTTAAATGCTGTAAAGAAACAATCATATCTGATGGGGTAAACAATGCCAATACTTGCCATCTGTTTCGAAAAACCATTTTTGAGCATTCTTCTCTAAGCAGAATAAAATCAATAAGCTGATAAAAATCAATGTGAGTCTCAGAGGGAAGCTAACAACACCAACACTGTCCCTGTGGCCCCTTTATTTAATTGCAATAGGGATCTTGGCATGCTCTATTTTTTAATCAAGGCCCTGACCCTCTCTTTTTTCCCTCTCTTGTTTGCTTTGTTTTACCATCTATTCCTACACTCCACATATTTTGCAGAAACCAACAGTTTGTGGTTCATAAGGATCAACTTTTAGAGCTATTCTGCAGAAAAAAACATTTAGAGAAATAGATATTACTGAAAACAAGCCCCAAAACCCATATGATATGAACATGAGAAGTATATAAAAGTAATTTTAAGAGCATTTCAGGTTCTGCATGCTCTCCACCTGGAACCTGCAGGGGGACACTGATTTCTGTCCCTATCTTCTGCTTGATCTCATGTAATGACTAATGTAAAATTCTCTTGTGGTAGCACTTTAGCTTTTGTCCACGTGACAGTGAGGGATAGAGCTATACAGGGCTTCAAACCAAAATCACAATGAGGAGCTGGAGAGGGGAAATGCAGCATTTAGTCATGTCTGTGGTGGCTGGCAGGTGACTCTGGGCTGCCTGACTCAGCCGAACTGGAGCTCTGCTCCTCACACTAAAGAAGATAAGGCTTTACATATTTCTTGCTTATGTGCAGAAAACTGCTTCTTTGGGGTTGGGGTCCCTAAGAGGAGAATAGTCCTCTAAGAACAATTTTCTTCCATTTGCAGAGTATTCAAAAGCATGCCATGTGTATATTGCGAGGGGCATTTGCACAAAGAAGTTACTCTGGTTGAAAGAGTATGTAAAAGTAACTTGGAGTTCAGTGTCAGGTAACAGCATTAAGTTAGGTACTACAGAGAGGTCTGAGTTTGAAATCGAGCAGTCAAGAGCAGTTAAAATCCAATTTGCCTGTCTTTGCAGCTTTTACGCAGTTACTTGGCTGGGTTAGCCAGCCTGTGTGACAGAGGTGTGTTTCCACATCTTAGACATGTCCTCATCACTCCAGCAGTGGTTTCCCTGAAGCACCTAGCAGCACATGGGATGTGACACGGCAAGGGTGAGCTGCCAGCTTTGTCCTCTGTGACAGGGGTATCTACAGCCTGAAGCGAAGGAGAGAAGGCTCCGCATGTGTTCCACATGTACTGTACTATTTTTTGTGTCATATCTTTATGGTGTCAGAAACTGAGCCTGTGACTGATTTTCTTGCAAACATGATTTAAAAATTTTGTTTTATGTAAATTGTTTCTATTCTAAATCCTTTTTAAAACAACCTTACATCTTCTTTCTGCTAAACAGTAATCATTTCTTTAGAGGTAGGACTCTCTCCTAATTCAGAGCTGGAAGATATTTTGATTTGAGTGTCACGTATTTTTGTGAAACTTTTTCATTTTAATTCTTTCATTTGCTGGCTAGTGATTACAATGTATGGAAGGAAAGAGCAAAGTCCTCTATGTGGGCTATTGCCTGTAGCTGCTCCTTGGATTCTCTGCTGCTTTTCAGGTGTCCTGGAACTGAAGCAGAGTATTTGTACATGTGTCTATAAGCTAAAAAGTAAAGATACACTGAGCCAATTCAGCACATTTTGAGACATGCTATCTACAAATCCTACCCAAATCTGATTGCAGACCCAATACTCTGGCAGTTCAGTGAAATGTAGTCTTTATTGACTCAGCACTCAGCAGTGGCATGTGGGATCTTCCGAACTTGTCCAGTCCAGCTGATCAGGTTATGGGATCTGTTTGTAAACCCCTCCAGCCTTGAGGATTATGGGCCTGTAGCACACCTCTGCAGAGAAGACAAACAACTCTGAACCAAGGGATTAGGGACTGATATTTTTGTTTTATGACGAGATCCTCAAGCCATAGTTACGTTCATTTTGAAACACCCAAGGCCTGCAGATCTGTGATGGCTCTTCAGGGTCACACAGTTGAAGGGCAACCATTGTGAAGAAAAAGTTGAGCCTCTCTTCCTGAGCCAAAACAGGCACATTTCTCTCAGGCAGCATAAATTCCTGCCTTATTGCTGAGGGGACAGTATATCTTTCAGCCTGCATGACTGGGAAAATCCTGTTGATAGAAGTCATCTTCATTAGGTTCAATTTTCAGGACTAAGTAGAGAAGCAAATTGCAGCACTGGCAATTTAGAGAGAGCAGGATGTGGGCTAACACCCCTCTGAATTCATCCTGGAAGAAAACACATTGCGCAGGGAGAAAAGTGTCTGTGTGATAGCTCAGTCCCCACATCAGTCATACTAGCTCAGGAAAAAGTCTGTTTTCATCCTGCATATCTCCAGTGTGATGCATTGGCTCTAATACTGTCAGTCAGATGAAGGCAGACCAGCAGGAAACTGACTCAGTCTCAAGCCATGGTTGCAAAAGCAGCATGAAAATAAATGTCTTGAAAAGCTTTGGTCTGAAGACCTACTGAAGGCAGAAGAGGTGTTGGCAGAACTGTCCTGGTGCTTTGGGACAGTCTCATGTTTTTTCATGCAGTAGGACTGCAGCTGCACTGTTTAACAAGTGTAGGATTTTTACAGCTTGTTGGAAAGCAGTGCTGCATCCTTCTTGAAACTATATAGATAGTTAATGCAAATGAGCACCTGGAAGATTTCTGCGTATCAATTCTTGAATTAATAGGCACATTTAACCTGAGGTAAGGGGGAAATAGGATGGCAACACCCACCCATCCCAATTTCTGTCTTCTTCTGCTGTCTTGGGAGTGCAGGCCATGCTGTAACTCCTAGTCAGACCCTGTCTGCTGAGGTGAATTTTGAAGGATGTGTAGAACTACTTAGACCCTACCCAGGTATTACTCCATGCAAAAGGAGGGCCTTGTGAGCAGAATGATGCACGTCTTTGGCTGGAAACAAAGCAGAAGGGTAGGTCTGACTTCTGTAGTCATGCTGATCTTGTTGACCCCATTTTCGGAAGCTAAGGACAGGAGCCTTTTCTGACACTGGTTTGTGCTTTTATCTTTTTAATGTATCAGTCATTCCTAGCTGTTGCTTTTTCCTCCCAGTACCTAAAGCTAATGAGAATTTTGGCACTGCAAATTTAGTAGTCCTGGGCTGGGGGAGGATCAAAAGGC
The DNA here is from genome assembly GCF_000738735.6 of Corvus cornix cornix. NCBI lineage: Eukaryota > Metazoa > Chordata > Aves > Passeriformes > Corvidae > Corvus > Corvus cornix. Next base: position 45,706,719 of record NC_046357.1, on the reverse strand, counting down.
TAGTAAAAAGGTATGTGTGCAGAAGAGGGAGTTTTGCCCTTTGGAGACCTTCAAGGACATTTTCTTCCATGTAACATCTTAATGTGCTGGAGGTGGTAATTAAAATCTTGCTCTAAAGTACTCTGAAGCCAGAGCAAACAGGTACACAAACAAGATAATACCTTAATGAACTAGTAAGGGATTGAACAAAGAATCATTCACAAGTCCTGGCAGTAACAGTAGTTGGCACTGTGGTCCATGTGAAGAATGCAGGAGGACAGGGGAAAATGTGTGCTCCAGGTTTGTCCGCACTAGCAACACCCACCTGCTCCTGTCATCTACACCTCTGCCATGAAGTGCAGAATCATTTTCCTTGCTGTGCCACCAAAGACAAAATTTCTTCCCACTGTTTCAAAGTCAGCTGTAGAGCCAAGGGGTCTTTGTTCCAGTCTGAGGCTGATAGCTTTTTTGGCCCTGTCTCAACCACAGTCCAGTGTCATGGTGGGTAGTGTGCTAGTGAAGACAAGTGCTTATTAAAAGCTGCCTGCCTGTAATGTCATGAAATCTGGGAATAGTAGAGATGGTTAAGAGATAATATACTTATTCAGAGGCTTGCAAATCAAAACATATTCAAAACATAGTTGGAAGGCTGACAACACATGACCTTACCAACCTGTTCTCCCCCCTGCCCAGGTGAGTGACATGTTTCAGTTTGAATACACATACTGTACATTTACTGGCACTATCAAGCACAGTACTCTGTATTTTTATGAGATTGGTTACTAAAGTAAATGTTAAATAATATCTTTGTAAGTGTTCTGTAGAAAATTCTTTGTTGTACTGGACATGTAAAAAATCACCTCTGTCTTCATGATTTCTGAGGGTAAATTTCCATTCAAGTTTCATATCCAGGCCACTGGAACCCAGGTGTAAATAATGCCCAAGTAAGACATTTCAACTATGTTTGTTTTATTGATTCATACGGAAAGTAGTTTTGAGGGGAAAAGGGAACTTTTTGTCCTGATGTTTTTCTTCAAATAGGCAAGTAGGTCAAATTTAGGATTTGTGAAACAGACAACGTTTCATCATTCGCATAACCCAGGCTTCATGTACTTTAATTAAGTGAATCTCCTTCAGCTGTGTAATGTGAGGACAGTGTATGCTTTCACTCCAAGCTTGCTAACTGGTGTTTTTTCTCCCTTAGCCTAGTGCTATGTTAACTATTGCTACTGCAATGGTTGTGTCTGCACCCTTGCTAAAACCTGAGGATGCTGGAAATTTAAAAGTATTTTTGTGTGTTCTGGTGGATGGTGGAAGGAGTATTTGCTACCCCTTTTCCAAGAGAAACATGGTGTAAGGGGAGGGTAGGAGGTGCTGGCTGTCATAACCACTTCCTCACCTCTTTTTCATCCTAGCTGCCACAAAAGCTGCCTGGTGCACACCTCCTGCACGATATTGGAGAACTCACAGCAGTCAGGCAAAGTCCCCAGTGACTAGAAAAGGGGAAACAACATGCCAATTTTTAACAAAGGGATGAAGGAATGTCTGGAGAATTACAGATTTGTGAGCCTTATTCAAGGCTTCAGTAAGGGCAAATTGTGCTTCACCAAACTGATCACCTTCTGTGATGGGGTGGCTGCAACAGTTGACACAGGAAGACCAAGAGATGACTTCTGTAAGGCCTTTGACATGGTCCCACATGACATCCTTATCTCCAAATTGGAGAGACATGGATTTGATGGATGGAGTATTCAGCAGATAAGGAATTGGCCAGAGAGTTGTGGTCAATGGCTCTGTGTCCAGGTGAAGGCCGGTGATGAGTGGTGTCCCTCAGGGGTCTCTCTTGGGACTGGTGTTTTTCAGTATCTTTAAAAATGATGTGGACAGCGAGATCCAGGGCCCTCAGCAAATCTGCAGATGGCACAAATCTGAGCAGTGCAGCTGGACACACCAGAAGGAAGGGATGCCATGCAGGGAGACCTGGACAAACCTGAGAACTGGGCCCATGAGAACATCACGAAGTTCAGCAAGTGCAAGGAGCTGCACCTGGGTTGGAGCAATTCCAGATGTGAGTACAGACTGGGAAAAAAAGTCATTGAGAGCAGCCCTGAGAAGGACTTGGGGTTTCTCATGGATGAAAAGTTGGATATGAGCCAACAGTGTGCACTTGCAGCCAATTGTATCCTGGGTTGCATCAAAAGAAGTGTGGCCAGCAGCTTTTGTGACACCTCACCTGGAGTACTGCATCCAGCTCTGCAATTCTCAGCAAAAGACAGACACAGACCTGTTGGAGTGAGCCCAAAAGAGAGCTACAAAAGTGATCAGAGGGCTATAGCACCTCTCCTGTGAAGACAGGCTAAGAGAGTTGGGACTGTTGAGCATGGAGAAGAGAAGGTTCCATGGGGACCTTACTGTGGCCTTTCAGTACTTAAAGGGGACTTAACAAAAAAGAGGGAGAGGAGTTTTAAAATGGCCAGGTAGTATAAAAAGGGGAATTAGTTTAAACTTAAAGAGGGCAGGTTTATATTGAATATTAGGAAGAAATTCTTCACTGAGAGGGTGGTGAGACACTGGCACAGGTTGCCCAGAGAAGCTGTGGATGTTCCATCCCTGGAGCAAGGCCAGGCTGAATGGGGGCTTGAGCAATCTGGTCTCATGGAAGGTGTCCCTGGCCATAGTAGGGGGACTGGAATTAGATGTTTAGGATGACATAAGACAATCTTAAGCTGTGTTGGGGGAAATTTAGGTTGGACATAGGAAAGAATTTCTTCAAAGCCCAGGGAGGTGGTGGAAGTATTTAAGGAAAGACTGGATGCAGCACTTAGTGCCAAGGTCCAGTTGACAATATCGCTCTAGGACATAGATTGGACTCGAAGGTCTCAGAGGTCTTTTCCAACCTGATTGATTCTGTGATTCTGCCATCTTCAACATCCCTTCCAACCCAAACCGTTCAACAATTCAGCGATTTTTTGTCATGGGTACCACGGGAGGTGATCAATTGCAGGGTCTGAGCGCGAAAGCACTCAATACTGCCGGCCGCCGGGACGGGCGGTGTTTCCGGTAACGCTTGGCGAGAAAAAGGACCGAGACAATAGCAGCGAAAGAGCCGGCGTCCCGCGGGGCGCGGCGCGGCGGGGGCAGCTGGACAGCTCCGCTGTGCGGCTGCTGCCGCGGGCGCGCACGCCCCGCCCCGCCCGCGCTGCCCCGCGCCCGCCCGCCCGCCCGCTCGCCCTCTCGCTCGCCCTCTCGCTCGCCATTTTGCGCCGGGCGCCGCCGCGGGCGCTGCACCGTCCGCGTCCCGGCCGCCCGCCCGGGCTGACGGCGCCCCGGCGCAGGAGGAGGAGGTGGAGGAGGAGGAGGCGGCGGGATGGAGAACGATCGGCTGGAGAGCCCGGTGAGCACGGGGGAACCGGCGGGGCGGGGTGCGTCGTCCCTCCGCTTGTGATGCGGGGGGCTATAGGGTGTCTGCCTGCCTGCTTGCCTGCCTGCCTGCCTGCCTGTCTGTCTGTCTGTCTGTCTGTCTGTCCCCCCGGTGTGCGCCGACAGGTTCGTCCGTGCCCGGCCGGTAGTGCAGCCGGGACGGCGGGCAGGGCTCGCAGGGAGCTCCGACGGGTGCGGTGCGCGCAGGGGAAGCGCTCCCGGAGGGCGCCGGGCGGAGCGGGCGCTGCGCTGCCGCCGCCGCTGCCTGCGCCCCCCCGACACTGGTGCTCGGCGGGGCGCGGTGCCAGGGGCGGCCGCGGGGGTCACGGAATTACTGAACAGCCGCACCGATCCACAGGCGGCTCTTTGTGCGACAGATACAAGACGTAAATAAACGTATAAATAAATAAATAAATAAATAATGTTTCTGACTCGAAACTATTACCCTAATGAATTCAAGACAGTTGCAGCCCTTAAACGTGAATTATACGTCAAGAAAGCCTGTTGTTTAACCAGTCTGACACTTAATTTCTTTTTTCCCCCCTTCCTCTTCGTAAGCCAGCGAGCAAGCTAAACATATGGACTCCTATTGTTAAGAAGTATGGTTGCATTCGTTTCACTAGGTCCTTGAGTGGAATTAAGACTACTCCCCTCCTTTCCTCCCCTGCAATGCAGACATGACCTAAAGATGAACTGAGTTTGCCTAGTGGCAATGCTCACTTCAGTTGAAATGAATGGTGTCAGTGCTTTCATAAATGTTAATTGAGATTTGTTTTAGTCAGAGAAGTGCCTCAAACCAGATAAAACTGTGTGCATTTATTGTACAGAGCTGGGGTTTGGTGACATAGAGCAGTGCCATAACTCTTGGTGGCTTGTGTTTTCCTGCGCTTACACTTGTTTCTCCCTCTTTCTATCATGAAGGTTGCCATTAAGGGTATTGAAAGAGAGCTTATCTGCCCAGCATGCAAGGAATTGTTTACCCATCCACTGATCCTTCCCTGCCAGCACAATGTCTGTCACAAATGTGTGAAAGAAATACTTTTTGCGTTTGAAGACGCCTTTGCTGATGGAGGCTCTGAATCCTCTAATCAGAGTAGCCCTCGAATTAGAATCTCTGCTTCTAGCATGGACAGAATTGACAGGATTAATAGATCAGGTATGTATCAGAATTTGTGCATGTTTTCCTGATTTTATTATTAGACTGGCTTGAGCTGAATGGTATCTGCATTGGTAAAATGTCTTCCTGGTACTCCTGATACGGTTACAGAGATGACTTAGGGATAGTGCTACTCTTGTTCATTTTGTGTCAAGAACAATGGGAATATTTTTAAGGACAATGCACTCTGTTTCATCTATAATAAATGTCTTTGTGGCATTTTGTAAATCTTTATAACCATTGTGTTTGTTTATTTCTGTATTTCATTTACATAGAGATGCAATAGCATCATGTTCAGTAGCGTGGAGATGTAGATTTTGGCAATTTTCATTGCCTGTCAGTGGTTTGCTCTGGTTTCAACCAGCCCCAGTGCAGTAGTTCTGACTTCCTTCTGAGCCTGTGCAGACTTTGCAAGTTAGAGTTTTGTCCTGCCCACTTCATTATGCATACAGTAAATAATTATCCATTGGTTATGATTATTGCATGATTGCAGATTTGAAGGACAGATGACTGTAAGCAGACAGCCCTAACAGCCTCCTTCATTGTGGTCTGCTCGAAGGTTTAAGGAGTGCTTAGCTGTAGGACTCCTCATGCTCTTTGTGGTATCATGCTAGGAAGATTCTTGCAGTCAGTGTAATCCACGGATGAGTTGATCTGCTTTTATACAGATGCATTGAAAGTGATTTGTGCATGCTTTACTTCTTAAAAGATACCTCATCTTGGCTTTTAGGCTTTCTTCTGACGTAATTATCCACTTTAAAACCACATTCCCCCGTGCTCTGGAAGAGCTACTAACAAGACAAACTCTAAAGCTCTCTCTTATATTTTGTGTTACTAAAGTTCATCCTTCCCAGTTTTCACAGATCAAATGTGCAAACAACTAGTGAATTGTTAGTACTGGTACTCTTTCAAATGAGTCTGATAAGCAAAAAACCACCAGTTTTTGGTACTCCCCCTGCCACCACCACCCTGTCCTGAGATACATGTACACAAGTTGTTGCAGGAGTTGTAATCTTTAAATCCACTGGAGTCTGCCACCATCTCAGCAAACTGATTGGAATATATCTCCTCATCTGACCTGCTAGTAGAGAGGTGATTGCTTTCCTAAAGACCTGTTTGATGAGTAGCAAGAGAAAGTTGAGACTTGGAAATAATGAGCTTCCCCCCTCTTACCTCAAAGAGCATTGGGCAGATGCACATCACAGGAAAATTATCATCTCAGACAGTTCAAATTTGCAGAATGAAAAGCATATGGAAATGGCAGCATTAAAGAATAAATTTGTAAATTCAGGTTGTACTGTCTTTGCTTCTAATGTAACAGGCGTTGTAGCTCCATTGCTATATCAAGTGTGAGATTTGCTCTCAGACAGTTTGGTACCAGCAGTGGTCGCCAGCTTGCAATTTACATTTGCACAGTTGTTGTCTTGCATCTGGAGTACTCAGATTGTGCATTGCCTTGCTAAATTGGGTTTGTGATCTGTAGGGGAATTTGCAAGAAAACAGCTCCGTAAGAGAGAAAATGCTAAGAAAATATCCAAAATAGGGTCTCACATGCATAACAAAAGCCTACTAGAACTTCTGGGAGGCTCATGCAGGGCATGTCAGTGTCACATTTCAAAAGGCATATGACACCTTCCCACTATGGTTTTTTTTGTTTTTTTTTTCCCCCACTTAAGGAATCCCTGATGTCTCCATAAGGAATATAATCTATTTTAAATGGGTTTGGCATTTAAATTCTTGGTATGCCAGAAGGAGCTGGTCGGTATTTGGTCCTGTTCTGTATTTGTTGTGCACACACAGCTTGCATTTACAAGTACAATTTATCTTAATGTAAAAAGGACAGAGCTCATTGAAATGGAGTATATGTGCTGCTTAAAATCCAGTGTGTTGGTTTAAAAATACTCCTCTTTATATTGTATTTAAAATCATTTTTAATTAAAAAAATGATGCGGTATATAACATGAAAATGAAGGCTATTTCTCATTGTTGTTCCATTACCTTTAATGTTACTGTAATTACAGTGTTGGTGTAATTAAAGTGTGTAATGTGGTTATGTTGACACTTGTGAGAATGTTGGAAATATCTCTCCCTGTCCCCCTCCTCCCCAATGCCTTCTTTCTCCCTTTTCCTGTTCTGCTTAAATATTACAGTTGTTTGATATGCTAGGAAATTAAACATTCTTGCCTTTCAACCCTGCAGGAGTTTAACAGCCACAGGAGAGAAAGGAGTTGATGCTTTTCATTTGAACCATTGTAAACCAATGGTATATCTCATTTCTTGATGTCTAAACAGCTCTCTGTTCATTGTTTGCAGCCTCACAGAGGAGGTCTTTTGGGTGCAGAGGTAGAAATGCTTCACTTCTTGTGTTGGCTAGAGATAGTCTAGCATTTAGATCTCGAGTTAACTATTGTTGGTTAGCATATAGCTTTTTGTCAGTGGTCAAGTCCACAAAAAGGCTTTTGCAGTGAGCAAAGGTACAGCAAAGAAGTTCTGTAAGGACAGCTTTTCATTCTGTGCAAGACTGATTTAAAGGTCAACTGGACTGGAATTCAGTTAAGGGTTGGATTAGATTTTTTTCCTTGTGTGTGTACATGACTGAATATATATTGGTGGGTGCAAAAATGCAGAACCCCAGCAACCACCACACCACCTCCTCCACCCCCTGCTTTTTAATTTTCAGGAGTTTACATGCTTATGTTTCAGTGCAACTGCTGTCTTACTGGTAATGAAGAGTGATTATTGGATTGATCTTCCTAATGTTTACGCGTCATGTTTAGCCATGACTTTTTAAAGGAATGTAATATTGGTTCTTCATTGTATCTAAGCCTGCTTCATTTGATGAAGAACAGATTGAAATTTACACCATGTTGATATGAGTAGGTAGATCTGAATCTCACAGTTTATCACAGCACATGAATATGTGAGGAAAACAAAACATTTTGCATTTACAGACTTGTAATATTTGGTGTGTCTAATGACACAATCAGATTGAAGGATGGTCAGTGTTTTAATTATATCTCATTTCCAAAATTGAAAAGCTCAGTCACTGTGTGGACTTTTTAAATACTGATTTCTTACTTTTTTATGTAACGGTCGGTCAAAAATGAGAGAAAAAGTCCCCAAATTCCTTGTTGCCACAGTATTGACAGACACATGAGCAATCCATAGGAATATAGGTGTCCTTCAAGAAAGATGTGAACTGAGCTAAACACAAATCTGAATTTCACACTCAGTGGAGGACAAAGCAGCTGATCGGAAGAGGGAGTTTAAATTGCCTCAGTTGAAGGCTGAATGTGTCACAAAACAGAGATACCACACGATACTGTCAGACCTCTTGGAAAGCTGTCCGTATCTGTTCTTTTGGCAGAAAGCACTTTCGATTTGTGAAAAACTAAAGTGTCTGAAAGTAACATTTGAGCTCTGCTGGCTTCTCTCATGAGGCCTTTCCCCTCTCTGTGCTTCCTCTCTCTTTCTCTTCCCCTTCCCTCTTTATCCCTTCCCCTTGCTAACCCTATCCCCTTCCCCCCTCCCCTTTTTCCTTCCCCCTAAAAGTCCATACAAAAGCATCACCTGAGATATGGGGTGGCAGTATATATTTATATTTTAAAAAACCCCCAACCTTTCAAGAGAATCCAGTTGACTTTTAAATCTTTTTTTTTTAAACTTTCACACATTTAATGTCCGTGTCTTCCACAACCATAAAATTCTGGTAATACTGTTTACTTGGAAAACACAACTTTATCTTTAAGATGTCTTATCCCTTTGCAAACCATTCACTGCAGCTTGGACTTTTCAACATTTTAAGTGTTGGTACCTCTCCTTGGGAAGATGACATTTAAACATTGTCTTTAAAGGACATACTTAAGATTGCTCTTCAACCCAAGTCATTGCAATCTGTATGGTAATATTTCTGAGTCTGAGCATGAGTGTATGTTGTGATAATTTTTTGTAACTGATTGAGCAACTTACTGTAAGTGGAGCAATCAGTTTACAAATCACAGTGGAAAATTTCATGTGATGATTTCTAATATTTCACAAAATACATATTTGCCTGTTGTAAACTGAATTGGCAAAGGAAAGAGAATGTGGGTAGGACCTAAGTTTCCCTGAGCTGCATGTCTATATATGTCTACAAAATCCAGGGGTTTGTTGCTCTGGTTTTTTTGTGTGTGCTTTTTCTTTGTTAGGATCTTTTTTGTGTATAACCAGAATTCAGTTTTAGCAAACTGGACACAAGACATATAGAAAGACAGTGTCCAAAGTAATTTGTTACTTCATCACTGCATTCTTCTTAAAATACGAGTGTAGAAATCCTTTAAGCAGAAAGCAAACTAGAGTGTTCATATTTTAACACTCTCTAGGCAGAAAGAGAATGTGTTTCCTTACTTTTGAGTGTCAAAGTGGCAGAACACTCCAAGAAGGTTTGCAAATAAATTTCCAAGATTTAAAATAGGAGAAAAACCCCAACCTAGACTCTCGAAGTGCTGTCAATGAAAAGGGATGAGACATCTGAAGGTGTGCAGGACTTCCTTGATACTGGATTGCTTTCCGTAAACAATGTCACCAGTCTTTGCAGAGCATCGCTCATGATGACAGTCTCATTTTGGTCCACCATGGGCAGAATGAAAGGCCTCCATTGGGATGGATATGAGTTTCAGATTGTATTTTTAAACTTGACCACTGCACCATGTTTTTTTTTTTCCTTGTTATCTTGCTTTGTCATTATTTGTTCTCTGCTGTAGCCTACTACTTGTAGGCAGTCGTGATATGTGCCACACTGTATGATTATTTTCTTAGTTTCAGCAAATGTATGTATTCTAGATCACTTTTTATAGCTACTGTCTGCATGGCACTGCATGTGAAGTCATATTTTTGTCTAAGACGTAGTAGAAGTCTATGTAGAAGATTTCTCTGTGTTGACGTGTGCAGTGCTGGCTTGGAGCATACACTGGAAATACAGTTTGTGTTTCACTGCTGTTGCTGTGCCTTGCATGCGTGTGTTGCTGTGTATGCCAAGTTATAGGTACTGCAGGATGTGCAGTAATTAATTCACTTCAAGTAAGTACTGAAAAAATATGAAATCTGAAAAAAAAATCTCTGCTCCCTTAGCCAGAGAGTTGTATACCTGTCTTGTGTCACCCATCCTGTTCTGTAACTGCAGCCTAGTTCTGCTCAGAATTTACAGAAAGGCATGAGACCAGCTGGGTGGGAGACTGTCAGTGCATGCACACTTATCCATGCTCCAATTGTGACTTCTTAGCTGACAGTCATGCATAACTACCACGGGTCAAATTTCAAAGATATTTAAAGGAACTAATTCCTTGTAGGAGTGTTGGTTTGGTGTTTCATTTGAAGAGACTGGAAAGGGCATGACAGGAATGGAGGTTTTGGATTTTAAAGTGAAGGGGCAACAGCAGAGCAGCCCAAGGCAAGTGTATTTTGGGTAGCATCACAGGACACTTCAGAAAGAAAAAAAGCATTATTATTATTATTATTATTATTATTATTATTATTATTATATTAGCATTTTTGATGGGAAAACACTGATTAAATACAGAGAAGTACGGATTTCCCTTTCTGAAGAACCAATTTCCACACTAAGAATTCAGCTTTAGGTCATACCTCCGTTTACAAATTTGTTAGTGTCCTGGTTTCAGCTGGAATAGAGTTAATTATATACTGGAGTATATACTGGAGGGATAACAATAATTAAAAAAAATAGCAATGCAAAAGAGAAAGAGGAATAAAATCCAAGAGAAACAAGTGATGCACAATACAATTGTTCACTCACTGCCCTGTGCCCAGCCTGTCCCAGCTGACTGCCCCTAGTTTATGTTCTGGACATGACATTATGGTATGGAATATCCCTTTGGCCAGTTTGGGTCAGCTGTCCTGGCTGTTCTCCCTCCTGGCTTTTCATGCACCTGCTCACTGGTGAAGCGTGGAAAACTGAAAAGTCCTGGATTTAGGGTAAGGACTACTTAGCAACAGCCAAAACATCAGTGTGTAATAACAACATTATTCTCACACTGAATCCACTGTACCAGCTACTGAGAAGAAAATTATCTCTAACCCAAATGAAATCAGGACATTTAGTTATACTGACATGCAGTGCTCTCAAAGAGATCTTAAAACAATGTACCAGCGCTACAGAAGGTGGGTTTTTTTGTAAGGGGAAGCTGAGAGGATACAAGTTAAGCCTAAAGACTGGCTTAGCCTGCTTTTGAAATACATACAGGATTGTTTCTGGTCGTTGCATCCTGTGGGCTCATGAGTGAGATGGGATGCACTCCTGGTTTGGTAACCTCAGGAGCATCACCTTGTGAGTAACCTCTGAGTCTGTATGAGCCAGTCCCCTAACAGACTCAAAAGGCTCCTTAGGTTAGTGGCTTTTCTTGAGCCTGTGATTTTATTTTGGAGAGGGTAGCTGTTTGGTAGGAGTGCAGCTTCTCTGCAGTTCCTCCTTTAGAAATTAATAAAGATAGAGGTACCCTGTGGAGATCTGTGGTTCCTCAGTTCAGGGTGGAGGAATCTCTCCCATATAACTACCTCAGACTCCCCTTTGGTGTGCAGGACTTATTTCGCAGTTCTCCTTTAGTGAGGTCTTTCAGCAGGGGCCAAGTCAGCCTCTGCATTTTTTGACTAAATGATTTGGCTGAGATATCATACTGTTCCCTCATTTTCCTGGCTTTTTTATGATGTCTCTTAGGATGAGTAAAGTAAGTTTGAACTCAGCCAAAGCAAGCTTCAGGGAGCTCAAAGTTGGCTATATTTTTCTGTTGCTCTGGGAGTAAGCATCTTTCACTTTAATATCTTAGGAAGCTGTTGCTCTCTATATGGGCAACCAGTTAGTCTAAAACCACCTGGCTTCCACGAGGTTTTGTGTTTATTGTTTCAAAAGGCTACAGCCTGAGTGTATCCAAAACTAGATAAAGAAGGTAGAATTGGAACAGCTAAATTTATCTTAACATAAAATTAAGTTTTAGAAGAGTAATTTGTAATGTCCCTTGGAGTCAGAAATTACAGTACCTTGTCAGGGCGATTGTATTCTTTTTGGGTTGGCAGACTGCGTCTGAATTGGTGTTGTACTGGTTTGGATGATGTGCTACAGTCTGGAATTGATTCATAGATTCCTGGGCTGCTTTTAAAATCTAAACCAGTTTGGTTTGTGCTCATTCTAAATTGGGCTTTGGTGTCTACACAGGCAGAAAACGCAATTCACTGACTCCTAGATCGACTCTGTTTCCTTGTCCTGGTTGCCAGCGGGATATTGATCTTGGAGAGCGTGGCATCAATGGCTTATTTCGCAACTTCACTTTGGAAACCATTGTGGAAAGATACAGACAGGCAGCCAGGGCAGCCATTGCTATTATGTGTGATTTCTGCAAACCTCCGCCTCAGGAGTCCACAAAGAGCTGCATGGACTGCAGTGCAAGCTATTGCAATGAATGTTTCAAAATACACCATCCTTGGGGAACCGTGAAAGCCCAGCATGAGTATGTAGGACCAACCACCAACTTCAGACCCAAGGTAAGTGTACTGTACCCTACAGAATTTGGGTTGCAGGATTCTCGTGTAGCTTCAGATGTATCTGTGCAATGGTGGTTGCTTTTTAGGACCATTATTGCTTTATTGACTATCGCTGTTATTTATTGAGTGAACCACAAGATTTTTTTTCTTGCTGATGGTCAAGTGGTTGTCATTGAAGGGGACAATGAGAACATTCTTGAAGGGTACTATAAAAAGAGGGATTTTTACTTTGTGGAATGGATTGTGTTACTTGTGATTTGAGTCTTTCTTTCCATTTTTTTTTTTAAGACAATGATCACAGATCACAGAAAATTCTGAGCTGAAAGGGACCCACAAGGATCATCAAGTCCAGCTCTTAAGTGAATGGTTCATACAGGGATTGAATCCACACCCTTGGTGTTATTGGCACTATGCTCTTGAGCATCTAAAATGGGACTGCCTCAGAAGGATGCCTGTGTGTGATAAAAAACCTCAACACACCTGGCCTCTTCCATGCCCCCTTTAGGCACATCCCCTTTGGATGCTTTGTGCCTGAACTTGATCCATCAGAAAGCATCTTCTTTCTCTCCTTCTTTGCATCTGACTAGAGCAAAAGGTGGAGTTAAGGTCTCCATTGCTATGACACCATTATTTTTTTATCTGTACCATAAGAGATAAAATTTAATGGCAAAATTTCTGCTTCATACACTGGTGCTGCTGGTGCTGCATTCAGACAAAACAGAGTGATAACAAAATGCTGCTACCTTTGTGTCCCGCGCTAAGCATGGTGCAGTACATGGCAGTGCCTTACTGAATTTAAGTTACATCACAGATGTGATATGTCACAGATGCCACCTTGCTAACCAGGGACCACAAAAGACCTTAATGTCCCACCACGTGCTGTGTGCCTGTGCCTCCTTGCTGGAGGTCACACAGATACTGGAAATGCTGATGGTCAAGAAGTCCTGATTAATTATGGTTCAATTAAGTAAATTTGATTAATGTGCAGTGTGTAAGAAGCTCTTGACTGCTGGTGTATCTTCCTTCTGAGACTGGAAAGACTTGAGCCTCTAAAGTTAGCAAGCTGGCAAATAGTGAGCATCCAGTAGTCCACTTGGTGCTTATTTCCCGTTAAAAGTGAGCACATGCTTCGTATGCTTACAAATGTCTTGCACATGTTGAAATGTCCTTCTGTTGGATACAAGAGAAGGGTGAAGGTTTGCATAGTATCTTCTAGCTCTTGCTTTAAAATTCTATACAGCTCCTTAAAAACTTCTCTTCTATGGTATCTAAACCCTCACAGCTGCAATGCTGCTACTTGAAAATACCAAAGACATCTTGTGATCCCTGTGCACTCCTAAAGGTGCCCTATGGTGTTATACTACATGCAGACTGAATTCAGGATTAAAAGTCAGTAGCTGACTTCTCTTGAAGCAGAGCAAAGTGGGGTGAAGTGGTTTAGATTATTCTGACACAGATGCATTGAGTATGTGTGCACCTGTGGGATTTAGCATTTCTAATTTTATGTGAAGTCAGAAAGCAGGGAAAAAAGGAGAAAAGCATAGTGTAGTTAACTTTAGATGCATCTGCTTTTTTGAAAAACTTCCCAACAGCAGTAATCAGATCTTTACTGTGCTCTTACAGAAACTTTTCTGAGGACTGCTTGAGCTTAGTATAAAGAAAAAAAAATGCATTTTTCATTTTTCTGCATTTTTAAGACCTGAGCTGAAAGCATGAAGTATTTGTTGGTTTCCTAACAATGTTTTCAGTCATCACTTTAATTTACAACCAGGCTGGAGAGCACTTCGAAGTGTGTGTGGTGGGGATGGGAGAAGTACATACTGGGCTGATTGTTTGTGAGTTTTGAGAGAAGATAATAAGGCAGTCTGCTGACCTCTACTGTCTCTCACTTGCAGCCTGTAATTCTTGCTTATATGAGGAGATAAATAAAAATATGTGGTTTTTGCTAGGTGTGACTCTACACTGCTGTGGAAAAATTACTTCCACAGCCTAACTGATTGACTGTAGTTTTTGGAGATGTTTGCCTGCACAGCTGATTTTTTTGGCAGCTTCCTTTTTCCCCTTTTTATTTCCTTCCAAGTCCCGTAGTCAATGCTAATTGCATATTTGGGTTAATGATAATTTTAATGTTCTAAGGTGCTGGTGAGACTAGTAACTTTGGGCTTTTCAGCATAGCCTAAGATAACATTTGGGACTTGAATGTTGGTTTCAGGTTTTAACTTACTGTGTCCATATTTGTGCTGCTCACAATTTTCTATTTTTATGCCCTTTTCTGACCTTTCTTGTGTGGGGGCATATTGAAACTGAAAAGCTTCCTCAAAAGCTTCTCTTTGGTAACTTCTGTGGAATAGATGACCCAAATGTTGTCTTTCAGTGCTCTAGAACGAGGCAAAGCATTGTTTGTTTTTTAAAGCAACACACACACAGACACATATATACACACACACACACACACGTTTTACGTGGTTTAATCTGTTGCCTGAGCTTCGACTCGAGCAGCACTTTTTTTAACTCTTTGAGCATTTATTTACCCATGTTCAGTTCTTGAAAGATTATTTTCAGCAAACACCAGCTTTCTTGCAATGCTGTTTGAGCTAATCGTGGAAGGAGCACTCAGTGCGAGCAGCTTGTAACTGGAGTCAGATGGAAAGACTGAAACACTGGAGTCTTTTGTATTTAAAATTACTGTAGCTGGTGGTGGCTTGCACTTTGTTGCTCCAAGAGCAATGGCTATGTGGCTTATCAAAATCTAGTTTAGACTTAAATTGCTACAGTGTTATGGCAGCTCTTGCTTTAAGAAACACTTCATAGCTGTTGCAAGAGATGCTGGCATGAGCATGGTTAACTTTGACAGGCTGGGTGTGTTATATATTGCATTTACAGCTCTGAGCAGGAGTGTAGGGTGCTGGAGGCATCACAAGCAACATGGGCAGGGGTTGGCAAAAGGTTGTTTGCTATATGGAGTCTACACAGACACTGCTAGAGGTTTACATACTGTAAACTTTGTGAAACTGTGTGTGTTCATCTGCTTTCACTGGCATTGACAAATACAAAAGGTAGAAGATAAACTGGCTATAAAAAATTCACTGATGAAATCACATGCTGCTTTGGGTTGATTGGGTGTTTTGATTGTTTGTTGGAAGTACACCTGTATTGTCTCTTTCCTTTTCTTTTTTTTCCCCCCCACAGATTTTGATGTGTCCAGAACATGAAATGGAGAGGGTAAACATGTACTGTGAAATCTGCAGAAGGCCTGTTTGTCATCTTTGTAAACTGGGTGGAGGTCATGCAAACCATAGAGTAACAACCATGAGCACTGCCTACAAAACCCTTAAGGTAAAAGAAAATATCATTGGACCTGACCTTAAGAAGGGGAGGAGTACTTCTGATGTGAGGGCAAACTCCCTCTGGCTGGAAGCCAGGATTTGTGTTTAGGAGACCCTGAACTAGTCTTGAGGCCTGTTGTTGTGCAGCATTGGTTAATGTATATATTAGTGTGATGTAGGGCATGTTTTAGAAACTAAATTGCCATTTGCTGTGATGCTTGAAACGTAACCCCTTAAAAGTGCTTTCACCTTATTTCAACTAATTGTACAGCAGTACTGACAATGCAGAAGGTTTAAGCAGTTAATACTTTACGATCAACTTTTTTTAATATAAATGTTCAGGTAGCTTGTGGTAGCTGGTACTTGAGAAGCACTTCTGAAAATTTTGCATCAGAAGTACCTGTTGACACCTTAGTATGTATCTTTGGGTGTTTTGGAAGCTGTATAGCTGTTAATTTCCTAAGCAAAGCACAACAGAGAAGACTTGCAAACATCAATTTTTTATTAAAGACTGCACCTACTTCTTCTTCTTCCTTTTCTTCCTCTCTTGCTCACAGGAGGAAAAAAAAAGAAGAAAAAACAAAAGAGACCAGACTAGCCTGCCTTGTGCTCTTTGGCCTCCTCACTAGTTTGAAAGGCTTTTCCTGTACAATTGCTTGCTCTTGCAGCTAAGGAAGCACAGGGACACTCATAAACCTGTGATGTGAACTACTCCTTTTTCTAGCAACTCTTACTACAAATGAGTTAATAGCTAATAACTCCTTTCTGTAAGTTTAATGTCCTGAAGCATAATGTTCCTAACCTAAGAGAGGGTGACTCCTGGGTGATTGGGAGCCAGCTGACACTGTTACCTCTTGTCCTTAGGGGCTGTGCCACCAGTCTTGCTCACAGTTGCTTTGTAGTCTCTGCAGGTCACCAAACAATTCTCCACAGGATTGCTTCTCATAACTGGTGTCAGGCTGTTGCCCTTGTGGCTAGGTAAACTGAGGACTAGCTGGATGACCTGTCTGTGCTGGTTGTCACTTTGTGTGAGATACCCTATTCTTGCTGTTTTACTCCAACAGGAGAAGCTTTCGAAAGATATTGAGTACCTCATCAGTAAGGAGAGCCAGGTGAAAGCTCACATCACACAGCTGGATCTGCTGCTGAAAGAAACAGAGGTAAGAGTGCCTTGCAGGTTTTCTGGAGTTGGCCTTTGTAGAGACACAGGAAGGACTGTGTCTTCACTGTTTTCAGTGAAGTTTCAAACTTTGGGATTTTCAGTTAAGGAGTGAAATAAATTTTTGAACACTTTATGCTAGTACTGAATCACACATGGCAAGACCTAGTCCTGCCAGTGTGGGAAGCATACAGAGGGAAGTTCATTTTTGGGTGCTGCTGTAAGTTTAAATGAAATAAAGCTTGCTTGATACCTTAACCAAAGTGGGTTAAACATTGGGTATTTGTGCTTTTATGATGGTGCATTATTTACGCTGCCTGTTTACATTGAGAGAGTCAGAATTAAGGGCAAAATCTGCCTGAAGGGTCATGGCTGGAAACTCACATACAAGCTGAAAAACCCGAAGGCAGAAATTGCAGAAGCTCCTGGTACTGGTGTATCTTGATTACAGATTGCCTTTGTGCTTTGCAGTTCCTTTTATCCAGGGCAGTAGTCAGAGGTGGCACTACAGTTCAGAGGGTGTACTCGAGAAGCTGGGCTTGGGTGTTCAGGGTGATTGGGGAAGGTGGAAGAGCATCTAGCTCTTGGGCATGAAGACTTCAGAGACAGACATGCTTTCACAGTGCTTCTTCATGAGCTATCTAGACAAATGTAATGCATAACTTGAGACATAATCAGAGGAATACTTTCCTTCATTCTCTTAATGACAGCAAATGCTGACTAGCTTGGGTGGTATGCTGATCTCATTTTCAGTGCTGAATAGCATAGCAAAGCTCATTAGTCTTGTGTGTGAAATGGATGACTAGATTACTGTGATGTCTTGAACAACCTTAAGTATGTTTCTGTACAGAGCCCCAGTGATACAGAATCTGTCTAAAATCTCTTCTATTTTCTCCTAGTGCAACAGTGAAAGAGCTAAACAAGAAGCATCTCAGAGTTTTGAGAAATTATATCATGTCCTGGAAGAGAAGAAATCTGCAGCTCTTAGGGCAATTGAAACTTCTAAGAATATAAGGCTGGAAAAATTGCAAACACAAGTGGAAGAATACCAAGGGCTCCTGGAAAATAATGGCCTTGTAGGATATGCTCAAGAAGTGCTTAAAGAAACGGATCCCTCCTGTTTTGTTCAAACAGCAAAACAACTTCATGTCAGGTATCTTAAATATCTTCTGTTTGAAGTGCAGGTACTGTTCCAGGATGTCTCTGCTGTTGTATTCTTTAGAAAGCTGATAGCAAAATACTGACTGCAGTACCTTGTACTGCAGAGGCTTGGGAGATAGTCCTGGTGGTGTTCCAGCATTAGAGTTAGAATTCTTGCATTAGAGTGTGCATTAGGAAACACCACTCAGGAGAGGAGGGCTCTTGTCCTGCCTCAATGCCTAGCCTTGTTCAGTGGCACTGCAGAGGAAGGGTAGTCTGTTTAGCTCCCTGACAAATCCCTTTTCTCAGAGATTTTATCAGGTGTTTGCAAGTTAATATAGCAGGCCTCTTCTGGCTCTTTGATCTTTGTGTTCTCTACTAGCACCTCACATCAGTTTTGTTCTTTGCACATAATGCTCCAAATTAATTAAATGCTTTGCCAACTGAATATATCCTGTTCATTATCTTTACACTGATGTACAAAAGGCCTTTAATTTTGTATTTGAGAATCTTTTTAGATAGACAAAAATTTCTGGGAGACATCAGTAAGTACATGAAAGCATAACTTCTTTTAAAGCAAAACCTAGCATTTTTACTTTATGGAATGTCCACCTTGAATTGTCTTTTTTTCTCTTGTGCTAGTCTGCTTCTTCTGTGTTTCCAGAATCCAAAAAGCTACTGAGTCTCTGAAGAGCTTTAGGCCAGCAGCTGAAACTACTTTTGAAGACTTTGTGGTGGACACTGCTAAGCAAGAAGACATCCTTGGTGACTTGTCCTTCCATTCCAATGGTAAATTCTGAGAGCATCAGGTCTTTCTCAAGTTACAGCTTTAAGGGCTTCTCTGGAGAAAGGCAGAACTTGCACAGGGCAGCAGTTGCAGGGCTCAGTCTTGTGACTTGCACTGTGCCTTCTGTCTCCACGATTCAGAAGGCATTACCTGGCAGCAGTGTAAGCTTCAGCTTTCATAAAGAAGCTAAAATGACATTGCCTTTGGTACCAGTTTGCACTGGCTTCTAAAATATTGTAGTTACATCACACTCAGTCTTTCTAAAAGATTTTATTGCATGACAGAAAGTAATAGTTTTTAAAGCTGCCAGAAAAAAAAATGGCTCAAGCCTCTCAAAGTAAAAATAGAAAACAGGGGATTTATTTAAGTGTATGAACAGAGAACCATCCTCATCTGCTCCGTTTAACTCAGAGAGTTAGATTCCCTCCTTTAACAGAGCTATAGCGCAAAAAAGGAGCTGGGTCTTGGTTTAAGACAATTCTAAGAGGTGGACGCTTTAAAATGAGTTTCCTCCCAATATAATTTTAAGCAATCCCTTTCCACCAATAGGGAAAAACTAATAGGAGTAGGTAGAAGTGAAAAAATAACAGTTTACTACTAAAACAAAAAAACAATGGGCCAAAAATAACAGTAATAGTCCCTAGTTACAAAGTGACTGAAATCTCACAGTGTGGGGTATGCCCAGCCCCTGCCCTGGAGGGATCTCTGCTGAGATAAAAGATTTCACAATCGCCCAGCAGGACTCCCTGGAAAGGCAACGACTTTTGGGTCATGGTGAGGAAAGGTGGACCCACAATCCTTTGGGATACCCTATGCAGATCATTCTGTAACCCATTGGTCTGTCCCAGACCCTCTGTAATCCATTGGTCCCCTTGCTGATCCCCTGTATCCTTATAAAGGCAAGTTCCCTCGAGCCCCTCGAGGGAGAGCTCGTCCCTGGCTTCCCTTCGCCAGAGGGGACCCACAATAAAGCTCCCTTCGTGTGGAACCAGCCACACGAGCCTCTCGTCTCTCTCTCTGGTCTGGCTTGGCCTGGAGGCTGCCCTGCAGAGCTGAGCTGGAATCATGAGCTGATATCACTAAAGAGCTGACAGTCTCTGCAAGGGCCCTCCTGCCAGCAGCTGAGGGAAGGTGATTCCTTTCGGGACCATCTCCCCGGCCCAGTCACCTCTTCCTGGGTCACAGCCTCAGACCCCACCACCAGCTGTAATATCCCAGGGGCACAGATAGATGTGGAATACACTAACATTTTGGGTTACCCAGGACAGGTTGTATGGTTAACTCCAAAACAACATGTATATAAATTTCAATGGTTTTTTTTCTCATGTGTTCCAGGTCTAGAAATACCAGAAATCAATGAAGAGCAGAGCAGAATGTACAACAAAGCTCTGATCTGTTGGGAATGCCCTGGGAAGACAGATTCAGCTGATATCTATGTTCTTGAGTACCATAAGCTTAATAGAGAAGATGAGAGTGTGACATGGCAGAAGACTGAAGTTTGTGGCAAGAGCAAATTATTATCTGATCTTGATGACGACAGCAGCTATGCCTTTAGAGTTCGAGGATACAAAGGGTCTATCTGTAGCCCTTGGAGCCGAGAAGTTATTTTGCGTACTCCTCCAGCTCCAGGTATGGGGTTTTCTTATGTCCGGCAGTGTTAAGAGCTGAAAGTAGTTTCCAGTAGCTCCCAGATGTCTCCTACACTGTTACCAGTTGCATAAATGTTTAGAATCACTGTTAAAGGTTAAGTAGGTAACATACAGAGACTGTTAGCTTGCATGACATTCCTAGTAGCCTTTAAAAGTGAGGAATTCTAATGTCAGTATGACTTCAAATGTAGTTTATAAGCACAGAAGGCCAAATACATAAATAAGAATTTTTCTGGGATACTGTTTTTCAGTTTTCAGTTTTCTTTTTGATGACAAATGTGGGTACAACAATGAGCATCTCCAGCTGAACCCAAGAAGAACCTCTGTGGAAAGTAGGGCAGGATTTCCTCTCCTACTGGGATCTGAACGCTTGCAGGTTGGATGCTACACAACCCTGGATTACATCATTGGCGACACTGGGATTGCCAAAGGGAAGCACTTCTGGGCTTTTCGTGTGGAAGCCTATTCATACCTGGTGAAAGTGGGAGTTGTTCCTAGCAACAAGATACAGAAATTGTTCCACAATACCCATGATGTGACCAGTCCAAGGTAAATTGCAGACTCTTGCTTAATGCATGTTTTACATAAGGAGATGGCTTTTTAAAAAAGTAAATTAAGAGCAAGTCTGGTCTCACTACATGAGGTGAACCTAACCACCAGTGAGAAGTTTGAACTGTATGGTATAAGCAGGTTGTCCTGTTCATCCCCTCCTGTTAGCAGAAAGATGTCCTGATTATCCAGAGTCCTATTTTCTTTCTTTTTGGGAAAGAAGCCAGGTTCCTATAGATGCCAAGGAATGTCAGTTAAAGCAAGAAGGTTAAAAATAAGTGTAAGTTGTAAGATAGAAGCAATGCTTAATTATCAATAGCAAGACTCTGCCTTAATTCCCTCAGCATACAAAGTTTGGCAGCCTTTCAGAAGTACTGCGTTCACTGTACTTATTTGTATTTTTCTGCAGTAGCTTGTGCCACAGTGGATCCCAAGGCACTGGCTTACCCCAGGCTCCATGCTTACATACTGTATTGGAGTGCCACTGAGCACAAGCCAAAGTGCAGTGGACAAACCAGTAAAAATATTTCCATCTCTCAATTACAGTTGTAGCAAACCTGGGTGTGTGTAGGAACTGCAGGCAGGGAGGCTATCTCCTGGGGACTCTTTCTCAGAAATTTAACAAATGTTTGGCTTCCTCCTGTATAACACGTGGAAAATGTGTCAGCACAATCTCGAGCTGCTTAAAACCAGATGGAGCAATTTGCAAAGTGAGAAATTAGATCTAAATTTCCTGATTTCTTTTTCCTTCTCCACATAGATATCTGCAAAACTTTAGCTGACACAGAAACAACTGCCCCCACAAGCACGCCAAAACTGAAATCCTAGGTAGGGAATGTCTGTACTGAAAAATGTGTGCTTCTCCATGTGTCTCTATCTGGGACAGAGGTGAGGGGAAAAGCATGCAGACTGACCAGATATATCTGCACACTCTTCAGTAACCATTTGGGAAACTGTTCAGGGAAGTCTTCAGAGAGCACACCTTAAAAAAGCCCCAAAGCTTAAACCATTAAAACACTACCTTTAGATTTTTGAATTTTAAAGATACTGTAACACAGCAGTGTCATGGAGAACTCACACGACATGTTCCTGTCTGTAAGGATTGGTCATATTTGCTAAGTTACTTCTCACATTAACTAATTTACTATACTTGTAGGTTCACTAATGATTGCCTAGCGTAAGTCCATTTAGATACATCCACTCTGTAGTATAACCTTCTGTGGTCTTGTCCTTACTGGAGTTCAGCTGTTACTAATGGTTTGAAGTGACTGAAGTGAGTCTTCTCCACCTACTAAATGCATCTTCCTTCCTGGCTTAGGTGTGTACCACTGGTGTAAGCAAAGCCCGGTGGGATGAGTCCTGTGACAGGAGTGCCCTGGGACAGGCAGGACAGATGAGGTGGGGGTGGCATTGTGTGTAACAATGTCTGGAATGTATGGAGCCTGCAGTTGGCAATGCCACAGCTGAGAACCTTTGGATAAGGATTAAGGGACAAAGAAAGTGGATGTCATTGTGGGAATGTACTATAGGCCACCCAGCCTGACATGATGATGACACTGATGAATTATTCTTTAAGAAACTAAGGAATATCTCTACATCAACCACCTGTGTCCTTGTGGGGCACTTCAGCTTGCCAGAGAGCATGACACAGATGGTACAAGCAGGTCCAGAAGAGTCCTAAAATATCTGGATGATAACTTCTTGTTATGGGTACTAGGGGAGCCAGCTGAGAAAAGTGCCCTCTTTGATTTGTTCCTTGTCAACAGAGAGGATCTTGTGAGCAAAGTGGAGATGAGTGGCCCTCTTGGCCACAGCAACCACAAAGTGATCGAGTTTAAAATTTCCATTGTCAGGAGGAAAAGTGCCAGCAAAACCTCAGCTCTTGACATGAGGAGAACAGGCTGCTCAGGGTGCTAGTCAGTAAAGTCCTCTGGGAGATCACTGTTGAAGGTGCTGAGGTCCATCAGTGCTGGTCACTTTTTAAGCATCACCTCCTAAGGGCACAGGAGCAGGCACTTCCAAAATGTTGTAAGTCAAGCAGGCGAGACAGAAGGCTGGCTTGGCTGAGCAGAGATCTTCTAGAGCTCTGGCATAATGTACCCAGCATTTGCTTTGATGGGCGGTGCAGCAGTGCATCTTGAGGAAGCTGTCACAGCCAAGTACAGGGAGTACCACGACGACATCTAGTGCAGTAATCTCTTCCCGTTGCTGTTCCGAGATGAAAAATGAAAGCAGAAGAGTTCTACCTTAGTTTTCAGTCCTGATAAATTATATTCTACCTGCGTGTTGCTCACAAGCCTCTGGCATGTGATTTTTTAAAATAGATGGTCCAGGCACTTCCTGAACCAGAGGAATTCTCATGCCTTTCTTGCGATGCTGTTCTCTACAGCCTTCTTTTCCTGGGGGAAGCAGGGAAGAAGTCTGACTAGCAACCAAAATTTACTCTTCAGGACTAGCACACAGCTAAACACATCGTGTTAGATGAGCAACTGGCTCATGTTTCAGGCACGAAGGGTTGTGGTGAATGGGGTAACACCAGACTGGTGACCTGTCACTTGGGGGGTTCCACAGGGCTCCATCCTCAGCCCTGAGCTCTTCAGCATCTTCATAAATGGCTTGGACACAGGACTGGAAGGGATACTAAGTGACTTCACAGACAATACAAAACTGGGAGGAGCTGTTGACTCCCTTGAGATCAGGGAGGCCCTGCAGACAGACCTTGACAAGAGAGAAGACTGGGCAGGCACCAACTGTATGAAATCCAGCAAGGAAAAGTGCTGGATTCTGCACCTGGGATGGGGCAACTCTGGATGTACAGACAGACTGGGGAAGGAGAGGCTGGAAAGCAGAAATGAGTGCAGGAAAGGGACCTGGGT
This sequence comes from Corvus cornix cornix, assembly GCF_000738735.6. Taxonomy (NCBI): domain Eukaryota; kingdom Metazoa; phylum Chordata; class Aves; order Passeriformes; family Corvidae; genus Corvus; species Corvus cornix. The sequence continues at coordinate 45,683,148 of NC_046357.1, read as the reverse complement.
GTCCTGGTAAATGACAAGGTGAACATGAGTGAGCAGTGCCCTGGCAGCCAGGAGAGCCACCCACGTCCTGGGGTGCATCAGGCACAGCATCACCAGCCGGGCAAGGGAGGGGATTGTCCCGCTCTGCTCTGCACTGGGGCGGCCTCACCTCGAGTGCTGGGGGCAGGTCTGGGTGCCACAACACAGAAAAGCCACTGAGCTGTTAGAGAGTGTCCAAAGGAGGGCACGAGGATGGTGAAGGGCCTTGAGGGGAAACCCCAGAAGGAGTGACAGAAGTCACTGGGCTTGTGCAGTCTGGTGGAGACTGAGGGGAAGCAGAGAGGCATACACTGATCCTTTCTCTGTGGTGACCATTGACAGGACCCAAGGGAATGACACAAAATTTTGTCATGGGAGGCTTAGGCTGGATATTAGGAAAAGTTTCTTCACCCAGAGGGTAGTTGGGCACTGGAGCAGGTTCCTCAGGGAAGTGGTCACAGCACCAAGCCTGACAGAGCTCAAGAGGCATTTGGACAATGCTCTCAGGCACGTGATGTGACTCTTTGGGTTGTCCTGTGCAGGGCCAGGACTTGGACTTTGATGTTTTTTGTGGTTTCCTTCTAATTCAGGATATTCTATGATTCTATGATTTTTTTTTACCACACAAGTTTTTTTTGGGTGATCATGTGGTGTTGCCTATCTTACAAAAATGTTTTCTCCAGTTCACATCACCGATCCCACTTAATAATTTGACAAAAGCACATGGTTTTTTTTCTGTTCCAGATATGAGCAAGACAGCGGTCATGACAGTGGGAGTGAAGACGCCTTCTTTGACTCATCGCAGCCTTGCACACTGGTCACCTTAGGCATGAAGAAGTTCTTTATCCCTGCTACACCTGCTGCTCCCAAGGATCCAGCAAGCAGAATCCTTCCCCTGCCGTCATGCTTGGGCATTTGCCTTGACTGTGACAAAGGCAGGGTAGGGTTTTACGATGCAGGCCATATGAAGTGCCTGTATGAATGTGAGGTGGATTGCTCTGGCATAATGTACCCAGCATTTGCTTTGATGGGCGGTGCAGCAGTGCATCTTGAGGAAGCTGTCACAGCCAAGTACAGGGAGTACCACGACGACATCTAGTGCAGTAATCTCTTCCCGTTGCTGTTCCGAGATGAAAAATGAAAGCAGAAGAGTTCTACCTTAGTTTTCAGTCCTGATAAATTATATTCTACCTGCGTGTTGCTCACAAGCCTCTGGCATGTGATTTTTTAAAATAGATGGTCCAGGCACTTCCTGAACCAGAGGAATTCTCATGCCTTTCTTGTGATCTGTGCAATGCTGTTCTCTACAGCCTTCTTTTCCTGGGGGAAGCAGGGAAGAAGTCTGACTAGCAACCAAAATTTACTCTTCAGGACTAGCAACCAAAATTTACTCTTCGGGGTAGAAATCTGCCTTGTATTTAACTTAAATCCTTACACAGTCAGCTCTGTATTTAATGAAGTCAAAGCTGACAGTGGGGGATTGCCATTCTCCTTTTAAGAAATCTGCCTGAATGCCTCTATGGGGTCAAATGCTTTCCAGTTAACCCCTGACCACCAGTTGGGCCTTTCAGCACAAAACAGCATTTAAGAAAATACAATATAAAAGAGGAAGAAACTAGAAATGGTGTTGAACGTTTAAGTTATACTTGGAATGATGAGGGTAAACTTGAATCTGATTGCATGTTGTATACCCTTAATGTGATTGTAAGTTAAAACTCAAGTTCTGACACTCAGTGTCATATAGTTGGTGGCATAATGGTAAGTATCTTTATTCTTCAGGCTTTTACTATAAGCTATCAAAAAGAAAGTGCAATTGTACCTTAAATGTCAGATTTTGGAGTCAAAAATCAGAAATGTTTGCATGTGTGATTAATAGTACCTGGTATTTAGGCAAAAGCAAATGAGTTACTGACATGAGTAATCATATGTGAATTTCAAAAAAAAATCAGGTATTTCTTTTAATACTTGCTTTTATAGGTTAATTTTTTTTATCTAGTAGCAGCTTAGATTTTTCTTAGTAAGAATATTAAAAATGCACTGGTTAAGTTTTGAGACCTAATTTCTGCCTTAAAGGATGTCTCCCTTCAAATTTCAGTTCCTCTAATGCTAAAAACTGTATCACATAGTAGTTTTTCACAGAATCATAGAACCACAGAACAGCTTGAGTTGGAAGGGACCTTTAAAGACCATCCATTTCAAACCCCCCTTGTCATGGGAAGGGACCCCTTCCACTAGACCAGGTTGCTCAAAGCTGCATCGAACCTGACCTTGAACACTTCCAGGTATGGGGCATCCACAGCTTCTCTGGGAAACCTTCTCCAGTGTCTCACCACTCTTACTGTTAGAAATTTCTTCCTTGTATCCAATCTAAATCTAACTTTTTTTAGTTTAAAATCACTGCCCTTTGTCCTGTCTCTCCAGGCCTTGGTCAAAAGTCTCTCTCTCCCCATCTTTCTTTTAAATCCTTTTCATGTATTAAAAGGCCATAATAAGGCCTCTCTGGAGCCTTCTCTTCTCCAGGCTGAACAACTCCATCTCTCACAACATGTCTTCACAGGAGAGGTGTTCCAGCCCTCTGACAGTTTTTGTGCCTCTCCTCTGTACTGGGGGCCCCAGAGCCGAACACAGTATTCCAGGTGGGGTCTTGATAGAGCAGAGTGGGAGAATCATCTCCCTTGCCCTGGTGGCCACTGGGCAGCTCAGGATGCTTTCTGTGCTGCAAATACACACTGCTGGTTCATGGCCAATTTTTCATTCACCAGGATGCCCAAGTCCTTCTCTGCAGAGCTGCTCTCCATCCCCCAGTCTGTATTGATAGTGGGGATTACTTGGATCCAGGTACAGGACCTTGTGCTCACTCTTGGGCAACCTCATGAGATCCACATCAACACTGTTACCAGTACAGACCCTTGAGGAACACCACTCATTACTGGTTTCTTCTTGGACATTGAGCTGTTGACTGTGATTCTTTGGGTGTAGCTATCCAGCCAATTCCTTATTCACTGAACAGTCCATCCAATTCAGCCCTTCTCTTTCAAGTTGAGAGGTAAGAATGCTGTGGGGGATCCTGTAAAAGGCCTTACAGAAGTCCATGTACATGGTATCTCTTTATCTCTTCGCTTATCTACTGGTGCAGTCACTTGGTTGCAGAAGACCACTAGGTGAGTCAGGCAGTGTTTGCCCTTTGTGAGCTTATTTGGCTGTCCCTGATCACTTTCTTGTCTTCCGTAAGTTTTGACCTATCTTCCAGGAGGATCTGTTACATGATCTTCCTGGGAATGGAAGTGGACTGCCTCTCTTTACAGAAACCTGTGTATAAAAAAAAAGTAGGGTGTGTGCACCGTTGACTTGTGGAAAAATAAGAATCTAAAGTGAAGGATGTTTCTAATGAGTACTTGGTGCTTTCTAATTTGGGGATATGCTTTCTAATTTGGGGATATGCTTTCTAATTTGGGGATAGTGTTGCATCTTGACGAATGTGTGTGAAGTATGCTTACTAAGTACATGTAAACAGCTGTAGAGCTGTGAAATGGGACCTGAAAATCACAGTAACAGTTAAGTGAATGTAGGTCATAATGCAAAACTTTTGTGGGCTTTGCTGTCTGAACTGTTGTACTGATCTGACCTGGAGTCCACCCCTCCCAGTGTCTTCTCTCCTAAGCCTCTGACTGTACCACTGTTGGAAAAAACGGTCTAAAATGGTTGTCTGTGCCAGCATGAATATGACAGCCCTTTTGGGGCTAGAAAGGCCCAGCAAGAGCAACTTCTTGTCTGGATCTCACCTGCAAATGTTTCTGTCTTGATAAGGCTGTGTGGAGGTGCACTCCACAGATTCAGTGTGAGTTGTGTGAGAAACACTTTGATGTCCCAGCAGCAGGTATGAAGTAGGGGGTATCTTTGGCCTTTTCTCCTGCAGGAGTAAAGGCAAATTGTCCCTTACTAGTTAGCCTTTTGCTAATTTATTCTCTTTTAGATGGTTATCATCATAGTCTTTCATTTCTATCATTTCCTCCCTTTCATCTTCCCTCTTGCTGGATTGAAGCCATTGCTCTCTTCTCTCCTGTTGAGGCTGACTGAACAGTCTGTCCATAAGACACCCTGTTGCTGTGAAGGATGACAAAGTTTTGTGTTCTCCTTCTTTCTGTAGTCCTAAAGCCATATTTGCCTTTTTTTGTTTGACACCCAATACTAGGGTGATGATGAAGCTTCTTCTGCAGTGTTTCATGCAGTCCTGATGGTTACCTGTGCATGTAGGGTTTTCCCCACCTGTGTGCTGTTTTGCATTTGTTTATGTTGATAATGCTTGTTTACCTAGTCACTAAGTTCTAAGGGCCTTCTTCAGCTCTTCAGTCACTTCTAGACTTGGATATTCCTGAGTAGCTTCATTGGTAACATGAACATGACCTTTTTTTTGTTTGCTTTTCGAGGTCTTGGAGCTAACTAAGTTGTAGTGAGACTCAGCAGTTCCCTCTGCTGTTAAGATTTTTTTGTTCCTTCTACTTTTTTCCCCCCTGTCCAATATTTATTAAACCACAAGTCAAGCACTGAAAACTCTTACATCAGTATACTCTGTTGAGTAGGTGAGTCATGATCTTGCTTGTGTCAGCACAGCAGTCAGACAGACCCAGGAGAAAGGATTCTCACTTCAGTAGCTGTGACTTCTCCCCTTCTATAACTGGCAATGGTCAGTTCATCTACCAAACCAAGTACCAGCTTAAAGCTGTAGATTGTAGGGCTGAACTTTGCGGGTTTTTTTCCAGACCAAATCTCCTTCCGTAGACAAATGTTTCATTTTTGATGAAACAAAAACTGGTTTGTTTCAGAAACTGGTCTAGATTAGAGGGTTTATGTCATGGTTAGCACTCCACGTTTCCACATTTAGATTTTTTATAAGCATCTGTACTGGTATCACCAGACCTTTTGTTACTTTATGGAAATATTTGTAAATGGAAAACTCTGTTGCAGATATGAAGACAGTGTCTCAAGACTCATTAATCTAAAAAGATTATTGGTTTGAGACTACAGAAATTAAAAATTTAGGGGCTTTTTTCTACTAGAGTTTCAAATTCATTTAAGATGTGTTCTGCTATGCAATTACTTACTCTACTGGACAGAAACTGATGCTACTTTAAACATTTATCTACCTTTTGATATATTTGCTTGTATTTATCACATTCTGAGTTTAAAAATTGATTTGGCTTTTGGTGTTACTTGAATACTTAGTATGCATTCCAGACAGTACTCTTTGGTGCTTACTTCAGCTTATTAAATAAAAAACACACTGTCAGAGGCACTGACAACACGCTGTGATATTTTTTCCGCTACCATGGAAGCGTCAACTTTCAGAGGTACAGTTCAGCAGTACTTGCCTATCCAGATAATTATTTTTTCAAGTTTCTCCCTATGAAACAGCACTTTACAATGTAGACTAAGCTAAAAATGGTGTGGTATTGTGTGGATCTTTGTGCAATATAGCTGTTTGGTGACTATGGTGTGACTTGCAAAGCTTCATGCAGGTGTGAATCATGTAGACACTTTTTAGATACCTAAAGCTTTAACAGAAAGGCCTTGTTTGAAAATACTCTGAAATGTAAAAGTGATGTCTTGTTTTTTTTTTAATAAAAGCTGAAATACTATATCTTAGTCATTCACATTATTACATCCCAGCTCTGGAGGACCCTGGTTGAAATAATTTTTCATACAATACATGAAAATAGGTGACTTGTGAGGAGAAAGCACTGCTTTGGTTCTCAAGTGTGCACATATACCAGTACCTGTGATTTTAGGAGTAGTTTGGACTGATTGCCAGGCATTTACTTAAGATGCTAGTGTTAGGAACTTGACTGCCTGAGCCTCCCTCCCTAGTCAGGGAAGGAAAATGTGCATCCAGAATGAACTTGGCTCTTGGGCATTTTCAAGGGAAACTATCTGTTCCCTAACAGAGGAAGCAGATGGTGCTCTCCAACCTGAACAGCTCTACTGGAGGACCTCAGGCTGGGTGGACCTGCTTTACTCTGCAATTCTGAAAATTGGTGCTACTGCTTGAATCTGCATTCCTTTGTTTCATTCAATGTTTACATTTGCTGATGCTGTTGTTGGCAGGACGCTTTAAAGTTCCAGCTTCTGGTGGTTGCTGCCTTCAGGCCAGCTGTGTGTGCACCTGCAAGCAACAGAGGCTGTATTCACAGGGAATCCCCTGTGGGCTGTGCCAGTGCAGTTAAAGCAGCCAATATATATGGACGTGTATGCTTTCGCAGAGGCAGGCTGACACTCCTGGGAAAGCAGGAGTATTGACACCAAGAGCAGTATTCTGCTGAATTTTCACAGAATCACAGAATAGCTAAGGTGGGAAGGGACCTCTGGAGACCATCTAGTCCAACACTCCTACCTAGGCAGGGTCACAGTTTAGGAACCGTATTCCTCAAAAAAATGTTTCCACGGAAACACACGTACATGTGCTGCTTTTCTCCCTTCCTTCCCCACTGTTGCAGGATGGAGAGGAGAACTGGAGGCACAAAGAGGTAAAGATCACGGGTTGAGATAAGGAGAATTTACTAGAAACAGCAATGAAATAAGAAAATGACAACAACAGCAATACTAATAACAGAGTGTACCAGACAGGTGAATAATTGACATAGGATTACTCAGCACATGGAACCCAGCGCCACCTGAGGGCACACCCTGTACACCTTGGTGAAAAATCCTGTGCCCCTCTGTGCAGGGTGTGAGCTGGTATAGAATAACCTGGCTGTGCCCCTTCTGGCTGCTGCAAAACTTAACTCTGCCCTGGGCAGAACCAGGACATTCACCTAGAGGCAGGGAAAACGGGAGTGTATCCAGGTGGGTTTTAAATGTGTCCAGTGATGGAGACTCCACAACCTCCCTTGGCAGCATTGTTCCACTGCTTTCCCACGCTCAAGTTCTTCCTCATGTTGACACGGAACTTCTTGTTTGATTTTATGGCCATTATTCCTTGTCCTGTCACAGGGCCCCACTGAAAAGAGTCTGGGACCATCTTCTTGGCATTCACATTTGAGATACTTGTATTTATGAGGTCCCCCCTCAGTCTTCTCTACTCTGAACTAAACAGGCCCAGCTCCCGCAGTCTCTCCTTGTGAGAGAAATGCTCCAGACCCTTTATCATCTTTGTGGCTTCTGCTGAACCCTCTCCATTAGCTCCTTGTCTTGTACTGAGGAGCCCAGAACTGGACACAGCATTCCAGATGTGGCCTGACTAGGGCTGAGTAGAGAGGCAGGATCACCTCCCTATCGACCTGCTGGCAATGCTCTTCCAGATGCAGCCCAGGATCCCGTTAGCTCTCCAGGCCACAAGGGCACTGCTGGCTCATGGTCAGCTTGTCATACACAAAGATTCCCAGATCCTTCTCCACAGAGCTGCTCTCCAGTAGGTCAGCCCTTGACCTGTACTGGTACCTGGGGTGTATTGGGTTGAACCTGAGTTGATGGACAGTCTTTTAGACTAATGACGCTTCTCACAATTTACATATTTAAACGGCACGGAAAGGTGGGATTTCCCTTTTTGTCCGAGCTCGCCTGCTGGAAGGTGGGGGGGGCGCCGGGCCGGGCCGGGGCCACTGCCCCTTCCCCCCTTTCCCAACGCTGCGGCACGGACCCTGGGTCGCTGGGGGGACTGTCCCAGAGCCGCAGGCAGCTAAAACCAGCCATGGACTGCTCACAGCTAAACCCATCCAGCGCGGCTTCTGGGGACAGGCGGGTCCCTCTCCTCTCCCTCTCCTCTCCATGCGGAGCCGGCGGAGTCAACGGGAGCCGGCGGAGCCTCCTGTCTGCAGCCAGCACACTTCGTGCTGAACTGAAAAAGACACCATGCAGCCAGCAGCACAGAGGGAGCGAGGCTTTCTCTACTATAAAGCCTGAACAAGAACACCCTTCAACATGGCGGCTTCAGAGTCAGAGAGAAAGAGAAGTGAGTCTCGTGGGACGGAGCTGGAAATGGCAACGGGAGAAAAGAGGGCGGTGCCGCGATTCTGGCGCGCAGCTTAAAAGAAACCTTCTTGCCTGCCGTGGTAAGAAACTGTAACACCACAAACTGTTTGTCTCTTTAATCCATTTGAAGTACAAGGGGGGATGGAGAATCCGCGTGTGGCCTGTGAAGATTGTGAAGAGTGCCTATGCCAGGCTATATAGAAGTAGTAAGAGGCTGTTAGAGACTTGTGGCGAAGAAAAGCCTTTGTGTGCAGGCCAAAAGAACTTATCCTTAAAAAGATTAATAACCCCATGTGATGGCCCATGTTTTGCAGTGTGAAGGAACTGTGAGATTTTTTTCATGGAAGAGATGTTTTACACACAGCAGATTGATTGTTTCTGGGAGGGTCTGCTGTTGGTGGCAGTCTGGGAACCATGTGCAGCTGAAGAAAACCCTTTTTTTCCTTAAGCATAAGAGAGAGACTCTTCAAGAACTGGAACACTGACTAACATCCCATGTTCTGTTACCCTTTGTTTGAGTTGGGTAAAGGGAGAGAAGTGCTGGAAAGGGAGGGAGGGGGATTTGCTTTAATTTCTTGTTATTCCTCTTTACTTTTAATTCTATTAGTAATAAAACTCTTTCATTGTACTGCGACTGTTTAAGGTTTGTGCCTGCTTTGCTTTCTCCTAATTCTTATCTCACAGAAGGAAAATAAGTAAGTAATGAATATTTTGAACCAAAATCACTACATGGTGTTATTCCTCCCCAGCTGCAGAACCCTACACTTGCCCTTGCTCAACCTCACTAGGTTTCTCTCCACCCAATTCTCCAGCCTACCAAGGACTTACTGAATGGGAGAACAGCCTTCTGATGTATCAGCCCCAGTTTCATATCATCAGCAAACTTGTTGAGGATGCATTCTTTGTCCAGATCATTGATAAACAAGTTGAACAAGGCTGGATCCAGTACTGACTCCTGCGGAATGCTACTGATCACAGGCCTCCAACTGGAACTGGAGTAGAAATTCTGCTGGCCATCAGCTCTGCCATTCAGCCAGTTCCTGGTCCAGTTCACTGTCCATTCTCCTCATGCACATTTCCTGAGCTTACCTACAAGGATGTTATGGGAGACAGTGTCAAAAGCCCTGAAGCCAAGGTAGACAACATCCACTGCTCTCCCCTCATCAGCCCATCTTGCCATGCCATCACAGAAGGCTATCAGACTGGTCGAGCATGATTTCCCCCTGGTGAATCCAAGCTGACTACCCTTGATCACCTTCTTTTCTTTTACATGCCTGGTGATGATTTCTGGAATGATCTGTTCCATCCCTTTTTCAGGGAGGGAGGTGAAGCTAACAGGCTAACAGTTTCCCGTGTACTCCCTTTTTGAAGATGGGGGTAACATTGGCCTTCCTCTAGTTATTAGGCACCACTCCTGTTCTCCATGATTTTTCAAAGATGATGGAGAGTGTCTTAGCAACGGTATCTGCCAGCTCCCTCAGCTCCCAACCCTCTTTGTCCTTGGGGAAATCTTCCTCTTTCCAGCCTTCCTCTCTTAACCCTGAGGTCTGGGGTTCCTGAGAGTCAGAAGTAAAGCAGTAAAGACTGAGGCAAAGAAGGCATCCTTGTATTTTCTGTCACCAGGACACCCATCTTGTTCAGCAGCGGCCCCACATTTTCCATAATGTTCCTATTGCTCCTGATGTACTTGCAGAAACCTTCCTCTTGTCCTTGATATCCCTTGCCAGACTCAATTCCAAGTGGACCTTGGCTTTCCTTGTTGCATCCCTGCATACTCTGATGATGTTCCTGTAGTTCTCCTGTGTGGCCTGTCCCTTTTTCCACATCCCATAAATTGTTTGAGATTTACTAGAAGCTTCCTGCTCATCCATTCAGGTCTCTTGCCCACTTTGCTTGAATTCTTTATCATGGGGATACACTGGTCTTGAGCTTGGAGGAAATTATGCTTGAATGTTGACCAGCTCTCTTGAACCCCCTTATCTTATAGAGCCCCAACCCATGCTCCTTTTTGAAGAGGCTGAAGTTAGCTCTCTGGAAGCTCAGGGTTCTAGTCCTTGATGCTTTTCTTCCTCCACATAGGATCCTGAGTTCCACCATCTCATGGTCACTACAGCCAAGACTGCACCCAGCCTTCTTATCTTTGTCCAGTCCCTCTGGATTGTTAGTAAAAGGTCCAGCAACCCCTTTCCTTGTTGGCTCTTCCTCCACTTCCATCAAAAAGTTACCATCAATGATCCACTTCCTGGACTGGGTGTGCTGAGCCATATTGTCCCTCCCACAGTATCAGCGTAGTTGAATTTCCACAGGATAAGCAGGGTCTGTGACCCTGAGGCTGCTTCCAGCTGTCCACAGAGAGCCTCATCAACTTCCTTTTCCTGATCAGGTGGCCTGCAGCAAACACCCAAAACAGTGTCACCCATATTATCCTGTCCCTTAATTCTTAGCCGTAATCTCTTAACTCGTTCATCTGCCCCTGGACAGAGCTCAATACATTCCCAGTGCTCTCTCACTTAAAGTGCAGTGCCACCACCTTGCCTCGCTGACCTGTCCTTTCTGTAAAGTACATAGCCATCCATGACAACATTCCAGTCATGTGAGCAGTGAGATCACGGCCCTGTGACCACACACAAGGTTCTAGTTCTTTTTTATTCCCCATGCTGTGTGCATTTGTGTACAGGCATTTCAGAGAATTCATCAAGCATCAAGGTTCCATGGAAGGGGCAAAAGAGGATTTACCATAGCCATACACACCCTTGACGTGGTTAGCCCTATGATTCTCATCCTGAGAGGCAGCCAAAGGACATCTGTTGCTGCACTGGTTGACATGACCAACACCCCAAGAGGAAGCAGTGGCAGGAGCATTGCCACTTTGGACACAACACATCCCCTCCCCCCAGTCCTTCTGTTTAAAGCCTGTCTCACCAAACTGGCCAGCCTGATGCTCAGGCTTCTCTTGTCTTTTTTAGACAGGTGGCTCCCATTCCTCCCTAATAGGTTACCATCTTTAAAGCACAGCCCATTGTCATAAAAGCCAATGTCATGAAGCCAAATCTTTATCTGCACTATGTGTCTGCTTCTAGCTGTCTCTGTTTCTCCACCTGATAGTATAGATGGGAAGAGGACTTGGGCACTGATATTTTCCACCTGCCTCACCAGGGCTTTATGGTCGTTTTTGATCCTGCCCATTTTTTGGCTTGCAGGGTCATTTGCACCCACATGAGAAAGTAGTAGCGGGTACTAGCCCGTGCTCTTGGCAAGCTGGGGCGCTCTCTTGGCAACATCATGCATCTTAGCCCCCAGCAGGCAGCACGGATCTCCTGCCTCTCTACCCGGCTGGCAGATGGGGGACACAGTGCCCCCTAATAGAGGGTTGTCCACTATAAGTAAGCTTTTGATTTGGCTGCCATTCTCTAGTATGTTGTTCAAAGGTATAAATGACAGGCTTGTTTTTTGATTGGAATATAGAAAAACAGACAGAAGGGTGTCTGGGGAAGCACTTGAAAAGAGCTGTGAAGAATATTCTGAATACCCCACCAGTACATGAATGCAGGGCTGTCTGGTGCTTCCCAGGGTGTTTACCATCAGGGGAAACCTGAGATGGTTCGTGCTCAGCTCCTGCTCAGCACCAAGTGTCTGAAAGCCTATTTTGAGGTTCAGAAAAACAAATGGTGCATTTGTGTGAGAGAAAATTTCAGTTTGCACTGGAGTCTCAAATTAGAAAGAAGTGGCTTTGAGTTGGCCTGAAGGATATTTCTAGCTCCTTGGCAAAATAGTAAGCCTTTATGTGTATTTATTGCCCAACTATAGACATTGCACTGAGCAAAACCAATTTAGCCTGAAAAGATCCATTTGTTTTAGCAAGCCTGCCTGGTTTGACAGGCTTAGTCCTTGTTCTTAACCCTTTTATTCCTCCTGTCTCCCATAAGACATTTGCATGGGAGAAGTGGGGGGCTCAAACACTACAAAAATACTTCTCTCAGAAATTAATTTTTTCCTGTCTGTTAATTAAATTCTTCCTCTCTTTTGCTCTATCATACCCATGTCAGCTCAACTTTTGTGCAGCTAGTGGGTTGCCTGCCCTTTTCTCAGACCTGAAAACAACTACAGCTGCAGTATCCTCTGCTCCTCTGTTCACTGATGAAGAAAGGAAGAAAAAAAAATATACAGAGCTACATTTAAACTATCAGATGAAGGTGAAGAGAAGGTGCCCTAGGTAGAACAGAAAACTTGGTAGGAAAAGAAAAGGGAAAAAAAGGAAAAATAATTTCAGAAGACAGGGAAAAATAACTATTTTCTTCCTTGAACTATATGAGTGACCATTCTGCATGGGTGGTTGAGCAGGGAAGGGAATCAGGCAGGCAGAGCAGGCTCCCACCAGTGCTGCTAAGCATGGACAACCCACAGAACATCTTGGTATGTTGTCCAGAACTGTTTCTGGGGTTGGTAACCCACTGTGGCCTGGTGGGCTAAAACAGGGGAACGTTCAGTTTCTTCCTATATGGTATAATTTGCAAATGACTTTGTTTCTGTCTGAACTTGAATTAAAAGATTATATGTTATATTTAGACTCTGTCTTAGTTGACTTAAAATACTTTCATCTCCAACAAAAATGCTGTCTCCATAGCTATCCATCCTTTCTTAAAAAGAGAACTGTGGTATAACTTTTAAGGGTAGAGTTTACAGCAATGTAATTTAAGTGAGTCATCATACTTTGCTATATAGAATGCCACAAAAACACCATAACTAAACTGGTGGAAGAAAAAAGCTTCTTTTGAGAAATAATCTCTCATAAATACTCCTTCAAAACCAAGGTAAGCAATGAATGATGATTAGAAAATGAGAAGTCATTTGAGAAGTCATTTCATAACAGAATTGCAGGGATTTGAACTAACTGCTTGGCTAGGGAAAACATTTAATTTCATTTCTCACAAAACCTACCTATATATAGACATCTTGGGTATACCTATTTATATTTGTGCTTAAGTGCATGTATCTTTTTCTCTGGAAAGTCACTTGACTAATCATGACATGTTTAGGAAGGTCAGAAGACAGTGGGACTTATTAAGATAATTCTGATAATTGTTCTTAGGACTGTCTTACTCAGGACTGTGCATATTGCTGGGTTAACTGTGCTCACTGCAGACAGATATTTAGATTATGAAGGTGACAGAGGTCCTTTCCTATGCTCCTGGGAGGCTACAGAGTGAAGGGACTGTTTATTGAGACAGAAGGACCTGGGTCAGTGCTGGTGGTGCATCCTCTCTACCTGTGAACATTAAGCCAGAAGAAGATGTGAAGATGTGGCGTTGTACCCCAGTGGAGCTGACAGGATTACATTTCCTCAGTTTCTTCCTCACCAAACCTGTAGACAACACAGACATTTTCAGCTCCTCCCTGCCGTTTCTTGGGACTTACAATAAGACTCTTAGAGTTATGGGAATGATGTTAGGGAGCACCTTTCAAGCCCAATTCCTGTATCTCTACCCTGGCAGAAATTCTCTGTGGCCCTGTCCACATGATGCCCATTCAGGGTCTGGAAGAAGCTTTCTTTGTGGACTGCCCAGGAGCTAACTAGCACAGGAAGCAGGTTTTCCACAGGCATTCCAGACCTGAGCTGAATTTGTCACTTCTTTCCCTATTTAGAAGATGCTATAAATCAGCTACCTCCTCATACTCCAGGGTATTTACGCAGGTGTGAATTCATTCATGCTGGTTTTATTATGACTTTTTACTGCCTCACAGGGAAACAGGCAAACCCTTACACAAAGTAAATGTAACCTGAAGTGTTGATTTATCTTTTTTTAAAATGACAATAGAGTCATTTTAGAGAGCTATTGAGACAAAAAAATAAGGATGAAGAAGGGTAAAACTGGGACTTATTATGAGAAAAAAATCATGTATAGTACCAGGTTTGTACTATTTTAATTTTATTTCGGAGCACTTTGGTTTTTCCCAGACATAAAAAAGGATGAGAAATGTATTTTTAAGACCCTAGAGAGAAAAGGATGTACTGGTAAGATTTTTCTATGTAAATTCTATTTGCTTTCCAAATACCTCAATTCCCTTGAAAATTCTTTTTTTTTTTTTTTTTTTTTTTTTTTTTTTTTTTTTTACCTTATGCAGTTTGTATTTTGTCAGGCTGCACAGAGGCAGGCTGGCCAGCTCTAAGCCCCTTCCAGTTCCCCATGCACTAGCCAGGCACAGCACCCACAATGGTGCCTTACTGCTGCAATCGAAGGGCAGCAACACACAGCAGACAGATTCGTGGGGTAAATGCATTCAAGACTGAGTGTGAGTTTTATCTTTCAGCACCCCTTTTGTGACTTGCTGTGAGAGCCTTTCCATGGGGCCCTGCCATGGCTTTTTTTGTTGGGTCTCAGATGCTGATTTTGGAGCAGAGTGAGCAGATGCCCTGGCCTCTTATCCTGGTTGCTCGTGCTCAGCTGTTGTCCATGTGGGCGGATGGCCACTGTCCCTCAGAGTTTCAGCTCTCCCTGCACAGGGGTCTGGGACCCCTCTGTCTGCACTAATGTTGAGGTTTTGCCAGTTCATGAAAGCTCCCCAAGGTGCCCTGGCGTGACCCTCACCTCCAGGACATGCCTCCCAGGGCTAGCTCCAGGGTCATCCTAATAAAGCCAGCTGTGTGTATTGGTGAGCCTGGAACACATAATTGGGCAGCAAGGAAGAAGTGTTGAAATATTTCTAAGAACACATGGTCAAAACATACTGATGGATAAGTAGAAACAAAAATAGTTAGGAGAGATGGGCTATCTGGTTTCACAGCAGCCATCGGCAGTATTTCCTGGGAGACAGGCTGAGCCCTCTTTGTTCTGCTTTAGGTACAGTGTGTGCTTGGCTTTGTACAATCTGCAATCTGACAAGTACCCATTCACTTCTCAAGGGAGAGGCGAAAGATTTAGAGTTGTGTGAAGTGCTCTTTGACTTGGGACCAAACCAGGCTCTAGTGTATTTTCCAGTGCTGCTGCTAGCACTGGGTTGTCCTCAACAGACCACACAAGAAATGCAAAGGCACAAGGGCTGGCTGCCTTGTCGTATATCTGGGAAATTGTTCTTCTCCTTTGAAATGCAAACCCAATGGCAAAGCCATTGCTCCGGTGACTGCCTTTCTGCTCCCTTTGATATGGCACATACAATGCAAATGTATGCTACAGAATGACAATCAAAAGGCTTTGAGAAGCAAAGGACCAGAGAAATAATGTTCTTATTTTCCACAGCTGTTATACTAAGCAGTACACAGCCTGTTGAAACAGAGTTCAACAAGTAGGTTTGCAGAGACCAACTTGTTGAAAATTAAGTTAAAATCTTGCCCCTCCCCAGAGTGACTCAGTGGATGATTATACTGTGTTTCACTGTTCACATCAATATTGTTCATATTTGCAATGTTTTTGCTATAAAAAATTTAGGTTTAGCTTTGTCAGCTTCTACACTGAGAAATCTGCTCGAAGTTCTTAAGCTGTCACTAGGGAATTTGAGAATAATGTTCTTTATCAATACAAGACAGATTTCTTAGTCACTGAGTTGATTTCTTAGTTGCCATTTGTTTCTGTTGTGGAATTAGCAAAAAGTGGATTTTTTACACTAGATTTTTTTTTTTTTTAAATGATACAGAACTTTTTTATCCCTGCCATTTGTTGAAGAGATCAAAAGGAAGAGAAGGTTCTACTGAGAAAAAAACAAATGAACAAACCTACAATTTTTTCTAATTTCAAAACAAAATTATATTTTATTTTAAAAAAGACAAAACTCTATGCAATCTAGGAATTTCTTCCTGAACTAAGAAAGTAGATATCTGATGCAGACATAATTATTTCTCCTTTTCAGTGCAGGCAGGATTTTAACCATGTTCTTTAACCCAGCATATCTATCTTTATGGCCTGAATTTACCCAGTTTCCAAAGCAAGTTAGGTTTCATTCACACATTTGCTGATGACAAACCATAACGCCACAAAGAAAAATTGGACTACGTTATGTGAAGGCCAAGGAATACGTATTTGTACTTGGAGTGCCATGAAAAGCAAGGAGGCTGGGATAAGAAAGGGGAAAGCTGGAAATAGGATATCTGCTTAAATGTAAAACCTACAGCTGAAATTAATATTCTCTGCTCAAAGTCAGTTATGGGATTGGTGCAGGTGGAAGAGATACAGGTGTATTCATTTGTGCTGTACGGATAGAAGAAGCTCTCTGTTAGGGTGTTTTGCAGCGCAGACAAATATAAATTCACTTCTATAAAGGCAAAGCATTTCTAAATGTCAGTAAGGGAAGAAAGAAAAAAGTACTTAGAAGGTCAAAACCCAACTATCTGTGCCAAGGAATGTCTGATCTCAAGCACCCACAGTACCAACCAGTTAAAAACTCTGTTGCTTTAGAGCAGAAGATATTTGCTTCAACTTCAGTGTGTCTGGCCATCCATTTGGATGAGACATGTGGGGTTTTAGGAATGTGACCTTTCCAGTGACCTTGGAAGGAGTCATGTGAACAAAGCTTGTGGCCCAAAATGGCTCTTGCTGAGGAGCACACCCGAAATGAAATCCTACCATAACCAGGGCCAGCTGTTCCAAATTGTAACTCAAAGGACCCGGTCAAAACCCAGGAATGCCCAGTGGCAAGTCTGTAAGTGAGGTGGGAGCTGCTGTCTAGCAGCAGCAAGGGGTGGCAGCCGTATCTATTGACTCAAACCCTGTGCCCAAGAACCTCCCACCAACCAAACCACAGCATGAAACAAAAGGAACCAAACCAAACCAAACCAAACCAGCAAACCCCCCAAACAACAAACACGGCCCAGAGCACAAACAAGCAAACCAAACCAAGCCGAATCCAGCGAGCCCGAAGCAGACGGGCGGCGCTGCCGGCAGAGGGCAGCAGCGCACCGAGCCCCGGCCGGGGCGCGCCCCGCGCTCTCCCGGGCGGCTCTGTCGGCGGGAAGTGGGCGCCTCCGCCTCCCGGGAATACCGCCGGGACACCCCAGCGGCTGCGCCCGCCGAGCAGTGGCTGCGCTGGCGAGCGGCAGCACAGGCACTGGCTTGCCGAGTCTCACCCGTGCGCTCGCTGGTTGCCTTGGCCGGATGCCCGGGGAGATCCCCAGCCCTGACAGTCCTGCAGCCCCTCCAAGAGCTGAGAAGTAGAAGAGAAATACTTTGCCGGCAGGTTCCCACACAGAGAGGAAGACAGCAAAGGAGAAGTTGACGCCGGATTGCCAAAGAGCTGCTGAGTCTTTGCTTACCCATGTTCCCCATGCAGAAGTGTGACAGGTGAATCTGTGATCTGTGTCGCTGGCAGAGCTAGGCACTGTCCTGGTGTGGTCATCTGTGGCCATCTAGGTGTGACAGGAGATGCAGCATTACCATCCCTGCACTGGTACTAAGACGACTGCTGCAAAGTGCAAGAACAAATTGCAGGATGTATGCACTATGTATGCATTAGGTACTAGGCAAGATCTACACATTAGGCATGCATTTTACAGGGGTAAAAATCTTCTGTGTCCTGCTAGTTGATGTAATTAAGAGAGGTTTCAAAGGCTAGCCAACAGGCAAAAATGTAAGGCAGATGTAGTGAAATATAATTGAGGAAAAAGCATATATGTTCACTTGGCAGTGCTGAGGATCAGGCCTATGTATACAGAAAATAGATTTCTACATGCATTTGGTTAATGCATCTACCAAACATGCTTCAGGCTTACAGTTCTCTTTAGAAATGCCAGAAGCACTCAGCTTTGTGTCACCATCACAGGAACAACTGGAATGGAGTGCTGTACTGCGCACTACGTCTGTTTTCTTGACTGCTGGATCAGCAGCTGGTCGGGGGTTGCTTGTGTGAGTACATGAGCCAACCAAAAAGATTACACACCTTTTCTCTGAAAGAGTGCTGAGTTCCAGGCATGCTTTTGAAGCACCAATTTTTTTTCACTCAAGGTTAAATTTGAACAGATGCCAACTCCCTTGCCTTCTGCATCCTTCCCACGCTTGTAGTTGAGAGACGGTGTCCTGTTCAGAGTGCCTATGCAACGCCTACGCACTGCCTTTGTTCCCCTGGCCCTGTACAGTGGGACAGTATGGTCTGTGGGCAGCAAGTCGCCCCAGGTGAGATGAAGCAGAGCCTTCCTCTGGCTGAGCTCTGGTTGTCTCAGCTGGAGGCTGTTCTTGGCATATGTTCACTACATTCCCAGAAGGACATACAGCTTGTTCTAATACTCAACACTCGCTTTGCAGGCACTGTGCATCCGAGACTATAAATAATTGTAAACCCAAAGGACTTGGAGAAGATCACACTATCATTTCTTAATCTGGTAATGAAACCATAGGTGGAAGAGGACATAACACCCATTTACATAACAGGCTTCTCAGTCTAGAGGACATTTTAAAAAATTTGTTGTCTAGATGATGCTGTAGCCATCTAAAGCAGTTTCTTGGGTATCTGAATATCCTACTAAGCTATGCAACTATTCAGCTTTGGAAAGGACACTGCCTGTCTACGGACAAGTATATATCAGCAAGACTATCTTTGATTTTTTTACTTTCCTTTATGCAACACATAGGAGATTTTTTTTTTCCCATGGTCAGCTCAGTAAATAATTCCTTCATAATAAAGAGCCAAATACCAGAATAATTGATGCAGAAGGGTCTCAGCCATGGTGTGAGGTGACCACTGATGGCTATGTCCTGACATATAGTAACCTAGCATGTCCTTAACCATTCCCCACATGGGAGTTTCCACAGATTCTCAAGACAGTACTGGTAGTGTCCCCCTCTCCTGCAGCAGCATGGCTTGCCTGATTGAACTTTATGTATGATGGAGTTCAACAAATCACCATCTTCCCTACACAGAGGTTTCCTGAATTTTTAAAGATCCTTATTACATGCCTTCCTTTTTTATCCTTTCTTTTTAAGTACAACCCTCTCTGCCAGATTCTTTAATCTGTCTCTAAAGGTCATGCTTTCTAGCTTGCTGATTGCTTCCCCCACTGTCACCATGCTTCTGGTCCCTCTCAAGTGGCTCCTATTTTTATGGAAAGACAGCCCCAAAACTGAACCCAGAGCCAGGGAGAGCAGGCAAGTGCTGCACATCTCATATTTGCAAGCATGTCGTGTAGAGTCTGAATTACATACGTCTGTTTTCTCACACTTTGAGTAGTTCCTTGCCTGTAAGTTTCAGCAGATTTTTTTTTTTCTCAAAGAGGAAATAAAAGTAATTTAAGAAGGACACTGTTTCTCTGGGGGCAGTCCAAAAACCTTCTAACTAATTAGACACATAGAAGTTATAAAACTGTTGTTTCTGAAGGTGTTGACCAGAAGACTGTTTGTTCACCCGGCATTACTAAGCCAGTCTCACAACATCTAGGACTTGCTACCTGCTGGTTTCATAAACTGTGCTTGAAGATGGCCCTGGGAGAGGAATGGATTGTTTTGGCAAGTTCAGCTGTTGCAATGTGCCTGAGTATTTCATGGCTCACATTACCAAGGGATCCGGCACGCTGACTCTATTTGTTCACGTGTTTTAACTGCTTTTTGCGTCTTTGTGCTTTTTTTTTTCACAGCCTATTACCTCAGGCCTGCTTAGTAGCACCACGAATTTATCCTACACTTAGCCCAAAAATTGTGCTCATTTTTCACTCTCTGACACATGCACACTGGTTTCTCTGAATCATCTGTGCCCTGTTTAAGGATTGTGCCGTCAATGCTGTGTCATGATTAGGTGAAGAAGGGATCTGTTTCAGGCCAAGGCTGCTAAGTCACATTTTCTGTAAAGAGCGGTGATGTAATTCCGTACTACAGTTTTAAGCAGCAAAGCTGATTTAAGATGCTTCTGAGCACATTGCCACCAGCTGCCTGACTGCTTTTTTCACACCCCCAGTCAACATTTTTTAAAGGAGAGTGACTGATACTGCATGGGTGAGAATGAACAACATGCAGTGGGAAAGGGTGAACAACTTTGGCAGTTAAACCACATTATGAAAATGTAACATACAATAATGAACTAGATACTCTGTAATCAAGTACCACAAGAGGCATACAGTGATTTCTTCTTTCTCTTTCTTTTTTTTCTTGTATGATTTATTTTTATTCAGATCTCTTCTGGTTGTCTTTGACTACAAGCAATGCTGTCAGGTTTGTGGAATTCTCTCCATTATTATGCTGTAATTCAATTAGATAAGCAATTTTCTGATAGTCACACTAGGAAGCCTACCGGGAGCCTGAGCACCAGCGATCAGCACTGACTTTCAGAGTAGAGCTGCCTCTAAAGTTTGGAAGCCTTATTTTATTAAAAATAGGTATTTATATATTACTCAGTATACTGGGAATGATTTTTTTTCCCAAAACTGGTTCTACAGGTGCTTTGAAAGTTTCCTCTGGCAGTGATTTTTAGAAATGTGCTTGCTTACTGTTTTGATCTGCTGATGGAGCCCATCAAATAGTGGAGAGCTTGGTTACAGTTTTATGCCTGCTTCTGAATCAGGGTGTAGGAGAGGATTTCCTTCACAGATGGCTGAGTAGTTATTTTGTGTTGGGAAGTGCAACTAAAATAATCCTGATAGGGTGGCAAGAGAGCACACAAGCCTCTGCAGGCTCCTACATAAGGAATCCTGCCTATCCATGCAAATAATGGTCATGTGAGGCAGTTGGGTGCTGGGAGCAGCAGCAGTGGAGTGGCTGCATGAGTGGTGGCTGGCCAAGGGTGGCTGCAGGAGGCCACCCTGTCAGGAAGGACTGCCTGAGCACAAGGCAGTGACAGTCATGTCAAAAAAAGGGCTCTGGGGAACCCGGCAGTGACAATGTCATATGGCAGAGGTATTTCACTTTCCATAAAGAGGAAGGTTCATTTAGTGTGCATGTATGTGATGGAAGGGTAAACAACAGAAAAATCCAGTAAGCTTGACCTCTAACGTCCCAGTCCGTGACTTTGCACAGAAATTTGGGGTTTGTTTTTCATGTCAGTTCTGAGATCCACATATTTTCACATGCATGAATCACACAAATGGTACCTTGCAGCCAGAAAACATCAGGAAACAGCAAAATGCTGGTCAGGTTTGAAATTTGCTTACACATTTACAGAGATTGTACATAAATATAGATGTTTAATATATACTTTTGTGTGAGGGAAAGAGTTATTAATACATCTTATTCTGTGAGGTGTATTTTTTCTTGGATGTTTATAAAAATACCTTTATAATGGTCCTTTTTAAATAAATTGCTTCCTTTAGTAATTAGGGCTATTTGCTATCATTCACTTAACTTTGGAAAATTCTAATTCCAGGCTGATAGGCAAAGAAAACTTAAAAAATGTTGCACTATTTCTCTGCTTCAGGAGTTGATTTTATCACAGTTACTGCTCAGTGAAGGTAGCAGATAAAAGGAATAAAAATTGATCTTTTTTTAAAAAGTTCTTGCATCGTGGAACTTTGGTTTTTCTTTGAATTGCAATGAAGTGTCTCAACATCAGTTGTTTCTGAAAAAATGATTTTGTGACGATGTTGCTGTTTTTGAAGGACGAACACACAACTGGTTCCAATCAGTTTCTTAATGAGTATATTCACAGTTCAAACACAAGAGACTGTATTTCAGGTTACACAAATACTAGGTTGTAATCCCATGGTGAAATACTTGTGTGCCAGGCACTGACTGTTCTCAGAAATAGGTTGGTGCAGTGCTTTCCAATCACTGTATCTTAGCTGCTTAGTGTTTTGTTGATGAACTTAGCAAGGTGTCTGTTGGCACCTTTTTAGTAAGGTGAATGGTTTATGGATAGAGCAAGATGCATGGGACGGGTATGCTTGCTCTACTAAGCTGTCTTTTAAGTATTTAGTGTCCTGGCATGATTTTTCTTTGTAAAAAAATTCTGGAGGCTGAAATGCTTCTTCATCTTGCTGTACTTTCAGCTTGGATAATAACTGTATAAGCTTCTCTGACAGTCATGGCCCTAACTAATGCCTTCTCTATGAGGGGTGATGGAAAAAATCGTACTTTCATGGTCAGGCTTGTTCCCTTATTTCCCTACCTTGGAGGGTCCTGTGATATCATTCTGCAGTAGGTTTCTCCTGGCAGTAGAAGCAATACAAACCCTCCCTTCTTTGTTGCTAGTAGCTAGCCATGCTGTAATGCAGTGCTTACTCAGGTCTTTGTGCAGCTCCACTAAAGACTTTCTCAGACTTAAGGCTGATAAACAAAGCTTTCTGTAATGTTCAGGATATGCCTAAAATTCAGTACCTGCAGTCATAATGGCCAAATTCAGCCATGGATGGAGCTGCCAACTCACCTGAGTTTTTTTACTGCTAACTATGGGGGAAATTCTCCCACAGAAGTAGAGAGTACTTAGTGAGGAAGGGGAGTGCTCCCTGTTGCTCTTGATGTAGTCCATGAGTTCCAGGGAGCTCAGAGCATTCCTGGTCCAGCAGTACCCCTGTCAACCAGAAGTGGTTAGTCAAGGGATGAGACCAAAGGATTTGGGTCAACAGTCCCATTAGAGGAGGCAGAGTCTTCTAGTGCACAGAGCTGAGTCACCCTCTCCATTTGAGTGAAGATACCTGATTTGTTTACTTTGATTACTCTCTGAAAAATGACTTGAACACACAAAGAGTGCTTGGGGCAATGGTGGTTTTGTAAGCTGGGTGTTTGTGCCGTGCCACTGAGAAGAAGTAGTGTTTACTTTGATGGTTAAAAGAACAGTAATTCCATGAGAAACAAAGAGCTGTGTCCACTGACAAAAACAGTGACCTTGTCCCTGTTTTATTGATGACTGTGCACCTCTGCCTGGCAGATCTTCAGTCTGGGTGCTGATTTTCTCTTTAGATTTGTCAGTGCTCTGGGGCTTTTTTAAGTGCAGAAAAAAATGAGGTTCTTCTCTTACTCCCAGTTCTGCCTGATGTGAAATTTCATGCTGATGTCTCCTATTTCCTAGTTCAGGGTCTAGGTCAATCCATTATCAGCAAATGGCATTTCCCTCAAACAATCTTGTCAGAATTCAACTGGCCTAGACAAGCATGTCTGAACAGCCAACCTGACCAACTTCAATACTTTGGGTCCTCAGCTTTCTTCCTGGCACAGCCTGGGTATGCGAAATTCATTATCCTGGCACTCCATACATTCCCTTGATGATTGAAAACACAGGAATGATTATTAATTAAGGAAGGAGAAGGCCTCCTGCAGCTAGGATCACAACCATTAAGTTAGCAGACAGAACCAGTCACTGGTGTTTTACCTTTCAGGTCTCCTTATATTGTTAGGATTGCTCTTAAAGATGGATGGAAGGTGGAAATTGATCTTTTTCAAAACACAGTCCTGCTGCACACTTGGCCAGTGTCCTACAAATGAGATGAACAACATAGTGGCCTAGTGGATAAACTAAAAAGTTAAAAATCAATGTTCAGCCATTCAGATCACTTCAAGAGAGAACCTCTCCAGTCTGAAAGGCTGCCTGTACCATGATATTCATATAGATGTTTAGAGCAGTATAGTCAATACTGTTCATGTCTTTAAACAGAGATTGAAAATTAAATAATAATAAAACCATTGAACCAGTTGCCATCTTTGAAGGGTGCCATTGACTAAGATGCTGCAGCATGGAGGAGAATGTGCTGAGCAGGCAGCAAGCAACGACTCACCATGAAGAATACATTTTATCTGCATTACCAGATACTGATAATAAACAGGAAATTTGGGCCTTAAAGGCCTCAGCAGAGAGTATCCCCTCTCACTTTACTGTGACTGAGATGCTCCTCACTGTTCTCCCTTTGGCCTTACTGGGTGAAATGAGACATACCCCACCATGGCCTTGGGACCTTGGTGCCGGGCTTAATTCACGTCTTAGCATGTCTTTGCTGGAAATGCTGCATGGCTTTGTGTAGTTTTGTTTTCATGTTATGTAACAAAGTGAGTCTGACTTGTGAAACACCCTCTGAACATGTCAGTAACATGCTCGGTTTCCTGGACTGTCTTGAAAGTTAGAGATAAGTCTAACATGAGAAATCACTGCATAGGGAAACATAGCAGCTAGGCCTACCTGAATATATCTAGGTCTCTTGCTTTCAGTCACTTTCATTTAATGGCTGAGATTTTGAAGCCTTCTGACATGCATTTTATTGTAATTGCTAGTTGTTTCATAGGGACTAGCTGCTAGCCCAGTTCATTTTTCACTTCCCAATACCCTTTCTGATACACTAGATTTTTTTTACTATTAATGCTGCCATCACTGTTAAATCTGGAGAAAGGACAGTTTTGATGACTGTGGCTGTTGAGGTATTTATAATGAAGAAGGCTCTTTTGAAAGCAATGAGATGGCATTCAAAATCAAGTGAAGACAAAGCCCAGAGTCCTGAAAGGAAAATTAACTTAGAAGAAGTCAGAAATTTAGGACTACTTTAGCCAGAAGGAAGATGTGTGGAGAGGGGTGAATCCAAGAACAAACAGCCTGATAATGCTATAAGAGGTTAAGATTCAAGTGTTGGTTCGGAAGAGTAATATGATGTAAGCAGTGTATAATCCAGAGTCATGGCAAATTATATTTGAGAGGGACTTGCTTGTTTTACTCAATGGTATTACATTTCCCCTAATCCACAGCACATCCTAAGGGACAAATCCTCTTCCCACTGCTGGATATATTGACTCACACTGCTTTCCTGACGTTTGGGCACTTCTTCAGAGGGACAAGTGACAAGACTGAGGAATTTTGCAGAAGTGCAGGTTGTGAATTTCTTAGCATAGGACTGACTGCACCCTTAATATGCATTAAGATTTTGAGGAGAGAGTGGCCAAGTGGGGTGTGTGAGAATAGTATGGATGAGGTACCACCTCCATCTACATCTGACGGCACAGGTTGGAGGTCAGAGTTCCACCAGTCTCTTCCATCCTTTTGACTCCAAAAAGGGTACCAAGATGACAAGAAAATGCTTGTATTTGTAGTAGACATATCTGAGCTGTGTCTACAATTTCTTGTGAAGTTATAACTGCATATGTTCCAAGAGACTAGGGAGAGTATGAAAGTCATGGCAATATTTTTAGAAAGGTAAGTGAAATGACCTGAGTAATTTTAGGTCAATCTTGCATTGATTTGTGGCCAAAAGATGGAATGTTTAAAAGATTGAAGCAGAATTAATGACAGTCAATAGGGCTTAAAATAAAATAGGGTATGTCAAATGTACTTAATTTAATTGCTTGAGATCATGGGTTTGATTGATTAGAAATATACTGGTTTTCTTGAACTTCAGTTTTTTGGACACATGACAGGCTGCTATGTTGCTTCCACAGCATTGACTGCTTTAGGATTTCATGGAGATTTCAGGTATTGTCTGTAGTTTGGTAGCCTTCATGTGCAGCTGTGTGGGCCTTGGCATGCAGCTGACAGGGCAGCCTTGCCTGTAAGTCACAGATGCCTTCCCTGAGAACCCCAGCTGGCTGAGTGGCCCTTTTGGAGTACAGCAAATCACAGCAAACTTTTCTTTAGCAACTATTGGTCATGAAATTGCAGTGTATTCTTCTGTCATCTAGTGTGGATGCAGTTACTCTTATAGGTTGTCCTGGTGACTCAGGTTACACTGAATTTAGGTGCTCTCACAATGAAATGGGTGGTGAAAATGTGTGAGGTTAGGAAAGCCCCATGAGAATGTTTTGGAGTCTGATCAAAGACCCTACCAAGGGAGATTTATCAGCTAGGTGTCTAGCTTACTTTCTGGGTATAAAAATCCTTACTGGGGTATTGTATCTAGCTCTTTAAGTTCTTATAGTCTGTTAATTAAAATCAATGAGAGAGGGTAAAAGTCAAAGTGAGAAAATGCATGCCTTGAGCAATCCTGTCAAGAGTTAAGGTAAATAAATGGTCAGTATTTGATAAAGAGTATGCCAGTTGGCTGGTGTCTTTCTGCAGGTTATATGTAGACTGGCCTCAATTTTTAGGTTTCTGGCAGAAGATACTTGGTGTCCTTTCGTAGCTTCTGCTGTTTTTGACTTCAGTACATTTATGAACTGATCAAACCTACAGCAGTAAGCATCCACCAATAATTACAGAAGTACTCATCTTCTCAGGTCTGATTCTTGACTGAGATGCCTAAGCTCATGCTAAGATATGGATTATGTTAGATCCTCAGCTGTTAAGGTTTTATTTAGCATCATTAGCTTACCTGGGGCTACAGTCATTAACACCAGTTTGATTTTCCTTATGAGATGCCCGTTCATGTCATTTCAAGTCAAGCATTTGAAATTCACATTTCTCTGGTATCTATACTGAGCATCAAATGGAAATTTTTTATTAAAGCAGATATGTCATCTCTGGAGAACCAAAAGACTGCTTGCCTTCCCTCTAACTTCAGTAAACTATTCACTTGCTGTTTCATAACATGACTGACTAGATTTATTTGTCATGTGCCCCTGTAATTCAATGTTCAAATCCAAACATGTCAAAAGGGAAATAAGTAATGGACCCTTTCTTATGCCCTAAACCTCCAAAGCAGTACTTTTTTTTAAACCAGAATTTTGACTATACCTAATGCTTGAGTATAGAATAGAAACAAAATACATGAGGACAGTCAGCTGTTCTGTCAGCTCTACAAGGCCAGTATTTGACACAGACAGAATGCTACAAACACACAGAAAATGCAACTATTTGAAAGGACAATCCTTTTGGAAGTGCAGCTTGCAGCATCTATCTAGGCTGTGAAAAGTGCTGTATTCCAGTGAGATTCTGATAGAGATACTGAGCTGATATATTGACTACAGTTTTTAAGGCAGTAAGAAATCAGCATATCCCTAAAAGTTATGCTGACTATGAATTTATTTGAAAACTTACCTGAATAGAATTAGGCAACTAAATCAAGGCCCTCTAAGGTTTTTGCTAGTACTACGTCCATAGCAAAATATTATGTGAAAAATCCCATAACATATTATAGCTCTGTCCTCTGTTCAGCATCTCTAAATCCTTTCTAATTTTTACCCCGATGTCTTATGCTGCAGTAACAAAGAACAGATAACTGAATCTGTTTAGTAAATTATAGTCTGAATGTTTTTACCTATATTGAGTAGATATGCAAAATGCATATTCATTTCTCTAAACAAAAAGAAAATCAGATATAGAAAATTCTGTGTAACTACACTATCATAAAATTTTGTAGTAGTTTGCTTAAAGAAGATAAAATTATACACTTTTAAGATCTTCGCATGTATTATCACTAGTCAATCTTGCAAGATGCATCTTCATTCATTGTACTTGGGAGATTGCCTGATTTCATTATGATAACTTTCTAACTCAGGACGTATTTTGTATCTGAGCACTTTTTGTGAATAGTTATAATATCTACTTATTCAAATAAGTGGCTGTGTTTACAGAGAGAAGAGGACACCACAAATAGCAGAGATTTATCATTCAGTACCCCGCAGAGTGATTGTACATGACTTCTGTACTCTTTTCTCTTGAAAATACACTTGCCTGCTTGTCATGGCTGGCAGTTCTGGTGTTTCAGCCAGTGAGCTCAATGCTTAATTCAGAGGCATGTTTTATTTCTTCGAAGTTGTTAAAAGAACTTGCAGTACTCAGTGATCTACATCTGTATCGAAGTCAGGTTCCTGATGGACAGCTCAGAGAAAACAAAGCCACTGGGAAGAACTGAACTCAGAAGTCTCTGGATTGAATCTTCAGTGAGGGGAATGGCAAGAAAAGAGAAATGGCATCCTAGTTCTAATTTTGAGTGAAGAAAGCAGGTTACTAGGTCATGCTAGTCAGCTATCTAATGGGAATTGCTCTTTCATGCTTTCTGGAGTTCCATACAGCTTTTTATCTAGGGTGTATGCACAATTCATGAGCAGCTGAAACAAGTAAAGACAAAATTTAACAAAATAAAAAGAACATCCAAGTATAAGGGACTATAACACAGTAATAAGTGAAATATAATAGATTAATACTATAATAGCAGAGGCAGTCATTCACTGCTATTATTCATGGCTGTAGTTATGAATATTAATAAACTCAAATAGCTGCATCTGTAAGTCAGACTATTTTTTTAGAAAGGGATTTCTGTCATCAGAGACTAAATCAATATTCAGAGATTGTAGGGTGGAATCAGTGAGACAATAACCAATGAACCCTTTTCAGGGTTCCTGAATTTGTACCTGATGATTGTGAAACATGAATTGGTTTGTCAGAACTTGGCTTATAAAAGTGAGAAGAAGGAGAAAAACAACAGGCTGTGAAAACCCGAGCTCTCAAAAATATTCCATTACAGCAGAACGAGGGAGGAAGGAGGGGATGGGACAGGACTGTGGGTTTTGAGATACCCCCATAAAGATTGCTGCAGAGCTCAGAGTCCTCTGGGAGATTTGGCAGCCAAAAAAATTGCTCCACTCTCCTCAGCAGAGGCCATGTCAGTGTGTGTCTGTGTGGAGCAGCTCAGGCAAGCAGCAGTCTGCCTGCAGTTGTGCCTAAAACATACATGTGACAAATGATAGCAGAACTGTGGGAAATAATGCAGCAGTGCTCCACAGACAGCCCAGTTCTGCAAGCATATCAGGATTTGAATTATTACAGATCCAAAACCAGCCCAACCTCATCCCATTGCCTGCTATAGGTTTGTATTTGTGGTTAGATTTAACTCATTTAACTCATAATTCGATGGGCATCAAATAGGTCCTTTGGAACAGAACTCTCCTTTCAAAGAGTGAGCCTTTTTAGCTGGGAAAAAGAAAAACCTAAAGAAAAAACATGAGCTGAAGAAATCTCCCTGGCTCTCCCCAGAACTGGAACAATTGTAGCAAAAGATGTCAGATGCTACATCCATCTCAATAGACCAGAACTGCAACCTAAAAATGAACATTTAAATCTTTGTACTATAAGCCAACCACTTCAATGAGAGAGTCTCATTCATCTCCAGATCCTAGAACCTCTACTTCTTTCCCCAAACAACTGCTCCTTTACAGCTGTTACTTATCAAAAGAGATATCTGCCAGGAGCTGCCTGTCAAAAATGGGGGTACAGAGCAAAGCAGGAGTAATTGAACAGAAATGCAGTGCTGTGAGCTGAAGAACTGAGGTGATGAGCACTGCCTGATGTCTCTGCCAGCCCAGGACAGGTCAGGGTCCCTGCTCCTGCCGTAGTTATCTGAATTTACTTCATGGACTTGGTACACAGCTTTTGATTTTTATCTTACTGTTAATTTTTGGGGTAGGGTTAATTTTTGCAGTAGCCAGAAGAGGGCATGGCCAGGACGTGGAGGTTATTCTATACCACCTAACATCATTGCCAGGGGCAGGGGAAATGGAGTGTGTTCCTACCAGCAGAGTGAACGTGGCTGCAGTTGGGTGGCAGGCGGGCTCTGAAGGGAGCATTTTCCATGTGAATCACTCTCTCTTTTGTCTAAAGCTTTTGTTATTGATATTGTTGCTGTTAGTATTCGTTTCCTCATCTCATTGCTGTTTCCAGTAAGCTGTTCTTATCTCAGCCCGTGATCTTCACCTTTTGTGCCTTCAATTCTCCTCTTCAGCCACCCGCAGGGGGAGAGGAAGGGGGAGGGGGAGTAAATGGGCGGCTTCATGGTTTTAGTGGGAGCATGAAATCGGAGAATACCATTCCTAAACCACAACGTTTCTAACAAGCTAAATGTGTCAGGAATATGCCTAGTAAATGACGCATGAAAGTTTGAGCGTTTACCTTGCCAACTATTATATTCAAACTGTGACTGATTTTTCCAAAGTAAATTTGTTTTTTAGGTATTTTCCTCCTCCACAAATAAACAATAAATTTGTTGTTATCATTCACATTGTTTTCCCCAAGCACAGGACACTAAAACAGTATATAAACATTAACATTTGCATATGACATGCTACAATATGCTACTGTGAAACATAGCCAACCACAGAAACATTTCAGGCCTGACCCCTCGGTCTTGAAAAAATGTAAATTTCATATCCCGTTTTAACACGAGTAATCCCATTCACCTGACAAAAAGGATGCCAGTTTAATAGTAAATATTTGCTATTTAAAGTGTTTTTTTTGGCATAAAATCTTGCTTTATTGCCATTTTAAAAGATGCTACTTTAGGAAAAATGGCACATTTTGAACTCTTTTATGAGTGTTCATTTTTGTAACTCTGTTCTGCTGATGCTTTCTTGATTTATGCTGTAACTTAGACAGAAATGCAGCAGTGCTGAGGCAGTATGGTACAGGACAAATGATCAACAAAGACTAGAAGTATTTCAGCATAATTTTCATGCTGTGAAATGAGATAGTGCTTGCATGCAAGACCTGATAAAAAATATTTTCTGAATATCTCTGTGGCCTTTCGTGTTTTAAGAGCCACATGCTATTAATTATTTTCTTAAGAATTTTTTATCAATTTTTTGTATTCGTTATTGAAATATGTATTTTCTTAAGCATCTCAAAGCTTTAGGCAGAGAAACACAAGGGGGCACTTGAGTCCATTTATTTATTCATTGAAGCTGGTATCCTCTCCACTACTATGACCCCTTGAAGAGATAAACCAACAAAAACATAGTTTTAGTACTCACCTTTCTTGCCCAATAAAACAAAACTAAGGACCACTTGTAAAACAGCTAGAGGTGGTGAACTAGACAAAAGAGAGAATCGAAGAATGAGTGCTGTGCCTTGGGAATGGAACTTGCCTGTTGTTAAACAACTGGGGATCACTCCTATTTAAACTGAAATACTGGGATTAAGCACAGGCAGTTATAGGGGATTTGTAAAAAACGCCCTAAAGAAGGTTTTAGAAAATGATGCTGCTGATTAGGTAACTTGCTTCCCTTTAGGTCTAAATCAGGCTGGGAGTACTAAAATTCTGGAAATGTAATCACATGAAATATGAAATCAGGTTTTTTTCTTCTTAGGCCTTTTTAGTGAAACTTTCCTTAGGCACAAAGTTGAAGCCAAAGGTCCAGTAAGAGTCATTCTGCAGCGGAAGTTCTTCTTAACCTCTGAGTTGGACGGTGATTATAAAAATGGGTTTATTCCAGCCAGTGAGGCTATATTCATCTGCAGGATGTCTGCTACAGTCATCAGTTGATGCATTAAAAAAAAAAAAAAAAGCCCTAGAAGAGGGTGCAAGGATAATGGCAGTAACCTATTTTTTCAAGCACCAAAAGTTTCATTTTCCTGCTTGTAATGAGGTACTGCCAGCAGCAGCACACAAACAGAAGATACCTTTAACCCACCAGAAAGCTTTATGATCTTTGCTAGTTTTCAGTCCAGTGGATTTCACATGTATTTTATTTTTTTTCTCTTTCCCATACCCATTTTCAGTCTTTGTTATTTTGGGGGATATTTCAGGCTCCCTGAGGTTCAATTGTCCTTCATTATGACTCTATACAGCCAGGGACATTTCACTGATAGCAATATTCCAAGATGCCATCTTTTCTGTGTCTTCTGTGTCTCACTACAAAAACATGCTTTTCAGGGTAGTAGCTGGGCAGATTCACCTTAAGTCTTGCTGTGGTTTTAAGCCCAGCTGGAGATGAAACACCATGCAGCCACTCCTCAAGTTCCCCCTCTCTTCCCCACCACCCCAGTGGAATGGGAAGGAGAATCAACGTAAAACTTGTATGTTAAGAACAATTTAATAATTGAAAATTAAATAAAGTACAATAATAAGGGATAATAATAACAATAATAATAATAATAATAATGGAAAAAACAAGTGATGCACAATGCAATTGCTCACTGCCCACGGACAGATGCCTGACCCCCCTTCTGAACCCAAACTGGCCGAGCTTCTGGGATTTTGGGTGACTCCCCCCAGTTTATGTACTGGGCATGATATTCTGTGGTGTGGAATATCCCTTTGGCCAGTTCGGGTCACCTGTCCTGGCTAAGTTCCCTCCTGGTTTGATGGTTTTTTTGCATACCTCCTCACTGGCAGAACATGAGACAAGGGAAAAAAGGGTCCTTGACTTGGATAAACATGACTTAACAAAACACCAAAAAATCAGTGTGTTATCAAAACCATTCTCATTCTGAAACCAAAACACAGCACTGTAACAGCTACTGAGAAGAAATGCTGTAGCTGAAACCAAGACAAGTATTTATTTGCATAGCTACCTGCCACAATGTGTTGCATGCCTTGTTAGGCCATGCTGCTGAGGGGCTTTTCACCCATCACCAAAATCCCTGGGCTCAGGCCTCCTGCAGTTTGGGTACATTTCTGTCTGGATAATAGCACTCGCTCCTTGTAGACGTATTACTCTTTCTCAATTTGATTAGATTTATTGACAAGAAAGCACAGAGTGTTTGTAGAAGAATTTCGCCCTTTTCTGGCTGCTTGCCAGGAGCTACCACACTGCCAAAGGTTATTTTGAGGACCAGAAGGGAAGACAATTTGACGGGAGCTCAAAGGAACTGGAGGCTCAGTTGCATGGGGTACAGTGGATTGCCTCTCATCAGTTCTCATTGGTATTGCTAGTTGCTTGGCAATGAGTGAACAAATACGAAAGTGATATCACACAAGACCTTACTAATTTAGATTCCCTAGCCTTGTACTTAACCTAATTTGTTGGACATGTGACTGATGTATCTTGGACATGAGTCTACTCATCGAGAAGCTTGTTTCCTCAGTTAAAGCTGTAGAGACACATGAAGGGATCGTCTGAACGACAAAAGTTGCCACTTCAATTCCTAGTGTCAGCTATGTTGAAGCTGCATCATATATCACAACAGCAATACGACATGCAGTGTATATGACTGAAGAATTCCTTGGATATTAAGCAGTGCATAGTAAAGTCAAAGAAAACTATAAACCAAATAAAAAGACAATTTTTTTATCTTCACACAGGAAATATAAATAACAGGCATACAAGCAAGGCACGAAGTATTATATTTTTCACAGATGAAAGTTTCAGAGATAAGTTATTATTTTTTTAAATAATTAGCTCTCATATGTAATAGACATCTCTTTGTATATGTTTATAACCATCTGTGGAAAAGATGCTAAGTTTCCTAAGGCACAACATTGACCTGAAAAATTCTTTTGAGTCTGTGAGATTCAATTTAGAATTATTTTTATTGTTTATGAAGTGAGTGGCCAAGACAAAGTTTTTAAATGGAGCCTCACAAAGATGATAAAGGTACACCTGGAAGGGAATAATTTTTAAATCTGTATGATCAAAATTAATTAGAGTGCCCATGGGTCATGGGGTGTTTTTTTTAAGCATCCTGAACTTGGCTGAGAATCTCCTAGTTAGTTAATTAGGGCTGAATTGCCAAAGGCCAGAGCGAGTGAGGCAGAGCCATGACCCTGAGCTTTGAAATTACAGGCAGGGTGATGTATGTTACTATAGCATATTTCTTAATGTACAGTTAGGTTGAAAACCAGCTAATATACACAAAGTACAGCACATATGATACAAACATATACACTGTATATGCCAGACACACAGAAAATATGGTAATGCATATATATACTATATATGACATAATATTTTAGCTGTAATGCCACTGTGCTATTTTAGTGTCAGACAAATAAAAAAAACCCAAAAAGCCAAAACCATTTTGTAAGTAATGCTCTGCATGGTAACAGCTTTTGTAATGCAGCACATTTACTTGGCTCACAGATCATCTCAGTCAACTCTGCACAGCTACAGGGGATTAAGAGAAGATGTGGATCTAGGTAGATACTGTTGTAGCAGGGTGTATGCACAGATTGTATTTACAGCAGACATATGCTGGTGTTAAGAATGGCTGGTGTGTATTAGTTATTAAAATGTGCTTAATTTGTCTTTCAAAATAAAGGATAAAAGATTAATCTTAGTTCATTATAAAAATGGATATATGAAGAGTGTATGAGTAGAGATATAACTTGAATCACTGGTAAAATATTTGTATTTAGATAAAACTGATTTCAATTTTCCTTTGAAAAGTGTGTGGGATTGCTTTTCTCCATCCTTTACAAGAAGACGGAATCTCATTTATACAAACTGCTCATGCTTTGAGATCTAACAGAGGCACAGTGTATTTGCAAGTGATGAGGGCAATGCTTGCTGATGCCTACCTTTTCAGTCCATGAACACTTGTGTTTTGCTGTTCCTCTGCTGTACTATCAGTTGAACTGCTGCTGGCCTTTCCCTGTAGGCTTTTCCCTTCCTCCAGGAGCTGTTAGAGCTACTCTGCAGGAGAACTTGAGGCTGTTAAAGTTTTGCATTCCTGTGTTAACACAGTTATATCAATGGGCAGGAGGCATGCTAAGAGCACCCTCTGTTTTGGCTTTTTCTGATCTCTGGCTTGCTCTTGCTTGCTCTTTCCAGTAGTTGCAAACCTGTAGGTTCACTGAAAGGAGACTTAGTGAAATTTGAGAGGAAGCTGGAGAGCAGCTAAAGGGCCAGGAACCAGCATGGCCAGCAATTGCAAAAAACTATTTTATTTCTCTGATTCTGTCACCAGTTAGCTATGTAACCTTGAGGAGGTTGTTTTTACCACATTGCCTCCAAGACAAAGAAAAAGCGAGGGGGGCTGCAGAACTGCTGGCTCAAGAGATGCAATAGCACAAACGCTTGAGCAGAGCACTGTGATTTCTATCACCACGCTCCTCGGGCACCACAGTCACCCCGCTGATTGCTGGAGTCGGAGGTGGGAAGCGAGGAGCGAGGAGCAGGGCTGGCGTTGGTTAACAGCAGCTCCGTGCAGCCCTGTGCCAGGGCGCCCTGGCAGGGTGACCTGTGGTGAGCAGCTTCCCTTGCTGAGGAGGCGTAGTGCAGGTGGTGCAATTAATTATGCCCAGGCCAATTGCCACAAAGCAGTAGGTTTAAAAAGCAAACCACTGATGTGTACTAAACAGCATCGCCACACCACATCTGAGAGTTACTTTTAGTTGACACAAGTGCCAGGTGTAACAAGCTGACAATTATTGCAAACATTTTCTTCCTTTGCCTCACTGGTTAACATATGATCCTCTAAAAGCTGCAGTAGCAATGTATTTTGCTGCTGCTTTGTACTTTCACTGGGGTGTCCCTGAGCGAAGATGATTATTAAGACAGTCATTGCTTTTTCTGAGTTGCCTCCCTGTGAGACCTGGGGAGCAGGGAGGCTTTCCTCTGCCTGGCCCTGCAGCCATGCCCCCACTTTGTGCACCCTCTGATGCTGACACGGCAGTCAGGAGAGGTTTGCTTCCTCTGGAGAAAAGCCATAACCTTAGCAGCTTGGCACACTCCTTTAGGATTCCTTGGAAGACTGAATTTGGATAGATAAGATGACACTGCCATTAGCTTTCAGCTAACAAAATCAAAGTGCTCATAAATTATCTTCTTGGTAGCAAGGCCATATGAATGAATTAATGTATCAGTGTATCTGAGCTATACTTTTCTTAAAACCCAGAGGAGGGATCAAAACCACACAGAGGTCTTCTGCTGGGTGCCAGGAAATCCAGCCAGGCTAAGGAGGGCCTGGCTCTGGCCTTCCCCGTGGGATAGAGGGGCCAGCAGAGCCAAGAGGAGGGTCATGTCATGTTCTGGAGGTCTTTAATGGGGTTCTAGTCCTGTCTCCCAAGGTTGCATTGGTGTATTTGGGTGGGGACAGCGAGGAAAGCTGCTGGCACAAGGGAAACTGAGGGTCAGGGGCTGGGACCTCACACCTCCGGTGGGGGGAAGAGGGGAGAAAATATATTCTGCTTCCTCTGGATAAAGAGACAGCTACTTCAGTCATTGCCACCAAAGAGTCAGGGTCAGCTGCCTGAAAAACAGACACCAATTTTGCTGGTTAATGACTTATTAACAAAGCCTTTTAAATGCTGACTTTTCCTCTAAAGAAAAATAATAAAACAAAACAATGCAAAGAGGTAGATACCTGCTCTGAGAAGGAAGTCCTGCAGTCTTCAGGGAAATGACAAAAGGAGAACAGAGCCTTGACTCTCTTGAAGTCACGTTGGCAACTGGGGAAACACTATGACACCTGAAAGCACCAAGCAGGCAAATGGTCAGAGCATTGTAATTCTACACTAAACATGAACATTTTGTCATGTTTGTACAGAGAACCAACTTTCCATAGGCATATGTGTGATGACAGCCTGTGGTTCCCAGCAGAGTAGGAAAAGTTGGTGTCTTAACTCTTCACAGCATTGTTCAGAAATACAGAATAATAAGATGTTTTCATTCTTTGTTTGGAGTTTCTTTCTTCTGTTTGCAGTTTCTCCCACATAATCTTCCTGATATTTCTCCTTTTTTCTCTGCCACTGGTGGTAGGCAGGTTACATACAGAAGAGGGCTTTACAGTACTTAAATAATAATTTCTTCAGCACACTGCTGAGTCAAAGCAGGCATGGTGGTGTTCGTTGAAAAGGCTGGGGACCTTTGCTGCTTATTAAATGTTTGTGGATACCACTCTAAACCAGTGGGCTGCTGCAGTGGTTGCCCAGACAATACTGTCCTACCAGGTCAGCTGGGAGCCTGGAGAGCTTTGCGGGGGCTTTGTTAGTGCTGAGCAATGCAGTGTGTGGGGAACCCCCGCATTTTATTGTTGTGCTAATGGTTCCTTGTTTAAAAGAACAGCTTTTGAAAATTAGAATTCATAAATGAGGGTTTGATTATTTTCAGAACTGCTATTACCTTCTGCATTAATCGAGTAGTAACCAATTCCGAATAATATGATTAACGAGTTTTATCTGCTGAGTGGCAGGGCTGGAAACATAAAGGGTTTTGGCAGGATAATAGCTGGGTTCTTGTGAGTAAACCAAAGGCTTTCCACCTGCTGGTAGGTATCTTGTTCCAGAGGGCTATTTCTCACTGACCTGCCACTGAGCAATGTGGATGGCAGTACTTAAGCACTAAAATTATCTTTAATTTGAATCATCAGGATCCTGTTCAACTTGTACCACAGGGGCAGTGAAGGTATAGCAATGCAGCTCACAAAACCTGAATGGCCAACACTTGAAGTGGGAACTGACCACAAAGACAGATACCCTTCTCATGCAGAAGTCCTGTGGCTTGGCTCATCTGGGGCAAATAGGCTTCAAGTATACTACCCAGAGCAAAATGTAAGGTGTGGTGTGGAAGGTGCCATACTGCTGCATCACAACCTTCTGGACATGCAGATTTCATCTCAGAAATAGAACTTTTCTGGCTAATTCCCAAGTAATTGTCTTGACTGATTGTCACAGCATTGCTTTTCTCTAAATAGATGTCCTCCATAAGTGAGTTAGATAAGTACTCCAGGTCTTACAACTATGGGGTTCCTGATCTTGATGTTTTCTTGTCTCACTGAAGTTTTGTTTATGAAGACTATCATTAACTTGTTATTCCTCTATATCACTGATGTTTTTAGGACTGCCCATGTTGTTCTGGGTCAATTCCATACGGATTGCAGTGAGCTGTTCAGTGACAATGGTGAGGGGAATTTAAACTTTCCATACTGTAATGAGAAGTGTACCATAAAAACCATCACTACAACCCTTTGTATGAACACTGCTTGGTGACATTCTGAGGGACTTTTCTGCCTCGATTTGCCTCTAAGCCCAATGGGTCGTCTTGGCTGACCCAAGTAGCATGTGGGTCTTTTTTTCAATACTACCTGCAGAGAAATTATTTCTTTAAAAAGGCTCAACATAATTATGAAGAGACTAGTTGATCAGACGAAATTACCTACTTAAATGAATTATGCCAGTGAAGTTTAAAGAAAAGCTCTGGTGTGGAGACTATGGTGTTCATGGTGAGAAGTACTAGGAATACTCTGTTTATGATTTGTAGCTGCATAACTGCTTCTGGTTTTCTCCCCATTGAAGGGGGTTTAAATACAAGGAACCTGCTTTTAATGTAACCATATACTTTTGATTATGCCCTGAAGTTATCTTACTGTTATGGAAAATAATAGGCAGATGTACTCATTGCAGATGATGTATGATGATGCATCAGTAAAAGATGAAAACCAACCAAAAAACCCAACCAACCAAACAAAACCCAAAAGAAGATATTGACTTTGGGTTCATGCAAATATTCAAAAAATATTCAGTATAAGAATGTAAAAAAGATCTTAACAAATAACAAATATCATTCCTTTGGCCAGATGTCCAAACATTAATGTAAGCAACTTGCCTATCATGCAACTTTCTGAAATCAGTCTTGTTTGGTTATTGTCTGTGGAGCAGTCTAATTGGCAACAAGTGCAAGATAATAAATGCAGAACAAGAGAACTGCTTAAAAAGTCAGACTTTCATTGTAGGAAATTGACTCAGTGCATGCTTTTGAATTTGGAAATGTAACTTAAAATTCACGAGACAAAAGTATTCTTCAAACTGAAGTAGTTTCCTTCTTACTTTCAACTCTATGCACAGTACAGGAAAGAGGGACATTTCACTTTCTCTGTCTTTCTAAAGAAAATCAAACTGAAAGGAGTAATTCTGACCCTCTACAATCAGCAATTGTAATACAATACAGCACTGTAATCAAAGTTCATTCTTGAATTAAAATCTGAAAAGGTAAAAACATTTGGGGAAAAATGGGGAGCTTACATGATTTACAGTCTGCATGTCACTTCGTCATTAGCAGCTCCAGAAGATGTTAGGGTATTTATTAATGGCTTCTATTATAATCACACCCATTTTATCTTTCTTTCTGTATTTTAAGAACTGCTGTGTGGTAAAGCTGAATATCTGTTAGCTGGAAATATGGTTAGATGTCTCATAATGATATGTGAAGTCCATAAGTTATTTATCAGAGTAGGAGAAAGAAATGAAGATTGTATATGTGGAAATGACAGAACACAAAATTTGAGAATTTGAAACAAGGGTTTCAACAAAGTGCTTACTTCAGTACGATGGTTGGTAGTAGGTTTGGGTGTGTTTTCTCTGTTTCATTTGCCTTGAATGCAAAAAGGACAAAAAGCCTGTTTCTTAAAATCTGTACTGTAGGTATTATTGGTGAAATATCTTGGCACTGTTTCAGAAACTTAAGACAGGAAACTGTAGAACAAATGCATATGTGAAAGCCATTTATTGTAATGAACAGCACTGTAATCAAAGTTCATTCTTGAATTAAAATCTGAAAAGGTAAAAACCAGTGAGTCTTAAAAGTACCAAGGAATACAAATCTGCATATGTTGTAAATAGTGACAATTCTGTGGCTATTTTTAGAAAATAATTTGAAACTGCAGTAATAGTGATGAGGCTATTTGAATGTCAGTAGTAAATTGTGCTGAATAACCTTAGAATAAAATATTGCTTTACTAAGAACCTAATGTGAATGTGCTTCATATAGAAGACTGAATATTTTGTGTATTCACCAGTAGTATTTGCAACATAATCACAGATTGCAGCTGTCAAGGAATGATTTGGAAGACTGTTCTGTAAACCAAGGAAGAGTGGAATACAAGGTATGACACTTCTGGATCTCTCAGGCCAGCCTTTACAGAGTCTGCTTTGCCTTTGCCAGAGCTTCTCTGTATCCCATAGTCTCCATGTCAAGAGTAGAGGTCAGACCTGAGGACTCATCTCACCTCTGTAGATCAGGGCATACAGATTTTAAAACACGAATAAGAACTGCTAGTTGAAGCATAGCATTTGAAGTAATGTTCTGCCAGTGCAGCTGTGGTCAAACAAATTTCCTTCGCTACGATTTCCCTTTGAGAATTATATTTCAGCTGAGTTACTCTGATTCAGATAAATGACACTTGTGTTGCTCCCAAAACAGGGGCTGAGTAGTGGGGAGGCATGGTTTGGCAGATTCAAGAGAAGCCCAGCCTGTGACTTCAGACCTCTGAAGACCTTGACCTTTCTCATCAGTTGGCTGAACATTTGTTTGACTCCAGGGTTAGGAAGTTTGCTTCTTATCTCTGAAAGATTTCTCACTGCAGAGCATTCATCTGCTTGAGTGGTCTCCTTGGTGTGAGATGAGCTCTATGTTTGTACCATGCTGGGCACAGACATAGACTTGCTGTTTCCCTGGAAAGAAAAACCTCCACAAACAGAACATAATCCATCTGCCCATAACTTTTCAGCTACCCACTTTACTAACTACTTTTTCCAGTCTCTGTCCTTAACTATAGCAAGTACTGGACATCCTGTGCTGTCTGTCTGCCTCCCGACCCTACAGACTCTGGGCAACCGTGTCCCATAGTATCACGGATACGAATACGCAGACTTTTGGGAAAGTCTGATGATCTGCTTCTCCTGTTACAATCTGCTTGAGATCTATTCTTTCAGGAGTACTTAGGGGTCAGGAAGACTGGCTGACTCATCTATAGTTGTAATTTTCTATTTATGCAGATCTAGTACACAGAAGGTGCTGGAAAATTCCAATTGTCTCTCCTGAGCAAAGTGAAAGCCTGACTGCATGTCACAGACAGAAACCATAATGCAAACCCAATATACACAGTCCACTGTGAGTTAGCTGTGTTCACATCACTGCTTCCAATCAAAATGCTTATGGTCGATAAGTCTAATGATGGTAGACTCAAGGCAGCCTATATCATATCTGGAAGTTGCCATCAGTTGCTTTGTTGTCACAAGTTGAGCTGATAGCATCTATTTCAGAAAACTTTTTCACCAAACTCTGTATCTCATTAAAACCTCATGTTATTATATAAAGGGCCATGCTCTGCTCTGTCTTTTGGCAATGATGAGCAAGTCTCACTCTCCAGCTGCATAGTCTTTTGGCAAATTGAGATCTCCTTCTAATTCATCCAAATATTCAGACCTCAGAATAGCACAGAGACAGCACTTCTGAGGATAACTAATGATATTTCACAAAATTCAAATTCTGGCCATCTACCAGCATTCATTTTGCTAAATCAAAGTGCAGTGCTCCTTTGTGAGCTGATCTGATACTAAAACTGAATGCAATTAGAGGCATGCTGAATAGCTTACCAGAAATCAAGATCTCCTCTGACTCTGTAAATATTTCAGACTCATTCTAAGAGGAGAAAAATAAAACCTTAACTTCTGTTGCCATGTCCAAACTTACTGACAACATTACAGATTATAGTGGGATAAATAATGTGTGAACTTAGGTCCTGTCAAACCCTGCGATACAGAATTATCCTTAATGATAAAAACAAGGAAGTTTTTCTATTTGTTACTATGGCGTAACCTATTGGAAACTATCTAGTGCCTGCCACTGTATAGGACTACGCATACAGATATGTCAAACAGCTGCTAAACAGCAATTTATTTTGTGCCTGTACACTGTATTTATTTCTTTTGTAAAAGGAAAAGAATGTGTCTTGCAGACACATAGCCTGATAGCACTAGCACACTGTAAACTAGGGGCTCCCAACTGTTTTTCCTCTTAGGTAACATGTTCAGTGGCAACTGTGGTCATACATGAAACCTGCCATTCACTGAACTCTACCACTCTGGAGTGATGTATATACTGCAGTCTGAAAACTCATTTCATGCTGTATGTCCTAGTAAGCTTCTTTCATCACAAAACAAACAAAAGGATTACAGAAAAAAAAGTCAGATGGGAGAATTATGCAAATATAGAGCATAGTGGTTATTATTAATCAGCTCAATGTTGATTTACTGAAGCATTCCTTGTCATAAGGGAACTTTTGAAAGTAGTTTTGGGTGAATCAGAAAGTTTCAGCCAACAGCTATGTGTGGTTTCTCTAGCCCTGAACCTTCTCTCTCAAAACTGATTGCTTCATAATTACAGTGGCAATGACAGCCTCACTGCTTTATTGTTCTTCCCCTAAAAATACCCCTTTGAAAAAAGATTTCTTTGTTGTGTCACCTTTTTGACCATAAAAACAAGATGCTTTTCTTTGCTGTGTTTTGGTAGGGACGTTGGAATCTCCTATTAACTTCCTTGTAACAAGATTGACACTTGCTTACCAGTGGCTCCCCATAAACAGCATGGCCTGAGAATCTTAGAATCACTTTGCCCTTTTGAATCTGTTTATTTTTGATGGAATAAATGTGCAAAACCCAGAGTCTTGTAGGGTACTCCTAACAGAAGAAAAATTTGGCAATTTGGTTAGGTTGTTCTCCATATTTCTGTTCTTCACAGACTGTGTGCACAGAGTCCGGTCTTCTTGAACATGGGAAGAATCAAAAACCCAGAGCCCCAGCTCTTCCTCCAAGATTCTGGCAGCTGTCAACCTGAGTCAGAAGTGTGTTTAGTCCTCTTGCAATAGCAGAAGTTTGAGAGTCTTTTCCTCATTTGTTTCCAAACTCTCTTTCTCATATACATCTGTAAGAAAAGGGAATCCAGAAAGCCATTTTGCCTATGAAATGTAAATTCAGACTCGGGCGTTCATGCCAGGCACATGCAATCTGTGTTTCAGCTACTAAAGAATGGGTAATGGCCATGGTGAAAACCATCCCTTAGAATCGCAGAAATTAAGCAAGGCTATCTGTATCACTGGGAGTCAGGTAACGCAGGATCCAGCTTCATTGCTGGTTCTTTCTAGCTTCCTCTCTACATGGCTGAGAATAACTGCAAGACCTAGGAAAGAAGCATCCAGTGCATGGAAATACTGAGTGTTTGCAAGAAATGTGTTAATGAAGTGTAAGCTCTGATTGCTACACTGGTTGCCAGTCTTTACTGCTTCATTGCCAGTCTGAGGTGACAACAGAGAATCTCACTTGGATCTGACTTTCCACATGATTCTGTATTTAAGAAATCTTTCAGCAGAACTTCTGATTAGGCATAAAATAAATGATTATTATTTTTTTAATCTTCCAGAAGACCTTTAGCATCCTTCCCAGCCCATATACCCAGCCAATTCAGGTTCAGTTTTCTAGTTGCAGTGCACCTGAACAAATATCCTAACAGGCTAACAACAATTTGAATGCTGAGAGTAGGTAGAACCCCGCTTTAATACCTAGGCTGAGAAACAAAGTGGGTTTCTTCACTTCTCATGTCCAGTGAGAAGTGTTCACATGAGGAGTTGTTTCCTTTGTTCAGAGCATTAAAAGGGTCTGTATCTTCTACCCAGCTGCCTGCTTTCCGTAACAATGCAGAAATTTAGAACATTAGCAGCTGCACTCCATTCTTTTATACAACTCCTAACTAATCATTCAAGTCTAGTTGTGCTAGTAAGTGTTGCTGTGACCCATCCCGCTGCAGGGCTGGGGCAGCGTGATGCCAATCAATCCCAGCCCACCTGCTGGATCGAGTTTCCCGAAGAGGCAGACTCAGAGGGTGGGTTGAGGGGTGGCTCAGAAGCCTAAGCTGCACCCCCCTTGGGCGGTGCTCTAGTACAAGCCGCCTCCCCTGGTTCAGGAAAAATCCCGGTTACTCGGTTGTTCATTGGTTCTCTGTTACAACTCCCGCCTCTCAGTTTCCCCCAGTGGTTCCTGTTAAATTGTATCCTCCCCCTGGCTTGTAACTCATTGGTTGTTTTCCCCTTTCACTGGTTTTCAAACTCTCTATAAAACTGAGGACAAGCCTCCACGGAGGATCCCTGTTGGGGTGGATCAGCCTGCTCTCAGGCTGAAACCATCAAATGTCAATCAAACCAGGGCTATCCACTGGGTGGATTTCCCCACCTAGGACAGTGGATCGGAAGGCGGACCAGAAGAGATCACTGAGGTCTAGGTTGCCTCCCCCTGGGTGGCTCCCAATCCTAAATTACCTCCCCCTGTTCCAGAAAGTTCTCCCTTTTTAAGTTATTAATTGGTTCCCTGTTATGACTCCTGCCTCCGTGTTTTCCCCATTTGTTCTGAAAAATTGTATCCTCCCCTCTGCTTGTATCCCATTGGTTGTTTTCCCTTTCCCTGCCTTACTCCACCCCCCCATAAAGGGGCTAGCCCG
This sequence comes from Corvus cornix cornix, assembly GCF_000738735.6. NCBI lineage: Eukaryota > Metazoa > Chordata > Aves > Passeriformes > Corvidae > Corvus > Corvus cornix. The sequence continues at coordinate 45,639,493 of NC_046357.1, read as the reverse complement.
GATCTCCTCAGGGCTTTTGCTGGTCCCTGGTCCTTCCTGCAAATAAACCTGTTGGAGCCCACACCAGAAGCCCCTCCCGCCTTCTTTGCCTCCGGGCAAACGCCAGCCTGATCATTGGCTGCCCGACGTGTTTCCTCTGAGGAGGAGCCAGCGCACACACCCATCCCACGCTGATTCCACTGAGCCGTCCAGCGAGGACGCTGTGGCGGCCAACGCTGTGTCCCCTCTGCCCGAGGGCACACCGGGGCTTGTGATTACAAGCCCCTGGTTGCATTAGATCCCATCTCATTCCATGCCTTCCAAGCTTCTTCAGGTTGCAAAACTTCTGACATTAAACCTCTTAGAAACCAGACCCGAACAGCTCCTCTTTTCCTTTGTCTCCAAGCTAACGTGAGCTGATACCATCGGCTCATGCCATGTTCCCTCTGCCGAGAACCCAGCTAGCTAACTCAGCCAGCAGCTCTTTTCCTGATGCCGAAGTCGCTTCTACGACGCACAGAAGTGACACAGCTGGACCCTCTCCGACCCGGGGCACGCCAGAGCTCATGCCACGAGCACAAGTACTGCGTTAGGCAAGGGCAACAAACAAGCTCAGGGAACCAGTGCATATTTAAACCACCCCATCAAGAGGGACTGTGTGGGAGTTAACCAGCAATACGAGCTGAATTATTGGTCCAGTTAAGGGGCCGTAAGGAAGAAAGGAGTTACGAATCACCAAAAGAAGTGTTTGCCAGACTTATTTGGACAAACTGGACTAAAATCAGCTGCTCAACTCAGAAGCTGGCAGGGACATGTGTGCAAGCACACATGCACAGAGGAAATGAGTGCAAAGGAAGCAAGCCCAGGAAAACCTTTTCAACCTAACTGCTTATTAGATGCAGTGAGCGTCTAGTCAAGTCATTATTGAAAGGTGGGATTAGTGCAGTGGAAGGCCTGCATCAAGTCTGTGTGCTTCTACAGTTTACACTGGTTCCTTACCTAGATTTTTGTAGACCCATCCTACCAGAATAGTTTTATACAAACACTAAGAGGGACTAATTGTCTGTCCTGTAAATTACAGACTTCTCTGAGCGTATGTCTGTGTGCAAATACCAACCTGATGCTTGAAGTTTTGGACTCAAAATTATTATAATCAGGTTAAAGAAATGAAATGAAAGGGGTGACACTCATCAAATTAAAAAAAATGCCTAAGAAAAAAGGAAATATACAACAATTCAGTTACTCCGTAGTGTCTAATTTGCTTGTTTTATTGAATTGTCAACAGAAAGGAAGGACATTATTACTCTTGTGTATGTCACCACTGTTTTGACAATTTAGATGACTCATCCTGAGGAAATAGAGTGAGAGACATCAATTAAGCTTTATATTCAGCTCTTGGTGGAAGCCACTTAGGTTTTCTAATTTAAAATGCAACAACAGGTAAACCGCATTTGCAACTGTCCTTGAAAGGGGTGGAGTGGGGATGGGTGGGTGATTGGCCTAACTAAGAGAACAACTCAGTCAATGACATAATGGGAAAAGTTTGGGGTTTTGAATGTGAGAAATTCAACAAGGGGCAGAATATACTCAATTTAGCTTGATTTCAAGTAAGTAAAGAAGACACAGGTTTCCCAGGGGCTTTTCTCCTGATTGGGGAAAAGACAGAGAGTTTGTCTCAGATCTCTCAGTATCTGATAGTGCAATACTAGAACTAGAACTGCTGAATAATATTATTGGTGTCTAAAATGGCACTTTGTCATTGGTGTTTTAAGTTGCAGTTAAAATAGCAAAATAATTTCTAATTTGCTCATATTTTTATTATCGCTGGGTTGTTAGTGTAGAGGAAACAGGATCTTCTAGACTGCCCTATGCCGTCTATTTATAGTTATGCTTGTTTAGAAATGGTACGTTTTTTGGTTTGTTCTTTTCAGTTTGTTCTGATGGTATCTGATGTTCTTGATGGTGGATTTATTAAAGCATGTTTCATGACTGCTTTTGTCTTTTTCTCTTCCCTTTGGAGAGCTAGGAACATCTTGTAGGCAATGGGTGGTTTGGGTGGTACAGTGAACTGAGGGTTGTGCCATTTCCCCATCACCTGCCTGCTAATTGCATTTCAAACCTTGAGTTCATTTTTAATCTCAGTCTCTTGCACTTTTGCTTTTTGGGCCGTAACCTTTGTGAGCAAGATATGGACAAGTGAGAAAGAGTCCAACTGAGTAAGAAGGACAAGCATCTTCTGCAGCTTGGGACAGCACCAAGGCAGAAGATGCAGCTCGGACTGCTCATTAGAAACCAGAGAAGTGCTCTCAGGGAAAGCAGAAATCCACTTAGATATTACATACTAGAAGAGTATGTTTTGACTATAGTATTAGCAGATAAAAATGTCTTATCAATGGACATGTGCTCAATAGCTTCCTTTTTGTATCAGTGAGGACTGGAGTGGGACATCTTTATTTTGGAGACAGAAAAAAAAAATGTTTCGAAAAGAAACTAACAGTAGTAGGTAAAAGTTGCTTTTGCAGAAGAGATCTGTAAAAAGTAGGAAATACAACTACCAAAGCTGAAAAATAATTAAAAAAAAAATTATTTGGGTCCTTTGACCTAATATTCAAATGCATATCAAAGCTCTGGATGAATGAAAATAGCTGCATGAGAAGTGACATAATTACCACATGTTGCCCACTATATCTTAATTAGATTATCTTCCTGCTTTCAGGAGTTTAATGTGAGCAGTTGTAACACTGACAGTAAGAAGATTTCTCATACATTTTCCTCTTGTTTTTTCCAATCTTGATATAAGCATTAGTTAAATGAGCCTATGATGTAATGATGAAATATAGAAGAAGCACAAAAGATTTGTATCTGTGTCACGGTTTTTTCTTTCTCTCCCCCTCTCCCCCCCAATAAAGTAATGTTTTTAACCAATTTTGGTGACTGTGACAATTTTGTACAGACCTAGAGAAGGCTGTTTCGAGGAGTGTTTGATGACAGAAAACAGTTTGTGTGGAAGACTAGGTCTGCCTCTTACACTGTCTTGGCTCTATCTGTTTAGGCACAGATATGTAATTGTTGTCAAAAGTGAGTTACCACCTGAGGTATGTAAAACTGAAAGCTAAAAATGTTACAAAACAAACAAAAGCTGAGAGCAACACATATCCCCCTACCAGATCTCTTCCCAAGCCAGCTGACAGAAAGAGAGAAATATTGGCTCTTAGGTTGTCTTCAGATCTCAATAGAAAAACAAGAAAACTCCAAAATTAAAATGTCTGGGTGAAAATAAAAAACAAAATATTCAAAACTCGTAGCAAATATTGCTAAAATGTGGGTGTGTGGCAGCTGACCTGAAGATGTTAGTGTTCTAGAATTTTTCTTCTTCTTTTGAAAGTATCCAATATTTCTTCCAGTCCAACAAGCACAATCTGGCTTACTCAAAAATAATCTTGTGTAAAGCAGCCATGTTTCTGTAGGTCCTTAGTTATGAATAGTATGTTATTATTCTTTGCAAGAATAAATATAAAAAAACTGGTCATGAGTTACAAATAAAGATAAAATTTTAATATTTAAGCCTATTTGAATATTACAAAAAATGATGAGACCTCTGCAGAACTAATAAAAATCAGGAAAAGGATAGTGTGTGTGAAGAAGGCATAAGGATTTTACCAGCCACGAAAGGCTTAAAAAATATCACAAAACAAAGAGTTTACAAAGCCCAAGGCAAACACATGCTACAAAATAAAACAGCAATTCCTATGGAAACATACTGTTCATAGAGACAGAAAACATTGCTTAGAAATCAGCATCTCTTACTGCCTCTTCTGGAGAGGCATATCCCTCATATTTTAGGGAAGCTGTATCTTCTTCACTGTTGTATTGTGACAACCACCTATTCTTCCAAATCCTCTGACTGAGAGCAAAGGTGACCTGCTCAGTTCCCAGACTGGTCCAGGGTTTTTTCATCAGAATAGCTGTTCTGCACATCAGTTTTCATCTGTAACACGCTTCCAGCTTGTTCAAACATTCAGTCTTAGTAAAAGCACGCACAGACATAAAGTAGATTTCTGCCCCAGTTACATGGAGATATACGATGTGGTTTGTCTCAATGAGAATTGGCCCCTTAGGTCATACATTAAAAAGTGTGTTGGCTTCTGTTTCTACTAGGCTGTAAAAATAATTTCTGTTTCAGTTGTTGTAAGCACTTAGCTGGTAATCTACAGGTAACCAAAAGGTTTTTGTGCGCCAGTTGAAATACTGCAACATGAAGAAGAAAAGGAAACTCTAACCCACCAAGCTCAAGAGGAAACTGTAAACTCTTCATAAAAATAAGCTTCTTTGGGCCATCGTTTCCATGTGCTTGAATTATGTTGTAATCTAGTGGTGGATTTTGGCTGATTCTATCAGGAATATATGAGTCTCAAAATATTAATTTCCTAAAATGAAAACTGGGTAGAGCAAAAGACCATGCCAGTACTTTAATAAAAGGAAAAGGGAACAATGGAGCTTGTATGTGAGCATAACTGAAGGAAACTATGAGGGAGTAAGTTTTATCAAAGCTCTGACAATGGGAAGGGTTTCAGTTGAGACTGGTCTGTTTTTAGTCACCTCTGTGATGCATGTGCTAAGGGAAACAGAAATGTATTAATTTCTATGTATATGAAACTAATTGCTTAAGGACTGCAATAAAATGTAATGCCACTACCAGGAACATGACAAGACAGTACTTTTCAGATATTTAGAGCCTATGTAAGTGATAATTTATGCATCTTTGTTCTTACAGTCATTAATTACTTGGATTTCTAAGTGCATGTGTGCATATATGTATGTAGGAAAGAAGGATAAACATGGATGTTTAAATAGCGTGTAGATTGCCTTGTAATCCCAGCAAGCCATTGTTATATATTAGAGTTCACAATGGGAATGGTTGGAAACTAAAACTATGCAAAAAAAGGTTTAGTAGTAAAAATTATTAGAAAAGGAGTGGAGAACAAAACAGAAAACTATGTTATGCTGTAACGACCCAGGGCAGTTTATAGCTAGAGTACTATATGCGCATCCATATTCCCTTCTCTCCTCTCCTTACCTCCAAGAGACATACTAGGATTTGATAAGATAAAAGAAAAGCAGTTCAGAAGCGTGGTTGGGCTTCTAGAACAAGAAGAGATTACATGGACTAAGCATGTAGTCTGGAAAATATGGCGCTGAGGGGAATGTGATAGAGTTTGATAGGTCATGAAAAAGATGGGAGTGGTTAAAGGGGAGGAACTTTCAGTTTCAACGGAAGAACTATGGGTCATCAGGTAAAGCTAGAAGGTAGTTAATTTAAACAAGCTAAAGAAGTATATTTTGCATAAGAAGTTATTGAGCTATGGAACATATTGTTGAGGGATAGTGAGGTACTAACATGCTGGAGGAGTTCAGAAATTTTACACTTGTTAAGTCCCAAAGGTAAAGACTGTGAGAAACTGCATTAGTGTACTGCAGGAGATCTCCCTGGGTGATTGGCAGAGCCTATGCTTTTTTTCCTAACCTTTAGTGGCCATTGTCAGGGCATTTAATCTGTCGCTGTACCATATGCTACTCTATAGAGTACTTGAATTCTAGCTGCATCTTAAGTAAGTGAGGGACGAAAACTGCCAAAAACATTCAAGACAGAGATATTACTTGCATGATTCCAGTACATTCATCGTCACTGTTTTTTGCTTGTTTGTTTTTTTTAATGAAGTACATTTTAAATTATACCAAAATTCTATGGGTTTTGGAAATATGTACATTATCTCTAAAGCAGGTGAGTCACCGTAGAATCATAGAATCACAGAATGGTTTGAGTTGAAAAGGACCTTTAAAGATTGTCTAATCTAATCCCCCTGCCATGGGCAGGGACACCTTCCATTAGATGAGGTTATTAAAATCCCATCCCAACTGTCTTTGTAAGCTTCCAGTAATGGACATCCACAACTTCTGGACGTATGGACAGCTAATTAGTACAGAACATAAGGATAACTATTTGGTACAGATTTTGTATTTTGATTACGTCCACAAACAAATCACAACTGTCAACAATATAAACAGTAATAATTTACACAATAAAATTATTTGGGTCTTCCCTTTTGTGTTCAATGGAATGATTCTGGTGTCTATATGCTAATAAGCATTTGTGGTCCACACACAGGGAGGCTTACCTGATTAAGCATGATGCTTGAAGATTTGGCCAAAAGTTTGAAAAGCATCTTGTTACTTTGTATGACTGTTAATGCTCAAAGATAAAAGCAGGGCATGACTTTTCAAATATTTAGACTGTTTACCAGCCTTCTCAAAACATAATCCTTAAGGTAAAACTCAAGTTACTCAGAAATTTAAAGATAAAAATTTAGGAAAAAGGGAATCTTTACAAGTTAGCTAGGCAATGAATATAGTATATTAACAACTCCTCTCCTTTTCAGTTGGTATACAATCATAATCACTTCTTTTATCCTCTTTAAGAGATGTGATGATTAAATATCAATTTAAAACAAAACACCAGTGACAAGTTGATATAAACATTTAATTTTCATCAGCTAAATCTGTTTTCTCTGAAGTCTATTAAATGTACTTTTAATAAGTGCAGTGTGGCTGTCTTACGCTGAAATTGCTAAAAGTCATGTTCGCATACAGTAGCCAAAAATACTTATAGATTTCCCTTTAAAACATGTATCATATTAAATATAAAAAATGAAAGTTAATCCACAGCTATTTGTCATTCCCAGTTTCAAATCAAGAATTACATTTTTCAAAGTCCTTTTTTTTTTCACCAGAACATCATTAATGGCAATCAAGAATCTCTACCTACCTCCGTTACATAATTTCTGTTCTTCTGCTAAGAATTATTGATTTGCTTTGGCAAATGGTAGCCCTGGTAAGATTAGCAACGATGATTGCTATCCAGCTGTAACTTATGGACAAATCCCAGGTTCTGTTGCTGACCTGAAATGCCCAGGTTAAGTAAATAAAAATCTTGTGTGCCCAAAAAAACCCTTTCCCCCATACACTGCAAGTGTCGGGTCTCTTCTTTTAAGATTTATCTGAGCCTCACACTGCCCTAAAGATAAGCTATAGCAAAACTATTTGAAATTTTATGATCATACGTCCTGATTAATTTCACCAGGTATATATGGGGCACCTCAAATTATCTTTCATGGGGTTTCCACATGGGGTGTCCTTAAACTAACAAACAAATCTGTACAGTTTTAAGAACTGTTGGATAGCAGCCAGTATCTCAAGGGACTGCAAAAGAAATTGAAAGCATTTTTGCATCTTGCAACCGGTCACAAGTACTTTCCAAATTACTTCCACTTGAGGTGAAATTACTGATGCAGTCATCTAAGTCATCCAGCTTGTAAAGAAGGCAGAATTAGAAAAAAGATCAATAGCAACCTACTTAGCTGAAATATCTAACAGATGTTTCTGATGGTAGGGAACTAGGCATCATAAAATTTGTGGGACATGGCAGTAGCAGGTATTTTTATGTGTGCCACACTTCAAACTGTGAAAACCACTATTAAGTAGTCTATGACATGTTAATATTGTTGAAGTCCTTGTAAAAATACAGAATTACTACTGTACACTAAAAATTCAGTGGAATATCTGGGCAAAAAATGTGGCCTAATACTTCCAGAGAGCCAACAACTCCTACAACATTTGTGCACAAGCAAGCCCCAAAGCTAAAAAACCCAGGGAAAATAATGAGAATTTCTGCTTTATTTTTCCTACATCTCATTTGTAACTCAAAGTTCTAGTCTAACGCCCAGTGTGAAAGTCTTCTTTGTGTGTTTTATATAGTCTTTTGAATAAGCTTTTTTGTCTGTCTGTCTTGGTGCCTTAATGTTTTTTCTTCAACAGAATTCACCTATTTCACCTACTGCAACCTTTGTCTGGCTAACCTGCAGAGTTGATTTGCCTCCAGCTTCAATGACTGCAAGATTTGCTTTCTTGGGCCACTATGCAGCAAGCCTGGAGTTCTGTTTTTCATATCCTAGAAGATGTTTGTCCTTATTAGTAGTGGCTTATTAATTATGAAGTCAGTGGCAACATTCTGACCTTAGCATAATTGCAATATGGTCAGGTCAGTATTTTAATTTGAGGTAGAAACTTCCAGGGATAATGGTTTAAACATTATTAAATTGTACTGTCAGGAACATTTTGCTCATGAAAACCAATGCTGTAAAAGCTGTTGTCATAGGGTGCTGTGTGTTATTGCCTTCTAGTTAATTCTCATGTCAATTGTGCTCTTGTTGACAAGTGAAAAGTTTAATATTTTTAAACTTTTTTGCTGTCTAATTTCCAAGGGAACTGAAAGTCCAAGAGACCAACAGAAAGACAAAGGTAAAGAGCAAAAAGGCTGACACAACAAAGTGAATGAGAAAGACGAGAGTGGTGAAGCTCAATTTGAAAACAATGGCACCTACACCAAAGCTCACAGTGTCTTGACAACCAAAACAAGTACAGTTTTGAACTGGAGTTGGAAGAGAAGAATTCAGTAGAGCAGAGAGAGTATTATTGGCCCCTCTGCTGTTGAAGATTAGCTTCATTTACTGAAACCCACAAATATTTAGTATTTTTTCTTTAAAGAAACTGTGAGCTGTTGTGTGTTCTTTAAATGTTTCTAAAACAGTGGCAATACTTCCAGCATGTACCTAGATAGATCGCAGGTATTGTATACGCTGAAAGTAAATACAGTTTAATCAGGCATAAGAATCTTTCTATTTTATGTGATATAAAGTGTGATAGACATGCTAATAGGAATACAGCTACAGCATGAAAATGGAAATGGAGAAATAAAGTTTACAAAGCCCTCTAGTTTCTGTATGAATTACAGCAAAACTAGGGCTGCTTTAAAGACGAATTCTAATGTGAGGAGAAGTGGGAAGGCAATGATTGATATAAATGAACATAATGTCCAAGCTCTATTTCAAAATGTGACTGTGACTGTCAAGCATCCCTCTGGATTGCTGATACTAAATTGTGCACTTCAATATTAGATGTACAGTGAAACTATATAGTATTTTTAATAGTTTGCAAAGGAGGTTTGCGAAGGATAATATTTTGTTAGATGAAGAATTCTAGTCCATCACACTTTCATGATTTACTGTAAAAGGACAGCATGTAATGATAACCTATACTGAATCATTCATGTTTCTCATAAGTTGAATCAGAGCAGCTTTCAGAATTAATTTCTCGTTGCAGCTGTACACTTCTACATTTACCCTCTTCTGCTGAAGACCGATCAGGGTAGTAACTTTGGTATGCCTCCGTGTGCCATTTATGCACATATATTTGAATCCAATCCAGTGGTACAGTCGGGTTACCCATGAAATAGCAATTGTGAAAACAAAAATCTTTGTACTTTTCCACCCTCTTAATATTGTAATTCATACTTGGACTGCAGGGTCTGTTTTCCAGAAGTAATTGGTACTAACATCATACATTTGTGAAAATTCTAGCTGGTTGCAGCTTCGTGATGACTTTCAGTTTATTTTCTCTGTGATATCACAGCTTTCTTCCCAGCGTGGTAGAATTAGGATTAGGTTTTGGGACAGTGCCACTCAGCAAGGTCAGATTCTTTGCTAATTCCATCCATCTCATGTGATGTAAACTAATTCAGGGCCAAGAAAACCAGGCAATTGTTCTATGTATGGGCATTACTCTATGTAGCAATGGTAGAGAATATCATATCATATAAGAAGAAGAGAATTTACCACCTTAATTCCTATATACAGAACCACACAGTATGAATGGTCTGTCCAGGTATCCAAAGAACAATTTGTAAAAATTTTGAAGGGGGAGCTAAACAAGCTTAACAAATTCTCCTGGATAGAGTACTATGGGAGTACCTCTTGGAAATACTCTCTAAGGATGTTCCCCTGAGGTCTCATGGAATGGCTCGATGGATATTTTACGGCAGAAATTCCTGATTTACTGGCAATTCTTTTTACCACAGGTAACCTACTTTTACTGAAACACTAAGCTAGGCCCTGAATCAACAGATATTTAATGGAATGCTGTGGTTCAAGGCTGGAAAAGTCTTGCTTCTTAAAATATCACTTTAAGATCATCAAATTTGTTACTTTTTTTATGATGTCAACACTGACAGCTGGGAAAAGTTATGTGGAGTTACATTGACATTGAGCCCCTCAAGACCTGAATCAAACTTTGCAGTTTTTTTAAAGTTAATCACTAGCTATAGCTAGACAGTTATGACTAAGCAATCCCACTGTGAACTTTGTATGCTTGGCTAATCTTCTGTTTCAAGTAAAAGGGGAGGCAGTCCCAAGATGAATGTGCTGTCTGGATGAAAGCCACCAGGAGTGAAGTCAGCAGAACTGAGCTGACTAAGGTAATTCAGGCACTGGGAGATCACATCCAGCTATTCACTGACCACCCAGAATAGATCCCAGACTCAAATGGAGGGAAGAACTGGTCATGTGGACTGATTAGCATGAGAAGTCAGAGATGTAACAAGTAGGGGTTTGAGTACTAACTAATAAGATCTAATGTAATCTGTAGCAAGTTGTAGTGGTTTGGTCCAAAATACTCATTACTGTTTATCTGCTGTGAGATAAGAATTAGGAGAAATGCAAAGCAAGCACCAAACTTAAAAGAATATAAAGCAGTTTATTAACAGACCTAAAAGAGGGAAAAAAATTATACCACCTTCAGAACTCTCCTCCTCCCCTCACCTTCCTCCCGTCTCCCACTGACAATGTAAAAAGACAACCCTTAAGATGTTCAGTCTGTTTACCACTTCCATAATAACCTTGTTCAGTCCATTTAGAAAGAGAAGTCTCTTCTTGCTCATGCTATGAAAACATTATCACAACGAGACAGCCTCCCACTTCCAAATATTGTTCAGTCCATTCAGGAAGAGGAGTCTCTCTGCTCGCATGTGAGTCCCTTCCCCCGACTTGCAGCTTTTCCTTCAACTGCTTTCGAGGGTCCACTCTTGAAGTTTTTTGGGGTACAATTTAAGGTTGAGCCGTTCAGAAACAGAAACAGAGGCCCTTCTCCTTCCCTGGGAGCAAAGGGTCTTCCTCATCTTCATTGTTAGGACTATCTCTGGGAGCATCTCTAGGAACTGAGGTTTTCTCCTTTCCCGTTTGGAGCAAAAGTCCTCATCTGGTCCATCTCTCCCTGTCCAAACTTCTCATGAAATTACAGCTGCATCAACATCTGCCTATCTCAGTGCAGGTGCTTTTGCTTACGAGTTGAACACTCCACCCCCATATCTTCATGAAATTACAACAGGATACTCTGATATATCATAGCTTCACAACAGAATTTCAGCTTTAAGCATCTCCTCTCTCTCTTCCCTCAGGTTTTCAGCTCTTCACAGCAATAAAAGGGTTAATCTCACCTCGGCCTTGCAGCTTTGCATCTGGAATGTTGAATTTTTCTTATCGCAGTGGAGAGGGGTGAGAGCCGAGCCGCTCCGGCTGCCCACGGCAAGGCAGTGGGGGGGGTTCCACGGCTGGAACAGGTCCATCGGCTCCAGGATGGCCGTGGCCCGGCCCGGCCTGGCCCAAGCAGGGCCTGGCCGGGCCCGCTGGCCCCCACACAGGGCCCACAGCCACCTGTCCCAGCGCCGGAAACAAGAGAGAGCTTGGGGGGGGGGAGTTTGTCTATTCTTAAATGTGGATCACAGAGGTGGTCACAACTTTAAGTGGCTTAGAGAATTGTCCATATTCAAACTGGCCGCTGATAGGTTCTATCAGTTCCCAGAGGAAACTGTAAGCACCCCTTAGCAAGGACATCCCTTCTGGGACTATGCTTGCTAACCTATGACACAAGTGAATGCTGATGCTTTTGTTAAGATGTATAAATAGTGTAAAATTTTGATGATCAGGGAGCCAGATTTTGTGGATTACCACCCAGCTCCCTACTTTGCACATAGTAGAATAAAAATTAGAAATACCTCTTCTTGCAGTGTGAACTGGCACTTTGCACTGGGTAGCAAGCCTGAATTTGGGGCAACAATATCACTGAAAGGATATAACAACCTAATAACTTACTTTGGAGTGATAAACAGTGTGATTTCTTTTGGTTTTTTGCAAATGGTTCCGCAGGACTCTTCCTAAAAATGCTTTGGGTGGACAATATTTTTGACATCATAAAATGCCTTGGCCAGGCAGCGCGCCAAGCATTGTTCTAAACCTTAGTGACAATGATGAATACAGGATATCTCTACAATTAGAAGCCCAGGCTTTACTGTGCAAGTTTTTGATGTAAATGGCTCATTTGGTCTGTGAAGCTACTGTAGAATTGGCATACAAGGAATTTTAAGAGATGTCATTGAGAAAAGCAAAAGTGACTTGATGCTTTCCTCATCCTATATAAACATAATTTTTCAAACAAGGATTTTCAAAATATTTGCACACAGTGTTACTAATGCCATGACTAGTAGCTATCCATGTGTGTCCATGGTGCTTTACAGATGTCATGAAAAAGACTGTGGATAAAAGCTGGCCAGATTCACATGCAATGAAATAGAGGGAGGCATAAGGAAAAAAAGTCTCAAAATTTGTTGCAATTACTTTCCTCATGAGCTCCCATTAATTGTTTTACTAATTTGATATAAAAACAATGATTCAGATCTGTGAGTTGCCATCTGAGGACTGGGCACACATGCATTTTTACTCTGCTGTCTGTTTACTTACTGTGGAGATGTTCATCGTAATCTCATTTTAAATATTTCTGCCTGCCAACTAAGATGGCATGCAAATTATTCCATAAATTGTGCATCTTGTAAAAATGGAGCTGCAAAAACTGCTTTATATCCAAACCCTTCGAGGCTTGTGAACATGCTAGGAACATTTGCAATATAAATGCTGCAGTTGGGGGAGGGAGGAGAAATACCTAACTACAACTAGAAACTTCTAACTAGAGGGCAGTTATTGTAGATTTGGCAACATTAATAGTGATAGGGAAATGTTTTGACCAGCCTTCCTGTAATCCAGTGGCAATTCTTACAGTATTTCTTCCATAGTTCTTCACCTCAAACTAGAGTATATTTTACATACGACAGTTTTTCCTCTGACTTCCTTTCCTCCAGGAAATATGTAGGCAGCCCAGAATACCTTTTGGCTTAATAGTTTTTATACTTGATGCCAGTATATTCTAGTGTACTATAATGTATTTCCTTCTCGAGGAAAGTATCTAGGCATTCCGTAACCAATAATACATCAAATAAAAGGCATTTATTTTGTTGTAGTCTATACAACTTCAAGTTCTCATGAGCTCTCAAAATACCTCAAAGGAATTTAGGTTTAACCTAGTTGAAAATACTGTCAGAAGTGCCAAGTTGTTCTAGATGAAGAGCAATGCTCCCAGACAGATGAGTACCTAATGCAAAGTTGGGTCCAGTTACTGTTTCTTTGCATGCCTTTATACTGCCCTCTGCTTTCACATAAAACCAGTCTATTTTAATCAAATTGCAAAAGGAGGAGTATAACCAGATAAATGATTTCCAATGCTGGTAGATCCTCTGTGTGTTCCCAAATGTGTTCAGTGTGACATTGAGTTTTATGATATATTTTCTGCAAGTGATGTACAAACAAGTGATGTGAACAAGTTTCTGTTTCTAACATGTTTTTTAAAATACACATGAAATATTTGGGTTTTATGTTTACATATCTTATAAGTAGCAGCCTTGGCTTTCCAAGGTAGCCTCTGTGTGTGCACATCTATCACAATATGCTTTGTTTTTGTCCAGTCTTCAGGCACACCATAATTAGAGTGGTTCATAGTGAGAGTAAATCACATAAAACTGCCTTTTATTCAGTAACAAATCTGCCCAAAAACATTTATAAAGAGCTGAGACCATACAAAAATTCAGGGTCTAATGAACTTGAAGGAATGGGAAACTATTAGACTGTACATTTCAGAACGTTTTTTTAAGGCATTATTTCCATAATATACCAGGGATGTGTTATCTGGTTTAAAGTTTTAGTGCTGTGGGATTCTTGGGATAAATTTTGTGACTGTGCTAGAAAAAGCCTTTGTAAATGCTCTTATATTTTCAAAAGAGAAAGTAAACCTTTCTCTTGCCCTCAGTTTTCCAGTCTGTATAATTCAGCGATGGCTAAAAGGTGTCAAACAAAGGCTCTTTATGTTTTCTTCTTAACTTGCAATTAGAACAAAATTGTACTTAGACCTTGAAATTTGTATGTGTTTGAAGATATATGCAGTTTGAAATCTATCTAAATCAGAGCTTCTTATATTAGGTCTACAAGTAATACACTGTCACACCAAAAGTTCCAATTTATACTATGGCCTCAAAGTAGGAACACCAATGGCATAAGTCCATGATGATGTTTTTTGATAATTTCACATCTGTGTAGGCTGACCTAAATCTTAGTCCCCTGTACTTTCAGTCACACAGTGCCCAGCACAGCTGGATGTCTTTATTGCTGTGTTTCTCTGTATCAAATTCCTAATGCTCCAGTGCACTGGGAGCATTAGGTGAAAGAGAATAATATATGTGCTTCCCACAGAAAGAGGTCGTATTGCCGAGCATGTCTGGGGCTCTGGGTGTGGGTACTCGTCATTAGATATGTTAGACAGGTTGAAATCCAGCTTCAGTGCAAGAGATTTGGCAGGCCTCTGTGTGTGTTATTTCACTCACATTGAGAGTAGAAGTGCCAGTGGGTGGTAAACACCCTAGCTGGATGACAGGTGCCCACCAAAACCCGTCTATTACTCTGATCCTCAGCTGGGCAGGGGAGAGAAAATACAGCAAAAGGCTCATGTGTGAAGATAAGGACAGGAAGAGATCCCTCACAATTACCTGCACAGTCATAATAGACTTCTTTGGTAAATTAGTTTAATTAGAGTAGAATAATGAGAAATAAAGCCAAATCTTTAAAACATCCTCCACCCATCCTTCCCTCTTTCCTGGGCTTGACTTTACCCCTGATTCAGTCCCTCCTCCCCTCCAGTGGCACAGTGGGTAGGCTGTGGTCAGTTCATCCCATGTTGTTTCTGCTGCTCCTTCTTCCACAGGGGGAGAAACTCCTTTCTCACACTCTCCCCCTGCTCCAGTGTGTAGTCCCTCCCATGAGAGACAGAACTCCATGAATTTGTCCAATATGTTCCACGGGCTGCAATTATTCATGCACTGCTCCAGTGTGGGTCCCTCCCACAGGATGCAGTCCTTGAGGAACAGTCTGCTCCAGTGTGGGTTTATGCTACAGGGTGCAGTCCTGCAGGAACAGTCTGCTCCAGTGTGGTTCCATGCCACAGGACGCAGTCTTTCAGGAATGTACTGCTCCAGTGTGGGCCCCCCACAGGGTCACAAGTCTGCCAGGAAACTGCTCCAGCCTGGTCTCCTCTCTTCCCACGGCCACAGGCCCTGCCAAGAGCCTACTCCAGCACAGGCTTCCCACTGGGTCCCATCCTGCTTCAGGCACCCCCACCTGCTCCAGTATGGAGTCCTCCATGGGCTGCAGGGGCACAGCTGCCTCGCCATGGGCTGCACCTTGGGCTACAGGGGAATCTGCTGCAGAGCCTTGAGCACCGCCTCCTATTTCTTCTTCACTGAGTTTGGTGCCTGCGTGGCTGTTGCTATCATATATTCTTACTCCTCTCTTCTCTGGCTACAATTTGCTTCTGTGCAATAACTTCCTTCCCTTCTTAAATCTGCTGTCCTATAGGCACTACCACTACTGTTGATGGGCTGAGCCTTGGCCAGTGTCAGGTCTGTCTAGGAGCCAGGTGGCATTGGAATCATCAGACACTGGGGAAACTTAGGCAGCTTCTCACAGAAGCTACTCCTGTACCTCCCTGCTACCAAAACCCTGCCATGCAAACCCAACATGCAGTAACAGCTGTTAACCTGTACAACTCTGACCTGTGCCCCTGGGAGTAAATACTGGTTTTGCTATCGACTGCAGAGTTGCTCTAGGATTAGGCCATAAATAGAACACAAATCAACCTAACATTTTCTTTGGGAAGTATTTTCTGTTTGTGCATCTCCATGTATAAATGTACGTATGTATTTTGTGCCTTGAAATGTGTCTTTTGGCTAAAACATATGCCTCTCATTAACTTAAAGTATCCTTCTACTCCTGAGTAACTTGCAAAACTTGTTCTCAGTTTATTTTGTTTGTTGCTTTCTTTTTACACGTGGTGTAAATGTAGAAGTATGTAGACTTTTCTAAGCTGTTGCTCTCTATCACTTGAGTTGGTAGCTCCAAATGTCCCTGTGAATTTTTGGATTTCTGTCTGGACTTCTGAAATTCAATTGGGATTGTCATGAACTTGGCTCAGACCATGACACCTAACTAAGAACTGCTAAGCTGAGGTGAATGGGGGAGCTGAAGTTTTTCCCACCCCAGTACCAGGAGGAATGCTGCCCAGAGATCTGCAGCTTTTGCTGGAAGTGGAATGCAGTCATTGCTAGCAGTTTACTGGTCTGTGCCTTTTTTATGTTTTGCTTTCTTGTAATTTTTCATTGCTAGTGGCATGATATTAATTTGATATTGTTGTGGCCACTTAAGGTAGTCTTAACTATACTGGGAGGTGATAACTATAATATCATCAGGAGCAAAAAATTCAGGATTCGTCATTGTGGGAATCACTAAGCACATGTTAATTTTCCTGCCAGTCATTTCCTAGTCCATAAAACTTTTTAATTAAACTGGACTTTGTACAATGAGGACTGCCATTCTGCTGCTCCTGTGTGTCTGGATGTATCCAAAGAGAATTGATTATCTCTTTGATAATTTTTTCTGTTGTGTAGCATACCAGATAATCTGCCATATAAATTATTAATTACCCATATAAATGGGTCCAAATTCTTCCCGGTTCCTCTGTATTGCACAATGGAAAAAGACAGGCAGTGTGATCTGTGGAGACTTGGAAGTGATCTTGTGGTACACTTGGAAGTAATTTCATCTACTCTGCTGTCTAAAATTGGGAGGTTTCTAGTATAGTAAACACCCCAAATCCATTGTGAAAAAGTAGCTACTTCAAATCCATGATCTTTCCCTTGTGAGGAAAGGCAGTGAAAACATGCAGTGTAAATTACTACCTGGAGGCAGCTTTTTCTGCGTGGTGACTACAGAAAGAGTCTAGATAAATGGCCTAGATACATCAATTTTAGAATATGTAGTTGAATGAAACAATCTCGTTCTCTGTGTAGATGGCTTTTTACCATACTCATTCCCAACAGGTTGTGGCAGTGAATCTTGCAGCTCCAAAGGGCTAATGGCAAAACACATTTAAAGAAACAGATTCAAGCAATGACATTCCTTGCCCTCTAGTAATGATGTTCCAAACACAACCTCTGGACCCTCAAGTTAATAAGTTGTAGGTGCCACAAGATAGGAGAGTACTTCATAATTTACCCACTTAAACATTGTGTATTCTTGGTTAATATCTCTAGTGATTTACCCCCAGAAATGAGAAAGGTTTTCAAATCCAATCACGTTACCTAGCCCCAGCAACATCAAGAAAAGGATACTATGGACGAAGTTCTGCAGTTTTGCTTATTTCTTAAAAGCATCTGAATATTTACTGTCAGGGGTCTTCCATAGCCTTTTGTACTTTCTTGCAAACAGTGTAAAATATCACTGTACTGATCAGTGCTTTACATCTGCTTTGGATGAGGATAAGTGAAAACTACAAAAAGCAGTTGACATTTTATCTAAGAAAAAATATTAATCATGGCAAGAATGAAGAATAAATTTCAACACAGCACTGTGGGAATAAAGAGTAGGAAGTGAAAGTATTTTAGAGAGGGCAGAAGAGAAATCACAGAGAGAGAATGAGTAGGTAATACTTGAGACCTGGATCAGCAAGTGAGCTAAAGGTAAATAAAAAATATTTCCTACAGTGGAGACAGGTGTTTGCCCATCTCAGAATATTTTCACTGGATCATAACGAAACCTCAGGGAGCAGCATGAATCCTGTCCACAAACAGAGTGAGCAAAGTATGAGTCTGAAGGAGGACTGGGTGCTCAGAGGCAGGCTGTAATGGTAATGGCTCACAGGACCCTGAGAAAAATGAGTAAAATATCTTGGTTTCTGTAAACAGTTTTACAGTCCAGTTGTTGGGAGGTTTTTTGTTGGTTTTTTTTTTTTTTCTCTTAATAAACTGGGGTCAGCACCTTTGTTGATGGACAGCACTGCTCCATGAGGCTGGTGAAAAGGCATCCCTGTTTAGTATAGATCAATTTTTTTATCCACTATGCAATAATAATTGAAGTGAGAAATATTTCCCTGAGATGAATGACCTGGTAGGTGGGGGGATGACCTGAGTCACAGGTAGTGGCCATTTGCCTTACCAGATCATTACTCCTAGTTATGCCCTGTGCTTCAGTTATCACTGTTAGAAGCAGAGCATGGAAATAAGTGTTCTTAATTCATTGTTAGTGGTTATAGGCTGAGCTAACTAACTGTGTAAAATATACCTACATTAGAATAACTGATGTCCATATGGAGAGAAATGTGTTTTCACTGCCAATCCAGTCTTCTGTGGATTTTATAACGTAAGCATGAGTCAGTTCAGAATGTTTGAACTGTCTCAGTGTATTATTGAAGTAATAAATTTTGGCATATATCTCTCACTATCATGGTACAATTTTTTTAAGAATTCAAGCTTTACACAAACTTTTTTACACAAACCTTTAATTTTATCTCTGCTTCCATTTTTATAGTAGGGCAAGAGACAGATGAAACCTGGTAAATTGAAGAATTGTCTTTAACACTTGATGTTATATATATACAAATAATAATTCAGTGATTCATTTTGTTTCTAGTGCAAATAGTTAAACAGTCAAACACCTTTATTTAAATGTTCATAAATTTTTATTTTGATATATTAGAAATGGCCCTACACCCAAGTCCCAGAAAAGAACTGGATATAATGACAGGAAAACTAAACTAAGATCTGTATTCAAAGTTCAAATATTACCTATTTTAAGGCTTAAACCACTACTGTGATCTGAAGCACATTTCCCTTTGGAATGTTTAAAACGAAAATTATTGTATAATTCTCATCCTTTACAACAGTAACAGCAAAGTGCTTTGGAAATTAAACAGCAATGTGTTGGAAATTAAAAATGTCAACATTTTGAATCTGTTTTTCTCAGGTATATTGTAAATTTGAGTTATGCCAGTTGCTTTGACATTTTCACTATTATCTGGGCAGCAAGAATTTATCTTGTTGACCCTTTGATGTGCTCTGGTGAATATTTTTAAAGGCATTAGTACTTTCAGACTGAGGATGCAAAAAAACCAGCTGTCCTACCAGAGCTGTCACATGATGAATAGTGGCTCTGTAAAGATCACTTGCTTCCTTAAGATGTAAAATGTATTGTGGAAGCAAAGAGATGATTGTGGCTGGTTTTTTCCTAAGGGAAAACTGAGCATATTCATCTGTGTGTTTAATTGCTGTATAGAATCATAGAATGGTTTGGATTGGAAGGGGCCTTAAAGATCATCCTGTATCAACCTGCCTGCCATGGACAGGGACACTTCGCATTAGACCAGGTTGCTCAGAGCTCCATCCAGCCTGGCCTTGAACACTTCCAGGGATGGGACAGCTACAGCTTCTCTGGGCAACCTGCTCCAGTGCCTCACTACCCTCCTGGTAAAGAACTGCTTCCCAATATCTGATCTAAACTCACCCTCTTTCAGTTTAAAGCCATTCCCCCTTGTTCTATCACACCACACCCTTGTAAAAAGTCCCTCTTCAGCCTTCTTGTCGTGCCCCCTTAGCACCTTACTGAAAGGTGCTGTAAGGTCTCCCCAGAGCATTCTCTCCAGGCTGAACAACCCTAATTCTCTCAGCCTGTCTTTGAGGGCAGAGGTACTCCAGCTCTTGGATCATTTCCATGTTCCTTGTCAGACTTGCTCAAACAGATCCATGCCCTTCCTCTGCTGAAAGCTGGACATAGTACTCCAGGTCTTGTGAGAGAGGAGTGGAGGAGAATACGTCTTTGTGTGTGTACATATTTGTGTGTAGGTACATGCAGGTGTACAAAAGACAAGGAAAGGCATGATCAAATGCAGACAATATGCAAAATATAAATAATTCACAATGTAACCTTATAGAAGCTGAAAGAGGGTACTTTATGAGGTTCACTTAGCTTATCTACAGACCTGGCAGATCCAGGAAAGGAAATATTTTATTTAGAAAATGATTTTTCTCTCAGTCTTATTCATAACATCAATAGGACAAGTCTGTTTGATTTGCTATGGCTAAAAATATTACTGGGGAAAAAAAAGTCTTCATGACATTAGGGCTTATCTGCTTTGGTTTGAACTCTGTTTTATATTGCCTGGATCTTTGTTTGCAGCAATGGTTGTAACATCATAGATGTGCAATTAAGATGATTTTAACCTGAAGGATACGTGATAGAAAACTAATGTTCTTGTAAAGAAAATATGAGGAGAAAATAACTCAGATACAGATGCAATATCTGCAGAAGTGTTTCTAAACTGACGCTTTCTAGAGGTTTATATGATGGCTCTGCTATTTTTTGAGGATAAGTAATTACAAGGAACTAGACAGTAAATATACAGAGAAACTGTCTAGGATTTAAAAGTGCAATGGACAGCTCTCAAAGAACAAAATGCCATCCGGTGTCCTTTTATCAAGAAATATCACAAAAAGGACAATATCTCCAAAAAACAATTTTTACAAATAAAAGCGGTTGTATTCAGGGAAGATTTGGAAGCAATGTTTGGAATGTCATGTTTTAAAGGAAGGGGAAAATGGAAGCTAGGAGCATGACAGAAACTAGAAAAAATATTCAACAGAATTAATCTGCCTTAATCTGGGATCCAGTTGTGGTTTGCAAGAACAGTTCTCGTTGCTATGCTGTGTTCATGTCTAAATTTGCCTCATTCTGGAGCTCAAAATGTTATTTGAGGTCCAGACTTTTTTTCTGACCATTTTGTCTTGCTTTTCCCTTGGTTTTAATTTCCTTCAAAATTCAACAGACTTCCTGTCTTGACTTGTCCCGTGCTGAGCGCTCTTAATACTCCTTTTGAGAACTGAGGAGCAGCACCATCTGGTTACTGACACTAGAAGACACATAATTTACTTAATAAAGTTCCTGGCCAGTATAAGCTCTCCAGAAAGAGCCAGGTGGTTGAACCCACATGTACATTCCATGCCATCTCCTCCTCACACCAGTGCAGAGTTTAAATGGCTTCAGCAAGCATTTTGTTAACATTGAGTAGGTTTTCAGTCACACATTCTGGTTTGTGGAAGTCTACCCAGCACCTCTAGTAGATCTCCATTGCCTGTTGTACTGCACTATTCACAAGGAAAACTCTTGGTGCTTTAGGACCACTGATAACTTTTCCAGCATTCAATACAAGGATTAAGCTTAAGGAGGGTATGTTTAGGTTAGATCTAAAATGTATTTTTCAATAAGGGTAGTGAAACACTGGCACAGGTTGCCCAGAGAGCTGTGAGATGCCTCATCGCTGGAAACATTCAAGGTCAGGCTGGATGGGTCTTTGGGCAACCTGATCTAGTTGAAGATATGCCAGCTTATTGAAGGGAGCTAGACTAGATGGCCTTTAAAAGTTCGGTCCCAACTCAACTATTCTATGATTCTTTGTTTCATGTGACTATGGTTTTAAACGTAATTTGTGCAGCATCAAATAACAAAGGCATGAGTCTTGTTTAATTGAAGATTCTCTTTTTGTGTTAGTACAGTCTGTCATAAACTGAGAGCAAGCTTTATTAACTGCATGACTAAGCAATTTTACCTCCATCTGTCCTTTATACGTTGTAGATGCTGGTACTTCAAAAATGATATGAACAAACAGCAAACTGAGACTGAAGTTTCCATTATTGATTTATATCATTGCTGAAATGCCCACAGCTACACTGTATAAACCACACAGGAAGATAACGTTCCTGGCTCATTTAGTATGTTGACTAGACAGGCAAAATGACACATCCTGGATGACCAATCATTAAGGTATGATGAATTCAACTCCTAACATGGGTGCGTTGCTGAGGTGCTTCTTGGAAGGCTCTGTTAGCACACCTGAACTGCTGAGTGTCTCTGCAGTGTGAAAGCAGGTTTCTATTATGTATTCTGGCCTAGCTCTGTTCGTGGAGCTCACTCAAGTCAGTCAGACATGCAGAACTGGGACAGAATATGCAGTAAGGACTCACTCTGCAGATATTATAGGGCTCCAGTGTGGTGCCAGAAGTGTGTTGCCATTAGCCTGGTGCTTCTTAAAACAATGCAGAAGAATGTGTCATTACTCAGGTAGGAGGCATATCTGGTAATATTTAATTGGTGTCACATATTTGACTTTTGTGGATTTAAAAAAAAATGCATACAACTCTATATAGTCTACATAAAAATGACAACCCATCTCTGCCAGTTTGGACAAATTTAGAAATACATCCTCTGAGAGAAGGCAGGTTACAGCCATCCCTCCCCCACCAGGTTCAGGAAGAAAAAATTTTCCTCAAAGGAAAGTGAAAGAGATAAAAACTATTTATTTAACAAACACACAGGAGAAGGATAATAATGTTAAATGATAAAACCTCTCACTGTGGAGAGAAAACCTGGGGAAATTTCAGAGTCCTTCTGTAGGTAGCCTCTCTCCTCCCTCCTCGGAGCTGGGACAGGTGGACCCACCTCTGGGCCTTGGTGGAGAGCTCTCCTGATGTGTTCTGATGTTGAAACAGTCCAAAAAAGAAGAAGGGAAAAAACCCCCGAAGTCCCAGGAAAGCAAATTTCAACTCTGTCTCTCTCTGGAGAAGAGGGGCCGAAAGCTGGCTGAGAAAGCTGCTTCCTCCGCTCCTCTCGCCAACAGACGGCAGAGAGGAGACTGTATCTCTGTGTCCTTGAAACACGAAAACAAACTGCAAACTGCTTTGAAGAGTTTGCTCAGTTTTTTTCTCTCCCCCCTCTCAGGCTCAGTTTAAAGGCATAGAAAGGCACAAAATTAATTTCTGGGCATAGAACAGTGATAGGGGATACACATCATAAAGTCACCCCAAGACTCCATCCAATTTCATTTAAGCTATAACAGAGATGAAACCACACCTGTGGCATTTTCACATAAGGCAGCTGTCTGATAAACAAAGAATAAAGCTAGAAGCCATCAACATCTCACAATCTGAGGACAGTGTGATATTTGTGACTTCAATATCTTTTTCTGTGTCTTAAAGAAAAAGGTGTAAGAATGTAATAAATTAGCTCTGCCATTTGCTGATTGAGCATAGTAAGTATACTGGACCCCAAAATGTCTCTGTGGGAATACATTACTGGCAACTGTAAGGTGATCCATCTCCCCTGAAAGATCTAGTGGAAAAGCAAGGAACGCAGTCTCAGAATCTGCTTCTACCGTAATTTCTGCAAGATACTTCCCAGTCACAACTGGGGTGTCTTTCACATTATACTGTACACTGCCTACCCATTTCTCTGACTCTTTCAAGATGGCTTAAGGTGAAATTCTGAATTCATAATTTGGAAAATGCTGCTTTTGCCTGAAATTACTGACTTCAGTACACACTAAACTTGGCCTAATATATTATCACTTCTCATATGTGAGTCTTATCCTTCTGTAGCAGATTTGAATTTGTATATTTTTTTTTTCTTCCATTTTGTCAGTAAGGAGGAGGGCACTAATGAGACTTTTTTATTTCCAAGTTTTTTATATATATATGTGTGTGTTCTAGCCCTATTTGGCAAAAACTGCCCTAATTGTTTTCAGTCTGAAAATTACATTATGACATAAGCTGTAGACAAGATGGTGTGTTATTGTTTGCATAGTTCCCTTTTATTGTATAAAACTGTACATTTGTATGCTGATGAAGCTTCAAGAATTCAGTGCCCCTAGACATAAGGCTGCTTTTCTTTAGGAAATTTAGTGTACACTAAGAAGCATTCAGCATCAGGAATTATGGTCTTCACTCAATTACTCTACAATGCTATAAAAAAATTAACTTTTACTTAGGGATTTTGATGTGTGAGAAATTTAAATGTTATTGTATCTACAATGACAGAGAGCAAGATGAACTCATTTTAGTTACCTGGGTGAATGGTATCCTTAGGTCAACCAGTCATGGTATTTTGAGATCTACAGAGTTACCTGTCTCTCTGCAAGAAATTAAAAATTATGTTTTTAGGATATGTATGGTCTGCTTTGTTTGGTCAGGGGTCTGGTGGTCTGGTATGCCAGGTGAGACAAGCTGACACTGAAGGCTTTACAGTACATTTGTCTGCTGTAGCTTGTTGTAACGTACTGAAATCTCATTCTTGTGAGAGATTACTACTTTGCATTCAGATTTCACATTCTCCTGCAAAAATGCATGCTGTGTGCTGTGTTTTGGACTTTTTGTTTTAAACCTTTTATATCCCCTTTTCCATTAATATAAAGATGAATTTTTCTCTGCTGCAAGAGTTTATGTTTAGAATCTGGTTTGTTAGGTTAGGTTCTCTGTCATAGAGGCATGAAAACATTGATGCAAATACTTTCATAGATAGAACATTTCTATCTTTCTCATTCAAATAGCACAATAATCTAACAATTTCTCTTACTCTCTTCAGGTGATAGAGTCTCTCAAGGCAACAGGAACAGTAAGTCACTACATTAGTGTGTGGAAATGGTAGGCAAAAGTCACTGCTGTGAAATTTGTTCAGTTGTGCTTCTTCTGTGGGAAAAGAAAGGCTCTCAAGATATAGAAAGTAAATGAAAAAATTTACAGGATCAGTTAATGACCTTTGTGATCACGGCAGGTCTTGAGAACTACAACTAGCAACAATAATCAGTAGCTAAAAATTTTGGGTTTCTAGGTGATTGTAATGAAAAATGGCTGGGAAATTGAGAAAATGTCTTAAAGTGTACATGATAAGGGTATATTCTCACTAAGAAATTACAAAGATTTAACAATTCCCATTTGTTAGTGTTAAGATTTATTAACATTTATTAATGTATATTTATGTTTATTTGTATTTATTATTAATAGCACATTATACAATTATTTATCTACTCATTATTTATTGTTAGTATATTTATCAATAACACTATATTTATTAGTCTTTATTTTATATATTTATTTATATTTATTAATATTTACTTATTGATAATTCACTCCCACTAATAAATTGACAAGAAATCTAAGGCATAGCCGCTGTGGAGAAGGGTGGAGGATTAAAAAAGAAGAAAATGAGAGTTTTTAGGATTTTTTTTTTGCATGAAAGTGTTTACTTTTGAAAAATGAATTTAGAAACTCTTTTTTGGTATTTGGTGTGGGAAACAGTGAAGTGCCTCTTACTTTAAATACATGGTTTTATTAATTGATTTGAAATACTGTTCAGAAGGAAGGCTGGCAGTTTTCAGGTGTCTTTGAATATCCAGTGTCCTTGCACAGTGTTTGAATAGTGCAGTGATTGACAGCCTCTTGTGAAACCTCTCAAAGGAGAAGGATGCTTTAAGAGAAGTTTCTGCTTCTGATGTAGCTAATCTCACACATCATCTGATGGCAACCTGTTCTGACCTAACACTCTTTGAATGCAATTTATACTTCAGTGTGCCCTGAAACTTCAATTAACCGAGAAGTATACGGGAGTAGGCTGTTGTAAAAGTTATGGAAATTTCAGATAACCTTTATGAAGCAAATATTTAATTTCCAGCCTTTGCCTATTTCTTTGCTCATATAACAGTTGTGCACACTGGTTACCCACCAGCCTATTCCAAAGTACTCAAGAGCTTCTTTTGAGACACTGAGCACTTTCCATTCCTGTTTGCAGCACTGATAGGAATAAATCTTTGTCTTTTCAGTAAAGGCTTTAAGTTTTCTTCTAATTGTAACACCTAAAATGAGCTGATCTTAGAACAGCAGTGACAGAGGCTGTGCCACTAATGAATACCTGGCTTTGTGCTACTGGTAGTGAAGATGTGCAATGTATTGGTGGAAGAGAAAAGAGCAAAATTCATAATGAAAACGCTTGACACATTTGGAAGAATGTATCAGACAAGTGTCCCAATCCTGTTTTTTCCCTTCACACTGTTGCAGGAGGCAATGCTTACTTTTCCTCTACTATGTTGAGCAATGCTCTCTTATTCGTGTATAGTCAGGCTGCACCTGAGAGAAATTTTTGTTGGATAGGCAAGCTGGTTAAAGCTTCAGTCTTTTTTTATTCTTTTGACATCCTGGTAGATGCCACAACACAACACAGCCTATGAGCAATAACTGGGAAGGAACTGCCGTATTTTAGGACAGCAGAAGTATTTTATTTTCTTTTGAAAGTGGATGGTAAAAAAGCACGGCTTAATCCAGACTTAGCCCAGAATAAATCTTAAACAGTTTAGTATGGAATACTTTTGAAGGAAGGATGAAAATTAAATTAGGGGAGTTGTGCTTCTTCACTAATTCTCTATTTTTCTGTGTTTTTATGGTCAATGGCTTGAAATTCTGTACCTCATGGTATAGAAAGTTTAGCACCTCTTCACACATATCTAAATGACTCTGCAAAGTGCAGGTAGTTAAAGTAAAATAGTTTTTAACTTGCAGTATTTGTTTTTGGCATAAATGCTTTCTCTTTCTTGTTTTTCATTCAGTGAGCAGCATTTTGTTGCTGACACTGGTGGAATTTTCACCCGTAGTAAAGCACTTCTGTTTTGTGAAATGGCTGTGACATGAGATTGAAGTGTTAATCTGACCAGGTTAGAAGCATCACAGCTAAGAAAGGTTGCATGGAAGAGATGCTAAGCGTTTGACAAAGATCCAAGTAGAGATGTAGATCTTAGAGGGAAAAGGGTTTTCCTTATGCTATGAAGTGTGTCTGTTTCACTGGTAGAATTCTTTATTCTGGTCTCCTGTCCCGGTTGCATCTTTCAGCCTTAGGAATAAACCCTTCATACTGATTGGCTGCTTCTGCAGCTGCTTTTATTCAGCTTTAGTTTTCAATGATATTTTTTAAGCTTAAACCCTAGGTTGTTTTTTTTTTTTTTAAGCTTAAAGTAAGTTTTTGTGTGGTAGATTTCACTAAGCTTAAAAATAGGCAAGTTGAATTCTCACCAAATAGTGAAAATAAGAAGTATATCTTTCCAGGGTTTTGGTCAGAAGAGCCCTCAGAAGTCGAAGGGCTTATTGATTATTTCCCAACAGCATAAACCCCATTAAGTTTAGCAATGGTGGTGAGCCTAGCACCTCTCCCACGCAGTGTCCCTACAGCTGACAAGGAGCGGGTACATTCAGCTGCCACTAGGAGAGATGAGGGATGGGAGACCAGTGCCAGGGTGAAGAGAAACAGTGACCAGCCTAAAAGAATGGGCAACTTCTGAACCAGTGGTCCCAAATACTAAACCTCTTTCTACTGCTGCTGCGGAGTCCCTCTAAATTATGCCACCACTGCAAGAAGAGGAGTCTTCCTGGTGATTAATTTTGGGGTTCACATTCAGTTTTGGTTTTTAACAGTATGTAACCAGAGTAACTCCAATGCTGTCAATAATCAATCATATAGCTACACACACAATTTTGAAATTTGGCTCTGTTGTTTTTATTTGAGAAAGTGGTAATAAGGCCAAGAAATTATTGATGAACTTGGCTAATCTTCAAGTGACTTACTTAGGCTACCATTCTTCTGATTCCTCAAAAATACAGTAAATGATGATATGAATTCTAAAATAACATGCAAGAAAGCACTTGCCTGCAAATTTCAATGAAATCTCAGATGTAAGACAAAAAAGGCTATAATGAATACCAGATTTGTATTACACTATAATTTGCAATCTCTGCTGAGTTGCTCTGAACTCAGAGGCTATTCATGGAACTTGACATTATATATATATATATATATATATGACTTTTGTTTGCTGCCAAATCAAAATAACACATGGAGACAATAAAAGAAATCAACAAGTGGTATACTTGTAGGAAGTTCATATTTGTATAAAACCAAACCAAAAACTGTGAGGGTAGTCCTAGGCCTTGTATGATTTGACTTCAATCTTACTGTCACACATATGTGATTCCCTTGCACTTTTTGATTAAATATTTTGGGGGTTGGAACTGGATGATCTTCAAGGACCCTTACAACCAAAGACAATCTCTGATTTTCTCTGGAAAACACTGACGTGACACCAAAATACAGTGGAATTTAAAAGAAAACCATACTCAAGTTTCTCATGCATAGTTCAGTAACTGCTTGCATTAAGCAAAGTATCAGCATTCAAAACTTTCATTCAGTTTAATCCTAACTTTCTAAGCACAGTCTTGTTTGAGCAAGTTGCAGGAAAGTACTTTTAGCAGTTGCCAGGACTGTGGTTTTTTTAGAAACCATATTTTTAATTCCTTGGGTAGATGAAGAATGTATACCAGACTGGCTTGACCTATATCAGTTGCCAATAATGTGTCAATATTTAACATTTCAAATGATGGTATGATAACACAGTAGAAGGGTAGCTGGGGTTGCTAAGATATCATTGTCCTGGGAAGTACTGCTCATTTTATTTCCTTAAATTTCTTTCTTTCTCATCCTGGCAATATGAGTCATTACTGTGGTGATGCTGTCTCCCATGTATAATTTAAAGCATCTTTATTTACAAACATTCCAGCTTAGTATCTGGCAACACAACAGTCATATATCTACTAGAACTTCAAGTACATGCCCATTAATTTTAAAGCTATTTTTGTCTTCTGAAATTTCTTACATCATAACTCCTGAACTCCTGAAGAATTGCAGTACAGAAAGCAGAAAGTTTGATTTATGTATTTTTCTATCTTAATCACAGAAATTTAAACATCAGTTAAGTAACATGAGAATAAACAATTCTTCTAAGGAAGGAATCATTACTGATTTATGACTTCTGTGACTTTTATTAATGCCTGCTTAATTCAGACTGAGAAATAGGAGAACCCCTCTTCATTCTTTGAAAGAGACATGGAAATTAATAGGAATTTATCAGCTGATAAACCTGGATGGGTTTGTATTATCATGTATAATGATGATTATATCACAGAGAGGAGCAATAGAAGTTCTAGAGCTAAGTTTTTGTCAGTGCAATAATTGTGGATATATTTACACTCATTCGCAAATGAGACACCTCCTTATTGACAACAAGTCCAATAAATGATGGCTTTAAAATCTGATTCTATAACATACAGGTTTTACTGAAGTTTATACTGGAAAACACAGAATTACCTTGATGGTCTTACAGGCTAATGTGCTGACAGCATTCAATCAGTGTGACTAGCAGAAGAAATGCATCTTTCTTTTGGTTTAAAAAAGATGTCCTGTTATTATGTACAGCTTAAAATAGGAATGATTCTTCTGTGAAATGTTTGAGTCTCCTTTCAGGAAAATGCTGAGCATCACCTTTTGTAAGTCAAATGGTCCTGAGGCTTATCCTGCTGACTTTTTTGTTTGATATTCTGCAAAGGAACTGGTACCAAATGTCTCCATTTAGGTCTTGAGGCCCTTGTGGGAGAAGCTGTTAGACCAAATCTGCATCTGTCTCACAGCTATTATTATAGGTACTGCTTTTTTAAAGTAGCTGTTAATTTAGAACTGACAAAAAGTGTTGTCTCGATTCTGCAAGTAATGCACCATCCGTCAGCACTGGCAAAGACCAGAGGTATGGAATGAGAGGTCAGTGGAGCTCTCTGTTGAGTCAGTCCCCTGGTATCTCACCTCAGGGTGACATGTGAGTTAATAAATCTGTCTGTTCTACGTCAACAGAGCTAGAAAAGCAATTGTAATAACACTAATTTAATTCATGAGTACTGCAACTCCTCGTGACAGAACAGTACGTTACTCTGCATGTCAAGGATGTGTCCTGGGTATGCCATGGAACTGCCTTGTCTCCACTGGTTCCCATCTGTGCATAGGGATGGCCTGATCTATGTTGTATGAGAAACCTCAGAGGAGAGACATTACTGAAAAAGGAATGTTCACCCATAGTATTTTTGTGCTGTAGCAACTTATGGTTTAAAATCAAGGTGGAATTCGAGCTGATTAACTTAATAATTCTGCTTTTCCTAAGTGATGCCATGTAACTGCTGTAAAGTTCTCACTGTTTGCTGCAGAACAACCAACAGGCTTTCTTTTTGAGCTGTTATTTCAAGTAGGTGGAAAAATAAAACCAAGCAGCCTTGTGATTGCAAAAGCCTTTCTTTCTTTTGTAAGCAAGTCACAAAGAGCCTCCTACTACAGTTCCAAAGGGAAAGACATAAGTGAGAATTATTCGATGCAGGAAAGGTCTCCTGTTGTTCCTGAATACGTATCTTACAGTTCAGAGGTGGGTGACAACTGATTCTGCCCCCATTCATGCCACCTGTCTAAGCAAATCCATTTTTGTCCATCCAGTTTGAGCTGGAGGTAGATAACAACTTAATTGGGCTCTCTTTACGAACCCAGGAAACTGAGCTGTGGACTTTTTGACAGGATTGTGTGCATGAAAATTTCCTGCTTTCCTGCCCTTGCCCCTCTGCTTCTGTTGCTGGGAGTGCTGGGCGTTCCAGCTGAGTAACAACTGTTTCCCAGACCTCCCATTCGTCCACAATCAGATCTATTGAGAAACTGACAGTCATCCTTGGCAGAAGAATAATGAAGCCAATCTTCAGCACAATATGTCTGAGATTAGCTGAACAACTGGTGCTTCTGGATGGCTCGTGGTACAGCTGCTGCAGGCAACCCAGCCTGCTCCCCAAGTGTGCTGCTAGGTTCAAGGCTCAGGTACAAAAAGAAAGATGGGGAAGAGCTAGCTTGTGAGACAAGCAAGTTCATTTATGCAGGCCTTGGAAAAACACTGTTAAGAAGCAGCATAATTAGAAAGTGCCTGTGAAATAAAAGAACTGCAGTGCAGTTTTCAGACTGTGCATCTAAGGTTCTCTTCAGAAGAGAACAAGAATACATACTGACTGAGGAAGGCTCTGTGAGATATCTTGGCCATGAAATTAAAGTCTTACCTCATGAGGGGATAGGAAATTCCACCTGGGGCTATCAGACTTTCCTTCTTCTGGGAAGAAATAAAGAAATTTGCAGATGTTTTTGGAGTATGTGGCAGAAATCCTTCCCCTGTCATATTTCCCGTGTTTTGTTC
Organism: Corvus cornix cornix; assembly: GCF_000738735.6. Classification (NCBI taxonomy): domain Eukaryota; kingdom Metazoa; phylum Chordata; class Aves; order Passeriformes; family Corvidae; genus Corvus; species Corvus cornix. Next base: position 45,608,455 of record NC_046357.1, on the reverse strand, counting down.
TAGTCGCTGTACTGAAGGCATCATGTTGTCCACACATTCAGCATTACTCATCCAGCTATTTAAAGGTATATAGTCTGGAGAACAGCCTAAGATTTCAAAATATATAGAGAGATATTCCACTAGATGCTGGCTGGTTTTTGTTGTGATTTAAGAATTCTGAGAGTACAAAAAAGCGGAATTTCAGATTCTACTTTAATCACCTGATTCAAAGAGTAAGCTGTGAACAAAAACCAACTATAACAACCAAATCACAAGGGCATTCACCATTAGAGTTTGGATGTTGATGCTTTGTAAGGAATCTTTTTTGTATGCAGAGAAAGGAAAAAAAAACCCAGTAATATTAGAGAAATAGTTAAACTATGTTAAGTTAAAAAAGGCCCAGCGAGCACCTCACTTCACCAAACGAGAGACTCTCTGTGTCTGTTCGCAGCTTTAAAAGTCAGGATTCTGTACAAGAACAAACAGCCAGAGGGAGAATCAAGTGGGAAGCAAATCTGGATCTTGGTGGAATAATAGAAGAAAAGGCAGGTGACCTATCTGTGTAGTCATTAGCCAAAAGATAGAGAAATTGAATAACATTAGCAGAAGTGTATTAAAAGAGCTCTACATTTGAAGCAAAGCACAAGACAGACTAAGCCTTGCAAACCTTTAACTCTAAATGTGAGTTTCAACATAAAAATGAGGCAAATACTGAAAAGTGAAGAGGTGACCTAAATAATCTTCAATCTGCTCTTGTGTTACCTATCTACATTGATAATATACAAGGCAACTCTGGGAAAGGACTGGCCTGAATTAAAAATTTCTAACAACTAGTACTGTTCACCACTGACCCTTCATTGGAGCACTCAGGCATTGTGAAATTACATGTAACAATTACATCAGTATTTTATAGAGCACTGGTAACTATTTACATTATAAGTAATACAACCATAGTAAGTAATAAGTAATAACTATTATTACATTAACTTATATTACATTATAAGTAATATAATCATAATAAGTAATAACATCATAATGCAGCAAATACTCTGATTCTACAAATACATGCATGTGCTATACTATGCCAGAGGAGCACAGATATTCTGCCATTTGAAGCCTCTGTAACATTACAGTATTTCTTCAAAGGCATAGCTATTGGAGTGAGAGTGACAAAAATATTTGTGTTCTGTTCTCAGTACTGTTAGTAGCACAGCCACTGTTTAGGTAAACCTCCCTGACTTTGCTGGTTTTTTGCTACTGATAGGAGAACTCCCCCAGACAGTTCACAACTTGTCTCTGCATGTCAACAGTCCAATTTAACTGACTGTAAACCACCATGGAAAAAAAAATAGGGTGTTTCCAGAAATTACAGAAGCAAAACTGTTTCATAAATGAAGTGCTTGGTGATGACGATTTTAAGGCAACTTTGAAGTTAAAGGTTCATTCAAATGTGAAATCAGAGATACTACATTTTACGAACACAAAACTAAAATTACTGAAATAATATTTCTGTGCCATAGAAATACTATTTTTCTTCCTATGATCAAATTTTCTTACATGTCAGTGAGTAGATAGAGGAGACTAACTTTATGTCTACTGTACCACAGATTTATTTACTAACATAGTACATAAAAAACTGTCAAAAATTAACCTTTTTTCCCCCCTTCAGAGAAGATGTAGTAAATCCACTAAGAGGTCTGTATTGCCCGAAATGAAAGATTTAAAGATGGGGTTTGCCAAATTCTTTTAAAATTCTGTCACTGTTCTGTTGGTACATACACACATACTATTTAGTGTGTTTCAAAGTTCACTTAGGAACAGGTGAGACATCTGCTGTTAAGTGGCCTGTCAATTCACGTTTTATGTGACCATAAATCATACAGCAAAAACTGTAACATCCATTGATGTTCTTCTTTATTGAGAAATTTTAACTAAATTATTTTGTCAACTCTATTTTGTTGCTGTTATTGTTCCTTGATGCTAATTTGGAAAAAGAACAGTACTAAAGAGTGCCCTGGTCCATTAAATACTCTTCAAATACTATTCAGCTTTGTGGTAGACTTAACTAAATAGGCCTTAGGAAGAAGCCCTTGTTCTGCTGAAATGTTTAGAATCAGATTCTGCTTTGTTTTCTCTTTTTTTCTTTCTAAGAAAAGACCTTTTTTTAGAAAACTCCCATTTCAAATTACTTCACCACTTTTTAATTTGTGTGAAATACAGACTTAATGAGTAAGGGGAATTTCCTCTAAGAGATATAGGCTTGAGCTATAAAATTAATACAAGCATAGGACAAAGAAATGAAATGTATATATCTGAATAACTCACACCATGGGACCCATTAGCACTTCTCTACAGAATTGTTTTAGATAGATGGCTAGGAGTTTCTGTTGACCTATGCACTATTTTGTACTATCTTCAGGAGAGCTATGGCTGGTGTTCTGCCCTCTGGGGCTTTCAAATGAATCAAAAGAGCATTCAAAAAAATAGGGCAATAAAAGTCATAAATTATTTCAAAAGGATCAAGGGAATTAATTGAAAGAATAGACAGTACTTTTTTAAGAAGTTGGGAAGAATTTTAGCTTATATATTTCCCTGTCACATCAAGTGTAAAGTTGAGAGGTATAATATTAAATGTCTCAAAACTATAAAGAAACCTTATTATGGGTTAATAGTTGAGTTTGGTGTAGTCATTACAGCAGTATGGTTGCTGTAATTTTCAAATTTTGATGTTGTTCGTGAAAATTGTTAGGTTAGGACAGTGCATCTCTTTGTATCTAGGTTTTCTGCTTTACAAGGGATCACAAGAGGCCCAGAACTCCCACTGACTTTCATCATCATTGTTGGGTATTGTATATCTCTCAGGTGAGTTTCTCATATCATTTCCAGTCATGGCATAGCTACCAGTTGAGAATTCATATCCATTCTACCAGTGCTTGCAGCTCCCACCTGGCACAAGCACCTATATCCTGGGACACAGGAGCTTGCTGCACAAATGCTCAGCATTAGGGTTTTGAGCATTTTTACATGTTCTCCTGCAGTGGATGTCAGAGCTTGAGGGAGTTTTTACAAGGCATGTAGTGACAAGACAAGAGGGAATGGATTTAAACTGACAGAGGGTAGATTTAGATTAGATTAGGAAGAAACTCTTGAATGTGAAGGAGGGAAGGCACTGGAACAGGTAGCCCAGAGAAGCTGTGGATGCCCCATCCCTGGAAGAGTTCTAGGCCACAGTGGACAGGTCTCAGAGCAACTGTGTCTAGTGGGAGGTGTCCCTGCCCATGACAGGTGGTCTTTAAATGTCCACAGGAGGTGGTCTTTAACGTCCCTTCAAACCACAACCATTCTATGATTCTATGATTTTATATATGCTGTGCTTCTCCAATGGACAAAGACTGATTCACTTTCAAATTGCTTAATATGGGTTACAGAATGAAGCTCAGTGTTCTCCACAGAAGGTCAGCTTCTGCAGAACAATTCCTTTTATGTAGCATTTATGCTGCAGTACACGGTTTTCCTTAGTTGTAGACATAGGGATTATGTTTGTAGATATTATGTATGTAAATATCTCTGTCTGAAGCTAAGTCTTGGGTTAAATATTTGGTGGAATAAAGCCTTCAGTTTCTTGCATTTTCAAATGCTGATGTTTGCAGACAGCAAGCAACTCGTTTGGCCCCTTCTTGCACACCTTCATTATCCAGCAACTGACGCAGATTATTTTTGAAACATCTAATGGAATTCTGCATGATTTAAGATAATTTTTTTTTTTTTCAACTGAGCAATACACGGAGTATCTGAAACATCTCATTTTGTAGAGATATTATGACAGCAAATGTCAATTCAAAAATCTCTACCTAATTTTCAAGTTAGAAAAAGATATATACAGTAGATTTATGTTCCTCCTTAACTGCTTCTATATTATAGAAACCAAAAAAAATTTCGTAATATTTTACATTTATATCCCAAATTTCAGAAAGGACTGCAATTACAGGATAGGAATATACAAGCCCATTTGCTTAAATATGCCTTATTGCAGGGAACTTAGAACACTTAGGAGTATGCAAAGTGCAGGTGAGCTGATAGTTCCATTATAGCTTTAATCTGTAGGAAACCAGCAGGACCAGCATTAGCACCTAAGACGTCACCACTGACTTGCCGCTAAACAAATATTATCTTTAAAGCCTTTAGAGAATGGTGTGTGCTGACTGCAGACTTGACCCTCCTACGACTAACTTCATGAGACAGACCCGTTTGTGCTACAGATGGATTTAATCTGACATGTGGAAAGATATGGCATGCATACACACACACACACACACACACGATAATGGCTCTATTCAAAAGCAAGGCTGTAAATTTGGTTCAGACACATGCTTTCCACATGCAAATTATACCCTTTTTCCTGCCATACCACCTATTGGTGTGCAATACCAAAATCACTTGATTTAATTAAGGACTGTATAAGCCAGATGGGTTAGGTTTCTGGCTTATACCTTCCTTTCTTAATTCACAAAACATGCACAAACCCACACCCAGAGGAAACTATTACTGTGCCAGCCTGGCCAGTGTCCTGCAGGCTGCTTGCCAGTGCTTATTACTGCAAGGCATTGCCTGCTCTGTGAAGGGGAGGATAAGACTGCACCAGAAGTGTGTAAAAGCATTTTTTTTCCTTCTAGATAGGGGTACAAAGAAGGCAAACACCACATTATTGGTGGCCAAGGGGAGGAAAGTCCTGCTTATCAAACCTGATTCCCTTTTTTGACCAGGTAACCCACCTAGTTGACCAAGGGAAGCCAGTGGATACAACCGTTTTGGATTTCATCAGAGCTTTCAATACTGTCTCTCTCACAGTATCCTTCTGGAAAAAATATCTAGTGCTTAGCTGGATAAACTCACCATGCAAGGGGTGAACAACTGGCTCAGGGGTCAGGCACAAAGGGTTACAGTGAATGGGGTGAAACCAGACTGGTGACCTGTCACTAGGGGGGTTCCACAGGGCTCCATCTTCAGCCCTGAGCTCTTCAACATCTTCATAAATGATTTGGACACAGGACTGGATGAGTTACTAAACAAGTTCATAGATGAGACAAAACTGGGAGGAGCTGTTCATTCCCTTGAGGGCAGGAAGGCCCTGCAGAGAGACCTTGACAAATGAGAGGACTGGGCAGGCATCAACCATGTGAAGTTTAACAAGGGAAAGTGCCGGATTCTGCACCTGGCGTCCAACAGCCCTGGATGTACCAACAGACTGGGGAATGTGAGGTTGAAGAGCAGCACTGTAGAAAGGGCCCTGGGGATCCTGGTCAATTGCAAGTGGACTCTGAATGAGCAGTGCCGTGTCCTGGGGTGCATCAGGCACAGCATCACCAGCCGGGCAAGGGAGGGGATTGTCTCGCTCTGCTCTGCACTGGGGCGGCCTCACCTCGAGTGCTGGGGGCTGGTCTGGGTGCCACAACACAGAAAAGCCACTGAGCTGTTAGAGAGTGTCCAAAGGAGGGCACGAGGATGGCGAAGGGCCTTGAGGGGAAGCCGTGTGAGGAGTGGCTGAGGTCACTTGGTCTGCTCAGCCTGGAGGAGAATGAGGGGACGCCGCATTGCAGTCTGCAATTTCCTCATGAGGGCAATCAGTAGGGCCAGGTACTGATCTTTCCTCTGTGGTGACCAGTGGCCTGAAGTTGTTTCAGGGGAGGTTTAAGTTGGGTAATTAGAAAAAGGTTCTTCACCCAGAGGTGTTTGGACAATGCTTTCAGGCACATAGTGTCTGGGGGAAGGGGCTGTGTAGGGCCAGGAGTGGGGCTTGATAATCCATGTGGATCCCTTCCAACTCAGCTTATTCTGTGATTCTGTGATTCTGTGATTTTGTGATTCAGTCTAAACTTATCAAGGTTATTTAGGAAAACAGCCTTCCTGCTAAACCCACAGGTAAGACTTCTTTGGAGGCAATGCATGCATTTCTCATCCTGTATCTGAAAGCAGATTGGAAGGCACCTTCATAGCGTGCTGTAATGGATGGGAAAAGCTGTCTTTGGTATGTTGGAAGCCCTGGGCACTGGAGATCCATGATACACCCAGGGGCATGGTGGGGGTAGATGCCATCTGGCCCTTGGGGGACTCTTCACCATGAATCCCACCCTGATGACTCCCCTGTCATGTCATGAGGTGGCAGTATTTAGTTTCCACTCTGTGCCTCTAGATACCTTTGACATCACATTCCCTTTTCCCAGATTATTTTGCTTTGCATCAGACACCTGCACAGCATGGTTATGAACAGTTCATTTTGTGTATTATGGATATGATCCTTAGCACTTGGACTTCAGCTGTCTGATCTGTGACAGATGGGGACCTCACCTCAAAGTGAGGGATGGGGACCACATGATGAGTTTATTATTTGATTTCATTGCATTAATATTTATCACTACAGCTATATGTATGATCTGAGATGTGCCAGGTGAGGTTTGACATATAATCTGGGGTCACTGACTTACTCATTGGTCTATTTAGTCTTTCCAAGGACATCCCTTATTCAATAGGGTATGGACCAGGAGAATGCAGGCCCAGGGTCTGTAAGCCAGGGGGAGATCCCATTTGCAGTACATGTGGACAGTGCATGTGGACAGTGCATGGCATGACAGAAGGCTCTTGGCAGCCTTTGAGGGTTCAAGATATGCAAAATATTTCTTATATTTAAGATTCAATCTGCTTAGTAACTGGAATGGCAGAATGTGGGTTTGAAATGCAAATACCTAAAATGCAAAATTGCCTGTAATCAGGTGTCAGTAGTAAGAGTATAGCTGAGTTTTATTCATTGGAAGCAAAGGAAAATGTGCTGACCTCAGTGAATTCAGTCACGCCAGAATAACTCTGATTTGACTTCACTCCAGGAAAAATAAGAGTAAAGTGTTATGCAAATGATTTTCAATAGAAAAAGACAACATGAACTTTCTTGCACAAGACCATGGTGATAAACCTCACTTGGAATCTCAGAGACACTTCTTGGCTCAAACAGAAATAAATACATCAGGTATACACGGATGATCTACGGAGCAACTCAAAAAGCATGAAGTTCGCCTTCTTTTGCGTTAAGGCAGAGAAGAAGTCTGATTTCTGTACAGTCTGATTTCTATGCATGTCCTGCTAGAGATGAAGTAGAAACCAGATCAGATCAAAGCTTTTGGGCTTTCCGAAAGAAGCAGGAAAATAACATAACTACCCTAGAGGTGATCTTTACCCCTTTCATTTTAGAAAATGGTATTATGCTGGAAATAGTTCTTTATGACTTTTAGGAAGGTTCCCCATCCTATTCCTCCTAGGAACACATTTTGGTCCTTACTGCAGGCGCTTCTATCTGACATATTGATGAACTAGCTAAGCACAGATGCTTTTTTCTTTTTCAGTTGACGTTCAAAAATTAGTTTTTAAATTATGTCCCATCTAGACAGAAAAAAGTGATAAAATTAAAGCAATATTTTTAAATCAAACTTGGAATGTTGACACTTTACAGATGGAGACCAATCTCTTTGTGGAGACATTGTCACATTTTAGCACCATTTCTCTTGAATTTCACTAATCCATAAGACAACATATACCAAATTGTGTAGCCCTCATACAGACAAACAGTGCTTCACTGTCGTTCATGAGCTTCTGAAATCTATGTTTGTTTTGAGATGTTGCTACACAGTCATGGCTTGTTGCACAAATATATATGTAAGGAATATACAAGGCAAAAGTCATGGTGACATTTGAACAGCTATTCTTATTTTGCATTTATTACTGAAACTAGTTTTATAAGAGCCACAATACCGGCTGTTACAGAAGGTGTTAGAACCCATTTGTTTTTCATTAATCCTTTCAGCAATAGTAATTACTTTGGAGATCTTCCTGTATGAGCAAGACCAAGAAGAGGAAAAGGAATATATATGGTGTAGGTAAGGCAGATAGGTGAGGGACAACTAACATAGGCACATAACATCTAAGAATTTTTAGGGTTGAGGGTGACCTAAAAGCTCTAGTTCCAACCCTCATGCCATGGGAAGGGACACCTTCCACCACATCAGGTTACTCAGAGCCCCATGCAGGCTAGCCTGGGGCACTTCCAGGGATGGAGCATTGACAGCTTCTGTGGGCAACCTGTGCGAGTGCCTGACCACCCTCACAGTGAAGAATTTCTTCCTAATATCTTCATTTCAGACTGAGTACATACATGTTTACTGCACATTGGAATACTCCTAATGTATTCTAGACTAAAAGCTTTCTAACAAACAAAGCTTCTAGTATAATTGAATTAAAATTAAGCACTATCTACTCAGTAGATTAAAGAATGTTTTTTTTCTAGACCTCAGCCTATTTTGCTGTTCTGACCATCAAACCATTGACAGACACAATGATTTTAATATTTGCAAGTAGATCTTACTCTTTTATCTCTATCAGGCTAAGTGTAGGAAAAAAAATCCTGCTTGCCCAACACCCTAAAGGAGTTTTTCTTTAACTATAAAACTATATAGAAAGGCAGAAACTGTCTTTATGCATTTATGTAGCATTTATTTTGTAAAAAAGGTAAAAAATTAAAAATAAAGACTGCTCTGAGAAACATGTTAAGAATAAAAGCCTAGAGCTGTACACCTGGATCTGGGTAAAGTAAGATTCATGATAGTTTGATCTGCTTTGTTCTGTAGTGCTTTATAATTTTTTTTTCTGTTTAGAAAAACTTTAAAAGAGCAACAAAATCCTGACCTGAAAGGGAACATCTAAAATAATATACAAATAAAGTTGCCCAAATAATTCTCCCTTTGGTCTTGTCATAAGAACTGCAAGGGCTAATGAATTAAAGGAGGGGCCAGAATATGACAAATTTCTCAAAAGACTGAAGGTAATTTTTCTCCAGACTGGCTAATGTTGGTAAAATATTGTATCATTACAGACAAGTCCATCATAGCATTAGTCATGGATTCAATAAATCCATTTTAAGACAATTTTGTAGACAATTTAGTGGTGTCAAATGCTGAAAAAGTTAACCTTTGGGGATTTTTTTAGTTCTTTCCCAAAAACAAAGCTACAGTGTCAAAATAGTTTCCTGACTTAAGTCTTAGAGTAAGTTGTCTGATGGAATAGTATATGGTTTAAGGGATTTAAACCATTTTGCAATGAGCTACGCCATGTTCTTCCTTAGTTGACTTTGGTACAAATATTTGCTGTTCTCTAACTTCAGCCAATGCACTCTATACAAAAACCCCAGGAAACAGCACCACCAAGAAAGGTCATGAGACACAACCTTAACTTTTTTCTACTTTAATTCACCCTTTTTTCACTGACATAAATTCTTGCAGTGTTATGCTTCTCATAAAAAGAATTAAGAGAAAAATCATATGTATTTTCTGACATGCGATTTTCTAGGAAGGTCTACTTAATGGCTCCTCCCTGCTAAATAAGGCATTTTCTTGGCTTTATGTAAGTGTAAAGGAAAAGTAAGTCAGAAAGGGGAGAGGATCACAGGCTTTGTTACACAAAGATTGAGTTAATGAAATGCCTGGATTACCAGGTGTTAATTTCATTTAACATCAACAATAAGTAATTGCTGTCTCTTCACAAATTTAATACATCCAAATCATGAACAGAGAATTGGATAATGTGGGCTTGTTTATAATAGTTTTCACATTAAATCTACCACTTAATGGATGTCTAAAAAAAGTGTTGGAGCCTCCCATTAGATCTAGGCATGAGCATTTGTTTTTAATGTGTCTTCCTACAGGTTACATTTAGCACCTTCACTTAAGACTATTTTATGACCTTTTATTTTTTAATCTTGTTGCTAAACTGTAGCCCAACACTTAAGATGCCCAGTAAAAATTAGCTATTAAGCCTGTGGTAGGAAAGTAACCGATCCTTGTTAAGTTCTTGCCTCAGTTGACGGGGCCCCAGGACCAAAAGTCCTTTCTATCTACAGGTGTTACCTGTGGAATGAAGTAGAACAAAACTGACCACAACTACAAAGTGCTGATATCATCTCCAGTGATTTGCTCCTAAGGAGTCACAGTCAAAACAAAACGGTTTCCCTAACCTTGCTGACCTATACTTCTCTGAAACAGAGGAATATCCTATGCCTTTCCCAGTGACTTAGAGTGAAGTACAGGTTCTGCTTGGCATTTTGGGCACTATATAACTTCATGCCTTTGTGTTCTCAGAGGACAATAGAAAATTCAGTAAAAAAATCCAGAAGGTCCATATGTTTTCATGATTTGAAAAAATAAGGTCAGTAAAGGTGAAAATAAAAAAAGTGACAACCAAATCATCCTTGTGTCCATTCCCTTTTGATCCTGAAACTTCTACTTCATTCTCAAGTTGACATTGTATTTCCTACTATGAAATGGAATGTCGGGGAAGAGTAATTGAGTGATGGGTGTACTTGCTGCAGCAATGTTAAAGAAAGGTTTTACTGCAGAGGTCCTGTGCAGAAGGATGGTCTGACTGGCTGTTGTGACTCCACAGAGTTTCTTCCTGATTGACAAGACTCACATCTGGGAGCTAACAACCCAGCTCTTTCCTTCTTTGTATCTCATAACCAACTTAAGTTTTAAGCTTAAAGATTTTAAAAGCACTCTTTGAGCTTCCTTATAGTTTGAGGGATTTGGGAGGACTCCTCCCCCTTAACATATGCACACACAAATACCGCATATTAGATTATTTATAAAAATTTAAACATGTGTCAGGGACTCTCCAGCTGACACTAGAATTTTACTGCCTTTTGTCATCCTCCAGCAGCTAAAGAATGGCAAATCTGCTGTGCCACTGGTCAACTCTCCTCTTTGGATGAGCACTATCTCATTTCCTAAAGTGAGGAAAAATTCTCCACCTTTGCCAGAAATTTTTTTTCTGTCTGCAGAAGATGGAGCCTTGTTGCCTGTTATTTTACCCCACATTTCTTCCTTACTTCAGTAGCACTGCCTCAACCAGCTTCTCCACTGGAAGAACAGCTGTGTTATGCAGATTCCAAGGCACTGTAGGAACTGTCATCATAAGAAGAGTAGATAAGCCAGACAAAATGCTACAGGCTCCATCATTCTTCTGCAGTAAATTCCCTATGAAGCTGGTGAATCTGATCTCCATTACACAAACAGCTATCACTGGGAGAAGAGCTTGCTTCCAAGTTTTCATTCCTAACCTCCTCCACACTCACCCCCACAGGTGCAAAGTCACTGTACTTTTTAATTTAAGCTATTGTTTCAAGAAATTGCAAAATTCCAGAGCAATTTTGAATAATTTTAGATTTTGGACCATAGATATTCAAAAGATGAAAATTTATGAGTTCATTTTTGTAAAAACATGAAGTGGCAGGTGTAGGAAGATGAGAATACTCATTGCTAATATTTTACTGTTTAAGTCTAAAAAACCCCACTTTGGATAAGATAGTAGTGCTCTGTATTGTCACTCCGTAAGTGTTATTTGTTGTAAAAATAAGTAACTACTACAGACTTGAAATCTCAAACCACACATAATAATGCTTTTATTAGTTCACCCTGCATGAGTCATTACCCAGAGCTGTCAATAGCAATTCCTAGGAGTCTTAACACAAGTGTCTCTCTGTCTTTGCTTCAAGTCCTCCATTGAATTTAACTGTGCCCTCATTATTTTGATCAGATACAGTTTTCTCAAATGCATGATGACTACCTCAGCTTGGATGTGCTGCCCAGTGTTACTGGCATTCCAGTATCTGTTTTCCTTTCTGCTTAACATTTTCATCCTTCACTACATTTTCAGACCACACGTTTGGACTTCTAGTCTGTCATTACTGAGAAACATTTATTCAACTATTTCCAAATGCATTACATTTTCTGAAAAAAGATTGGCATAAATATTCTTTGCTATAACAAAATGTGACGGAAGGAAACAGATTTAATTACTCAAAATAAATTGCTGGCTCAAGCTTCCACTGTCTTACAGAAATTCAGAGCAAACACTTTAATTAAAGCCAAGTTATAGTCTGTGTTATTTTTTTCTATGCCTGCTTGTTGATTTGCTTGACAAATTTCTTTCTTTTTCTGCATACCTATCAGGACAAAAAATTTTTAAAATATTTTTTTAAAACGTAAGCAAACCTGATTTTGAATGGTCTGTGACAAAGTTATATAATGTTTTCTAATTGTCTGTTTTGAGTTCTTTGAGGTCTAGAAGATTTCAATATTTTGGATTCATATTTTCTGACCAGGTCTCTGTTGCAATCTGTTTACCTGAGGAGAAGTTTGACATGAGAGAATGGCAATCAAAACACATCCTTCTAAGAGAGGAATTTGGAAGTGTTAAGACGTGGTACTTGAATCTTCCGATGTACTGGACAGCTTTCTCTTTGGCAAGGACTTGGTCTTCATATCAGAAACATATTTTTTCTACTCCTATATTTTTCCAGGTTTCAGATGCTTGGGAAAAAAATTGTCAGTAGAAGTACAGTAGAGATTCCTAGTGATTTTTGATGTGTAATATTCCAGAAATTTTCTCTGTCTTGAGCATGTTCCAAGCAAGAGGGTGATCAGAGTTTACTTTGCAGTTCCAAGTATGAGCTGTTCTACTCTTTGCTGCTGAAGTGGCATCTTGAATACAGTCCACATTTCAAGAACGAGCAGGTCAGCCTGCATCTAGAGGAGGACAGCAAAATGAAGGAAGGTGAAAAATTACAGCTTGTCTAAGTTAGAATAGGGAAGCAAGCTATTAGGATAGGATAAAACAGATCTTTAAACAGATCTTTTCGTTAAAACTAAAAAATAGGCTGAGGCTAGACATTAGATACATCTTAGTAGCAACATAGTAAAGCATTCCTAAGCAATGCTGCTTAGGAAAGCTGTAGAATCTGTAATACTAAAAATTTTTCAAGAACAGCAAAGAAAAGTGTTTTCTTCAGTGTTTGGTGCATCCTTGTTCCTGTCTTGAAGCAGATAATTTAGAAGGTTCCCTCCAGGCCTACATTTGTCTAAACATGAATGTAATCATAAACATTCAAAGCAAGACATGCAATACGAAGTTTCCCACTTTCCATCCTGCACCTGATAAAGGTAGTGAAAACAGCAGACGAACTCTACAGTGCTTATTAACTGAGGCTTGCTGTCATTGCAAAAGTGAATGCAATTTATAAATTGCATAAAGTAACATCTCTCAATTATTCCTTCAAGGCAGTCTCTTTCCAGGGACAAAAGAATGGTAGTGGTCATGATGCAGAACAGCATTAGAGCAGTAGAAGGTGGTTTCTTATCAGGGTAATCGTGTAAGCAGCTGAAAAGCTGCACATGGAATGTGTTTTGCAATGTTGAAACTTGAGCTGCTTTATCCCTCTTTCATTACCAGTTCAGGTATCAGCAGTACTTTAGTTTAAAGCCCCTTTCACCAAATGGCCATCAAGCTCCATATTAAAGCACCATCTAAGTCAAGATGGTGCACTATTAAGGAGCTACTCTCAGTGTTTGCAAGCACAGTTGTCTGGATAATAGTTACCAGACCAAGTTAATGAGAGAGAAAGAAATGTGAGACAAGGCATCAGGAGCTTTAGTTCATGGGGTGCTGTTTTAACCTTACTTCTGTTGTACACTTTGTTAAAGAATGCTGCAACAGGACTATAAAGATCCTCACCATTTGCATCAAAATTTGTTTACTCTTAGTGTAAAATGATTGTTCAAGCAATAATTCACATTTTGTCACAAAACTGATTCATATCTATACATGGCATCCCTACTTTGCACCACCTGACAGAGTGCCAACAGTGCAATGAATGCATGTTCTCCATGGCAAACCATCTAATTCCTCAAGGAAATGGTCAGCAATTACAATATCATGTCTGTACTTTCAATTTACAGAGTCATCTTAAGAACTCCTTCGCATTACTGACGATAATAAAAAATATGTATGTTGTCATCCCATAAGCATTGGTGGCTGATTATTTTAATTATTGATGTTATTTAGCAAGTGAATAATTTTGTATCTAAAGTGTTTCTTCATGTTCTGTTTTCTGTACATGCAGTGCAACAGCAGCCTTTTTGTAATAGCAGTTTCTGGTAGGCAGTAACCAGCAATAAGCTCCTACTGCTAATACAGCCCCACTTTTTCTCATCAGTATTTCCCATTATTTTGACTTAATCATAAGAAATTACAGGTGAAAAGAACATTTTTTATCATATTAAAGTCAGGAAAAAAAAGCACAAAAATGAAAAGAGCATGCACATCGAAACAAAATGGGACACAGCGAAACACGAGCAAGTCTAAGTGTTTCTCTCTGCTTCCCCCAGTTTTCAACGTTCCAATTAATGGAATATTCATAAGACTGCTCATTAGATTGGGAAAGGAACTACAAAATTACAGATCTTGGTGAGACAGTATTCCTTAGAAATAAAAAGGTGCATTTTTGTAAACTGATTGTTAGCAAACAGAACTTATCCAAGGCATGAGGAATCCATGATGAATGGTCTCAAGAATCCCCTACCTGGCCAGTACACCATTTAGAAAAGGCGACTGCAAAAGAAGAAGACAGAAGGACTAAACAAGTCAATAGTGTTTAAGCCGTATCTCCTTTTCCCATAAATGAGGCAGAAACTCATCAAGACAACGGTGTTTATTTTGGTGTGGATTGAATTTCTGCCATCACACATTTCTGTATGTGCTTTGCAAAGACAAAGATGCAGGGGAAACTTGTGTCTTTCAAGTAAAGACAAAGGGATTTGGGTTTCCAGTCTCCGACAGTTCTGACTAGTCAGTATGACTTTGAAACCATCCAGCAGATTTTCTTATCAGTCTGTGGGGTTTGGAGACAGACACTAAATACCATCTTAATCCAAATAAAAAGAAATTAGCACTTAGGTGTAATGAACAAGTGAAAAAGGAAAATACTTTTTTGACTGCAAGAGATACAAATTATTCTAAATACCTTATGATTTTGGTTGATGTAATTCAGAAAGAAGGCTAGAAGTTAGGCTACATGTCTATGGAGTAATAAAGTAGTAGATTTTGCTAACACCACAGACCTACAGTGATGTCCAGGAAGGAAACTGGACAAATAAAATTACTAGAAATTAGAAGGTTTTGAACTTTTCTTCTGTCACTGATGTTATGAATGTTTGTATTAAGTGCCTGACGATTATTTTTATAGAAGCCACAGCTTTTTCTCCAATTTTGTCACAGAATCTGTGCACAGATGTGCCAGAAATATATTTTTCAGTCCTTATTAAAGAGACTTATAAGATACTTAAGGTAAAATTGGTTGTGGGAGTTGAACTTACACCCTTTAACTGGAGAATATCAAAACAAAAATAAGCCTTGCTACTTCTTTTTGTTTAAGTGTAAAGTGCAAGATCTGAACATTAACCCAGAAGTACTATTTCACTAAACCACTGTATCTGGAATTATCCTGTAAGAGCAATTTCATCTGTTCTTCCTCAGGTTTCTGGCAAAGTCAACTGAACCAGCTACCATGGGGTGAAATCTATGCTATACCTGTGCTCAAGGAATGGATGCCTTGACTCCTTCTGCCATTACTTTATCAGCTGAAACAATCGGACGTATGCTGGAAAACCAAAATGATAGAAGAACTTTGTTAGGTAAATGCTGAAAACTTCACACTCAGGTAACACTTTTGGAGGGGACGATTGGATAATTAAAAAACCCTGGCTGACAGGAGGAGGTCAAGCTCATTGTCCTGGGGCTACCTCATTTGCAAGACCGCTGGCAGCATACACCAACATTTTTCTATACCAAGTAGTGAAACAGTTAAGACAGTAGGCCGTGGTAAGACGGTATTCCATGTTAAAATTAAACATATTATCTAAAACATATCAACTCAGTGCTGAAATATTTTAATATTTACAATAATATCTACAAGGAGCTTAGATGTTTAAAATTACTAAGAAAGAGGAATAAAAGTGGCTTTAATGCATTTAGACATTTCTAAGGTGCCAGAAGCATTTCCCAGGTATTCCCCAAAATCTTGAATTAGGTACATAGGACAAAACTTCTCCATTTCCATTAGTGTCAGGAATTGCCTGCACATGCATTTTTAAGTAAATATCTTCCCCAGTATTGTTCACAGCACAGACTGTCAAAAGGATTACATTATTGGCAGAACTGCTCAGAATATTTTAATTGAAATTCTTTTGCACTGATTAATATCACAATTATTTTCTTTTTCAAAACGACACGCTTTATAAAAAATTTATTCCAAGCTGTTTGAAGAGCGTCTTTAGAGTAACAGCCTTGAAAACTTGCTTTACCTTTTCCAAATGTATTTTGAAAGGACTGTTCTTTAAAAGAAGGACTTCAAGGATCTCTGGGAGCACTGCTGAAAAAGTGCTTCACAAAAAAAAAAAAAAAAGGTGAGATTTTGATAAAAAACCTCAAATTAGAATAATTTTTCTCTTGAAATCTCAGTATTTTTTTGCACCAGGATAAAGAAAATAAATATAAAGGAACACTTTCTGCCCAAATATATTAATTTATGTGTAGGAAAATAATTCTGTGGCATGACCTTACAAAGCATCCTTAAATAATTCTATTAAGTTTTTAAGTTGAAACATGTCTTAAAGCATGGTGAAAAAAAAGAAAAAGTAGCAAAACAAAACCAAACCAAAATACCAGCACCAAAATGAAACACAAAGCTCTGCCTCCTTTAAAGTGACGCAGAAGACCTCTTTGGAGGCAGTGCAACACTAACTGGGCATCTAGATGTTCCAAACTGATTAAGAGCTCTCTGAGCCCTGACAGATGTGTATTGATATTTGATGACTCTCTCTCTGTAAAAAAGCGTCCTCCGTGTCCTCCCTGCTTTCTACAGCTTGTCAATCTCAGGTGAAGATGAACATGTTAATTGACTGCCTTGTTAATTTATTAATGAGTAATGACAGAAAGAGTAGTGCTGAATGCTTATAAAATTCATCTTTCACTGAAGAACTATCCATGTTTTAATGCTTTTAACTACCTTTCATTACTAATTTAGTCATCATTGTACATTATACTTAAAGATCAAGAACACCCAGCAAACTGCTGCTTTATTATGGAGGTGAATGTGTTGAAGAGGAAAGAATTACATGTACCAGACAACAGTTGGGGCTTTCATCTGTATCATGTTACAAGGAGAGGTGAAACGGCATTAGCATTTGAAAGTAGGATGTAGAATAATTATATTCAATTAACTAAGGACTCCTTGGGCAGCAGCCCAACAGAGAACTACGCATGACAAGACCAGGCAGAAAGAGAGAGAAGACAACGGGTTTGAATTCTGTACTCCCCAAGTGCTAATAAATGTGCTGTTAAATATGCAGTTCCAGGGAATGAATAGCTAGTTTAATACCAGCAGAAGGGGCATTGTTTGCTGCTTTACAACAGCTCTGCAAGCCCCACTGAGGCTTGGAGGTGGTATTTGGCTTTCTCTGCAAAAATATGGACATGCTAAATACCTGTTTCCATACTTCACATTCTACCTTACTCTGAAATGAAAGAAGTTTGCATTCATCAGCAGGTATTCATGTTTCTATTAGACTGCAGTAGCAGCAACAAAACTTCTTACCATTGAGCTTATTCCACCACTAGTAGGACAGTAATTTCTTGAGGATTTCACTTATTGGCTAATGAAGCAAATGGTGCCTGTCTCTGAATTGGGAAATAGATACACATGACACACAAAAGGTAAATGGCTGCTTTCAAGGCCCTACCAGCAAGTGCCCCACAAAAGAGAGTTAGTATTTCAGAATTGCTTTCTAACCTCTGCTCCCATGAAAAGCAAAGCTTCTCCCCAGATGCTGTGACTTTCACTGGGGCACATGTGGACACACAGGCTTGCTCCAGCAGAAAACCCTAACTGGGATTTCTGTGAGAGAAGTCTGTGGTTGCAGCTCGCCAAATGCCAGTTGGGAGCATGTAACTTCTGTAGGATTATGTCCTTGAAACATGATGTCTTCACTGAAAATACTAGCATACTTTGAAATTACTTTATTTCCATGAGAATTAACAGGTGTTGCAAAGACACATTTTCATGAAACATTTCTTGGTGGCCTAATTTATCTTCTTCTACGTCCCTTCTTTTTCAGCTTCACAGAACACAGAATCACAGATTATTCTGAGTTAGAAGGAACATGCAAGGATTGAGCTCCGACTCTTAAGTGAACTTGGCCATTTAAAAAGTGATTTGTCTGAGATACACAATCCCAGCTGGTCAGCCTGTTCTTTTAACGTTATCTGCCCAAATGATGTAGGTGTTCTTCCTAGCTCATATCCTTTGTCTAAGTCGATTTGTACCACTAGTCTCCATTTGTTTATATCATGAATGTAGTCTTATGGAGGGATGACAATTAGCAGAGGAACTGCAGCTGTTACAGCTTTGGCAGAAGCACTTTGCACTTCTACTTCCTCCCTAGTTCTTACATCTCAAGCAGCTTTTTGGGTTTTGCCCTAGTTTAGATGCCGAGGCTGATGGATAGAATTTCCCACAAGAAGTTAATCTGCATGGTCTTCTCAGTGTTTGGTTACCTTAGGAAATCAGTAAGGTTTCTGCAAAAATTGTGAAAATTGTGGCGTGCTATCAACTGTTGTTATAAATCTAGATGCAACCTAGATGGAGACTGATGGAAACTCAATCTGAAAATAACCTTATTTGAAAATTTTTTGTATTATTATAAATATGTTTTATTCTGGAGTTTTCAGAAAATTACTTTCTGTACCAGTGAATAGCTCTTAATATTTTTCTTTCATGAAAATAGGAGGAAAAAAAAGGAAAAATAGGCTTATGTTCATTAATACTTCCTTACAGTACAAACTCTAGCCTCAAGCAGTGTCTCAAGATTGCTTTCCCTACATACATCAATGATTTATGCAACATAAGAATAAGTGGTGACAGAAGAACTAAAGTAATGTTTATGAAAGAAAGAAAGGTCTGAAAGACGGACAGTCAAGAACAGACTGATTTTTTTTTATCATACACTTGAATGCTTTGCTTGTTTCTCTTCTGTTAATAAAATCTGTAGATTAGCTTGAATTGTCACTTAGGTGCAAAGATGACTTTGGCAGCATTTTAGCAATGTCCTCTCAAGTCATATCTTGGAGACACCTCTTAAAAAATTCTGACAAGTCCAGCAGGATCAAGGAGCAGAAAATCTTTATTCATTTTATCCCTTGAAACACGAGTAAGTGCAGTCAGTGATGAGGGAAAGCAAAGGCCCTTAAGTTTCCAGAAGGCTAATTCTTTAAACTTCTGGCATATTTAGGAAAAAAGGGAATAATATCAGAAAAATCTCTGGGAAAAGTAAAGGAGAGAAATAAACCACATTAACCTCCACACCTTCTAGGATTTATTTCTAGTAATTTGCATGGCAAAAATAAGTGTTATCTGTAACTGGATTTTAATATGTTGTATAAGATGTTCATGATACTTTCATTATTGGTATTCATGAAGCTTAGAAGGGAGAAGAATTTTGAAGAGGATTTTTACAGTGACTGATTTTTTTACTCTTTGCTAATCCTTTCTCTTGGAGTTTCAATTAAGAGTTTGTTGTTTGGTTTTTTGTTTGTTTGTTGTTTTTGATGTTGTTTTGGTTTTTTCCTGCAAAGAATTACCCAGATGGTCCAGAACTCCATAGGAATATTCTATTTATTTTCGGAGGACTTTTGAGGATGTTTAGTAAGAACAAGGATTACAGTTTCTTTAAGTTACATAAAATCATATGTTTCTATGATTTATTGCTCTGTTTTATCTGTTTAGCAAATTCTGTAGAACATTCGGCTCTGAATTGCTGTTGTCATAGAGAATGAATCTTCCTCTTTAAGAGACAGAAACCTCTGATTATTCAAATGAGCTGCATTGCTAAATTAGGCTGTCTGTTGTTTTTGCAGGGTATCCAAAGTGACAACTTCCTTGGCTGTAAGTCAGGCATCTTATCTGAAAAGCGCTTGGCCAGGCAAGTGCATTTTTTTTCTGAGGGAACCCTGGCAGAAACTAAGGGAAGTCTGCTACTTCTGTGAATTATGAGAAGGGAAGTCACTCTTTATTCCTATTTGGAAAGCTGTCCTTCGAAAATGGGAATCCTACTGATTTTAATTTCAAACATATTCTTCTACATTAGCATCTTAAACTTATCTAAAGTTCTACAGATTGAAGATGATAACAGTAAAATTAAGTAGGAAGGTATCCACTGCAAGAATGGTACACAATCTTTTCCTGGGAGTGAGCTTCAAATGAATAGAAAAAATATGTTTCTGAAGTCTCATGTCTCAGTCCAAATTTAGATCAAGACTTCTGAAGTTAATTTTTCTAGTGAGACAATTTCTTTTTCAGACCAGACCATAGTAGTAATGTTTACCAAATACACTCAGTTTTTGAATAAATACTTTCTAAATTCAGATTTGTCTTTCCAAAGTTCATTTTCACCTCTTTTCTTTTAAAATCATGAATAATGATGAAGAAATATCTATGGATTATTACTCCTCTACCATTCTCATCCACAAATGGATGCTTTGTTCCCAAAGGAGCTAGTTCTGTAAATTCTAAGAACAAGTGTTTTTCCTCCCTAGACAAGCCATGCTGTTCTCTCTCCTTTTATGGCTCCTTTTCACAGAAATTATGTCAGCAAAGTGAAGCAACCCAGCATCATGACAGTGCACAGCATGTCTGAAGGCTTTTATAAATTAGTATGCTGTAGTTCATGGTTTGTCTTTACAGTATGTAAATGCTGAATAAATGTTTTTGGGGTATCTCTTCTTTAAAAAAATTCCTAGCATTCTGTGGGCCTTCATGACTGGCATTTCAAATATAAGAAATCCTATAAATGTTGTTACTCACTGTAGTTGTACAAATACGTATTCCTTTGTTTAATTTGCATCACTATTTGGCCTGTCTTTGACAAGCCTGAGGGAAAACAATTACATTTTTTCTTCCTTTCATCTTCACAGGAGCAAGAGGTCATTCCTAACGTTTATGCACACTACCCCCAGAATGTCTTTTTTTCTATTTTTTTTTAAACAGTGATGGGAGAGGATAAAATAAAGAACAATGTGTGCTAGATGTAATTCATATTGATTAGACTGCTTTTTGGACGAATCTCTTAAGCAACTGAGATGAAGGTGAGAATTAGAAGAGGTTAGAGTAGAAGAGAAGAGTTTCATGAGTGCAACAGTGTCTTTCAGTAATTGCTTCAAGGGGCAATATGATCTCCTATTATCTGTCCTAGGAAGAGATCTTTAAAGACCAGCTTAGAATCTTCTAAGACAGCTATGATGGTCCCAGGCTTTTGAACCCATGAGCAACACGGTGTTCTTGTTCTGTGGAAATTACACTTTTGCAGCTCATATATTGTACATGCAAACTAAGATGTACTTCTCCCATAGCTTCCTAAAGTAGTTTAGATGATTAAGTGGGTATTCACTTTCTTCAGTGGAAATTTTGCACCTGACTGCAGGCTTGGCATATTCTAGATGGGTAACAATCCTGAAAACCGAGTATCCAGATCTAGAGTGGAAGTCAACAGCACATATTTGGTGCAGATTCAGAGGTTTTTACATGTACAATATTCAACTTCAATGATAAACGTGGCTTTGAAGTGGCCTGCACTGCAGGAAGTTGTGTATCCATCAGTGATGAGGTAAAATAAGAATAGAGAATGGTTATGTTATTATATGACCTTTAGTGGGAATAGAGATTTGCAGGTGGGAGTGAAACCTTCAATAGAAGAAGTCCAACCTCATTCTCCTCTGAGAGATGCCAGAGCAACCATTATCATTTCCATACCGATGAAACCATCTAATGGGTAGAGTTAATATTTCCACTGCCAGTTTTATGCTAAGGGAGTTCTACTGGTTTCATTGGTTCCATGCTGGTATAAAACTGAAGCAATATGGAGAAAAATGGAGTTTATTTCCCCTGAATGACAACTAGTTATACTACTTTTTTTCTCATAGCAGAAATTTGAATTACTTAACATAGACAGTGTAAGTAAAGTGGAGCAGTACTTTTAGCCAGCATTGTCTTTAAAGAATCTTTAAATTAGCACAACAAATATATCTGAGTTGTATGTACGGCAGTTGGTGAGTAACTGGGGAAAGGAGAAAATGTGCATTGGAGCAGGACTACAGTAAACTTACACCTAGTTTTTGCCCTTGTGCTGCATGAGAAATATGTGCCTACTTGCTTTCATGGCTCTCTGCCCATTTTAGAAAGCTACCTGTATTTCGTCTATGCCTCATACCCTTGCAATGAACTATTTTTGCAGAGAGATCTTATCCACCGTGTCATACTCACCAGTGTAGAAAACAATTTAGAGTTCAATCATGGAGTCATGAAATTGCTGAGATCTTCTAGTATTTACTTACTTGAGCATCTAAACAGACTTTAATCTGACTTTTACTTAAAACATCATTTTTGGAGGTCTCTTTTTTTAATTGATAAGGTATGAAAACAATGTTATTGGGTAATGGGGTAATCAGTACACTTTAGGATGTCTGTTATTTTGTCTTTATGGGCACCAAGTTTAAACCAAAGACATCCAGAGTTATTAGAGTGAGTTGTTGCTGTTAAATACCCCTTGTCTCTGTAGCAAACTGGGAGGCCAGTGAATGAACAGGAGCACAGACTACTGGGCAACTGAGTAGTTACTGATATGTGAAGGTGGGCAGTTCTTTCTGAGCCTGCAAAATTTTCATCCCTGGGCTTGGATGTCATCAGACATTTTTCAGGGACAACCATTGTCTTGCTGAACACCGCAGACTGGTCAAAGAGATCCGGGAAACGGAAAGTGGGTCTTAGCTGCTTGAAATAAATAGGGAGTGTGGCCTTTATGAGCCAAATGTGGCAAAAGAGACATGAAATGCATGGACTGGTGAGTTATATTCATCTCAAATGAAAAATGCTCTTAAAAAAATACTTAAATTGAAGATGAGAAAGCAATCTTCAGAATTTCCATTTTCTTCTCCCCTCTTGCATAGTTCAATTTAAATTTTACATTATGAAGACAGTGGAAAACTTTTAAATGAGCCCTGAGGATCACCAGGGAAAAATATTCTAAAATGGACCTCTAGGAGTAAACGCTTCAGAGGGCTTGTTTTGTTTGGTTTTTTTTAGTAGAAGCGTATCTTGTGTGCAACTTTTTGTAATTATTTTCCTGTAAAAAAAGTAACGTCATTCTGAAGATTTTCAATTGTGAATTAAGAGTCCTAATGCATTATTTACTTAATAAAACATTGACTTCTAGTTGCAGTTGTATTGGGAAGAGCAAAAGGGACTTTCTAGTCCACAGTTTAATCAGTTTGTGAAGATGAAGGAAATGTGCTGGTAAGGTAGGAGCAATAGGCTTGTTTTTATGGGGAATTCCATGACTTTCCAACAGCATACCATCTCACAGACATTACAGACTCAACCCTTATCTTTTTGTCCAGGGTCAGGTAAAGCAGGTGGATAAAGAAAATAAATAGCTACAGCACTTGGCTTCTCAACCCCTGTGTACATGTGCTATTCATAGAGCCTATAAAAGCTGTTTTTCTTCATAAAATACAGAATATGTTTATAGTTGTTATCAAAGCAGAATGAAGCATCATAAGCCTGTTTCTTTTCCCTATAAAACTGCTTTACTAATTAGAAATGAAACTTTAGGATCATTGCATCAGGCATTGGAAGACTTTTTGGCCTTTTCTACTATGAAACAAAAACTGTCATTACCAATCTATATTTGCAAAGCAGCTACAGACACTGCTCTATCGTCTAGAAATAACTGCAAAACTCACACATCTGCATTGGTTTTTTATACAGGACAGGATTTTTATACATGTATTAATTTGGCCAAATATACAGAACAGCTAGAGAATAGCATGGAAATTGTGGAAAGTGAACATACAAGAACAGGAGAGAATTCACTGCATTCAAGTAAACCTTTACATATTGGTCTATCTCTGAGGCTTGTTGGTCAGATATTACTGCTGCAATCACATGGCAGAATAGGAAATCTAAGAGGTGGATTTGAAAAGCAAAATACCTGGTATTCATAACACCTAAAATCTTCTGTTTTCATAATGCAGCAAATCTTTCTATTATTCAATCGCTTTGGAGAAGTTGCTTGAAATAAAACCAGAACCTGTTTCTTCTGGGTTCACAGGTTGAACTTTTGGTATACTTCATATATACCTGTTTGAATTTGAGAGATGATATATGATAGAAATTTTCAGTGTTGGGGAAGTAGATTTTCCCTAATCCTCTGGGGAGAGCATTTCTGACTTTAAACCTGGGAATGATACATTGCTCCTCTGCCTTCTGTTTCACTGAAATGGATACTTACTGTATATATCACTTATCCTGGTAGCCTTCTAGAGTGCGGCACTGAAATCATCACTGAGCAATTTCACACTGAACTGAAATAATCCTCATAACGTCATAACATTCAAAGATCCAGAACATGATACCGTCAGTTTTGCATAAATGTGATTCCATGGATTCTTCTGGAGATGCTCGTGGTCTAGCCTTGTATAAGAAAGGGATGAGGTTTTCTCCTTCTCTTTTCCTTGTTTGTTCAATGAAAACAAATATCTGCATTAATTTCTACTGGACAGTATTTTGAGAAAGCATGATCTTTGAGTTTTTCCAGAGCCTGCTTCTTAAATTATTACATAAATACCTGTATCATCTCATCTGACTTTCATAAGCAGATGTATGCAATTACACACAAAATTATATGAAAAAGGTGCACTTTTTAGTTTTCTAAAATTTGCTTAATTTGGAAAGTAAGAACCATATTTTCTCTTTCTACTTTGTCTGAGCTTAATATTTTTTCTAAATAACTCTGCTGCTACTGTCTGGCTGCTTGTCCCATCACTTTCTGTCCAATTCTGTCTGACTTCAATAGTCCAAAAGCTGTGTCCTTTTCATATTGGAATAAGTTCTTGCCAATGTTGTCTGCTACTCAGCATTATCACACATATTCCTCTGCAGCCCAGTAGTATTCCTCAATGTCTGACTCTCCTCCTGACCATCCTTATTCACCTCCTTTTTTGTTACTCTCATCCTTTTTCAGACCTTGTTATGTGAACACCTATCACAGAGTACTTAATAAATCATAGTATTTTGTAAAAGCAAATGTTTAAGTAATTGCTTATGCAGATCTGGAATTACTTGATGCACTGTCTATGGCAAGGAGTGGTGGAACGAGGTGATCTTTAAGGGTGCTTCCAACTCAAACCATTTTGTGATTCTGACTGTCACTCATTTGCCCATTGTTTTCTGTTAGAAAAATGACAGTATTTTTAAGAATTTATGTGATCTGTAGTGTTTACTAACCATTAATAAAGAAAATTGAAAGGAATGACCCCTACACATTTTCATTTAGGCTATACTAAAGAAGCAACGTGTGTAAAAGTACGTGTTTATAGATAGAGCTTGTGAGCTCCTCAGTAGTTATCACGCATCAGCAACTCCTATGAACTCACCAGACTTACTTTAAGCAAATGCCAGGGACAGTGGTCCTGGCCAAAGTACCTGGGGTGATACACCTCAGCATGGCATCAGAAAAAAGCCTCTGAGAAGATAGAGCACTGGCAGCTGGGATGGTGTGAATTAAAAATTTGGCTTTCTCATTAATTACATGCCTTCATCCTGCATAAAACAGTTACCTCACCTGAAAGATGCTCTGATGTGCTGAGTTGCTTTGAGTTTTTCTTGGCTTGAAACTTCACAAGATAAGAGGTTAAAAGACTCTTTTTTAGAAAGCGGAGGGCTATGCACATCTCCTTCTCCGAAGGACAGCAGTAGATGCCATGGGATCCCTGGCCCCCAAGCTATAAGGGGGCAGGCCTGGTACCTGGCACTGATTGCTAGGGTGTTCTTGTACTTTTCTGGTTCTTCTCTTCAATAACAGACTTTTTTTTTTAAAAAAAAAAAACACATAAATTCAAATACTTCTTGTTTAAGGGAAATCTTGGAAATATAAAACAAGTGGGAAGTTATGATTCAGTTTCGACCTTCAGCAGGGGTGCCAAGAGATATAATCTCATGTACCTGCTGCAAACCACAGGAGCCATTACACTGCCCCTCCCTGCCAAAACAGTCCATCCCCCATGTTACTTATATCCTGTTGTACCCCTCTAAAATAAATAATAATATAACCATTAATTTGCTAGCTATCTTAAGATGTTCTTCAGATAAATGTATCAGTCTTGCAAAGCACGCTACCCATTATTAATATAATAGTTCTGAGATGCCACTTGGCAAACAAACCGTTATGCAACCTTTATAGCTCTTATACAGCAAAGCCTCAAAGGGCATATGATTTTAAGCTTTTCTCAAAGTCTTATGAAGGTCACAGAGCTTAAACACTTAGAGACATTGAACTGAGAAAGATTTCCCGCACTACTGACTCGGCTCACCCTCCTATTTTGGGCAATCAGGTCACACAAACTCTTGAAGGAACTTAGCAAGCTCCTTATATATAAGTATTCAGACTCTTGAGCAGTGAGGAAATTGCAACTAATGAGTCAGTTATCTCTGGAGTAAAGAAATACACCAATATCAAGCAGTGACTTCTAAATATGATTATGTATTAGGAGCACATGGCCTTGGTCAATGTACTTGCAGATTAGGTATGGAACTTGTATGCATATTTTGAATTTGCAAGAGTGTGACTGAACTAAAAAATCTCTGCTATTTTTGGGGTAGGCACAGAGTGTGTAAATTTTCATTGATCACACTTATCTTCTTCTTTATAGCTAACATTTTAAAACACAATATTTTAAATGGAAGCTCAGAAAACCAATGCAGGTTGAAAGAAAGTGCTTCAACACTATTAATATACTAAAATTCTAAACAACTGAGCTGAGTAAACTTTTCCCCTAACATTTCTGATCAATGGCAAAAAGGTTTCCTCAGTTCAAAATGTTACATACTATTTTTGCATTCTATTTGCAAAGAGGAAGACATAGATAAGAATCCCTTCAAACTTCAGGTTTATAGAAGCTGTTTCAGATCTGTCATTCTAAGAGGATGAAGAGGCAGAATACTGTCAGGGCTGCAGAGTACTGAATGTTGATACTGGAGACAGATCCTGAGATTTTCTAGCAAGTGGATTACTGAGGTGAAATACAGTAATGTACCAGCTCTCCTGTTTATAAATTTGATGAGGTAGTTACATATAAGAACAGTAAAATAATAATATTTTTCAGTGTTCTGTCTTTCATTTTCAATATCTCTGACCAATTTTGTGAGTATTGTGGCTAAATCTGTTGCCACTTTTCCCACCAGTTTTTATTAATTTATGGGTTTAATATTAGCCTGGCATTAGATCCGAGTAGACATGAAGGCACCCTTTTGCTGAGGACCACACTGTTTGCTCTGTCACAGGAAAAAGTTTTCTGTAGTTTAAGGAGATGATAAAAGAATCTGTAATAAGAAAATAGTCTGTAAAAAGAAATAATCTTTCATATGTAATACATATATAATAAAATAATCTGTAATAAGAATGACTGAAGTTCACTAGCAGAAAGGATAGATGTGGTGGCAATGAAAAATCAAACCAAATACTTACACTATAGCTTAAATATTACACAACAGGAGAGACTCAAATTGCCTGAATTTTAAAACCGTATAAACACACACAAAAATAACCTCGGCTGCTGCTCAAGCTGGCCCTCACTGTTTGGAACTTGGCCAGCATTGCTCAGAACCTGTAGTGCTTTTATCTATGAAGTATGTTCTGCACTAATAAATCACAAGGACATTTCACCACGTCCTGTTCTGTATTGCTTTTGCTTGGTACTGAGAGTCTTGCTCTGCCCTTCTTATACCAGTGGAACCTATGCTACTTGCTACTTTATGCCTATTTTAAATGAAATTTCAACACTTCTAAAGACAAAATAGCAACAAATTCACTGCTTAAAATAAGTGAGCATGGAATAGTTATTGCAATGTCTAGAGAAACACCTGAGGCCTCTATCAAGCTTTTAAAAGAAGATTTCAAGGAGGTTTGAAACTATAGGGACTTAGCACAGCAATTTTTTTTTCCCAGAAAATCTGAAAAATTGCCTTCTGAATTCTTTTTTAATCGGGAAAAAATTTCATATAGAGAAACTTTGAAGCAGTGATGTACTCAGAATGATAATGACACAGTTTATTTTCCAGGAGAGGCACATTTATTTGTAGAAGTTCATTGATAGCTTCTGCATATATAAAAGCAGGAAGCTATATTTCATTCTGAATAGATCCTATCACATTTTTCTGAAGTGGGATTGTAAATTAGGGTGAGATAATATAGACAAAAGATACTCCTCTCATATCAATTGAAAGGAGGGAGGCAAAGTCTTCTTGGTCTTACATTTCTTCATCTTTATCCTGTGTTTAATCTGATGGGTGTACTGGGAATTACATATTTTTTTCATTCTAGTTTGTTCTGCTACATGTGAGGGCAATGTTCTCAGATGTTCTTCTGTACCACAGTACCAATCTCAATGCAGTTTTACAAAAGAACTTGCAGCAATATCAAATAGTATCCAGCGGATTCTCATGGCATATTATTACAAGAACTTGGTTTATGTCTGTTAAGGATATGGTGGAGCAGATCCATCCATTCTAAGGTATAAAACCAAAATAACATTCTAAGGAGAAGGAGTCACGATATTACTCCAGCATCATAATCCTTAACATTTTGAAAGTAATAGAGAGCTATTGTGAATTCACCCACATCATTGAACAATACATTAAAACAGTATGTTCCAAACTTCATCATCAACTTTCTAAAGCCACTTTTTTATTGGAAGTGTATAGTAAAATGACACGTAGACCTGACTGCCACTGTTTTTGTAAAATAAAAACTTTTGAAGCTTGGTGCTTCTGTATTAAACTTTTGTGCAAACTTAGCTCTGTTGTAGCACAACAGAGAATCCACCTGGAAAAAAAAAACCAGCAATCCCCTAAGGGTGCCATACCCAGAGTTCTCATCTGGTACCAGTTTGAAATATTTGGACATTTATTCCATGAATTAATTAAACCACAGATTCAATTAATTTTACTTCAAAACACAGACACTTCACAACACAATTTTCCCAGACAGCAAAGCCAAGTGTCTAATTCAAAGAACATAAAAAACAGTATTAATTTTGTCTGGGGAGAAGGACAAAACAAGCTTAAACCAGAATTCCCATATTCTATAAAAAAACCACTGAAATCTAAATTTGGACTAAATCTGATGGATTGGTCTGAAAAACAGACCCATGTAAAGGAAATGCAATATAAATATTCAAAGAAATTTTGATTACAGACATGCCTTCATTTTAAATAAGCCTGAAATAGAAGTTGATCTTCAAATTGCAGCCATCTACTAATGGTATATAATAATCCAGCACAGCAGTGTTCAGTTCTAATCCAATTCCATATGGGAATTGTGACCTGAAATAAACTTTCTTATGGACTGTTTGCAGGGTCCAGGAAGGAAAATCCATGTAGCATGGCCATTGCTATTTAATATGTTTCTTGATAATGTTTCGAAATGGTACATTCATGCATCACAGAAATTATGATGCTTGTTATTTAAATGTTTTTATGTTTCAGTAAAGCTTTAATGTTCAGACATGTTATTCTCAGAGGCCATCATCTTCCAAAGACTCAGCTTTATATGTTGAGACTACTCCCCTGGAAATGGATAGATCACACATTATGATATTTACAGGGATCTGAACTACTACTACATTAAGTCATTAACCCCGAACTCCAGGGTATTAACAAGAAAAGAATTAGCAAAATGTCACATGTCCATATCTGTATCTGCAGTTCATTTTTAATTTATGCCAACAGCAATTTCTTATTTCATGGCAATCCACAGTAAACTCACTGTGTCTCACAAATCACCTCAGCTGGCTCCTTCTTAAGATGGTTTTAGTGATTGCTGACTGGTTTCTGCAGGTATCTCCTTTTCAAGGTCACTTTCATTTACCTCTGTGACCTATTCTTCTTCACATATACTTATATCAGGGCCTTTGGATTCTCAACACGTTGGACAGTCTCACTCTTTTCAAGGCAAGTATGTTTCAGGTGCTTCTGTCCACAGAACAGGATGAGAGGACAGAGGCCAGAACAGGATACTCCAACTGCCTAAATCGAACGAGATATGTCTCTTAACAGTGCTAATTCTCATAGTAATTTGTTCAGTTGTAGCTGATGGGCCATTAGTGGTGGCTGACAGAAAATGAAGCAATTCCAGAGGATTACAGTTTAAACTACCTGGTCTATTTATACAGACAAAGATGAGACATCTCAAACAAGAGCACTTTTGTTAGGGGACAGCATTCTACTCTTTCTGACACACAATTTTGTGCATAACATCTGCATTTTTTCCTCAAAATGACTATTCAGCCTTTTCATTTTTCAGAGAGCAAGTAAGTTCTAAAGAAATGTCACAGGCATTAGCACATATTGCAAACTCAAACATAATCGGAAAGTCTGAATCATTTGATAATGGACAATTTTATGAGCCTGGACTGATACACAATGTTTGCCCTAATAGATGCCGATACACTCTTAACAACAATAATCACATGCCATCAGTGCTACCCTAATGCATTGGCTTTTCAAACTGGAGCCATAGAGTAATAGAGCAGTCTTTCAGCAAAATCTGGAAAGGGGGTCTATTGAGGCATCTAAATTGGACCATTATGGATTCTAAGTGCTTCAGTGATAGTTTTTAGATTGTCAGTTTTGATTTACGTAATTTATAGTTTGCAATACACAACAGGCAGATTGCTTCAGCACTTACCAAAATATGGGATATAATTTTGAAAGCATTTAAAGCTTATGCTCCTGTGAGTGGACCCATCCTTGAAGCACTGGGGCTCAGAAAATCTTAGATGTTAAATCAGAATGTCCAGACAAATTTTACAAAATATGTATTTCATCTCACCATTTCTTTACTTGTTCCTTATGTATCCTCTCCTGCTCTCTGAAATTTTTCTATTTGACCTGTGCTTCAACTGCAAAAACAAGAGTGGAAAGTCTAGCTGTGATAAAGTGTACAGAGATGTGATGACTGTTCAGTGAAAAATTATTAATTCCTGAATATTAATACTGTGAACATTTACTGGACGATCCTGTAGGCATAGATATGCATACCCTCTCAGAGATGGCAAGTCTACCAGCTCTGGGTGCATTTTGAGAAAGTTTTTAAGGTGCCTGGAAGACAAATGTAGATCCGTGAAATCAAAGGGAAGCCTGCAACCTTACAAAAATGTTGCTTCCCTCAAAAGGAAAATCTCATTACATGGATAAAGAACTGATGTCTCATTCTCTGAATGTGTCTCCTGTCACTGCAATGAGTATCTCCTAGATTTCATGAACCTTACATCTAACATTGAATTGCAGGTGAGATTTTGACAGAAAGCATCTTTCTCTTTGTTTGCTAACATATAAGCATGCTAGACATTATGCTTCAGTGAAAATGTGGTTTTGGACAGTCTTGTCTTGGCTACTGTGTCCTGGGCCATGTGAAAATCGGAATGTTTTCAGCTGGGAGCATCTTTGTAGTGTGCAGGGTCAGGCCAAGTGAAGAGAGGTACAGACATGATACAGCTGGAGGTCTAGTCCAGACCACTGAGAGGAAAGGAGAGGAGGCCAAATGGCAAATATCAGACAGGGTGGAAAGAAGGCGGCTCAGAAAGTTTGTAGCAGTTGAGGAGGTCACTGGAACATGCTAGACTGGGATAAAGCAAGAAAGTTACTGTTTGTCAAGGCGTTGTCCTGGAGAAGCTGTCTGCTCATGGCTTGGACAGGTGCGCTGTTCACTGAGTTGAAATCTGTCTGGATGGCCAGGCCTAGAAAGCGGTGGGGAATGGTGCTGCATCCAGTTGGTGGATTCTCACTTGTGCTGTTCCCCAAAGCTCAGTATTGAGACCAGCTCTGTTTAATAACTTTATTGAAGATCTGGACAAGGGGATTGAGGGCACTCTCAGTAAAGCTGCACTTGACACTAAGTTGGGTAGAAGTGCTGGTCTGCTGGATAGTAGGAAGGCTCTGCAGAGGGATCTGGACAGGTTGGATTAACAGGCTGAGGCCAACTGAATGAGGTTCAACAAGGCCAAATGCTGGGTCCTGCAATTCTGCCACAATTCCAGGCAGTGCTACAGGTTGGGGAACATGAAGTGGTCCAGCAGTAAGGATCTGGGGATGGTGGTCAGCAGTGGCTGCACATGAGCCAGCTGTGCCCAGGTGGCCAAAAAGGCCAAGGGCATCCTGGCTTATGCCAGCCATAGTGTGGCCAGCAGAATCACAGCAGTGACCATACCCGCATACTCGGAACTAGTGAGGTCACACCTTGAGCCCTGTGTTTAGTTTTGGGCCCCTCACAACAGGAAAGACATTGAGGTGCTGGACTGTGTCTGGGGAAAGGCAAGAGAGCTGGGGAAGGTTTTGGTGCAGAAGTCCTGTTGGGAACAGCTGTGGTTGTTTAGCCTGGAGAAAATAAGGCTCTGGGGAGACCTTGTAGCCAGATGGGGGTTGGTCTCTTCTCCCAGGCAACAGGTGACAGGACAAGAGGGGATGGCCTCATGCTGCTCCAGGAAAAGTTCAGATTGGACATCGGGAGGAATTTCTTCATGGAAAGGGTGGGTAAACATTGGAACAGGCTGCACAGGGAGGTAGAGGCACCATCTCTGCAGGTGTTCAAGAAACAGCTGGCGGTAGCACTTAATATCATGGCCTAGGTGACCTGTTGGCTGCTGGTTAAAGGCTGGATGTGATTGTCTTAGAGGTCTTTTCCAACCTAAATGATTCTGTAATTCTGTGAACTGGCCTGCCTTGAGTGGATGGAATGGTAAGGTTTTTTTAGTTACTTTATTGATTTGTTCCACTGGGCAGATCTAGGGCTCCCTCTAGTTAAAGCTCACCCATTCTAATGAAACAACATTAAAGTTTCAAAGATCTTTTGAGTTCAAGGTAAAGGTGCAAGCAGGTCTGTCTAAAAGGTGTGGCCAAGACCGAGCCATATCAGAAGATACAGCAAGGGGGTTGAAACTAAATTATCTTTAAGTCCCTTCCAACCCAAACCATTCTGTGATTCAATGATTCAAATGTGCTACATTTCCATTTCTGATTCAGAGATTCTACAGATTCAAAGACTGTGCAAAGTAATCCTATTGTGCCTGTCTTGGGGTGACTTTGTGATGTGTATCCCCTATCCTTGCCCCATGCCCAGAAGTTAATTTTGTGCCTTTCTGTGCCTTTAAACTGAGCCTGAGAGGCGGGAGGAAAACCTGAGCAAAACTTCTTCAAAACAGTTTGCAGCTTGTTCAAGGTCACACAGAAGCAGAGACTTTTTTTTCAGCTGTGGCAGGAGAGCGAGAGTGGGGAAGGCACCCGGCTTGCTTTCGGCCAGTTTTTCAGCTCCTTTCTCTTTCTCCAGAGAGAGAGAGAGAGTTGAACTTTTGTTTTACCTAGGACTTTGTTTTTTCTTTTTTTTTTTTCTCTGCTGGACTGTTTCAACATCAGAATACATCGGGAGGAATTTCCACCGAGGCCTTGGCCCTGGAGGTGGGCCCACCACCCCGTCCCAGCTCCAAGGAGGGGGAGAGAGAGATCTACGGAAGGACTCTGAAATTTTCCCAGGTTTCTCTCAGCATAGCAAGAGGTTTTATTATTTAGCATCATTATCCTTTTCCTGTGTGGTTGTTAAATATATAGTTTTTATCTCTTTTACTTTCCTTCGAGGAAAATTTATTTTTTCCCAAACCTGGTGGGGGAGGGAGGGTTGTAGCCTGCCTTCTATCAGAGGATGTATTTCTAAATTTGCCCAAACCAGAACAGCCTTTATGGCAGAGTCAGTATCTGACCTTGATTTTTTATTGTAATTAAAATTATAGGTATGCTGTACTTTGTTCTTGTTTATATACTGGAGACATAAGGGGTATTCAGCAATCCAGACAAAATTAACCAGCTGTTGGTAGGAAGATAGAGGTGCATAGCTATACACATACCTCACAACTTGGCTACAATAAGTTGTCTTTGTCAAGGTACTTTAACTTCTGGAGAGGAGAGAAGCTGCACTATATAATGATGAAGTAATATTTAACAAATATTACCATTCTGCATGGCAAAAATCTACTGGAAAAATATTGATCGCTACTGTGCAAGTGTGCACTAAGGAATGTCTATATGTATGCATCTTAAATGACATTGATCACATACATATCAATGTGCTTGTGCTTGTGCTTGTGCTTGTGCGTGTGTGTGTTCAGAGTCCTGCCTAGCATCATTCTTTTTTCCTTCACTTTATTCCTGTTATTCTTTAAGATGTGTCACAAGGGGGACTAACCAGGAATCTATTCCTTCTTATTAGTCATGGGTTGAAGTGGTCCTTTAAAAAATCAGACAGTGACGTGTGGGTAAAGACATACCAGTGCAACTTGGGAGTCAATGGCCTGTACGAAGCTGTGAGTGCTGGTCATCTGAACACTTTCTTGTGAGCTGTGATTTGTAAGAAGGAAAAAGCCCAACATGACCTTTACAACTGAGGCTGAATTTTCAAGACAGGTGGAAAAATATTAACCAATTGCTGTGAAATGTGCAAAGGCAACTTCAAGTAACTGACAAATGATGCATGGGCATTAGTACAACTGCTGTCTTCAGGCCTCAGTGCAGAAGGTTATTCGGTCACTCATGTACTTTCATTTTTGCTTCCTTCCTCTCAACTTTTTCCTTTTCCTCATCTAACATTGGTATATAGATAATACATAAAAAGTAAAATCCTATTGTGTCTGCTTGTCACAGTTCCTTTCCTTCTTTGGCACTCATTCATCAAGGAGTGAAGGTATCTTTGTGAGTATTTATTACAGTGCAGGATCAAAGATTGAGGACACTGGCACTGTCTGAATCTTTCTTTAATCCACAAATAGTATTTCCATTAAAGACAGATTTGTTTTTGGTTTTCCACCAAATTTTACACCTATTACACCATAAACTTTACACCATAGCCTATTCCCCTTTCTCATCCTACACTGGAATCTTCCAGGGAAATGTCATTGCATTATTATTACTTGTTTTTTAGACCCCCCTCAAGAACTTAGACTTGGCCACATGACAGTCCAGCCCTTGTTTGTTATCACTCCTTTCAGCTGTAGTGCTAGACGAGGACAATCCCTGTGGGATTTTAAGACAGTTCTTGTGAATATGGAGTTCCTTTATCTTGTCTGTCTTATTTGCTTTATTACTAAGTACATGCTTTTATACTTAAGAATATTAAAAAAGTTTTAGTTCCTTGCACTAGTTTTGCCTGGGCATGCACAGCATTCTTGAGCCGAACTTCACCTCTCATTTTGAAAAAGGTGCAGCATGTGTTAGCTAGATGATAGAAAAGTTAATAATGGCAAAAAGATGAAGTGAAATATCAAATGAAATTAATTATAAAAAAGGAGAGCAAAAGTTGGCAGGAGCTAACATTATTCTCAGAAAAACAGGTCTTGCAAATTCATGTAGTTACAGGAGAAGAGAAAAGTGTTTTTTGTTTGGTTTAAAAAGACTTTACTGGATAAAATAGCCACTAATAAAAAACAGTATTTGCCAGTCATTTGTAAGATGTTATTTAAGCAACAGGGAGAGCGGGTCACCATCAAGTAAATAACCACTGTCATTCTTTCAACTGAGCCACATCATGGTATAAACGGAAACACGGTAAAGAAGATACACTAACTGATGCCAACCCTCCCTTCTGCAACATGCACACAGATATTTATGGAAATTGCATAGAGTTTTGAGCCATTTACTCACACCAAAAATCATCCTTTGTGTCTACTTGGTGATGCTATCTTAATCTACATCCAGCATATTATGGAACTGTTTTGCAATAGTACATGACCCTTCATCTTGAGAAATTTTGAGGTATTTTATATCCAAACTTGGAGAACTCTCTTTATTTTCTTACCAGCAGTAGTTTATATTGACTGAAGATGGAGTTTCATTGTTTTTAAAGTTCTGTCTCACACCACCAGGTAAGATATTTGTAAGACATTTGTTACTTTCTTCTGTTTCTGAGTGCAGAAACAGTGATGTGTGAAAAACAGTCTGTACATTTGCAACTGCTAGCTGGTTAACCAAACAATAAAACATGGAGAGTGTAGCAACAGCACATATTTAAGCAACCTATTATTATTAAAGATGTCTTCTAAGCTTTTTAAAGCTGTGTATAATTTCCCAATTATTACACAACTTTTCACTTGCTCACACAAACAAATAAACAAAAAAACCAAAAAAAACCCAAACCAAACCAAACCAAAAATTAAAGATCAAGGAAGGGGCTGAGAACTACAATGTACAACAGCCCTCTATACAAGGCAGTCATTAATTTCTGTCCTGTCTTAGAATAAACTGGTCCAAAAAACCATTCCTATTAACTCTGAGAGTACACTCACTTGATCACCAATCAGTAATCTCCTTGGAAAAACAAGTCTCTTAACAGAAGCACTTTGGAGGAAAAAATAAACTAAACAAAATCATGAGCATATGTAGCTTTTTCCTGAAGTTTAATTCCCTCCTACTCTGACATAATAATTGATTTAGGTTGCTGCCTAGATAAAGTTCTGTGCTGACTCGTCCAGCGTTAGCTGTTAGCACATGAAAGTCTCTCACCTCAAAAATATTTCGCCTCTTGGCAAGTCATAGTTTACAAGAGGTAATAAATATCTCGGCGTAGATCAAAACTGGCAGTTACTAAAAGGCAAGCTTTTAGGTTCCAACCCTTCTTTGGGTTTGGAGAACAATAATATTTAGTTTCTTTTCAACCTCTGCACTTCCGAGTTCGTAAAATTAGGTCTTTAATTCATAGGAGATAGATGTCTTGGAGAATATTTCTTCCAAGAGTTCTTTTAAGAAGTGCTTATATCAAGCTGTTGAGTGGTTTTTAATATTTGCTCTTTTCACTGTTTCATTTTGATTTAGATAGATAGACTCGAGAATTAAATCTAGTTGATTTCCTAAATATCAGGAATTAAGAGACTTACAATAGTCATATTATTATTATATATTATAGTAATACATTACTTATGTAACTACCTCAACAATATTATTACCTTACTTATGTAATAAATTAATCAATGCCTTAAACATAGTGCAAAGCAAATAAAAGTATGCAGTTTCATGAGTTCTACATTGCATGAATATGGTTTGAAATGATTTTCATTTGTGTGCCTAGGACATGACCTCAGGAAAGCAGGGTTTTCATTCTAGGAGAGGTATGCAAATAAAATTCTCCTTTGGCTGAGAGGGAGCACACTATCTGTGTATTGTGTAAGAACCCATTGCATATTAAATAAGCCCATGTGCTGGCTTCTAGAGGTCAATTTCATCTGCATCTAATGATACTTACACAAAATGCACAATGACCCACTACTGATGGCTCAAATATACAGTTGTTTATAGCTGTTCTCTTAAGAAATTACACAAAATTACTGATGTGGGGCATACTATACTATGGCCCATCTTCTGATTTTATGGGGTGGAGGACCAACTAGATTTAATGACAGTGAGAAATAAGTTCAACCATGTAGTGGAAATGTACAGTTTTATCTTAACTCCACACTGGGTTGGTTTGAGATGTTGCCAAATAGCACCAGGAAATGCACATGTGATTGTTTTAACAATGCTGCTAAAGCTAGGAAAATTCTGTTTGAGCTGCAGAATGAAACAAAGCAGAATTGTCAACACCATAAACAGAAATGCAGGAAATTGCCAGTCAAAAGGAGTATTACAAAATATACTGAAAGAAAACAGCAAATGCGGAATACATTTGTGTAGATGCTTCTAACCATACTTTGATTTGAGCCACTTTCTGAACTGAATATGGTTCTAAAACTTAAGTTTAGCCAGGGAACACAGGATGTGTGTATCCTTCTCAAAGAGGGAGACTATCATCAGAGAGAGAGCCTGAAGGAACAACTAGAAGAAGAAGTCCCATAAATTGTTACATGGAATATTATACATGTTGTTGCTAGGTCTAGCACAACTGAAACCTTTTAGAAGAAAGTTTTTTTTTTTTTTAATTCTTGTGGGGATACCCAGCTTGAGGTATTTCAAAAGGATCTGCATCCAGAAGGCAGATACTCATCATACTTTGTAGATGCAACCTCTTCAGATTTGATCAGTAAAACTGGAACACCCAGACAACTTAGTCACTGCCAAGTTTTTGTGAACCTTCTGGTTTTGATGGGATTCCTCACAGACTAACACAGGAGCTGGGCTGAAAGACCCCATGCTTTGGCTCTTCTACTTCAGATCTGGACTTCCCTCTCTGAATAATTACTTGAATATAATTGCATTTTGTTCGTAAAGACGAATTAACAGACTTACTTTTCTACTGATTTGAAAAAGAAGGAGATCTAGTCCTTTTAATCATGACACAAGAAAACACTGACTTTTTAGTTAGCCTTTTTCTTTAAACCATGAATAATACATTTCAGAACTAAGGCAAGACAGAATTATTAACATAATGTTATTTCTAGTTGTGAATTCAATGCATTTTTTAATTAACTGGAATTCTCAGCTTCTTGTCCAAGTGGCAAAATCTCTCCTTACTCCAGAGGTGAAACATACTAAAACAACAAATTGGTATAAAATGTTTTTTTCCTAGTAACTGACTACATACACATTTTTCCTCTGCTCAGTGTGGTTGAGTCTGAATGAATCTCATTCCAAGGGAAAAAACATTGCAGTTGTCCGGACATTGGCAGACTTTTAGTTGTGTTAAATGGAGTCTGCCTAGACTACTTATTACATAAAAAAATGTTTAACTCAAACCCTCTAAAAAGAAGATTGCTATTTCTTTGCTTATGAACACTATAATACGATATATAATTCTTATAATATTGTAAATATCCCACTATAAAATATAAACTCTATGAGACTGAAAGTATTTCTCAGTGTTTTGGTTTTTGTGTCTCCTATCTTACTGTGGCTTCTTAGCATGTGTTGTGTTAAAACCTCTTCATTTTTATCATTATCTTTGTTAGAAATAAATTTTGTTAATAGACATATCATAATTAGTATTATAGCATATGGTACTAGTAGTTTATTTTCTTGTTAAAGATGCTACGTATTTTATAAACTGCCTCTATTAAAAAGATGAGTCTTTACCTGTTTTGCTTAGGATTTCAGAAATTTAGTGACTAAATTGGACTTTATATAATCCCTTGATTCCTGAGGAACAATTAGTTATTACTCCCATCACAAGCCCATCTCTCTGGTGCCAGTTACATTCATAAAATTAAAATGCCTCTTAGTCCATCTCAACACATCTGCCAAATAATAAAAATATTAGAGTAGCATTGTGCGCCTGTCAGCCTACTTTGACTTTGTATAATCACACATTTTTTTAAAAGGCAGTTTTATACTATTAAATTGATTACTTGGCTACTATTTCCATTAGGATTGCCCAGTTCTTGGTAAATTCCATGCTATTTTCCTTTGAGACTAATTATTTTTTGCACAGTGAAGAATACAAGAAACACAGTGAAGAATACAAGAAATACAGGCAACATGAGGGATTCTGATAGCATGGAAAATGCTGTCAAGGTGCAGTTTTGATGTACTTTTTTGAAGATCAGTTGAAGTACTACAAGTGGGAAAGAAGCAGATAAACTTTTAATTGTAACAGAATTCATTGTTGTTATAAAAAAACTTCCAAGCAGCTTGAGAAATAAAACCTTAATGTCATTTTATGATAGTAAAATAAGAAAAAATAATATAACATTTTAAAATCTTCTCTCTTTTTTGCATGTTTTTTCAGAATTCTTTATGACATAAGCCTTCACATTTTCCTGGAAGACCCTCATTGAGCTGTATGTTAGTCTAAGTTGTTGCTCTATATTGTCTGCATATCCTCAGTCACAATTGTACTTGACACCAGCATGGTGTCAGATCCCTCTTAGCCTCACACAAGATGGTGCTGAGGCACCAAGTTGGTCTCTGACCACTGTAGTGTCTTGCTGAACCTTTTATTCCTTTATTTCCTGTATCTTTGTGCCCTTTTTTTTTTATAATTCTGAGAGTAATCCTCACTGTTACACAAAACCAAAACTCTTTTTTATATTCTCCAACCAGTTTAAATGTAAGCATATGGTCTTTGTTCATATAAATGCCAAAACTTAACTTGGTTGCACACTCTGAAGATAGGCAGCGCCCCTTACCCTCACCTTTGTTGGATACAAAACAAATACTGATGCCAGTCCTGATCTCTGTCACAAAGTGCGCCAAACATTTTTATTTTGTTCAAAAGTGATAGTTTGCTAAGACACATCATACAGGCTGACATAACCCTTCTGAAGTCACATTAGGTAAATTAATAACTTTGAACAAGGTTACTAGTTAGGTCAGGAGACATGAAAAAGCCATTATGGGCTTCCAGCATGTTTTTGCTAGTTTTTAGGTTCCTCATTGACTGCAGCAAAGACCAAAGCTTAAATAAAGTCTTAGGGGGAACTAAGTCTGGGGTCATCACATTACACAGAAGGAGGTTTGAAAAATACCTAGGAAAGGGCTTTAAAGGAAGTTTAGGCCTGCAGGTATGGTTTCATCTCATGTTAAAACATGTTTCTAGACACGTTCACCTCTAGGGTGACAGAGGCAATCAGAGATACAGAGCTACAGCCAAGGTTTTTCAGGTTACAGTTCCACTGGGGATGAAAGGGTCTAATGGACAGAAATACTGTGGAATTTCTTTCTAACTCTTTTGCACTAAAGCATTAAACTCAGTATCTCCTAAGCAGTAGATTGAGTCTAAGCTTGAATTCTTCAGCCCAACAGGCACTTATGAATACTTCTTTTTCTGTAGTTTTCTTACATTCCCAAGATCCCAAACTCACTCCTACTTTGAGGTCCAGTTTAGTAACCCCTACACACAAAACCCCCACAAACATAAGAAGCATAAATCTTGACATCTACCTTGATTTCTTTAACATTTTTAGATAACTGCACCTCATATACTTTCCCCATTTTTAACTGTAACCACAATGAAATACCTGCCAAGTCCCTGTAATCACTACAGAACAAAACTGACACTAGAGTTTGACAAGCTCTTTCTTATAGTTTGTAAGTCTTAATTGCATGTATCAAAATTATATATCACAAATTAAATTACTTTTTTCCTGTTTTTTTAGTTTCAAAACCAAGTAGAATGGATAAATATCCCTGTTAGAGGGGGTTATTTAATGCAAATGATTTGCATTTCCAGTATTTCTTTAAATACATATTCAAAAGCACCTAACACTGGAAAAAAATTGTTTTAAGCTGTGTTGGAGTGAATTAACTTGTTTTAGAAACACTGCTCCCACTAGATCTTCATGAACTATGTTTTGTGAAAATATATGGAAAATTTTTTGTATCAGAGGTTTTGAATGCTCAGCATAGGTTGTTCTGAGAAA
Organism: Corvus cornix cornix; assembly: GCF_000738735.6. Lineage (NCBI taxonomy): Eukaryota > Metazoa > Chordata > Aves > Passeriformes > Corvidae > Corvus > Corvus cornix. The sequence goes on along the minus strand of NC_046357.1, from coordinate 45,567,115 downwards.
TCTGACTCATAAAGGCTTCTTATACTCTGTGAATGTTGGGCATATTAGGATGCTGGAAACAATATAAAAAATGTTAAATAATGTTTTAAAAAATGTAGCATTTGTAGGGTTTTCCTGCAATGAATTTTAAATGTAAAAATCTGTAGCAAAAGATCAAACTTCGGTCTTTATACATGGTCCCTGCTGAAGACAGGAGACACAGCTACATGGATTTTTGGTTTAGCACAGTGTGGTCCTTTACAGATTCACATTAATTTGAATGAAATAGCTAGAGATTTAACTGTTCAATATTATTCTTCTAGTACATCACAAGTATTTTTTGTAGAAGAGTCTGTGTTGCAATAGTGGTATGCACTAAGAAAAGAGATCTTATCCTGCAAAGAGTTTTAGAGTATTTGCTATAGGGGGGAGAACAGTACCTGCTAGAAGAGTGGCTTGCCCCACCAGCTGGCTCATATGCATAAGCTGAACACGATTGTTTGGCTACAAAGAGAGGAAAAGAATTAAGGAGTATAATAAGAAAGCAGTAAATGTAATATTGCAGCATTGCATGGTTTGCTGTTCTTTACGAAATGGGGTGCAGCCACAAGAATCATTAATCCTCTCTAATTCTTTCCCAATCTTGATATTACAGAAGTGGTGGGACTAGAACTAATGGAATCTGGGAATGGATATTAATTCTCCTTTTGTAATTTCCTTTTTAATTTGTCTTCAGTAAATTACTGTTGCATACAAAAGAGGAAATGAGACTTCTACAAGATCTAAAACAAACAATGATGTTAAAAAAAGAGATTAAGCAGCTCATAAGAATGAAGAACTGTTCAAGCAGAAGTCATTTTATATCTCAAATGAGAAATGTCTCAGATTTATGTCAATCCAAGACAAAGAATTTTCTTCCCTTTATATATGCCTTTGTTGGTTCCTAAAGTGCCAGAAAACCACTACAGAATTTTTCCTCCTTTCTATTCACCCTAGTATTCTCCAATAAGCACAATGACCCTTATCTCTACAACCAAATCTTTCCTCTCAGTCAATTTGCCAAAATTCAAAAAGATGACGTGGAATAACTTGGACTGAGTAGCTCTGTGATCTTTCTTTTAAGCTTTTGTCCCAAAAGACTACGTATCATCCAGTTCATTTGTTATGTTATGTTTAATTCAACCTTTTTCCTGGGAGTCAGCTCTATTCTGAGAACTTTTGCCTGACCCAGCTAGCAGCTGGGGGTAGGCAGTCAGGGGTTAGAAGTTAGAAGAACAAGCCAAGAGGACGTCTGATCAGTGATGCCTTCACAGCTCCTTTCCTTCTTGCCATATCCAGGATCAGACAAGCAGAAGATATTGGATACAATAATGCGGATTATCAGGAGACTGATGCACTCTATGGTGGCCTTGAACAGCTATAAATGAGAGAGACAGAAGACTTCAGGTTCTGGTGGGCATGCTGTTACAGGATCTGGAGACAGCAGTGTGGACGCCAGCAGCTATTCTGAGTTTCTCAGCCACATTCTATCCCTTGTGTTCCTGGTGCCAGAATCCAGCAGACAGAATCCCACCAACAAATCATTCCCTTAGGTGCTGGCCCTTCCAGACAAACTAACCAAGGGCTCAGAGTAGTTGTGTTAGAGCTAATTTTCTTGGCACTTATGCTGAAGCTAGGTTTGCACCTAAGCAAGGTAGGCTTTTTCATGTAGATGCATTGGCTTTGCAGAGTATATATTACTATTGCTTAAAAAAATGCATTTCTGCAATAAAAATGGGGACTGCAATAACTGGGATTGCATGGAGATTTACAGGTGTTTATAATATCTGGCCTTCCACCAGTCCCTTTCTCCAGCTTCTTCTAACTGGTGGTTGAATGGGCTCTCAGCTGGTGCAGCAGGCTGGCTGGGGCTCCCTAGGCTAGGAAGCAAATAGTGGGGTGGCAGCAGTGAGACTGACACTGCCACAGTGAGCATTAGTAGGCACAATAGTGAGTGGCAGTGTGCTTTTAACCTATGGGCTGGTGACTCAAGGCAGGAAGGAGAATGGTACCTGCCATTCAAATTCATCTGTGTCTGAGACACGCAGGAGAATGGTACAACACTGGGTTTAATCCAGAGAGTGAAGTTGAAGAAGATCCCAGTGCAGCTGATGCCTTTGATAGTGGTGCCAGTGAGTTCTTCCCAGTGGCCCTGTAGAGCTTGCAGGCCTGCAGAAAGGTAACACCTGTTTGCACAACATGTTCAATGAGGGATGGTCTTACTGCCTGGATATGAGCCAGCAGTAAGCACTCGCAGCCCAGAAAGCCAACTGAATCCTGGGCAGCATCACAAGCAGGGCGGGCAGCAGGGTAATGGAGGTGATTCTGTCTCTGCTCTGCTCTCATGAGACCCCACCTGGAACCCTGCATCCAGGTTTGGGGCCCCCAACCCAAGAAAGATGTGGAGCTGTTGGAGCAGGTCCAGAGGAGAGCCAGGACAATGATCAGAAGGCTGAGGCACCTTTCCTGCGAGGAAAGGCTGAGAGAACTGAGATTGTTCTGAAGAAGAGCCTGTAGCATTGGGAAAAGTGGTAGTGGTTTTAAATTAAAAGATGTTAGATTCAAATTAGACATAAGGAAGAAAGTGTTTACGAGGAGAGTGCTGAAGCACTGGCACAGGTTGCCCAGACAGTTGGGAGGTGCCCCACCCCTGGCAACATTCAAAGTCAGGGTGGATGGGGCTCTGAACAACCTGATCTACTTGGGACATGTCAGGGGGGTTGGGCTAGACAACCTTTAAAGGCCTTTCCAACCCAGACCAGTCTATGACTCTCTGATACTTTAATTCTATGCAAAGTTCTTAGAGCCATTTAGCTCTAGCTGGGGCTCAGATGATTTTGGAAGATTCAAACATCATTTTAATACCGAAAATTATGCATCTTTTGCATATTTCCAAGCCCACTTCTACCTTTTTCCTTTGATTAGGTGAGCTTTGTAGAAGAGATATGGTGGCTGTCCTCAGAGGCAGGCTATTCATGTCTTTTACCCATAAAGTTACCGGCTGCATTCTGTGTGCCTGGTCTCACAGACCCTATTAAATGGGAACCCTAGCCTGACTCTAAACGCAGAGGTCCTAGATGCCACAGTTATCTATAATGTTCTGATGAACTGTTTTCCCCATTTGTTTTCTAATACACATTTCTAATACGCTTTATACAAATAGCAATTATTTGCTTTATGTCACATTATGCTTATGCTCATCAACTGTATTTAGTAAGAAGAATATGCAAGGGATGTACCTGGAGGAAGCCTAAAAGATAGCTGAGGAGGAATCATTTACAAGAGCATGTAGTGAGAGGACAAGGAGGAACGTTTTCAAACTGAAAGACAGTAGGTTTAGATTAGATAATAGGAAAAAATGTTTTAATGTGAGGGTGGTGGGGTACTGCAACAGGCTGCCCAGAGAAGTTGTGGATGTCCCATCACTGGAAGGGTTTAAGGCCAGGTTGGATGGAGCTTTGAGCAACCTGGTCTAGTGTAGAATGTCCCTGTCCACAGCAGAGGGGTTGGACTAAATGCTCTTTAAGGTCCCTGTCCACACAGGCCGTTCTATGATATATTTTGGGATTCTTTAAAATGTTGCTTGTGTCATTGCATCGATCATTCAGATCAGGGTTTTGTTGCACTGATCATTTAGATCAGGGTTTTCAACCAGAAAGTTCATGTCAAAAGAACAGGAGGATTTTGGAAATGTCAATTTAGGGTTGTGGAAACGGAATACAAGGATTATAAAGGTGAAAATAATTGCGTCCTAGATAGCATAATTTCTTTCACTCTGAGAAAGCAAATTACAAAACATGCTTACACCTAAAGACTGAATCAATTAAAAAATGGAATTAAACACTGAAATAAGAGTTGTCACTCTGATAGTTCTATCGTATTTTGTCTTTAGTTGGAGGTTTAAAATATGCTTTTGTTCATGGAAAAAGCCCAGGGCCATGGCTCAAAAAGGCAGCTCTTTAATTAGATTTAATATGAGTGGACAAAATACACTGCAATGGCTTAGACAAGGTTCACATAGGTAGCAGAGATATTGAGAGGTCATAGACATGAAAAGGAATTAAAGAAGTTTTTACTTTAAATAAACCTGAAGAATTATTTAAAGAGTTGGTTGCTTAATCATTGATGTTTTGAAAATATTTGATAGAATATAAAATATTGTATCATGGACCCTAGTTCCTAAAAAGGTATCAACACCTTTGGTTGTGTTACAACTCCTTTTGTTTGTGTTCTGCTGTATGGAAGACTTGCTTCTTGATAGACATTTGCCTAACCACTGATAGAAGATTCTTACCCTTATTTCAGACTGATTTGAAGAATTCCGTAATAATTCTACTCTTTGTTACAACCGTGTGCACAGTTTCATGGGCTGCATTGATACTATCCCACCAAAACGGATGCTATCAAATTACTGAATACTAAGAAGATCTTTCTGACCAAGACACGAAATATTTAGTATAAAATAAAAAAGGAACAAAGTTTAATTTACTTTTTGAGTTCAGGTGAAACATAAATCATCTAATTATATTTGAAATCTCAAAGGTGTCAAAACCTATTTTCTATTAAGATCTCTCACATTTTTTTGTAGACTCATGAGATCTGAACATTTAATTGTTTTACCTGACTTTTGCATTTTCCCTTTCATAGATCCCTAAGATGCAGCTGCTTCTTTTAACTAGAAGATTCTACCAAAAGCAGGTAAGTGTGCCCTACTGGATAATTAGAAAAGTCAAAATGAATGCTACAATGCCAGTAAATGAAGAGATGTTAAAAAAAACCAACAAACAACCAAAAAACAAAACAACAAAACAGCAGACAAGGAACAGAACAACCAAAATAACAATAATAAAGATTTTCCAGCTTGGGACTTTTTTCAAACTAAAAGCACCTATGTACATTTTAAAGACCCCTCATCTGAAAAAGAAACCCCGAATCAGTCAGACGTAATAGTCAATGAGTGTCAAAAGGACAAATAGATTTGTTGGACTACACAGTGAAGCATTAGAAAGCTGAATGTAATGTTACAGGTTAAAAAATTCGTTCTTAAGAATAAGGAGTTTGAATTTGTGTGGGCTTAGTAATGGGCAATTCTTTCAAAGTTTACTTATTGCATATTTATTTATTGCATATTTTCTGTTACTCTTTAGTATGCACAGTATTTTGGAAGTTGTGGAATTACTTTTTTTCTCAGTCCTTTATCTACTTAAGAATATCAATTCATACTAATAACCATTAAATCTTGCTCTTTTCCCTCTGTTGCCTTCAGGAGCAGCTCAGCAGGAACATGCATTTTTATGAATGTTCTTCTGTCTTTCACCTCTAGAAAAGAAAAGGGGAAATAAAGAAACTGCAATTACTTTGTACCAACTGTAGCAATGCCAGAAATCTTTGTAATCTAAATTACTTTCTTCTGTGTGTGAAAACAGTTAATAGCGACTCCCTGTAGCTAACAGCAGTATAAGCGCTGGAGCAGAATATTAAACAGTCATATCTCTTTGTGGAATACAGAGTTTTTTTAGTCCACAAAGCTAGCAGTACTGTACCTGTGACCCTCTGTCTCCCACGCACATGTCTGAAACTGTTGCCATATGCAGAGATGTCAAAATGGTGCCTTTTGGCTTTGCTTCATGCATGAGTCTGATTAATAAACTTACAAGTCTAACTAAAAAAGGCTTATTGCTATGAGAGCTGAGCTATAGGGTATCAGAACATCACCTACTTTTATCAGAAGAATTTATTATTGATAGTTTCCTTACTGTGAACTCAGCAAGAAAATGAAGGTTAATATAAAAAACTACAGTGTTATAATTTTCTGGTTAACAGAAACAAACATGGTGTATAACCTGGTGAAACAGAGGACAAAGTCAGTAAATAATTTCATGGTTGTTACTGCATTTAGAGGTGGAGTTAATTGCTTTGCTAACAAAGTAAACAGAATCATAACCAGCAATATATTCGTCTAATTGCATCTCATGTGTTACTCATGACATACTTGGAAGGAGATCCTGAACCTTAATGATGCAATTTTGTCTAAATAACTGACATGATAGATTTAACAAAACTTCTTATCCTGTAATATAGTATTAGCACCCAGAATCCTCTGCATTTTGTTACACTACAGAGATTCATACATTAAGATGTTGAAAATTCTTGAACAATTTGGAATATCTTTATTTCTTTTCCCTTGGAGAATTTTTTAACCATTTTTAAAAATGTTATTTGGTTGCTCCCTTCTGCATTGCAGTAGAGATGAGTTTTTCCCAGACAAAGGAATCTGAATATTGGAAAGGCACTTAGGAAGTGAGAAAAATTTTTCTTTTATCTTTATAATAAATTATAATAGGTGAATAAGTGGTTTTGTCGTTTGGAGTCTGGAGATTATCAGTGGGGACAAGTAGCCTTCTAGGTTATCAGTAGGAACAGCTATGTCAACTGAAAAATATCAGAAGAGAATGCATAAACACCACTAATGAAGAAGTCCAAGCAATCTGTTGCAACAGTGCTGCTGTCATTATCCACAAAATTTCATTGTTAATTGACCCCCGGCTCTGTTTTGAACCACTAAAATGGCTTCCGTCACAGATAATCTCTTCCACGGGTGGCAAGCGCTAAAACAGCATCAACACTGGCTTTAGCACCACTTGACACTTGGCTTCAGCACCACTGAGCAGTGCTGGTCCCTCTTTCATCTAGTGGTGTAGACATAACAAGAGACTTAGAGCTGCCCAAAGGTAAGCAGCCAGTGTCTTGATTTTCACCTAACCTCGGTGTTAGCCTCAAGCTTGTCCGAGCTTGCTCCTGCATCTTGTTCACAACACTTCAAGATGTACAGGTGAGAAGTGCTGTTCGAGTGCTAAATGTTGACTAATTACTATTACTACAAACATTGCAAGGCTTGCTTGGTGGGGGTGTTCAGTGTAAGGGCCCTAATCACAGATGATGAGAGATGAGTGGGAAATGACATGGATTCCTGTGGAGTGGTGTATTACAGTACAGAAAATGCTTTATTTTTCACCTCCTAAAAACCTAACTGGTCTGTGTTATCGTTTATCATCCTGTAATTGCAAGTCCTTTCAAAGGAAAATAGTTGTTCTTTTTGGATTGGTGTGAAAGTGCGCGTTTAGAAAGGACCTAATGTGAAATTGCGATAACAGAGGAAAGTAGAAGGAAACCTGTTGGGGTTCCTCCCCCCTGGCGTGGGGTCCGGGGGGAGGGGACCCTGGAGTAGAGGCACGGTCTGCAGGGTTTCCCTACTCCCTGGTCAATCCTGTTCCCCATTGGTTGTTTCGTGTTTCCCAGTCCAGGAAGGACCCTGGTGGTCCCGTGATTAAGGGTTCTTCGGCTGGACCCCAGCCATGTGGCTAGAGAACAGAGATCTCTAAAACATCTACCAAGAATTGGTCCCTATTTCTTTTCTACAGGCCTTGCTGTCTATACATGTTGCAGAAATCCCCGCTGCAACAGAAACCCAAGAGTGACATACTCCCTTCTTAGAGAGCTTGAGCTTCCTATATGAAAATCAACATAACTAACCTTAACATGAGCTATACATACACTGTGCAGATGCTAGCATCCCAACTACAGAATGCTACTATGCAAACACAATTAATGACCATGCAATGTGCCTCCATATTGAATTGGGACTGAATTCCAGATGCAAAACAGAAAGAAAGTTTTAAATATGTCTTTGTATTTAACAAAGCTGCAGTTCTGGGATTGTCTGGAAAAAACAACAGAAAAGAGAGAGAGGCTTATAATGGAAGTACTTATATGTACATAGAAATAGTTTGCTCCAGAATCTAATGAAATGGAGAATTGTGCTAAATGTGTTTATGTTACTCTTCTCTCCACTTTCTCTCTGGTTGGTTTTGTATACATCAGTCTGTTGAGGAGCTGGTATTCTTCACATAATATCTTAACAGTGACTTAATGAGCAACAATGGAAGGTGAGACACTGCAGAATTTAGGATAATTAGTGCTGCTGCTCCATGTCAGCATATCCTAAAACATGATAATCTGTTCATGTGAAGGTCTTAGAACAAAATATTTTTTAAGAATATGAACACCTACAGAAGGAAAGTATATTATAAAAGGCCCATTTTGAGTTCAAAAAGGCTAAGTGAAGAAATAAAGATATGTAAGTTCTCAAAAGTACTACCAAGAAAAGTCAGAAGGCTGATTACATATGCCAAAAATACAACCAAATAAAATAGAAGAGCGCATGCTGATGTTAAGGAAATAAATGTTTCCTTAGGGCAATGTAGGTAGAGATTGTTTAGTGCCAAATGGAAAAAAAAATCTCTACTTCTTTTGTTACTTTGTTCACTTCCCTGTAATTTTACATATTGAATTTAATGTTGTTAGACCTTGTGCTCTTGCCGTAAGAGGTCTAATTGTGAATTAAAGGGCATGCCTGTAAGCATTTTGCAGAGGAGTATGCATTGAAATTCACAAACATGCATTCTCATTACTTTCAGTGTTGTATACTTATAGGAAACTGGGTCTTACACCCCCACCAAAACCAACCTGTATATTCTAATATTCTATTCCATATTCAATAGCGCTTAAGAGTGACACCAGAGAAGAACAAGTTCTCAAAAGCTGTAAAGGCAATATTTCTGTCTTTAGAAGCTGATGCTAGTAAAACTGGGAACTTTTACATGTAGAGAAAGTCTGTAGAGCCAGAACAACAATTTGTCCTTCTGACAGCTGCTGTCAATTCATGAGATGCGCAGTGTGCCTACAGCAGTCATGGAAAGCAGTGATGTCAGCAGGACCAAGCCAGCTCCCTCCTGGCCTTCTCACACAGGCAGTCTATCACTTTTGGCAGTGGAGCAGAGAATCTGCTTGAAATTCCAAGCAGAAGGGAAATACCAGCCCAAAACATTTTCATTTTTGTAATTTTTTTTCTTCCTTGAAAGACAATTTATGGATAGGAGATGAGCACAGGCTATACTACAGATAAAGCTTTTACCTCACTTTTCCCAGATATTAGTATTCCTGGTGTATCCTGAAAGGGAACTCAGAAGTTTTTGACTGTTTCATCTGAGGCACCTCATAAACAAATTTAACAGTCCTTGCTGCGTAAGTAGGCAAATTGAAATGCTTGTCAATGTTTTTTAATAGATTTGTTTCAGTAGAAGAAAATGAACCTGAAAATCATCCATCAGTCCTTTTGATTTTCAGTCCTTTTGATTTCAGTCCTTGAATTCACTATGAATGAAAAGTGACAGGAGCTGCCACTCTAGGGACGCATTCCAGAAACTTCATTCTTAATTTTCCTCCCTTTACTGTGTTTCCTCTTGTATAAATTTTGGTGGGAGGCTGAAGAGAGAAGAGGGGTGATTGGCTAAGGCAACAAGGATAAACCACATCTTAGGTCAGTACAAATCTTTATTAAAGGAAATTGTAACATAGTTGCTCTAAGTGGGGATGTCATTCCAGCCATATGGACTAACTTTCTGTGCTGTTCCATCTGTTCCTGCCCTTCAAATTGTATTCTTTCTCCCAAGATTCATACACATCTTTACATTTCCATACTAGAAATTAATATGTTTCACTTCAGCTCTTTTTTTTTCCCCTTAGAATTTTTTTTTTTTTTTCACAAATGTGATGTCCAGTTTTCATTTGAAATATGTTGCTTTTTCCCCTAGAATTTTTGGTTTTTTGGTCATCAAACAATTTCTACTGTATTGTGCTGCCACTTTCAGTCTTCCTTACATCATGGTTTATTCTTCTTAAACATGGTCCATGGAGTTGTGGCTGGGTTTTCTGGCTGGGTTTTTGTCATCAGTTTATCATCACTACAGGCTGCTAAGAGCTTGTTCTTTGATTACAGAACTGCTTGCTCTTTGCCATGTGACTTCTCTAAGCATGGTTTCTTGACATAATTTTACTTCAGAAATACATATTCACTTGTTGTGCATCCCATTCTCCTATAAAAAGAGGACTTTTTGTACAACAGATGCTTTGCTAAGTGCTTCACTGTGCCTTTTCTGTTGCATTTTCATAGAATTTTCTGTTACAGATAATTGATGAGCTGAAACATACTTTATACTTTCATCTGAGGTGTCTAAGACTTGGCATGAGGAACAAAATAATTAATATTTATGGTACTAAAAAAACAATTCTAAGCAGTGCATTCAGAAATTTAGTTTGGCCCAGTACATTTACTAGGGAATGGGTCTAAAGAATTATGATGTGAAAATTTAATTTGGAGACCTTGATAAGGGTATGTTTCATCTCTGTCTAACTGCAAAGCTTTCTCACATAAAAATTGTTTTGATTTTATTAGGCAGATTATGACAGCTGCTGAGGTCAGCAGTGGTAGCAACTGAGTGTCTACAGCCAGAGAGTGTGATTGAATCCCTTCCCCAAGGAGCAGTGGAAATACAGTCTGCAGGCCAATCATCTTGATAGGTGCAGGCATTCTTCCAAGCACAAGAGAAATTTTGAAATACTAGGGGCTAGAGGTAAAGTAGGGAGATGATTAGAAGATAAATAGCCTTTAGATGAGATCAGGCAATTTTTTTTGGTATTGCTCTTGAAATCAACTGTTCCTCTGGACATATAAAATTAATTTCATCCTGAAATAGCACTGAACCCAGGTAAGTAGCTGAAATGTGTCATGCAAACTCTTTTACTTTGGTCCTACTCTCCCTCTTTTAAAAGATATTTTATCTACAGATGAAATAGCATAACATAGATTCAATAGGCTGTCTAAGTGTAGAGTCCTCTGCCTTATGTATAGGAGTGGCTTAAGGCAAAAAAAATCTGGCCATGGCTCAAACCCATGCTAACTGCTTTTATTAGAAGGCCGGTTTACCAAAATTGTAGGGCTACTCAAAGCAAATCCCTACAGAGCTGTATGAGAGGTGCACAGAAGCACTTATCCTGGCAGTATCAGAGTTTATCAGAGCTGACCCTGGAAGAAAGGCAGAGGAGCCACCCATGGGCATGTGTGCGAGAATATTTTAACTGCTGCCATTCCTGTGCCAGATGGGTGTGCCCAGCCCTCTCTGGAAACTGGGTAGCCCATCTGGCTTTCTGAGGGAGAGAGTGTTTGTCATGGTCACAGTGTTATCAGCATATATTCGGTCACTGGTGTAGCTACACAGCCTCTGCACAAGGGCTGGCTTCAACCTGAGTACAGGTGGAACAGAATGTTCTCTTGACTACTGGGGGACCTATTCCTAAAACACCGACATATAACAAGCGGAAGACAAAGAAGTCTGAAATGAGTGAAGTAATGGGAATAACAGTAAATATAAGTAGCTTGTAAAACAGGAGAAGTAACCATAGCTTTCCAGTTATTTAATTTCCATTTTCTTCTGCTAGACATAACTTTTAATGTTTTTCTAAACCAATTTGCACACAAACTCTAAATAGCTGGGCTGTTACTGTCTGGTGGCTTCCATGAGACAAAAGGCTTGGTTCTTTTTGAAGTTACTTGGTGAAAGAGCTTTTTCTTGGAAATTAATGATCACCTATCAGGGCCCAGAAGCAACTTTGAGAAGAGAAATTTTCTTGAGTTTTGGAGGTTTGTGTGGTCCCCAGACATGGTCTAGACCACCACTCACAGTGCTACCAGACTCAGACTTGGTATTACTGTTAAAAGAAGTTTTGTACAATAATATTTGTACTGTCACAAAGTAGTTGAAAAGCAATCAGGCTTGATCACTGATAATTTTGTAAAAGCTGTGTATTCATTCACTTCTTTCCCACTTCCTCTCTGTAGCTAAATATTTTGACATAGAGATACCATATCTCTACCATTTTACTATGTCACTTTTTAGTCTTAGACTTGATTTCCATATGTCACAGAACAATCCAGCAATTACTCATTGTTATTTATATGTTAAGGTGTTGCATTACTCGCTACCACTCACATATTGGAAGTAGAAACACCTCTGAGTACAGTTTAGTCTATGTTGTTAAGAGCAACCCACATTTTCATTTTGGACTTTAAGAATCTGGGGATTTCAGAAGTAATTTTCTTGATTGCCTGGGTTCTTTATAACAGTACTTTTCTCATACACAGATTTACACCTCTGTCATGATGGCTTTTTCTCTGAAGAAATTAAAAATTATACAGTTGTAGAGAGACCATTAAAGTAGACCTCCTCTTAAAGCTAAGTGGATATCTTTCTAAGTGGTTTGATTTTTCTACCATATACACCATGGTAGATATTTTACCAATGTGAGTTGACTTTATCAGCAGTAGCAGCTTGTAGTAGATAGTACTCTCTGCTTCCAGTGGAATAGTGAGAGTACAAAAACTCAGAAAACCAGCAGATTCTTTCTCACTTTTTGCTCCTTTGGTGTCATCTGTTCCTTCTCTCTAGCTTTTAGCTAGCAGACAGGAAATCCTTGCATAGTGAGCAGAAGCACTTCCTGAATTTTTTTCCTCCTTCCTTTGTCCTCAGCTGAGAGAAAGTGCTGCTCTCAGGTAGATTCTCTACTCACCAGCTACTCTGGAACGGGAAATAACCTTACAGACATTTGTTTGATAGGCACATGAAACAGCAGGGAAGATTTATGAAACAGTAGATTAGCATATGAGTACCAAGTAAGGATATTATTTTGTTTTGCAAGTAATGTTCTTCTTACTGCTTCTGCCTCATTTTCGTCTTGAGGTAGTCTATATAAAAATCCAGGAAAATAAGTGTTTCAGATTCTGAGGCTGCACATAATAAAACTGTGACTTGATAGCCATCATTGCTATCAGTTACCTGCTGGCCATCACACAATGTTAAACATATGACAGACCAAGAGAATGCTGAATTCTTGCTGTACAGTGTATTGACATGGAAGACTGTGACTTTCTTAAGGAGAAGACTTTTTTGCTGTGTTGAGGTTGTTAGATTCAAAGTAATGCTGATTCAGAACAATTGTCTTAGCTTCCTGGGATCATTAGATCTCTTTAGGGTTGGTATTGAAGAGAAGGCTGTTTTGACAGTGGTTTTTGACAAGTTGTCCCTCTTTATTTTGAGGCACATTCCTCAGTTTTAGACCTCTGCTTCCTATTTTACATTTTTAACTCGTTAAAAGGGTTGTGGCTGCCCAGGAAGTGGTATTTAAAAGACCTGTGCTTAGGGACATTGACACTGATCATGCTGTAATTATGCCTCTCTGGATGGGAGAGATCTTTTAAAGTCCTTGCCAGGAGTTCGAGAGACAAACGGGACTCTCAGCCTTCACTGCTTCTTGATAGTTGTTTATTAAGTGTTATCAGAGTCACTAGCATGATCCAGACATAGCACAAAGCAGAGAATACAGGAGAAAGCCAAATTATCAAGATTACATGGCCTTTTTAAAGGTAAATCAACCAATGGTTACTAAAAACGTACATTATTTTTACTTTTCTGCCAACTATTTAGTAACACAGCCAGGAACTGTGGAATTCTTTGCCCAGTCATCCCAAACTACTTTTACTGCAGAATATGGAGTAGTAGAAGAAGAAGGAGAAGGTTTGGAGAACAACAATAATCCTCCATTTTGATGTTTTTTGCTTTTGTCTATTTACTACATTAACAAACCCAAAACCTCTAAATTTTTCACCCTGTGACATAGTACCTCACACCTTACACAGTAGTCTGTCACCTAATTTACACTAGTGTAGTTTCTAGTTCTTCTCTAAGAGTAGGCAGTTTTTTCCAAGGACAGAGGTCAAAACCAGTGTTGTTCAAGAGGGTAAAATGCTTCAAAACAGGCAGAGAAATATTCTCTGCACTCTGGGTTCCCACAGGACATGATTTAGTGGTAGACTTGGCATTGTTAGGTGTATGGTTGCACTCAGTGATATTGTGTCCTTTCCAACATAAAGGATTCTGCAATTTTGTGATGCTAGGTTTTCATTTGTCTACCTCAATTTTCTTTGTAAATTGTTCAGGCTTCATAACTAAGGTTAATCTGAAAAACTGAATATGTATGTCTTCCTCTCCTTATAATCAATTACTAAGCTGAGTTTCCTGTCATCTGAATGAACAGTCAAGTGTTATACTGAGTTGCCTAGGCATTAATTGCAAGCACTAACAGTCCCATGGTATTCTGTTTTTTAACTATTAAGAAAAGCCATGTCACTGGCAACTGAAACTTCCATCGTTTTTGAATTCAACCATGCAATTCGGTTTTGTTGAATTTTCTTTTAAAACTGCTGGTCTGTGCAATCTACTAAAAAGCAATGAGGAAACTGCTTCAACATGGGACTTGAACATCTGCCTGAGAGTAAGCATTCAGTAATTCCACTGATTACAATTAAAGGGTTCACATGTTTAAACACATTTTAAGTGCTCTTTTGAGGGGTACACATGTTTTAAACAGATATAACTCAACTACCAAGTATATAACAATAGGTCTAGAGATCCTTATAATTAGACTTATTAAAACAAATTAATTAAGTCTATTTTTGCCTAGGTGATGTAATTTCCCAGACTGTGTTTTTAGTCTTTTTCCCTTCAGTACAATAAAATCAGCATTGGATTTCCCCAGATTTCTCATGACAGCCTTATAGGGGTTTTGCTTTGTTAAATCCACTTTCTGACTTTACAGTGTTCAGGTGCTGCCTACTTGTCTTTCTACAAAAAGCCACAAGGAATTTAATTAACTTATTTAAATGTGCTTGTTATCTAGACTCAGAAAGGCCTCCTACTTGTTGCCAAAACCAGGTAATCATTTAGGATTTACCCTCCAAGTTGTCATGCAGGGCAGCCTACAACTGCAGAAACAAGCAGGGATTTCACTTAGAATGATTCATGTATGCCATATGCTACCTTTACTTGGAACTGCAATTTTTGGCATGGGGTGCTCTGTTTTTGTTCTTTAATGTCAGCTTCCCCATCTGCACACACCCCCAAATCCCAGGACATCTGAAGGCATTCCTACCTGTGTGATATTTTAAGAGGAAAATATGGAAGAAATAGGACATACGTCCGATTCGTGGAAAATTGTAATATTTTAAAAGTGTATATACTTATTCCATCTGTACTTCTTGAGCTGAATACAATTTTCAGCTGAATACAATTCTCAGTCTTTCATATTTTTAAATTTAGGATGCTACTCAAACTATAACAATCAATGTCTGCAGAAATGTTACTTATAAATGTCTATTATTTTTTAGTACCTAAACAATTTTCTAGTTTCAGAACATTGTTTATTACTATTTTAATTTGCATTCAGTGATCATAGAATAACCTCACAGAAGTCTATATCTAGTTAGAAAAATGTGCTACCCTTCTCAGCTACCTGCATAATTCATTTGCTGCCATTTGCTTCCTCTGGAGTGTGTTGGGCATGGCTAGAAACTGCAGAGATGGGCTCTAGAAACATCTGTTTATTTTCACTGTCTCCATTTACATAAAATGGGTTGATGTTTCCTCTCATAAAACCCTGCTTTCTGGAGGCCTCTGCAGTTGTGAAATGTGCGCAAGTGGAGAGGCCAGGCTGAGATTCCCCAGCCCATGAGAGTCACTTCAACAAATTGTCTCCTGGGTGTTGTCTTCTGCTTGGGAGGCTGCAAATGCTACAAACTTGATGGGTGGTCTGATGAAATTTGATGACTACTTCTCAGTAAATGAGATCAGGTATCGACCTTGATCATTGAATGTGATTATTGGTGTCAGGTATCGACCTTGATCATTGAATGTGATTATTGGTGTCAGGTTCATACAGTTTCAAAGTACCTTCACCATATAAACCTGAAATTTTGCTAAGTTTTTTATTAAACCTGCCTCACTGAAAATGGAATCAGAGGGTAAATCACCTAGAGAGGGAAAAAAAATTTGTTTTTTTCTTACTTCAAATAAAACACAAAAGGTTACAATTACATGCAATTATGAAAACTAAGCTGTACATAGCATGTGTAAAAGTGATTAATTAAAGGTCTGTAAGTTGCTGTACCAAGAAAAGCCCACACAAATAATTAGATATCAAGCTGCCTTTCCACAAAGAATGCGTGATACACAATCTCCTATTTTCCTCTTTTCTTCCACATCGCCTTGGCTTAAGGTGTATTTTTTGAGGAAAGCATGAACAGAGCGGACAATTTTGGTTTTCATTGAATGATGACTTTCAGGTAATTTGCACACTGTAGTTTTGATTAATATATTTAGCAAAAAACACCAACCAATAGAAGTTTACAATGAAACAGTGATAGAAACTGTTTGGAAATTAAGAAAGTGGCTCCATCAGGAAATTAGTCATAGTCAGAGTCTGGAAGGAAAAAAATTAAACGTCAAAAAGGTTTTAAAATTCAGGTGCTTTTGGTGTAACTTAAAACCCTCCTACATACTCACAGCAAGGCAAGTATCATAATGCAAGTAATTCATTTGGTTGGAAATAAAGCTGCTCTTGAATTATTTTAAATCACCTGAAAAAAATCAGTCTCGAAATAATCTGAAAGTCACTGGAAAACTCTTCTGGCCTCTCCAAACTCACCTGAGTCTGATATGTAGAAGACGCAAGTATTAAACTCTCCAGGCTTAGAAGAAAGGTTTCTTTACAGAGTGAACACAGCCAGTAATAATTTGTGCAGTTGGATTCAAATTACAGCAGTTTTCACAGTTCAGTTGATTTTATACAAAGCCAAGGAGCTTGATCAAAATGGAATTTCTTTCCTGTCTTCACTAGGCAACGGCTTGACATTTGCTCCTTGCTTGCTTTTTTCTCACTGTTTTACACTGTCTTCTGCAGTTACATCTTTTGACTTCTTCTCGCTATGTTTGTCTTCCTTATGTTTGTCTTCTGAGTGCATTTCATTTCTGGGTTTCTCTTTAATTTTAAAATCCTTTTAATTTTTTTTTTTTAAAGATGGGCTTCCTGGGGACATATATTCCCCTGGACTGCTTCAACTTTGAAGGACTTTCAGTTTCTTCATCAAAACTGCCCTTTTGAAATGCAGCATAACCTTCCATTCTTTTTTCTTTCTTAAATCTCATCCTCCTTTTTGTCATCAGATACTATATCTGGAGGCTCACACAAGCTGTCATGAGGTGGTGAAAGCTCAGTGGTGCTGTTCAATCCAGGGAATATTGTAGGACTGATTCCTTCAGAGCTGGGAGCACGAGCAGTGCTCCCATTGTTCCGACAGCGTTCACTAGGGCTGCTAGTGAGAAGCAGGAAGCACTAGGCCATTCTGGTTCCCTGATATAAAAGTGAAATCTTCTTCCACCTGTAAGTGACACTGCTGGAGTCCTGCTCTTGATGGCACAGTATCTCCCCTTCGGCCTGACACGTGGGGCGTTGCCTAACACACCTTTCCACCTCCACTGCCTGGCTATGAGGATGGTGAAGGGCCTTGAGGGGAAGCCATGTGAGGAGTGGCTGAGGTCACTTGGTCTGTTCAGCCTGGAGGAGACTGAGGGGACACCTCATTCTTTGCAAGGGGAAGAGGTGGGGCAGGCACTGCTCTGTTCTCTGTGGTGAGCAGTGATAGGACCTGATGGAATGGCCGGAGGATGAATCAGGGGAGGTTTGGGTTGAGTATCAGGAAAAAGTTCTTCACCCAGAGGGTGATTGGGCACTGGAACAGGCTCCCCAGGGAAGCGGTCACAACACCAAGCCTGACAGAGTTCAAGAGGCATTTGGACAATGCTCTTGGGCACATGGTATGACTTTTGGGGATGGTTCTGTGCAGGGCCAGCAGTGGGGCTTGATGATCCTTGTGGGTCCCTTCTAACTCAGCTTATTCTGAGTAATTCTGAGATAATTTCTGCCAATCTCACCTCTTTATTTTTTCCTTGCTTGCTAGACACCTATTCATACTGTGTGTAATAACCCCACTGAATGTGTGGATCATACTTTCTAAATGTTTTGTAATAGCTTGAAGCCACCATCAGCTGAAGGGCAATTTACAGTAATTAGGTGTAGCAGTAGGGAGAAAATCTTCTTTGTGTGCAATCCACAGAGACAGGTTCTCAACAGGTCTAACTTCTTTCATTTGAAGCAGAATACATCCTGCAGTGAAAATCCTGAACATGTTAATCATTGCTTCTGACAATTTTTTTCACCTACATTAAAACTAGAAATTAGCATTTTCCCATCAGCCTTCTAAAGTCACTGCTTTTTTACAAGGAACAGATTATGGTTTTATAAAATCATCCATAAAACCAAAATTCTGTTTGCACAGATTTTTTGGTTGAGTTGGACACTCAGTACTCTGAATTCTCAAAAAAGATGCAGGTTCACTTCTCATACACAGCCCTCATTGCCCTCGCATTGAAATATGGGTAGGCCTCTGCACAAAATAATCACTGACTTTTTACATTCTGAAAACAGTTGTCTCCTCTTTTTTCCTATTTTCCCTAAACAGTTATTATTTTGCAGGGTTGGGTAATAAGCTAAACAATAGTTTTGAATCTTTGCATTAACCAGCTTTTAGGGGAATATCATCATGAATGAAAAGTACGCAAGACCTATTTTACTTTGAAAAAAACCCTATAAATGTTCATTTATATTTTAAACTTCAAAATAAAGGTAAATAAAGATTGATTTGTAGGGAAAAGAAATAGAAAAAAATTGTAGAAAGTGGAAAAAATTTTCTACGTACCTATAAGAATTTAAAACATAAGGTAGACTAAGATTTTATCTCACAATTTCTGTCTAAAACACAAAGAAAATAGTATTCTGAGACACTTCATATGCCTTTTGGAGAACAGAAGATACATGTGGTGAGGTGAAATCCTTTTCTCTTGAAAATTTCCTTGAAAAATTGTGTACTTCCCGTATTTCCTAACTCATTTTATATTGATCATGAACGTTCCTGCATACCTGGGAAATAAGACACACATTTGTCATTTTAATCTGTGAATGAATTCTATTCTATTTGAGGAAAGCCAGTAAAGGACAATTACCTCATTACCATTACAAAGAACACTGTCTTTATTCTTCAGCAGTCTGACTCTGAACCTAAATCTTCTCTATACAAAAGAGCTTTGAAGAAATAGGTGGACATTTGGTTTTAGTTACACAACTATTTCAATAGCAGTAGAAAATGACTGGAATTTACTGAGCCAAAGAGAAGATACGATTTCTGAGGTAGACTTTAAAAAAGACTCAACAGGAGTTACACCATAGTCACATATGTTAGTAGTAAATATTTAATTAAGGAAAAATATTCTGCTCTCTGCCTTGTATTAAATTACCTTGCTCTAACAAGCATACCAAACTGACTCTGAATAAAAACTCATAGAGAAAACTTCTAAAGAATTAAGGAAGGTATCCGTAGATTAATACAACTTTTTTCACTTATATAGTCCTGCCCTAACTTTATAAAAGCAGCAGGCTAGATGGCCAGGCTGTGGTAATATGACTGTGCCCAGAGACTGAAATTTGTCTCCTGAAAACCTCAAAATGTTATGTAGGCCTGGGGCATCCCCAGAAAACACCCTCACTGATAAAAAACTCAGCTAGAAGTCAAATATTATATTATCTAGTATATCTACCTTTGATATTTTCTTGAGAATTCAATAAAACACGTAGAAATAATTTAAATCTATGGTTGTATTGGAGTGCTCCAGAAATATGAGATCTGGAACAAAAATTTCACTGGGGGCTACGGGCATAAGCTGCTGCCAGGTTATTTCACCTGTTTGAAGCCTTAGGAGAACAGTTCCAAATCTTGTGGAGGCTGAAAAGTAACAACAAATATGTCACAACACAGACATGACCTTTCTAGTAGGACATGACCTCAATGACATTCACAAGAATAGTTCTAGACTGAACTACAGTTTAAACATTACTGTCCTTATTTCTCCCTGTTTTTCAGGTCATCTCCACAGCATAAAACACGGTTAATTCTTTGAATCAAAAAATACAACAAAGTCTTGATAAAACAACCCCTTATAAAATAAGTGAAACCAAAGTCTGCCAATTAGACATTACTAATATTTAGGTTGTTTAATGCCAGATTTTTCATTTTAAGCTCATTTCTATTTTTAATGCAATCTAATGACTACATGCTCACTGTTGCTCCTTTCTTGTATAAGTATTACATCTGCTAATGCTAATAAATATTGCATTCACTTACAACAATAAATGTGTCTTAGTGGACTAATTTACTCTCTGTTGGGGTATTTCCAAATTGATGATTTTTACTAACATTAATGAAATTGCTACATCCAGTGTCGGGGGAGGCCTTAACAAAAATGACAGCCTGAAGTAGTGTACATTTTCATAATGTAAATTTAAAATGTAAATTTAAGAATACAGCTCAAAGAGCTAACTAAATTAACCTTGGCATCTGCAAAATTCAAAAGTTGTATGAACCTCTTGACTTCTCTGCTACACAGTCACCACGTAAAACTCAGCCTTGCTGGTTTTCTTAGTTCCTCATGCTTTCGCATAACAAATTGTGCGAAATTAATCTACCTCTAGTTGCTAAAAACAAATTTTATCAATTCTGAAATGAACAGAATAGTCATCTGTACAGAAACAACATATAACAAGTATATATGTAGGCATTAAGGCATGAGGTTTCTCAGAGAATTATATTTAAGTTAGCAATAGCATATTTTGCTATACCTCATTGAGTTTTTATAGGTTGTTTGGTTTTTTTAAAGTTCGCAGTCTTCTGTCATCCAAATATGGTACATTAACTCCATAAATGTCACCAAAGAACTGCACTCGGGCAGGAACTGTGGTCCATGCAAGGTAGGTGTTCTGTGGGTCACTTCCTTTAATAATGCTTTGCTTCTATATCTCCATCTGCAATTTACAGAAGTCCTATATCTACACATACAAGTCTGGGAATAGCAGTCCCTTGCTGTTACTGAATTTCTGGGTGTCTTCAGTTGCTAAAAAAGACGGATTTATAAAGGTGTTTCTATCTATTGTATGAAATGCCGATGGAAATACCTTTAAAAGTCATGACAAAGACAATATATGTAATACTAATGAGTTAATAGTCATATTGATTTTTTTTCAAAAATAAACATGGACAGTCTTTAATTTCTAAATAACTTTCATAACTCAACAGAAAGGTTTTGACTGAGAATCCTTGTTCTCTTTATACTTCTGTGAAAAATATTATCTGACAGACTCAAGAAACAATCATGCCCTGACATTTGAATAGAGTCTCTGATCTTCAAGCTATACCTCTGAAATCCTTAGTTTTCTTTAACCAATATATCATCTCTATGACTTATCACTATACACAATTTAGACCTGGTACATATATTTCTATATGTATATTATTGTATAATTGTAGAGTGTATAAGCATTTATGGTTTTCCTACAATATTGACATCTTTCTTTTGGAAAGAGATCATGGAAGTTTCATAATCTTTTTGTGTGTAAAAGTAGGGCTTTGAATTTACTGGCTCATGTGCACTGTCTATTTTTGCTGACAAATTGCAATGTATTACCATAAATAAAATTAGAAAAATCAAGACTCCAGAGATGAAAACTACCTACCAAATCAAAGAACACCTTTTTGCATCTGTACCTGGCTCTGCACAATTTGTTATCCAGTATTCTAGGATTTTTTTGGTTTTGAAGGTCTACCATTTTTCTTGGGACCACGTTCCTCATGCCAGGTGATGAATTGTCA
Source organism: Corvus cornix cornix (assembly GCF_000738735.6). Taxonomy (NCBI): domain Eukaryota; kingdom Metazoa; phylum Chordata; class Aves; order Passeriformes; family Corvidae; genus Corvus; species Corvus cornix. The sequence continues at coordinate 45,545,553 of NC_046357.1, read as the reverse complement.
AGAGCTATCCCTTGTATGTCTCATACCCTTATACCCTTGTTATTTGAGCTAATATTTTGGAATTATATTTCTCTATACCATTCTAATTTCATGTCCATTTTTTCAAGCTGAAAAATTCTCAGATAAGCAGATAGAGGAAGAAGGGCAACTTTGCCCATGAGAATTGTGAAAAACCCCTTCTCTTTAAAATTCCTTGGGGCACAGATTCTTTTTGAATCTATGGTTATCAGTGGTAAGGGTCATGGGATCTAATCCACAACTGAGTTCCTATGTAATATTTCAGAACAAATTAAAAATTACCTAATAAAAGTAGCAGTGTGTAAGAACAACTTTCAAAGTGGAGAGGTGTGTTACATAAGGTAGGAATTTTCCACTAAAATGATTTTTACATTTCAGTTTGACATTAGTGAGTGGTCCTCAACCTACAGTATGCATAGCGGATCTATAGCAGAGGCTGTGTATGTCTTGGTGTTATTATCCTGACTGTTCAGCTGCAGTGCACAGAAACCTACTCAGTGATGTGTTACTGGTGAAGAAAAAGTGGGCATGGAGAATTAACAAAGTTCTAAATTCTAAATCACAAAACCGTAAGAATTTTATTTTAAAGCAAACCTTTTGCCCAGTTCCTTGGTAATGCCTATAATTTGCTACTAAATATAAATTCACTATTTTCATGTGTTGTCTTTTGTAAAACCTTGATAGTTATAATTCGTAAGTGGTTGTCCTCTATATAACTTACTTGAATTCCTGTATTTTTAGAGTTAACAGTTATACTTTGACTCAGCAGTGATTCAGCTGAATGATTCCTTTGGAATAACAATGATCATATATATTAAGCATATTTAATGTGATATTTTTTATTATACACTTATATTAAAAAAACATAAACCATGACTATATGCTGGGGATAAATGTGTTGCACTTTAGAATTTCTGGATAAAATTAAATATTATTACTATTTGATCTCTGAGAAAAATTGTAGACAATTTTTCTTTTGTAATTCTTTTCACTAGTCACATCCAGAAAAGTATGTAGTTATGTAGGGGCATCTAACTATTCATATTACAATGCCACATTTACTGCAAAATTTCTCCAGTAGTTGCAGTGTAAACATGGTTGTGATGGCTTTTCCTGGTCCTAAAATCACGAGCCAGACACAGTTAGGAAAGTTAGGTGATAAAATGTGGTTATCTTTATAAAGGATCCTTTATGGTGCACGACACACGGAAATACACGCTGAAAATGCGCCGAAGATGCACACTGTAACATAAAGCAGCCACAACTTTATATGTTTAGCAAATTAGCATAACTGACAAGAATCCCCAGTTAGAGACACATTTGATGAGGTAATTCCCCTTTGGTTCGGCTCTCCTCTGAAACTGCCCCTTTAGATATTAACTGAACTTTGTTTATGAAAAGGTTCCTTGAGAAGCTGTTTTAACCTTGGTTCCCAGAGGAAGCAAGATTAGTATTGGAGCCTTTAGGAATGTGTTTTGCCTTTCTGTCTAACAGAGTAGGTGAAATGCTAGCTACAAATCCATTGTATTATACAATAATCGGCTACAGAGCTACAAACACATATAAAGAATATACAAAAGCAAAAAGGCAAAAATCAGTTTGGCACCAGTTGTACAGAATCAAATGGTGACTTATGAGATAAAACACATGGATAATCTGCTCCTCCACGTATCCTCTTAGGAGGTTATAGAGTAAAAATTAAAATGATATCTGAGCTCTTACAAAAAATTATGAAACACAAATTAAAATGCACCAGAGGCATCCAGGAGCAGGAGGACACAGAGTGAGTTCAAGAATGATTTCCTAGTCATATAAAGAGGTTCCATTCCCTGTCAAATCTGTCCTTTCCATTTGTGTGCTTGAGACCAAAATGAATAAGGAACCAGATGTCCCTTCCAAAATACATGGCTAAGAAAAAGGCTAACTGGTGAAAGAATCAGAAAGCTAAGATCCTGTTAGACCAAAAACATTGTTCTACTGCAACACATGTCTAATGTTCACTTGTGCCATCTGACAACCCTGCCTATTATACATATTACTTGGTTTGCTGTGTTTTCAGCAGCTAAAGCGATCTCCTTTCTTTTAAGAGAAGTGAAGTAACATGTATCTTTTCCAAATTTGGCACTTTGTTTAGTGTGGTTTTGGTACCCTGCTCAACACAAAGCACAGATGTGACATCTCCTTTTCGGCTCAAGTCTGGCTTGCTGCAACTATTGCTGTTCTTCCCTGTCCTGGAAGCACAGCCTCCATCAGTAGGCTGGGAATCCCACTGATGCCAGCAGTGGGTTTTAGTATCCCCTACAAAGGAAGGCTTAGCTGAAGCACTTAGCTGAGGAGAGAAACATGGATTTGTTTTGTAACAGAAAGGATGTGTTAGGGTCCCTCAGGTGAGAAAGAGAGAAAGAAATGGAATGTCTTATAGTTACTACAAGCAGAATAATTCACTGTCTTTGACGTGAAAACTAGTGATGTGAGACTTAGAGTATCCAAAATCCAAGTGAAACATCAGTGAAAAAGTGAAACCCTGTGAACCTTATCTCCCTCAAAGAAACTGTCCCCATATGAAAGCTCTGTCTTTTTAACTTCCTTCAACTGAATTTTTTATAGCAAAATAGCAGTGGTTCTATGAAGTACAGTAGGGTATGTCCCCATGACACAAGTATAACCTTTTGAGTAGGATTTATTCACATAATACCTTGAAGCCTTTCTCATTTGGGAACAATCAGAGGAAAATCAGTGCAAAATGTCCAGCAGGCAATGGCTGTCTAATAGAAACCATTCAGTAACACCACCAAGGATGGTGTAGCACAGACTGCAGGCTCTTTCTCACTTCTCATTCAGCCAAGGAGCTACCTGCTCATGCTGCAGCGTTTCACTGGCATGGCAGAGCGGAGCACCGTGCCTCTCTGCTACGAGCTATGACCTGGTGGGATACAGACATACATTAAAGCACTTCCCCTCATCAAGTGCATAGCTAAGTTGAAATAGCAGTTTTTAATAGTATGAGAAAAATCTTTGAAAATAAAGAGTTTGTCAATATCTGGCTCATCCTTTATTTCTTCTCCCCTTTAATGACAAATGAAGGACAGCAGGGCTTTTTCTGCACTAAATATTTTTAATCTCCAGGTGATTTTTAAAGAAAGTTATATTACGAAGATAGCATTTTTAGGCAAAAATATTCTTTCTTTAAAAATGAATTTGTTATCGTCCACAATATTGCTTTTTAAATTTCCTGTGTACAGTAATAATATTAATCTCAAGATCTCCTTTTTTCTTACAGTAAATTAATGGTTAAAATGTTCTAAAAATTTGCTTAAAAATTAATTCTGATTACAAAATGTGAAATTTATTTCAGTTTCTGCTTATACAATACAGTCTTGGAATTCATTTGCAGTATCTGGCCACCGGTTGTTTTTCAGTTAATTCATATCCATTCTCATCTGCTTCTACATGAATGAACACTTATACACTTAAAATACCTATAATATCACCAGAAATGTATCATCTGCTGTACTCTCCTCTGATAAATATGGTGCCAAGAAGTCATGCCAACTTATCTTATTTTACCTTACCTTATCTGTTTATTTATCTATCCCTATACATATCTATGTATCTATCTCACTGCTGCCTTAATGGCAAGTATATTTCTCCGTAGAAGGGATGACAGTTAAGCACCTGTGTATTCAAGTAATTGCTTGCAACCAGAAGAGGCAGAAAGGGCCAGGATACAGCTGCTCATGAGTGAAAACAATGCTGAGTAAGCTCTAACTAATCACAGAGACTAGACTTCACTTTGCTCCTTATCCCACATCTATGAGGAAAAATCAAGGGCAAATGCCAGGATTAGTTTCTGACAGCAATTTTCAGTAATGCATGAATATCTAGAGTCCTATCAAAGTACAAAAACACTTCTGAGTGAATGGCTAAAAATTATAATTAATGTGCTTTATTTTACCACTGTAAGTATAAAGCATATTTTTACATCTAGAGATATAGAATTGTTCAGTACAGCTGTATCACACTAAAGTCTTCTTTATGAAGAGGAAATGACTTCTTACACTTCTGTTATGTTATTTTTAGGTCTCTACTACAATACAGTGGAGAAGAAAAAAAAGACATATTTTTTCTTTCTTATGGAATGATGCAAATTTGAGAGACAGAAGCCTACCTGGTTTATGTCTATTTAAAATAATTCTTCTAGTAGTTGTGGTTAATGGATCTACTCAATTCTGGAAGCATGTGGTTAAATATGATTAACCTCCACAGCTCTCAGGTTTTCAGTGTCTGAGAGAGATAATTCTCAAACATTCAGGAAATTTTTGTTCCTTTTTCTCAGGTGGGTAAAAGAATTTCATTCTGAGTCTGCAATATCTTTATAAAACTGCTCTCTTGATATCTTGAATTATCATTTGCATCTTAAGCAGCAAAATTCTGACAGATGGAGACTTAACTTATAGTCATAACTTCTGAAAACAAAGTAGTTAAGAAAAATATGCCTTTTATTCCCCCATAATTTAAGATCTAAAATAACAAAAATACCTAATTTATTAATCTCCTGTCTGACTAGGATGTTATGGTTTGCTTCATAAATGTATGAATGAAGATTTTTGAAAAATAGATTCCTTTGACCTAGCAGAGAAAAAAACAAAGACTTTTTGCTCTTTCCTAGCTATTTACACTACAGGGGTAGATAAGATAATCAAAATATTATGTGCTGTAAGGATAGGAGAGGCTAGTGCACAAAAAATTCTTTAAAGAGGATGTTTGATAATTGAGGCTTTTCAAGACTCCTATGCTTGTCCTTGAACCTGCTATAAGAAGACAATTTTCCTGTGTAATCTATATACTAGCTGGAGGTTTGCAGGTTTCTCATTTGACTGCTGACAACACTGGATCAGGAGTAACAGTCTCCATAGAAAGTCATCTGAATATCTTGAGGGATTGTGATTGCAGGCGCGGAGCCTGTGGTCCATGTGCCGTGCATTGCTGTGTAGTGCCAGCCTGTGCCCCTCAGTCTGCTGAGATAAACCTCTGTAGGAGACAGAGCTCATCTGGCAGGCAGTGGAGCTCACACTTGCCTTCAAGTAACAAGTAGCTGTGGCTGTGTACTAGGAATTGTCCTTAAATGCAGTGAACACAAGATTTTGGGGTCTTTACAAAAATAGTTGTAGATGTGATACAGTCTTGAAGAGGAAATGAAGAAACTATGCTGTGGACTTCTCTTAAGTGCAAAGATAAGCTTTAATGGCAGATTGCTAAAACACTCCCATCACAGAGGTTTTCAGCATGAAAGTGGCATAGTTATTTTCCCAGTAGAAATGACCTCAGAAACAAAATGCTGAAAGATTCCTAATGGCAGTTAGTCTGCCGTGGAAAATGTATGTGGAATATATGTTTTACTGCCAGCCTTGCAAGACAAGTCTTGTTGGGTATCCAGGAGGGTCTTTCTGAGTCTGGTGCAAGCTCACGCATTGACTCCTAGCATAACAATCTCTCTCTCAGTCTTTTCTTTAAAAATGTTGAGGGCATTATTCTCAGCTTTAACTAGGGCTTAATTGATCAAACATTATTCTCTTTCCAGCATACAAAGCTAAAGCTTCAAATTTACTTATTTCCTTCAGGACATTACATTAAAAAAATTTTTGTCATGTAACTTAGAAGCAAAATATAATGACTGTTGCCTTTTTCTCTGATGACTTCCTCCTGTATTGAGGATTTCTTTGAATTCCCTGGTGACATGAAACCAGCAACAGGACACTGGTTATGTAGCAATAGGCATCCTAAGCCTATTCCATTTTTTCCCAGTTTGTTGTATAGCCTGTTGAGCACACTAAGGACTAGGTCCTTGAAAAACAGATCAAAAGATAATAGCAACTTCAGGAGAAAGATTTTAGAAGTCATTTAGTTTATTACTCTGGCAGTACAAATTTTTTCCCAAAGTTTTTTAGAAGTGTTGTGTGCAACCCAATTTTAAATCCTAACCACAGAATAACACATTCCTCTTTTATTGCTGTATGACTTGGGATATGGACATCATCAGTTGTCACTCCTATGGTCCAATGTTTCATTATATAAAGAAAAATAATAAATAAGGAAAACCCTCCTTATTTGAAGGGAAACTTCTACATATCAATGATACACAGAAACATGTTTTTACATGGATCCCCTTGTGCTAGAAGTCAGCTATAGTCTTCTCAGTCTCTCAAAATTACTAATAGTAGTATGGTATGTCCTCAGGAAGAGGCACAATACTGAATGATGTGGGCTGTGGTTTGGGCAATCCTTTCAGAGATGCTGGAGCCTTGGAGCAGGACAGGACCCTTCTCCATCCTGAATCTTGAAATCTCTGCAGCTGTCAGACCTTCCTTGAGTTTTCTGTATGTGCTTTTCCACATATTCCCTACTCCAAGCAGCTGGATGCTTTTCTTGTTCCTCACCCCAGACCTGAGCTCTGCCTGGCTGTGCCAATGGAGGGGCCCAGGTTGGTGGCTGCACTCACATTGCCCACAACTGGCATGAAGGTACAGAGAGAAGCAAACTATTCTGTGGACAGCTTGAGCATTTCTAGAAAACAAGGGGGCAAAAGAAGGAGGTGTAAGGTGTTAGCCATGTATGAGTGTTTCATACATAGGACTGCCTGCAACATGAGAAGTAGGATGAAAGCTGATATGCTGAAGAAGATGCTAACAGTAGCTAAATTCATGAGAAGAAGGAGTCTGCACAAATGAGAGAGAATATGGAGGAGGAGAGAGCAGCCGAATAGGTCACTCAGGCCTGAGCATGTGATGTAACCTGTGGGACAAGATAGCCAAGAATTGTGTGTTTCCTCCATCCTGCCTCCCTGTCTGAGCACTGAGTCCTGAACTCTTTGCTGTAGCAGCTGCCAAGGAAATGACAATGCAGAACAGAAACCTGGGTGCTTCTCAGTTTTGTTACAATAGTACTCTTTAAAAAAGGGTGGAAGGAAAGTGGTAGAGAAATGTGTTTTTTTTTAGCAGTGTGACTGATTCTGAAGCCTGCACCCTGTATCAATATCTGTATTATCGGACATAAATATTTCTGGATCAGCAGCTCTTTCTCATTTTGCTGTTAGATCAACTTTGTCCAAATTTTTGTTAAACCTGTGCTTTTATTTTTCTTCCTTATTTGCTCCAGATTGTCTCTATTTCCCTATAAGGCAATATCCATCAATGTATATTGCCCATAAAGCAATATCAAATAAATGCTCTATTTTGCATACATCCAAGGTAAATCTGCTTAGGCAGAATTGTGATTTCTTTTTCCTCTGTATAGAAATGCAAACTGTGCTGCTCCTGTTGTAATAACCCATGGCTTTGCACGTGCATGCATTTGCAATTTACCATTGCTGACACAATAAATCTTTTAGCTGCTTAATTGCTCAGGTTCTTCTGACTTTTCAACATCTTTTTCCTGTACCTTATCAATAAAATTATTCTTATTATGAGTAGCAAGGAAAACAATTTTATGCTTGTAGACTTTATAATTTATAGAGTGTTTTCTTCTTCTTCCATTACATCTTAGGCTTCAGCCTGTTAAGTCTTCCAGAACCATCCACAGATAGCATCACTATTTTATAATTCATATTTTCTGCCTTCCCAGTTTTTACGGATATGTGACTTGACTAAATACATTAAAAAATTGAGACAAACTTCTGAACATTTTCTTCATGGATGTGTCTCTAGATTTTACAGTAATCTTTATATGTGAATGAATGCCCGATTGTTTTTAAAAAGTAAATAAAATACCTTTATGTCCCATCCTACTTTGTACTCCTTGTTTCTATGTGGTGAAGACTTCTTAACTCAGTAATCCTGTGCATTTCCCTTTTTTAGTTGTTCATATGCTCTCAGAGTTTAATCTTCTTTTTATGCGGCCAAAGGTAAGTATCCTGAAGATCTTCATGGATATCCATGAGCATTTCCTATTGCTTATGGATTTAAGCAAAGTCTTAAAGGAATCATATTCTACAGTAATACAAACAGTTTGAATTTTTTTGTTACATCAGGAATCTGTTTCTCTACAGTGTTGTCCTGTTAAGCATTGCTTAAGATATTGAGTCTTTATGGATCCAGAATCCAGAGTTCCAGGAACAAAACAACACAAGGTTTTTATAGCAAAGCTATGAGATATGATTACAAATAAGATCAGTATATGAGCTGCTGTCTTAGTAGATAAGGTAAGTGTTACACTTTTATAATAGGACCTTGTGATGGTTTGTGGGCTGGTGTCATAAGCAAAGGACATATTGGGTCACTAGGTCATCAAGGTGATGCCTCTAAGCATCTCACCAAGAAAGGGTTTAAGTCTTTACATATGAGAAAAAAGGGGCTGTAAGGGCTGTGGAAAAATCCTTCTAGATTCTATGTGAGCACTATAAATAGCAGGACAACTCCTTTCTGAGATTTGTGAAATTCATGACGCAAAGTGGTGGCATAGAAAGAATCATATATGAATAAAAGTATGGCCTTAAAGTAATCACTTAAACCAGATGATCCAGCAGGGCATATAAAAACATTTTTCCTCACATATGCCCTATGAAACAGCAAATTTAAAGTGAAGTAAAAATTTAAGTTAGCCTGTTACTCAGCTAGACAGTGTCAGGGATAGGATGTTGTTGATGCATGGGGCAGAAGAGAAGCTGACCAAAGAGGAAAGTGACTTGGAATTAAGTAGCTTGATTGTAGCTTGAGGAACTGTCACCTCCAGCTGGCTGCAGCTAATGGCCAATACAAGTCCTCTCAGGCAAGTGTTCAATGCAAATGGATGGCCAAAGCCCTTCAGGAACACACAGGAACAGTTTTCAAGACCTTAACTCATGGATGCAGAGCCAGCTTGCATAAGTGAAGATCTGAATGAGCTGAAGAGCCGGAAGGTTACAACAGTAGGTGTTGAGAAGGCCTCAGTATACCTTTTAAATAAGCAGCATGGTCTGTGGGACCATCTAGCTCCTTCTGTACCTCCCTTGCATCTTGAAGATGTGAATGGAAAAAAGAATATCTTCTCATGTTGGGTGCTGGTGTATTTCTGACATGTTCATTTTATCGTTATGCACAAATGTCAAGAAGACATTTCTCAGATCTTCCTACAATCCCTGTATGACGGTTGAGCCATGAGGATGAATCCTACAATTTCAGCTCTTAAGTGCTGGGTCCTAAATTTCAGTGCTGTTGTTTCCTAACCTGTACCTTATGGTGAGCTTTAAAGGAAATTCAACTTTTATGTGGATAAAAATAATACCGTGGTACAAGATAGAAGAAAAAGAAAAAGGAAGGATGTCTTTTGGTCTGGGGAGTTCTGAATCACCCACCTAGCCTCTTGCCTTCCTGAAGGGAGAGATAGGAAAGGTAATTCTCTTAATTTCATGTTCATTGAAGTATCAAAATGCAACTTTATCACAGCCATTTCTCCAAAATAATGCACAATTATTTTAATAACTTACTGAATAAAAAAAAAAAATTTGCTCACAGAACTATTGCATAATTGAATTGTTTACTGTGATAAAAAACAGGATAGAAGTCATAGAGGTGTAATCAATTCTGTACTGAATGCTTTGGAAAAGCTGGTTAGTATCACTTTCTGCAGCCCCTAGCTTGCTTTTCAAGCACTGACTAGTCTTGAGACTACTGAGTATTCTATGAGACAAGATCAGCGGTACTGGTGACTTGGTCGCCATGGAAAGAAGCGTAACCCCCCAAGAGATAATAATGAAACATTGGAAATCAGCAAAAATTGTTTAAGCATTGTGAGAAAATTTCTAGAAGCACTAAATGAACACTTACAACTGAAGAGACTTACTTAAATATGAATTTGCTGTCGTATTTGAATGGTGCTCATTGTCAGGCTACGGCACTTGAAAAATTAGAGACATTCAAGATACCTGAATTAGTATTTGCCTTCGTAGTACCTGAATTTACAGTATGCTGAGTGTCATAACATCCAATAGCAAATTGTTGTCAGAGAGGTTGAAAACTGTCATCACCATTCAGTATGCTGTAGGAAAAATCCAGAGATTTGGTGTTCACTATGAAAAAAGTTAACTGGGAACCATGTAATTATTCTTGTCTCTAGGTGACTGTCAGTTTCCAATTAGAGAGCAAAAAGATTTCACACAAAAATATTTTGTTATCTCCCTAACTAGAAAAAATTAACTTTACATATTCTACTACTACTGTTATAAGTAGTGTGAAATGCTAATTTACTGAGAATTTCTAATAAAAAGAGATAATCTCCCCTGAGACTCCCGAAACATAGATTAAAAAGGCACCAGAAGGACACAATCTAAAAGCTAAAAATAGATGAAATAAAACAAGAACCACTGCTTAACTCCAGGGTAGAAGAGGAGATTGAAAAGTCTAGGATATCATCAGGGAGCTAACACTCTTTTAAGAGCCAGGACCAAGAGCTGAGGATGTTGAGAAGGTTGGCAGGACTATGCCTGCATTAGCCCTCATACAGACTCAATACATCCCAATGAACAGAATAGTATAGGGCTGGGAAGAGGGATCAGCGGTGGCCAAGGAATATGTGGCCACCACAGCAGCACCACTGAGGAGGAAGGCCCAGGCACAGCCAGGAAGCCAAGTCAGCAGGTCAGAGATGGCCAGGGGCTGCCTGAGCTGTCATGCAGTTCCCAAGCCAGGGAGGGAGAGGTGGTCAGCAAGTCATTGCCCAGTTCACTCTTATTTCTTTCTGGGAAAACACAGTGTTTTCCCAGCAGCTCCATTCAAGGTTGCACCACGGCAGAGATGACCTTGAACACAGGCACTTGAGAGATATTTAATGACGATGGTAGAGTTGTTTATGTCCCAATAACTTTGCATGTGCTGCACATGGAGCAGAATTTACTCAGAAGTGTAAGGCTCATGGTCTTATAAACTCCCCTTCCATTTTCAACTGCTGCTTCCACAATCATAAAACAGAAGGGACAAAGTACTAACTCAAGTCACTCATGGATGAAAATCTGAATTGTGCATGGCATGTGACCAGAATTCTGTAGAACTTGTCAAATGATGTGGTAAAGAAAATAGAACAGGCAAAATAATTTCATTTATTAGATAGGATAAAACTAGTCCAAAGCCTGTTTATGCAAAACTTTTTGTGAGAAAGTGATCTACCCAAAATGGTTTATACCGTGGCAGGACTGCGTACTTCATGGCTGCAACTTCTACTGGTCCAGCACTGGGAGTTCAAGAGATAAAGGCACTGTGTTCCTAGCATTGTGGTGTAAAGGCCTTTGTTATCCATGGCTTCAATGCCACCAGAATCTCATCTAGATCATCTCTCTCAAACCTAACGTTTACACATGAATTTTATCCCACCTTGAAAGAGAAGATGTATTGTCTCTTGTGTGTGCAAATGGGAAGTGTATTTAGAAAAGAGGTGGAATTTTGGTTTCACGGAGTTATAAATTTAACTGTATCTTATTCACTAATGTGAATTTGTTTTTAAAGAATGCATTTCTTTAATTCTTTAATTTTATTTTAAAATGTTCTCCGAATTGTGTAAGATTGCAAAACTCTTTGAAACTCTTAATCTAAAAGAATGATGCAGGATGATTTCCTGATGTGATCCATGAACCTAACGTAACACGTTTGGTCTTTACAATGATGACTTAATCTCAGTGTGAAACATACCTTGTATTTGAGCTATTCTTACACATTTTATGTAGGCTGCAAGCAATGTAGCATGCAGTAATAAAGACACATTTCAGAGTGGAGTTGAAAACTGTGCTCATAATCTAAGTAGCCTTCAAGCACAGCAGAAGCCCAGGCCCAGAAAAGACCTGTTGATTTTCATACTCCTGAAGGTAGTGAGCAGGAAATATCCTGCAGTGCTGGGTTCTTCTACGCTGGCATTTATACCTCTGTAGCGGCGCATTCCCCCTCCTCCCTGCCTCCCCTCTGCTTTCCAGGCTGCGGTGTGATCTGAGAAATGCTTGTTAGGCCTTGGCCTTGAAACAGCACCTGGGCTCGGCTCTTTCTGAGCTTATCAGAAACACTGTCTGTTTCCGGGAATTGCTAAGAAGCTTCTGTTTTCCTTATGACCAGCCTTGGAAAATATTACTCTGGCCTGAATGGCATAACGTTCTCACCCTTTCAAAGAAAGTGCTGACCCAAACTGTGGCCAGGATGAAATATTGTTGTGACTGAAGCCCACTCTCTTGTGGGCCTATAAACAGTGGTCCAAAATGGGGCACTTTGAGCTCTCCTGGACCACAGCAAGCCTGCAACCAGCATCTCCCTCTGAGTGGGACCCCTCTCAGAGCCAGCAGACCCTGAGGTTTGCTATACCTGGAGGATCGCTGAATCACGACGTGTCCTAGGCCAATACCTTCTCTCTTCGAGGCCTGATCCTTCACCCGTCAGGAGATACAAAAGCATCCAAAGTGAGTATTTTCACTGACCTCTGAGGGGAATTTTTCCCAGGCACCTTGCTTGCACAGCCTGTTTCTGTCTGTGCGTTCTCCGGTGCGCATGTTATAGCAAATCTGAGAGAAATGATGCTTTCTTAGATGCTTGGGATATCAAAGTAAGTTAGGCCTGTAAGTAAGGTTAAGTTATAATCTTAAATGCTGCTAACCATTCTTTTGCTAAATTGTTAAACATAAGTTATAAGCTAAACTAAGTGTTGCTGAGTGTTGTTAAGTGCCCTTATGTTAAGTTCGACATCGAAGTTATAACAGGTTAAATGATGTTAGCTGTTATTCCTCTGTTAGATTGTTAAGGTTAAGCTACAAATTAAGTAATATGGTAAGTTGGGTATAAGTTAAGTGGTTTTCCTACGTTAAATTGCTAGGCTCAGGATGTAAGTTAAACTAAAGTACTGTTAAGTTTGAGTGTTGTTAAGCTTTTAGGCTGTGTTCCTTTTTATCCTTGCCTGCACTGTCTTTTGACACACACACCCACACACACGCACATCCCCTCCCCCCCCCCAAACAAACATACACTACCCCTAGATAGTTCTCAGTTCATTCCTTTTTTGATTGCCTGGATATTGTTTAGTTTTGCTGTTGCTTGCTTTCCCTTGTTGTGTCTTAGCTGTCCTCTAAGTAGTAGAGTGAATCTTGCCAGCGAACTTGTCATGCTCTGTAACTTAATATTAAATCTGACTTTTGCTCATACTCTTGCCGATGATTTTTTAAGTGATCTCAAACACTATCATTCGTAACAATTTCTAAGCCTAACTCTGGCTGTATTCAGTCTAGTATGGGAAAAGACAAATGTTTGAATATCAAGTCACATCAGTTTTAACATCTTAACATCTGGGAGGTCTATAAGCAATTCTGAACAATTTTTAAGCACAGACTAGAAACTGAACTGGGAAAAGATCTAATCTCTGGCAAGGGTGAATCTGTACCAGACTGTGAAGATGAGCAGCAGGAAGCTGTTTGTATACAGATGTATGTTAAGGACCCAGGACTCGGGCTTGTTTCCTGTTAAATGGTTGAAACTCAGCATGGGGATTGCTTTTACCTAGCATTAAGTACGAATAGCCTCCTTGGGGCATGAGCCTGAGCATCTCTGCAGAAAGTAGGAAACCGAAAGGAACTCTATGTGCATGCACAGACTTAGGTCTTTGTGTTCCTCCACTGCTTTCTACCACTGGTTTGCTATTGTTTAACATTCAGTGTCCGTATGCTATTTCTACCCTTTACCGGTGTCAGGTGTTGAACTACAGAGGCACATTTGCTGTTGCACAACCAGGTATTTGGAGGTAAATACAAATAGAAATTAGCCCATCCTTATGTGCTACTGAATAGGAACAAAATGAGAAGGCCCTTGTTATGAAAATTATGAAGGAAATTGCCTTGGCTAAAATATCTCTTAGGCAAAGTAAGTTCCTCAAACAATATCAGAATTTTGCATGCTTCCATGTACCTTCACACTCAGCTGTATACCTTGCTTGTAACTTTGGTGGAGGACTGCAGACATATAAATAAAAATGTCAAGAGAAAATTATCAGCTAACCATTATTTTGCTTCCCTTTTTGACTAGTCGTTCCCAGTCCCCCTTTTGGCAAGTGTCTCTTATCATTTACGATGCTGGCAGGAGATGAAACACCCTAGTAGCATAACTAGATGAGAAAATTAATGTGGAATCATAATGATGCACCTCAGACTTCTGGCATCTTTATAAATTTCACCCAACAACTTTGGTAATTAAATGTTCAATTTTCCAAAATTAAATGCTAAGGACAGGAAAAAACTTATTTGGTAACTTTTTGAATTAGGTAAGTGGAGATAAATTGTGCCTAATTAAGTTGCTGTTGCAGGTTTTTTCATCTGAAAAACAAAAGCAGCCTTCTGTTCTTAGTAGTAAAATTTACCACCATATCATATAATTACTCTTCCCATTTTCTCATTCCCTGTCTCCTAGAGAATTTTGTTCTTAAAAGGCAGTAGTAGCTTCTGATAGAATTCACAATAGTGCATTATAATTACAAAGGAGAAGAGTAGTGGATATGCCAAAAAACAAGCAGTAACTATATATACAGGTGTGGAAAAAAGTGTGTCTGAATTGTTTCTTCTTTTTCTCTTTTTTTCCTTTGGGTTTTTTTTTCTTGTTTGTTTCTGGGCTTTTTTTTAAATTTTTTTTCTGCTGGGGAAGAGGATTGATTGTGGCAGATTTCAAAGTTAAAGGGTATATCTTCAAGGAAAAATATATATGTCTGCCTTATTTGCATGTAGAAATCCTTTTCCTACAAGCTTACAAGTGCCTGAATCCTTTCAGCATATATTTCCACATGTATTCCATGTCTGACCAGAAAAGTAGACTCTCAGTCGTTCTGAGGCTCTGCATAATCCAGGAAATCTGTAGAAAGTTCTGGAAAAATGCCCCACTGTTGCCCCAGTAGTTTGCTCTCTGCAATCACACTCTACATGCAGTTCTTGAAGAAAAAACCAAAACTGAAACGAAAAAAAATACACAAACAACAACAGCATCAAAACAACAATAAAAAAATCCCTGGCTCTTATATGTCTCCTTTGTTTTTTAAAGCATAGGTTGAGGGAGGGAAGAGAAAAATCTTTCTTAAATGCTTGTTTCCTTCAGACTTTTTCATGCTATATTCAAATTTGCTTTATTTGCATGTTGAATAAACTTTATCAGTAGTTTTAATTCTAGATGTTATTTATCTTGCCTTACTATGAAAGTTTTGGGCTAATTAAAGTGAGGAAAGGCAATGCTTTAAAGTAATAGAGGGATAATATTTGATTTAGTTCAGCAGCCATTCAACTAACCTTAGATTGCAACAGAAATTTTCAGAATGAGTTTGAGAAGAATATGTAACAAATATGCTCATCAATATTAAAAACATGAGAATTTTCTGGTTGCTGTCTTGGCCTTTTGGGGGATTTATTTAATGGATCTGATCTCATGTTTCTGAGTTTCTATGAGGCTGGAATATGCAGCCTTGCAAAATCCTCATGACAACTTGGAAACACATCCAAGAAGATAATTTTTTAGCTACAAAGGTTTGGACCAGGAGCAATGCCAAAGTCGCTTGCTCTGTAATCACTGTGATGATTTAAAAACATCTGCAGAGTAACTCTTGCTTATCAAAGAAAAATTAATAACTAGTAGCCAGTCATGTTCAATACAGCATGTGGAAGAGTTTATTCCAGTGGCAGTGGTGAGGAAAGGCAGTTTTGGTTAATTTTTGCAGAAGTGTAGTGGGTGTTTTCTAGAGCAATTTGTTGAGAATGCAGGTCAGTTGGGGCAGAGTATGGTATGAGAGTAGATGAGATGGCTCTGTTAAAGGAAAATGGATATGACAGTGTGGGAAAGAACACAGAAACTGTCAAACTAAGGACTGTCTTTAGTAACACTGAGTGACTTCTGGATAAGGTACAGTAGTGCCAGGCCTGAGGCTCCAGTGCTGCTGCCAGCTGGATTCCTGTCTATATACATCAGATTTTGAAAACAGAATCTTGCCCAAAGCATGTGAAAAATTTGATATATATGACGGAACAGGACTGTAACATGTGTACTATTAAACTAGTATAACCCTACCAACTGTTTTCTCCTGGAATGCAAGTGGGAGTGGTGTGCGGACAACTCACTGTTTATACACAAAGGGCTGCATTGCTTGAAAGTTTAGTGTTGCATGGTAAAAGATCATATTCCTGAAGGAAATTAGAGTAAAATAGAAGGTTTAATTTGAAAGATGAGATAGGTCAGAGTAGCTGCATTTATATGCCAGCAACTTGCAGAAATTTGTGTATTATAAAATACAGTGCCACATTTTTCATAAGAAAAAACTAAATGCTTGCTATGGAAAGCTTTTTGTTCCATAGTTCACATGTTAAAATGACATATGGCAACTTGCTGAAGAAAATCTCACCAACTGGAGATGTGATATTATATATTTGTAAAGATTTTGTGGAGATTTTTTACAGAAGTAATTCCCAGTATCTAAATACAGCTGTTGGATGAAAGAAGAGGAATGAGGGTTTTCTATTCCTCCTATTCAGCAAAAAATTATTTCTTCATATCACAACAAAGGGGCAAAGAACCTGTGTCCCAAGTAGCATTTGACTTTTCTCTTGTGCTTTATGAAAGTGAACAGTGAAGCAGCAAGTGCCTGATCCAAATCAACACCACTTGGAAAGTGCTCCAGATTAGCCTAATCCTCCTTACCAGACAAACCTCAGAAACGGGTTTGAAGAAATGAAAGTCTCCAAATGGGCACTTAATTCACTGGAATAATTGTAAGCTTTTCTCAGCGAGTGTGTTCAGAGATTTCTGACAAGTTCTGAAACGAGAACTGAAATTACAATAATTTGATGCCTAGGGGCTGCAGTGCAGCAGAGCTGAATAAATATGTGAGAAGGAGTACCCCTTCCCTGGAGCAGATATAATTTGTGAATTATACATCCTCCAATATGTCCCAGTTTCTGATTTTGAGTACCCCTGAGATCCCATGCAGGCTTCACAGGATGTCTGGCATGCAGTTTTACAGGGTGAGTGAGAAATATATGCTCTTCATGGATTTCTCCACCTGCCACCCCCACTTAAACAGGAACAAATTCTGAAGGAATACACCACGCTTTCCTGCTTCCTGCCCCTGGCACACTGGCTTAGTCTTGTGAAAGAAAATAGGCAGGGAGGGCAGGAGAGAAGCTGCTCAGGGTGTTCTGGGGTGGGCATCCCTGAAAGGAAGCAGAAAATCAACTGCAGAAGTGGTAGCTTAGTACATCCTCCAGATAAGTTTGTGATGCTAATACTTGATACATCTCTGGTTCAAAAGTTGTTTTGTTTTTAAAACAGTCTTTGTCAGGCACAAGCTGCTCCCTGCTGACAAGTGCAGGGGCCAAGGATGAGAGGCAGGCAGAGGGAAGTGTGTATTTGCACGAAGGCTCAAGCAGCGACCAAGGAGATTTAATGATCCCGAGCTTTAATGTATCTCCTGAGCCAAGGGGTAAGGGGTGCTACAAGAATCACCACACAGCTCTTTCTCACAACAAAGTTGTTAACTCAGGAGTCTCACCCCAGGCTGCATGGCTGCACTGTGGCAGAGCCAACCATGAACACAGGCAGCTAAATCCTGAGAAGCAGCATGGAAGTGTCCCCTCCTTACAGGGCCCTGACATCCTACAGCATTTAAAAAAACCTTTGTCTCATTTAATTTTTAAATTTAAATAGCTCCAAGCTCTTGGAACTCATAATAAGATATTTCATGGGTTGTCTTTTACAATCATCTTTCCACCAATTGGACTTTAGGTTATGGAACAGGAAAACATACTGCAGATAGCAGTGTATCAGGCAGGCTATTAAAATTTATGTCTTCCAAATGCTCAGTTAGAAGTAAGCAGAATAAACACATGTTATGAAACTACATTCTCAACAGAACATTACAACTGAAGAAAGTATTAGAAATTGAAAACTCTTAACCTTGTCTTGGCTGACTGCCTTGATCCCAGTATAACATGCCACCAGTGAAGATCTGTGATTCCCTGTCCCCGTTCCTGTTGAGTCTGTTCTCCAGTTCCAAAAATGAATGTGGCAGCCACACAGTCTTCCTCTGAAACCTTCCCTTTCAGACCTCCTTCTAGCAGTACTTCTGGCAAACCAAACAACAGAAAGGGATGGAACAGAGCAGCTGCAGTAATGGGGGTGGAGGTTTTATGTGGGTATGTGAAAGAGGCAATGCTTTCCCTTGGCCCTAAAGCTGTGCTATCATATTAATTCAGTTTGGTACCGTGTGAGTTTGAGATGCCTGCATTGGCAGAAAAGTGCAATATTGTGAGAACTGAGTGTGAAGTGCTGTGAACTGTTCAGATGAGACATTTTGTAAATGGGGAAAACACCTCTCAAGTTATACTCAAATGATCTTGACAGTTTCCAAGGGTTAACTCCCAACTTTCAGTTTCCTCTCTCCTTCTCTCCCTTTTTGACCTCCAAAATGACCAAGAAAGTAGAAAAGTCAGTGTTTAGAAGCATACTACACTGGCTGCTCTGGGTTTGTAGGGATGAACTCAGATTTGACTTGAACCAGTCAAGAAAAAATATCCCTCTTTTCCTTTGCAAATGTGAACCTATTATTATTTGATTGTTATTTTTTTAGCTTTGGGTTCTGTGGTGAAACAAATCTGGGTTCTGACAGACCTGTCTAAGTGACATCTTCCCATAAATCCACCCAGGAGCAGATGCAGCTCTCATGTTGGTGAGCCAGCCCTTGTCCTGTTGTGTCTTGTGACAAATGACAGGTCTGAGACTGCCAGTACGGCTGCAGACAGCAGGCCAGCCTCTTCTCTGAGGAGTGCCACAGGTCCAATTGGGTACCCTCCTTCTGCCTGGAGGGACAAAAAGGCTGGGGAGTTTATGTGAGATGCAGGGAGAGAGCTAAGCATCCTCACAGTGTTTCTGTGCTCCCCATTCCAATTGTGAGCTGCAGTTTTAAGTTACAAGCTGGAAAAGAGTAGAGGAAGGATTAATACTAGAGTCATGGCGGCTGGGCAGACCTATGGCAGTTTGTTCATACTCCTTTTAAATGCTATCGTCTTGTACACACCGAACTGGGGTTGGGCCCAAAACTGCCAATTTGCTGTACCCAAACACAGCTAAACCGACTTTTACAAATATTGCAAAATTTGAGCAGTCCTTTTATGCTCACATGACATTTTTTTTGCTGCACACAAATTTGTTGCTTGGGCCCTAGATGGCTTTTTATTCTCTGGGAATTTTTTTAAAATAGGTTATGCATCTTGACTTGCTCTATATGTGCCAGTAGTTACAGAAGAGAGAAGCTGTGTCAGATGAGCTAGCTGCTGTTCAGAGTGCAACAGCTGCTCTTGGGTGGTTCTTCCTGAGATCTGGGTGCACTGCGTCTCTGCAGATGTCTTATTAAGAGTTCTGACCTCCTTTCCTCCTTCCTCCAGTTTAGATTTTGAACACTTCTTTATAAAAGTGAATTTCTCGCCAGTACTACAAAGCCAGTATTATGGTCTATGAGTAAAAAAATTCCCTACTTGTATTAATCACACATCTGAAAACTTCTGAAAAGTAATGTGTCCTGTGATTCTGTGTGAATCTTTTGTGGCAGCAACCAGTAAAAAAATGCCAGGAATTTGGCAATCCTTTTGCAATGTTTATAGTTGCCTGTTTTCCACTCACTGGGGAAAAGCAACGCTTAGGGAACTTCTTGACTCTATCCTCTGTAGCAGAGGGAATGGAATACAAGGTGGTTAAACTTGCATTGTAAGCAATCCTAGATTTTTAAAAATAGATCAAGTGTTGTCTCCCTGATAGTTACCGAATTGGCTGCTCCAGTCACTTACCAGTGAGAGGGAGGCTATCAGTGCTTGAAAGTCTGGTGGGTTAGCAAGAAATCAAGAGACAAATGAGCTCTCTGACCCAGAAAGTTTTAAAAATTCCCCTGACCCTTATATCAAGAGAATTCATTCTTGAGCCTGGAAAAAGCTCTCTACAAGGAGCTGGCAGTTTAAAAACACTGAAGCTGAGCTCCTCAGACACAGCTGCTCATTACTGGCTATTTTGTTTCACAGTCTTCCCTCCAACACAGTTCAAGTTTCATGATGGTTTCAACAAGCCCTTGGAAACAGCTGCTGCATTTTAACAGAAGACTCCTGCTTTCTTATGCTGCTGAGCTTTCCCTTAGAGCAATTGACAGAATGGCTAATTTAAAAAAAAAACCCAAACAACATGGTGTTTCATCATTTCATTTTCAGAATATGATTTTGGGACCAGTCTAAGCTAATTGAACTTCCTCTTATGACACTGGGATTGACAGTATTTATAGCAACCTAATTTAAGTTTTCCCTCCCCCAAATGGATATGCTGTTAGTACTAGAGTTTAAAGAAGTAGTTGGATCTCCCACCAAGCTGTTATCTGGTCTAGAAGTGGTTCTCAGGCACCTGCTGGAAGACAACCTTGTACTCTCAATAATAAGTTTGCTCATCTTCAACTGCTCTGGAATTTCAGTCTATTGGTAGAAATTAATGTGTGCTGCAGGACTATGGATTTGTGAAGTTAAAAGTTATTTTTAGGTGCTTCTCGTGGCTGTGCTGTGAGTAGCAGGGAAAGTTTTTGCACCTTATTATTATGAACATCCCTCCACTACTCATATCCACCTGCTGCTCCCCAAACTTCATTAAAAATGAGTTAGGCTTCCTTGGTGTAGGTGTTTTCAGACTCCATGTTTGTATTCTCAAGTCTTTCATGGTACCCAACACAAAACTTGCTTGTAGGTAAAATAAAAAGATAAAACAATACTTGGTCAACAGGATTTCCTGTCATAGATTGAAACAGTTCAGAAGATGGTCACAATATCATCATCTGCATTTTGTTAATGAGCCTCTTCATCTCCCTCATCTTTTCAACAACGTTTTACCATCCACCTGTGACTGTAGTTTCAGAAGAATAAGTCCTGCTGACATTTTATGACCTTAATCATAAAACAGGAGATTTTCATGGACTCTTCACAAACCTATAGAAGAACTTCTAGATGGTAAAACAAAATAATTCCAAATTGTTCAGTATTTTGTGTACAAAACCACAGAATTTTATTTAAAAAATGTCTTTATAACTCCTCAGTTTTCTGACTGAAAGCAGCAGTCATGCTGTTTTATTCACTTTTCTTGAATGCTTCCACATTCACAAAGGAGAGTGAAATGGCTGCTATCAATGGTGTAATAGTAGCCAGCAAAATCTTTATACTCTAAAAAATTTCCACTAACTGTCCGGCCAAATAGTCCTTAATTCTACTTCCGTGGCTTTTGAGGAAAATGATGCTGAGAGCTGTAGCCACAACAAAACTTACATGTCTTGTCTAAGCTTCATGACATGGCCAGAGGTAAAGGATCAATATTTATTACTCACTCCTGAGGTGTGCTATTCAGTTGGTTTCCTTGTTGTTGTACAGCTTACATCAGTACAAGGCAGTTCACCCATATGGAAGCTATGTTTTAGCCATCACCCATTAGGTAATCCCAGCACCAGAATCTGTATTGCTCAACAGGGGTATACACTGAAATCCCACATCTGTGGAGAACTGCTGAGTCTTCCTGTGAAGATGCAGATCATGCCAGAAACACTGCTATTGTCCAAGACAACAAAATCCAGTTACATACTTCATTAGTCCCTCCCACACACCCAGATGTTATTGGGCACATGTTTGTAAGTGGCAGACAGTATTCCTGCAGCCTGCTGAACATTTTCTTTATGACAGCAATAAGTCTAAACCAAAGCCCTTAGCTGCATCAGGCTCTGATCAGGACTGTAAAGCAGCAAGATAGAATTGCACAGGGCTGAGACTGTTTCTGCTTTGTGCTAAGAAAGAGCAGACCCAGTGTGTGTTTCTTACTCTAGCTGCCTGTCGTGAAGCTATGGAAGGCTTAATTCTTCTCAAGGATCTCTCCACTATTTAGTGGTACTGCGGAAAAAAAAAAAAGTCTAGTTTATGCCAGAAGATAGTTCCCAAAGGAACTCACTGCCAGTGTAGCCAGAAATGAATTTTATTCCAGTGTAATCATAGCCAGAATTATCACTGCTTGAACAAGTTTAGACTAAGGCAGTTATTTGTTTAGGAAGATAGAATAGCATTCAGTAATAAGTATATCTTTTAAAATATGTGATTTTTGCACCTGCCTAAGAAATACACTATTTCTGACCTACACTTTTTGAGGTGCAATTTTGGAATTGTAGTGTCAAGATGAACCTCCTTTGGTTTTGCTCTCCGCCTTCTCCCTGCCTCCTCCTTCACCAAGGTCTCATGTCTGAAAGCACTTCGTTACCTTTTTCTTCCTTATCTCATACAGGAAGCACAGAGAAAAAGGAAGACATCCTTAAAGATTTTGGTCCATATCTCATCTGAAGCAAAGGGTTTAGGAGCTAAAAATGCACTGCTTTTGATTCTAAATGGTATTCCATTAAATTTAAAAGAAGTTTTTTGTTGAATTCACACAATTTTGAAAGAAATATGTCTGGAATGTTGTATACTACACTGGTGTCAGACGCTAAAGAGCACAAGCTGAGTGTCTTTAGATATGTGTGATACTGGCTGAGGCTGCCTGTGACACCGATGTACCAGGGAATAGGAGGCCACAAGAGAAACAAGCACAGTTGTTCCATGTTTTGTTTGCCATCACTGGATCTTCACATTAATTCTTGGTTGTAGTCAGACTTGCATCTTGCTCTACAGCTGCCAAAGTAATGCTTCATATGAGAAGTAGAGGACTGCTCTCTACAAGGAAGACTGCAGCTAATATTTATTTGGCAGTATGATACTTGAATTTGCTTTGCAACAGGATACTTAACATTCTTACTGAGTATGTACTTAATATGAACTACATATTTTCCTTTCAGCATTAACTTATTTCAAAAAAACCCAATTCTGCAACACAAGTGGATTTGATTATACCATCTTGGCTTTCAATCACATTTGAGAGAAACGCCATTTCACTGTCAGAGAATACAGTTATTAAGGCATAACTATTTATTTTCATGTCTAATTTCACCTTATCACTAAGGGCTGATTTTTTCCTTTTGTTCTCTGTTATTGTTCACCTAGGTGTTTACCTCCAAGATTTATTCAAGTGACTGGAAGGACAGATGACCTTTCCTCTTTCTGCAACATATTTTGATAGCAGACAAAAGAAGGCTCCCATTTCAAGACGTCATGCAAGAGGATGTCTGTCTTCTTTATGAGTTGTACTACTAAGCAACTATGCCTCTTGCAGTGCTGGATGTCTTGGATTTGTTTTGGAGAAAAAAATAACAACAAACCACCATCCACCCTGTCCCTTCCTATTTTCTTCACTAAATCTCTGTGAAATGAGATGCTTACAGTGCCTCAAGTAAAATGTGACATATTTAAGAGAATGGGGAATCAGTATCTGCAAAAAGAGTAGCAGATGATTCAAATACAGTTCAATTTTAGTTATTTATGGAGTGTCAATTGTGTTGAAGCTGATCAAATTAGACAATAGTATTTTTGCCTACACCACAGGCAGCAGTTTCACTTGTTCACAGACTACATATAATAATTAAACAGACAGTATGTTCAGAATTCAGGGGGGTGTGCTGTTACTTAGGGAAGCAAAGTACTTAACAAATATTACAATATGTGAACTATCAGGAAATTTGATAGAAGCTAATGCATTCTCTAAGCTCTAAAATTAAGCTGCCTATTTATGTACTGGCATATGGATTTAGGAGCTATATCTGGAGTCTTTTAAGGCCAACATAAAGAAGTCAAGATTTATCCACAAACTTACACCCAGAAATGTGCGACCACCTAACTGTGTATGAAGACTAATACTAACTCCTGCTAACAGCATTGAAACTTTGAAGTTTATTTACTGTGTTTAGGAAAATCAGGGTGTACTTTATATTCACCAAGAATTTGGTTTATTTATTGGCATCCATTTTTTCTACAATTATTTTTCACACAGCATCATCCAGTCAATTTTTTTTCAATCCATGGCAAATAAAGACTAGACAGGTGTTCAGATTTAATGAACTGGTGTCTTAAATAAAAGCTGTTGTGGAAAGAAAGTCATAAAGAGGAAATTTTATAACTGATCTGCCAAAGTAATATTTACAAGATTTTTATTTCCAGTGAAGAACTAATGCTAACTGTTTTTTGGGAGAAGAATTTTGGTCTGTTTTAGTTCCTGCATCTATGAATGTAATGTACATCCTATGGATTGGAGTAACACAGGAGTAGTGACTACAGAACTGTGGAGTTATGCTGCAAAATAGTAAGTCACAGACCTGACTGCCAAGATGTGCACAAAAGGTTGAGAATTGGTAGTAATACCTGTACATTTTTTTTTCTTCAGTTATGTGTGTGCAGTAAAATATCTGACAACATAGTTATTGAAGAAGTGTTTATTGAATATAAGTGTCTGGGAGGGCACTACTATGGTGTGGGTTATCTTCTACTATGAAACCACAAATTTAGGGTATTTGGTAGCGTGGAGATGAGGGAGGAAGAAATGAAAATCTTTGACTTTCTTGTTGTCAGGCTAGAGACAGCTGCACAGTTTATATCCCTTTCATTACCTAGCCTTCAAATCTTCTGTGGTTCTGTGATCTCTAGACAGGATAGGTTGAGGTGTCCTACCATTACAGTGAACATACATATACTGAAAAACAGAATGGATAGCTAATATCATATTATGTGGAGAAGAAATCAAAGCATCAGTGATAAAAGTGGGCTGAGAGCAGAAAGTAGGCTTCTTTATGTGTACATGAGCAAATGTTGGTTTGCTTTAGTGTTTATGTGGATAGGTAACTGGCCTGAAAAGCTGTGTTATAAGGTAGTCAGGGTCTGCTTATTCCTTGCAAGAGCTAGATCCTCAGGCATTTTCTGTTGGGCAACCAATTTTGTGGTTCCTCCACTCAAGGAAATGCTTATCTGTCAGTCCTTGTGAATTATGTGGAAGGTGTTGAGTGATGTGCTTGGAGAAATGTGGAGGGGTTTGAGTTTGGGGTTTTGTTGACCATTTTTTAATTGGCTTGGTAGAGAGTTTGGGATTTTTTTGTTTGTTTGTTTGTTTGTTTGTTTGACTTTATCGTCCTGACTGTTTTGGAATATTACACCAACTTTCTTGCAACAGAAGACACATTCTAGTCTTTTAGACCAGTTTGTAACAACCAACCTAAAACCAACTCTCTGAAGCTTGGTAAAGTTACCAGCTGTGCAGATCCAGCTACACATGAGCCGAAAGGTTGCTGAGGTTTAGAAGCATCCATGAGAGCTCCCATTTGATTAAGTTGACATTCAGCACCTATTCATCTTCAAGACTGACCTATGGCCAGAAACCCCCCCTCTTTTTTCTCTCACATCTATACTAAAACTTGCAAGTACTTGTAAAGAAAGTCCAGATATCACAAAAGGATTTCCCAATATTATTCTCATCTTACTGGCAACGTACTTTTAATCAACATAGACTCCTCTTTTTCCTTTTCCAGCTTCATCTGTTGCTACAAGCATTTTTGTATTGGGTTCTGTGGAACTCTCCAGGGAAGTTTGCCACTTATTTGGTCTCTGGCTGCCTTCTCTCAGGGGGAAATAACTGTGCAGGGCTGTAAGAACTGGAGCTCTTGGGTGAGAGTTCCAAAGCAAATAGAGAAATTGCAGAAACTCTCAGGAATTTAAGAACAGAAGAAAAATAGCAAAGGTTAACTAGTCAGGTAAATTCATTTTAGAAATACATTTTTTTCATCTTAAATCTTGCAGACAAGTTGTCTACCGTCTTAGCTTTTTATTTATCTTTCTCAATGCTAGATAAAGAATGGTCTTCAAATTCTTATGGTATTTGGTACCCACACAGGTCAGTTGCTGTGGCCAAGGAAGTTACAGCGGATGTATATAGAGACCTCAAACCTTGAAACCTACATAATATGGAAAGTGAGGAAAACTCCAGGGCACAGAAGAGCACAGAAATCCAAAGCCTTAATAAAGGTTTTCAGATTTTTTGCACTATAACTTGATGGAGTCAAAGAGGTTACTTTGGACAAAAGATAGCTTGGGCCAAAGGCACTATCTCAGTACAGTGTAAAAATTGTACTAATAAAATTAATACACTGACATATCAGCCTTTTTAATTTAAAAAACCCAACCCAACCCCCCCTCCCCAGAAAAACCTCCAAAACCCAAACAAGAAAAAAAGGCAGGAACTGTCATGACAAAAGCTTTGGCTATGTGAGAGTTGTGCACTTCCTTGTTTATCCTGTGTGACCCTGACTGCCAAGGTTAGGTGTCAAGGATTTGCAGGCAATGTATCTGAAAGGTTGTCTTTTTGATATGCAGATTCCATGCACTTAGCAGAGAGCTGCCAAGAGATTGCTGGTAGAAATACTGGTAGAGCAGCAGATGGCCTATGAGCTTAGGGGTCCAGTCTAGATTGAAACCTTGAAATTCCATGATAGTTTCACAGGGCAAACTTTGTGGATGAGTTTCCCCCACGCTTTTAAAGTTCTATAGACTGAAATGCATTTGAGAGAGAGTAGGAATTGTCTAACCAGAGTAAACTTACTTTGCCTTATTGTCATTACAGATCATCCACAATACTAGTAATAAAGAAAACAGAGAAGAGTGTACTGCATCTGATGTTCACATCTATTGATTTCAAGAGCCTGTTGCTTTATTATGCTGCTTTCTGTTTAGTTCTCTGGCAGATGTCACATAGTTTGAAGCAGAGTGAGCAAGGTAACTGCAAAGATGAATAGATTTGTGTAAATAAATGTGATTTTGTATACCTCAAACAAAATCCAGAGAAGTAGTCTTCTGTTACTGAAGGAAAAGAACTAATAAAATAATAAATACCTTACATTAAGTTAAAAAAAACCTTAAGGGAAAAAAAGAAGTTGTACATAACTATCAGAAAGCAAAAGTGCAGAACCTGAAAGGGCAACTGGTGAAACTGCCTATCTTCAATTCTGGCTCCTCATGGGACTAGTCTTGAAAGTGCAGAATCATTCTACTATTTCTGGAAAAAAAAAATTTGTGTTCATTCTTTCTGTTATAGAAGAACTTTTAAAGTAATTATCCTTTTGCTTCCTCTTTTAAAAATGCTATAGGCTTTTTTTTTAACATCTCTTTCTTTCCCACAAAACCAGACTGGGGACAGGAAGAGCTCAGGACTAACTTCAAACGAGGTATTTAACAATGGCATTAGTTCTCAAACTGTTTCTGGCACTTGCATCATTGACCTGCTTGCTCTCTGTCTGGTTTGCTTTCAAACCTCACCAGAAACAGCTTTGTATTTTTTTTTGTAATGTTACACTTGCACAATGTTGCCTTATTGCAGAAGTTCAGACTGTCTCTGACTCACAGAGGAAGGAACTTAGCACCAAGCCGCCCAGAGCTCTTCCCAGAAAATAAGGCAAGAAAGAGGGTGTAGGAAAATATGTACTTGCTACTTTCTACAGGGACCTGAGCCCAGTTTTCCTGTTTTCTGAGAGAGAGCATCCTGCTACTGAAAAAATGAAGTTGATGAATGGGTAGCTATTATAGCATGTACTCAGAAAGGAGCAAGAGAAGAAATCTGTTTGCTGGGGCTTGCTCTAAGTATCTTTTTATTTCAATCCTCTGAGGGCACAGAGAAAATTAGGCAGCTAAACATTTCAGAAATGAAAAATACTTTTTTCCTACAAATGTCATTGCTACCCTGCTTTGGGGTTAATTCAAATGTTCCTCCCCCCATCACCTGCCTGAAAAAACAAAAGGACATGTCTGTTTACAGGTGTGGGTGATGTTCATCCATACCTGATAGGGTAGAAATCAAATCTCAGTGAAAAAGAGTGGTATTCCCTATAAATTACTTCGGATAAATACTTCATTTTTCTCAGAAACTTCCCTTCCATATGAGAGTTATCTAGCAGAAATTCCAGGGCTTACAACATAAAAAATTTATTGCTATCAAGTTTTTCTGACAGTCATCTTGGAAGTTATTTGGAACAATAATACACATGGAGCTTCAGGGAAGCTTCTGGCTCTAAGTGAATTAAACAGAGTAGTGGGAAAATGTTTCTTCATTCACAAAATCAAATCACCACATTCTTTGCTGGGCTCCTTTGTGCAGCTGCTTTGTACCTAGCCTTGTTGCTCAGCCTTTTGCACTTGTCCGTCACTCAGCTGAACTGAGCCAGAACTGTTCAAATAACTGTGGAACATGAGAAATGAGAGGTGTGCTACTCTGTAGCTCCTTGCAGGGCAAATAGCATGAGTCACAGGAGGTAGAACTTCCTATCATGAATCATGCATCCAAATGCCACCAGTGAGTATCTGGCTGTTTCATACATGTGTAAGAAATATTTTCTCCACCAATGATTTTTTTTTGTCTAGTCCTTTTTGAATACCATATACTACAGCTGCAGATCCTTGAGCAGAAAGCTGATGGGGAAGTAGAGGTTCGCATGAGTGAAAAGTGGGCAACAAAGAGATGCCCTCATGCTGCTACCAGACACCAGACTTTGTTGCACTGTCTGCAGATATGGCCTATATTCCTCTCCATGGCAGATGTGGACGTAGCCTGCAAGGAAAAACTCAAATGTATCCACAGTCCACTAATAGAGAGGCTGAGGATCAAACCCTCTCTGTCCTATTTTTACCTCTCTGAAATTAATTGCACAAATTATTTGAAAAGCCTACCTGCTTTTTGCCCATCTCTCTTCTGTTTCCCTTCAACTGAAAAAAGTATCTGCAAATCTGGAAATGCACATATTCATGCTGCTGTATCACAGTAATTGCTTCAAATTGAAAATAAGTGTAGCTGAATTACTAAATGCATTTTATAGGCGGAAGAAAACAGGGTAAAAAGGTAGGAAATATAATCCTAAATATATAAGATCTGTAAAAGCAATCTATTTCTTATGTTCAATTTTTGTGTTCATTTTTATGCACCTGATAACTGAAAAAAACATGACCTAAATTCCTGCCACTGATCTTTCGATAACTGAACAGCCTCCACTGCATATAGATTGCAACTAAAAAGTCTGAAAGGACAGAAGCTCTTCCACATGTTCTTCCATTATTTTCCAAAGTATCTTGGGAAATCATGGGAAAGCCTCTTCTCTCCAGACCTGACTGGGGATGATGTCCTGAGCTCAGTGGAAGGTGTTATACATACCTGGTATGGCTGACCAGGTGAATTCAATGGGCATAGGTATTTTCTGTCATGTCTGTGGAACTGGCTGGGCAGCAGTGCCAGCTGAGCAGCCTCAAATCAGTGCAAGGGTACTGAATCTTGTAGCAAGAAGTGCTTTCAAACATGTTGAAAACACCAGAATTGTGATGTGTTTGATCCACCATTACTAGCCATACTGACTGAAAGCTCTGTTTCAAAGAAATCCAGTGAAACAAGGCGGTTTGCAAGCACATTTCAACCTGGGGACTGTTTTCTGAACTTGTGTGGTTAGGAGTCAATCTACAAGTCTTTTGTCTCATCATCATGCAGTACAAGTGAGACTCTGAACTCCAGCCAACACAGACTGGGCTAATTGACAGCTCTTCTTCTGCCATTTATTTATTTATTTATTTATTTATTTATTAAAGTAGATGTAATGTTTAACCACCTAGAAGCCAAGTTCCTAAATCTCATTGCCAAGCCAGAACACTTTCCTAAGGTTTATCCCCCTTGAATCCTGGTAATTGGTGCTGGTGGAGTGTTGCTGGTTTCTATCTCGAAAGCAAGTTGTTCTCTGAAAGAGTCCTACTGAGTGGTACAGCACCGTCCTTGCCCCCAGTGGAGAAGCAGACCCCGTGCTTTCTTCGCAGCAGTAGCACAGCCTGTCATAATGGGTGACATCACGTTTCAGATGTGATAAGAAAAGCATATTTCAGTCTATAACACCATTTAAGAAACAGAAGAATGTAGCGATACAGTGGTGTGGGAGGAAGAACAGAGGTTATATGCTGCTGCCCCATTGAGGGGCCTTGGCCACCTTCAGGTTGGGTCTTGCTCTCTCCAGTAACAGGCACTGGGCCAGTGGCCTCTCAGTGGCCCCAGGGTCACCTCCTACCAGATCAGTCCCAGCAGCTGCATACCAGAGATGCTGACAGAGGCAACCACAGTTCCCAGTGCTCAGCAGCTGCTGGAGGAAAATGCATAGAGCAAAGGGTTGAGGCTGGGTTAGCACAACAGAGGGAGTGGCATGCACCCATGCCTCTTATCCTACGTGCACTCATTTGTGCTAAGTGGTGTTTGCGGAAAAAAAAAAAAAATTGAGCTCTGATTGTTACTATTTTATTACCTAGGGTGCCATATTATTTGAAACTGCAGGTTAAGTTAAAGGGTGGCCCCAAGATAGATTTCTTTTTCTCCTACATGCATGTCAAGTTCATGTGCTTATCACGACCGTTCTTCCTCCATCAGGAAAACTGATCTGCCACACCTCATTTTGTGCAGATTTGTGGTACTGAGCACACAGTGATGTGTTTTAAGTTCCAAACTGCTCCTGAGATATATTTTTGATTTTTGTGTGAGACCACTTGAAACCTCATCTCTTGCAATTTATATTAGCCTGTGGAGGCTAAGGACCTGTCTTTTGAGAGAATAATCTAGCATAATCTCTTCCAGGCCTTCTCCACATTTCTATTAGAGTTTGGAGTCCTTTGTTAAAAGAAACTTGCTTTATTTCTGTGTGATGATCAGCCTTCATATTACTCTCACATTTTGAGAACTTCTCATATAAGGTGATAAGCTAGTATTAAACACATACAGTTTGCCCCTATAATTCATTGTCAGAAAGTGTAATTGCACAGTCTCTTACACTTCATTGCTCCCCATGAATTTTACATCTGGAGCGAGGCTTCACTTAAACCTTTCCTAAGCTCTGAAGCCTCTGGCTTGCAATTTGTCTACTCAAACATTTTAACTCCATTATTATTCCTAGTGCTATATGATGTTTGGTCATTTATCTGGACTGGAGCTGCTTTTTTGTTAAGAGACCTGCTTTGCTGTAATCCACATAGGAGAATATGCATCTCCTCTTTAGACTCAAGGTACTTTGAAATTCAGGTTAGAAAGGGAACAGTAGGTCAGAATAGGCATACTCTTAAAGTAGAACCTCTTAATCTAACTAAAAGCTTGTAGCTCGCTTCATGTATAATTGAAAACAGTATAGATTCTCCTAAATACTTGAAGATACTAATGGGCTTAAGCGAATCTGACTGAAAGGGAAGTCAGCATAAAGCTTCATTCTCCATCTGATTTTGTTACTTGCCATGCTAGTTTGCAACAGGTTCAAGATCTTGGCTTATGTTTTTTCTTTCACTGACACCACGTTGCATATCCTTCAATGTGCAGAAAAGCTTTGAAGTCCTCTGCAAGAGAATCTTCTTCATATAAAGGCCTGAAAATTATTGATCTAATAGAGCTTCAGCTATATCACTGTAACGAAGTCTAATATATGGCAGTATGTTGATGCTAATTCTGGTAACTGCCTCCATTTCAGCATGTCAACATACACTAGTCCAGACCACTCCGCACCTGCTCCGTCCATGTGCTGTACTGTCCAGCTGTAAGCAATTCTTGGCAGGGAATCAAGTGTCTGCACTGGGCTTGATGCTGTGCTAAGCCGTAAGTCTTGAGCAGAGTTGGATAAATTAACACAATCTTCCTCTCCTATTCATTATTATGAATAGGAGATCATCTTGCACACCAGGCTGCTCTTGAGAGATGGGACTTTTTGCTCAGTGCTGTGCTAAGTCCCCCTATAGTGAGAGAAACCTGTTCTTTCTGGAGTGAATAAAACCCCGTGATTTCTGGACCAAAGCTGATGTGCAGTGAGGCACTCAGGCAAGTCAGAGCCAAACCTATGCACGCCTGACAGGAAAGAATCTTTTAAGTGTCTCTTTTTCTTTATTCTCTCAGACATGGAGGGAGTCGAGATCTTAAGGATACCCCTTAAAAGGTATATAATAAAAAGGCTAACATACATTATAGCTTAGTTTTCTTTGAATTTGTGCTAACAGATACAGGACCACATTCATAAGCCCTAATTGACAGATGTAGGTTAATTTTATTATGCACGTATAAAGTTCTGTGTACATAAATTTCCACACACATAAATGTTGGCTTTGAGTGTGTGTCAGCTCCACCTCAGGACTGTTCAGACATGGCAGTGCTCTTCCCAGGCTAGGGCTGGCTCGTATCTGGGTAGCCAGGAGTGCTGGTTAAAATTTGTGTCCGTTTCTACCTGAGCATTTAGATATGCTGATGCAGAGGTGGAATTCTGAAAGTAACACACATGAGTGTTAGCTCCTTCCTACCTTCCCCTCTATTTCGTTGCTTGTCACCCCTTAATAATTACTTTGAGTGTGGACTAAAAGGGCAAAAAGACTTTAAGGACTTTGATTTAAAAAAAGAATGGATATGACCAAAAAGCATGGCAGATGGAGAGCACACACTTACTAACCAGAAAACCTCCCATGGATAAAACTTACAAAGAATTTTTCATAACTTTTAGTTAGGGGAAAAGAGTTTTCAAACAATTTTAATTTTTAGTACTGATAAGGGTTACAGATTTTATTCTGAACTTTAGACACATTGAACACCTTTTATTCTTTTATGCTTAGATATGCTTTTAGTGTGCGGCATATCAATTTGAATGTTTACATATGATCTGACATGGAAAGAGTCTTACAGTTTGTAAAACAGTATGCTTACCACTTATCTTTGCTCTAATGATGACAGTGATTCCAACCCAGTCTGGGGAGCCAGAGTTTTGAAATAGCTCATAAGGTATGGACCTCCAGAAGGCTTTTAGAGCTCCTAAGATGGATGCCAAACTTTTAGATAGTAAATCTCTTTCCATATTAGATAGATCCTTATGGAGCAGCAGGAGGTAAAGAAAAGCTGAGTTGCACAAGTCCATCTGGAAAGATATGCAGGCTTAAAATCCATAATGATTTACAGAATCAAGAATTGCAGAGCATTTGCAAGCATAAATCATATGAATGTATTATTCTGATTCTGCAAAAAACCTAAATGTAAGTAAAAAGTACTATTTAAATCAATGCATTTAATCTTAAGCGTCATGAACAGGTCTATTTGTGATGTTAATTTCAGTCCTTCTGAGCAAGGTATCTCTGCTCGGTGTCTTTAAAAAAGCAGACTAGCAACAAGACTCCCAAGAAACTGACAAATGGAATCAGTGTCTGGAATGTAGTGAAAAGGAGGAGTTTAATAGCAACGGAAAGCAGAATTTTCCTACTGGTGAAACTAAGGCAAGAGGTGCATGAAGCTTTACAGTTGTAACATGGTAAATATGCCATATGCTTCGAGAAAGACTCTTTGTAAACAATCTTTCAAAGAAAAGTCTACATTTAAATATACAGTTTCCAAGATATCATAATGATATGTTTTCCTTTTGATGATCATATCTGTTGACAATGATAGAGCTAAAATTTTGGAAATAAAAAGTCAGTAAGGTTGTGGTACTACAAAAGTCAGACGAGGGAAGACTAAAAGGAGTTTAGTGTCAGGAGTAAGAAAATCAAACCAAGAGTGCTTTGTGCTCTCCTGAATAGAAGTTTATATCTGTCCTTTCATATAGTGTATCCCCATGCAGCACCTTAGTGCTGAAATCAGGTATTACGAGAAAAAAATCATTTGTGCTGAAAATGCAGATAAAATATCTGTAGTGAGCTTGAAGGTAAATTAAGATGTAGAACTGGAGTATTACATGGTGACATCATTTGTTTTTTGCTTTAAAAAGAAAGAAAGGAATCCAAAATAATTTGGCAGGTTGTTACAGAATGCTACTGATGGAAATAATCCTGATGCATCTCACCATTGCAAAAAGCTGTGGCAATAATATTAAGTTTAGGCTCCTGAGTCCTAGTGAGTAAAAGAATTGGAGAGGTCAAAGATGACAGCTGCTCTTTCACAACAGAAATAGCTAGCTCAATACTTACAGCTAGATCTTAATTCAAATTGACAGATTGACAAGAATTTTCAAAGTGTAGCTACAGTTCTTAAAAAACCCAGTTGTGCAAAAAATGGGTGTTATACATATATTAAAAAGATGTAAACAATGAAAGAGCTAGTTCAAGCTGACAGGAGAAAAAGGAATGTATTCAAGCTACAGAAAGTGTATTTCACATTCAATGTCAAGAAAAGTATTCTAAACTAAATGCAAAAAAGGAGAAAAAAAGAATTCTAAAACTTGACTATTTAATTCCAATATTATTAATCACTACTGGCCTTATGACCACTCACAATCTCATGTAGTTAAGGACTGCACTAGAAAAGTATTAGCACTATATAATATCCCCCTTTTCCTTTGGAAATGAACTCCATAAAAACAAAAGCAGAACTGCAAATACTATGCATACTGCTTGTTATTTCCAGTCACAAAATACCAGTCTGCAAATAAGGCACGCCAAAGGCATGCAACTGTCCTGCTCCAGGGGGAAAAATACGCAAACTCATCATTTTTCTCAAGGACATAAAAAGTTGGAGAAATTCTTGACCTTTTAATAAGCATGCAATACCTCTGGATGTCACTTATACATTCATCATTTATACATTCGTAACACCAGAAAAGAAGATCCTTTAATTTAAATAGGCCTAAAGTATCTGCTGTTTTTCAGATTATGTATTTGGTTTGGGGAATTCTGGTTACTGGAAAGAACAGCTTTTCTGTCTTGCCCAGCAGGGCTTTGCCCTGACTTCTTGCATTACTCTTTCCTGCCTGTCCTTGTTGACCAGAAGTCACAGTGTTTCATGGAGCAATGTGCATTTCCTTCAACGTGCAAGTTGGTTACTTCTAGGCAGACATAATATTACTTAGAAACAGTCAGCCATGTCTACTTGTTTAGCTACAGATGTCACCCTTGTCTGTAAACTGGGGGAGAGGCAGACTGGACTGGCATATTTTGTAAATAGCAAGTACTAAAAAATACCTCATAAAGTCAAATAATTTCCTGTTTATAACTAGGAATTGTGAATATAAGTTGCATCTTCTGAGCATTTAAACTTACCTAGTTTTGCTACTCTGGAGCATAAACCAGGAGAAATGTCAGTCAAAACCTTTTCACCAGTGCCTACTGGTGACTATGCTTTCTGATTTGTTTTCAGGGTTTTTTTACTTTTTTTTTTGTTTGTTTGTGGTTTTTTTTTGTTTTTTGTGGTTTTTTTTTGTTTGTTTTTGTTTTTTTTTTTTTTTAATAAAGTAGGAGACCTTATTTTTATGCACGAAAATAAAGTACTATAGATACCCTACTGTTGTAACTCCAGTCTACAGCTGGCTTTTTACAGATTTTGGAAATATTGCTAGAAGTGTTTTGCTAAGCTTGACTGCATAGCAGGAAACATGGGGATTACCCAAACATAATGTATACAGAACACTGTGCTGCCATCACACAACCGTGTATACTATGTGTGTCAGTCATTCACTCCAGAAACACAATGAAAGGAGTGGAAAAAGTAGCAACCTAACACTTTCAAAACCCAAATAGCATTATTAGGAGACTTCTGGCTGAAAGTGATGCTTTCGATCTGGACAAACTTACCTGGCATAGTTATGTGACTCCGAATAAGTAAACAGGACTTTGCCTGTAGTTTTTGAATGCCAGTAGCTTTACAAATAGTCAGTTTAAAAGATCATTGCCATGGGCATTGCATAAATAATTTTATATACATAAATACATATGTATATAGATATTATCTATGTGCATGTGTGTACCAATGCATGTTAAATAAAAGCCCTAAGAATATTTTAAAAACCCATAGCCTACTCCAAGACTTATATTCTAGGATAAACTATATTTTTAATTAATCACTTCAGAAATTGAAGCTGTCAGTGACCTTTTAAAATGACTATACATATACAGCACACTGTTAGATTAATATCAATTTTTTTTCCCCCTCCACTGCAAGCAAAGTTTAGACAGTTAGCTTTCATACTGAGAAATTATTATTAAGCTTCAATTTAGCTTCTTAAAAGTTCACAATTAGGTCTTTTGATTGTTATTTTTTTTTGGTCATTAGGTCCAAGTAATCAAGTAACTATGTGCAGAAATTAACCTTTTTATTATACTAGATTATGTATTGTAGTAGTAAAGCTTGTTTGAAGTGCATGAATAAAAAGTGAAATTACAGGAAGAACAATCTAATATAGCAATAATAGGTGCATTCACTGTGCATTTGAGAGGAGGAGGGGGGAAAAAAAGAAGAGTTTTCACTCATTTTGGCCTAAAATCTGTTCAGGTTTCCAGGATTCTGACATCAGAACCCAGATAACACTGGCTAGAACCATAGGGCTTTACAATAAAAGCTAAAATATTGACCATATGATGGCAAAAAGTCTTTATTTTGCGGTTAACTTATTCTCTTCTAGCTACTCTCTGATGAAGTTGGTGGTGCTGTGGAGGATGATCTCCTTCTTCTTGACAAAGATCGTGACCGTTCAGCACTGTAGGCAACATGCTTATCGTAATTTTGTATCTGAGCCTCGAGGAATTCCCTCTGTTGCTGGCTGATTGTCTGGCTAATCACTCCAGGAAGAGCTTGAATGCTACCAATTAAAGTTTCCAGTTTAGTTTCCAGAGTAACAATTCTCTTCTCAAAATCTTCACTTCTTTCATTTAAGTCAGAAATCATGTCATACATGATGTTTTGAGTCTGAAAGCAGAAGGATGTAAGTAAAGGTTTAGAGAGACCTTACAAGTATTGCAACAAGTAGCACAACTCTACAAGGGTTTGTAAAAGAGGATATGAGTATTATTACAATAGATAGTCTTGTGAAATAATTTTCCCTGTAGATTAAATTACAGTAGACTAAGCTTTCTACTAGATTTCTTGAGCAGAAATGTAATGCCTTTTAGTAGCACTTCAGATTTCAAAGTTGAAATCAATTAAAAACCAGACCTTTTGTGGAAATTCAGGTGCTTGGGAGTGCACCAGGTGAAGCTTTTTGAACAGTCAGTGGAAGCCACCAGGGGACTGAAGGCTCCAGTGATGTGCTCCATCCTTAACTGTTCTTGAGTCTTAAACACCTTCGTTCTTGAAAGCAGAGCACAAATGTTGTTCACTGGCTTTCTCCCTAAACTGAGCAGGTTTTCTTGGATTGGCAGTAAGAGGAATCCAGTGCATTGTTTTTGAAAAGTAGTGCAAGGAGTAAAAACTCAATTGTATGCTTTTCTACTTCTGCATTTCCAATCTATCTGGCCTCTACAAAACACTGTTTGGATACAGCAAATATATACAGTGTACTTTAAAATGACACAATGGTCAGTAAAAATGTAATCTGAAATGTGTTATTTCATAGGGACTTGGAACTGGTTAAAAAAAATGGCTAAATGTCTGCCTCCTACAGACTGAGACTTCAGATTATTTAAACTAGAGTAAAAACTGGATGTAATTCAGTAGAAAAAATGGTTGAAATTTATGAACCATCCAAAGGAAAGGAAAATTAATTGAATGACTACCTGAAGTGTAAACCACTTCAGTATCAGGTGAGTGTTATAACCCATTTCTCTGCCTCCTGTTTCAGGGTGCTAGCATCATCCTTGAATAGTCTTGTATCCTACACAAAATAGTATCTTAAAAGTCCTTATTAGCTGCCAGAAGCATTAGACTGAACTGTATTTTCACCTGAAGTTGTCAGGTGGTTCTGTAAAGCAAGAGGGGAATGAACACTGAAGAGTTTAATCATTGCTTTGATGCACTTGAAATCGAGGAGGATTTTGAGGTAAATGAAGAAGTTTACAAGAAACCCTTAGGAAGAGCCCATTAATGCTTCTAATGTTGCCTCAAACTAAGCTCACAGTAACTCTTAAATATTAAGATCTAATGAGAAATCCAAAATGCTATCAGCTCAGACCTCTAGCTTCCTAGTTATTATATATTCATGAAAAATTCTAACAACAATAAACAAGCAGTTTGCAACTGAATAGCCTCTTTTACCTCAACTCAAATGGTTTAAAGAAGATTTTAAAAGCCTTATGATATACTGGCAAAGTAGGCAGCTATTATTCATTATAAAAACTTAAATAAATCCAGATCTAAATTTACTTATCTAAAGTTACTGCTGCGTAAGACAACAGGAACAGAAAACCAGATCCTCTAATTCCAGTCAAGAGGCTATGTACTATGGTCTGTGATGGCACAGTCACTGTCACCACATGGCGTATCTCCTTACTACACAGCACTACACCACTACGGCCCACTCACAGTTCAGCATTTACCATGACCACTGCAGTCACTTCAGGAGCTCTCAGGATCAGTCTCTTATTGTGACGTCTTTTTCAAATGTACAAAAAAATAAATAAATATGGCACATTCAAACTTTCATCAGGATGTTTCTTTCAGTAGGTACTACCACAAAACACACACATATTTTCACTTGCTACAAATAACAACCTTGTTAACAAGATTTGCACATATAATGCACACCATTTTCACTTAAAAGCGCTTCATTTTGAAAGAATGAATGTTGAAACAACAGTAACTGCCTACTAACCTTTGCCAGGTCCACCAAAGTGTTGGCTTGATCATTCAGTTTCCTTTGTTCCATTTTTACACTTCTTAATCTAAAAAGTGGAATTTTAAGTCAGATTTTTTTTTGTATGAGGTCATACTAGGATTTCTAAAGAGCATGCACAAAACTTACAAGAGCAAATAACTGCATGGACAATGCCTTGACTACTTTGTGTAGAGTCATAATCGGTCATGTGCCTGCTACAATGAGAAGCATGCTTCTTCAACACCGCAAAAAAGGAAAGAGCAAGGAAATGTGATGTCCTCAAGAATACCATTTGCCATGGTCAAAGTTGAATTCAAAAAGGAAGATAACAATTTATCCAGACTACATGAAAGAAAGCCAAAACATTCCTCAAAGCCTCAGTATCGTGACAAGTAGATATAGGAAGAAACATAAACCAGAAGCTTTTTGTCATTATTATTGTAGTAATCAAGAATCTTCCCATGCCTACATGACTAGATACAGGTATTAGCCCTGTTCTGTCGGAAATGGATTGGGTTAGCAGTGTTGGAACCTGATGAACATACAGTGATAAGTGAGTTTCTCCTTACTTTAAACAGAACTTCCATCTGACCAGCAGCTAAATGACCAACATGCTTGCCAATACATTTGGTTTTCTTAGATAACTTGTGAATCTTAATATGATTACATTTTAAATTTACATCAGACATTCTTTTTCAAAGCACTATTTAAACTACAGCATTGAAAAACTATGAAAGAAGCAGCAAGGGTGTATTTGCATACCTATCTACATTATTATTAGATATGCACATTCCTTACAAGATATAAACATGACCTTCCTTATATATTCCCTGATACAAAGCCCATGTTTTCCAGATTAACTGCTAGAGGAGTGGTTTGTAGATCTGATTTTCACAAACAGGCGACTTCTACCATGAATAATTTTTTCAACATCTCATAGTAGACCCATACTCGAGCTTTCAATGACTTTTCTGGCTGTTCTAGAGCAGGAAATAGGGTTTTACAAAACCAAGGTATCAATTTATAAACAATGTGTGACAAGATACCACTTCAGTCTATCAGTATGTCAAGGGCCAACCAAAATAACAATTTGGTTAGCTGTTAAATGGAACTAAGTTTGGCAGCATTTTGTGGAAGGTGGCTTGCTAATGCATTCTCTGCCCATTTCTCAGTGATGGTATTACTTAGAAAGTTAGTTTAAAGAAAGCCTTCTAGAAGGTATTTCAAAATCAGAAAGTTTCTTTCATATCTTTAGTTTACAAGCATTTCCTTTCATATCTAGGTTAACTGCCATGAGGAAGTAAGTTGTGGAGAGTGAAATATCATTTAAAAATATCTTTAAAATATAAATGGCAATAACTCTGTTAAGGTAGAAATTAATTGACCACATAAAACTGGCATTCCAGCAGCTTGTTACTGGAATGTCATGTGCTCTTCTTCCACTGCAAGCTTCTTTCAGAGCATGACATAAATGCAGACTTTTGGAATGGTGTTTCCAGAGGCTGTGAGCTGGAGTTTTTCTAAAGCGAAAAATATGAAGGAGTCGCCAAGGTACAGAATTATATAATTACAGTCTCAGAACAGAATAATTATTCAAAAGTAATGATTTCACTGGAGAAGGACAACCCCAGTGTTTTGGTGACCATTCTCTCAAATAATCTGTAGAATATGTGTTTTCTGCTTTTCTTAAGATTCAATGACTCATCTGTTTGAACGTCAGTATTTTAATTTTAAAATTCCAGGAAGTCCATTGTTATTGTAGTAGTACCAGTACCAGTTGACACCAACACAATAATTCTTCATGATAACCAACCCAACACCTACCACAGGCTGTAAGAATGTATAGGTATGGCAAGTCTTTAGCTGCAGCAGCCGGATTTAAAGTAAACCAAAAGACTTTAATTGTTTAATTCATTAAAATAAAATTTTGATTTTATGAACTTCACTTATCACAGAAAAAGATCATGATTCTGGATCACGTTTCCATGGCAGCAATCAGACCACTGAAGTTCACAAATAAAAACTCTGTTTTTTTTGCATGCAGACAGTGGTAAATTCTTCAAGTTTAGAAAGGAACAGCTTGTACAACTTACTTCCGAGCTCTATTTTCATTTTGTTGAAAAAAAGACAAAACAAAAGAAAACAAAATGTAAAATATACTAAAACAACCAAATGAGCACAGTGGGCTTGATTCAGCAGGTGGAAAGTCCTAGGGAGTTGCTACTTCTTTCGATTAGTAGCTGCCTGAGGAGGAGTCTAACTCACTTGCATTCATGATGACGGAATCTGCAATATCTTCAAGCCTTCCCATTAACTATCATCTGTAGATTTTCTTATTCATACAATACATAACATGCCTTTTAATGATTTCGCCTTCATCTTACGTATCATCTGCATGAGCAGCAGAACACACAGATCAGGTGAAGGCATTTTAGAGCTGTGACCATGACTGTTATCATGATCTAGTCTGGTTTCTTTTATG
Organism: Corvus cornix cornix; assembly: GCF_000738735.6. Taxonomy (NCBI): domain Eukaryota; kingdom Metazoa; phylum Chordata; class Aves; order Passeriformes; family Corvidae; genus Corvus; species Corvus cornix. The sequence goes on along the minus strand of NC_046357.1, from coordinate 45,504,590 downwards.
AAATTGGCCCTGAAATGCCACTCCTTTTATTTTTGTCTCCAGTGAAATGGTTGGAAGGTGAAGGAGGGGTACCAAACAAAATTTAAGAATCCAGAAAGATGGAAAACTCTAAGTCACTTGAGAAAAGCTCAAAGATGTAAAAGGATGAAAAATTCATTTGCATCCATCTACCCAGCTACAGGAAGAAAGCAAACTGCTAGTGCAATGTTTTCATCTATGGCACATTCTTCAGCATATTGAAAAAATTATCTTTTGTCTGTTTCTTAAATACAAAAGTTCTGGGGCGGTAGTGCAAAGTGGTAAAGGATAGAGAGAAATGACTAACACAGCTGTGCAGTGTAGCTGTCACAGCTAGGAAAAAATTACTACTGCCACCTTCTTCACCCCACCCGATTAATTCATTTTTAAGGGAGGTGCAGAACACACTTTATATCCTGCAAAGGTCTTCTGAGTTTGAGTGATATATAAAGCTGGAGATCGAGCCTGCTGTGCTTTTTAGATTATTTTCTGAACATATGTGCTCATACACACACAGACACATACACACATACACACAAAATAAATAGCAAAGTTAAAATGTTAAGGAACAACCTTTGCAATCAAGGATTCAAGTCCAGCAAGGATGCACATGACATGCCATCCTCTCCCCAGAACCCCTGCCACTCCCGTCCACCTCCCAATCCTTTAAGCTAAGACAGATGACCAAACTGGTATATAAAAATATACTTTTTATATTCACATAAAAATGCCACAACTTCTGTTGTCTTTTTATTCCTCAAAGTATTTCCACAATGACACAGTAACATTTAATCCTGCAAATTTGCTAAATATAATACAGTAATCAAGGTTTACAGAATACTTCGCATCTTAAGCTTAGCTACCTACTGCTTTAAAATACTGCTACGAAAGAGAGAAAGAATGATTGTCAGTCTAAATTTACTAACAGGACATGAATTAACCTGGCCTTCCCTTCCTGTCTTTCCTGCAAGATGCTACATAGATGTTCTTTTCGTCATGGATACTTCCTTCACATCTCTTCACTGCTTGGCTCAGACACAGACCTACACTCAAACCATCAGTTTGAAACTAAACTTATCTATTTACCTTTTCCCTATAACTAATGGGAACTATTTTCATAGGCTGTACAAATGGCTGCCTCAGGCTGGATGGGGATAACAAATAGAACAGACAAACAGGTCCTGACCATTCCTCAAAAGAATTCTGGTTCCCGAGGACAAAACTCTGGGGTTTTTTCCTCCCATTTAGTTCAAGAAATAGCAACCATTGTGCAATTCTGCTTGTTTTGATGTGCTTTATGATAAACACATACCGCAAATTTTAGAAAAATACTTATAGTGTGGCAATACCATGGTACAGCTTAATCCTACTACTGGTTTTAAGTCACAGGCTTGTTTTCAGACCCTCAAGTTAGAGGGGAAGAACTCATTTGAGTAATTCCAGAGGTGCTCAAAGGTCTCAACTATTGGCATACACTCCAATTAGATGTCAGGGGTCATAGCTGACATACCAACATTTGATATTATGCACTGAGAATATACAGTGGAAAGAGGCAACTAAATGCTGGTAGACCATGCCATGATACTTAATGAATATTCTTTTCATTAACTACTCTCTTTTATCACATCATTCTGATTTTAAAATATTAAAACATCTACTACAAAGCAAAATTTTTTGAAAAAATTTTCTTCTGTCTATTGTACTTTGCATCTTACTGCTTGGAAGCAAATGCATAAAAACAAAGGATAGTCTCAGTGGCAAAGAACAAAAAAGTCTTAGATAATTCAAGAAGCACTGGAAACTTCTAAAAAACATTAACGAGTTTATATGGACATAAACTGCCTGCATACCTTTTTATTTTATTGTAAATAGATAATACAGTAAAACCTTATATTTACTTTACTCTGAAAGAAAATCAACCTCAAGAACAATCTTCTATGAAGGGAAGGGAATGGTGGACGAAGAGAAGGGAGAGGACAGGATGGGACTAAGAGTGACTGAGGGAGAAGGAAACTCATAGAGAGAACACCTTGAGAGGAAAAACAAAGCAAAATAGTACTTACTGATGAATAGCTTGCAAGAATTTGCGTTGATGTTTCCTTACTTTTGCATGGTCTATTTTTTTAACCAGCTTTGTGTTTTTATAAATTAACCATGTTTCCCTGAGTACATTGGCCGCTGCATTTTTCACCTGTTTAATAAAAGAAAAACACCAGGCTGACAAAAGTAGTATTATGTTATGTTTTCACTTTTCTGGTCCTAACTCATTCTAAAGCTTTTAAAATGCTGTCTTAACTATGGGAAGTGGGTACCTCAAGAAACTGCAGCACTGAGGGGAGAAAGCAACAACTGGACTAAGGGGACTGCTGAGCAATTTCCTTTTTATATAGATGTGAAATTGGGATCAAATATTTTTGCATCCAGGAATAATTTTCCCTCTTCAAAGAGTTGGAACTGTTTGTTGTTTATGGCAATACAAATTACAGCGAGGAAATACTCATGCATTATCTGTACGTTAATTAAGTGTATTTAATAGTATGATGACATTTCTCGCTTCTTCTATGGTTAGAACCTCTTAATTCTCTTAGCAATTTAACAGTCTTTTAAGCTTCCAGAGCCATTTGAACACTTTTCCCCTTTCCTTTTTTTTTGGGGGGTGGTTAGTTTTTATATTTGTTTCTTTTTTAACATTCTCCAAGAAGATGAAAAAATATGTTGTCAATTAACATGGGCAGAGTTCTATTTAAAAAGTGCTTTGCCTTTTTTTTCAATGAGGCTTTCCATAAAATATTGAAGGTAAGAGTACCTAGAGTTCTCTTTTTAGGTCATACAGAAGTTTCAAGAGTGCTTAAAAACATACAAATAATTTGAATGCAATGTTGATTAATGATGGAATGACTAGGTTACTTACAAATAAAAACTGGCCTAACTATTCACCTTTATTTTCCGTCCCTCCAGCTTTATGTCATGCCAGTAACTGCAGTGTTAGAGCTAAGTCAAGGGCTAAGACATTGCAGGAATGTCATGCAATAGCTCTGCCCAGCAACAGGTCACCCCCAACCTGGCACCTGTAAGTGTTGGAGAACCTTGTCCTGTCTTCAGTGAAAGCACAACCACATAGTGAGGAGGTTTAGAGACCTCCTCACAATCCCTAAGCAGCCCTTGCACTTCCACAAGGTATCGCTGTCTCCAGGCCGTGAGGAAAGCTCCCCATCACCTGCATGATTTGTGACCTGCTGTGCATCTTGGATTTCTTTGCTTGGTTTGCTTTTCATGTGCTGTGAGTTTCATGAGCTTGAAGGTGTGAAAGTACCACTTGGATAAAGTATTAGACTAACACTGAGATTTATATGAAGGTGAACAAAATAAACTTCAGAAGGCATAAATAAATAAACACCAGACTCAAAATCTGGCCAATCTCTGCAAGACATTTTGGGCTCAGCTCTCAGATAACCCTAGAAAAGTAACTGTGTTAGGAAGGGACAAATTGTTTTCTGTGGTCTAGTATCAACAAGACCATAACTGACTGCAATAGGAGTGTTAACTAACAAGCTCAGAAAGCCACTTTGTGTCAGAGACCCTTTTTACCTATATAAGAACTGTCTTCCCACGCATCCTTAGTCTTTCCCCACTGTGACTGCTTAGAGGAGATACAGGCTGTTAGTGGTGAGCAGCACAGAAATGAGAGAGCCAGCACAGACAGAGCAGTGTTTTGAGAAACACAGCATGTCGGGATAGGACAGGGCTCTCTGCTGCAGAGCTCCCTGGAAGTGCAGCGCTGCAACGCTGCATGGAGCTGTACCAGGGCAGTCACCCTCCTCCTTGCCGGGAGCAGAACTACTGTCTCCATCTTAGGCATTGACATCCCTCTGAACACATTGGTAAGGAGAAACTCTGCTGAACTCCTGTTGTGATTAAAAGGACCTTTGTCCCCACATTGGCTCTTCTCAATAATGAAGACTAAACAAGCTGAGTGGACTGTACAGCTACTACTCACTTGTTCCCTCAACACTGACCTGATTCCTTTCAGCATTCATTTCTACTTCTTTGTTTGCTGCATTTTCTTTCATTTAAAATATTTCTTTGAATACCAATGATTTCTATTTTTTCAATAACAATCTCTTCTAAAAATAATATAAACAAACATCTTTCAGAACGCTTCAGCACTGTGTGCTGCTAAAAATAAACCATGCGTTGTGTACAAAAAGCAATTGGAAAGACTGCCTCACTCACAAACCCTGAAACTTTGTTTTCTTAAGAACATCTCTCATAGCTTGAAATTCTTGTTTTTAACTGTTATTTCACCTATTTTAGCTAAAAAAATTGTATTTTCATATGCCACATAGCTTTTGGTTTAATACAGTACTCTAGTTTCACAGCAGGTAAGTGCTGTGAAACTAGACTATTAACTAATTAACACCAACTACCTTCCAGTTACAAGAACCCTCTATACAATATTGAAATCCTCAAAATTTTTTGACACCTTGCAGTTGCCCTCAATTTAGAGATGAACTTAAGGCATTCAATCTCTAATCTTTCAAAATCACACCCACGATAATGTTCAGCAGGGGTACCGGGCAGGACACTACTTAAAAAGAAATGCAGAAATAAATACACAGTATTCCTTTTCAGTTGTGAATATAAAGTGTGACTTACTCTTTTAGTTAGCTGGGTGTCCATCATGAAATTATGCACATGTTTTTCAGCTTTGGTAAGTTCTAACTTCCTTGCCACCACAGCTACCACCAGTGCAGTGCACCCAGCACCCTGAAAACAATAAAACAAACCCCCAAGATGTTACTACTGCATTTTGCAGAGTTTTTAGAGGAAGTTTCTCCTTTCCTGTAGAAGTATGGCAGGCATCAGGTGATTCATCTCAGGTAAATACAGTCAACATGCTACAGCTATTTAATTTCAGAGTAATATGAAAAGTCAATATTTACAGGTTGGTAAACTGTCAAGGCACCAAAATAATTAGTGAGCAGCATTATTTCAAAGTTCTGCTTTTCCTTTTCTTTCCTGCAGGCGTTAAAAATTTGAACATGTCCCATTTCTAATGCATAAATAAAGGGGGTGATAAAAATAACTTTTTAAAGCCAGAATGTTAGTAACAGAGCACCCTGTTCTTAAAAATTTTCTCAAGGTTATAGCAACTGCTAAAGAGAAAATAAGATTAGATTAGTATTTGGCAACACACACACACAAAAGAAAAGTTTCTTAGGATTTTCTGTAGGGCCTAAAAATAATAGCAAAATTAGTATTTACTCACTTTAGTATATTTTCCTGTTGTTTTGAGTCCTTCAGTGATGTTTTCCTGTATTATTTCTGCTTATCTTATTACCATATAAAATAGAACACACACACAGGACCATGTCTTCAAACCTTGGAGAAAATACCGATTTTCTAATTTGTGCTGTGTATATGTCTGCACATGCATGTATATACATGGACACACATGTCCACAACAGGCTAATGCCAGAAGGTTCCTGTCTCTTTCAAATGACAGTGCCTTTATCAGCATCACAAATTTAAACACTATTGTATGGGCCGGGTGAAACGGAAAGGAGGCTAAAATGAGCCAAGTAATAAGAAGCACTGTCAATTATACACATCTAGAGGTATCATTTACTTTACATTATTTATAAATTCTGCTGCCTTAGTATTTTGTTTTTATAAACAAATTTTTACAGGTTCTTTTTAAAAAAAGTATAGCTATATCATTAAATATATGAGGGTGTGTTTAACTTGCAATTCCAATCTAATTCTAATCTGTTTAACATCATTTCAATCTAGTTCTTATTGCACTTGTGTCAGTTACTCTCCAATATAAAGCAATCTCTCATTGTCCATTGAAGCTTAACACATTTTCATTCACAGAGCTTTCTCCTATTCATTCTGTATTTCTCTCATAAATTTATTCTCTCTCTATCCCCCACATCTATAACTGCCTTACCAACTCCAGAAAATCCAGAAGAAATCTCAGAATTTAGCTTTCGAAATACAAAATCCATTAACAAACATAGAGACTGCAAAATAAATTAACTCATTGGAAACCCCTTTTCACACAATGTCCTTAAAAACCTGAATTTTTTCTCTCTGTGTACTTACTGAGGCACACAATGAATTTTGTGAAAGCCTTTGTTTCTTCATTTCCCTGGTAGATTGCTCCAAGAAATCCATCCAATTCCTTTCAAGCACCTAATTTTCTACAATTAGTTCTCATCTTCCATCCTCAACAGCTCTCAGAATTCCTTCAAATGAGTTGCTCATAACTTTGCTGCATTTCCTGCTTCTCTCCTGTCCTCAGTACTAAGCTTTTGCTGTTCTCTATCTCTCTTTTCTCCAGTCCTGTGATGATGGAAGTTCATGGGAAATTACTTGAAGTTTTGCTCTCACCATGAGTCAAAATGGTGCTAAAAATTCCCTTGCTTCTCCAGACCCCATTAACAGTTAAAAAGGAAGAAGACAGGCCATACTGTCTTAAGCCATGCAGCTTAAGACTAAATACTCCAGGAGTCCACTGAGCCTTCTGAGAAGAGGACTAGACAGGAGATGCTCTAACATGTCCTACCTCCCCACAGCACTCTTTAAGTCTTCTTGCTGTCAAGGGAGATGCTAATATGCAGAAGATTTCTCTGTAGGCAAATAAATTAATAAATTACCCCATATAATACCAAGGAAATGAAGATAAAAGCAGACATCTTTTGGTTCAGTATGTCAGGAAAACCAGGGGCCAGATCTTGATATAATGACATAACTGGAGTTCTGCTTGCTAACAGCAAGAAAGCTAGAATGGAAATGAGCTTTTTAATACAGACCCCACTGGCACAGAACACCTGTTTAAGCCAATTTACTGGGGGAGAGAAATACTAGACCATTCTTTCCCAGTTCCCCTCAAAAATACTAGAGGAATGGTGGCAGGCAAAAGAGTTTGGTTTGAGGCAAAATCATTCCAGCCTTTGTGATTAAGTCTCATGCTTTTTCAAAGTGGCACAGCAGCTGTAAGGGCCAAGTGCTGTTAAAACCAGCAGTTTTAAGTCTCACATAAAATATACTGCCTGCAGCATCACAATGCTGTCACTGGCAAGCTGTGACAACCACCTCTATGATGAACATAGGCTCTTTTAGTATTTCTCCAGAAGTAGGAAGTATTATACTACCTGCCTGTTTACACTTCACAGTACTTTGAAGAAAAACAATCACTCATATCAGCTTACAACAATGACTAAAATGCCACTTAAACTACATGATGCTAATTAATACTTCATGTTACGGTGATCTGCAGTATTACATGACTCCCCTAAAAAGCTCAACATCCTTAAAAATACTAATAAAGTGAGAATGACTCAAAATTGTAGAAATTAAATAGAGGCAATACAGTTACTTTAAAAAATGGTAGCATTGTATGTATGATACTTGCCACAGTTTTTGAATATGCTGATTGATAGGAAAATCAGTAGGTCAGCTTATATGCTGTTTATTTGTTATATCAATACTATGCAATGCAGCAGCTATTTATATATTAAAATTACTCAATCTAAGTAAAAGATTGAGTAATAATTATTTCAACTGCAGGAGGGGTTTTCTAGAGAATAAAATTCTACAACGTCTTATATTTGATTACCGCATTTTATAACTTTCAACATCATTGTTTTTATCCTGTTTTAAAGTAAATAATTAAGTAAATCTTTGCTTCAAGCTCTTGTTCAGGAGAATTATATATAAGATGAAGAAAATGAAAAAGGCAGGAATGTATATATTTTCAAGTATCAAAGCACTAATCAATTCTATTTGGAATTCACACTCCTTAGTCAGCTGCCTGACCATCTCCTGCATTACAGAGTTATTGCAGTGTATTTTGGCTTGGTAAGCAGCCTGACTTTAAGGGCACTTAGGACAGAAATTACTATAACACATGCAGACAGTGTAAGCAAATTGATCAAGCCAAAGTTAAGGTTTGACTACATCGTTCATTTGCTCCACTTAATGGAAACAGGCAATAACAGAATTAACCATCCATTAATTTGATGGTGTTCAAGTATTCTATGATCAAGCATTTGCCGGCAACCACCAGTTTTAAAAGCTGATGTACCTGAATGTTTCTATTTTTCAGAGAGCATGTACTAGCTGAATGAAATTATCTACTAAAGCATGAGAAGATTTAAGAACTGTGATCTAAAACAACAAGATCAGGACTCTGCTGATGAGCTGAGCAATGCCTATTTCCTGTTTGAAAGGATTGGAAGTTGAAGCACATGAATTTCATCCTGAATGCACAGTATTTCTTGCTTGATATGAAGTGTAGCATATTAGTCTACAGTAAAAGCAAGAAGTCTGGAAATAAACATATCCTCAGTCTTCAACTGAGCAAATCAACAAACTCTGGCCTCCACAGTGGCATGAGATCTCTGACGGTGATGTAGAATTTGCATTTGTGAGCAGTACAACCTTTAGCATAAGGTTCACAACCCTTTACATTGGATAGAACTCGTCTTGATTGTCAATCTGTCTAGCTGTTGTCTCTTATGAAAACACTTTGATTTGACTGCAAACAACTTGAGGACATTCTTTGTATCTTTAATTCTAAATGTGGTGTTCCTGTTAAGGACAAAGAATGATGCCTTAAGTTCAAATGCTCATGCAGGCAAGCAACAGTCTGTGAAAGCCATTCTCCAGTACCTTCTTTGATGCCTAGAATCCAAAATGAGTTTCCCTGATAGAAATGTAAGTAGAAGTCTATATTGGCATTTGTCATAGGTTAGCAAGCATAGTCCCAGAAGGGATGTCCTTGCTAAGGGGTGCTTACAGTTTCCTCTGGGAACTGATAGAACCTATCAGCTGGCCAGTTTGAATATGGACAATTCTCTAAGCCACTTAAAGTTGTGACCACCTCTGTGATCCACACTTAAGAATAGACAAACTCCCCCCCAAGCTCTCTCTCGTTTCTGGTGCTGGGACAGGTGGCTGCGGGCACTGCTTGGGCCAGGCCGGGCCGGGCCACGGCCATCCTGGAGCCGATGGACCTGTTCCAGCCATGGAACCCCCCCCACTGCCTTGCCGTGGGCAGCCGGAGCGGCTCGGCTCTCCCCCCTCCCCACTGCGATAAGAAAAATTCAACATTCCAGATGCAAAGCTGCAAGACCGAGGTGAGATTAACCCTTTTATTGCTGTGAAGAGCTGAAAACCTGAGGGAAGAGAGAGAGGAGATGCTTAAAGCTGAAATTCTGTTGTGAAGCTATGATATATCAGAGTATCCTGTTGTAATTCCATGAAGATATGGGGGGTGGAGTGTTCAACTCGTAAGCAAAAGCACCTGCACTGAGATAGGCAGATGCTGACGCAGCTGTAATTTCATGAGAAGTTTGGACAGGGAGAGATGGACCAGATGAGGACTTTTGCTCCAAATGGGAAAGGAGAAACCTCAGTTCCTAGAGATGCTCCCAGAGATAGTCCTAACAATGAAGATGATGAAGACCCTTTGCCCCCAGGGAAGGAGAAGGGCCTCTGTTCTTGTTTCTGAACGGCTCAACCTTAAAATTGTACCCCAAAAAACTTCAAGAGTGGACCCTCGAAAGCAGTTGTGGGAAAAGCTGCAAGTCGGGGGAAGGGACTCACACGCAGGCAGTGAGACTCCTCTTCCTAAATGGACTGAACAATATTTGGAAGTGGGTAGCTGTCTCGTTGTGATAATGTTTTCATAGCATGAGCAAGAAGAGACTTCTCTTTCTAAATGGACTAAACAAGGTTATTATGGAAGTGGTAAACAGACTGAACATCTTAAGGGTTGTCTTTTCACATTGTCAGTGGGAGAAGGGAGGAAGGTGGGGGGAGGAGGAGAGTTCTGAAGGTGGTATAATTTTATTTTTCTTTTTTTCCCTCTTTTAGGTCTGTTAATAAACTGCTTTATATTCTTTTAAGTTTGGTGCCTGCTTTGCATTTCTCCTAATTCTTATCTCACAGCAGATAAACAGTAATGAGTATTTTGGACCAAACCACTACACTAAATTGGTGTTTCCGCCCGGTTACAAACCGAACCCGCGACAGCATTTTACTCATATATACTTAGGCACTTGTTAAACACTAGCAGGATAATAATTTTCTCAGTTACATAAGCCTAAATGATGACTGATACTCCTTAAAAAAATGAATGGAAGGCTGGACTAAATTGAGGGGGGAACAAATAATGTCATCAGGCACTGATGTCAAGCCCATGCTATTTGAAAAGGGAAAGAGAAGAAACGTGAAATTAATTGTATTTTAAGTTATACTTTAAGCTTAGCAACTGAACAAAACGCTTAAACATGACTTTCAGATAAAAGCATGATTATTACTTGGTGTTATCTTTCACTTTACCCTCAGGCATCATAAATTGCAACTTTTCCTATCTTCTGCACAGTGTCTCCTCTTGGCACTTAGTCCTGAATTATTGCAAGCCTCCTTTCAACTGGTTCAACAAAGCCAACTATGTCTTAGACACATCAGAGATTGCTGCAATGGTTATTTTCTTTGCCTGTCATTCTTATGATGTTATTTTGCTCTGTGTTGATGTAGTCCCTTCTCCATGGCATCATATACAGAACATCTGCCCTCAGTTGCAATTATTTTATGACTCCTCATGGATTTTAGCTCTAATAAGCTCTTTCAGACAAGATTCTTTGCATCACCTATTTACTTAGTAAAAGCTCTCTAGAAACACATATAAATCTGAAATACAGTTTTCTTTTAAAAGCTTCTCCTTTTTTGTTTAGGATTTTACTTACTACAAAGCCTAGCAAAACTAGTGAAGGTACATCAGATTCTGGTACGCCAAGACCATTTGTTCTGATCCTACATAATTCTTCCATTCTGTTTGCTCTACAGGAATGGTAAACTGTTCAGTAATTTGGACTATTTATTTCTATTCTCTTTATACAGTACTGGTATCAACAGGATCAGGTGTTAAGAGTCCTGAAGTGCTACAGGAATACAAATACGAATAAAGGTTGTAGGTCTGTATTATCCAGGTACAGTGTGCACATCATACTAGACCTGACTTTGCCTTTTCCTCCTTGTCAAAGTTATTCATCAATATACTTACTACATACCAGCTGAGATGCCTTTTGCAGTCCAATCACAATCCTCTGTCCTCCTCACTCATGCAACCCACCCTGAGCTTTCTGCTGATGTCAGCACAACCACCATATCAAAGCTGACTAACTGAAAGTTACTACAGAGAATTTCACATTATGGTAAACCACAGCTGACACAGCCATAGCAAGCAGCTGGAGTGAAAAAGCTGGCATATCCCAAAGCACAGAATGAAAATGTGCTTATGGAATCCAGATCAAGACCATGCCTTTACTACCACTCACAAGTGCTGAGACTGAGGGTTCACACTGCTGCAATAGAGTGATTGCAAAACTGCAGGGTTCAGACTTCAAGTAAAGTCTAGCAGGTACGCGCATCTAACATTCTCATCAAGGTTCAGTTTTACTGATAGCCAGAGAGGTGTATTCAATTCTTCAATCAGAGTTTATCTAAGGCAAATAAAGCCTTAGCAATGGCTGCATTTTCAGTTAGCATTGAAAGCAGAATTTAGTCAGTAGAGAAACCCTGTTGTCTTCTAAGTACGTGCCTCTGGCATTGTCACTTGGTTCTTTTTTTGGTAAGGTTTCAAGACACCTTTACAAGACAACAGTGAATTGAGTCACTCCTGCAACCACCTGAAGGTTATATACATGCCTGGACAGTGCTATCAGTGAGAAGGGAAGCAACACTGCATCAATGCCTCAGCTGAAAGTCTCCTGGCATCTCTGGTTTACTGGACTGGAAGTGAAGTGCAATCTTTAGTGGTGTAGGTGTCACAAAAATGTCCTGCTATACTTGCCTGTAGCTGAAAGAAGGAAGTTGCCACATTTCTTGCTCACTTCCCTTGGGATCCACTGAGGGAGAGAGAAGGTGCGCTTTGCAGACATATGGTTCTGGTGGGAAATTTAGCTCTGCACCAGAAAAGGCACAATATTCCTCCTGCTGCTCTGCATAAAATGAAAATCCTGTAAGAATTTAAACAGGTATTTTGTTCATTTGGCTCTCTCAGAGGTGGACATACCAGGACCACCAGGGAAGGGAAAAAAAATTTAAAAAAAAAAGTTGCTTGAAGTAAAAAAAAAAAACAAAACACCTCTCCAAAACAAGACAGACAGAGGCTAGGGAAATGGTGCTGTATAAATGTGAGTTTGCATTTGTCACTGTTTACTGGGAGAGATGTGTAACCTTGCAAGACTGAAACAAAATAAGATGAGTAATAGGACAACAACTATGCCATCTCAGCCAAAAGGGTGATCCAAAATATCTTTGCATTATTTATACTTTCATGTATTCAGTATTTGCCTGGCTACTACTGTCTTCATTGGAGTTTGTCTGCACCACATCTAGAACTTTACTGCAACATTTAAACTTCTGATCCATACAAGAGTAGACAAGCAGATTTGTTTAATTCTAATTAGACCATAAGGTTTTTAGCAATGTTGCAAAAATAAAAATTATGAAGACCATTAAATGTTATGTATAAATGTGAAATTGATTAAATACTGCCACATATAATAATGGGTAGTCATAGGTGAGGGTGAAGTAAACTTTTTGAGTAATGAAAGCTGGGTACTAGGAGAGACATCTGGGACAGCACGGGACATAATGATTTACACCATGAAGACAATATCTCTTCTACAGGGGAATGTATAAATGATTGTAATGTTAACTCAGAGAAGCCCAACAATTGAACATGCCCTGGTGACTAGGGCTCTGGTAAACCTTCAGTGGTCATAACAGCTAAAACACCCCTGGACTGTTTATCCCAATAAGTATAAAAAGCTTTATGCTGACCAAGGGTTGAAGTCTAATTTCATTAAATAAGCAGGCTTAACAGGCTATAAGACTGATGGGAAATATCACTTTAATAATTCAGGGTGAAAGCTACCAGTGTTGCTCTTGTTCATCACCTGTGTTGTAAATACAAAAGTTTCATGACAATATGTGTAAAAGTATACGAAAACTGCTGCACTAAATTTGAAGTTATTGCAGATGAAATTACATTTTCTCAGAACAAAGAAATTTTGTCGCAACAGTCATCATCTCCAGTGATACCTACATAAACAAAGACAGCATGAGACAACTGCTGCTCATTCCAGCCAGGAACTAACTGCCTTTGAATTTGCTGAAAGGCATCCATAACTAGATCTAAGTGAGAAACAGTTCCTGTGCCCTCTGAAACTTCAAGAACGTCCCTGGTCTACTGGTACAAACTAAAGACCTTCTGCAGAATCTTTTTTTCCCTTAATTTTTCTAATTTTGAAAGATGGTGAAACCCTTCAAGAGATGTTGTTTACTCAAATGGAGTAGAGCCTCTGCCATTGTCTCGCTTTTCAGATTACTGCCCTCTCAACCACTACTTCAGGGATCATGTTTTGAAGCTTCTCAACTTGATTTTGATAATTTATTTTTCTTTGCTTCAGTTAAAAGTTTCCAACAAGCCATAGTCATAAAATAATCCCAAACTATGTTTTTTTCCTACAAAAGTTTCTATTTTTGCAATTTTTTGTGCTGCAACAACAATAGAGGAGATGACAAGTTTCTCAGCAGCCCAGCTTTTAATAGCTGTATCCCTAAGAATTCAGGCATCATTAACTGTCTTCTCCATATAAAATTTCTGCTCAATACATTGTCTGCTTAGGTTGTACTATGCTAGAAGGAACAAACGATCTCTTCTAAGTCCTGATGTCACTTGTATTAATTACTGAATTATAAGAACCAACTGAATTAAACTCTAGCATATATCTGAGACATGGACCCAAGATGCTATCAATTCATATGAAAAGCTTTTCATATTTTCTGCACTCTCACGGAAGTAAAAACTGAGCAGTGTTCTAGATTTTTGAAATATCCTCTTATCCACAGATAGCACAGCAGTTAGTGCTCTAACTAGAACTGATCATACCTTTTCAGCTTTTAGAGTGTAATTCAAAATACACTTCTGTGTTTCATAAACCATTATGTTTCTCCAACACACTACACAATTAAACAATGTGAACAAAAGTTTTCAGAAAATCACACAGTGTTTTAGACATTATTCTGCACAGTAATTTACAACCTTTTTTGTACATTATCCATAAAGTTATATAAAATAATTTTCATATTTGATTGCTCAAATCTGATGTTTATGTTATTTTTCTCTTTTTCAGGACTCATCCCAGAAGACATGCAGACAATATTAACTCCGCAGTTAGGATCTATTTGTTTTCTCCCTCTTTTTCTTACGGTCTAGCAACAATTAAATTTCAAAGATTTTGCTACCAAGAAAAAATAAGACAGTTATAAGACAGTAGCAGTAGAAATTGCTACTCCAAGTGCCATGTTCCTCTTTTAGATAGTTTTCTGTATTTATTGGTAAGACCCGGCTGTCTATAATTACCATTTGCACAACATCAAACATCAAAATTTAGCCTTAGATGAAGAGTCCTCTATTCTCACAGCAGAAACACCTCATCCTCATCACTTTTTTAATGATTCATAGGAAAGAAACTGTGATTGTTTAGAACTAAATGCATACTTTCAAAGGACATTAAAACCTTCAGCATGAGAAGATTTAAAATGAGATCTTATTAATTTTTGATTCACAATTTGGAACTAATAAAAACTATCGTCCCTAAAGCCAGATTGTAAGCAATGACTGCATTGTAACTACTCTAATAAGAATTCATCTACATTGAGTGGTCTTCAAATACTGTAGCTAAAAGATGACACTTAAAATTTTTGCAAGAAAAAATGCTAATCTTTCCCACATCTATTGTACAAATTTAAGAAACTTATTTTTTTCTTTCATAGGCCTAACAATCTCTTTGAAGTTCATTTCAACAACAGAAGCAACTAAACTGTAATTTCCACATTAACAAACAAATACTTTGAAACAACATATATTTCATTTAAAGCAAACTTCATCAAGCTATACCCAACCAACTGCATCCTGTGACAGGACAATTGCATTTCATCTATTCCTCTCTATCCTGTTCTGAGAACAGTGACACCAGCCGTATTTTTATCCATCCATCACACTCTTGTAGACCTGCCTAATGTATACAGAGGGCAGAGGATACATTTGCCATCGATTTATAGTCCACCTGGCCCACAGTCTACTACTGCTGCCTAGTGAAGTCTCATTGGAAGAACACTGGTAATTGAGTTTAGGCATCCAGTTCAGTTTCACTTGCTTGTCTCTAAAACATCTCTGCATTGACCCATCTTTGTATCACTCTGTGTCAGTATTTTCAGAAAAGTTTCATATATTTAAGTGCTTTGCAAGATCAAACTGTAAATTGTTCATATTTTTTCACCGCTTGCCTTCTTTGTTCACAGGGTTTTTTGAGGGTTTTTTCCCCCAATTTCTCTAATACATTAAAGAGACTTCTTTGCTATCTTACTCTCAAGAATTCTCAAGGCATTTTTCTTTTTGTTATAATTTGAATATGTGTAAACATTTTCCTATTTTCCAGCAGTGTGCATTTGTAGAATTTAAAAGATGTCACTTGATACCAGTGACTCCAGACAGCAGTAGTTACAACTTCAATAGCCAACACAGCTTGGTGCCACCAGCACACTGCACAAAGTCCACTTCCCAGGCTGGACTACAAGGCAGAGTTCAGCCTGGGCACTCCCATTTCCATTGCACAGAAAGCAATTCCTAAGGCAGAAGTGGCAGGACAGACAGGGCACCCGGGCCCTTCCTTCATAGGGATCAAGACACCAAAGGAGGCTTCCATGGGCACCAGTTCCACAAAGCCAATCTTAACTCTTCAGTGGTCTGTATAACTACTCTGGTATTCACAAGTACTTCTATTTATTCCCCCTTCCATCCTGAGCAAATACTCAGTGGTATTTGGTATTGATCACACAATCCAGCAACGTATTTGCTGCTTCAGATGCTAGGGAATTACACTTTACCTCTCAAAATCAAATATACACTTTTATTTTACTACATCCATTCAACCATTACCCTTGTGTATCTTTCAATTAGACCACCAATTGGTCCTACTGAAATAATAATCACTAGGTCTGCTCTTTTAGGATCTATATTTTCCACAACGAACATTAATTAGTTACTGTACAAGTTTCAGAAGAGTAATTGGTTTTAAAGAATGATATTCAAGACCTGTAAGTTTTTTGGTATTGCAGGTTAGGCTAGAAGAGAGTTCATTATTATATTCACTGTGTCATACTCCATAATGCGCAGATCCTTTACAAAAACAAAACAAAACAAAACAAAAAGCAACCCCCCCAAAACCCAGAGTAATTTCAGCATCTGACTTTTCCCCATTGTTCCATTTTTCTTCTCAAAGATGACATAAATGTGAGCAGTGGTGAGGCTTTCACTATTGTTTTATCTATCGTAACACAGCAGCTAACTGGCTCATTTTTTTGTTAAAAATGCTTTCTGTCTCTGGAGATGTTTATCCCAAATTCATTACCACGACATCCTGATTGGAGCCTTTGTTCTTCCAAAGCAGCTGCAGAATTTATAATCACTAAAAAAACCCAATTAGAGACATGAAGGTATCATCCACACATTTTACAAGTCTACCAGTTGTGAAAAAGAGATGCCAGTGTGTGAAAATGATGTGTATAAATCCATGCTTGAGTTTTTCAAGGAAGCAATGGAAGCGACTCCATATCAGGATTCTGTCCTCATTCTACAATCCCTGCACTGCAAGGTGGCAATAAACACGGATCTCCATCTCTTTCCCTAGTGAATTTATGACCACATTTCATTCTCTCTGGCGTCAATACCCAACACAAGAAGAGGAGTAAAGGCAAATACCCTGGAAGACGGCAGATTTGCGCTCACCCAACAGCTCCTAAAAAAGCCTACTGAGTCATTCCTCTGCTTTTAGCCTGTACCTTCCAACTCCACTCCAAACTTTGTATTTAAGGAGATATGCATTTGCCACCTTTTGCAAAATTTATTGGAAGCCTTTATCAATAAAGGTCAAAGACCTGAAATCTATCAGGTGTTTTTAATTTTTTTTTTTTTTAAGCATTTGTAAAAAAATCCTTAAACATTACAAAAAAAAGTCCATTTTACTCTCTGGACATAAAATATACACTGATTATAAATTAAGATTTTACCAACATATCTACTCAAAAAGGGCAATGATTTGATAGCATTTGCTTTCAGCCATAATCCCAATATAGCTGTTTTAACACAGGTACATATTGGAACTGCATGACTTATAATCAATGGCAAAAATTCAGAAGCAAGTATGTATCTTGTTGTTACATACAGTACATATAAGACAATCATTCAGCCTTTCTCATTCACAGGGGCATTTACACAGAAGTTGATAGAAATAAGAGTGGCAGAATCCAGAACTTGTCTACATCTAATTTGCTGTAGATCTTTGTAAATTTCCCCAGCATTACAATTCATTGCCTTACTCCCTACCCAACTTTGATCAAATGGTGCAGTACAAAAAAATTAAAACCGGACATGAAATACACTTAATAAATATATACTGAGTATGCATGACCTAACAATTCCTGCAAAAAAAAGAGCAAAAGCTCTTACTGCGCAAATTGCACAACATAACTCCAATTAAAGTAATGGAATGCTATAAATAATAGGTTATTAGACTTGTAAGAAATAGAGTAGAAAACTATGCTCAAACAAAATACTTTCAAGAGTTTAGCCACCATCATGTCTCTTTGTGAATAACTTAATTTTAAGAAACAAAAGTAAGAACTGAAGATCCATTATTAGTACTGGTCCAATTACACATGCTCAAAGATGATTAAGATGGTATGATACCTTAACATTTAATGAAAGACTTTACTGAGATTTCTGAAGCTATGAATTATGTCGGGTGGAATTTGTTTCTCTGTATTTGCTTACACTGCTACTAAATTTTTGCCTAAAAAACCCAAAAACTCCATTTCATTACCATGAGTGAAGGACTATGGGGATGGTCTGATTAAGCATACACTCTGCAAGCCAGCAGATAAATATTTCTTTATGACTACCAAAAGTTTTGAGATTAATTGCAAACGAATAACAGCAAACGTAATCTCATAATCCAATTAATAAATTCACTCACCATGATTCCAGTAAGTAAACAGACTCCTTTTCCACAGTATGTATTTGGTACCATATCCCCATATCCAATGGATAGAAAAGTTATTGAAATCAACCACATTGCTCCAAGGAAGTTGCTAGTAACATCCTGTTGGTCATGGTATCTGAAAATAAGAAGAAAACAATTTCTTTATCATGAAAACATTTATTAAACTATTGTGCTCTCAGAAAAAAATTGCATTAACTGGTCATACAACCATTTTTGCATACAATCTCATTTTAAAAGCAGCTGTAAGGAATTAAACATAACTCAAATACAATTACATCAGCAGTAAAGAATCAGTAGGTATAAAAATAGCCCCACCAGTAGAGACACTCGTGATGGTTTATAATTCAGTATTTTGTTATTATCAGTAAAATAGCAGAAATCTCTTTGTTTTTAGTAGAATCTCTTCACCGGGGCTACAGATCCTGGTAATACTCTGCAGTAGCATACAACACCAGTCTACTGGTGTCTGCTGCGGTCTGAGGCAAATATGAGAGTCAGAAAGGTTGTGTGCAGAACCAGACAGCAGAGTACATCTTTATCTCCTTGTCCTAAACACAAGTCTATGACCAGAAATCCAGTCCTGAGCTAACATGTAAATGCTGACTTAGACAACCTATGGTCTTCCCTCTCCTTCTTCAAGTTCAAGGTGAATAAAAAAGAATGCCATTGTATTTCTCACCATCAAAAGATATTTACCGTAAATCTAGCAAAAACACCCTTTAGTGTTAAGTCAGCTATTATGTGAAATTTCATGATGTGCCATTTGTTGACTTAGTTTCAGTATTTTAGAGGAATATGTTCATTTTTTCCCTTCAAAAACCCCCCAAGTTCAGATTAATAATATTGTCCTCACATGACATATATACCTAATAGAATGTGAAGATATATTTTAGGTCTAAAAACCTGTTGTCACTATTTACTCTGTGGTGGGAAAAGAAATGCCTAACAGCCTAAAGTAGGTGGAATTTTGCTCCCTGGACAGAGCAGCTCTGCCACAGAGACTAATTGCAGCAGCCACTGCAGACTCAAGGTTGCCATCACCCCTGCAGCTTCTGTGAAGCCTCAAGCTACCTATATGCTGTAAGATTGCCCAAGGGTATTATTTTAGCCAGTCCTTAAATCCGTTTCTCACAGGGGGTCACAGAGGGCCATATATGAATTTGTTCACAAATCCGTAAACAACCAGCTTCCCACAACTGAAATAACTGCTTCTGTTTCCCTCCTTTCCGGACCTCAGTCTCCGTGACGGAGCAAGAATGCAGAGCAAGCACGCAGGCACTCTCAGGAAATTCCCTATTCTCTCACTTGTAAGATATTCACTATAAATGTCTGTAAAATGCTATCTTCAAAGTACCACCTATGCTCCAATGATTACAACAACATAAAAGCTCTTTGACTGCCAGAAACTACAGCAATCACTCTAATCAAGTCTGTTCCACACTTCACCTGTATTTTCCTCTCTCCTGGTGTCAGTGTTGTCTCTCACATACTTTATGTATGCCTTTGAAGTTTTTTTGTTCTGCCTAGAACAAAGCCTGGAACAATTTAGTAAAAGCCCATATTTGGAGGTCCTAAGGGCACAAAAAATGATAACCACAACAGCAAAAAGAGTAAAAAAAACCAAACAGCAGACTTGATTTAACTCATGACCACAGAGCTTTGCATAGCAAAACACAGTCTGACATTGTTTTTTTTCTAGACTGCACTACGTATTATGGATTTTAGTCTCCACTTAACAAACATAGCAAGTAACAGCTGTGAAATATAGGGACACAGAGAGACAAACACAGTCGTTCCATCCAGGAAGCAAGAAGAAAGCCTGCGTACCTATCATGCTAATCCCTACAGAGTATCAAGTAAGAGATATGATCCATAGGGTCTGGATGAGCTTCACAGAGGGGCACTAAGCCACAATACATTCTTATGTTAGCAACTCAGCTAAATACTAATAAATGCTCACATAAATATTTATAATACATTTCTTTAATGCCTCTCTTTGGATTTTGAACCTGGCCATTTCCATGCTTCATACAAATCACTAAGTTGCAGAAATAACTAACCCATCGGGAATGCCAAAACTTCTTTCTTAAGCCTTGAACAATGTGGGGAAGAGATAATGGGAGTCTTTATCCACTTATCCTCCTTCACCTATGTCAGAAAACATACAAGCCAACCTACAAAAAGATTCTTTAAAGAAGGTGACATAAAGTTAAATTTTAAAAAGCTCATCAGAAGTTTTTCAAGCTTCATTGGAGACATGGAGACAATTAAGGTTCCTTAGATGAACTTTTCATTAAAGCCATCTGCATCAATATGTGTCAGCACAAATCAAGGACCTGTTTAAATGTTTCCATCTTGTTAGCTCAGGCTTGCTGGATTTCCTACTCTGAATATTTCACCCAGTTATGATTTTAAAATTATAGTTCAGCAATCAAATGTCGCATGCTTAATTTAAAAATCATCACCAGTACTTATGAATGAACTTACCGTGGCTAAAAAACAAAGGCTATTTCATGTCCTCCCTATTGCTGCAACTGCTCAAGCACAGTAAAGCATGCTTAATTTACCTAATTTAATCTTTCAAAAAACCTAAAAACTTTTTCTCTTGCAACTGTACATGGAAAGTTGAAGGGCTGACTTCTCAAGTTAAAAATCTATAAGTAAAATTGAGACAATATAAAAGGGTATCACACTCATGATAATCCTACCATTTCTTTGCCAGATTTTTAGGAAGGTGGTGTAATCTTGTCTCATATTTTTACAACCTCACTTAAGATTTTTGAATCTCTGTGGTTAGCAGTTTTAGTACATGTCTATACTCTGTGGATTTTCATAAGATTACAGTTGTGTCAGCATAGATTTCCAAGTACTATACTAAGATAGGCACCACTATCAACTGGGATTCAAGCCTGAGCCAGCAAAGCCAGGGGAGTCTTCTGCTACCCTGTGTTCACAATCAGGTAGAAAATTATTACATCTGCATCAAAGGAGGAAAAGCAGTATCTTAAGAGAGTAGTATTGCAGCATCTTATTTATACAGTCATGTTAATGGCTTAAAATTAACACTAGAGGCACTTAAATTGCTTTGGGGTTTTTTTTGGGGGGGGGGGGGGGGGTGGAAGGAATCAATCTACTGCCTTTTGGCCTGCATTCAGACTTATCCCAGCATTAAAGACTGAACTTTCCATTTATGCAGGGATGGCAAAATGGACACAGCAGAAGTTAAACTTTCCCATGTTTTTCTGTAAGTGCAGCTCTAATGTGTGGCACTAGAAGCCCTGATAAAAGCCATTCCTAGCACTGTATCTTTCACTTCACAATTGGGATTATCCCCAGTAGAGCCAATTGCAATGGACATTATAAGGAGGAGAAAAGCCAACCACACCAGCACTGGAGCAGAGCTGTCTCACTCACTGTCAGTCATCATAAGCCACTGCAAACATCTCCTCATCCCAGCTGGACTGTGAAAGACAGCTCGGATGTAACACATTCCAATATTCAACTGTAGTTTTCCTAAACTATCCATTCACTCTATAGCTGAGACTTCTGAAATCTGACAGGAAAACACTTTACCATGAACCACTAGGAAACCTGAAAGCTCAGAAAATAAAGAAAAGGAAACAAAGATTTCCTTTCAGTGACAAGTTTCACACAAAACAGAATTTTGTCATTACCAACCAAATTCCAAAACAGAAGATTTGTCGCCATTAATTTTTATTTTGATAAAGGTTTTAATTTTTATAAATATTTTTATTTTTAAAATTAGAGTCACTAAAAATACAGTCATGTAAATATTTAAAGCCCACTATTCTTAGTCAGTAAAAACTTGCATTAGAAAGATAATGAGTCATTTGAAGATAAGAACTAGTATTTAACTGTATTAAAACTGCATCTGTATACAGTTTGACTTTCTTGATTACTCCCAGCCTCACAAGGCAGCAGGATAAAGGGTCATTTAGAAAAGCTATGTATTCCTGCAGTGTACAAAAATCATTGGCTGAAGTCACACAGGCGTAAGAATTATTTATCACGCTCCTTTTCTAATAAGGAATATGTCAGCAGGCAGGCAGCTGGAACACACTATTCACCAGGCAATCATCATCCTGTGAAACACCACCATCCAGTTCTCACCATTCAGCATATATAATTCTTGAAACCACTCTAATTTAAACCAAAAACAGCTGAATGATTATATTTGTGAAAAAATAGCATGGCTCAATTCCTTCTCAAGCTAAACTGAGTGGGAGTTTTACAACTCATCTCAGAAAAATATAAATACATTCCTCAGGCGACAATACTTCAGTGGCTTTGTTTGTCAAAGAAATATTTCAGATTCTTTATCAAACAGCAGTCCCTTTCTTCTGCTTTCACTATTGGTATGAAGATTTTCAGTACTGCTTCCCTTTCCTGTTTGTATGTGATGAAGTTTCATGTCATTGGTAGAACATCTGCTTTTTAGCTGCACATAATTATCACACATTCACATCTGGACATCTAAGACATTCATCTTAAAAAGAGATTAATAAGAAGTAATCAAGTATAACATTAAGCTTGACCACTGGTGCATTAATTCACAGTTAGCAGCTTCAATTCAGTTTCTCTTGCCTCCATGAACAGCCTCTGATAACTTTGCTATCTTTGGTTTTGCCTTCTTGAACAAGTCAAGGAAAGAACTAAAAATGATTGAAAACATGACCCGTTCTGTAGGGAAGAAAATGGCCTGCTTTTACCATAATCATGAAGAAACTCCTGGCAATGGCAATTCAGGCTGAGTTTTTTCCTGTCAAACCTTAAAATCTTTTAGACTATTAACAGCTGGAAAGAGGCTCATCCTATTAAATCAGAAACTTGTCAAGACTGTTGAGACTCTGATTGATCTAACCAGCTACTAGAGCTCCCCCACAGTATCAGACCATTCTGTTACTAAATGCCGTTTTAGTCTTAGTTAGATGGTTAGTACTGCCAGCTTTTTATCTCTGATGATAACAGACATGTCTTTGTATTCCTTCTCCCTTCCTCCTGTTTAAAAGAAAGGAAAAAAGAAATCCATAATGGCACATGGAACAGTGGGGCTGACTCCAAATATAATGAAGTCAATGGAAGAAATTTTGCATGCCCTAATGGGCTTAGGATCAGGAAGGCAGCTTGGAAAAATGTATGCCAATCCTTATCTTTTTTCTAACACATCTGTTGATGTCCCCCAAATATTTATGAAGAGCAGCAAAAATGTTCTTGTCACAATAACTGCTTAATGAAAGTACAAATACCACACCAAATGCCTGCATTTCAAACAGACTGCCTCACAACAGTAGCAGTTGTGAACCCTATCAAAAATAATGGGTTAGAGTCAGCTGACTGGATTGCTTCTACCATGGCCAAAAATGTTAATGATTTTTCTGCTAAGTGCATTTTCAGGCTATTTACAGAAAGCTAATAAAACCAAGAAAAGTGAATTATTCTATGTAATTAGCCTAAGTTATTATGTTAGCTAAAATGGATGCAAAATATAAACTAAAAGAAAACAACAGGACAGAGGAGAGAGAAATCAACACAAAATGAGAAGGGTGAGATAGTATGTTTTAAGAAATTTTATCACTGTTTTTGAATACAAATTACGGTTTAAGAGTAAGAGTGAAGACAGAAAATTACTAAAACCCCTAGCTGCTATCATATACCCACCCATCAATGCTTGAGCAACAGATACCCTACCAGTACAGAAATAAGGACTAGTTGTCTTTTATAATAAGGGTGTCAAGCTTTTATTTGTCCCTCACTGATGGAGGCCTGGTGCTGTAGAGGATTGATGCTGTGCTAAATCAGTATACTTCTCTGCAGCTGGAGTAGATGGGAGGATTTTCCATCTTTCCAAGAGAAGCCATTGACCTACAAGCAAAAAGGTTGCTGAAGCTTCTTAGAAGTACCTGACTTTTTTTTTTTTTTAAATGTGCTTTCAATAATAGTGTAAGAGTGTTAAGGAGAATCTGTTGAATAAATTCTGTAAGCATTGGGAAATTGGGAAAGCTTTAAATTTGTGACAGACAACAATCCACTAAAAAGATCAGAAGGAAAGACAGGAGAGTTCAGTATCAACGTACCAAAAAGTAATCCTGAGAATAAAGTGGTAGCTACTGCTTCAGAAGATCTTAGACTATATGAAAACAATAATGTGTCTTATCAAAGTTTTCAGAGAGTTTAAGGAGAAATTTTTCTCGCCTCTATTAAGAAACACACCCACCTCTCTTCAAGCCCCAGTTTTGGTACTTATCCCGCAGTACAGTAAGTATTCTTACTCCCACTGTGTTCTTTTCAGCACTTTCAAGCTATTTTGTTCCTGCAGAGGCATAACTGAAGTTGTGACTTGTTGTGACTCAGCAGAATAATGAATATTCCTAAAGCTCTTGGAAGGCTGCACAAAAAGTCCTAAAACAAACCCTTAACTCCTAGAGACCTGAATGAGCTTTGCCTACAGACATGTTTTTTAAACATATAATCTGACAGTTTTGAAATACAATCAGGTTCACCATGCCTAAACATGGCTCATTTTAATAAAATGTACCCAACAGAACAGAAAGTATGGCAAGTAGAAGCACCTTTGTGTCTCTCAGAGGTGAAAGCTGGGACTAACAGTAGCAGCTGTTACAAAGGTTCCATGACTGATTCTTCTAATTTGAAAAAACTTACATTAATTATTCTTTGTGCAAAATTTTGCTTTATCTTAAGTATTTGGACAAACACATTTTACTGTGTTCAGACCATCTTTTTCAGAAAGATCTATCTTCGTCACATTTTAGAGCATGCTCAGGAATTCAGCTTTTCTCAGCTCTGTTTCTTTACATTTGATAATATTCTGTCACCAATAAAAAAAGTTTGCACATTTCAAAGGAATGCCTTTATATTTTAAAAACTCAACTCCCTAGCCTTTCCTGGTTCCTATACACACACACCCAGACTCTGCAGAAAAACTAAGCACGCTTCATATAGCTCAAGCGCTAAGAGGCAAAATCAGGCTCTAATGGTTGGTATTAGTTGTTGGATCAGGAGCAGCAATCAGCACCAAAACAGTATGTTACGAATAAGGATGCTTATTCACAGACTTTGGCACGTGTATTACAACGTGCTCCACAATTCCATGATCATTATGTCACATTTTGTCTTCACAAAAAACATACTAGTACCTTTTCCAATGCAAACCACAACTGCTCACAGCATAAAACACCTTATTGGCATACCATTTTTAGCCTCATGTTTTTGGAAATGAAATATCATGTTTTAATTTTTCACAGCTCTCTGACAGACTCTTTCAATGAAGTTAAGTTTTTTGATACAGCTGATTATTATTTTGGTGGTCTTCACCTTCTGAGCTCTCAGCTCCCAACTTGACAGTTTGATTAGCCTGTATGCCCAAAGCTCTGGCTAAAACCCAATGAACTCAAACTCCTCTATAATGACTCATGTTTAAAAATAATTCTCTTAAATTAGACATCCAAAAATTGCGTAGTACCAAAATTTTTCATTTTACCAGAAGAGGCATGTCCCGAAGAAGCAAAACAGCCTCTTAAACGCATCAGTATCCATACAATGAAGCAACACAGAAAAAATTCTTAGTGAACAAGCAATACATCAGGCTTTCCAAAAAGCACAGGACAAATGAGCAGTTGATACTCCTTTGTTAGTTTAGCAGCTTAGTGAGGAGAGCACTGACCATGGGGAGTGAATTTGTTGTCAGGCTCTTCTCAAGCACAAAGCTGATTCACACCAGTATCTTCATGTCCCTGTTCTACCTGTTAGGATACGGGCTGTCAAAGTACCTCAGAATATGTTTTTGAAGCTACTTGAATTAAAAATTAAATTAAAAATGACTCTTTAATCCAGTGGAGAGACATGTTGTCTGAAAGGCTTAGGACAGGAGCTGAAAAAAGGAGTATGTTTGTTAAAATCCTTTACAAACCACACTTTGAACAAACATTAACTCTGCTTTGAAAGCAAAATTCAACTAATAATCCAGAAAGGACAGTGACTGCAAACACACTGACTATTAGAAATAAAATCTGAAATATCCAAGAGCTGCTCCTTCTGTAGTTCTGTGTATTATCTTTATCAGAAATTGTTCTGTAAAAGAAGCTACTATAAATATGCTGTTAATGTGATATTAAATATATGAAAACAAAAGAAGGAAACTGAAGTGACATCAGTAAGCTTGAAGGAAAACTCCTGTTTCTCTGTAGTTTTTTATCTTTTAAAATAAGAAACGCATGCATATTTCCTTTCTGCAGCCATTATTTTTTACACAGTCTAATTTCTAAAATTTGTCAATACAATAAGAAGGAATTTTATTTTTAAAACTTGCTTTAAGTTTTTGAGGTCTGCAACAGCACTGGCTAAAGCTGTGTTATGATAGAAACATGAATCATTCAAATTCAAAGAGTTTCTTAATGAGCTCTACTGTGAATCATTCATTATATTCACTGGCAACTAACTCTAACCCTTCTAAAATTTTCCCTTATCTTGCACTTTGCATTTCCTCTGGAGATATCCCGTTACTATTTTATACCTAAGCCCCTCTCAGAAGGAGGAAATATTTTTGAGATTATCTGAATCAACTGGTATCTAAAGATTCAGAAGCAGTTTTCTGAAGAAAAACTTTAGAAATAGAGGTTTTAGAAAGTAGAAATAGAATTTATCATGATAGACTTTAAATGAAACCTACCTTTATTTTTCTGATATAAAACGGCAGAACTAGGTAAAACTTAGCCTTTTATGCAGGGAGAAGACAGGAGGAGGTGAAATTATAGAGCAAAGATTATGCTGAATTCTTCAAGAAGACTTTCTGACAAACGGAGAACTCTGCAGGTATTTTTCTCTTACGGAACTAATTTCATTTATCATCACAAAACTTACTAGTTCTGTAGCTGATGTATTGCTTTCTATAAAAAGGAATGAAGTACATGCTCATGGTCATAAAGCCTGCTGGTTTGGCATTTTTTGTCCAAATTTCATTAGGATACCAGCAATTTTACCAACATATGCAAGTTCTCTAATGTAATGGACATTGGGAACAGATGACTAAAATAAAATAAAATAAAACAAAACAAAACAAAATAAAATAAAAGTAAAATGCCTATGACAATTCTCTTTCCTTTAGAACTGAAAAACAAAATACCGGATTCATCAAAATGTATGTTCTGGATAAATTGGAGAATAAAACTGGTTTAGATAGGACAGCACCTTACAAGTAAACATTTTTTTAAAATCTAGACAGAATTTACTAAGTTTGGATCAGAGCAGAAAGCTGCGGTCAGTGCAAGTTTTATTGAGTTCCTCAGAATTGGGGACCAGTTTAACATTCTGTATTGGGAACACTGCTGGAGCTATATGCTTAACTTAAATCAGATAAATTGAACTTATTGTTGATTATATTTTCATTTCTTTTATAAAAAGGAAAGACTGTATTTACAGTTTAGCTTCTGTAAGTTACACTGCTTGAAACAGATTTTACTGAGTATTTCTAAAGCCAATTCCAAACCCAAAGTCTGTGTACTTTTGAGAGTCAGCTGAAAGTTGTACCAGATCCCACTAACAGTTACTTAGTGAAGTACTGGGGACTACATTTAATGTTATGAAACATGAAGTCTAAAAATGTAACTATATATTGCTATACAGGAAATGAAACAAAGAAAGAACTTGTAACATAAATATTTTCCACTTACTTTTTATGTATGAAACTTCAGCATGAGACTGTCAATATTTAAGAAAAAAACCCAGGGTTATCCCTTTTTAATTATTGTTCTCTTCATCAAACCAATCAGAAGGCTAGAAGAATACTTTGGAGTAAATTTTTGTGATTGATGTAGAGATGTTAATTTACAGGGATTGAGAAAGGTTATCTACACAGAAGACATTCTTGTGACTCTGTTACCGTATGTCTTCCAGAGGAGTGAGTTTACATGGACCAGCTACAGGATGGACTTCTGCCACAAGGTTCTCAAGGCAAATCCAAGTGGAGAGAATACCATAAATTCATACAGGCTAGAAAAAATGTAATAGAGCTACATGTAGTACTTTACTCTGGCGATGGGAATAAAGGAACATCATCCTCATTTGCTTATACAGACCTCTGCAGTGTCACATTTGAAGACAGATGTGTTGCCCACCTAAATGTAACCAAAAAGAAAAGGCTTAGGAGACCTTCACCAAAATATATTAAATATGCTAGATGCAATTATGGTTTTCTTTGCTCTATTTTAGACATTGTCAAAATGACATTGTCCAAAATGCCTTGATATATTGTCACCAAATTCTGTAATACTGTGAATGTGAGATTATATGAAGTCTGAACCTTGTACTTTTCTCCCCCCTTTTCTCATTAAAAAGAGTAAAATCAGTTTTTCGCTTGTGATAATTTGGCGTTTTCAGTTTGTTTGCCATTTGCTTTCAGGACAGCTAACTTTTGTAGGGATCATCTCATATTAATGGCAAACATTTACCAAAAACAAAGGATCTTGTACTATTTTCTCTAAAGACCATGAACATGACAGAATCCTTTCTACTGATAAGTTTTTTTTTTTACCAAAACCATTTTGTTGCCTGATATCTTGGCCCTCATTCAAGATTTTCTGACTGCATTTTGACTGATTTCAATGAAACACTGAAGAAATAATGAAATTCTGTGCTCTGAAGGAACTTGAGCAGACAACATTTTCAGAAAAAAAAACCCTGTTACATATTTTCACTCTGTTTTTAATGGAGGGGAGTACTCTGGATGGTGTGCCAACAGAACTTACCTTTTGCACTATCTACAGTTGAAGCATGTGTCTTACAGTCTATATGTAGAACAAGCTGGAAAAGTCCTTTAATAAACCTGAAGTTATCTAATGCCTATTGTTTAGACTACTGGCAAATTCTATGTGAATCATAGATCAGATATGTGAGTTATCTATGTGACTTTCATGCTTCAACTCAGTTCTTTGGTCAAGATTTAGACAGGCAAGCACATAATCAGGGGTCATGCTTAACTAAGGATGTACACAATGGGAACAACAGCTTGGTTTCAGCATGTTTGGTTTCGAAAAGAAAGACTAAAACTAGACACTGAACTGTAAATGTTTGTCTCATTTATGTAGAGTATGGGCCCTTTATACCGAAGCATTATCTCTGAGCTACAAAACTTTAATTATAAAAATTTATAAACAAGCAAATGTTGTAGATAGATAGATGATAGATAGATAAGATAGATAGATAGATAGATAGACAGATACATAGATAGATAGATAGACAGACAGATAGATGTATACACAGCAAAATATTCCTTTAAGAGTTCAACTACATTTGAGTGTAACCTTTTGGAGAACTCAGAAAATGATGCAACTAAAGGAAAAACAATATTTCATATTTAAAAGAAAAACCCCTTGATTTTCTCTAGATTGCATCCTCTGAGTTCCAGAAAGTCAGTCATGCCTCCCCTAAAGGGGTAGAGGAGAAAGAATTCCAACTATATGGATTAAAGATCCTTGGAAAATGCAAGAGATCTATAGTCTTTCTTTTCCAGAATGTACAGCTTCAGTCAACTTGTCCTCCAGATTCTGAAGTCCTGACTGGAGACTTATGTGTGGAGCTGTGGTACAGCCACAAAGACTTCAGCAGGCTTATGTATTCTGAATACCTTTCCCAAAAGAATGAGAAAGAAAAATGCAAGCATGCAGAATTAACAACATTTCCTCTATTTTCATATCTCTCACCTCATTTCTCAGAATGAGTATTTCTAGATTGCGTCTCTACCTGTGCAATAATTTGAAACAATATAAAACATCATTACTGCCATCACACTATAGTAGAATCCTTTGCTCATTAAGTTCAAATAAATTTTGTTATTCAGAATAAGGACATCACACCAAACAATAGCAGTAAACATAATTCTCTGCATGACATAGACACAAATAGCTTAAATGACTTTGGTCAAGGTCACAACAGAATTGCAAGTTGGATTCTCTAGCTCATGCTATTTTCAACACGCAGAATACTTCTATGTAATTAAATAATGCAATCTGCCTCTAAAACAAAATTGCACTGTTTATTGCTTTTGTGACTTCACAAATTGTTTGTATATATTTAGCATACTTTTGTTGGTATAATAAAACCTTCACTCCAGTGTTCTGTACTATTAAAAATGCTACTGCCACTACCTCAATAACAGAAGAGTGCTAGGGTTGATCCTACTAAAACCATGCTAACATTATTCTAGTCTAAATTTCCTTTGAAAAGAAGTGAAAATAAACTGATAGAATGTGTAGCTCCTGGTACAGATTGTTGTGTCTCCTGCAGACACTAGATCACAGGACACGGCATCTGCTTCTTGGTCTATTATCTGTGCTAGATCTCATTTTCTAAAAATCAAGAGAAATCATACTCCACAACATCAGAAATACAATCACTGAAGGACACCAGTGTCCTGCTGAGGTACACGGACTGCGTCAGCAGGTCTTCTGCCTCCCAGCACACAAGGAACGAGCAAGGCAACTGATGTGATCTGCTTGCAAGGAACAAATACCACCCTAAAAGCAGTATTACCAAGAATTATCATGCACATTTTTTGTTAAATCCTTGTAGGCTTGGGAAAGGAAGAACTTTGATGCAGAAGGTATTACTGAGAGCTGACAAGCATCTTTGGTGTTCAATTAACTAAATGTAACATATAATTTGCCTTTGAACACCTTGGAAAGAATCTACTGCAAAAGACTGCAATTTAACATCAAAGTTTTAACAGTCAGGGTTACAATTTTAGAAGCTCATTAGTCTGAAGGTGTATCATGATTTTCTGAAACGATGAATGATTAAAAACAGAGTTAAAAAGAAAAGACATTTGGGCATGAATACTTGATCTGAAATCTCTGTTCAGTTTCAGGGAATGTTGTATCTCTGATTTCAGACTGTGAGCAGCTTTGCCAATTACATCTACTGCACTCTTTTTAGTATAAAATAATAAGAGGTCACCTTTAACTCAAGGAATTAGAACACCAAGTCTCTTCTTTCTCAAATTCAGTGAAGATACATTGTTTTTATTAGAAGGCTATTACTTAATGTGAATACTTTGCAGAGTTGTTTTCCACATGTACTACTGCCTGCCCAAAAATGTGTAGTCCAGCTCCTGAACTGACACTAAGGTCATATATATATCTTCCGGACAATTCTCAGGTCAAGCCAATTAAACTAGAATGTCTACAAACTGGTAAATTCAGGTTATTCAATAACAACAGAGAATGCAGTGACTGAAAGACATGAAATATAGATTAATGTCATCCTGAAATTAGCTACTGAAAGCAAGCCTGAAGCTTGATGGTTGCACTTCAAACAGCACCTGCACCAAAGTAAACTCCACATTCTCCCACCCCACTGCACACCCAGCAGTTGGTGTGCCATGTGCTACAAACCCACAGCCAATTTCTCCCTCAGGTGTACTGCAGACAACTACTGAATTGAAAACAAAGCAACTGACCCTGCTGACACAACCAATTATAGACAAAATACTTTCCAAGCTTGGCCGTACTTTTTGCCAGAGCTGACCAAGGGAGCAGCTTCTCCCTTTTAGAACTCATGTCTTACATCCACCCTATATGTACTAGAGAGGTGACAGCCAAAAAAGGAAAACATGCTCAGCCAAAATCCTCTTCTCCCCTCAATCAGCATTAGGTTGCAATGGGACTAAAATATTGTTTCTTCTTTCTACATAAAATTCTTCCTTTTAGCTTTTTTACAGCAGCTAAGGAAACAATGTATTTTGACTCTTTGATGCTTTGTTCCATTAAAAAAATATCCAGACCATATGGGACAGCTGAGACACAGACTGGCTCATGGTTCTTTCTGTAAACTAAGACAAAGTACTCCTGCTAAGTGTCTCCTGTGTTTATTAAAAAGATAATAGATTTTACAGATAATAATTAGGCACTGGTTAAAGTCTTATAAAAAAAAGACACTTTCATATCACAGAACTGTTAACTCCTAAATAATTTAGTAAGAGTTATTCAACCAGCACCCCTTCCTAAACTTAGATTTTTATGGCAGAAGCTAACAACTTATGAGATCAGCAGGTTACAGGTTGAACCATTTAGCTTTTGATAGCTGAGTCCCAAACTGTTAAAGACTTTTAGTCACATTTGTGTTTAACTGTTTGCTCTACTGTGCAATGATCAGAAGCTCATTACTTTGAAACTGTGCCCTGCATATCTTTCCTAGTCTGCTGTTGGGTGTTTCCTATGAAAGATACACACCAACCAAAGACACCAGAATGAAACAAAATCGAAGTTCAGCTACTGTGCTCAAGCAGCAAGATGCAAGTGTTTCATCCTATTCCAAAATGGATATGCATGAGTTAGCAATGCCTTGGGTAATAATCAATAATTTTTGCTTTAAATAAAAGGAACTATATCCCCTCTTCTTGAGAGGTATGGTCCATAACTCAAGGATTTGAGGTCATTCCCAGTGTGGAAAGCTAAAGTCCTAAAGGACAAAAAAACAAAAAACGGAGGGCCAGTCAAGCTGGTTGTTCTCACTACAGGCTGGGAGGATCATCCATCCATATCTGCAGAAAACATATCCAGAGAAAATACCACAGAAGCATGGCAAGAGGTGGGAATGCAGCAGCACATACGGAGCTGTGGATAACAGACCTTCACTGCCTAGCTCACTCTTGCATGGCCAGCGAAGTCTCTTTTGGTCTTTTACTGGGCTAGTGTCCGAATCTTTAGTCTAGTAGTCCACTAAATTCCAGCTTAACTTTTGGGTGTATTACCTACTAGTAAGTAAAAATTGCTTTGCACTCTCAAGCTGCATATACCTTGCTTGTAGAGTGTCTTTGCCCCTGCTGAAGATGCACGAATAACCTGCTGTGAGGGATCACAGCACTACATGCAAGGAAATTGAAGCACAGGTGTAATAAGTGAAAGCCCTTGGATTGCAGAGCTGCTTGTGGAAAAGCCAGGCTTTAGTATTCCAGCCTTATAGAACATCCTGATCTTTGAAAAAAAAAAGTTCATTTATTCAGTCTTACACACAACTTTCAAATCCCAGGTTTTTAAAATCTTTCTGCCTCGTACTCCAAAGCTGCCTACAGCTCAAGATATTTCTAATGCAGCCAGTCAAAGCAGGCAAAACAAATGCTATGAAACTACATTTGTATCTGCTCAAGTTTGTAAGTATCAAGATATTTTTAACGTGATCAATGGCCTACTTTATAATGTCATCAAACAAAATAAGCACCGGTGAACAATGTATCATTGCACTCCTATGCCTGGAACACACAATCTTGAAGTCTGTCATACCCACAATATAAATCCCATTCACTTTAGATTAACTGAATACTTTGTTTACACATCCAGCTGATCATGTTTGTTATAGAAGAATACATTAACATTAATATTAATAAAAATCTTCTGTTCAGCAGTTACAGATTTGATAATTCTTGTTCACGTATTACAATGTTTTTATTGTTTTAAAGACAGCATACACTGTTTTTTACTGCTATTTTCACCTGTTCAGTAGTTATTAGTAAATATTTAGTTAATTCATGGCATAAATAAAACTTTTAAAAGCACCCCCGTCACCCCCCCCCCCAAAAAAAAAAAAAAAAGCATTGCAAAACCTATTTTTAGGCCTGTATGCAATTCCTGATACTGAAACTTCAGTTCATACCCAAGGCTCATTTTAAGCTAATGCAAGCCCACCGGCTCCCACAGATTCTGCACCAGGTTTCAAACCAGGTTGTAGCCCCATGGCACTGACATCCTCTGTTTCTGTGAGTTCTTATCCTATTCAGGTACCTGCTACTCTGCAACATTTGGAGTACTTTTTACCTTCACTGCACCTTATCAGTAATTAGGGACTGGTCTCTTTTTCTGTCAAGCTTGGCAACAGAAGATACACTTAAGCCCTGTGTCACAAGCACCGTACACAAAGTACAGTACAGAGACTCAATGTTCAGTGCCAGGCTGTTCCAACCCAGCCTGAGGTGAGACTGCAGCACAGTGCTGAGCACGGTGCCTGCACACACCCGGCAGGAGCACAAATTCACTGACCCTACCAGATAGGGGACTTGGAGGTCCCACCACCAAACTGATATGAACATATATATTACCCTTTGCAAGTGAGACCACAGAGGCTCTTGCCTCAGGCTTCTCCACTTGAGGCAGAGAGTACACAGGGAAAACAAGTCAGCTAGCAGAGTGTAATTCCTGCCTGGGCAGTGTTCTTAGCACAAGCTGTCAGCACAGCCAGCATCCATCAAAACTGAACAGGCTTAAACTGCTGTATCAACACACGAAGGCATCACCTTCATCTGAACACCACTAGCCTTCAGAACTGTTTAGCTCCCTTTTCTCCTCACTAGAAGTTACTACATTTATTAGTACTGCAGTATCACATATGTAAGTGTTATTCTTGGACAGCACTGTGCTAAGCAGTGTGCAAACACAGTTCAAAGACAACCCCTGACCCAGAAGCTTGCAAACCTAAATAATCCAAGATACTTGTCCAATTCACATTGCACTGATGCCTTCAATTCTCAATTAACATACTTCAATTCAGTGAACCACTCTTGTGGAAAGCCACAGGAATTTTGCCAGTGGATTTCATTTATCACAGAACAAGGCTCAAAAAGAAATATTAGATATCAATCTGGTTTAGAGAAAAAACAACTGCAAGTAGACTCATGTTCTATTTTCTCAATCAGAAATGTTCTAGACTGATCAGCTTAAACTCTGAACTAGTACAGTATCACTGTTTTGGGAAACACAAGTGTAAATGATGACACACACACCAACATTTACTACTTCTAAGAGATGTTGCAAATCACTTACTATCTCAAGAACAGCTGTACTAAAAACTATACCTGATTTTGAACTTTTCAAGAAAAAACCTACCCCAGCAAGAAAAGCCTTTTTATGGAGACAACAACTTAAAAGGGGGAAAACACAGAAAAGGAAAATAAAGAACACATAAAATACTGAAAAGAACCTTCTCATGTTTCCCTCCATAAAACCACTAATTCCCTTAACTGTGCAATTTCACAACACTATCTATATCCTCTTACTGACCTTATAAATCTGAATTTTTAGGACTGAATTGTAAATTCCTAATAGAAGCCATCCTTCAATATCTAAGGCTAGAATTCAGTCAGCATACTGGCTGTTTATTAGCAATGAAGTAACAGCCATGGTCTATACTCCTCACTTTGCCCAAGAAGCAAAAGAAAACCAGCAGAAAAGCTTAAATTCACACTTCAGAGTGCATTTTTCAAAGACATTAAACTATTGGAGCAACAAATTCTATTTTGGAGTGAGAAGACATTGATTTTTGCTTCAGTATGACCCTATTTTATAGGGATTGCTTTTGGTGTACTGTGGCAAATAGTTTTTACTCATTTTGAAGCAAAATATTCTGAGTAGTTCAAAATGTTGGTCAAAATGGGGAGGAAAAAAAAAATTATCACATTTAAAAATATGAGGACCAGATGATGTAACTTTCGATCCAGTAATGAAATAATGATAAAAAAAATTCCATAAATTGCTTTCTTATCTGAAAGAATTTGGAGTACGTACAACCATTCTTACTGACCAGAACAAAGACTGTTCTCTTAATTATGTTTTATAGATTCAAGATTAATGAAAAAGAAAAATCTTTTTGTCCTTGAAAGCAGGTAAGTACTCATCTGTAAGTATTTTAATTCTCTTTAGACCTTTCTGTTTAGAGAAATAGTTTTCACTTTGCTCACCATTCTTGAACTATACACGAACTTTTCCACTTCATTCTCTTCTACAACTGTTATACATACAAGTCCTTTGTAAATAAAAGGGAATTTAACCTAAAAACAAGTTTTCTTCCTCTAGTTAGATTAATCTGAAGGACAGATTTTTTTTTTCTCTTTCATTAAGCAAGTAGATTTTTTTTTGCTTGTTTTTAAAATTTTTGTCTTTTGCACTCCCTTTCTCAAAGATGGGTTTGCTATTTTTGGACTAGAGAAATCCTGATCTACTTTGGCTTGATATATTTTTGTGAAGGAATGACTATATCCACTGACACCTCACCAGTTATTGCTACTTTCCATATTTATAAGGATAATTCTAATAACCTAAACAAACTGAAGAGTATATTCTTACTTATATTCTCAAAGTTCTTGTGCTGAGAATACACAAACAGCACTTTCAAAGGGAAGGAAGATATGAATTTAAAAGAACAGCAAACTCTATATGCATTAGAATAGGTGCATCTGCTTCCTCCCTTAAATGTACGTAACTGTTTTGTTTTCAAGCAGCAAAAGAACATATGATTTAGCTATTAATCCTTCTGGATACACCTAGAAAAGGAATATTTTATTTAGATCAATTGCTCTTTTTTGGATCTGGGTTATGCATATAAGACACTCCCCAATGTACTTCTGTGAATAAATTCCCTTGTTGCCTTCAGTGTATGATAAAATAATGGATGTGATGGTCTATTTGTAACTTTTTCAACAAAAATGGAAGCAGTTACATGTAGTTTTAGTTATGAATTGCTTTGAGATGTAAGTATTATAAAACAGCAACCCATCATTTACAGTTAATCTACACTCAGTGTGCAAAAACAGGAATTAAGACTGGTAGGCAGAGAACCATTCATTCACAGCACAGGTGCACGTCAGGATGATGACAGGTCATCATTGCTTATTGTTGTTTTGAATATTTAACTTTTAACATTTGCCACCACTGGAGAAACCTGACTGCCAGTAGCACATTCTACTTTCAGTGAGCCGTGAGCCAAGGGAAGGTAAAGAACCACGATAAACAGCCAGCACTGTCCATACACAAACACTATTTGATCAATTGACAGTCACGAGACTGAAAAAAGTAAAAATGATATGTCATTGTTTCTGACCTTCTGAGCGTAAAAATAGGCTTAAAATTAAATATGCAGGCATGGTTTGTTGTTGTTGGGTTTTGTTTGCTTGTTTGTTGGGGTTTATGTGGGGTTTTCTGGTTGCTTTTTTTTAAACTAAGAACAAGAATCTTCCCACTGGCACTGCAGAGAATGCTAAAAGCAATTTCCATTGGAAGGTGGCCTTGCGAATATGCATGCAACGTTGTGTCAGATAAGGTCCTCAAGACAAGCAAGAACTGGAATAGATACCAAGAGGAAATTAGATAGCTAAGAAACATTTTTTCCTTCATGAATGACAACTGAAAGTGTCAGTGTATCCACTTGCTTGTATCAAATGAACCCTTAACATTTTCCTCCCAGTTGTCATGTGTGAGCTGCTTACTGGAAACTTTGTAATGGTATCATACTTCCAAGAAATAAGACAGACATTTATTTGTAGAAAACAAAAATGAGCAGAAAGCAGAAAAGGATTTCACCATCACACACAGATGGGATTTTGTGTGTGTGTGTGTGTGCTTTTTTGTTTGAGTTTGTTTTTGTTAGAACAAGGAGAGAATACAGAGTAGAAACTGACAAGAGGAAGAAATGCTTACTAAAACAAACTGCTCAAACAGAACTTACTTCATTGCCAGAAGTTAAAGAGAGGAACAAATAGAACCAGAAATTGTGCCAAAAATGTGCTCTCTGCAGAAGAAGAAAATTCAGTTCTGTTCTCAGTTCTCCTCTGCAAGAAATGCCAGGCACATGATACGATCCGTTCTGGACATACAACAGTGCAATGTGGGCATTTGTGGTTCATATTGCTTGGTACATGGGCACTTTATACCCATGTTTGTATTCAGAAGAAAATATTATTTCTCCCTTTGTATAAAAAAAAAACAAAACCAGATAATAACAGTGGCTACCTTCCACACAACCTAGGAAAGCAGCCCACTTCTCACAGAAGAGACATTCATTCTACAGAAGAGTGAAGCAAACTTGTCAGATTCTTCAATGACTTAATGCAAAACATACTAACTTCCTTTTTTGTGAGAAGCCAAACTTTTTTTATTTTAACTGATATAAACAACTGACAACCATGCACAAATCTATTTTCAGTAACAATATATGAATGGGAAACTGCAAAAATTAATCTGCTTGTAGGGCTCATAATTCAAATATGAAAGTAACATATTCATAAGTGTTCTAGATCACGTGCCTCAGAGTTATAAACACAAACATCTTTTGAGTTAGACCCAATAAAAAATTTAGATTTTCATTATGAAGCCTACATATGACAAACTGCAATATACTGCCACTGGCAATGAGAAGGCAGATGTTGAAACCTACGCAATGCAATCTTCCCCTCTAAACAGCCATTATGCACACAGCAACACTTCATGCTTTTCCCACCTTTACCTTCCAAATTCCCTCCTCTAGATTACTCTGCAGCCCTAGCTACCCATTTATACCCAGCTGGCTGTCCACCACCATTATCTGTACCACGTTCTGCCCTCATACATGACCTTAAACTGCAATCCTGGAAAATACCTTGCTCACCAACCCAAAGTGTCACTTGCTATAATTAGCATTCTGGGAGCTAACTATACAGCCATTAAGGCACTGAGAAAGACACGTCCTGTCTTAGTTCAGTGTATATCAAGCGATCAGTCAGATGACCATTAAAGCAGTGAAGTCTTTATTCAGACAGTCAACTTGGCTGGCTCAACCTATGACCTGTCTCTACAGGTTATCTTTAGGGAAATGGATAATAAGGCTCTTTCATGTAACCTTCCTCACTATGAAATGTGGGGCTTCCAAATATCTCTTCCTATTCCCAGGGCTGCCTGCAATAGTAAAAACCTAACTTTGAATAGAAGAACAATCTGAGTATCAGGCTGTCATTCAGCAGCAACAGCTTTTGCTGAGCACACACAACTCCACAATGAAGGACACTGCCTACTGTCACCTCCCTCTTCACTGAGAACATAGAACAGAATGAGAATCTTTCCCCCCAGTTTAAAAATCTCAGTATTTTAATCTACTATATCTTATCACCATCATCTTGTTCCAATTTGGATGATCAGTTAAATGATATAATACACCATAGAAATTCTGCTAATGCAAACCCTTATGTAGTGCTACTATGTAACAGAAATTAGAGCGCAGTGCCAGAGTGATGCAAAGAAATAGTTAACACCATTAAATTTTACTAATATAAATCATCCCTTATCAAAAAAAAGCTACCAGGCTGCTGCCTAATTCCCAGTTTCTATCCAATGTATCAACATTCATTATGTTTTCATATACAGTGTCAAGTGGGATAGCAAGAACTCCTAACCATAGGATTTATTTTCAGGATCATTTTGTGTACATATAACAGTCTACTTAAAAAAAAAAAAAGATTTCTTTGAGTTAAAACTAAGAAAAAAACCAAGAGCAGTTGGGAAAAAATGTACTTTATTTGTGTAAACTAAACTTTTAACTACTAAGCAATTCCAAAGCCATAAAGACCTTGGGAGACATCTTCTGAGGACTATGACTTCTACACAGAACAGAAATGATTCAGTGGCCATATTTGTCCTTTCTCATGATAAATGGCTATTGTATCTGTCTGCAGCTATGCAAAAAAGGGGATGTTTAACTTCAGATGGCAGAATGTTGAGAGCATTCCTGTGTGGGGGGTTTTGAGGTTTTCTTCTGAGAACTCTTCCTTACCATGTACTTCTATACAGGCTATGGATGTAAATGGTTTTGATAGGCTAGCTAGTAACCGGAATCCAGAGTCAGTATAATTTGTTTGGTAAAACACTTACACATTCCCTCAAGGGAAAACTGGAGGTAAAACACATAAAAAACCCCAAAATATATCCCTTTTAGTGTTTCTGAACCATAAAATTTACTTTTTTTTTTTAATATGAATCTTGGACTGGGCTCCAGTGACAGAAGGTTATTATGCTGGAGATATATTAACCTAGTACTCACTTCTATATTTAATTTGCTTTTAGTTGTGTTGTGGTTTGTTTCAGTTTTATGAGTCTGTGGCTGTACAGCCTACTGTCCAAACTATTACTGTCAATTCAAGGACAGCAACTTCAATTTAAGGACAGCAATTAAAACATGGGAAATCCATTTCTAATTTAAGAGACAGTTGAAGAAAATTCAGTTTTTTCCAACCCTGATTTCAGTGTTCCTGACTGAAAAAAAAATTTTCTTTGCAGGATAACAGTGATAGAGAAATGTGTCATTTTTAAATATAAATAAGCAAACTCAGAAAATCAAAACTTTATGAGAGTGTTGTCTTCACTCTCCCTGACTGGCAAATGGGTGAGGTGGTCTTTGTTTCTTTTATGTTACTATACATTTTTGTCCTGCAATCTTTTTACTAACAAATAAATATGTTTTACAAACATGTGTATCAGACAGTAGCAAGTATTTTTCACTAATTTTCACTGAGTTGTATAAGATTATTTTAAATGCATTTGTATAAAAAAGTTAAAAACAAAATTATTATTTCATCATGATCATCATCAACCAGTTATATGTAGTTACATGATAGCAATGGATGCTGAAGTTATTCACAAGTGACAGTCTGGGAAATGCCTGAGTCGACACTCAAAATTCCTGAACGGCAATTCTACTGAAAGAAAACCGGTGGGAACAGAAGTGAAGAATATGAGATAAAGAGGAGAGACTTTGCAGAAATCAGTTACATCTGAAATAAGAACACGCTTATGAAAATACAGCTACTACAGACTGAGTCAAAATCTAGGGTACTCCTCCGCTGACACTATGGGGAATACTCTGAAAATGTAATACGTCATTCTTAACATGGCATTTTCAGAATATTCTTAAACTATTAGTCTACCTGCAATATGAGGAAACAATATTGATACAGAGCAATTTTAACAATAAAACTACAAGAACATGATTTCTACAGTCATTTTATAAGATCAGATATTTTTCCTTGTAACAAGTTGAAAAGTAAGGCAAGGAGTAACTTAAAAAAAGTGTAACAGTGTTTGATTTAACTGCTGACTTGAATCATCTATCTGCCACAAATAACTCCCCTAAACTGATTCTAAAATGGATGGACATGGAAAGGAATAGGAAAAACAAAATGGTCAACACACAGCAGCAGAAATGCCTTAAATATGTTGATAATTTTCCAGCTTAAGAAAGGAGAAATAAATTCCAGGATTTAAGAGCTGTCCAAGGCATTAAATCTTTTCTAGTGAATCATTCTGTCTTCTTAGAGTTAATCTATCTCATATTCCTAAGCAATCCTATCCAATCAGAAGCTCATTTCTTTTTTTGTTAAAGCTATGTTTGAGAAATTCAGTTTCAAGGTGTCAGCGCTGATAGCCATTTATTGTGCACCTACACTGAAGTGTGTGGTAAAGGGAGGCTGGAAAACTAGCTGAAATTGAAAGTCGTACTCTCAAATGCCCTTCTGCTTTTCAGGGAAGGAAGGAATTCGGAAGGAAGGAATTCGGAAGGAAGGAAGGAATTCGTTAGGAAGGAAGGAAGGAATAAGGAAGGAAGGAATTCAGAAGGAATACAGAAGGAATTCGGAAGGAATATGGAAGGAATTCGGAAGGAAGGAATTCGGAAGGAAGGAAGGAATTCGGAAGGAAGGAAGGAATTCAGAAGGAAGGAAGGAAGGAAGGAATTCGGAAGGAATTCGGAAGGAAGGAATTCGGAAGGAAGGAAGGAATTCGGAAGGAAGGAAGGAATTCAGAAGGAAGGAAGGAAGGAAGGAAGGAATTCGGAAGGAAGGAAGGAAGGAAGGAAGGAAGGAAGGAAGGAAGGTTGGTTATATTACTTTAAGTGTTCTGTCTGTTCCCCTTCACTGATCTTACCAACTCTTCAACAGCATTTTGCACTATATTTTTTTCCAGCACAATAAAACTCAAATTACACATCCCCCCCAAACATTTTCACTGGCTCTTTTTTCTACCTTATCCTCACTACATTTGTATGACAAAGAAAACAAATGAAAAATGGTATCAACGTAGAAAATTAACTACTATTCTTAAAGGCATTTTGTGGTATCTGTCCACTGTGTTAATTATATCAACACACTGAAATCAAATTGTAGTGCTACAGTAAACAGTGGGGCACAGATCTCTTTGCAGAAGTCCTTCACATTTAAAGGAAGATCATTCCGACAATCTCTGTCACAGAATACAACCCAACCAACCCTCAAATTATCAAGGACTAGGGACTCCATTCTAATAAATTTTTGGATCCCCTGAACTCAAAATTTAAGAGACAAAGCAGGAGTGAAAAATAGAAAGACAAAAAGAAAGAACTGAACAAAAAAACCAACCTTACCTTTCACAAGCTCGGACAGTCCATGCAGCAATTATCCATAATGAGATACTAAAAACCAACAGTACAGTTCCTGGACATATTGTCATTAGAGTCTTCATAACAAAACGGGTATTGAAGTTTATCTTATTTAATGCTCCAATGCTTCTAGATGAGGCATCAGTGAAAAGTTTGCTATGCAAAAGCATAACTCTGGCAATAAGATACAGTCTTAAGAACATTGGTATAGATAAAATAATATCCACATCAGCTGTTGTTGTGGATGGAGCGTAAGAAAAGGCGAGCCGGGCTGTCCATGTGAATGTGTAATTCCCAGGTATGGGATGTATAGCACACACCAGTATTTCCAAGCAGATAAAGAAAATACGCTCATAAGTCATGGCTATTCTCCAGTCATCTGCTCCATTGTCCACCATGAACAACTGAAATAA
This sequence comes from Corvus cornix cornix, assembly GCF_000738735.6. Lineage (NCBI taxonomy): Eukaryota > Metazoa > Chordata > Aves > Passeriformes > Corvidae > Corvus > Corvus cornix. The sequence continues at coordinate 45,461,782 of NC_046357.1, read as the reverse complement.
TAAAATATAAGGTTAACTTTAGTACATCGTTAACAAAATTGTTATAATTCCATTTCAAATTACCATAGTTTTCTATGCTGCCAAAGACCACTAAAAAAAGAAAAAATATGCCATGAAAATGACCTTACATCACTATGAAAGGAAACATAACTCGTTAAGACAAAAAGAATTTTTTAATACACTATTTTTAAAACTGCGCATGAAACAGAATTTTCATCCATTATTTACTAAGAATGCCTCTCATTTTTTTTTTTTAATTGTAATCTTTGATTAAAAAAAATTCTGGACCCATTAAGTCTTGTCTGTTCAAAATCAATTGTTTACCCTAAGTTCATAAAGCTGAGAAGTATTTAAGTGTTTTTGGAATAGATACCTAAATTACAAATTAAAAATATTTCCTAAGATTCCTGTTAAGCTTCAGCCAAGGTGATACTCTGTAGAACTATCAAGCTTTCTTCAAGGCACCAATACCAATCAATGTAAGATGCAAAACTACAGGAGAAACTGCACAAAGACTCAAGAAGATATCTCATGGTAAAAACATAGAAGTGATAGCCAGCAAGTATCAGAATAGCCCAGGCAGCCAGGTGATCTCCACTAGTAGTTGAAAATTAAATGCAGATGTTGGCTGCTGCACAATCAAGGCCTTCAACTTGCCACCCAGGAGGAAAGGTACTGAAACATTTCACACTGTTTAGCAAATTACGTGCCTGATGATTTAATAAATAAATAGCTAATCAAGCAGTACTTGTCACTAGTTGAGAGTGGAGATACGCAAGACCTTGCAAATAGACTTTTTTTAGAGAGGAACATAATCCATATGTACAAAGAAGATACAATTTCAGTGACAGAAGGCCTTCCCATCACTTCAACTACAGTTTGAATCTAAAAAAGGCTGTTCAGTAAACAGGTAAGAGGAAAAAAAAAACTTTTGCAGAATTTTTAAAATTAGATTATTCAAAAATAATGGGTGAGAAGGCAAAGTACACAATGTGTTCCTTAATGTAAGAAAGGTATTTTCAGCATACTAAACACTCTATACACACCAAAAACCCACTCATCTGCACTGCTTTTCTCCCCCTTCCTTCTTTCAAGAGTTTAAATATACAAGCTTGATTTCCCTGTATGTGTTTTTTAGTGAGCAAAAAACCACTCTACATCCTCCTCAAAATACCTTCAGTTTGTCTTTCAGAAAATGGCCCTATCAAATTAGAAAAGTGATAACCTCAAATTAACTTCATTGTAGTTGAACTGATACTAAAAGAAATAAAGAAGTTAACCATAGTAAGGAGCACAACAAACCAAAATAAATTTCTGTCTTTGCGGATCTGATTTTTATCCCTTTTGTTCTTTTTCTCCATCTTATTACACTGGGTGTAGGGGACAAGGTTTTGGCTCTGGGGTGGCTGCAGGGATGGTGTCAGCAAGAAGCAGTCAGGGTTGCCCTGCAAAGTACCCACTGCAGGACACAGCTGAGTGCACCAGTGAAGCAGGTGGTGCTTCTGTGAAAGCATAGTTAAGAAAGGGCAAAGCATGGCCCAGGCAGTGAGGAGTGGAAGAAAAAAATGTGAGAAATAACAATGGAAATTCTAAGGTCAGAGAAGAGGAAGAGGAAGGAGGTGCTCCAGCCACTGGAACAGAGACAAACCCATGGAGAGGACGGACTATGATAAAGGAAGCAATTCCCTGAAGCCCAGGAGGCGACCACTCCAGAGCAAGCTGGGTATTTCCTAAAAAAACTCTCAGCTGCAGAAAGCTCACACCACAGCAGATTCTCCTTAGAATAGCTAATGCCCATGGAAGTTCCATGCTGGAGCAGATTTCTCCTGAAGGGCTGCAGACCACGGAGAGGACCCACACAGCAGCACAGAAACAGTGTGAGGAGAAAGGAGTGGCAGGGCGGAACTATTGTGGACAGACTGCCATTCCCATGCTCCCTGCACAGAGAGGAGAAGATAGAGGAATGAAGTTAGGGGAATGAAGTTGTTGATCCTCAGGACAGGGGGGTGGGGCAGAATATTTCTTGCCATCCTATTCTACTTTTAAATGTCAATAAATTAAATTAATTTTCCCCAAATTGTGCCTGTTTTCCCAGTAACTGGTAAGAGATCTCCCCATCTTTATTTCAACTCACAAGCCTTTTCATGTTATTTTCTCTCCTGCTGCTGAAGAGGGAGAGCAAAAGCATGGCTGGGTGGGGGTCTGAGAGCTGGCCAAGGTCAAACCACCACATTTACGTAGTTCTTATCTCCACTGCAATATTATTGAAGACAAAGTCACACACTGTTGAATTAATCTAATGAAACGCTCAGTGGTTCAATGTATGCACCATGAGCACATACAGTTTCTTTTACCTGTGGTCAATCTGCAAACTACAGATACTAGATATGTGAATTGATACGAGAAGGCCAATTTATGTCTGTCTGTCTTACCAAAACAGTGCAGGTTTGCACTTAGCAAATGCACTATTTGGTTTGAAGGGCCAAACTTTTAAAGTACTGGAAAGCTCTGATGCATTTGATTCTTGTGATTAGCCTGCAAATGCTGTCAGTCAGACCACAGAAGTGTTACATCAGTTATTAAGAAATCTAGGTATATAGAACACCCAGAATGCAGATTAATAGTAACCAGAATGACTGAAAAAAATACAGATAATATCAGATCTCTCAAATGCTGTGTGGGTTTACAAAGAAATGAACTAAATTTACAACAGATTTAAATACTTCAATTGTAAGATACATATCAAATACGTGTCAAAGTGGCAGTGCTACAAAGTTTCAAAATCGGCTGAAAAAAGCAAAGGTCTTTTCTCCTCCCTTTTTACATAGACTCTTCATAGATTTCAAAAAGAATTCTATATGCAGAAAGGAAATTCAAGGAAAATTATACCTTCAGAACTGATTCAATTTAAAAGATGAGAATATAAGAATGTTGAGTTAAATACAGGCACTAAAATTTGATCTTACCATTTTCATAGCAGATAATGTTATTTTATGACTGACTTTTTTAAAAACATTGAGACGTCATTACGGAACACATACTTGATAACACAGTCACCTGTCAGCTGAAGAAATCCTAAAATGCTGCATAGAGAGAAATTTCTCTCAGTGGAATGGGTTATGCTTACAGACACGGACGATCCTTATCAACCTCCCCTGACCTCAACTGTGACAATTTCTTCTAAGAAAACTAGTATTTTAAAGTGATAGTATCTTAAGCTGTCATATAATGAGATTTAGGAGGTAAAAACATGAAAGGCAGAAAACATCAGAAGTCACAAAGGACCACAGATCCAGTACAAACATTTCTATTTCATAACAATATTAACATTTCAAAATCACATTTATGAGGATGACTTCATTACAATTCTTCATCTACGTTCAAACCATGATGGACATCAAACACTCCAGAACATGAACAGGCCTAACCACACGCTGTGAATAACAATTAAGTTTGGACATAAAAAATGACACAGAAATTAGTACAGGATTTCACATACGTTTTATATACTTGCAATTATGCAATCTACTGAATGCAAGCTTCATTTCTAATTTGGAAGATACAGAGGTGTTTGTGCATGCCTGTGTGCTTGGCTGTGCACATTTCCACTTCAGCAAGTGAGAAACACGAATGGAGAAGAGAAAGGACAACTGAACAGCACAATTCAAAGGGCATGTATGCACACTCTTAGCTGATTTCAGTCAATCTGGCTACAATAAGCATGCATTAATTTCAAGATACTACTCCTCAACTGAATGGGAACGATGCTAGCAATAAAAGAGAATGTAATAAGAGAGTGATCGAACCTTCCTGTAGATTTGAGTCCTGCACTTCACAGAGAAGGACAAACTTCAGTCAAGGTCACAGATGTTATGCCTATTCATCGTTTTTTTCTAATTTTTTGTAATTATTCCATGTTAGAATCTAATGCAAGTACTTCATCAGTGTACTGCAAGGTTCTTCAAATAGAGAACTCTCATATAACTTCACTACATCTCCACTTTGTGTGAAGTTATTTTCACCTGGAATTATGTAATATACTTCTAGCTTGTTGTGTGTGAATGTAAGACACAGAATCAATCTTCAACTTCAAATAAACTTGATATCTGTAATGCCAAACATTAAAAACGTAAAAATAAATATGACAGATATTTATATAGATAGGTATGTGTACGCCTACATAACACTTATGTGTTACACAGTGTTACATTCATGTAACACCAGAGGAAAAAACAGAAAGGCATTCTAAATAGATTGCAGCAACAAATTGGATCAGAGACTCCCTGAAGGAGAGAAACAAAAGGAGAGAAGTTAATTTGCTAAATGTTGGTGAGTGCAAAGAACAAGGAAATTAGTCATGTTTAAAAAAGGCCTTTACAGGCAAAAGAACAAATCTGTGAACTGTATCACTACCCTGATGTAACACTGTGGGGATACATTAATACAGGAGTAAAAATGAAGCAATAAACAGTGATAAAGTGGCATCAGCTGTAGTGCTAGAAGCATTCCTTGGAAAAAATAAATCAACTTTACTTACAAGCAAATTGTTGCAATTGTTTAATTTAAGAATCCAAATTAAAAACGGTTGAATACTGGAGTCACTTAAATCTTATAAAAGAACTGATAGGACTATGATTTAAAGTAGCAAAATTCAGCCTCTGGGATTGATGACTTACCAGAATGTTTGACCTTATGTTTTTCTATGGTGTGTAGTATGCAAAATATCAATTACACAACCAAAAAAAAGAAAAACATTATGGTAAATGAAGAAGATACTGGTTTTGCCTCACTACTCCAAAAAGCCAAGTTACTATCCCACAGCACCTCATTAAGTAAAAATGATTTAAAGCCATTTTCAAGTCATGATGGGAGATTGCTATCTTATGCCTTTAGCACAGGTGCCTCTAACTAGGAGATGGTAATTACTTTCTTACATCATTGGAAGGCATGTAATCAAATAGTCTGTAAGTTACCCAAAGGCATGTTGACCTTGGAGAGCCTACAGGAGTTCCTGGAAGCTGCTGTACTCCTCACCCTACGCACAATGCCCCAGATCAGAGACATTAGTGGGTTTAATACACATGAAGTCATGAGGCATCAAACTCCTTCTGCACATACGAAGCACAGAAGGTAAAGATTATGTTTTTTTCACAAAATGACATGCGGGATTGGCTATCCTATCTTTGCCAGAATATTTCCCACATCCAGAATTAAAAGCAAACTTTCTAGTAGGTCACTAGAAATTGATCCACAAGGTCTTGCGGGCATAGCTATCTACCAACTGAGACATGCTTAGTTCATTCAAATGAGGAAGCCAGACTGCTCTATTACTTAGACACGTACACATGCATACATATTCCCCTCCCAACTATAAACATCCCAATTTAAACAGAAGATTTTAAAAGTCTGGTACTTAGTTTCAGCATAAAAATTATTACTTGCATAGTACATTTCAATTTGACATCTCTGTGCAAAATTAGTTTTTTATAATGATTAATATTTTGCTATAAATAAATCATGTATGTAAAGCAAACTTCATGTTAATGTGTCCTGGTAGCTAAACAGGCCCAAAATACTTCTCTCAAATACTGCATTTAAATGTTACCATCTCAGGAAGGGATGCATAAAAGAGGCTCAGAGCATTTATAGTCTTTGTGAACTATATCTTCAGAAGTGCAGTACCAAAACCTTCACATTAAAATAATCTGAACAGTACATCTTGGTTACTCTGACAGGTCACATGTAACCACAGCCATTTCAAAATACAGATGCGTGTTAAACAATGCTCTTGCCAGGTTCGTCTGTGTCTTTTTTTAGTATCTATCCCTCAGATCATTATAAAAAAATACAGAGATTTTTTAGAAAGAAAGGAATTTAAAATCAAATTAATGACATAGGGTTAAATCCTGCATGAGCCCACAAAGTTAAATTCCACCTACCCATATTTCCCTTCTGGTTTAATCCACAAGCTGACGCTATTCTTTTTAGCTTTCTCTCTCTAAAGATATTCAGAAACATTCCTCAATATTCTTAAATGGTACTGGACAGATTTTCAGTTGTACTCTTCATCCCAAACTATGAAACAGCTTAACACCCCCTCCTCCCCCCCCAACAACCTACAATGCCAAAAGATCATTATAGCACTAGCAATTGCTGGGATGTACATAATTTCTTTTCATATAGGTCTCTCCATATCCATGTATGAGCTCCAGGCACCCAAAGAAGGTGAGGCCCTCCTGAATTTCTGTGCAGGTAATAGTATTAAGAATCAAAATCCAAGCACTACGAAGAAAAAAAAAAAATAGAAAAGACATTCCAAGATATCAGGATTTCTTTCCTAATGCTACAGAGAAGAAGAAACCCCTGAGAAAAGCACAATTATGGATTGAACTAAGAAGTCATCAAAAGCTCATAAATATATAAAAAAATCGAAGTAATTAGATAATGAGCTTGCTATTACTAATAGATTGTAAGCAAAATTAATATAAAGCCAATTTTTTTTCACTTTTATTATTAAAAAAAGTATTTCACAAGAAAACTTCCTAGTATAATTGAATTTGGAGTCTTGCTTGAAAAATCACAGCTGAGCTTCCTGAGATCTGTAATCAACAGAGATATGGAGTTACACAAATTTTTACGAACCTTTGAACAAATCAGAGCTCCATAAATAAAAGTCCACCACTCAGGGTGACTATATTCATTTGAGATATTCAGCAGAATAACTACTATGTGACTCAACTGAATTGACCAAAACAGGAATTTCTACTAGTTAATGTCTATGAAGGGTATTTCTTCATTTTAACAATATTCTTAATTTAACAGCTATTTCACTATACCAAAGCTTCAGATCCTACCCCCTTGGCTGCTTAAAGCAGTAAGAAAAAGCTCGTTAAGCTCATGTAGAAGGCTTCCACCCCGTGTCAGAAGTTTCCAAAAGCTCTTGTGCCTGGCTTTGAGAATCAATAATGTCCTCCAGACAGATACAGAAGCAGCCTAATTTAACAAAGCTCTGAACATCACTCAAGTGCAAGAAAAATAACCCCAAGTACCAGCACAGGTTGGGGGATGACCTACTGGAGAGCAGCTGTGTGGAGGTGGGCCTGGGAGTCTTGGTGGATGACAAGTGGACCGTGAGCTGGCAGTGCCCTTGTGGCCAAGAGGGCCAGTGGGATCCTGGGCTGCATTGGGAAGAGTGTGGCCAGCAGGTCGTCAGGGATGTGATCCTGCCCCTCTACTCGGCCCTAGGGAGGCCACATCTGGAGTGCTCTGTTCAGTTCAGTTCCTCAGTACAAGAGAGACAAGCAGCTACTGGAGAAGGTCCAGAGGAGGCCACAAAATGATGAGGAGTCAGGAGCATCTCTAAGGACTGAGGAAGGTTATTTGGATGTAGCCAGCCCTTAAGAAACCTACCAGCACGTAACCTAGCCACAACACATCTTGTTCTGAGTTCAGCTTCCACCTGCTGCCAACTTGCATGCCCTGTGCTTTAGCTGGCCTGCCCTGGCGCACTCTCCCTGCTAAAAGAGTGCACCAGAACATCAACTGTGCCAGCTTTATTACATCTAAAAGGGAAGGTTGCAAAGTAAATGGATTGCTTAGGTCTACTTTCACAAATATAAAAAAATGACCACACTGAATAAACAACCATGCTAATAAAACAATCTCTAGCAACAAAAATCTCTTCAAAAATCAAACAAAATCTCTTAAAACATTTCTTCTGGTCTTTTAGGTCTGCTTCAACTACTACACTGAACTTGGTAGTACAAGGATTGAAACATTGGTATCAAAATAAGGGATGATTTTAGCTTTGCACTGGAGCGGCAGTTGCAAAACTTCATATATGAAGAACACAGCACATCTTCCTACAAAGTAACTGTGCAATATTGCAGAACTAACTTTTAAAATGTATTTATCAAGAAACATAGCAGTCTGTGCTATGTTTTTCTCATTTCAAGTACCTCAGAAATAAAGTAATTCTATTCTACATTCTACGTTTTTCCTGCAGATGCAAAAGTCGCTGGGAAGAAATCTACATTTCAATATATTTATGTTATTAATTTTAAATAATTATTTTACAATTATTAATTTAGGAATTGTTTTTATTCATTCAGTACTAAAAATAATTTTCTCTATGGATCACTGCATGAAGAAAACACCATCTCCCAAAACGACTGCCATCTGCCACTGTGAGAGAAGCCTCACTCTCTTCAGGGATGATCAGCTTCATTACTACTAGGAAAACTGGAACCAATTAAAAAAAAGGATATATTTTCTGAAGAAATTGGCAATATATTTTCAGTGGAGACAGAAGTTAAAGGAAGAAACACTGAATCTGAGGCTAAATAAGATGAGCTATCTTATTCATTCTGCCAAAGGAGTACAACAGTGACTCTAAACTTAGGAACTTGTTTTTAGGAAATGATGGGTAACAACACGTCATATACACAAGAATCTGTCTTCTCAGTTCCTCCTCTAGCATTTACTTATTACATAAATACTTCAAGTATGTGAGAAAGTTTGAATGTTTGTGTTTTTTTTAAATGGATTAAATTTTTATTTAAATGAAAATGGGTGAGTACACATCAGCACCAAAGGAATCATGAAGTCCCTGTAAGTTTTTTTACTGTCTTAACCCAGAATTTCTGTTTAACCCAGAATTTCATTCAAGTGTATGTTAAAATCAACTCCAAATATAGAAATATAAAATCCAAGTATTGTCCTAAAGCATGACTACTAAAATAAGTGGAAATATATTGTGCAGAAGGAAAAGCAGAATGGAGTTAGAAGTACTTGTATATTTAAAAATCCTAATAAACATAGTCATGCACTAATTCCAAGTGTTTAGAGGCATTTGGTTCTATTCAAATGTCTCTGTAACTCATCCTGGCAAGTAAAATTTTGAGGGGGCAGCAATAAAGAAGGTATGTCCTTAGTACCTTTTACTCAAGAAGGTCTAAAGTGGGCTGCTAAACCATATAGCTGATAAAGTCTTCAAACTGCTTCAAAGATCAACTTAAAATATCTTTAAGTAGCGCAGTTATTAACATCCGGTTAAACAAACATAGGCATGAGTTTTTTTACAGGTACCTGTATTTCTTAATAGGTAAAATACCGTTTTACTTGATCAATACTAATCATGAGTGCACCTGCTTCCTCAGGAAAAAAAATCATCTCAGCATATGTCTTAGTACATGAAGTTCTTTGTGCTGCCCAATAATTTTTTGAATGTTACAGCTTCATCAAATCTGTCTGCTCTACAGCAGATCTCAGGTAGAAGATGCTCTGTCCTCAAAGCAACTGGTGTTTTTTTAACATCTCTGGAAACCAAATACATGAAACACGTTCGCATTGACTGCAGTCAACCCCCTTATTGTCCACAATTTAAACATAAAATTGCCATTAGAAGTGTTTCAGAAAGCTTTCTTTCCACAACCATTATGCTCAATGGGACATACCACAGCAGCAAAAATTCTGATGTCCAGCAGTTAATATAGGATGTTATCAGCCACAACATACATACAAAAGGCACAGGTGAAATGCAAGAATTAATAATTTTGGATGAGCTGACGTCTCTGATTGCAGGCTGCATATAAAAAAACCCTCTGTCCCCTCTTTTCCTTCCAAGTGCCAAATGGTGGGAGAGAAGAATGGCCTGTCCGCTGACAGCCACACTGTTAAGTTTCTCATCTGACTCCACTGCAGCCCATTCTGTTGCTGGGAGGTAGACAAACATCTGTTCATATACGGCTGCACATAAAGAGGACCAAACACCTTCCTATCTGACAACCAAATCTGAAAATCAGACTGGCCATGGGTAGTCTTATCTCAATACCTACTTTAAACACTGTGCTATTAAACTGTCTTAAAACTATACTGAAACTGAACTGGCAATACATCAGGTGTAGCACTTGTCTATCTTAACACATTGAGTTTTAATTATTCTAAACTATCATACTGCAAAAATTGCAACAGAATGCAAATTATTCGCTTTTACCATGAAGTCTAATCCTGAATAAGGGCAAAAGAATGACGTGGTCTTAGTGTGAAGCCACTTTACCCATGACACAATTCAGATAAGGATCATGTTCTGTAGCAGCTGCCATAGGGTACCTTTTCAGTTATATTCGAATTTGGACGGATGAGAATTTCTGCTATATCAGCCAACTCCTTATGTAGAGCCCAAGAAAAACTCATGGGTAGTATACTACAGAGGAATTTACAAAAAAGGAACCCGCTATAATCTGGCTATAGTAGCTGCATGGTCAAAACTGAATTTTATTGCTACTGCAGAGAAATAGCCAAAGGGAAGTGGGTTAAGAGAACCTTAGCTTATTCATAAATCAGTTTCTGTTCAAGAGCTTCCAAGTCTTCCTGAGAAAATATTTTAATGATAACAAAGGTGTTGAGGATCAAATCGCTAACACATAATAAGGATGCTCTAAACTGAATTGCTCTAAAGATCCCACTAATTTAGATACTCACAAATACAGATCCTCTTCTGAAGTCAAAACACTGCTCAATTGCACATGACTGGTGTAAAAATGCTAACTAATACTGTATCAGAAATGCAGTGAGAAAAATTTTGATGAAAACATCTTTAAACTTAAATGTTATCAGTGAATGCTCAGGATCATTATTTCTAGTAATTTTTGCTATTTGTTTAGGTAGGAGGTAATTTATTTTGTATGTCAAGCCACACCTGGACATTCAGCCTTCCTGCAGGTACCAGACGTAATTCAGATTTCTTATGTATGTGGATTTTATGGATGCTATGGTGCAGACTGAATCAAAGTTACTGTGTCATTTTTATTTTTAATTAAAGACATGCCTTGCTCTCTGGCTGCAACAGATCATATTCTTAAAAGTGTAACAAACCGTCACAAAACAAGAAATACCTATCACCGACTAGAATGAATCTTTATTTTGTTAAGTGACTGAAGACGAAGCATTGCTTCCTAATGGATTACTCTAGAGAAAGACACTACCATAAGAGGTCAGTTATAGGGCAGGTGCGAATGACTGGGTATACCTGTAAGTAATGCTACAGAACTTGCAGAGCTATGAAAGATGGAATAAACTATTTTAATAGCAATAAAATGCTTCATAAAGAATAGTATCTCATTAGAACATACTGTGGACCACTGCATTCATTTTACATTGCAGTTTTTGGGACATCTGCTAAAGTAGGCATATAATTCTTGAAAATTATAGGCATAGATGGATGGCAATTACAGTGTCTTTATTTACATGACAAATGACTGATCTGAGCATAAGACCACAAGATAGGCAAGCCTGAGCTTCACATCTTGCTAGGAAGCCATCCCCAGATTACGTCCACAGCACTTGAACTCTTAGTCTCAATGTTTCCTTTTGTAAAAACATCCTTTAAGTGACAGAAAAAATGTGAGGACTTGTCCAGGTAATTCCCTTTTATAATACAATACTTTTATACAATACAAATACTTGTTATAAAAGCTTTTCCTTCTTTTCAGGCTATCTTACACCTACTCATTGAACCACAGAACTGATGCATAACTGCTTATGGAAGACACACAGTTACACTCTGAAATACTACAAGGAACATTATTTTTTGCAGAATACAGATAAGAAAGCTCAGGAAGCTCTTTATCCACAGGTGAAAATAAAATCTGTGGATATCAGCCCACATATATTTACTTCTCCATTATTTTTAATTTCAAATATACCCTTTTACAAACAGGGGTTTTGCAAGATGAATTATACTTAAGAGCTACACCTATACAGCCTCTTAACTCTCTATTTTTTGACCCTTATGGCTCCTGCAGCTTTCAGTAACTTTGTGAGATTGTATTCAATTAGAATTCCATAAACAGTTCTGCTGGTCAGTCAAATAACACAGAACCAGCTCTCCCCTATACATCAAGATAACTGTATAGTATTAGTATGCATGGAAGTTTAGAAGCTGCTACTTCATCACAAGATTTTGTTTTAATTTGTTTCTGCAGAGGAAAAAAAACAAACCCAGAGCACATTACTCTTGAAAAGACTAAGAGCAGGACTTTAAAATATAAAGTTATTTGAGGCTTACCCTTTTGCTTTACTTTATATGGAACACACAGGAGCATTTCCATCTGTCACAAAAAGGTTTAGAATTTCCTTAAAAGGAATTTAATTCCAAAAGATCGGTCTGTCTCCAACAAAATGAAAGTGAATAGGAATCACCTTAGAAGATGCAAACATTGCTTGTCAGAACTCATTCCGCTCACTCCTTCATGAAATATATAATATTCACACCCATTTAAAAAATGTCAGTAAAACCTATGCTTATTAAGGACGGTTTTCACACAGATGAAGGGAACAATTGCAGGGACTGTTCAAGAAGGAAGAAGTAAATGAATCAGTAACTAACAAATGTGTGATACTCTGCAATTATGAAAATATTTATGCACGATATTAACTGAACGCTTTTGTTTGCAAAAGCTTGGGTTCAGACACGCCAGCTTAAAGTATAAATGTTCATGTTTGACTGCTGCCTTTACAAAAGAATTATTTCTTAGCTGTAAAGCATGTTCTCATGACAGTCTCTTCTGATCTTTTGATAGACACATGAAGAAATTTCTTAATGTGTCTTTCATTAAAGTAATGGTACAAGGTCAATTTACACACCTGAATCTAGAATACATCATGGTATTTCTCTACGAAGAATAATCACACTAAGGGATCTATATTTGTGAGTACCTAAAGTAATGGAATCTTTAGAGCACTTCAATTTAGAGCACTCATTATGTGTTAAGAATCTGATCCTCAAATATTTCACTGTGTATTTCTCATATCACATTTATTGAACAGAAGTTTTTCCATTCACATTTTTCAATGTAATGTATTTTATGTTATTAAATTTAAAAAAGCATGAAAAAAATTAAATTCTATTTGTGTTTGTGTGTCATCATGATAAGCAACTTTTCTCATTTCAGTAGAACAGAGCTGTGAAAACTTTCTCACAAAATTCCTGAATACTTTATAGCTTATTCTCAGCTCATAAAAGAAAACTTTTACAGTGACCGATATTCCCAGCTTACCTGAAGGCTAATTACAAGACCAATTACAGCCTCTTCTCTTAGTGGTAATCTTAAAAGGAGCTTCACAGGCTCAAAGCAGTACTTTATCCTTCAGTAAGGCAAGGTGACAACTTTCATCATCAAGGGTGAAAACAGCTGATTGAAAGAGAACATTTTAATTCTCCAAAGTCCTAAACAGCAGCCATTCTTGTTCTGATCTTCTCTCAAAACAGATGTCCAATACATTCAAATCAAACTCAAAGCCCAAGATACTACATTTAGTAGATCACATACAAACCAGAACCAAAACCAAAAAAGCACTAATGTACACTTGTCACTGTTGGCACACTTTCACTTAGTCAGGCAAAAAAGAGCTACAGTCAAGTACCTGATAGAATTTCCTAACCTGAAGGTCCCACAGCTGAATGATCTGACATGTCCAATAGTTTCACATTAGGATGGGCATGCAGAATGCCTCCAATACTGCAGACAACAATATCTGTTCATTTCAGCTAAGATACACAATTTATACAAATCCAGAATCTGATCTCTTGTTACAAATGTTCTCTATGCTCTCTCTCCTCCAACAGGGGCAATGACGTACCTTCTCACACCTCATAATGCACTGCTGTATTTTGATAAACTTCTAACAGCCTCATTAAAAAACGCTCAGAACAACGCCAGATATAAATAGATAATTCTAGGTATGGCCGGACCAATCACTCAGTGTACTCACCACCAGGTACCACCTCCTCCTAGGATCTAATGAAGCCTGTTGGAAATACAGGCATAATGTATGATTAACTTTATTGCCCCTTCCAGGGCTGACCACCATTAAAGGATTTTCGAGCCTGCCTTCCATGCCATATGCATTGCAGTGCTGCATTTCAGAGACAGTGGGCACCCACAGTGTTTCCTACATCAACAGGATCTGCACATGTAAACTACCAAAAATGTACTGAACAGAACTGAAACCAAGTATTTTCATGAAAATACTCTAAAGTGTTAACTTGACAGATATGGTGTTAATTTGTCAAATACAGTGTCCTTGGATTCCTATGTGATTTTCTGCTGCTCATTACAGATGTGTATTAAACTTAATTGGTGGAGGGGAATTTTTGAATCTGCACATGAAATTACTGTATCTTTGGTCAACTGCCACACAATGATTTTTTTTTGTTGCCTGACTCAAAATCTATTAGAATAAGTAGAAAAAAAAAGACTGGTTCTCAAGAGACTTCAGATCAGGCTAAGTAGCACTCTAAGTTTACTTCTTGATTTGCACCAGTTTTTCATCAGACTTGCTCTCTGTGCTCTTCGTCTAACTCATTCATTTCTTCAGCAGAAGACTTACAGGCTGTGTGAGCAATCCCTGATGCATCAATACACCTAAGCAAAGACAAGCCAGACTCCACACAAAGTCAAAAGGTTGCCAGCAAGACAAGGGAATGCACATGTACCACTCCAGTGAAGGCAAAATGATAACATGGATAGAAACAAATAAATAACAAATAAAAAATAAGTAAGTTAGACTGTAGAATAAGCATTACTTCTTATGACAAGAAACCGTAAGGGGGCTTAACTGTTCACAAGTGCAAATTTTTTACCGCAAAACTTTCCACTGATGCCAGTAAGATAATGAAACTCCCATAAACTGTGTTTATTACCATCATGCATTATGGGATGTATTTGCACAATAAACAGGTATTACGTATTTACTACCATTCTTTTCTGTTACCTGATACTGCTTGTTCCATTTTTTCAAGTTTTCAGGCACAGGGAAAAGAAGATTCTTGATTCTTCAGCAAGACATTTGGGCTCTCAGCTGTGGTAACTTCATAGAAAGCTAATGAAGACTGAAAATATTTCACTCTAAATCTATCAGTAGCATGTTATTTTCCCATCACTTCAGAACCATCTACGGACTGACAGTGGATTTTCCCCGTAGCCCTGGGAGGCTCTGCTGTGAAAGCAATGGCTTAACCTTAACCTCGGAGTTTGCAAGCCTTTCCATGGGTGTTCTATCAAAGTATGACCTAGCAATACATTTTAAAAGTGGTTAGAAACCTCAGCTGATGCACACACATATACACACGAAAGATTTCTATTTGCTTTAACAAATACCAATACCTTTCATGTTTCTGCATGAGTGACAGCATCTGTCTCAGGGAGGCTCAGATGCTGTCCAGGACAGCACAGGTTAGCAATACTCAGGTTACTATTATTCAGGACAGGAATTATGTTTATTTACAGAAGGGATACACTAAGCAGTCCAGCATTAAAGAAGTGTTCCAGTGGATATATTCTTCCACTGACCACCATCTCTCTGGAAATACTGGGCTATAGCTATTAAAGATCTCCGACCGGCAGTCTCACAGAATTTTGATTTCAAACCTTTTGCTCTTAGTAATACAAGCAAGTGCTAGTAGAAGTTCAGGTGTGCATAGTTAGAAAGCATTTCTATCTCCAACAGTACTAGAGATAGGCAGAGAGGTCAATTTTTAAATAGAAGTAGAAAAACTGCGGGTTTGCAATATAAATTGCCACCCTAAACTTTCTTAAATTCTGTTTTATTTATGGATCAAATTCCACTAGAGAAATGTGGAATGGAACAGTAAGTTCTAAGGAATACAATTTTAATTATGTTACATGCTGCCTCTGCTTTAATTATGTAAAATAGTATTAAGTAACAAACTGTTTATGCATGAAGTGGATAATTAATATATCAAAAATTATTATGGTAATTGGATAATGTTGTCTTTTTAGCTCTTCCCTCCTTCACCTCTTCAAACTCTCAACTGGAGTAACAGTCAGAGAAAATACCTGTTCTAGTCTGGGATAATGATGAATTACGTTTTTCCCATTGATCTTTCAAACACAAAGCACTTGTTCTGAAGAACTGAATCAACAAAAACACAGGCCTGGAGAGAGAGCGATGCATATTTCATTATCTCCCAAGCGTAATGTTTTTAAGAGAATTATAGGCATGACAAAAGTGGAACAGAAAGTGAACACACATTTTGGGTTTATCACTATTCTCAACTCCAACTCTGTTACTGTTGTCCAGCAGGATTTTTTTCTAGAAAGGGAAAGGATGTGAAGCAAACTTGCTCCCAATTTTTATCCTCTTTTCTAGAAATGATAATGTAATCTATGAATTAACATTTGAACCCAACTGTTTTCAACTGACTTTCAATGTATTCTTAACACTAACTCACATTTATTAAAATTCATAACAGCTCACATTTTCATTCCTAGAGTTATACAGAATAACACAGTGCCATCACTGAAAACTTATTTGTTGAAAATATTTAAACATTATCAGTATCTCACAAGACTACTCAGCATCCCTACAGTTAGCCTTGTCTAGTTACTGCAGTTCCCACCCGTCTGGAGACTTTGGTCTGCCAGATGCAGAGCTCTGTGCAAGTTCCTGGGAAGCCCCAGACAAAGCCGTGCAGGTAGCAGGTTTCCACGGCGAGGCTGACACCGCGCCCGGCGGGATGCGCCCGGCGGGATGCGCCCGGCGGGATGTGCCCGGCGGGATGTGCCCCGCGGGATGCGCCCGGCGGGATGTGCCTGGTGGGATGCGCCCGGCGGGATGCGCCCGGCGGGATGCGCCCGGCGGGATGCGCCCTGCGGGATGCGCCGCCCGGGCCAGGCGCTCCGCGCGGAGCTGTCTGCGGTGCTGAACAGGCGGCCGCTACACCGCCCCAGCCGCACCCGAGGTGCTCCAGCTCCCCACCGCACATCCACCACGGTCAGACCCAGGGGAAAGACGAAAAGAGAACTCAGTCGTCTTACGTTGCTTCTTACGTATCACTTCTCGGCTTGGGAAGAATCTTGGCAAACCTTTATAAACTTCCCTTCCAACTGCCTTAAAAAAAGCAGCAAGTCTGGGGCAGGCAAACTCTAGAGACTGGTTTAACTGACTGTTTTCAAAACAAAACATACAAGCAATGTCATTTCAATAGGAAGACTAAAGCCACCTGCTATGCTGCTAGGCACTGACCCATGGACATCCTTGCAGCATGGTTGTTTGATCTTCCTACCAATAAATCAAGGTCAAAGACTAATGAAAAGAACAAAAAAGCTAACTGCCACTTGCCAGCATTTTAGGTCACCGGGAGTTTCTCTGTATTCATCCTACAATCAGTAATAACTACTAGACTGTCAGTTCCTTATTTCCCAGCATTTTTTTGCCTCATGCTTTGTAGAAAAATCTACTTATGCTTTGGCTGGTTTTCTCCCACCAGACTATGAAAGACACGACAGCCACAAGCTGAATACAGCCACCTTCTTCTGCTCTATGGAACAAATTCCCCTCTCTCAATGACTTCCTGCTTATTTACACTATAACAAATATTTAAGTATGTTTCAGATAATAATCAGAAAGGAATGTTCCAATGGGATCAGGAGGACTGACATACAGCTGGTGCAAAAAGCCTTCCAGGACACAACCAAGCATCTGTGGCCTCTGTTCTACAGACCTTATTCAGTCTTCTGCACAGAGCAGAACATTTGCTTGAATTAAAGACATGTCTGCCTTCAGAAAACAGGCAGCTTTAAAGGTTATTTAAAAAACATTACATTATTATTTTCTTTTGCCTGGAGAACACTATGTACACCACTAAGCCAAAGGATTTTAAAGGTACTTTTTTTTTTCAGGTGTCTAGTGCAACATAAATTTTATGATCGTAGAACTGACATAGCCTTTTCCCTGCATTGTCATCATCCTAGTTTTTAAAAGTCAAGTGTGTGGAGAAAAACATACTATGCTTAAATTCAAAAGTAAGCTGATATCTAATAGCTACGGAGGGTACTTCGCCCTTTCCTTCTAACAAACTCCTTGAAACGCAGAACTTTTCATTTTTGATGTAAATGACAGAACCCCTTGAAGCTGCATCTCCTCCAGGCACTGTCATGACTACTGCAGTTTCTGGTGTCTCTCATTCCAAAACATGGGGTACTGCTGTTTTACAGGCAGGTATACTTGTGTTCTGCACTGTAAGGCAGCACTGAAAACTACATTAACCGTGACTAAGTCATAAGATTGCATAACTCCTTAAAAGTAGTTGCAAATATGAGGATGTTCTTTAAAACAATCGGTTAAAAAAACAACCAAAATGGAATGACAATTTTTAAATTTTTTTTTTCCTCGTCCATCTGATTCCCAGGACAATGAAAATTTCTAACTCTTTACCTGAAAAAACCCAACAAACAATCGAATCTTGGAGTAACTATTTAGTATAAGCTGGGGACCTGCACAGACCTACAATTATTTAACTTTCATAAAACTTTCCATTTAAAGTTTCTGGAAAATGCATAGAATATTTTAAACATTTAGAGAGGGCTTGTTTTCAGCTTTGCTTTTCATGCCTGAAAAAAACATTTGTGGGAAGATACACCAGAGAAGTCTCCCACGCTGCAGGAGTGCTACTTATTTATTTTTATACTGATAAAGAAACCTGTTCATCAGTACTCCCACAGCTTATAAATTTGCTCTCTCTCCAGAACACTTGTTTACTCAATACAATACCATTAAACGGCTTTCAATATCCTTGACATTCATGCAGAGAAACCGGGTTCTGAGCCAGGAAAAGAAGTTTTGCATGTGCAAAGACTGTACAACAGGATTCAATTTGCCATAAAGTCTTCAGCAGCACAGTACTTCTCTAACACTACCCTAAGTAGGAGACTATGTACCATTTCATGTTGAAACTACAGCTTTCATTTGCACAGAAGCAGTATACTATACAATTCTTCTTCTTTTTTTTTTAATTATTTATTTAACTGACTGGTACCAGTGGAAAATTCTTCATTGCACTTGAAATCTGACATTTCAGTCTTCAGCTCAAGCAGTCTCTAATCTGAAAAAGCAAAAGCACTGTATCTATGAGTAAGGTATTTTTCCCTTCAAAACTTCAGCTGAGCTGAAATGCCACATTTTAATTTCTTATTCAAAAAAATTACAACTGAAATTAGGACCTAAGTCACTTGGACAGAACCTGTGACAGTATCTGTGAGATTTATTCTATAGTTTTGACCATTATGTTCCTCGTACCTTTAGCCCTATCCTTCCTGACACTTTTCTCAGGTCACATTCCTAGATGCTGTGCAGCATTAAATAAAAAAGTCAAGCATGAATCTTCCCCCTCCTCCTAAGCACTCTCCTAGAGTATACTCCTATCTGAGACAGCAGGGTGAAGATTACATACCTTGAACAGTGAAGACCATTAACCTTGCCGTCAAGAGAAAACGCATAGCATGAAATTTAGTCATTGGGAAATAAAAGACTATTGCTGTACAGCTGCTACAGGAGATAACAGGCACATCACCTAGAAAGCACGTTATAACCTCGGGGCTAAGCAATCCTATAGCATAACTGCAGGCGACAGTCCCTAGCAGGCAGAATTCCCCAGCAGGCAGAGGTTCCTGGCTCCTCTCTGCCCGTTGTATGGTGCCCGTCTCCAGGGCTGAGGTCCATTCACCAACTTCGGCAGGCTTGCAGAGACCACGTTTGCTTTCTGAAGCAGCAGGACGCGCCCAGTACTTACCACCATTGCTCCCCTGGACAAACCGCCTCGCACCCCTACCTAAGCCAGCAATTCTCCCTGTCCCACTGAAGGAAACGTTACCTGGATTTCTCTTGCATGGTACACGATGATGAGCCCGAGCAGGATAATCGTGGAGAGGCTAATAAGGCATTTCAGAGCGAGGGAATACAGAGACTCCTGCAAGAAAAAGACAGCACCGTTCCTCAGAGACCCACGCGGGGGCTGCTCCTCCCCACCGCCACCCCGGCTCGAGCAGGCGGCCGGCGGCACCGCGCCACCGGCGAGCGGGGACACCGCGGGACGGGGACGGGGCGGGGGGCTGCGGGCGGCGGGACCGGCTGCCGCCCGAGCTGGTACCTTGGTGTAGGCGCCCCAGGAGAGTTCCGTCTCGATGACCATGACGACGATGCCGAACATGCCGAAGATGAGCGCGTAGTCGCTGAGGCGCTTGCGCTTCTCGAAGAGAGCCCGGCGGTGTCCCAACTTGTAGCCGATGTTCTGGTTCTTCTTCTTGCTGGACTTGCCCCCGCCGTTGTTGCTGCTGCCCGTGGCGGGGCCGGGTCCGGAGGAGCTGTAGAGCGCCAGGTTGTTGGAGTTGTTGTGTTCGGGCTTGGAGACCACGATCTCCGGGGCGGTGGGGCTGCCGGCGGCGGGGGCAGAGCCGGCAGCGACGGCGGGGCTGGCGAGCGGAGCCTGGAGCGGCTGCGACTCGGAGTCTAGGTCGTGCAGGTTCCTGCGGGACGAGCTCAGGTTGCTGAGCGGCCGCATGACGCCGCCGTTGTACCTGCAGCTGCTCATGGCTATTTCGGTGAAGGGGTTGCTCTCCCGGCGCTGCTGCTGCTGGTGATGGTGGTGGTGATGATGATGGTGATGATGATGGTGAGTGCTGCTGCTGCTGACACTGCTGCTGGGGCTGGCTGCCTGCTGCTGCTGCAGGCTATGGCACTGGTGGTACTGGGAATATTGGTGAGGCTGCCTGGACGCGCCAGCATGGCTGGACGGGGTGAACTCGCTGACGTTCAGCTGGCTGCCGTGCCGGGAGGAGGCGGCGGAAGACAGCGGCGAGGAGTGCGTCCGAAAGGCGCCCGAAAGCGGCGAGGAGGCGCGGAGCAGCAGAGGCAGGTTATCCCCCGCGGCTGCCGCAGCAGCCCCGTAGTAGGCGCAGTTGTTGCACTGGAGGCACGGGCTCTGCTGCTGCTGCTGCTGGAGGAGGCTCTGCTTGTCCTGGCCGTGCTGCTGGCAGTGCGGCGGCGCCGGCGGGCGCTGCTGCTGCTGCTGCTGCTGCTGCTGCTGCTGCTGCTGCTGCTGCTGTTGTTGCTGTTGCTGCTGCTGCTGCTGCTGCTGCTGCTGCTCGGGGCCGAAGCCCGCCGGGAAGTGGCGCGGCGGGTCCATGCCGGGGCCGTTAAAGCCGCAGGAGGACCGGGCGGTGGTGCACCCTGCGCAATGCGTGACGGTCGGCAGGGGAGCGTCCTGCTGCCGCCACGACGGGCCCATCCCGGCTCCCGTAGAATCCAGCCGCCGCGTGCGATTGGTCGGGCGCACCAAAACAACGGGCATCACGTCACCTGCCGGGGCGGACCGGCCGCGCCGTCAGCGGGGGGGCGCGGGGCCGCCGCCCGCGGGGATCCCGCCCCCCGCCCCCCGCAGGTGAGGGCTGCCCTCGCCCCCCGCCCGCCCCGCCCGCGCCGCGGAAACCCGGGGCTTCCCGGGGGCGGGGAGCGCGCTCGCTCCCGGGATCGCCCCCGCCTGTCGGCGAAGGGGCTCCGCCGCGGCTCTCCCCGGCGGCTCTCCCCGGCTCCCCACTCACATCTGCGCCGTCTCCGGAACATGGGCGCCGCTCCGGAGCTGTCCAGCAGCGCCGCCGCCTCCGCCCTGCAAAACACAGCGTCGGGCTCGCTCCCGTCCCGCCGTCCCGGGCCGCAGGGAGCTGGAAGGGGCCGCGGCGGCGGCGGGGAGCGGGGAGCCCTCCCCGGCACATGCCGGGCCTGTCACGGAGGACGGGTGGGGGCACGCACGGCTTCTGCCGGCTGCTTCTTCTTCCCTCAGACGGAGGAGGGAGAGGCGCAGCCGGGGTGTGAGGCCGGCGGGCAGCCGGGGGTGGTTCGGGGTTGGAGAGCCGCTCCGCCGGGTCGGCAGGAGCTGTGCCGTGAGACGGGACCGGTGTCACTGAGTAGTTCCACTCCGGCTCCGGTTCCCTGTCATGCACTGCCGGCACAGTCCTGAAGCCGGTTGTCTGCTACCATTTTGCCTTTTCCCTTTTCTTTGCCTCCCAAGCCCCCACTGAGTAATCAACTCTGGCAGCTCCATTAGGCAGAGCAATGTCTGCACCAGGTAAATTCTCCTTTCTGCATTTATTTAAGGGAAGATTCCTTAAGGAAAGAATGATGAAGATGAAAAGTGATTTACCTTGTTACAGCTGTGTCATTCCTGTCAACTAGGCAAGACTATAAGAGGGGTTCCTTCCTTTATTATTTTTTTTTCCCCCAGTCAATATTTGATAGCCTGGAAGGTTTCCTTACATCTTTAATGTCTCAACAATGTTAAGGACAAAACCCACCAAGCCTTTCTAAGATAAAAGCCTGCGTTCTTGTAATTTCTGTGTCTCCCGTGACATTCAATTTCCTTTGAAACCCTTAGATGAGTTGTAGTTTAGAAAGATGAGTGAGGCACTGTCATTAAAAAAATTTTAAAATATGCTCTGTTATAAAATTTAAAATAGTTAATTCCTAATCAAGATGTACCTTTTAAAGCAAGCACACGTCACCCACACAATGAAACAACCCTCACTAATGTAGTAAATATCATGGTTTGCAACTTAGATAAATTATTTAGAGACAGACTAAAATTTGAGTATGTTTACATAGCATGTTATTTTGTAAATGCACTCATAAGTAGGCATATATATGATACACAGCATCATAATCCTTTGTGATAAATAAAAATTCATCTTACACCAAGTTTTGAATAAAAATACACGCTTCATTGCATGAATGATAAAATACTTCAGTTTTTAAGTTACACTAAAGTGTATCTGGATGCTCAATATCACACTAGTTTCCCTGAACACCAATGACCAAGAGAGAAGGTGCTTTTATTTTTAAGAACAAGCAGGCTGTTTAACACAGCTTCAGATATTCCATTTTCTTTGAAAAAACATGGTGCTGTAATTCTGTCTCACTGGTCCCATCTCGCCTGTGTTTTGAAACACACATGAATCTTGGGAATCTTTGAAAATTAAAATCCCTGGGTACCTGGGCTTCTACTGTTCTGTAAATAAAAGTCATGCTGAAGCATGCTTTCAAAATACATGTTTTGTGAACTATAAAGATTAGATAGGTGAGGTTTCATCATTCCTTTTCTATTCATGCTGTGTCCTTAATTTTGCTTAAAGGTACTTCCTCCTAAGCTTTCATTTTAACAGAAGATAAATTCCTCATGACCTAGTTTACCTTGAAAAGCCTTTTAAGAAATTCGTAAATCTCCATGTTTTATTTAGAAGTCACCAAGACTCTGTCCTGTAACTTCATCTGCTTTCATCATGGAAGCTTATATTAGAATTGTGAAGAAGAAAAAAATATTTTTAAAGTCTTGTTACACCAAAATATTTGGTATCTTTTTTCTCTGTGGGGAAATCATTGCATTTATTTTTCTAATTCATGTATAGAAGTCACAAGTCCCAAATTTTATACCTCTACTCCTGCTATCTTGTTTATTTGTTGAAATGCAAGGACAGTGCTGTTACTAGCTTTTAGATATTTTGTCTAGTTGCTTGGTTGTTTCATTGTGTGAATAAAAAAATGAATATTCCCATGTCTAACACAAGAGGTCATACTCATCACACAGCTTGTTAGAAAACTGGTCAGCTAGGGTTTCACTTTAGTTTCATTGTGCAGTCTGGGATGTCTCACCACAATTCCAAGAATTGTGGAGAGTTTGCATTTTCAGAGCTAAACAGGTAAACTTTCTCTGTGGCATGATTAATGACAAAGAACAGAAAGATGCTATTTATTCTGTCTTCCATTCCTAAATAATTTTGAAGTTCATTTTCAAAAATGAGTGTATTTGTTTTCAGAAATAAAATCTATTCTTTATGCGAACTGAATTGTTACATTCTTTTGTACCACACATTAATTCGTGTGGCAGCTCAGAACTGCTAAATCGTGCTAACATGGTAACAGTGAACCCCTATGAAAGAAACATCATCTGTTTGGGATAAAGCTTTGGTTTTTTCCTACCTTTTCATTTTTTACTGGACAGAACTGCTCTTACTGATTGTTACAGGTCCTGTTTCTGCTGTGCCAAAAAGGTTGATTGTACAGGAGTGTGTCTACACACATGTGCATGCACACTTTAATATAAAGTAAGAGAGAAACAGTTACTGAGTTACTGCAGATCTCACTTGATAATTATGATTAATGAAGATATTTGAAAAACGGGTTTTTTTCTAACCTCTCTAATTGCAAGAACAAGATAAATACTGCTGAGCAGTATTGAGCAAAACTGTATTAACATCAGGACAGGAAACACAACAGACACAAGAAAAATTAGATTTTTGAGAGGAGAAAAACCATGATGAAATATTTGAAGTGACATGTATTGGCTGGTCATTTGAAAAGCTCACATAGCAACATGCAACGGAGATACTACACTTACAGACTACAATAAAAGATGT